>NC_059341.1:25398750-26762500 GCF_018350155.1 Leopardus geoffroyi
ACTAGCAGGGGCTGTAAGGGAAACCCTAGACGTCTACCCCAGGCTCCAGGCAAGTGCCAGCTCCTTTCCTGCCTCAGCATTCTGGGGCCACTCAGGATGTTACAGGAAGGGCTCTGACTGTAGCCCTGCTCATTTTCTCAACATATTTGTTTCCACTTCCAAAGGAACAGGCCCCTGTAATAACGGGCCCATATCACCCCTGCTCTGTGTGATTGCTGGGGAAGGAAGATAATTCCTTCTCCACATGTTTGGACTCCACAGCTCTCAGGGAGATTGCTTCAGGCAGATGCTTGCTTCCCTCTGGCCACTGTTATGTCCCTGGATTCCTTCTCCTCTCTATAGAGATGCTCTGTGCTTCTTCCTGGGATTCTATGGCCTGAGTGCCATTGCCTCTCCTACAGAGAAAGCTCTGTCCTCATGACATCATCTCCAGCCTCAAATGCCCGACGGGGACCCTGAAAGAAAGAGGCTGCGGTACGATAAAGGAAGTGATGACATAAATTCTGGACTAAGGTTGTAGCCAAAGATGAAGGAGCCACAAGGCTGACACTAATCTTCTGGAATGGGGACACGATTAGGATGGCCCAGAGAAGCCAAGGAGTCTCCTTTGAAACTCTCGCACACATTCAATCACTTAGAGATTTACAAGTTCTGCTTTCAAAATACCGTGTGGGAAATGGGGGATGATAACGGTACCTATTTCAAGGGGATCTTATGAGGATTAAGTAAGAAAATGCATGTCAAGTACTTAGCACAGTGCCTAGCACTTGATAAGTGCTCAGTGATTACCAGCTATTATTACTATCATTGTTATGCCCCAAACTATTTAGACCATGCTGTTTCATCTCATGGTGGGGGATTCCCCACAGCATAAGGACATAGGCTCCTTTGGAGGTAACAAAAGGGAGCCAGGAGGTAGAAGGTGGCTTAGAAAAGGAGGCAGGAGGATCTCCCAAGGATAAACTACAATCTTTGTAACTTTCCCTAGGTATGTGAAAAAATAAAGGACAGTTGTGCAGAGCAAGGTTTTAGAGTCAAACAGATCTGATCTCAGATCCTGGCTCTGCAGCATCACAGCTTATGTGGGCAAATTTTGCTAAGTCTGTTCTCTCAAACCAAGGATAGTACAACATAGATCATAGAACTACTGTGGGGGCTGAATAAGATAGCACATGAGGGTAAAGCACAACACAAACACATTGTAAGTGTTCAATAAATGGCAGCTGCTGTTACTATGTGTAGTCAATATTCATCATCCCACTGGTAACCATCTAGGCATCTACCTTAGAAATACATTGTCAGGGGGCACCTGGGTGGCTCAGTCGGTTAAGCGTCTGACTTTGGCTCACATCATGATCTCGTGGTTTGTGAGTTTGAGCCCCATGTTGGGCACTGTACTGACAGCTCAGAGCCTGGAGCCTGCTTTGGATTCTGTCTCCCTCTCTGTCTGCACCCCCCCCCCTCAAAAATAAATGAACATTAAAAAAAAAAAAAGAAATACACTGTCAGTTGTCTGATGGTTGCCAGAATGTTAAAACGTCGGCCTCATGTTATGAGATAAAAGCATTGTTAAGGAAAGCAAGACTAACCAAATGTATAAAGGGAATACATATGTGTGATTTTTGTGCTCATATGTAACTAATTATGTAAATCTCAACTAATTTATTTAGACAAGATTTGATTACCCATTTTATTTTTTATTTATTTATTTATTTTTAACATTTTATTTTTATTTTTGAGACAGAGAGAGACAGAGCATGAACGGGGGAGGGGCAGAGAGAGAGGGAGACACAGAATCGGAAGCAGGCTCCAGGCTCCGAGCCATCAGCCCAGAGCCCAACGCGGGGCTCGAACCCACGGACCGCGAGATCGTGACCTGAGCTGAAGTCGGACGCTTAACCGACTGCGCCACCCAGGCGCCCCTGATTACCCATTTTAAAGACCGTCCATACCGAAAGCATTTAAAGCAGTATATTTTTCATACGTGATAATCAAAAGATCACACTAATGATAATGCTTGTTGTCTAAACTTGCGAGGTTGAATGGGCAAAATCTTATCTAAATCCCCATAACTAAGTGATCTCTGCTGGGATAGGCAGAATTTTGCCCCCATGAGTTTTCTCCCAGGGTCCCATCTGTGAATATGTTACATTACATGTTAAAAGCGGTGCTGCAGATACAATTAGGATGATCGATCAGTTGACCTTAGAATATGGAGATTATCCTGGATTATCTGGGTGGACTCAGTTAAATCACATGTGTCCTTTAACTCAGAGTGTCTCCTGTGGGGGCGCAGGGCAGAGAGATTCAAGTGTGAGAAGGAACCTATGTGCTGTTGCTGGTTAGAAAATGCAGGGGACCAGGCAGAGGAATGGGGCAGCCTCTAGAAGCCAAGAGTCAAAGAAGTGGGGACCTCAGTCCTACAACTACAGGGAAATGAATTATGCCAAAGCTTAAGTAAGCTTGTGAGTGAGCTCCTGTCCGGTACCCCCAGCTAAGAGCCCAGTGTGACTGGCACCTTGATGTCAGCCTAATGAGACTCTGAGCAGAGAATCCAGTCATGAATGCCACACTTCTGACCTACAAAACTCGGAGATAATTAATGGTGTTAAGTTGCTGTTTGTGGTAATTTTTATTTTTAATTTTAGAGACAGAGAGGGTGCATGAACGGGGAGACAGGCAGGGGGATAGAAGAGAGAGACAGAGAGACAGACAGAGACAGAGAATCCCAAGCAGGCTCCATGCCCAGCACAGACCCCAACACGGAGCTAGATCCCACGACCCTGGGATCATGACCTGAGCCAAAATCAAGAATCAGATGCTCAACCGACTGAACCCACCCAGGCGCCCCTGTTTGTGGCTGTACCAAGAGAAAACCAACACCTAGGCATAAGAACTGTTCTTTGCTTTATAACCACAGCTATCCCTTTTGAATCTGTCATGGTTAATTAATTTAAAAATATTCATTTCCTGACTGTGACAAAAAGCTGTCTATTCCTAGTAATGTACATGCCATGATCTCAAGCTGGCCTTCTGGCATTTCTATCACCCTTCTTAGTTTCAAGGCCTTCACTCCATATTTTCTTAGAATAACTGCTTGGATATACTGCTGCCCGTTAGCATATTCGACAGAGGCTGTACAGGATCATTGGAAAAGAAAGCCCTTCAAATCTCTATCTTCCAGGAAAAGCCTTCTTGTGAGGGAGGCAGTGCCTGCAACGTCTGGCTAAGGATCGTGTCTTATGTGTACCGCTTACTCTCTCTGTCCAACACAGGACATGGACCAGTGATGGTAGGTAAAGCCCTCGACCTCATCGGTATGATTCGAGTGCTTCAAAGCCTATACCAAAGCATTTGCTGTCTAATTCGGGGAAGGACCCACCCAGTGTTACAGAGACAGCCTAACACAATGACAATTAAGTTACCATAAGCAAAAGACTCTGAAAATGTTAGGTGTTCCAATAAAAGAGGGTGCTGCTCTAGGAAAGATACTGGGAACAGTGGTCTATTTTATATTAATTACTGTATAAATAGTACAGTTTCCACATGTTGACAGCTGGACAATCAAGCATATCCCTGAGGGAAGAAAGAAAACTCATAGAAAAGTATTCTGTGGTCAGTCCATCGCTGCCCAGAGACATGGAAATGTGGCGAAATATTCAGTCAGCTTAGCCACAGTTGAACAAACTGAGGAAGAATCTGGATAGCAGAGCCCTGAACAAAGACCATGCCCTTTACTGTTTAAAAAAAAAAAAAAGAAAAGAAAAAGTAGAGAGAAAGAGGAGAGAGTGAGGGAAGAAGGAAAGGAAGGAAGGAAGGAAGGAAGGAAGGAAGGAAGGAAGGAAGAAAGGAAGGAAGGAAGAAGGAAGGAAGAAGGAAGGAAGGAAGGAAGAAAAAAGGTATTAGAGAAAGTTGAGATATTTTAATAACATGCAAATTTTAATATGCAATTCATTAATATGATATTTTTGAAATATAACCCTTTCCCTCTCACAGTATATTTTGATGTATAACTTTAATCAGCTACATTTATCGCACTAGCTAAAAATTATTAAAGCAATCCAAGTATAAAAGGGTAAAAGAAACCAATCTGAAGCATATGATTTTTTAATGCTCCATTAATTGATAATTTTGCTTGAAGGAAAGATTGGCAAAAAGAAATGGAATTTTTAGCTCCTTGTTTTTACTTAAAAATTCCCAACAGTATTCACTCAAACAAAGGACTTAAGTTCTCCACTGGAAGGATAAAAAGAAAAGTTAGTTCTAGCATATCCTGCCACATGCTTAACTACAGGGTAAAGCAGTATCTATTCAGATTCTAATCACATTCTAGAAGTGTAGTATTTATTAGGTTGAAGACTGCCAAGTACTACTATATCATAATTACAGACATTTTTAAATTTAAATTATATTTAGCTCTTTAATTCAAGCACTGTAGTTTGGAAAGTGTTACCCATCAAAATGTGTCATGTTTACGTACTGAAACCTAGCAAGAATATTCCAGGAGTTCCCATGTTCCATTCTGTATATAATTACTCTTTATTCATTACTCCTTTGATATTCAGAATCTATGCATAATTCTGAATGTGTGCAAACTCCCACTAAAAACTATCAGCAACAAACATCTTTTATAATGAAATCACTTACTAACAGTCTGTATTACAGAGTTCCCTTTAAGATGGTGCACTGAATAAGCTTCATTTACTTTTCTCTCAAAATCCCATTAAAACTACAGAATGTAAATTTAAAAACAGATAAATGCCAAGCAGTGCTCGAAAACAATAAAGGGCACCGTCGTCAAATCAGAAAAGCTGAAAAATTCATGAAAGATGAAATGGCATTAAACTGATGAGGAAATCTAAACAGAGAACCACAACTCAAAACAGGTGGAGATCAAGACTGTGGCAAAGTGTTAGCTGCTTTTCCCAACAGGGAAGGTACTGCAATTCAGCAGTTCACAGAGAATAAAAGTGGCCCACGGGAAGAATCATGAAGGTTACCAGTTAAAGCACAGACATCAGGGGGCACCTGGGTGGCTCAGTTGGTTAAGCGTCCGACTTCGGCTGAGGTCATGATCTCACAGTTTGTGAGTTCGAGCCCCGTGTTGGGCTCTGTGCTGACAGCTCGGAGCCTAGAGCCCGCTTCAGATTCTGTGTCCCCCTCTCTCTCTGCCCCTCCCCTGCTCACGTTCTGTCTCTGTCTCTCTCTCTCAAAAATAAATAGACATCTTAAAAAAATTAAAAAAAAAAGAAGTAGAGAGTAGAAATTCAGGTAACCCCTAATCTCTATAGGGGTTGTGACTGCTATGAAAAAGGAATAAGATGTTCTTGGAAAATAAAAACATGATACCAAAATTAAAAGAAAGACTGCAGCAGAAAGGTTGATCAGTAGAATGGATGGGGCAAAGCTGAAGACCAAGCAAGAGATCTGGAAGGTGAAGACGAGGCAGCTGTAAATGACGTGGAAGGGAAAGATGAGAAAAGGTGTAAGAGGAAGAATAGAGAACCAAGGGATCCCAGACCAAGATGATTTCACAGGTGAACTCGCTCCAATCTTCAAGACATGCAGAAAAGCTAATCCTTACTTTGTTTAAACTTTTCCAGAGCAGAAAAAAGATGAAGAACTTTCTAGCTCATTCCACAAGACTGGCATACCTGGAATATCAAACTTGTGCAAGGAGAGCACTAGAAAAAAAGAAAACCATAGACAAAGCTCACTTGAGAATTTTGATATAAAATGGCTAAATAGTTAACGAATCAAATCCAGAAATATATTAAAATAATGATACATTGTGATGGAACAGAATTTTTCCCAAGGATTTAAGGAAATTTAAACACTAGGAAATTTACTCAATATAAGTAGGTTAAAAGGGACAGTCAAATGGTATTAAAAATTGTGGGATTAGTGTCTGATAATTACAATAACCTATTTAGGTATGAGTGTGTTTTGGGAGTGGGGAGAATCTCTTATTAAATAATCTAGGAATGACAAGGGGATCCTTACCTTGATAAAGTGATTATATCAGAAATTTTCTGCCAACATTATACTCAATGGTAAAATATAAGAATAGTAAAATATAAGAAATATAAGAATATAAGAAATATAAGATAAAATATATAATATTCATATATATATATATATATATATATATATATATATATATATAAGAAAAATATAAGAAAAACTCCCTTTAAAGCCTGCCATCACTACAACATTGTTTTGGAAAATTTGGTCAATGGAATGTAACTGCTGAAGGGAAGGAGGAAGGGAAACAGAGAAAAAAGGAAAATAAATATATAAAACTGTTACTATCTGACAGTTATATGCTTGTGTGTACTCTGACAATATTATATCAATATTATATATCAATTACATATTATATCAATATTATATAAGAAAAATGTACAAAATACAACAGATTTCCTACATATCCATGATAACTATTATAATATGTAATAGATAAGAACTCATCCAGAATGGAAACAATAAGAATAACAAAATAAGACATCTAATAATTAAAAAAAATTTTTTTTAACATTTATTCATTATTGAGACACAGAGAGAGAGACAGAGCACGAGCATGGGAGGGGCAGAGAGAGGGGGAGACACAGAATCTGAAGCAGGCTCCAGGCTCTGAGCTGTCAGCACAGAGCCCGACGCGGGGCTTGAACCCACGAGCAGTGAGATCATGACCTGAGCCAAAGTCAGACGTCTAACCGACTAAGCCACCCAGGTGCCCCAAAACATCTAATAATTTAATGAGAAATATGCAAACTCTATGTAAAGAAAACTATAAAAATTTATTGAATGCCCTGAAAAATAATCAGAATAAGTGGAAAAATATACTATGTTCCTGAGTGGAAAGACTTGGTATAGTAAGGATAAAAATATTCCCCAAATTAATACATAAATTCAATGTACTCCCAAATGAATTTCCAATGAAATTTTTAAAATGGAACTTGTCAATCTTATTCCAAAGTTCAACTGGAAAGGCAAATTCAAGAGACTTGATGAGAATATTTTGAAAAAATTGCAAGCGGACATACCTTGCCATATGTCAAAATGCACAATAAGGCTACAGTCATGAAAACAGTGTGCTACTGATGTAGAAGTGTTTTAAAAAGTTTGGCGGAATACATTAGAGTCTAGAAATAGACACATATAAAGGAAGGTAGAGTATACTAATGGTAGCATTTCTTTTCTTTTTTTTTAATGTTTATTTTTTCAGAGAGAGAGAGAGAAAGAGAAAGAATGAGCAGGGGAGGGGCAGAGACAGAGAGTGACAACACTGACAACAGCAGAATCCGACGCAGGGCTTGAACTCAACCAACTGTGAGATTATGACCTGAACCTAAATTGTAAGTTTAACCGACTGAACCACCCAGGCGTCCGTAAAGGTAGCATTTCAAGTCAGTAAGGAAATGTGGAAGTGCTCGATAAATTGTATTGGAACAGATCGTGTTGGGGAAAAACCAGAAGTCAGATCTTTACTTCACATAACTTACAAAACATTGTAGGTAGATTATAATTATACAAGTGTACAATTAAAATAATAAAAGTAGTAGAAGAAAATGTAAAAGCGAACTTTTATAATCTTGGGACAGGTATTCCTAAAAGTGACACAAGACATAAAGAACACAGCCCTTTCCCCTCTTGGCCTCCTTACCCACTCAGGGCCCAATACCCTCCTTGGGCAAGGTCCTTTACCTGCCACCATGGGGGCTTACTATAGCTATGCCCCCTGAAGCTCCTTTGAAATGTTTCTGAGCTTGGAGCCCAAGTCCTGGTTCTAATAGTGACAAAATGGTATGCATTTAACTACAACTTTCTGTCAACCGTGGGCTTCCTTATCTCCCTATGCATTTCATAGAATCCCTGATTATCAAAGGCAGAAGGCAATGACGCGTCCTCATTTGACAGCTGAAGGAAGGAAGGCCCCGGTGAATAAAGAGACTTGCCTTGGAACACATCCCCAGTTGCTGGCAGTTCTGGCTAAATACAGTGCTCCCAGTTTCTAAGGCAAATCTGCTCTCTCCACATTATAACTTCCTGTGGCCTAATCTATAAGTGGGTAATCTCAGGTCAGGTAAGGAGGCTGACTACAGAGAAAATCTAGACCCAGCAAAGTCATTTTCCAAACCACATACGAAACAGTAGGGATTTAACTATAGCCAAGATACAGATTAAACTTGTATTGTTTCAACAGAGTCTCTACTCAGACCTTTACACTGTCATTTTAATAAAGCACCTAAGAGACAGGATGTGGTCAAACAGAATATAGATAGGTCATTTGTCTTTATTGTTCTTCTCTGAGCTTCCTACTAGCATTTCACTGAGTGTGTATGTTAGAGGGTAGGGATTAGGAATGGTATTTGGGGGTTGGTAATATGTCATGAAATCATAAAGTTGAGCTTTTTTATATTTTCCTAATGAGAGGAAAGTTATTGTAACTATAAACTAAATTTTACTGCTTCAATCATAGTAACCATGAAATAGTCCTCAAACACCTTTCAAGATAGTTGAAAATTACTATTCCAGATGATTTATGTTTATACTTTTTAAAGCACAATTTTAAGGAAAAAATATAAATAAATAAATCTGAAGGAAAAAAGTACACAGGTTAGATAAACCAGAGGCCCCATGGGTTATGAGTAAATCTGAACTGGTGCCATATTTCTGAAAAGGACTAAAGTAAAGGAACCCAGGAGACACAGTAAAAACTAAGACACGACCAATTGCACTACTGACAAGGTTGTGAAAAAACTCCTTGATCCAGCTGGATAGATTTAGCAGCTCAGAAAGAATTAAAGGAGGGAGGGAGGGAGAAAGAGGGAGAGAGGGAGAGGGAGGGGGAGAGAGAGAGAGAGAGACAGAGACAGAGAACAAACACCAAGACAAAAAATGCAGTCAAGACAAGGATAAAAGAAAATGCAAAACAATGGCTCTCCACCTCAGTTGCAAACTAGAGAAGGCTACGTGGGTTCTCAAGTAGCCACAATATTGCAACCATCTTGCTTGGAGTTAGGCTGAGACATCACACCAAAGGCACGTGGCACCAAGCAGCTTCTGGCCAGGGATTTTACATTTAGAAATGTAAGACCCAGTAACATTTAAGGAATTCTCCCTCCTGCCAGATAGCCATCCTCTTGCCCCGAAGCCATGTGACAAATGATCCTGAATACCACGTTGCCTTTTATGCATCTGTTGTCTAAATCAGTGTAGAAACTGGAAGGAGAGACTCTGAATTCTGGCCCTTAGCAAAAGGGTACATTTTAGTGTCATAATGACAGTTTTGGCAGAATGGGGCATTCTTACTTGAAATGTCTCTGCCATACTGAGAGCTTTGTCCACCATAACCTGAGTCTGGCTCAGTCAAAGGGACTACCAGTTCTAAATTTTAAATACATGAGCAACTATGTAAAAATTTAAAGAGCAAACTGTTTCTTGGACATCCCATTTCATGAATGTCTCTGATCACCTTTCAGCACTTGCAAAGTTTTCGTTTTCATTTGTGCTGTTTTCCAGTTTAATGTTATATCACCCAAATATTCCTTTCAAAGTCACCGTTTAAAGTTTTTTGTTGTCTTTATCGCTTGATCAAAGGTAAAACGGTTTTTGCGTACTCTGTGTGTGTGTGTGCGTGTGTGTGTGTGTGTGTGTAATGGCATCACAAAGGGAACACATTCTTTCTGTCAGAGATATCCATCTTGGTCACTGTATCAAAGAGACTCCAAAGCACTGAAGTAAGTGGGCAAGAGGCTGTTTTTAACCCTATCTGTAGTTCAGGGATTGTGGGAGACACAACACGCACTTGAGAGCATCCTCACATGCCATCACCAAGGGGCTGCCCGAATCTGTGACACAGCGAAGTCTAAACTTCAGTTTTACCTCTTCTAGGTACATCTGGATGGGTCTGACCTGAAGAAATGCTAAAGGTGAATCAGACTCTGCAGTACCTCAGCGCGTCTTGCACCAGTGTCTTACTTGCCTGAGAAAAACAGTTCATGGCTCCTCCTCTGACGGGAAGGACCTAACATCATTGGAAGTGGATGACTGATGTTGTTGCTCAAACCTGACACTAATCTATCTTCCCCAAACCACGTTCCATTGGGTTGTTGTTATCACCCGAGCTTTTTTCTGACCACTGCCAGGTAAGGAAGGACTCAACGCCTCCAGTGTGCACCAAAGGGACAGGGAAGATATCACTGGTCACTTTCAAAAGCCGCTTTGTCTTCCTAACTACATTCAATTCAGTTATTACCACTATGACCATACATATGTGCAGAGAGAGATGCACACTAGCGGTATTAGCTTTTAGCCATTTTCTGCAAATCATTCATATTTCCCTTAGTAAGCAAAGGAGGATCCCTAGGTAATGATGTCTATTACAACCTGTAGTCTAAAAACGTGTGTAAAGACCTTTTTACTGCAGCCGTTACAATAGAGAAAAGAATTAAAAAAAATTTTTTTTTCAACGTTTATTTATTTTTGGGACAGAGAGAGACAGAGCATGAACGGGGGAGGGGCAGAGAGAGAGGGAGACACAGAATCGGAAACAGGCTCCAGGCTCTGAGCCATCAGCCCAGAGCCCGACGCGGGGCTCGAACTCACGGACCGCGAGATCGTGACCTGGCTGAAGTCAGACGCTTAACCGACTGCGCCACCCAGGCACCCCATAAGTATTTACTTTTATTTAAAAGTAAAAGTAAAAGTAAAAGATCTCATGGTTCATGAGTTCAAGCCCTGCGTCAGGCTCTGTGCTGACAGCTCAGAGCCTGGAGCCTGCTTCAGATTCTGTGTCTCCCTGTCTCTGCCCCTCCCCCACTCGTGTTCTGTCTCTCTCTGTCTCTCAAGGGTGAATAAACGTTTAAATAAATAAATAAATAAATAAACAAATAAAAGTAAATGTCAATTAAGCAGCTGAAATTGCCCAAAGCAATCAGACTAATTGTACCAAGGGTCTGGATCATATCTCCAAGCAATCAA
Source organism: Leopardus geoffroyi (assembly GCF_018350155.1). Taxonomy (NCBI): domain Eukaryota; kingdom Metazoa; phylum Chordata; class Mammalia; order Carnivora; family Felidae; genus Leopardus; species Leopardus geoffroyi. Next base: position 25,409,737 of record NC_059341.1, read on the forward strand.
GCAACTCATTTCCAAAAAAACTAACAATTTCAATGCTTAGTATAGAGCCTATAGCAATTTCCAAATCTGCAAATTCAAGAATTGAACTAGAGGATCCTTCCAAGTTCGCTGTTGGATTTATAAAAATCGTTGACTATTTCTTCAGTACAATGAATATGAGAGAAATTGGGTAACAAAGTTGTGAAAGAAGAAAGGGAGAAAAGAGGCATTATGCATTAAACATGCTGTCTTGCGTGTAAACTGAAAACGAAGAGAAAATTCAAATTTTGTAAAAGAACTATCTCATTTGTGAGGGAACAAAGTTGTTACTTTTTTGCTTCCCCCAAACTCATAATTATAAATGATATAATTTCTAACAGAAAACAAGAGCAGAAGCTTCCAAAATTTAAAAGTACCAAAATTTTGGCCTGGAAGAAAACACATATTTATTCTGAGTAAAAATTCTGTTACATCAACAAGACACATTTTGACATAGAAAAATACCTGTTTAATTTTAGAAACAAAGTAGGGAGGCAGAAGGGAAAAACTAACTACAGCTAACCAAAAAAGAAAGAAAGAAAAGAAACCACTTCCATATTCATTAAATAGAATGTCTTGTTATTTTCACAGGCAGTAAAAACTTTTTGACATCCCATTTAGTCTCAGACTGGAGAGGTGTCAATGGATCTTATTTGACCTCTTCAGTGTGTAAAGAGTTTACAAACCTAACCAAATTTAGAATTAGTGGGAGTTACACACTTATGTTCCTTATACATAAGAGAAGAAAAAAAGGCCCTTTTATGCCAGCTTGGAGTTGGGCTTGAATTTTTATGACTTATTTAGAAGCCCTAGGGAATGAAAAAAGTCTCTGAATGGAAATACTGACACAGGCTTAAATATAGTGACATGGACAAGCACGTCTATGAAACAGCACCAGGATGTGACTGACCACTCCAGCACGTCTGAAATGCAGGCAACATCATACAATCAATTACAATGGACTCAGTTCCTATAGAAATGTAATGGCAAGTTAGAGAATCAAAATTTCAGGTTGGTAAACTTGTTTTTAACAGGAAAATATGCAAAATGTACGGGATGTTTACTCTGATATGCGGAGGAAAGAGAAAATGTAAAATTTCTGCATAGACTCTCTCCAATTGTATTACAGGATTAAAAACAGTCACTCTTAAAAAAAAAAAAAAAGTCCAAGCTGTCATGTCAATCCTGAGAGCAAATGTGGCTCAAGAGTTTAAATCAGTGGATCTGAATCTGTGCTTTCTTTCTCAGATCTTACATGGTTTTGTGCTAGACAGAGACAGACAACAAATATTTGTTTTTGTTTGTCTATTTGCTATATTTTTAATTCTTTGGTGGTTTTTTAAAAACTAGCTAAACTTTTCCATTTATCATCCTTTCATTTTCCTGAAAGTCACTTTTTTTTACTTGAAAATTGGTTTAGTTTCATTTTATAGTTTCTCAGTTATTATTTTGAATCCCTTCAACACCTCAGAGTTTCCAGCTACATTTTTTTTTTTTACTATTTTCCTCTGGTTTTAAATTTTTCACATTTGTCTTTTTTTTTTGAAAGCCATTCAAACGTATTCAAGATCATTTTCTTTCTTTTGTCATGTTCACAGATACAGATCAACATATATATGTGCACATTAAAATGTCTTTCATGGTTTAAGAAGCAAAAAAGACCACATCATTAAAACACTAACTCGTTTAAGTAACGGTTATGGGCAAATATGTGAAAGACGCTGTACTAAGTGCTAAGGGGACTATAAAATGAATAAAACGCCACTTTAGGGCCTCAAAGAGCTTTTAATACACATAAGGCAGTGAGTATCAGCACAAAAGAAGAGACAATGTCGCTACATTTCAGAAAAACAGTGTTTCTAACATTCACACAAATGTGATATCACTGTTGCTATCATTCTTAGGTAACACATGGAAGAAACACAATGTAAAAGGGTAGAAAACATTGGGATCAAAAACAGTCCTTAAAAATTTTCTAAACTAACCTGCCATATACTTTCAATTTGTTTGTAAGCCATGTTGTTTTCTGGGGCTGTAGGTCTCAGTATTTACACTTAGGTTTTTCCAGCCTCTCACATGATACCAAGTAACAAAGCAAATGAAAAGCTACCCCTTAAGGAGCCAGCAAACTGCTCATGCCAATATTTGTTCTCTTTTTCTATTATTGTTTGCCATTAATCTCTCAGTTTCGAACAGGAGATGGAACACTTATGCAATTTCATTTCAATTTTGCAAGTGAATCTATAATGAACATTTAATTTAAAAAATCAAGCTACTTTAAAAAATTCCATATGAATGTTTTGCCATCATCACTGACATATACTTAAAAATCTATGGTGTTCTGAATATCATGCTTAAGTTTTGATATTTCTATAGTAACCCTATGCGTACCCAAAAATCACTTCTGTAGATCTCACTTAAACCATCACTGCTTTGGAGTGAGTAATTAGGAAGAATTCTTTTCAACAGGCTATCAGAAAGACATCATTCTTTATTCAAAGCTGTTAGGGGCAAGTTTGGAACTGTGGTTAACCCAACATTACTGATTTAAAAGGATGGAATATCATATAAAAAGCAATAGGAGGAGGTAGTTTAGAGGAGAGAGGATATTGAAGCACACTTCACATGCTGTGTTTAATATTATAAGCTTAGGAGAGCAGAAAATTCTGTATTTTTAAAACCAGTACTTAAATTTCTATCTGGAAATTTCACTTATGTGGAATACCTCATTCCCAGATGGTGTCAGATAGGTGAGGTATTATTGTAGTAAGGATACAAGACAAGAAATTGGATAACCTTTCAAGTATCCTTTAAATGTCACTAACTGGGATGGTGATAGAGGGTTTTTTATTCTCTGCTGGAGTACATCAGCAGTCATTTGCATGCCAGGAAAGAACGTCTGGAATAATCCAAAAGGGCAAAGCTTAGTTCTTTCACCAAAAACAAGGACGTGACAGGCACAAAAAGGGAAATGAAACAGGATAAAAGCATCCAAAGCAGACTTACTGTTCAACAAAATCCCACAGAGAAACTAGCATGTACACAGAGACACATACCATCTTAACAATCGGTTCCTGACAAAGCCTTCTCTTGACTACTACGATGCTTTCTTTAAGCTACTCACAGACACAAAACCCAAAATTGATGAAACATATAAATTAGGAGTGAGTATTCACTGTTCAAAAAGATCTGCCAAGACAGCTCTTTAAATCTTTCTTCTGCTTCTTTTAACGAGGGTTTCTTGGATGAGCAGCCTAGCACAAAACACAGGGCTTCAGTGAGCCTAGAACAGGGCCTGTGTAGAGTGGCTCTTAATGAACATTTTTGTGTGTGGAATGAATGCATGAAAGAGTACCTCTCGTAAGGGTGGACTGTATCTCAGAAATGTACCTGTGAAGTCGGCTGTTTAGAACGGAAGAGAGCACAACTCCAAAGAAGCCATGCTATACATAAATTAAGGTTAAATCCAGGCTAATCCAATGGTGTTCTGAACTCATTAGCATACCTGGGTTATACTACTGATAATGCCAGCTTCAATTCTGAAGTACATGCATATGCAGGAAGAGAGAGAGAAAAAGGAACATTTCTCCTCTTGGTGCGCATCATTAGCTGAGAAAAAAAAAAAATGTTTGGAAATGGCATTTAGCCTCTGGCATCCATTCACACTTTCTACCTCCTACTTCTTTCCTTAGTGACCAAAATCCCTGGTTCTTTTTGCTCCAACTTTTTGCAGGCCATCCAAAGGGACTCTATCTTCCAGAGAATTCCATGCACCAAATAAGTGACTTCTTTTTTCTCTCAATCAAAAATCTCCATTTCTTCAGGGATATTCACCTCAGTCAAGTGGAAGGGAAGCTAATCTGGTTAATTCACACTAACATAGAAAAGAGTTCTATGTTCCTATGTATGTTTTTGCTGCACCAGATGTGTCTAATTAAGAGGGATTTTAGACAGTTTAACAAGATGAAGTTTAAGCATTCAGCCTGTGGGAGCTGGTTAAATTTATGAATTATATACTTGCAGAGCAGTGGGGCTCAGAGAATAACCATTCGAATGTACTAGCCATTTATAAGCTGTGAGCTGCAAAAAGAAAGAACATAACAGGGACTTGTCCTCAAGCCGAGCAAAAGAAGTACGGGGAAGTCCACACATTTTATTTCAAGACTTGCCTGATTTTCCCCTCGTCAGTACACTTCTTAGAAACCTCCCTGCTCTCCTTCAGCAAAGAAGGAAATTTAATAGGCTTTTAAGGGTAAATCAGACTCGAACGCAAGTCAGGAAAGGCTCCAATGAGAACTTACTCTGTAGGTGGGACAGATGGCAGATGGCTCCTGCACGGATGGTCGCATCTGGAGAATATCAGTACTGATTCAATAGGAGTGGAGGTGGATATTAAAGACACCTCAGAGGGCAGACCCATCGAAGGCTTAGAGGCCTTGAGGTCAGTTTGTAATGGGAATTCACTCCATCAAATACCTGAAAATTGTCATCCATTAACCTAACATGATGATAAGTATTATAATTTAATGCAGACAACTTAATTCAACAGACAACACTGAGTAACTAAATCTTCTTGAGTAGTATTTTTTTTTAGAAGCAATAGCCTTAATAATTCTAATCAATTCTAACGGTATAATTTCTGCTCTCAGAAATGTGTTTTTTTTTAGCCAATATGTGTTGAAAGTCTATTACACCCCATGAAAATAAAAATCTTTCTTTTTCTACACGACGAGGAGACTTAAGATTACAGAGAAATATTTAATGTCTATATAAAATCAACAGAAACATGTTTGTATCTACGTTGATGTTGTCAGTCAGGTGGAGAGAAAGCTAATCTGATTAATTCACACTAACTTAGAAAAGAGTTCTATTCACCTACATGTTTCAATTAGGATTACTTTATAATCTAGTGGGCTTAACTCTCCTAGAATTTTACAAGAACAAGTGAAATAAAACTCAGCGATGCATTATCCTTCCACATACCAACTCTTTCATTTGGCCTTTGGGTTCCATATCATTAATGAAATGCATCATAAGATAGCAAAAATGTGTGGAAAAATGAATAAAATTTTTTAGCATAGATAAACTAAGAAATTGTGTTTAAAGGTGATCTATTCTTGAAAAACAATTTGAAAGTTGAAATCTTTGCACTACTGTAAAACTGGGGTGGGGGAGGGGAGTGGTGTTTAATAGCAGATTTAGAGGGTTTCTGTTTAGGTGAAGAAAGAAAGATATAACCAGAAGGAATTGAAGGAATTCAGAATAAGCCTGTATGCCAGCGAAAACCATAGTAGTTGCTCAGAAAGTATTTATTGAAATCCCCTGTTCTATTTATGCATGAGTGGCATCAGCCAGATACAATTGCAGCAACGTTGTCATTCGCTTCCCCCAGAAGACAGCCATTTATTGTTTCGGGCTGAGATTTAGCAGACCAGTCTTAGACCACCAGTCCTTCTCAATTCTCTATCCACAAAACCAAAAAATGTATTCTGTTCTTTTAAAAGTTTATACACAGGCATGGAAAACCAGAAGTTTACGTGTCTAGGCTGCTTTCTCATTGCTTGCAAAACTAAAAAATAGGTTTTTATTTAAAAATAGAACTTGGCAAATGAATAGGCCATTGAAGACTTTAATAAAAATAAACGGCCAAGATATTTCACTTTGAGAAGCATCAACTATCCAGGCATGCTAATCACTCTTTGGTTTTCTAATTTATTTTCTTTGAAAAGAGCATGCATTTTCTTTTTTTAAGTAATTGTTTTAATATTTATTTTTGAGACAGAGAGAGAGAGAGAGAGAGAGAGAGAAAGAACAAGAAGCAGGGGAGGGGCAGAGAGATTGAGAGACAGAATCTAAAGCAGGCTCCAGGCTCCGAGCTATCAGCCCACAGCCCTATGAGGGGCTCTAACTCACAAACCGTGAGATCATGACCTGAGCCGAAGTTGGACCCTTCCGCATTTTCTTAAGACGCATCTCACTGGGTAAATTTCAAATTTGTTTTTACTGGGCAACATAAAGAAATGTGTAAGAAATTTACAAAAGTAACAGACCTTCAATTATTCCATCTAATCAAAATTAATTTTCATTGTTCCAAAAAATCTTCCTTGTTTTTGTCCATACATATTTGTAATGTCACAATTGCATTCAATGTTTCCACAATTTTAAATTGTTTTTCACTTAACCTTATGTTATCAATATTCCTCATGTTGCTTTATAGTCAGTATCAGTATCATAAATAAAAAGGTTGATTTTTATGCTATTTTAATCTGGCTTTGGATTAGGATAACATTTACATTTTTAAAAACCGACATACTTCCCATATTTTTACATGCTTGAGAAAAATGCAGAAAGCATGAGAATTAATTACTTCTTCAAAGTTTGGGGAAAAATCCACTGAATATCAAATCATGTGCTTTGGAAATGGAGTTTTACTAAAAACCTTGATTTTTCCTGCATCAGTGGTCATTTACAACTTTTCTCATTATAATTTTATAATTTAATTTGTGTGGATAATACCAATTCATCTACACATTTGCATATGGTATACTGTCAAACAACTGTGCATAATACACCATAATTTAAAAATATTTTTAATAACTATATATTGATTGCTATAGCTCTTTTTTCACTACCAATTTTATTCCGTACCAATTTTTGCTTTTTTCTTTTAGTATTTCTTTCAGAGTGAAGTCTTAATTTATCTAGTTTTCAGCTTTCCATTCTAACTTTTTTTGTTTTATTTTTATTCTTTTCATTTATCTGTACTTGAATGACTTGATTTCCTATCCTTTCTTATCTCTTCAAATAAAATTCAACAAAGCTTTAAATCATCTCCAAGTTCTGTCCGCTCTGCTCACACTAGATATACGTAGTTTTAAATTTTTAAAATTATTAGCAAAATAGTCTTTTATTGCATCTTTTACTTCTTCCTAGACCCAATCATTATTTACAAGACTCATTTTATATCTCAGAGCATTTAGAGTTGTTTTCACTGTTGGCGCCGGAACAGCAAACAAACAATGTGGCTAATTTAAGTCTTTAAAATGTGTTGAGGGGGCGCCTGGGTGGCTCAATCAGTTAAATGTTCGACTTTGGCTCAGGTCATGATCTCATGATTCATGGGTTCAAGCCTCACATCAGGCTCTGTGCTGACAGCTCAGGGCCTGGAACCTGCTTCAGATTCTGTATCTCCCTCTCTCTCTGCCCCTCCCCCGCTCATGCTTTCCTTCTCCCTCAAAAAATAAAAAAAACATTAAAAAATTTTTAAGTAAAAAGAAAAACGTGTTGAGATGTCCTCTGAATCCTCACAGATAACACATCTTACTTGAAAAGAAGACCTCTGGTTAAATAATCTGAAAGGTATATTAAATAGACCAAATTTAAATTCCTTTATAAAGCCCTACTATTCACATATCAAGGTCTTTACAAGGGTCACCTGCAGCAAAGTTTGTGCAGTATTTAGCAGAGGGCCTAGCATGTCATAACTACTCAATAAATGATTGGAGGTAGTAGATATAATAATAACAGTCATCAGGGTCTGGTAGTAGTTATGTTTTCCTACCTCTTATTCAGGCTCAGCTGTATTACTGATCTGGAGAAGAGTAACTAGCTATGCGTTTCTGGTCTGGGTTTTCTTATTAATGATCTAAGATGGCTGGACTAGATGCTTCCTGAGGTTATTTCCAGCTCTAACATTTCTAAGTCTCATTTGAAGGCATTTCCAGGACCTGGACTCTTATCTATACCAGATGTAGGTCACACATATCCTTTGGTCTGAAGCAAGTTGCTCAAACACTCTTTATGAGCAAAACTCTCTGGAAACTGAAGTCAAGACAGAAATTTTTACCAAACTCACTACTCCACCAGAAAGATCTGGACAGGCAGAAATCAATCATTTTTGGAATAAAAGTAAAAATTTCAAAGCTATGTATCAGCTCTACTTGTGCTTTCCAGGAATAAAAGTAAAATTTCCAAAGCAATTTAAGCCAAACCTACACTTTTCCTTCACAAGAGTCTTGGCACCCATGCTAATTTGTGTTCATTTTCCATCACTATTAGCAATCATCTTAAGAGAAAAGATGAAATACAAAGTATTTGCATGGCTGGTTATAATTCAGGGCATTCCTCCTCCAAGAATGTGTACCATTGAGATTAAAAATTACTGTGAAGAATGAAAATTCTCATATTCATCATTAAGAGTGAAAATCCCCAGTAGACCATAATCCACTAAGAAGCACATCTGGTAATTAGACACAAAACAAAGCTTTCAAATTAAATTATGGGCTATATGTGAATAATCTTGTGCAAAAGCAATAAAAATTATGCCTTTATACCTGATGAAATAAACCCCTTGCTGCAGTTTTAGTGTTGTTTTAAACAAGGTGTCATGAAAAGCACGGACTTACCTGTACGATAGACAAAGTTGCCTTCGGTTTCCGATGATGAAGGAGACACCAATTCTTCCTCAAATTCGTTGGAGCTAAAAGATCCCGAATGGTTTCTTTGCCTTGTCTTTCCCATCATGGCAGCGTTTGTGGCCATGACGTGTCTCAAAGAGTCGTTAAGGTAACGATTCAATAAGCTGCTCTTGTATTTTGGGGGTGATACGTAGTCCTCACTGGCCCGTGACTCTGGCCTCACTCCAGCTTTTATGACTGAGCTCTCACTTTTAATCACAGGATGGTGAACTGGGTTATTATAGCCCCCTTCATTTATGTGGTTTCTTGGAGGATTTTCTCCGTCTAAGGGAGAAAAATATCACTAGGTAATACTTACATATACTTTTCTCCCAGCCACCCAACTGTTACAGTTAATCACTGAATATATACATAAAGAAAGAACATTTATTTAAAGTGTATAAAATTGTCATTGATATTCAAGATTAATTTTTAGGCACAGGAAGCAGGAATCTATGTAATCTCTCCCTATGGTATTTTAATTTTAATGAATTTCAGAGAAAATGTTATTCTGATACACAATAAATCTATAAACAAGAGGAAGCAGCCATAATTCTGTTGGTCATTTATAGTATTGTAAAAGTGAAGTTACTTCATGCAATAAAAAAGAACCATTATGGCACCATAATGTTTTGTGGAGTCAACCTTAAAAAGAGCAATTGGGGTGAACTTCCTGGTAATGGAGGCAAAGCAAAATAAAAATATTAACAAACCTTCGGAACACGAATCATCGCTGCTTACACTAAGCCGCTCAGCATTTCCTTGAACGTATTTGTTGTACAACTTTATTCTTAAAGCCCAGCTTAAATCTGGCTGTCGAACAGTATTCTTAAGCCGACGTCTTGCATTAGCAAACCAATTTGACACCTAAAAAAGTTTTATTTTTCAATTAACAAAACATAAAATACGACCCATTACATAATTACTTTCCCACAAAGGACCAAAGCCTTTCTCAGTATATCTGATCATTAAGTATTCTCTGAATGTAATAGGATTAGACATTCATTCCATTCATTCATTCAACAAACATGCTGAGCACTTACTATAGAGACTGAGTGCATACTGTATTCTGGGAATAAACAAACAACAACAACAACAAAAACCAAAAAACAGGCCTTGCAATCAAATGTTCAGTATAGTAAGAGGGCTAGGAAAGTGTACAAATAACTTGAAAAATTTTTTTTGATGTTTATTTATTTTTGAGAAAGAGAGAGAGACAGAGCATGAGCAGGGGAGGGGCAGAGAGAGTGGGAGACACAGAATCGGAAGCAGGTTCCAGGCTCTGAGTTGTCAACACAGAGCCCAATGCATGGCTCGAACTCATGAGCTGTGAGATCATGTCCTGAACTGAAGTCAGCCGCTCAACCAACTAAGCCACCCAGGTGCCCCTAAATAACTTTAATATAGGAAAGAATGTGATGAATGGCTTAAAAGGCATTGAAATATAATGATACAGGAATCCAAAGGAAGGAGGAGTTACTTTCATATATGACTCAAGACATCATGAGGAATTAAGTGAAGAGTTGAAGGAATGTATCATGTATAATGGATAGGGAAGTGTGTTCCCAATAAAGAGGACCTGGGAACAAATATAAGTCAAATTCCAGAGATATTGTGGTGGGCAAGGAAGACAGAAAAGTTAAAGATGACCTTGAGTCATCCCTGTGTAATCAAGAGAAGGACAGTGCCATTTTGAGAAAGAAAGTAGAACTGTTTAAGGATGAAATGATGTGCTTGGTTTGGGGAATGATTAGTTTGAGGTACTAGAAAAGCATACTGGTGAGATGGGCAGAAAGAAAACAAAAATGATATCTGAGACTTAAGGGAGAGGAAGATCAGACACGGGTCAAATGCACAGAAGTGACAGCAGGCAGTTTTGAGTAGGCAGAAAGGTGGTTGAAGACCAAACCCTGGACACCTCTAGAGATCCAAGGGCAGGAATATAAAAGAGGAGCTAGGAAAACAATCAAATAGAGCAATCAGACAAGTAGAGGAAGAAAAAATGCCAACTAACACCCAGCTTTAAGTTGAAAGTCAAGTGCTTCTAAAGCAAATAGGTGAAGACAAAGAAACAAACACTGTAAAACAAAGGAAAGGTATTTCCATGTTTGTAAAAGATGCTGTTGGATTTCCAGAGGTTAAGATGGTACTTGAGATTTCCTTCAAAATATCAGGCTATCATCAGGGAAAAGATATATAAGTAAATAACCAGAAAGGCCAATACTGGCTTTTAAAAGAATGAAATGTGGAAAGAGAATTACATCTTTCTGCCAATTTATTCTAGAACATGAGTCCACATTTCTATAATAGTTTGTGTGGCAATGCTTGCATTGGAAGTTTCTTTTTTATTTTTTTAGATTTATAATATAAATATACAGTTCTACACATTGCCGAAGACCTAATTATTGAATGAGCCTATAGTGAATCCTCCTTTTTTAAAAAACAAAACCACGACTTTTTCCTCTTTATCTCCAGGGGTTTTTAAAGCATAGTAGCTTTCCCCAATTTACACACACATACACATACATGCACACATGTATACAAAACATATCATATATAATATATACATTCAATATTAATTACTTTCTTTGTGTTTTAAGTAACAACTGTCCTCTTAAATTTATGTGCATTGATGTGATAACTCACGTGGCTTTTCAGAAGTCTTAGTCTTTATCAACCCCTCTTTCCTATTAAGTTGTGCTATTATAGCTATGATTTCATCTGGCTTCAAATTCTCAGTCTTCTCCAACCTCTATAGACAGACAACTTCTGGGACTATTCATTCAACAAATATATACTGAGTAGCTCTTGTGCTCTAGCCATGGTGGTCAGTGATAGGAATGTTTACTGTTAAGATAAATTTCGTCCCCTGCACACATGGAAGGATTAGCAGAGAACTACATATTAACTGTGATATATGGGTGAACATTCACTATGGAAGCACGAAATGCCTAGTGCACATCATGGCCGATGTATTCACCCATGTCCTTATTAGTAATAACTGGGAATTTTAGAACATTATTTTCCTGAACTTCCATATCTTCCATTCTATGAACTTGAATGAATCTTCACCACCACCATCAAATTCAAGTGTTGATGTGCCATTATGATTTAAATGCTTACCTCTTCAAATCCTCATTAGTGTCCTGTTATCCTATAACTGTGGTGTAAATGGAAAGAGACCTAGTTTCCTGTTTTGAATTTGCCAAATACATGTGTGGATTTGGGAAGTCACTCAACTTTTCTGAACTTCAAACTCTTCATGTATAAAATGCATTAGATGGTTCCTAACATCCTGGCCAACCCTGAAAACTAAGATCTGTGAATATAGTCTACACTCTCCTACAGAAGTGTTAATTCATTCCGTTTACAGTCGGTACCAACCTATCTTCTGCTCTTGACCACCACCCTTTCAGGCAATCAGACATGTGTGTTTATGTCCTTCTCTGCCCCCTTGACATGCAGAAGACAAACCACAACTTCTCCTATGCCTATGTAACTTATATTTATCAGAATTCAGCACCAAAACTTTATTACTTTCTTTACTAAACATCATATAATTCAAACTAACTTTAAATCTTAACTAACCTTAAATCTTAGTACAACCATCACATAGTACAGTATAAAATACAATTCTTATGCAAGTCTTCATATTTTTATTAAAATGCAATGGCCTTCTAATTTCAAAAACATTAATACACTATAATTCTAACATACAAAAATGGGGACCTTTATTTTTTATTTTAATTTTTAAAAAATGTTTATTTATTTTTGAGAGAGAGAGAAAGATAGAGTGTGTGTGAGTGGGGGAGGGGCAGAGAGAGAGAGAGAGAGAGAGAGAGAGAGAGACACAGAATCTGAAGCAGGCTCTAGGCTCTGAGCTGTCAGCACAGAGCCTGATGCAGGGCTCGAACTCATGAACTGTGAGATCATGACCCTAGCAGAAGTCGGAAGATCAAATGACTGCACCACCCAGGTGCCCCAAAATGGGGACCTTTAAATGTCATGGTGGGATTACATTTTCATATACAGGGATCATATCCTTTTTTTGTGCTCTATATACTCAGCTCTTACCATAATATATTAATTACATATGAGAAGATTTCCCAGAAAGGTTTGCTGATACCTAACATGGGCTGTCTCTGACCTGATTTCATAACTTTGACTGGCAAAAAAAAATGCTAATATATTTACTCTGCCAGTATTTTATTGCCAGAAATTTACAGTATAATTAAGGATGGGATATAGTCCAAGGTGCTTAATATCTGCTTGCATTAAGTCATGCAAACAGCAAACAAACAGTTGGTTAAGAAATTTGCATAAATGCTGTTTTGCAATTTTTTTTCCTGATGAATTAATGTAAATTCCATCTGTTTCACAGAAGGTAAAAATACCAGTTCAGATTTTCTACCTTTAACTTACTATGGATTCCTTGCAAATCTCATTAACTTCTATTTTACATGAAATAGGCCTCCGTGGTAACATGGATAGGTTCTGCAACAGCATTTTGATATCAAACTCAGAGCTTTAAAAACACTGTATTTTATAGTGAAAGCTTGGAGAACCAAATATCTAGAAGTTGGAAGGGGAAACTAAGTAGTTTTCATCCCTACTCTAACAGAGGTGTTTACATTGATCGTATTGACAGAGCAATCATTGTAGTAAGCCCAAAGGGATAAGATGGCATCTGTCCACCTTTGAATATATAGAATTAACAAACTTATTCTGAGTTACTCAACGGAAACATTGAAAACCTCATTTCCACACCATGTAGTGTAACACTTGGAATAATGTAGAAAGAGCAATCTGAGATTCTGTTGAATATTTAACAGTTGCCATAATCCTTGCAGTTGATAACTACATATATATCTCAACAGAAGCACTCAGCTAGCAAAAAAGGCGCTATGTCAACAGAAGGGGCAAAATCTTAGAAAGTAGCAATTTTAACCAATGGCACATGGACATTATCATAGGAATGTGAAACTTCTATAAAAAGGGGAAGCATTAACATTCAGTCATTAAATGGAATCTCAAACTAACTCCACATGCATTGCACTCTGTATTGTGATCATGAAAGAAGGCATTCCAAGAAGACATTTCACTCTTATAAACAAGTAAGTAAATAAATAAATATGTGTATGTATATATACATACATATATATGTATATATACATACACATATTTAAAAATATATACACATGAACAATGGGAAAATTTGAAATCAAATATAGCCCCCATCTGCCCTTCTCTGAAAAACTTCTTCCAAGGCAATTATTCTGTAGTAAGCTCTATATCCTATGATAATACAAAACACCAACTGTATACCATTTTGTGTTATTCCACAATAAAGCTGTTTACATTTAGGCACTACAGAGTATATTTTTTATAATGTTGAAACAGTGGGCATCCATGGAAATTAAGCACAATGGAATATTTTGGCTGATTAAAGTACACACACACACACACACACACACGTCATTACCTGTCAATTTTATGAAAATGTTTATATCTCGTTAGGAAGATGCCAGATTAACAATAAATAGCTCTTTCTGCTTCGTTTTTCAGGGCTATATAAAATGTAGCCATGGATTAATGTCCTTAGAACTTGTATCTGTCAGAAAAAGTACCTTTTGTGGTCCTGAAGATATTTCTTCCACTAAAGTTTCAGTTTCTTGCTTCTAGGTCTAGTGGAGACTGCTGACCAGGTTTTATGCCCTTCCTTATCAATTTAAGAGCAACAAAACAAGGCAAAACTACATTTCATGAGAAGTTTAACAATTTGACACACAGCCAAAAGGAAAATGTTAAGTGTAAAAGACATTCTTGAAATAGGATACTCTTGTAATTAAGGAATAAAAGTTAGGTTAGCCACTTATTAACATCAGTCATGAGAAACAGATAGGAGGTACTGCAATAAACGACGAAAAGGAGTTTGGAACCAGAAATAAGGGGAACACTCCATATTTGTCCACCGACACGAAAATACAACATATTTCCAGATATACTGAAAATAATAAAATGAGTTTTATTCTTGCTAGTCTATAAGCCATCATATAGCATTAAAGATAATGTGTGTTCAATGGAATGTATTTTAAAACTAGAATATCTTGGTCAGATTTCAAGACATTAACCAAGTTTCAGAATGGTGTTTTGGAAAACCACATGGTGATTATAATGGTATTCCCCAATTAGACCTCTTCACTCTACAAACATGTACGAACAGTTTATGGAAAGTACAGTGCTGGGGTGATATGGGGGTATTGAAAGACATGAAAAAGACATGATTGCTCTACTCAAGAAGCCTGACTCCACAGGAGAAATTTATTCACTGGGGTCTAATTTGCAGGGATCAAAAGCTTTATTCAGCTCACAGGTTTATATTTTTTCCTCCAGAAGTGTAAAGTATTTACATAATTTATTTGGTTTCCCATAGAGTCAGAATTTGCTTGGATGCTTAATGTATGTTTGACTTTCACAAACTGTCCCACATATATCAACATAAGTACAGTTGACTCTTGAACAACACAAGTTTGAACTGCATGGGACCACTTATACAGTTTTTTCAACAAAATACAATACTGTAAATGTATTTTCTCTTCCTTACAATTTTCTTAATAACATTTTCATTTCTCTAGCTTACTTTATTGTAAGAATACACTACAGAATATGTATAACATACAAAATATGTGTTGATCGACTATTCATGTTATTGGTAAGGCTTACAGTCAACAGTAGGCTACTAGTAGTTAAGTTTTTGGGGAGTCAAAAATATGTGGATTTTTTACTTGTGGGGAGGGTTGGCACCCTAACACTTGTGTTGTTCAAGGGTCAGGTGTAGATAGATATATATGTGTGTGTACATATATATACATGTATACATATATATTTACATATATATATGTATATTCTTACATAGATATCCTATTATGCCTAATTGAAAATAACTAGACCCAAATTGGATTACTACATTTAACATCCCTTGGCTATTCTATACATTTTGATTTTTTCCATTTATCACTACACAGTTCCAGAAACCAACTTCATTTCCTATAAAAATTTGGAAATCGTTAGGCAGGGATGACTTATTATTATAAACAATTATCTTTGCCCCATTTAAAAATTAAATAATTTAGTGCACTTTTATTTTCTGAGATTTAGTGTAAGAGAAAGAAAATGTAATGACAAGTTTTCACTACATGAATGAAAACTTCACGTTAATTAGAAGACTGTAACAGGGTTACCAAGATCTTTAATACAAAAAGAATGATTATTTGTGTTCAAACTATCATTAGAGGTAGAAAATAATTTGATTCTGTATTAAAATTACAACTGTGTGGACTGCATCTCAACAAAGCCACTGTACACAAAAATTTAAACGTCTCTGCTAATGACAATATTAGTTTTCATAATTAAAAAATGTTCTAGTGTGGGGGCAGCTGGGTGGCTCAGTCGGTTAAGCCTCGGACTCTTGATTTTGGCTCAGATCATGGTCTTCCCTTTCATGGGTTCGAGACCTACGTCGGGCTCTTACCTCACTGTGAGGAGCCTATTTGGGATTCTCTCTCTCTCAAAATAAATAAATAAACTTAAAAATTAAAAAAAAATGTCCTGGGGTTCTGGGTGGCTCAGTCAGTTAAGTGTCTGACCTTGATTTCAGCTCAGGTCTTGAGCTGAACTCACAACTCCTGGTCGTGAGATCAAGCCCTGAGATAGGCTCCATGCTAAGCATGGAGCCTGCTTAAGATTCTCGCTCTCTCTCTCTCTCTCTCTCTCTCTCTCTGTCTCTCTCTCTCTCCCCTCTATGCCTTACCCACTCATGCTCTCCCTTCTCTTTCTCTCTCAAAAAAAAAATGCTCTAGCTATGTCATATATATTTTTTTTGCTTTCTGTATGAAAGAATGCAAGCATTAAATATGGAACTGTATGATAAACCAAATTAATCTAATGCTTTATTGCTGACATCATTGTGAAACATTCAAATAGCTCTATAAACTGGTGTATTTTCAAAATAAATAGCATACCTGTTTAAACTGAAATTTGAACATATGCATTTATTTTCACAAGTCAAGTTTTTCTGACTGGAATCACTGAAAATTCATAGTTTTACGTTAAACAGATATTAAGCCAAGAACACTAAATAAATTTTCCCCTCCAGTGCTGCAGCAAATCACTATTAATACTATTGCCTGTTAACATGAAGCAAAACAGATGTTTTCCCCTACAATTGTATTCTGAATATAAGCAGACAAATGCATATTATAGTTTTAATAAGCTTGAATACAAGTCAACTTTCATGCTTTGTCAAACTTTCCAGCAATTCCTAAAATGACAATTTTAAATACTCTGGAAAGCAAGTTTTATTTTATCTAGTAGTTAAATATTGTCTTTATTTGGGGTCTCCCTCACTATAAATTTAATGAAATAACCAAAACTTCACAGATGCAGTCATGTAGTACTACTATAATATATGAAACTTCTTAGCTCATTTAGCTCCTCCTATTTCTGAATAAATTTGCTCTGTTTGCATGCATAAAAGTTCATGCCACCAAATTTATTAAAGAAGACTGTGGTGTGTTGGAAAAAGCATTTGATCTGGAATTACATTATTTTCAGGCCCACCTCTACCCCTTACTAACACTTAACTTCCACAGTGCCTTGGTCACATCATCTGTAAAATGCTGATAACTGCTCTTCCTCGCCATGTTTCTGTGAATATCAAATAAGACTCTGTAGGGAAAAATTTAGTCAAATGTTGTTGGTTGGAGTGTTGTTGGTTGGAGAAGAAACAAACTTGTATCCTTTCTCTACTCTTGACAAAGTAAACCAACTACTTGAAATTGGTCTCTTCCTAACCACAGTGGGAAGATTCCAGAAGCAAAATTTGTGGCTTCTATCTAACACTTGGGATATCTCATATTAAAAAAAAAAAAAAAAAAAAAAAAAAATTCAAAGCCCACTTCTTGCCCTTCCACTCCATCTCCTAGGTCTGTCAGTAAAGGCAATTTTTAAAGTTATCCTGTACTTGACCTTTCATATGGGGCCCTAATGTGGAATGCCTTTCTGCATGGCTCTCAAAGCATCATCCAGGGCCAGCAGCTTCGGCATCATCCAGAGAAGTTGTTAGAAATGCAAATCATCCACCCCACCCCAGACCTACTACTGAATCAAAAACTCTGGTGTGGGGCCCAGCAATGTGAGTTTGAGCAAGTCCCCCGAGGGATTCCAACGCACACTCAGGTTTGAAAATCACTGCAGATAGTCCCATCTGTAGCCATCTAGGTGCCGCACACCGGTCCAGATTCCCAGGCACCTTCTCATAACTCGCAGCTGACTTTTCACCGCCCTCCCTAACAAAACACCGAGCAGTCCCGCCTGAACGGGGCATGCGCACTGAATTGGTAGCTAAGCTTGAGAGGAAACCCAGAAACTTCCTACAACACAACTCTGCCCCCGTGCCAAGCCCTCAGCATCCTCGGAGGCAGGAGGCTGAGCACCTGGACGGGCCACCAGGGGCCTGATCCCTGCGCGGCGGGAGGCGCGCCACGTGCAGATCCGCGCAAAGTCGACGCGCGCCCGCGCCTCGGCCGCGGTTACCTGCACTAGCGTCATCTGCGAGCCCAGCGCCAGGAGGATCTTCTCGGTCTTGGTGGGGTACGGGTTGTCACGGTGCTTGTAAAGCCACTGCTTGAGGGGCCGCGCCATGTCCTGCAGAGCCTGCCGCTTGTGCCTCACCTTCCCGCCATTCTGCCTGGCCCTGGACACCGGGAGAGGAAGCCCGGGTGAGCCGCGCCGCCCGGCTGCAGCGCTCCCCACCCCCGGGGTCCCCCGCGTCTGGACACCTTCGCGCCCGCGGCCACGCGCCCACCGGGAACGGCTGCCGACCCCGCGTCTCGCACCCCGGGGCATCCGGCTGGGAGGTAGGTGCCCGCCAGGCGCCTCCAGGCTGAGGCGAGGCTGGGGCGGGAGCCACAGGGCTTCTGGGCGCGAAAATCCTTCCCTGGCCACCTCTCTTTGAAATGGCCTGGCCGTCGCAGGGGGTCAGGTGGCAGTGAGGGATACTAAGTTTATCTTGCAAGAGGGGATATCTTGAAGCCAGCACCCAGGGGTTAGAGGTTTAGGTGACGAAGGCTAAGTCATCTGACTGGCGACCCCTCGCCCCCCTGCACCGCGCCCTTGAGAGGCTGTGGCCTTGCGGGTTGGGTCAGGCTGCTGCCAGCTCTCGAACGTTCTTTTGCGGAACTCACGCCTGGCTTCCAGGCGCTCAGGCCTTCCAGTCGCCCGTGGTCAGGTTGCCCACTGGACGTCGGGAATAAAGCAAGGAATGACGGCCGTCCCCTCCCCCCGCCCCGCTTCTCTTCTCGCTCTCTACTTCCTTTGGTCTTCTGGAAACAGGGGGAACTTTCCAAGCAAGTTGTTTGTAGAGAATAGAGGCTGAACCTAAAAAACACTCTAGGGGCCTTTTCCCGACTTAAGGTAGGGTTAAAAAGCATGGAGCACTCCGTCTCATTGGGTAAAGTTAAGGAAAAAGAAAAGAAAAAAAAAAAAAGAAAGAAAACCCTGAGGAAAATCACATTCAAAGGAGGAAGAGGCCTGAGTAGCCCGGAGCCGGGTGCCGGGCGCTGCGCTCCCCCGCGGCTCCGGGAGGTGTCGCCGCGCGGCCGCTCGCGCGGCCGGCTACTCAGGGAGGCTCGCGCGCCTGCGCCTTAGCCTCCAGGACTTTCGCCTCTTTAAACACTTTGAAATGCAACTCCATCCGAAAGGACTGGTAGTAACATTTTGACGAAACCTAATCTCTATTTTACTAACCAACAACGCCGCAGAACAAGCAGCTGATGCAATCTCTCAGGTGGAGACGCCCAGGACGGCTCCCCCTCCCCCCCGCGGGGCGCCCCGGTAGCAGCCGCGACGCCTCCGCAGCAGGCGCTGCGGGCCCACCCGCGAGCTCTAGGCTCCCCGGCAGCCCCTCACCCGGCTAAACCGAAACTCGGTCCGGCAGGCCCGCGGCCTCCCCCTCCGGGCTCGCAGCGGGCCCCGCCGAGCCGCGCGCGCGTCCCGGGCGTCCTGCGGAGAGCCGACCTTGCCAACACCTTGGCCGAGGCACCTCGAGCTTCGAGGCCGTGGCGTGGCCCTGTCGTGACATGAGAGGGGAAGCCCACGGGGCTGGCCTGACCTGGGAAGCCCCGATTGCTTGCCCCTGCCCTGTTCCTGGGCGTCCCGCTCAGTCCTTTCTGCCTCGCTCTCATCCGCTCTTCTGCACCCGCGGTCCACAGAGGGGCAGGGAGCCCCCTACCCTGAGGTCCAGGTATGGGAGGACTGAGGCACCGTTTCCAACAAGCCTTTTGAGCTATCTTGATGAACCGATTCCCCTATATTTTGAGAAACTAATGCCTTAAAAGGACAATCCGCGAGACCAGGGGCGGAGACCTGCCCTCCCGGGAGCTCCGGGCCCCTGACCCCCGGGCTGCGGCTGCGGCTGCGGCTGCCACTCCCACCCCTCCAGGCTGCAGGCGGGCAGGGGTCCCGGCAGGGTGCGCATACCCAGTCCTGCGGTGTCTGAGGCCGAGGTTGTCCTTGAGGGGCGGGCCGTCCGGAATGCCCACCTCGGGGCGGGCGTGGGGACTGTCTAGGACGCCACCATAGGGCCGGCTGCCCCTTTCCCGTTCGGGAGCACCGCGGTCCTCAAAAAGCACGGCGCCGCTGAGCTTGTTGAAGACGATGGTGTTCATGGTGCCGGCAGGCAGAGGCGCGCCGCGCGGCCGCTGCGCCTTGAGGCCTGGCCGCCGGGAGCTCCGCAGGGCTCGGGTTCTAGGAGAAGATGCATCACGTTACTCGCTCAGTGCTCACCTCCCTACGCGTCCCGAGCCCCGGACTCCGCGGAGGTTCTGGCCTGGGGAGCCGAGAGGAGGAGCGGCGGCGCCACACCTGGACAAGGGAACCCTTGCCTCTCCCCACCTGGCTACACCGCTCCTCCCTTCGCACCAATCCCCCGCACGCTCCTGGTCTCTACCCTCTTCCTAGTCCCGGCGATCGTTCCAAGGAACCTCAACCAGGGATAATTTACCCGCGTAGGCAAAGGGAAGTAATTCCTAAAGGAGTTCTTTTCTCGGTTTTAATCTGGAAGAAGTGCACTCGGGTTAGCGGAGCGGAATAGGCGCGGCGGAGTGGGGGGGGGGGGGGTGGCGTTCTTCAGCCACAACGGAAGTCTAAAGCATCTCGGAGCTCTCGGGTTGGAAGGAGGGGTTGGAAGGAAGGGAAATTTTTGGGTAATATGAACAACTGCATCTGCAAGCCCCGGTTAATGAGTCCCAGGCCACACCGGGATTCCGGGGATTTTCATGTTTTCTAGATCCTGGATGGTTTGGCTGAAACCCCGAAATTCTTATTCCGGCTGAGGTCCCTGGGGGGTGGAGGTAAGGGCAGGGAAAGTGAGCTGACTTCTAAGCTACAAAGTTAAGTGGCACCAGGGACAAATGTACCACATAGTCTCCCTCCCCCAAGTCTTCCTACCACCCCCCTGCCCGCTACAGGACGCGCAAGGTCCCGGCTGGTCAAAGGCGCCGGAGTCCCGGGGCTCCCAGAACCCGCTGTCAGTGCTGTCCTCTTACGCAGCGTGGGTGTGAGCCTCGAACTCGAAGCCCTGACTCACCCGCCCCTTTCTGGGGTCTCGGGGAACCATTTCAGAGGTTGCATAGATGTTAGGAGCGGAAGGAGGCGTCGCGGTCCGCGCACCACCAAGCCTGCGGCTGCCGTCATTGAAAAAGCTTTCAGCTCACCTCCCAGGTCGCGGCGGCCGGGAGCCTCCTGCCGAAGAGCGCAGGCCTCAGGTTCAAGTCTGCGCCGCCGCTTAGCAGTGGCGTTATCGCCCCCATCACCCCGCCCTCGCGCTTCGGGGTAGCTCCTGTTTCTTCCCAGTAGCCTGGGCACAACTGCCAGAGCCCCCTCACCCCGCCCCGCCGCAGCGGGGGCTGCTACCCCTAACACACACACATATCATCAGCCATGCCGAGCTCGCACACTTGCCAACGCCCCCTGCCCCGCCCTCCAGCCATCACAGGAGCGGCCACGCGCGACATTTAGGGCCGTGACCACAGAGGCTAAGCGACGGCTACCGTCAGTGTTCGTGGAGAGGTGAAGTCAGACTTCTGCTGGCTGCCCCGTGTACCACAAGGCTGAGTCCTCCCACGCAGACAGGTACGTGTCTGGAGTGTGCACGCAGCCTCGGCGAAAAGTGTCAAAGCAAATTTCCGTGCTCGCAGCCTCTGTTCTAAGGTCAGGACTAGCCATTTTTTTTTTTTTTTTAAATCGGTGCGCTTAGTGCTTTGCGTTCACGCTGCGCTATTTGTAAAACACGCCCTTTTCCAGTCCCACAGTGTTTCCCCACCACAGTCCTGTCCTCCTATATTCAACGGCTAGTTTTTCCTAGCGACTCCGCTGCGAGGTTTGCCCTACCGGACCCTTCCGCGCTGTCCCAAGCCCACATAGACATCGCAACCACAGACACCCGGCGCGGTCCGGGTCTGCAGGCAGCAAGCGAGGTGGCCGGGGGCTGCGAAGGTCCGAGAACTGGGTCCTGACTCGAGGGGTTGCGGGGTGGGGGAGGGCATGTGAAGCGCGGTACCTGGACCTCACCCGGCGCCCCACCACGGTCCTCAGCACCTCTTCTCCGCTCCAGTGCTCCCCACTTACCCTCACCCTGACTCACTCCAAACTGTTGCTTGGGGAGCTCCTTCCCCGCGGAACTACCCCGCCCAACGCCCGCGAGCAATTTTAAAGCCAAGGAGGGGCAATCAGGTGGGCGACCAGGCGCCTCGCGGACCCTCTGGCCAGCCTTGGCCACCACCCGGGCGCGTGCCCACTGGACCTCGGAGGGAAGTGGGGGAAGGGCGGGGACAGCGGAGGCTCCCGGGGCAGAGGGAAGGAGTAGCTCCGGGGCCAGAGCGAGCCTCCCGTCCCGAGGCCCTGAGCTGGGACGCCGGGACCCGCGGGCTGTACCTGTGGCGGTGGGGCCGGCGGCCGGCGGCAGGGCGGCTGGCTCTCCCGCGTCGAGGCTAGGCGCACTCCCATCCCCGCCTCATGTTCTCCGCGCGGGCTCCAGCGCGCTCACCGCCGCCACCGCCGTCGTCTCGGCTTTATTTACTCAGACGGGCGCGCGCGGCCCGGGAACAGGAATACCGAGGCCTTCTCATGTTTCTTGACTGCCGGGCCCAGCCGGCGAACATCCTGCAGGCGCGGTATCCACGTTCCCGGGCCGGCGAGAGGAAGCCTCAGCACCCTCCCGGCAGCGGGCACTGCAGTTAACCCTCGCAGAGGAGCCGCCGCTGCAGGCGCCGCCGGGGAGTCCCCGGCCCGCCGCGTCTTCCCCAGTGGGGCCCCGCTCTCAGATCCGCCGGCCCCGCAGGCGCTGAGCAAAAGGGGCTATTTCCTTCGCACTTAGGGGAGAAATCGGAGAAGCCGCAAGTAGCGCCGGGCTTGGGCTCTAGAAGCCGAGACGCTGCGGTGCAAATCCCGCGTGTTAGCTGGCCCGAGAGCTGGAAATTTAGCCACGCGTGGCTAGGCGGGAGAGAGCTTTACGACGCGCCCTTAATTTTCTTCGCGATTAGCTGGAGTAGTACAGTTAGAGCACGGGTTTGTGTCTACAACGCGTGAGCGTATTGCAGAAGGTGCTTGGCGCCCCGGGAGCTTCTTTTCTGCTGTCACTGGGCTTCTGAGGTCCGCGCTGTTTCAAAGCCAGACACACATTCACCGTCCGAGGCCAGGGCTGGAGAGGCTGCGCTCGCCACGGGACGTAGGGGTGGAGGGAGGCAAGGCCGGAGCGAGCGAGCCCAGGTGCCCAACCCACTGTGACCCAGGTATGGAAGAGAAGGCGAGCCCAGGGCCAGGCATCTGCATGGAGGAAGGGGGATGGCACTTGGGAAAATCCCGAGCTGGGACACAGTGCAAGGGGAGAGAATGCCTCTCAGATTCCTTTATTGGTGATGGTTCCCTTCCCACCATCACCCCAAATAGGAGAGTAACAAAAGCTGTGGTTTAGGTGCAACTGGAAGCTTGGAGCTTCTGGCAGCCTTGAAGATCCGCAAGGCGCCGAGCACGAAGCGGTCCGCCTTCTCGCCGCCGGCCTTGAGGCAGCAGCGACACCTTCATCTTTTTATAAGAGCGAAAGTAGATTTTTCCAAACCTGAAAGTTATGGCATCATTTGTTCTTTTCTCCTTCAAGGTGGCTGGCCAGCTCTGGGGCAGTGGCCCACCTAAGCATCTTCCATTTATGTGGCCTGGAAGTGGTTAAAATATATGTTAAAGCTATTATTGCTAAGACTAATCACACCTTCGAATTTTCCTCTATGTTATCTCCCAAACTATGCGACGGCAAACGGGCGGTGGCACAATCTAAAGCATAGAAGGATGAACTTTTAAGTTTTTGCGCATTAGGTAGATAAATATTATCATTTGATCACATTTTCCAATGTCCGTGTTTTCTTTCATTGTATCATTTGCGGTTGGGCATTCTCATTTCATCATTGGCGCTGCACTTGACTTGTTGCAGTGTGAGTTCAATAGACACAGAGGTCTACGGACCTCGCTGTGGGAATTTAAAGTGAGGGAAACATCAGAACATTTCAGCCACAGACTTACAGTGAGTAAATTTCACAACAACTGGTATTTGATAATTCACAAGAGGAAATAGCCCGGTTTTCCCCTATCCTCTCTATAACACTCTCTATAATGTGGTCACCAGACATTATCAGGAAATCAGCTGTAAAACGCCCCTCTGACATATATTTTGGTCAGCTGCTCTGGTAAAGCAATGGGCAGTATGTAGTCGCTTGCAATTTCATAGTACCATACTGACTCATGGACTCATGGAGCAGGATACTTTAGTATAAGATACTACTTTTGTTGCTTTAGTCTTAACTGCATTTACACAACTTAAAAATGCATTTAGAGGACTTTGACTTAAGATCAATTTACATGTGAGATGTGTTTTCTTAAAGTCTGATATAAAATATACAGCAAAAAATGTTGCAAAAAATTTTTAATTTGGCATAGGAATAATATACACCTTAGACTTAAGTCACTGAAAAAGTAATGCAGAATTACTTTAGAATATAGTAATTAGAATCCATTTTAAAATGAAAAAACAAAACCCACAATGGAGGGTAGGTTTTAAAATGAAATAGTATGGAGAATCCTTCTGTAATGTACAAATAAGCATGTATTTTGCGATGGACCAAAATTTTATTTTTGCAAGTTTCATTCTCTATGCAAGAGTGAAGTTTCTTCTTTATTTTAACCCACAGTTCAAATACAGTTATCATTATCTTTAATTCCACCTTTTCCAAAGGTGAATTTTACTTAGCTTCTAATGCTGTATTCTAAAGTCAGTACATGAAATGCTATATCATAATCCTCAGAACTAAACCGTGCAATTTTAGAAAGCACTATCAGAAGCTTTAGAGAGTATATAGTTTGTGGGAGATAGCCATATGCAGGGAAAAGAGAAAAACAGTTCAGGCCAGAAGTCAGAAAAGTTGAGTCCAAATTCTCAAAATCGAGTCTGAATTCTGGTTAATTTGATGTTGGCTTAGTCTGAATTTACTAAAGTATAAAATGAAGATGTCAATTTTTCCATAAATTTGCCATATACTATTATTAAGATATTTTTTAAATGTGAAAGTAACGTATTGCAATTGCTAAAGCTCAAAAAATGTCAAGTAGAACATTTGGCAGAAATCTTAATTCGTTCTGTTAGACCTAGAGTGTAGTTATAAATATAAATAATTTTCCTTTCTTACAAGAAAAAAAGAAGCTTTCATTTTAAGCATTTTGATATTTTACCAAGGGACCTGATGTTTCACAACAAATATTGGTCAAAGTTTTTGAAAATAAGGATTGCTTTTAAACTCTCTTTTCTGGTTATTACTTATAGGCAATGAAATAAATTACAAAGCCAGGGAAATTCTGTCACTTTCCATCCAAATGTTATTAAATAGTAAATTTATGGACAAATAGCAGGTTCAACCTCACACTTGGCCAGCATGAGTCGTAGAGATACATGTTGAAGTGCGTAAGTGGAACAACATAACAAGCAGAGAAAGACACAGCTGCAGAAACATCGTGGGCAAACTAGTAGAATAGGAGCCCTCCAAATTCCGCACAAGGCATTTTCACTTTGTTTATGATTTGACTTTGATTGCATTAATAATGCAGGATAAGTTCTGTCAGAGAGGGGGTCTTCTCCATAAATTCATTCTCAAGCAAGGAACAGAGTCCAAGTGAAAGTCCCTCTTCTGCTAGCTCCACCCAGTCACGTTCCTGAGACTCAACCACCGAGAGGTGGCCACCGCTGGTTTGATGTGTATCCTCTCGATGGTTTTCTCTGCGTTCACATCCATGAATACAAACAAAACATAATAGTTTTGTTTTATGACCTTCTGAAAGAAATGAGACCATACCTTACAGAAGGGTATACACATACAGAGACACACAGAACTAAACTAAAACTTGCTTTCTCATTCAATTTCATAGAGAATTTTCATGTGAGTACCTATAAATACAAATCCATAGTTTTAACTGTTACATAATGCTCCATAATCTATTTAGCCATTCCTCATCATCATTTCTGCCTTTTCAATGTTCACTATTATAAGCTTTACACACCCTTGTTTATGATTATTTCTGCACACGTGTAAACATTTTTCTAGGAATCGCTACACAGACATAGAATTACTGGGTTGAAGGAATCATGATTTTAAAATTTTGATAAATATTTCCAAATTTCCCTCCAACCTGTACCTCCACAAAGTCTCCATTTCCTGACATGCTAACACAGCATATGTTTCATATGTTTGGACTTCATAATGTTTGCCAGTATGATGGGTAAAATAATGTCTTCTTGTTTGAGAACCTTTTCATTTGTTTATAAGCCAGTTGGGTTTCTTCATTGAAGAAACTTGCTTATATCTTTATTAGATGCCTTGTCGCTTTTATAAAGTCTTTATAAATGATTTTTCCATGATATATATGCTTTATATATTGCAAGTGTCATCTGGCCTGACATCCACCTTTTGCCTTTTTGGTTTTGCCTCACAGAAGGCAAATTCACCTCACAGAAGGTGAATATAGGTCAATAGGTCTGCATTTTCCTTTTTGAATTATGGGTTTTGTGTCTTCCTTACAAAGGCTTTTAAAATATTTTCTTCTAATACTTTAAAAAATTGTTTTCATTTGGCTCTTTAATCCTTCTGGAATTAATCTGTATATGTTGTGAGATAGAGCTCTAATTTGGCTTTTTTTTTTCTTCAGTTGAATAGTCAGTTATTCCTATGGTGTCTATTAAAGAGTTTCCCCTCATTGATTTAAAATTACTTTTCTCGTATATATGGCGTATTCCTTTCCACATGTAGGTTGGTCTAAGAAGGCTTTAAGAGATGTTGCAAAACCCAATAGACTATAATAAATTTAATCTTCAAAAATTTAAAAGCATCCTGCCCGCCAAAGACTTCCAATATTATTCTGTTTCTAATTTCAGAGCATGTCAAGTATCGAAATAGTAATATGCATGGCCTGGTTATGGTTCTAATTTAGAAGGCTAATTCAATACTGTTCTAGGACGAACTTGCCGTTTATTTTGTCGCGGTCCTGCTCAGAAGGAAGAGAGCAGTTTCAGGCAGCCATATTCTCCAGGGTAGAGTACGGCTGCACAGAGTTTTTCAAATGCATCACAGAACCAAATGATAACCGACCATGAGCAATATAAGGTTATTTGTAAAAGTGATGAGTCCCTGCTATCCGTGATTTGTGAAAGTAAAATGCATCTTTTTTCTTGCTCAACTTTTTGTGAAATGTGATTCCCCCCCTTCCCCACCGCCCTCCATTCCCGCCCCCCCCCCCCCCCCCCCCCGCAAAGCAACCTGTTAAGATGAGAACCTTCAATCTGATTGCATATGAGTCAAATTCACTCTGGACAAAAATGCAAATATCTTCTTGCCCTCATTTCTACAAAACATTAGCTACATAAAAGTACAGAAATGCAAATGGTAAACAGTCAGTAGCATTGAGATCCAGGTGGATTGCTGTTTTTTGTTCTACTTCATAGAGCTTGAGACAGGACCTGAAGTAACCCTGGGACACTAATACCTCATCTTTTCCCTTGATTCCAAAATATTTTCAGTAGCCACCGACAATCACAGAGTCTCTATTCCATTACACACATGAAAATACACTATAGACTGGGGTCATAAGGAGAATCTGGAGAACATTTTATCCTCGAAGTGTACATTGAAATACAAGAATTTCTCCCAGGAGATTACTGTAGCTTGAAAATCAATTTGCTCGCACATCAAAAAGTGGCCATTTTAATAAATTTAGCAAAGACTTTTGATCACAAGTTAGTATGACTCTATATTTGGAACCTAATGGACTTCAGGTACTTAAGTTTTAAGATTTAATTACTATATGTACCTCATGCTGTTTCAAGCTTTTGACTGACCACATCCACTTTTCCTGCTTTCATTTTCATCCTCCTGTTTTCACCTATGTGTAGAATATTTGAATAAGTTCACCAAAGGAATACACGTGAGCAAAAGTGATGTGTTCAACTTTTGCTTAACATGCTTAAAAAGAAATTGCTTGCCCTCCTCTTTAACTCTTCCCAGTTACCAAGGGCTAGAACACGGATGTGGCCGTGGTCCACACCTACTAATCAGATAACAACTCAAAGAACAGCAGAGCCACAAGATGAAAGCAATCTGGGACCTTGCATGGACCACATGGGTGAGAGCTTCTGGGCCTGGACTCAGCTAACTTTTTCTGGAAAGGGCTGGACAGTAAATATTTTAGGTTTTGTGGGTCATAAATTCTGTGTTCAACTCTGCCAATTACAGTGTGAAAACCGCCATAGATAATGCTTAACTATGAATGAGTCAATGAATGAGCGTTGCTGTGTCTCAGCGAAACTATTTAATGCACACTGAAGATTCAATTTTATGGGATTTTCCTGTGCCACCCAATGTGCTTCCTTTGACATTTTTTCAGCCATATGTAAAAACCGTTCTTCCTTCAGAAACAGAAACAGTCAGCAGGCTAGATGTGACCTGAGGTTGTGTTTGCTGATCCCCTGGATGTGGCCTTCTCAGCTGGACTGATATGAGAGACAAATAAACTGCCCCTCCTGGAAGTCACTGTATTAGGGGGTTTCCTGGCCAAGAGGACTTAGTCCGTACCCTACATAATGCATGCCTGTACAAAGTTAATACCAGTGGGGTTAAGCAAAGTGCTTTTTAGATGACTAGAGGCTGCCACAAACAAAGAGAATGGGAAAGGGGGTGTAAAGAAAGCATGCTTTCTCCCCTCTCCTCCCAAGAACGTGTTACATGTGTGTAGAGAATCAACCTCATTATTTTTACAATATTCTTGATGCTGTTATTATTATTTTTTTTTATTTTAACCACCTTTAAAAAAGGTATTGACATACCTTTAGACCCAGTATTGGTGTTTGAGTTTTGGTGCTTATGTTTTTAAGGAATGGAAAATGGTGATTAATTTGTAAGAATTACTGTTTTCTGGATCCCTTCCTCCTGTCTCTCCCCAAAACCCTACAAAATTCAAATGATTTTTTTCATTGTTTTCTTTTTTAATAATCAACAGTAAATATTTATGGGACACCTGCATGCAAAATCCTGTGCCAAGAACTGCATGATCTTGATTTAAAAGACATGATCCTTGCCTAGCTTACAAACTTGTTAAGAAAGCACCAGAAAACAAACATACCTCATCTAAAACGTTTTAAGGTGCCTGATATAAAGATTTCTTGAATCCAGTAAATCTGTAAATCATCTGTAGAAATGCATGAGGGAGCTTGAAGACGATAGAAGGGCCATTTTATGTGTCTGCTAAAAATTTTGTAACCGTATTACCAACATCCTTCCCGAAAACATGCAAAAAGATCATTACTTCAGAAATTTGAGCCTGATTGAAAAACAGCGTTTTCACCTCTTACATCAGACTTTTTTAAGTTTTATGCCAAAAACCTCTGGATTTCAAGAGAGAGTTTTAGGGCTTCCATTGAAAAAAAAAAATTACAGTGAGAGTAAACACACAGGTTAGCGGGTGATTTTTCTTTCCTCCTTTCCTTGTCCAGGCCTTCCTGCAACCTACCTCTGGCCCTCCACCTTCACACTCCTTTGGAAAACTGTTGAAGGGAGAGAGGGATTGAAGGAGAGGAGTTTTGTGAATAAACTTGTCATATGTGGCGGTGAGGTAATTCTCGAGGCTTGTAGGGAGAAGCCTCCACTGCTCCTCAGCAAGAAGAGACAAATTCTTGCCCAAGTATCTGGACTCCAGGCCCATCAGCAGGCAGCTGATTGGGGTTGGGGGGGTGGGGGCATCAGGTCTGCACCTAGAACTACACAGTGATCTTAAGTCATTAGCCATCCATTTGTTTTGATATTCATTGAAGTTTCCTAGGTGTGCTTTGATGTCATAAATCCTGTTTAGAAAGGAGTGTGGGCTACAGGAAAGGGAAAAGGAAAAAAAGTGTTTTGCCAATGAATTGTGCAATTTAAATAGCCCAAAGTCTAGGATAAGAGAAGCCTTGTGATATCCAAATGTCACAATTTTTTTTTTTTCTTAGACCTGTAGTGGCAGTCAGCTCAAGACACAATATCCTAACATCGCTCTTCTGGACTCTTATAAATGGGGACATAATAAAGGATTTTTTTTTAATTACATAATATGAACACAGCACTTACTATGTACTATTCTAGGCACTTAACTCATTCTCACAGCCACCCTTTGGGGTAAGCACCCATTAGTACCCATTTGGTAGAAGAAGACACAGAGGCATAGACTGGCCCTAAGTCACAGTTTGATTGCTGGTGGAGCCAGGATTTGAATGCAGTCTGGCAGGTGCCAGGGTTTGTTTGCTGAATCACCTAACTATAACCAACTGCCTCTTTGCGGTACATAGGAATGGTAGAAAGAAAGAACTCTAAATACTTGACTGCGTAATTGTAGGCGCAGCTAAATATGTTGCACACCTTTTGGTTCCTCACTTAAGAGCAGGAAATTCAGTGCCAATGTGTTTGCTTTCCTTTCTGTACGTGGCCTTTTTTCTCAGCGTCACCTAGAATGTGATGTCTTCCCACAGCTCCGACATCATGGTCAAAAGGTTGTACTTCATGCTAATCTTCATGTGTGTGGTCACATTCAAGAGCCAATAACTGCTGACTCTTCTGTGGGTTCTCTAAATCTGGAGAACATCCTTCCCACCAGGCAGTAAAGTGGTTCAGCGATGAAAAACAACATGCTTTGGAATAGCCCCAGCAATCTGGAAATGTTGCTTTGTTGTAGGAGTAGACACAGCATGATTATAAGTGGCATACCTCAAGGGAGGTGAAAATCAGTAGCTTTGACTCAGGAGCCTGAGGAAATGATAGTGGCTCCTACAACTTCATGAACTTCTTCTTGCTGTTATGTCTTTGTTCTGTTTTGTTTTGTCTTGTTTTTGTTTGTGATAGTTTTTAGGCCTGCTTCTAGCATTTGTTACAGGACATTAGTCCAAGGCAAGAGTACAAATGAACGCCTACACCCCATATGCCTAAATATTTAAAAATTGCAAATCAAGCTAAAACATTGTTAAATAAACTATGTTGCTTCCCTCTACCTTGACAAATATACTATCATGATGAAAAATCAAAAACTGTAAAGTTATGATTTTTGTTGGGAAAATATCAAAGACAAGTTGGTTTCATTGTTACTGCACATGTCTGGACTCTTTGATGTTGGACTGGCAATGTTGAGATGAGTAATAAAATTAAAGAGACATAATTCATCATTTATTATGTATTTATTTAATTAGATTTATTTTTCTTGTCTTCATTTCAGCAAAAATTGCTATGTTATTGTAACCAGTATTCTCTCAGAATTTGTGTTCTGAAAGATTACAAATAAAATGCAAATCTACTAAAAATATCCAAAACATATTGAATATATGAAATACATGAATATATTTTCATCAAGAATGTACATTAAAATAAGTAGAGAAAAATTCAAAGTTAAATTTATTTTATTATGAAGTGCTATTTTTATTCTAAAATGCTTACATTATATAATAAATAGATTCAAATAGAATTCAAATAGAAAAGAGAAAGCAATAACTAATGAATATAGGATTTTAAGTAAAGCTGAAATTTTATTTAATATTTTGGAACATTAACTTAAAATATCTTATATAAGTAAAATTATTTGTTAACGCTAGTGTTCAATGCACAGCTAGTTGTCAATATAAAGTATTGGTATCTGATTTCATGAATGATTTGTCTAGATCTACACACCAGTCTTTGAGTGATATGAATTGTTTAATATTGCAAAATGTTCTTTTGCTGCCAGGTGCAAACATTGCAAAGATTTGCTAAATACTGAATACCTACAGAGCCGTGGATTAGAGAAGCAAGAAAATGATGCCAGGCAGTCCTGGAAAACAAATACTGCATGAGGTAAGGCTATATTGCATTTATGGGATCTGCTGAGTTGATTAATTTGCCTTTTCTCCTTGCTCTTGGAAGCAGTACTCACCTCCAATGTTCTTAGCAGTACAGCCCAAACCTTTACAATATTTGGATGTGATCACCTTTTACTTTGAGGACATACAGCAAATGATGTGTAGAAGCATTTTATGGGCCCTGAATGATGCTGGTCATGCACGTGCATGCATGCCTCTGTGTGTATGTGTGTGTGTTTGTGTGTGTGTGTGTTTGTGTGTGTGTGTGAGAGAGATGTAGGTCCTTTCAAAGAAAGATTTAGGGTAGTGGCTCTTTGCTTGGGTCTATGGGTGGTACTGGTTGTTTTGAGTGTTTTTAAGTTTTTAAGTATTTATTTATTTATTTATTTACATACTCACTTATTTACTTATTTTTTTGAATTTATTAAACTTGAGCCCTCTGATGAATCAAAATAAAATTACACTTACTGAAACCTTTCCATGAGTTTATCCTTTGATGATCCTGCAATGATTAACACGTGTTACAACCTCTGAAGTTACAGAAAGCAGGGTCAGTTTTAAAGCCCTGACAGGGTAACATACACTTTTAACAGGGGCAATTATTGCAGAGCCATCCTGTAGGAAATAATGTCTTCACTGAGGGTCAGAGGATTATACGCCTGAGTGAAGTCAGCTTTGCAAGTTATTTCCCTTAAGATCAACGAGGAGACAGCTGATTGTGGGCACTGAATATGGTTACCACTTACGTGCCTTATTCACAGGCAACCATGAGCTCCACAAAACGCTTTTTATTTCCTTCACTGCCATGTTTTTAACATGTAGCCCATGAGCCGCCTTAAACAGGGGCGCTTGTTAAAAATGCACATTCCAGATCCCATTTATATATGCTGAAAATCAGGTTTTCTGGGCTTACACCCTATGGTGATGCTGATACGATGTTTCTCCAGCCCTGCTTTGTAAAAGAAATTGATGTAGGGCAATGGTGCATAAGCTTTTTAAATTATACACCCTGATTAGTACAGATATTTTGGGCAGGCGTCTCTAGTATATAATCATTTCTTTGTAAATGGTATACACGTACTATTGTGCTATTATGTAAACTGTAAAACACACACACACACACACACACACAAAACAGATTTTTAAAAGGCAAAGGTGAAATAAACAATATTTTATTTTATTTTATTTTATTAAGTTTATTTACTTATTTTGAGAGACACAGACAGCACTAATGGAAGAGGGGCAGAGAGAGAAGGAGAGAGAGAGAATCCCACATAGGCTCTGCACTGCCATCACAGAGCCCCATGTCGGGCTCGAACCCACGAAGCTGTGAGATAAATAAACAATATTTTAAATTAATTGTTTTATCTCTCAGTGATACAAAAATATTTTTTGCTTCCAGAAAAATACCATTGTTAATAAATACATATTTATTAATATTATCAACAGGCTATTTTTAATGAAAGCAATATAATTTGAATTGCTTCGTGCTTTAAAAAACATCTTGGTTTAGGGGCACCTGGATGGCTCAGTCGGTTAATCATCCGACTTCTGCTCAGGGCCTGATCTCACAGTTCCTAGGTTCGAGCCCCTCGTTGGCCTCTGTGCTGACAGCTGGGAGCCTGGAACCTGCTTCAGATTCTGTGTCTCCCTCGCTCTCTGCCCCTCCCGCACTCATGCTCTGTCTGTCTCTGTCTCTCAAAAATAAATAAACGTTAAAAAAAACTAAAAAAAACTATCTTGGTTTAATAATAGTTTAAAGGTTGGGACTCAAGTTCAGGTTAATTAGAGACTTGTTTTTCATGTCATCTCTAAAAAAGATACTTTGGGACAAGACAGACTCACACAGAAGAGGTGTATTTCTGACTGTACTTACCATTTGTTTTCAGCCCATCCACAAGTTTTGTAAAGAGTTTGCTTAAAATTGTGCTTACAAGTCTTCCGTGATTATCAGCCAGTTCTTGTAAATGAATCACAAAGTGTTACATTTTTATTTTCAGCAAATGCCTTTAATAATTCCCTGAAACTCCTTGAGAGATTTTAAAATAGATGTGAAAATTCTGTTTTCAAGTTTTTAAAGTGTGACAGGAGTTTCCTTAGGTAATTGAAGTCATTTTCAGGAACAAAATCACACAGTGATGGGTACATTTCTAAATCGTGAGTGTCTTTTGGAAAGCAGTTACTTTGTCAATTGTTGTTAAATGTCATCTTTACCTGAAGGGGGCAGATGAAGAGTGTTTTATGTTTTTAAGTAACAAAAGGTAGATTCCCATTGAAAGTCCCATCCTCAAGAAGATGAACAAATTACTGTGGCTTAAATCTCAGGTATAAGAGAAGGAAATGGTGAAAATCACAGTACTGCCAAGAAATGGGCAAAGGCTAGAAAATGGGAGGCCTGTATTTTATGCCCACTCCTTTCATCTGTATCTTGTAAAAATGGAGCAATCATAAATTCTAATTGTAGACATCGCCATTCACTGTGGGAGGGGCACGGAGGCCTCTCAGATGACGCTTAGCCCTAAGTAACCGGGCAGGTCGTGGAATCCTTCACTGTGAGAAAGAATAGTAACAGTAACAAGAGCTGATAATTATGGAACTCTTAGGTGCCAGGCCCTGCTAGGGTTTTCTGTGAATCACTTCATTTACTACTCACACAATGCCCTGGGCACAGTCTTCGGGCTTTTATGGATGAGGAATCTGAGTTTGAGGTCATGTAGCTACTAAATAATGGAGCCAGGAGTCTGGCAAGTTTGGGGACTTCATTTGTGGACATGAGGAGTTAAAATGCAGGTATGACCCCAGACCTACTGATTATCACTCAACTCTGGCTTCCCAGTAAGATGGAGGAGATGTGGGAGGGTGCCTGGGGGCTGGATGCTACACCCTCAGGAAGCACCCTCCCTCCTGCTGAAGGAGCCCTCTGCATTCCCAAATCTGCAAACAGAGCAGAGGGTTGAGTATCTGAAATCATCAGTTGATCTTGTGGAGCATTGATTTCCTGAAGCCTACAGACTTCCTGGCAGAAGTTCTCTGTATGGTTGTTTTGGATATCATTTACTACGGAATGTGTTTCTTTAATTTCTGTGACATATAGAGATGTAGCATTAGAGGCTGGGGCATTTTCTTGGACCATTGTAAATATTAGTTTGTGTTTTGTTGGACGGCTTCCTCTGAATGAGTCAATATATAAGCATCCATTCTATTCCAGGCAATGCCTGGATCCAGTGGTTTCAAAAATCTGTCCCTTTACTCTCAGGAAAATTACAGTCTAGCAAGAAGGAGGTAAGTGGGTAGGTAATTAATACAGCGTGTTGAAGTTGTTAATAGGGCTAAAACGTCTGTGCACAGACTCAAGAAGACAGAAGGCTTCCAAAAGGAATGAATGAAGTCAGGTAGGTAGAGTGGTAGGGGCTGTAGAGAAGGCTTCATTCACGTGTATCAGGGTACTTGAAATTTGACATCACGTGTTCTCTCTTTCATTCCTCACTTCTGTCCTTCCTCATTTCTGTCTTCACAAATTTCCTATCATTGCCCTTCTGTTTTTTTTTAATTTTTAATTTTCATTTATTTATTTAATGTTTATTTTTTGAGAGAGCAAGTGGGGGAGGGGCAGAGAAAGAGGGAGAGAGAGAATCCCAAGCAGGCTCCACGCTGTCAGCACAGAGCCAGATGCAGGGCTCAATCTCTCGAACCATGAGATCATGACCTAAAGCCAAAATCAAGAGTCAGATGCTTAACCTACTGAGCCACTCAGGCGCCCCCTGGTTTTTGTTTTTGTTTTTAATTCCTTCCTTCCTTTCAAACAGAATCACTTTCTTATTATCAGAAGTCATATTATTAACAATAAACAAAAGGAGGATAAGCAAATCTTCGCCAATAGCCCTTACCTAGGATTAAAAGTTCTCTGTTTAAAGTTGTCTTTAAAATTATTGCAGTAATCAGTGCCATGTATCAGAAAGACATAAATCCCCAAGGTCTTCGAATCATGGTACTCCTACCCTCAGCGCATAATTCTTATAGTTTGTTTAATAAAGAAATATGTCTTATTGTTTCAAACACTGCATACGTACCTTAAGAAAGCTAGATTTCCCTTTATGTGTAAAAATTTTAATCTTATCTAATTATCTATCACTAATTTTCTCAATTATCCTTAATTATCCTCATAATACACTTTAGAGCTAGTTAGTCCTACATATTGGATCTAGTTTTTATGGCTCTCAGTTTTCTATCCTAGCATCATCCTTAATTTTTTCCCCTTTGTTCAGCAACTTGTTGAATAGACCAGACCAAGGATCTCAACAGACTGATTCATCTTTATTCTGTCTGGGTGCCTTCTGGTGTTGTCATTGCATTCCCCCCATCCCCACTATTTTCTTATGCTGAAAGTTAGGTCTAAACTTTTTTGGGTTCAGGTTAAACATTTTGGCTAGAATATACCATAGGGGATGGTTTGCAGTCTACTATGTGTCACGTCAGGAGATGTATTATTTGATAGCTCCACCATTCTTGGGGCTAAACTTGAGCACTGGATTTGGGTGATGAAAATCTGATCCCTCCATGAATGTACACTTACGTTTTCCTCCTGTGACTAGAAAGAAATCTTTGTGGTATTACTTTGGCACTCTGTGAATGTCAGATTCCCCATAAATCATGTACTTAATGCTTTTAACACTACCTGACAATCCTTGCCTCTGTCAATAATTTCATTAGGGATCAACAATGATTAAAATCTAATTCAATCCTTCCTTTTCTCCTAATAGGTGACATTCTTGTATGAAGTAAATCTTTCTCTCATCAAGTGGGGTTGGGTTTGTTTTTGTTTGTTTGTTTGTTTGTTTTGTTTTGGTTACTCTGTAATATAGTCTAACTGGAGAGGCATAATTAATGTTCAATATTCCCCATTAGATACATGTGTTCAAAGGGAAAACCTTACTCGATTAACTGCCTCAAATGATAATATCTGACAGGGAATGGTGCCTTCCCATTTTTAAGTACCATTCTCTATTCATGGATTTTCATTGATTCATTCAGTGTCCTTACAACCTCGAAACACTTTTGGTCTCAAAAGTTATAAGTTGAGTAATTCAGCATCAGTTGTTTTACACTGCGGTGTTCTTTAAAAGAAACAGATACAGCCAGTTCTACAATTTTACGAATGTTTTGAAAAAATGAGATTGACAAAATGGTGAAAATCCCTTTCACTACACATGATGAGCCACCTGGCTCAGAGTATGCCCTCCACCAGTTGTAGTGTGTGAAGTTCAGTCTGTCAGCCTCACAAGATTAAAATGAATTTACTCTTGGAAAAATGGAGTTACTGAGACTGAAAGGGAGGCACCATTTCAGTAACTGTTCACTTGCACCAGAATCAAGGTAAGATGTCTCTATTTGGGGACTTTTTCTTTTTTATGTAACAACACAGATATTGGACTTTAGATTTTTTTTCTTTTCTTTTTTAAAAATGAGTTGATAAATGGCTAACTACTGGCTTAATGGCACA
The DNA here is from genome assembly GCF_018350155.1 of Leopardus geoffroyi. Classification (NCBI taxonomy): domain Eukaryota; kingdom Metazoa; phylum Chordata; class Mammalia; order Carnivora; family Felidae; genus Leopardus; species Leopardus geoffroyi. Next base: position 25,447,208 of record NC_059341.1, read on the forward strand.
GTTAATTCTATAGCACATACATTAAAAGAGGTGTGTATTTCTTTCCTTATTATACTGTCTTCTAAAGTGAAGTTAAACCCAGAAGAACATGAAAATGATAAATGTGTATGAGCAGGTACATGTGAGCATGTGCAGACACACATACACACACACACACAGATATATTATTTAAAAACAATTTTTTTTAATTTTAGAGAGAGTGTGAGCAGAGGAGAGGGGCAGAGAGAGAGAGAGAGAGAGAGAGAGAGAGAGAGAAAGAGAATCTTATGTAGGGACCACGGTCAGCACAGAGCCCAACGCAGGCCTTCATCCCATGACCCTGGGATCAAGATTGGAGCTGAAATTAAGAGTCAGACACTCAACTGACTTAGCCGCCCAAGTACCCCAGAAAGACGTATTATTAAATTATAGAGTTCCCAACTGTCTTGACTTTAACATTGAAAGTCTCGTGTTTCAGTAAACACTCCAGTCCCAGGCAAAACGGGATGGTTGGTGACCTGAAAATTGGCAGGTAAAAACAGCATGGAATTCAGCAACAGATCTCTGTTCTTTAAAATTATTTTAAATGTTTATTTGTGTTTGAGAGAGAGAGACAGGGTGTGAGCAGGGGAGAGGCAGAGAGAGAGGGAAGCACAGAGCCCAACTCGGGGCTTAACCTCACGAACCGTGACCACGACCTGAGCTGAAGTCAGACACTTTAACCGACTGAGCCACCCAGGCACCCCTGAATCTTCCTGTTCTTGACTGAGACATTTAATTTTTTTTATTTTTTACATTTATCTATTTTTGATAGACAGAGACAGAGCACAAGTGGGGGAGGGGCAGAGAGAGAAGGAGACACAGAATCCGAAGCAGGCTCCAGGCTCCAAGCTGTCAGCACAGAGCCTGACGCGGGGCTCGAACTCACAAACTGCAAGATCATGACCTGAGCCGAAGTCGGACGCTTAACTGACTGAGCCACCCAGGTGCCCCTTGACTGAGACATTTAATAAGGTCTTTAATTCAGACATGAATTGATGTGTCAAACTGGCGGGAAGATAACTTATTAAGTACATAAGAATATGAATTCAAAGAAGTATCAGGAATGCACTAAAAGTCTTTAAAACTGCTAGTTATGAAAGGGATCAAGAATCTTACTACCTATGTTTTCTTCAGAAGAGGTAACATAATTGCCAGTATTTCTGAATAGTTCAGCTAAAGCTTAGAAAGGAGAATGGTGGAAGGTACAATGTGCTTGAGTTGATTTTCAGTGTGGAATTTTACAGAGACTATTCATTGAATGTTAAGGTGAAAAGGACCTTGAGGAATTATAGAATCTATCTTTCCACATCTAGTCAAGGCCACAACTATATCATGATGGGATTAAACCCAATATATTTTTAAATACTCTTAAAAAAGGATATTCCGTTGTTAATTTTATGCCTTATCGCAAACTCTCATCCTTTATAAAGATCGGATTTTTTGTTTCTGGTTGATGGTAAAAATTGTGAACAGCCAAAACCCATTCTTTGACAAAGGTTATAAGATTATTTTTCAATTTTCTTTAAGTATTTTAATTCTAGAAGCTTTCAACTTTTCTTCAAAGTTTGTACTTTTAAGCCTTTAGTTATATCTGTGTTCTCCTCCAAATCCCTAAAGCATACATTTGGGTATGTTAACCAGCATAAAAGAAATACAAGTTTTTGTATTCTTTAAACTATAGCAGTCACGAAACTGTCATATTTGTAGTGAAAATAGTATTATATAATAATCTGTGTTTTAGAGTCTTAATAATTTGATGTTTCAAGAAATCAAATCATTAGTTTAATAGACTGCAGAATCTCCAAATGGTTTTACAGATATGATAATAATACCTTATTGTTAAGGATTTGGACTGAAATCTCATTCTTCATCCTCAGGAACAGAGAGATAAGCAAAATCCTAGGTGCTTTTGAGTTAAAAAAAATTCCTTTGAGATCATAAAAGGGAAAGAATGTGATCCTATGAGACATATATTTTATTTTAGTTCTTTTTCTGGTTTCCAGATATTTGACCTGAGTTATTGTGTTTGGTGGGTAGATTAAGAATACAGAAATATTTTATTTAGGTTGTTGAGTTTTTTAAGATTGAAAGAGCTAACAGAAGTTAAAGGATATTTGCTACTTGATATCAGTGCAGGAGAATTAAAAAGCAGTATTTTAAACTTGAACGTGCATGCGAAGTCACCTGAAGGATCTTATTAAAATCAGCTTATGATTCAGTGTAGCACAAGATTCTGCATTCCTAACTAGCTACTAGGTGGTGCTGATGACCTAAGGACCATACTTTTTTCTCTTTTTTCTTTCTTTCTTTCTTTCTTTCTTTCTTTCTTTCTTTCTTTCTTTCTTTCTTTCTTTCTTTCGCTTAATTGAAGTATAGCTGACACACAATGTTACTTTAGTTTCAGGTGCAGAGCATAGTGATTTGGTAACTGTATATGTTATGCTGTGCTCACCACAAGTGTAACTACCGTCTGTCGCCATACAACACTATTTCAGTATCATTGACTGTATTCCCTATGATGTGACTTTCATCCTCGTGATTTATTCATTCCCTACGTGGAAACCTGTACCTCCACTCCCCTTCACCCAATTGCCCTTCCCTCAACTGTCCTTCCCTCTGGCAACCATCAGTTTGTTTTCTGTATTTATGGGTCTGTTTTTGCTTTTTTGTTTGTTTGCCTTTGTTTTGTCTTTTTAAGGACCACGCTTTGAATAGCAAGTTTGTAAAGAGCTTAGCTATAGCTTAGTTCAGACTTTCTCTTGTTAACCTGGAAAGACAAATAGTACCCTGTGATACTCTCTTTATAGGAAGTGATGGGAACATGGATAGGGATGGAAAAACTACTTCAATGGTATTGTTGGTATGGAGAAGTATTTGTAAAAACTAATTAAGAAAGCTATTTCTGGGGGCACCTGAGTGGCTCAGTCAGTTGGGCGTCCGACTTTGGCTCAGGTCATGATCTCGTGGTTTGTGAGTTTGAGCCCCACATCGGGCTCTGTGCTGAGAGCTGGGAGCCTGGAGCCTGCTTCAGATTCTGTGTCTCTCTCTCTCTCTCTCTGCCCCTCCCCTGCTCACTCTCTGTCTCTCTCTGTCTCTCAATAATAAATAAACCTTAAACATTTTTTTTTAAAGAAAGCTATTTCTGGGGCGCCTGGGTGGCTTGATCGGTTGAACGTCCGACTTCGGCTCAGGTCATGATCTCACACTCTGTGAGTTTGAGCCTCATGTCAGGCTCTGTGCTGACAGCTCAGAGCCTGGAGTCTGCTTCAGATTCTGTGTCTCCCCCTCTCTCTGCCCCTCCCCTGCTCATGCTCTGTCTCTCTCTGTCTCAAAAATAAATTTAAAAAAATTTTAAAAAAATTAAAAAAAAAAGAAAGCTATTTCTGTAACACAGTGACTAGACTATGATGTAAATATGAATACTATATATAATAGCAGATTATCCTATAATTGCTGAGTGTTTTAGTTATGAATTTTTAATTTATACTTTATAAGTAGATTTAGATTTGTTTTACTCCCCTTTGATGAAATTAATTTTTCATATCATGCATATATCAAATTACCTTCTACAAAGAAAGTTCATTTACAGAAATGAGGTATTGCAAATTTAAACCAAATACATTTTTTTACCTTGTAACTAGAGTTGACATTTAGATTATTTGAGCCAAACCCTGATAGCCTTATTTCATGTAGTGGCTACTTCAATTCATGGTCATTTATTATTTCAGTAAAAATTATTTATTGAGCAGCTCCTTATTTATTTCCTGTGCTTTTTGAATCTTTGCCTGATCTGTTAGGATTATTTGATTGGGATTATCAGAAAAAGCCTAATCAAAATGGTTCAACCTGGATAATAGTTTACCTACCTATTTCTTGTATATCCAGGGATCCAACCTGACATTCCAAGATATCAAAGATCTAGTCATCTCCTGTCTTGTTACTTCTCCAAGGCATGACTTTCTGTCCTGAGATTATTATCTGGTCCAAGATGGCTGCTGGAGTTTCAGTCATTGTGACCCCATTCCAGTAAGCAGAAAGGGAGAACAGGAGAAAGAAATACATGCTTCTTCCACCCCCACATTACTTCTCTTTGTATCTCACAGATCACGTGTAATCACATGACTGCACTTAGCTGCAAGGAGAGCTGGGAAATGCAATCTTTATTCCAAGTGGCCATGGTGGCCATCTACAAAATTTAGGATACTATTACTTTGGAAGAGGGGTTGGCAAACTATGACCCGCAGGCCAAATCTGACCACTGCTTATTTTTGTAAGTAAAATTTTATTAAGTCATAACCATGCCCATTCATTTACATAATGTCTATTGTTTCTTTCACACTATAATGGCAGAGCTGAGTAGTTGTGAAAGGAAACATACAGGCCACAAAATCTAAACTATTTTCTGTCTGGTCCTTTACCGAAAATGTTTACTGATCCCTGCTATGAAGGAAAAGGAAGACAAACCTGCAGCTTCTGTTACATATTTTAGGCTATTTTTCCTTCCTTTCTCAACTTCAGCTCATTTATAAAAACCAGTAGCTTCTACAAAATGCTAAAAAAAAATAGGGCTTAAGTGAGAATTGCACTTATCCTGGAGGTTGAGTAGACTATTTGAGTAAATTACTCAAATGTTCCCACATGGTATTTTTCTTTATTTTATCAATAAGATTTATAATTGTTCCATATTTTGGTCTTGTATCAGTCAGGATTTAATTGATGTAAACAGAATCTATTCTAGCTAGTTTAATCAGGAAGGAATTACAGGATATTAAACAACATAGGAAATCATTAAGAGCTTAAGACTGGGGACAAGAGAGGTGCTAAATAGGTAAATTCTAGGTAGATTTTTTGGAAACGACTCCCTAAGTGCACTACAAAGCGGGACCACCAAAAAAGCTTCCATGTCTCGTCCCTGATCAGGGAGCTACTGGCTCCAGAACACCACCACCCTGTGTCATTGTCAAGAATTGCCATAATGAAGAAGCCACCACTTCTGCTGGTTCCAGAACTATGATTCACACAAGCAGCCTCAAGGTCCTGCACTGTGCCTCTGATACCCATTGACCTTGTGTGTGGACACTGCAGCATCTGCCGAGGGTGGCATGAAAAACTTCAGATGTCTCTGTGAGGAGGCTTGCCAGAAGAAATGGCAAAACAGCTGAGGCAAGGCCTCTACCTTACTCCCAAATGCCAAATCTGCTGCAGAGTGCATCTGATTTGCCAAACCAAATCACATTCAGAATCCAAGCTGCAAGGTAGTCTGGGAAATGTACCTCTTAAGTTTCTAGTCTTCATAGCCTGAGGAGACTAGAAAAAGACTAGAAAAAGGGTGGAATGAATGGTAGGCACCAATACTTGCCCTGTTCTAGAACAGAAACAACATCTATATGGAATGATGTCCTTTTTTCTTGATTATGGCAAGTCAGTACATCGACAATCTTCCTGAACTTGGTCAGATCATGAAAGTGTTATATTCTCAGAAGTATACCAGAATGAGGCAATATTAAAGTTTGTTTATTTATTTTGAGAGAGAGAGAGAGAGCAGGGGAGGGGCAGAGACAGAGGGAGAGAGAGAATCCCAAGCAGGCTCTGCACGGGCAGCACAGAGCCTGACGTGGGGCTTGAACTCACAAACCATGACATCATGACCTGAGCCACAACCAAGAGTCAGACGCTTACCTGACTGAGTCACCCAGGCGCCTCCAGAATGATCATTTGTATTTTTTGTATCGGTGCCTTCACATATATATATTTTTAGCATTCTTCTGGTAAAATATCCCTTGGAAACATTATATGTAAGTAAATAAATAAATAGTTGCTCTCATCAAAGCAACAATAGGGCCTGTTCCAGAAGGCGTGTGCTCCCTGTATATTCCAGATGCTTGCTTATGTTTTCCAGACTCCCTTGAACTTAGGTTAACACCATGTGACTGCATTCCTGCCAATGAAACATGTCACACTTAGCTGGCCCTAAAACCCCTGTGGACCCTCCATTTCTCTCTTCCCCATTGCAGCAACAGTGGCGTCCATGTATTGATATAGTAGCATCACACCATAACAGCTGGACCCTAGACTTACCAGATAGAAGAGAAGGCCTTTTGCCGTACTCTGGTGTTTGTGGGGAGAGAAATAAACACTTGCATGATGCCGCTGAGATCAGATGTCATCACGACATAGCGTGTCTCTCTTGACAATATGGGCCTGAAGTCTTGTAGTCCCCACCTCTCATCCCTCCACTGCCAGCCTCTCACTGCCTCTCCTTTTCTCTCTGCTTTCTACCCACCTCCCAAGACAGCTTCAAGTAGCTATTTTGGGGGGCACAGTTTATAAACCATTACTTTAGGCTTTTCAATACCCTTTCCTCTGGTTTTGGAATGTAAACAGTTGTATAAAAAATGAGTATTACTTTTCAGGTAAATGAGGATGGGGAAGGCAGGTGCTGATCTCTTACTGCACTTTATTGAGAACAGCTCTGAATTTATGTTTTACAGACAGAATTCCCACTCTTCAGAAAGAGTATGAAAACTATCATATTCAGGTTTTAAGTTATTATATATGGAATCCAGCTTTTACTGGAAACAGCATTGTTTGTCAAAGTGATACAATTGGATATCATTTGAATCTGACTTTTCCATAAAAATGATGTTAACATAGGCACTAAGGGTCCTGACTGAAAGCCCAGTTTCTGAAACAAAAACTACTACAGACAATATATTTAACCAGCTGGAAATAGTGTGTTTGATTAGCAATAGAAATAAAGTTGTATTATTCAAATAAATGGGAACTGTATTAACCAATCACAGAACATTTTACTTAATAAAGTACATTGTCATAGTACACTGTAACTAATCAGCAATCTCAACAGAGTACACAAAATTCAGAAGGACTTCTAAGAAAGAATGGCAGATTTGGGGGCTGGGGGAACAGACCTATTGCATGACTCACCCAGGAATTTGAAGACTTTCTTTTCCTCATCAAACATTTCCTTGTAATAACCTTAGGCATCAGAGGTCAAGCAGTTGACCTTACTGATACATTGGATGTTGGACTTCTCTCTTGTGTTCCATGGTGTCGATGCATGTCTAGAAGGTCAGGAGAAAAAAACGTGAGTGGACTGAATATGGATCTCTCTGTTTTTACAAAGTGAGCTTCTAATCCATTCAGGCCTCAGCTCACATGTCACCTCTTCAGGGAGATCTTCCCTGACCACCTTATCTGAAATAGCTGTATCTTCCTCCCCTATCACTTTCCAGGCTTCACTCACTTTACCTTATTTTCTTCATACCACTAATCACTAATTGAAACTATGTTGTTTTTTGTCCCATTTATTCACTAGCATTTAAGCTCCATGAAGGGAGAGCTTTTAACACCACTGTAACTCCAACAAATACATTGCCTGGTACATCACGTAGTAAGTATTCAGTATTTTTTCAGTTTCTCTGCCAGAAACAAGAGGGGGATTTTCTCTGATCTTTGCTATGAGAACGTGGTAAGGCTCTTGGAGGTAAAACTCCTAAAAGTGCCACCCACCTTCCCAAGGCTGGATCCCACTCTGGAGTTTTTAATTCTCAAACTTGTCAGCACATAGCCTCCAGGATTTGTCAATTACAATTTAGGTTTCCTACCCTGGTGCTGGGTCTCTAGGTGGTTTTTCCTGGTGGGATTCACCTGTCTGTCCATAATTTTGGGGGCAGAGGTTTGTCCTGTGACCTCAGTTCTCTAATGGATCCCAGATGACTTGTTGATTTCAGTTTATTCAGCTTTTTTTTTTTTTTTTTTTGGTATGGATAGGAGAAATGACTTCTAAACTTCTTACGTGCTGGACTGTAAATTGGAAACCATTTGCTAATTTTTAATAAATAAGTGAATAAATGCTATTGAGAATGTATAGCTATCAGCTGGTTCACTACAATTGTTTGGTCTAGTTTTGCAAATCGGAACTTTGTTTTAATCAATCACAACACAATGATATAGGAGGAGATGAATCTTCATAGCAGTGAATGGCACTTCTCTGATGATTGAACTTTTTACGACATCGGATTGTTTGCATAGTACAGAGAGTTGTATATAAAAGTTACATTATCCATTAATTAATAATTCCTTAAACTGGGGTGCTTGGGTGGCTCAGCTGGTTCAGCATCCAGACTCTTGATTTCAGTTCAGGTCGTGATCTCATGGTTAATGAGTTCAACCTTCCCTTAGGCTCTGCTCTGACAGCACACACACACCACACACACACACACACACACACACAGATGCGCTCTCTCTCTCTCTCTCTCTCTCTCTCAAAATAAATAAGTAAAACATTAAAAAAATAATTCCTTAAACAGAAAGCAACATATTCTAAATGTAGGGATTATAGTACAGGCTAAGTTACAATAACAAATACTTCCATAAGTCACTGGTTCAGACATAAAAGTGTATTTCTCTCCCATGCAGTCTGAAAGGACGTGGTTTCCCAGGTTGGGTGGGCAAAAGATCAGGTAGAGACCCAGGCTGAATTTAAAGAGAATATGTAATGTGGATGCTGGCTGTTTAGTTAGGAAGGACTACATATGATCCAAATATAAAGTGTGTACATGTGTGTGTATATGGGGTTCAGATGAATCAATTTTAGCATAGCGTTCTGTTTGAAGAATATATAGTCCTGTAGCCCAAAATGAATTAAAAGACATTTTAATATTTTATATGCATTTCTCAAGGACTGTTAGGGAGATCTGTGCCATAATCCATAACAATACTTTAAAAGATATCATCTCTCTTCCACACTTCTTTCATACTCTGTATTTGTTCCAGAGTCTTCTTGAAATTCCCCAGTTCCCCTGACCCCCACCTTTTCTCGCTTTTCTGTCTCTTTCCTCCTGCCTCCACCTCAAGCTCTTTCTTATTGAGATCAATTTAGAATTGAACTTCTTTTTTATGGTTTCATTTCTGCTTTGCTCATTACCTGGATTCTCCACAAGAAAGAACCCAGGGCTGACCCAGAAAGCAAATCTCTTTTCCCTTTTTCTTCAAGCATCTTTGGCCCAGTTGCTCTCCCTGTCTTCTAGTTTTGCGTTACAAAAACACCAAGAACTAGACTGGCAAAAAAAAAAAAAAATTGCTTACGGTGGTGGGGGGAAGGGTAGAATCTGCACGGACAGGAATGGGGAGGCCATGAATACTTACGCGTTAAAACGTCTTGTTTCCATCACACATATATCATTAAGAGCTCAAGTGAGGATAATGTGCGCCGCTGTAACTCCAAAACAGATGGAAAATCTCTCAGTTTAAAAATATTCACAAAGCTGGATTTATACAGATGTTCCACCTGAAGGCAGAGCTGAACAAATTAATGCTCACAGTGGACTATGAAAGTCTAATCTATAAAGTGAAAAGGGAAGGGAAGGAAACTGAAAATTACTGAGCACTTACTCAAGTATTGTGTTAAGCTCTTTAAACAATGTCATGTCATTTAAAACCCCCCATAACCTTTCAGATCAGTGTTCTCGGCTTGGGGATATACTATTCTCAGTAGAACACGAGTGGTGAGATTTTAAAGTGCTTGTGTTTTCATACCAAAAATAACATGAAAATGCTTAACACGATACAGTGTGAGTGCCTTATGATAAGCTTTTTTGATTGTCATGTAAGTGGCTGACATTAAGCTTTTGGTTGCTGAGCTATCCATTTCAAATATAACCATCTCAAATAAACACGCAGCCGGCGGTGTGACACGGCCACTAGCTGAACAACTAGATGAGGAGTTAGGGTGCCCCCACTTGGGAAGTCCCCTTTCCAGAAAGCCCTGTATAACCTAGATAACTGACTGCTTGAGTGGTCCTGCTTTTTCCTCCCTGGACCCCAATTCCTGCCTTCTTATGTTCTAAATTCACCAAGAAAGAGTGAACCCAAGAAAACCCACACTTGGACCCAGTAATGTCAAAGCTGGGGGACCAGGTCCACGGTCCCTCCCTCTCTCTCTATGACCTCGTTATGTGGCCCTTGGACATGTTGTGTATCTTCCAGGACTTGTAATATTCCTCTCCGCCCCCCCCCCCGCCCCACCTCCCACCAAGTTCCCTTGTGGTTGTTGCTGAGGTGTGTCTTGTGTCTTCCAGTTGTAAGAACACAAAGTCTGGTTCAGCCACATCCATTGGCTCTGGTCAGGGGAAATGTCTATAGAAGGCTGCTGTAAGTAATATGGGCCCAGGTCATTGGCCTCGGGCGTTCCTGGCCCAACGTCTTAGTAACAATTAGGCTGACAGAAACACTGGGGCATGTTCTAGATCATCAGGAGGATTATCTTATGATCAAATAATTATAACCAAAGAGTCACATAGTATCTCATTGCTACCTTAATTGAGGTAGACTACTGAAAAAGGCACAAAGTCAGACTTAATATGTAAATGATATGTGTATGCCAAGTAGAGGTCAAAAGACCTCGTACCGTATGAAATGAATGATGACTTTGCAGGAGATCAAATTCAGAATTGGGCTAAGAGATTGAGACATCCCCTGGCATATGGTAGGACAGTCATATTCTAAAGAATGTGCATCACAGCAGTATTAACATTTGAACACTGATATGGTTGAGGAAGAAAACATCATCACGTCGTTAATGCTGTTTCCTTGAGTTTTGTTGTTTTTACGAGTATTTTAACAAATTTACAAATATGTGTTAATTTATATCAGTGTGGTAAATTGGATTATTCTTCCCAATTTTTCTCTGTTTCTCTATTATACGATTATATGGCCAAGCTTGTGTCCTGTGACTTTTTGCTAGAGAAGGCAGAGCACCTTTTGCTACAGACGGCAGAATGGTATAGGGGACTGAGGGAAAAAAAGCAACCTGTTTAGGCGGCAACAAAACATTGGCAAAACTGCCGCTTTCAGTAACACAAAGGCAAAAAAAAAAAAAAAAAAAACTGTACCTAATGGACCCGTGGCATTGGACAAGGGGGTTCTCAATGAGAATGTTGATAATGTGAACAGGCTGCACTTCGCTGTATTTGAAAAGGTGGAACAAGAAAGTGATGAGCTCAGAAAAATTGGCCAGTTGCAGGTAAAACCGAGAAGGAATGTAGAGAGCCTAGAAATTCCAGAAGCTGTAAGGTTGATAAATAAAATTCTCATTTCCAATCAGTGAAAGATAATATTGAAAAATACCTTGTATCTAACAGACCTACTAAAATAGCCTCATGGAAATAACAAAATCCAGGCACCACCTCATTAAGACAAGCCTTAAGGCAATGTCTGGCAGTCGATACTTTCACCTGGACAAAATGACTTTGAGGAAAGTGGTTATGAACCCAAAGTACTTGTAATTAAGTCTAGAGAGAGACAAGCCTCACAAAAATTACAGTGTGGATTTTGGCACAAGGATTGGCCATAATTAACTGCATCAAAAATCCAACAGGCTTGTGAGAGCCCTGTTTGCAGAAGCACCGCCATGCTGGATTAAGAGGCTGACTTTGAGATGGATAAAAGAGCTCTGGGCTCCCAACTTTCTGCAAGTAGCAAGTAGACAAGAGAGCTGCTCATATTCTGCAGTTCTGTTTTCAGATGTGGCCCTGAAGGGTGGAAAAGGTGGGTCAGGCCTGAGGCAGAGCAGGGCTATGGAGAAAATGGGACTGGTGTGTTATTCCCAGGGAGCAGTGCTAGGGCTTAGTAAAGGACTGTTCCCTACCCTAGTGGGGAAACTGGCTAATACTTTCCTGTTTCAGAGTTCCTACGGACCAGGTGACCCCTATATGCCTCCCATTCTTTCCCTTTGCAAATAGGAGTATTTACTATTTCTCGTCCCTGTTTCCTGACAGTATGTTGGCATATAGGGTGACAGATTCCTTGTTTTTGTTTTAGCTTATAAATATCTGGATCAAGGAGAGCCACACCAATGCTCTGGTTTCTCTTCAGATCACATAAATCTTTCGCCTTTTACTAAAGAAGAGCCACATCTGGCCCCAGTGTAAAGCACAGATCCTGAACCTTGAGCCTGCTGCCATGATTGGATGAGACTTTTTACCTGTCTTGAGAGGCAGCAGGGAAGTACATCACATCAGGGAGCAAAGTGAATAATTATTATTTGAAGGAGACTGTGGTGGATTGAACTATTGTTCTCAATTCTTCATATACTTCCTGTTAGAGATCTATTCATCCATGTACTTTGCCATGAGACTTTGCCGTGTCTCCACTAGAGTCAGCTAAGGATATTTCCTTGCCCCACTGAGGCTGGACCTGGTTGGAATGTTAGTAAACATGATGAGGCTTAAATACATGTGCATGATTTGGCGTGGCCTCTTCAGTCCTGTGATACATCATTAAAAAAAACAAACAACCCCCCCCCCCAAAACCCAAGAGCCAAAAAACACCAAACAACAACAAAACAAAACCCCCCTAGCCCCTGTACCCTCTGATCTCAAAATGAAGACATGAGGAGAAGTGATTCTACTTGTAACCTCGTACTAGTCCCCACCTAGTCCAGCTGACACCAGCCAAACCAAACAGTAAATAAAAACCCTAAATATTTCATGTGCAAGCGACTGAGACTTTGGGAGTTGTCAGTTATGCAGTTAGTATTAGTTGATTGATATAATTCACATAAGAGGTGTAAGCACAAAGGACTCATACCTCATTTTATGTTTATACACAGCTCAGTAACATTTTGAGTTAACAATAGGGTTCTTTTTTTTTTTTTAAAGGTCTCCAAGGATTAATCAAGTTTTAGAAATTCTGCCTTAGGTAGTTCTGATTAAACCCATTCTATAGATGAGGACATGGAAGCAACTCAAGAGAGGTCGGTGGCTTTAGGGCATAGGGTCTGATGAGGGCTTGCCTGCTTTCAACATAAAGATTTTTCTACTATCTGCCTTGCTGCCTCTTTTTATTAGTTTCAAATATTTTCCCTTTTGTTGAGGTGACTATTACAAGTAAAATTTGCTATCAGGTCATACAGAGATTAAAAGACAGAAAAGAATGTTTTCTTTCTTTCTTTGAAAATATAATTTATTGTCAAATTGGTTTCCATACAACACCCAGTGCTCATCCCAACAAGTGCCCTCCTCCCTGCCCATCACCCACTTTCCTCTCTCCCTCATCCCTCATCTACTCTTGGTTTCTAAAAAGAAAGATAGAAAGTAAAAAGATAAACTGCCAAATGCAGATGATGAAACCTGGCAGAATAACCATAAGCAGAACTCCGAGTGTCCAAATCCTGTCAGATACTTTTACCATCAAGGAATTGCCGTACAAGGCTCATGTGTCCCTACTATTGCAGGCAAGAGCTGCTTTCAAAATATTTCCGGACTTGGGACCATCCACTAATAGGGCTGATGCTAACATCAAGAGTGCAGCCTGAAAAAAAGAGAATCCTGCAGAATTAGTCCAGGTATGAGAGGCCCTTTGGGAATAAAAATGAAGATTACAAAACAAGTAGAATCTTTTTTTTTCTCTCTCTCTCTTATGTCTCTCTCTCTCTTTCTTTTTCACTTGAGAGAGAGGGAGAGGGTCCGAGTCTCCACACACCTGGAGGAGAGGAGCAGAGGGAAGGAGAGAGAGAATCTTAAGGCTCCATGCTCAGTGCAGAACAGACCTGGGGCTCGATCTCATGCCCCTGGGGTCATGACCTGAGCCAAAATCAAGAGTGGGACGTTCAACTGACTGACCACTCAGGAGCTCCAAAACAAGTAGATTCTTTTTTTTTTTTTTTTTTTTTTTTAATTTTTTTCAACGTTTATTTATTTTTGGGACAGAGAGAGACAGAGCATGAACAGGGGAGGGGCAGAGAGAGAGGGAGACACAGAATCGGAAACAGGCTCCAGGCTCTGAGCCATCCGCCCAGAGCCCGACGCGGGGCTCGAACTCACGGACCGCGAGATCGTGACCTGGCTGAAGTCGGACGCTTAACCGACTGCGCCACCCAGGCGCCCCACAAGTAGATTCTTTTAATGTTCAAGAGAGATTTTCTTGTTGAAGTTTTCCTCCTAGACCATAATTTGAGTAGCTTTAGACATTAATCACATCATAGAGGGGTTAAAAACCTCTCCAGAGATTTATTATTTTTTTTTTATGAGACTCATTGTTAACATGCCTTTTTTAAAAAAAAGTTTATTTATTTTGAAAGAGAGAGGGAGAGAGGACAAGCAGGAGAGGGCCAGAGAGAGAGGGAGAGAGAACCCCAAGCGTTCTCCACACTGCCAGCAGAGAACCTGATGTGGGGCTCAAACTCATGAACCATGAGATCATAACCTGAGCTGAAACCAAGAGTTGGAATTTTAACTGACTGAGCCACCCAGGTGCCCCACACGCCTTTTTAGACATAGAAGAAATGTGTAAACTCCTTGGAGGTTTCCACGAACCATCCCTAAGATGAACCATCCAGAACCCCATTGTCAGTCATGCCATGATGAAACCTTGCTTCCTTAAGTCATTGCTTCCTTTGGGTGAGCAGAGACCCAAACAGCACAGACACTAGAGCAGCTCCAGTGCCAGTCTGTCTTTCTAGAGAGAGCTATGGCATCTACACAGGTTGCTTTCACAGAGGCAAGCTGATAACATGAACGTGTTGTTTTTGAGTATTACTTCCTCAAGGAGTGTTGTGGGGATACTAAAGTGGTAAAAAGAAGAAAAGGGAATACTAATAAGGAAAGGAGGTTAAATCCTCTACCTCTAGCCACCTATAACCAATTTTCTCACTTTAGAAAACTTCATTCCTGAAGGCTCTCAAAACATGCCCACTTCTTAATTTTACTGACCATCTCTTTGGAAATAGTATTCCCCTCCCTCATATGACACGATAAATAAGATACAGTTGCTCTGGCAGCAGTTGGGATCAGAGAAGGATGGTCATCCCATAAATGCGGGGTCTCTTTCAGGAAATAATGCAGAGTGGTTCAGGCTTGGGAGGTGAAACTCCTTAGAAAGGTGGTGCTTGTAGTCTCACTGTCTGGTAAGGTCACCCTGATTTGGAGGTTCTCAGCAAGTGCCTGTGCCCAGGCTTCTTTGTCGTTAATGGCTCTGGGGACAAAGAGAGCAACTGTTTAGCAACGTCAAGCTCTGCTCTGGAACACTGTGAGGAAAATCACACTTCACACAAATCAAATTCACATTGATTCACATCATGGATTTTTTGGGTCAAAATTGAGACTTGCATGGTTATTTTTATTATTGGTTGAATGAGTGCTCTTTTCATGATCACAGGTGAAACCACTTCATTTCCATCTTTTCCTTTTCTACAACTCCCCTGAACGCCAGTTCCTTTTCAGGGGGTGCTAATCCAATTCCTTGTGTTGTGAGGGTGGACACAGAAAAGGAGAATGGTGAAAATTTTGGAAGGTTAAAAATTTGGAAGTGAGGGGGTATGGATCTTACTCTCAGTGCATTTTTTGTAGTGCAGTTTTTTAAAAACCATATTGAGCTTCTAAGATGTTCGAAACAAGTTGATAGGAGAAAAATGGATATAAACACAGTTTTGTCAATTTTTAAAAATATTCAAATTTATTACTTAAATGAAATATCAAAATAATCTCAAAAGCTTGAAGTGACATGTCTAGTTTTTTATTGAATTGGTTTTTGTTCTCTCTAATCCTAAAGTTAGATGTGAATTGATTATAGTCCTGGGAAAATGTGACATATTTCTGATACATAGATCTGGAAGACCACTGTACATTTTCTTATCTTTAATAATTAATTTTTGATATATATATATTAGGTTCTTTTTAATTTAAAATTCTTTTAAAATCAGGAAAACTATTCTATTTTAACACATTTATTTTTATCAAAAATAAAGCTCTCTAAATAAAGAATAAGCAATAATTTATTTGATATTGGCCACAGAAACATTTTTCTACATATGTCTCCTCAGGCAAGGGAAATAAAAGCAAAAATAAACTATTTGGAGTCCATCAAAAAAACCTTTTTTTTTTGGAAATATTTCAAATTATTCAGAGTTACATAAAAAATATTCAATCTCTCTGATAATAGTTTAACACTTTGGTGTATATTCTCCCAGACATTACACATACCTCCATACATATATGGACTTTTAACAAGCTTTTTCCCCCCTAATTTTCATTGACATTTTTCCCATGACAGTATGTGTAATCTAATTCATTCTTCTAATTACATAGTATTTTATGTGCTAGAATTTATTTAACCATTCCTCTATCAATTGAGAATTTAGGTTATTTCTAATCAAATTGATATTTCAAATAATGTTGAAAAACAACTATGTAGAAATCCATTTTTACTCACTTAGAAAATTCTTTGTAAGAAAGATTCCTGGAAATGATATTCTTGATTAGACTTTCTGCATTTAAAATTTTCATAGATGCTAATTATTTTGCAGAAATCTTTACCAATTTACAATTGCATCAAAAATAGATAATTTGGGGGGCACCTGGGTGGCTCAGTTGGTTGACCCTTTGACTTTGGCTCAGGTCATGATCTCGCAGTTGATGAGTTTGAGCCCTGCGTTGGGCTCTGGGTTGACAGCTCAGAGCCTGGAGCCTGCTTCAGATTCTGTGTCTCCCTCTCTCTCTGCCGCTCCCCCGCTCATGCTCTGTCTCCCTCTGTCTCAAAAATAAACATTAAAAACAAACTTTTTAAAAACAGATAATTTTTTCCCAAAATTCCTTCGGATTTTTGTACAATCATAGAATTCACACAAAAAAAGATATTTTATTTTTTTAATATTTTTAAAATACTTTTAGAAGTTTATTTATTTATTTAGAGAGAGAAAACCAGCGGGGAAGGGGCTGTTAGTAGAGAGCCGGATGTGAGGCTTGAACTGAGATGATCTGAGCCAAAGTCTGACACTTAACTAACTGAGTCACCCAGGTGCTCCAAAAAAGGACATTTTAAATACTTCCTTTCCAGTTCTTATACAACTTTTTCTCCTTCCATTTACTAGGACTTCCAATCAAATATTGAATGGAAGTGTTGATATCAATCATCTTTGTCTTGATCTTATCTTTAATGGGATTGTTTCCATAGATTACCAGTAAATATGGTACTTACTATATGTTTTTGACAGATATCCTTTATCAGATTCAAAGAGTTATTATGGATTGCATGTCTGTGTCCATCCCCCCGCCCCCCTCCCCTCCTGTCCAGTTCATTCAAGATAATGGTATTTGAAGGTAGGGCCTTTAGGTGGTGATTAGGTTTAGATGGGGTCGTAAGTGTCAGGTTCCCATTATGGAATTAGTATCCTAATAAAAGGAAGAGCACGAACTAGTGAACTCTCTCTGTCCCTCTTTTTCCCCCTCTCCTTCTCTCTCCCATGGGGGGGGGGCACTGTGACAAGACAGGTATCTGCCAACTAGAAGGAGGATTCTCATGACACTCTGAATGTGCTGACACTGATCTCAGACTTTTACCCTCAAGAACTATGAGAAACAGGTTCCCATTGTTGGTCACCCAGTCTATAGCATTTCGTTAGGGCAGTGCCAGCTGACTAATACAGGGGTTTTCTTTCGAATCAGTTAGGGTGTTCTCAGCTGCAAGTAGTGAAAAGGCTAATTAGGTAGGGCTTGAACATTAAAGGCATCTCTTACCCCCTTAAGAACTTTAGAGTTTCAGGTAATTCTAGGGCTGGAAACCTCACAAATCCATCGGGGACATGGGTCCCTTCATCTTTTCACTCTGGTGTTCAGCACACTATCTGTGTTCTTACAGACATGTAGGAATTCCTGGTTTTTCTCATGACCTTGAAATTGCTGCCACAGTTCCGGGTGTCACACTCAGGCAACAATGTTCTGAGGCAGAAATGGTAATATGTGTGACTTTGTCAAAGTGAGGAGACCTTGCCAGCCATCTAAAGCACACTTACACTAATGTTCAAAACAGAGTCCTAAACAGATCACCATGATTAGCTTGCTTCAGTGGAGACTTACCCTCTGGCCTGGGGAGAAGTCTACCCTTCCTGCAAGATTTGTTGCTCTAGTTCCGTCTTGCTGGGTAACAAATTAGCCCCTGAATTTAGCAGCTTAAAACAACAAACATTTATTATGTCACACAGTTTATGAGAGTTGGAATCTGGGAAAGGCTGAGCAGGGTGGTGGTGGCAGCTGAAAGTCTTTAATGAGGTTCCTGTGACGTTGGCAGACCCAGTGGCAGTAATCTGAAGGCTCGACGTGGACCGGAGGCTCTGCTTCCAGAGTGGCTCAGCAGCATGGCTGTTGGGGGTGAGGGAAGCTCGGTTCCCAACTGGCTTCAGCTGAGGTGTTGGCTGAGGTCTTGAGTTCCATGCCATGTGAGCCTTTCTCGGGACTGCTCTTGACTCAGTAGCTAACTTCCCTTGGGGCAAACACCACGAGAGAGAATGGGAAGCTGCACTGCCTTTAGTGACTTGGTGCCTTAAGTCACACACGGTCACTTCCACTTCATTCGTTCATCAGAAGTGAGTCGCTAGCAGACTCTACCTCTCGTAGAAATGAGTATCAAAAAATTTGTGGACATATTTCAAAACCATCACAATTGCCATCGGAGAAGAGTGAATAAGGGTAGAGGTTCGTTAAGGAGGGAAGAAATGAGGGTGGCAGCTGAGGAGACAAGTGATTATTCTTTCTACCTTACTCTCTTGGTTTGCTAGTTTTTGTTTTATTTTGTTTTGTTTTGTTTTTTAATTGTGTACCCTTGAGGGGTGCCTGGGGGCTCAGTCTGTTAAGTGTTTGACTCTTGGTTTTGGTTCAGGTCATCATGTCACTGTTCGTGAGATCGACCCTCCGGTTGGGCTCTGCGCTGACATCATGGTGCCTGCTTGGGATTCTCTCTTTGCCCCTCCTGCTCTCTCTCTCTCTCGCTCTTTCTCTCTCTCTCTCAAAATAAATAAATAAACTTCAAAAAATGAATTCTGTACGCTTGAATTTTATCACATCTCATTGCCATTATCGAGATAAATGTAGCCTTTTTCTCTTTAGTCTTTTTTTAAGTGTATTCATTTATTTTGAGAGAGTGTGTGAGCAAAGGAGGGGCAGAGAGAAAGGGAGAGAGAGGGAATCTGAAGCAGGCTCCACACTGAGAATGTAGAGACTGATGCAGTCATGAGCAGTGAGAACTCATGAGCAGTGAGATCATGACCTGAGCCCAAATCAAGTCGGACGCTTAACTGACTGAGCCACCCAGGTGCCCCTCTCTTTTAATCTTTTAATATATTGGATTGCATTCTTAGATTTTTCTAATGCTGAAACACCTTATTAGTAGGATAATTTTTTTTTAAGACTTATTTTATTTTTGGAGAGAGAGAGAGAGCATAAGTGGGGGAGAGGGACAGAGGGAGAGAGAGAATCTCAAGCATGCTCCACCCTCAGCATGGAGCCCAAGGCGGGTGTTGATCCCATGACCCTGGGAGCATGACCTAAGCCAAAATCAAGAGTTAGACACACAACCGACTGAGCCACCCAGGCACCCCAGTACGATAAATCTTTACAGTCATTCTATATTATTATTTTTTGTACATTTGGTCTTTTGATTTTGCATCTGTGTTCAAAGATGAGATGGATTTCTTTTTTTCATTTTTTTAAAGTTTATTTATTTTTGGAGCGCCTGGGTGGCTCAGTCGGTTGACCGATGAGTTCCGCTCAGGTCATGATCTCGTGGTCTGTGAGTTCGAGTCCTGCGTCGGGCTCTGTGCTGACAGCTCAGAGCCTGGAGCCTGCTTCGAATTCTGTGTCTCTCTCTCTCTCTGACCCTCCGCTGCTCATGCTCTCTCTCTCTCTCTGTCAAAAATAAACATTTTTTTTTAAATTTTTTTAATGTTTGTATTTTTGAGACAGAGAGAGACAGATCGCAAGTGGGGGAGGAGCAAAGAGAGAGGGAGACACAGAATCCGAAGCAGGCTCCAGGCTCTGAGCTGTCAGCACGGAGCCCGACGCGGGGCTCGAACTCATGGACTGTGAGATCATGACCTGACCTGAAGTTGGACGCTCAGCCGACTGAGCCACCCAGGCGCCCCAAAAATAAACTTTTAAAAAAGTTTATTTTAATTTAATTTTTAATTTTTAATTAAATTTTAATTTTTTAAAAAGTTTATTTTTGACAGAGAGAGAGAGAGAGAGCATGAACAGGGGAGGGGCAGAGAGAGGGAGAGAGAGAGAGAGTCCCAAGCGAGCTCTACACTGTCAGTGCAGAGGTCAATGTGGAGCTCAAACTCAGGAACTGGGAGATCATGACCTGAGCCAAAATCAAGAGTTGGATGCTCAACTAACTGAGCCACCCAGGCGCCCTGAGATGGATTCCTTCTTTATTCTTCTATTATCTTGTCTAGTTCTGGTTATTAAAGATATGCTACTCTCATAAAATGATCTGGGCAGCCTTTCTTCGTTTTCTATTCTCTGAAAAGTATGCAATGTCTAGCTGTCTCTTTTTGCTATCCTTGCTCAGCTTTTTGTTTGTTTGTTTTTGGCCCAGGAGTATCTTTTAGTCTGAAAATTTGTCTTTCCCAACTGGGTGGTGTTTTCTACCACTGCTTTTTCTTTTTCTAATAATCATATTTAACCTCTGGCTCCACCAGGATCCCCCGGTATAGTCCCTCTGCTGTCTTTGGAGAATGGTTTTTCGGGCTTTATTCTGGTGAAAATGCCACAGTTTCTGTGGAGCACTAGTCTAGTACGTCTGTAAAGTTTTAAGTAGGCATCCCTCTACAAGTGTGTGACTCCCTTTGGCTCCGTGGGTTTATGGACTCTACCTGAGGTGGCTGAGAGTATTCTAGGTGGGAAGATGGTCACATGCTTCTCTGGCAGTCTCCTATATGTGCTTGGACTTACGGGTACTCAGCTCTGGTTTCTTCATAAATTTGAACTATTTTGCTTCATGTGCTCCAGAAACCCTTCACAAAGCTGCTTTCCTGATGATGCTAGTCCTTGGTTTCTAGCACTTTATGAGCTTATTCCTTTTACTCTTTATCTCCTTGGAAATCCCAGTGGGATTTTGGGAGAAGGATAACAAACCTTGTTATAGCAAGCCTGCTATTTAGACTTCGGGTCCATTGCTGCTGTTTACTGTGCACATAGAACTTGACCCCCACACAAGCATGTCCACAACTGTGGCATTTAGAAACCATTATCTTTTAAATTTTTTTTTTCAACGTTTTTATTTTTATTTTTGGGACAGAGAGAGACAGAGCATGAACGGGGGAGGGGCAGAGAGAGAGGGAGACACAGAATCAGAAACAGGCTCCAGGCTCTGAGCCATCAGCCCAGAGCCTGACGCGGGGCTCGAACTCACGGACCGCGAGATCGTGACCTGGCTGAAGTCGGACGCTTAACCGACTGCGCCACCCAGGCGCCCCAAGAAACCATTATCTTTTAAGATGTACATTATAAAAAAAACATATGCATACTGTAGAAAACTTGGAAAATGAGTATAATTACTTTATTTCTTGATCTGTCTCTCTCTTTTTCCCCCTTTGTTCATTTATTTCTAATATCATATGGTATTTGTCTTTCTCTGACTGACTTATCTTACTTAGCATTATACTCTCTAGTTCCATACATGTCCTTGCTTGGAAAGGAAAATGGGGGAGCCTGGGTGGCTCAGTCGGTTAAGCGACTGACTCTTGATTTAGGCTCAGGTCATGATCTCATGGTTTGTGGGTTCGAGCCCTGCAACGGGCTTGCTGCTGTAGTGCAGAGCCTGCTTCGGATCCTCTGTCTCCCTCTCTCTTTGCCCTTCCCCACTTGTGCTCTGTCTCTCTAAAATAAATAAACATTACATAAAAAAAGAAAACTTAGAAAATGTAAAAACATGAAAGGAAGGGAAAAAGATCCATTGCCCAAATATCTCAAAACAATTACCTTTATCAGACCTGGGTATTTTCTTGTAATCCTATTAAATATTTGTAATCATATATTATATATACTAGTAGATCTTTTTGATTTAGTATTATACCAGAGGTCTCTTTTAGTGTTATGGCTTGCTTTGTAATGGTAGTCTTATTAATTAATTAATTAATTAATTTAAAAACATTTTTTAAATGTTTATTTTTGACAGAAAGACAGAGTGTGAGCGGGGGAGGGGCAGAGAGCGAGGGAGACATAGAATGGGAAGCAGGCTCTAGGCCTGTCAGCACAGAGCCTGACGCGGGGCTCAAACCCACGAACCATGTGACCATCACGTGAGCCAAAGTCGAGGTTTAACCGACTGAGCCACCCAGGTGCCCCAGTAGTCTTATTTTTTAAGTGATAATTTTCATGTTTCTAATATCTTATTAAGAATCTGATTATGGCCTTTCACGTTTTTTATAGCATATCATTTTTCTGTTTTCATGGGATTTTCTACCAGTCCTTGGATTGTGCTTTCTCTGAGTGAGGGTTGCTCACTGTTTATCTTTTATAGTGTATTTATATATATTCAATAAGTCATTTTGTTACCGTTAGGCAGCTCTACTAAGGTGTTCTCTCTCATCTGAATTTAGTGAGTCATCTTAATTCCCTTCTCATTTCTGCGAAACCTCAGAATATCTAGGGCTGGTTGCTGATGTTCTGAATGCTTTTGGAAGCCTGGGATTCTGGATGAAGAGAGAAAACTCAGTGAGTACCTGGGTTTTGATCTTTAGTGAATGAGTCCTGATCTTTCTTCTGTAATGTGATATAAAGCCTTGTAATGGAATTAATTCCGTCTAGGCAGTGGCATTTCTTACTCCCTTAGGTGATTTCCTTAAGCTTCAAATCCTTTCCCCAACTCCGGCTGTAGCACTTCAGCTAAGAGTTACTTCCTTCCCTTCCCCTGGCTCTCCAGAGAAGCTGCACACACTTCTCTGGCTTCTTCTTCTTCTTCTTTTTAAAAAAAATTTTTTTTAATGTTTATTTTTTGAGACAGAGACAGAGCGTGAGCAGGGGAGGGGCAGAGAGAGAGGGAGACACAGAATCTGAAACAGGCTCCAGGCTCTGAGCTGTCAGCACAGAGCCCGACACAGGGCACGAACCCACAAACTGTGAGATCATGACCTGAAGTGAAGTCAGATGCTTAACTGATGGAGCCACACAGGCACCCCATTTTTTTATAGTAGTTTTAAGATAAAATTTACATATCATAGGGGTGCCTTGGTGGCCCAGTTAAGTGTTGGATTCTTGGTTTTGGCTCACGTCATGATCTCATGGTTCCTGAGTTCAAGCCCCACCTGTGGCTCTGTGCTGATAGTGCAGAGACTGCTTGGGATTCTCTCTCCTCTCTCTCTGGACCTCCCCCACTTGTCTCTCTCTCTCTCTCTCAAAATAAATAAACATTAAAAAATTCACATACCATAAACATTTTCATTTTAAAGTGCACTCAGTGTTTTTATATATTTTCAGTAGTGTGCAACCATCATCCCTATTTTTGTTACCCTAAGAAGGGACCCTCTCCCCATTAGCAATCCATTGTCCTTTCCCCCCTCCACCTTCCTAGTTTCTGGAAATTGCCAGTCTACTTTCCATGGATTTGCCTGTTCAGGACATTGCATATCCACGAAATCGTATGGTATGTGACCTGTTGTCACTTAGCATGATGTTTTCAAGGTTCATCCATGTACTTTTAAAAAATTATAGTAAGAACACTCAATTATGAAAGCTACATTCTTAACAAAATTTTGAGTGTACAGTACGGTATTGTCTATAGGCACGATATTGAACAGCAGATCTCTAGAACTTACTCATCTTTGCACAATTGAAAATTTACACACATTGATTAGCAGCTCCCTGTTTCCCCTCTCCCAGTCCCTGACATCCACTATTCTATTCTTTGCTTCTATGAGTTCTGTTATATTAGATTCTTCATAGAAGTAGAATCATGCAGTATTTGTCCCATGACTGGGAACTTAGCATCATGTCCTCAAGTTTCATCCATGTTGTCACATATTATGGGATTTCCCTCTTTTTCGAGGTTGAATAACATTCCATTGTATATACTGCATTTTCTTCATTGAAGTTGTTTGTTTATTCTGTTATATGGATAGGCCACATTTTACATCATCGGTTAATAAACGTTTAGGTTGTTTCTACTTTTTGGCTATTACGAATAATGCTGCTGTGTCTCATGGGTTTGCGGGGGAAGGGGCGGAATCCCAAGGGTTTTGATGCAGGCATTCTTAGGTGGGGGTGTGGGTGGGATGGAACAGTGGGAATCCCCTTAGAGTTCTCTGCCCCATGTTCTCTAACAGTGGACTTGCCTTCTTTCTCCTTTGCTTTCTGTTCTGGCAAATCCTTGTTTATCACTGAGCTATTTGTCTGCACCTCATGAGGGACTGCTCTGCAGTGTTCTCCATGTCTTCTAGTCAAGAAAAACAGGAATGGCAAGCCACACTCCCTTGTTACTGGTAACACACCAGCTTGGGCAAAAGGCTTCTCTCTTCTACAAGAGTTTGCTGCTTTTCATGTTCTATACTGCTTCCTGCTGTCCCAAATAAGTCTCCCTCCAAACTGAGTAGGAGTCACAAGACCATTTAGGATTTCATGTACTCACCTTCTTCCTCCCTCTCACTTCCCACTGTTCTAGAATGGAGAGTTAGGAGCTCATCCAAATGACATAATATATTGGTCTCTTTCTTGCCTTGAACGCCACTTTTCAAGTAAACATTTATTATAAGAAGTTAGCCTTCTCTCTGAATGTTGTTTTTTTCTTCTGTTTTTAACCTATTTTTGCTCATTTTATTAGTTTTAAGGGGAGGGACATTTTGTGATTTGGCTTCTTTTTTTTTTTTCAGGAAAGTCTTCGGGTGATTCTCTAAAAATTATTATAAATTATTTATTTGCTATTTAATAGCCCATGGAGTGAATGTAACATGACTTATTCCAGAATTCCCTTATTTTTGGACATTACATTTGTTTCCATTTTTGACTATTATAAATAATGCTTGGAGGAGCAATTTTTGCATAAATCTTTTTGTTTTGAGATGATTTTCTTAGGTTAAACTGCCAGATACGTAATTATCTGACCAAAGAAATAAGCTGGTTTTTAAGTTCCTTGAAACATCTATGCCTAATTGTGTCCCCAAAAGGTTGTTCTAATTTGCATTTGCACCAGCAAGGGTTAAGTGTGCCTCTCTGATTGAATTTTTGCTCTTATTTAAACAAAACAAATGAATAGAACACATAACTAACTTCTTGTTGTTAGAATTTACAGCAGTATGAGTTAGAAAGAGCATAAATATAATTTCAACTGCCTTAAAAGGCATAAATGCTTTATGTGACATTACGTGTCAATGCTGTTGTTAATGTACGTGTCAGCATTACGTGACAATGCTGTTGTTATTTTGTTTTGTGTATCTGTGTACTTTTTGATTACTAGTGTTTATTTCAATGAAAAAAGTAGAAAGATGCATGTTGGATCAGTGTGATCTAACAGCTTAAGTATAATTAAGTAGATTTTTCAGAATCTTGAACTTCAGCTGGGTCACTATTTTTTATCGAGGTAGACATATATACTGAAACATATGGTATACTGCAGAGTTTAAACTGCACAATTTGATAAATTTGACATGTGTATATGCCCATGAAACCATCAAGCACAATCAAGATAAAGAATTTTTCCATCATGTCTAAGTTTCCTCTTGGCCCTTGTTTTCTTTCCAGATCCTTCCAACACTCCCACTCCTCATGCTGCTTTTTGTCACTGAAGATTAGTTTGAATTTTTGTAGTGTTTCAAATAAATGAAATCATAAGTTACATACTCTTTTTTTGTATGTGTCTGGCTTCTTTCAATCAGCGTAACTATTTTGAGAGTCATCTATATTGTTGTTTCCAGTTTGAGGCCATTAGCAAAGAGTTGCTGTGAACATTTGTGTACAAGGCTTTGCATGGACATAGGCTTTCTCTTCTTTAGGGTAAATACTGAGGAGTAAAAAGTCTGGGTCTTACGGTAGGTATATGCTTAATTTCTAAAGAAATTGCCAAACTATTTTTCAAGGTGGATGTCACATCCTACCAGCAGGGTGTGAGAGCTCCATTTCCTCCACACCATCACCAACACTTGATATGGTCAGTTTTTTTTGGTGTTCAGACATTCTGATTCCAATAGGTGTGTGGTGCATCCCGCTGTGGTTTTAGCTTGTATTGCCAGCTGGGCTACCTTGATGCTATAAGGATACGCAGAGATATAGTGAAATCGTTGTGTACCTTTATATAGTTTTGTGATGTTGGATAAGTTATTTAATCTCTCCGTGCCTTGCTTTACTCATCTAAAAAAACAAAACAAAACAAAGATGATGAAAACTGTACTACATACTTTAAAAAAGCTGTTATTAAAATTAATGGACATTGTGAATGTAAAATCCTTTGTAAACTACATAAGTAATAGATATTATCATGATGATGGCTAAATTGCTGCATGATTTTGGGCAAATCACTTCAACTTATTTGAGGATTACTTTCCAGTTCTGTAAATTGAGGGGATAAATAAGGTGACCCCTAAGTTTCCTTCAAGTACAAAAATGTTCTTGTCTAAAAAATATATTGATGTTCCAATACCACATAAAAATACCACATTTATGGAAAAGTACTCCTTAATGTAGAAAAAATGATAGCTAAACATTTAAAAAACATGCATACTTTATAATTTCTTGTTATCTTAGCTACGCGAAATTTTAAAATCTTACCAGATTTCTATTTTTCTGTGTCTTATGTGGAGGTGATTACTAATGAGTCCTTTTGTTTCTGTAATTCATCTGATCCAGAGAGAAAGCGATTTTAGCATTTATACACAAATTCATCTTCTGTATTCCAAATCTTGAAAATAATGTGATAATTTCATTAAATATCATGCAGTCAGTTTAAGGCATTTTTGTAAAGTTTAAAAAACTGTATCTGCCTTTTCAGGTCAAGAGCCAGGCAATTTGGGAATGTTAAAAGGTCTAGGAACCACTTTTATTTTGATTTGTATATAAATGAAATCATTTAAAGGAACACCTAATTGGAATTGAGAAAACCAAGGGAACTGTGCTGTAGAGCTATTGGAAGTTTCCAGGCTCCTTATTTTAATAATGTTCTGCCAAACATCTGTTTCATTGCTTAACATCAAATAAACAAATAATATGAAATTTGATAGAATAGCATCTCAAAATTGATTTTCAAATTATTAAGAGATTTAACAATATAGCTTGTTGTACCTAATTAATATATTTCTTAGCAGTTGACGAAAACATATTTATTCCCTGATAATTTCGGTGACTTCATCGATATTTTATGATGCAGTTTAACTGCTTAGTTTGAAGTATACTCACAGTGACATGTTTTTTTCCTTCAAGTTTTCTTGAAGACATTATAATTTGTCCATAGATTTTAACAGTCATCTATTAGATTGGAGAAAAACAGTAGCAATTAGGAGCCAATTCCTTCCTTCATATTCTCTGGCATTTAGCAGATTGAAAGCCGACAGAGTTACACCATTAGTCTCCCATTTCTGCTTAAAAATTCTGTTTTTCCAATGTTTTATTTCATCATTTTAACATCTTTCTTTAGTTCTCAGTACGCCATTTCAGGGCTTGATATTATTGGATTTGTTTTTCCAATAGTTGTAGAATTACAGTGATGGCTCCAGTTCTTTCTCCCTTGCCTGTATTCACACCCTTGGCCATCTCATTGCAAGTGAATGGAGTGACAGCCTGTCCCTCA
Organism: Leopardus geoffroyi; assembly: GCF_018350155.1. Classification (NCBI taxonomy): domain Eukaryota; kingdom Metazoa; phylum Chordata; class Mammalia; order Carnivora; family Felidae; genus Leopardus; species Leopardus geoffroyi. The sequence continues at coordinate 25,474,793 of NC_059341.1, forward strand.
ACACTGGGCTCAGCCAGCTGACTTGCTTTGGCTGATGGGATGTTAGCTGACCTGACACAAGTGAAGTCTTGGAAAAAGGCATCTGTGGCTGATACCTTGGACATCACCATGAGAATATCTTTGGGCTAGCCTACTGGAGGATGTGAGAAATGACCCTGGTCATGCCTAGTCACCTGGATCAGGTAATGGCCAGCTGACCCCCAGCTGTGTGAACTGGTCCAGTGGAGATCGGCAGAACTGCTAAGCCAATTCTCAAGTCACCCCAGATGCATGAGTAATGAACACAAAATTCTCTGCCAGTGATGGTCTGTGACTGTTTTGCATTGTTATTGTCACAATAGATAAGGACACATTCCCCAAGTCCTATTTCTAAGCAACTTCCCTTCACGTATATAACATTTTTTTTTAATTAAGCAGACTGTAAATGTAGAACAGTTTAGAACAAAAAGATAACGACACCATTTGTTCAAATTTTGCAACTATACCAGGAATCTCCTGCATTGTTGATAGTGAATGAGAAAAAGTCTTATACCCACCTTGTTTGACTGGATGGATTTTTTAATACCGTCAGAACTTTTATTAGGAGGGATAGAAGCCAGAAAGAGAGTTTGATGCTTTTCTGACTTAAATAAATTTAGGTAAGTGTCTTAAAAGTGGAGTTCCACTAATAGTTTGAAGTGGAGTTAGGTGATACAGTAATGAGGCAGTGGTTCTCAACCCTGGCTGCATGATAGAGGCACTGGGGGAGAGTTCCAAAAATACCCATGCCCAGGCCTCATCCCAGACCAATGGCATTGCCATTTCTGGGAATGAGGCCCAAGTTTATACCTTGTTTAGCAGCTCTCCCAGCTTTCTAATGTATGGCCCTGGCTGGCAGATGTTTCCCTAAGAGGAGTGATTACATTATATGGGAGATAATGCTAAACATTTCAGTCTGACCTAAAAAAATAGGCTTCTTACAAAAAAGGTAGTGTTTGGTCAATTCTGTAATGATACAGACATTATATAATACAATGTCTGTATATATATATATATATATATATATGCATATTTATATATATATTATATAAATTATATAATATATATAAAAATATAAAATTATAAATATATATAATTATAAATACATATTATAAATATTATATATAATATATAATTATATTATAAATATTATAATATATTATATATAATTATATATATATAATATTTATATATATATTTATTTATATAATTAAATATTTATGTAATATTTATAATATATAATTATATATTTATATATAAATTATAATATTTATAACATATAAATATTATATATTATATATTATAAATGTAAATTATATATTTATATATAATATTTAAATTATATAATATATATAAAAATATAAAACTATAAATATATATATAATTATAAATATATTATATATAATATATTTATATTTATATAAATATAAATATATATATAAATTATAAATATATAATTATATAATATAATTATATAATGATACAGAGGTACAGAACAGAATGGTTGTAAAACATGAAATATACAGACACTTACTTTTCTTCCAGCATAGGTTAGGAGTTCACTATCTTATGAACACATTGTCAGTATGTGTTTTTTTTTTAAGTTTTTATCTAAATTCCAGTTAGTTAACATACAGTGTAATTAATTTCAGGTGTACAATATAGTGATTCAGCACTTCCATACATCACTCGGTGCTCATGACCAGTACATTCCTTAATGCCCACTATCTATTTCACCCACCCCCCCACCTCTCCCTGGTAACCATTAGTTTGTTCTCTATGTAGTTAAGAGTCTGTTTCTTGGTTTGCCTCTCTCTCTCTATTTTTTCCCTTTTGTTCATTTGTTTCATTTCTTAATTTCCACGTATGAGTGAATTCCATGTCTTTCTCTGACAGACATTTCGCTTAGCATAATACTCTCTAGCTCCATCCACATCATTGCAAATGGCAAGATTTCATTCTTTTTTTGGCTAAGTAATATTCCACTGTGTGTGTGTATCTGCCAATTTGTTAATTGGATTATTCCTTTTTGGGGTGTTGAGTTCCAGAAGTTCTTTTTATATTTTGGAAACTAACCCCTTATCAAATATGTCATTTGAAAATATCTTCTCCTATTCTGTAGGTTGCCTTTTAGTTTTGTTGACTGTTTCCTTCGCTGTGCAGAAGGTTTTATTTTGATAAAGTCACAATAGTTTATTTTTGCTTTTGTTTCCATTGCTCAGGAGACATATCTAGAAAGAAGTTGCTATGGCCGCTATCAAAGATGTTACTGCCTGTGTTCTCCTCTAGGATTTTAATAGTTTTGTCTCATATTTAGGCCTTTAATCTATTTTGAATTTATGTTTGTGTATGGTGTAAGAAAGTGGTTCAGTTTCATTCTTTTGCATGTGGCTATCAGTTTTCCTAGCAACATTTGTTGAAGAGACCCTTTTTCTCTCTTTTTTTAATGTTTATTTTTTTTGAGAGAGACACAGAATGTGAGTGGGAGAGGGGCAGAGAGAGGGAGACACAGAATTTGAAGCAGGCTCCAGGCTCTGAGCTGTTAGCACAGAGCCTGACTCAGGGCTCAAACTCAGTAACTGTGAGATCATGACCTGAGGCAAAGTTGGGCGCTTAACCAACTGAACCACCCAGGCTCCCAAGACACTCTTTTTCCCATCGTATATTGTTTCCTGTTTTGCCAAAGTTTAATTGACCATATAGTTATGGGTTCATTTCTGGGTTTTCTATTCTGTTCTATTGACCTATGTGTCTATTTTGTTTTACGTTGATTTATTTATTTTGACAGAGAGAGAGAGAGAGAGAGGGAGGGAGGGAGGGAGAAAGAGAATCCCAAGCAGGCTCCATGTCATCAGTGCAGAGCCCAACACGGGGCCTGACCCCGTGAATTGTGAGATCATGACCTGAGCCAAAACCAAGAGTCAGACTCTTCACCAACTGAGCCACTGAGGCGTCCCCTGTGTGTCTATTCTTGTGCCAGTACCATACTGTCTTGATGATTATAGCTTTGTAATGTAACTTGAAGTCTAGAATTGTGATGCCTCCAGCTTCGTTTTCTTTCCAAAGTTGCTTTGGCTATTCAGGGGTCTTTTGTGGTTCCATACAGATTTAAGGACTGTTTGTTTTAATTCTGTGAAAAATGTTGTTGATATTTTGATAGGGATTGCATTAAATGTGTAGATTACTTTGGGTAGTATAGACATTTTAACAATATTTGTTCTTCCAAGCCATAAACATGGAATGTCTTTCCATTTCTTTGCATCATCTTGAATTTCTTTCATCAGTGTTTTACAGTTTCAGAGTAAACGTCTTTATTTCACTTCTTTGATTAAGTTTCTTCCTAGGTATCTTGTTTTTGGTGCAATTGTAACTGGGATTGATTCTTTAATTTCTTTCTGCTGTCAGCATGTGTTTTCATCTAACAATTTCTACCTTTCTTATTCAGTGTAGCACAAAGTTTAACAATCTCTTAACTTTCTAAAGCTTTTCGTTAACCATTGCTGCTTGAGCCCTTTAGTCTGTGCTTCCCCTAAGCATATACTAACAAGAACTGAAACACAGGAAAGTCTAGCACCTCTAGAAATCAAGAGCTGCAACGGAGATTATGGGTTTGGAAGACGGTAGTTATGACTTCTGCTTCCACAGCAGGTTGAGCTGCTGTTTGAATACTTTGAGTGGTAATGTTACTTGCTAGGATAAGAATCCTAGCTCTAAATTCTGATAGACTTGGATTCAAAATCTGGTTTTGTCACTTACTAATTTTAGTTTCATCATTTTAAAAATGGGGACAGTAATGGTCACTTGCTCATGAGGTTGTTGGGTGTATTAAATAATATAATGCAGAAAAGCGTCCCTCACAGTGCTTGGCACATGGTAGTACTCAATAAAGGTTGTCTATAATAATGATAATAGTTGTTTTAATCACTATTATAATGTAATTGATTCTATTTTATACCGTTGAGCAGCTCTGTATGATATTTAGGTCATTATATATTTTCTCAGAACTTCTGACGTTTTGGGAGTCAGGATTTCAACATCTGAATTTGGGGCAAGGGCACAATTAAGCCCATAACACAAAACTTCAGAATCTTCTCCCAGAGTTGGAATCCAGAGCACAGTGACCAAAGACAGAACATGGCAAAGCTGATTCACTATCGAAAGGTGTCTTGGAGGGTCTTTCCATCAGTACCCAGGACTGCCCTGATTTGACTTCTGTCTTTCATGAGACCTGGTCCTTCGCTTTCTCTTCTTTTCTATGAGTAACCCCCATTTCACTATGATACATTCATTTATTTCCCCTTTAAGCTAGCCAGAGTCAATTTCTTTGCAATAAGAAAAACCCTCTGACACATACCCTTAAGTCTGTTCCCAAATGTGGACTCTAGACAACTTGTGCTGAAAGCTGGCATCACCCGTTGGAAGTCCTTGCTACCAGAACCAACAAATTCCCAATGTGAGATGGACCTAAATAAAACTCCCTATTTGTGTATGTGTGCCCAAAGATCTTTTGCTTTACAATTGTATTAAATTATTTGTATGCTTAATAGTAACCTGTTCAAACAATATGTGCTGTGAAAGGATTAGGAGAAAGTGCTCAATTTTTGTTTTTTTAATTCTGTTGATCACTGAAACCCTTTAATTTTTTTGGTTTAGTTAATAATTGTGAAAGCTCGCATGATGAAGACCAGGAAAAAAGTTGGGTTATGGAAAAGTTAAGCTGATGGAGCACAAGCTTTGTATGCAAGAAAGGTGCTGCTTGGGGAAAAAAAAAAAGTTTCGACTGAAAGTCAAACCCAGAATGCTTGATTCACCGAGTAGTAACTCTGACAGAGGCTACTATTTATACTCGGTGTCCACCCCCCCTTCCTCTTTTTATGGTATTAGACTATTTTAGCTCGGCACGTGGCTACCCAGCATAAAGGCGACAGTCCCTAGCCTCTCTTGAAGCTAGGTGTGGTCACATGACTATACTCTTATTGGATGGGATACATGTACAGGCATATTGGTAGCTTTTAATTTGCACTCTGCCCTTCCCTTTAATCCCTTGCCATGGCTAATTATGGATCTAATAGGCTCTCTTAGATTATGTAGGTAAGGGCAACACTCCAGAACAACACTCTGCCAAGAGAGGAGAATGGCCATCTGCTGATTTTATGGGACAGACCCTTGGTACCGGCTTGGATATTTGTGTGGTAGAGAAAAATAAGCTTCTCTCTTGTTTCATATTCTGTATTTGGGTTTAACCTGAAGCAGTATCTATGTCCTATCTGATATAGTGGCCATGAATATGCTTTCTATTCTTGATTAAAATATTGGGGTAATAGTGGAAAATGGGAATATAACTGAATTGGAACCATTGGTAATGAGTTGTATCCAGTGTGCTCAGTGAACAATGAACATGTATGATATTCAGTTTTATCTCACGTGTTTAAAGTGAGAGGAAGGCCCTCAACTTCAATAAGAAACGTTATATTATGGGTGTCTTTGGGTGGCTCAGTCAGTTGGGCACCTGACTCTTGGTGTCAGCTCAGGTCTTGATCTCAGGGTTGTGAGTTCAGGCCTCACATTCAGTGAGGCTCCCCCCTTCACTAGGCGTGGGGCCTATTAAAAAAAAAAAGAAATGTCATAGTATGTATTTCAATTTCTCTTAAAAATGTCCGTAAAGATCGTTTCCGTGATTTCAAGAGGTTTGCCAAAGTAGCATGTATGCAGTAGAGTGGGTTTTGTTAATGGCCTGATCCTATCACTTCAGAGCCAAAAATAATTTTTTAATGTTGAAGAGAAGAAAAGAGAATTTCTTACAAAAATCAAACTGTGGTGCAAACAGCTCTATCACTGTGTGTATAACTCCTTTCAAATACCACATACTCCATTTTCTTCCGTCTTTAGGGGAAAAAAAATAATGACATCATATTGGGTACATTAGAAAACCACATACATATGCTATAACAGAAGTGGGAATGCTTTCCAGAGTCAAATGGAACCAAAGAATGGAAACCATTTGCCCCTAACTTCCAATTCAAAGCACACAACGGTCCAGCTTTTGAGTGTGGTATGTTCCTTGATTTAGTCTTTGACAGAATGCTGAAAGTAGTCCTCAATTGGAAGTTTCTCCATAGTTTCAATCCAAATATCCAGAACCATTTGTCAGAGCCAATAAAACATTTTCTGCCAGTTCTGATGACCTACAATTGTGGTTAGAATTTTCTTATCTAGTAGATTAAAAAATTAAAAATAAAACCGTTTGAACATGGGGCCTAATCTAACACTTTAGCTATCCATTTTTGTGATTGATGTAGATTTTTGGCAAAAAGATTGCAAATGTTAAAATCTTTCTAACAATTACATATTTTCTCTTTAATATTCTCATGAATCCTTTTTTTAAAATTACCTAATATGGATGGTCCCTATGTACATCCAGTGTCCAATCAGAGGATCTTGTGTTCCAAAAGTTAAAGAAAAACTACTTTTCTTCAGAGTTCACACTTTCAAATTCCTTAGAGTTGAGACTCTTAACTGGGGTCTATGAGGGAACTTACGAGTCTGTGAGTTTACTCACTGAGATGACAGTCACAATTTTGATGACACAGATCTATAGCTTTCAACAGATACACACAAGCATTCATAACCCCAAATAGATTAAGAGCCTATCACATATTGGATAATAGGTATGAAATCAGAGTTTAAAACAACCTAGCTTTATACCATTAAAAGATTAAAACAGCTTAATCCTTGGGGCACCTGAGTGGCTCAGTCATTTAAGCTTCTGCCTCTTGGTTTCAGCTCGGGTCCCGATCTCACGGTTTTGTGGGTTCAAGTCCCACATCGGGCTCTGGGCTGAAGGTGCAGAGCCTGCTTGGGAATCTGTCTCCCGCTCTCTGCCCCTCCCCCATTCATGCTGTCTCTGTCTCTCTCAAAATAAATAAATAAACCTAAAAAAAATAAAACAGCTTAATCCTTTTGGAATGACAAAGCAGAACATCTATTGCAACAGCCCATGGTTTTCAAAACCTTGTTATTTTTCCTCAGTTGTAAAAAGTCTTGCTTGCTCTCTGTGATACTGCAGCCAGAGCCTTACAGTGACTGCTTAATGGAGAATATAACTCAAGATTGGAATAAGAGGTTAGTGTTTACTGCATCACTTTCAAAGTCCAGCTGTAAATATACCATAGTTGAGAAGTGGGGCAGTATAATCTCTTCAAGCTTGAAAAAACAGTGAGGCATAGCCAAATACTTTGAACTGTTTGCTTGTTTAAGAAGAAATCTATTTCAAGATTTGATTACCACTAACTCAGACAACTTTTTCATCACTAAGTCCTTTCAATTCCATATCATGTGTTTCAAATTTTGTCTGCATAACTTATTTTTGTTCTACTTTTCTGTCAAAAACAATGTGGAAATCCCAGGTTATATAATTGAGGACTTGGAGAGGCAATATACATCTAGCCAACCAAAATAAAATGAAAGCTATTATCATGAAACATGCTTAGGGAAGTCTATCCTTTTTTCGGTTAAGAGTGCCAACATTTGTGATCTTAGAATGGAGTTAAAGGAAACTAGGTTTTCCTTAATGCAACCATGTGCAAAATCATTCTTTACCATAACAGATGATCCATAAAAATACTTGTGCATTTTTTAGATACCCATGAGAACAAATCAGTTTTAAGTAAAAATAATAATGAATTATTTTTATAATATACCTGGAAGCGGAAATCATTCTGTTCATCTCCCTTATTTGGGTTCATTACCATACCCATTTGACATGTCAAGTGAAAACCTCTCTGCAAACCCTCTCGGTATGTAGAGCAGGTACTGAAGTGCTAATTTCTTTCTTCCTCCTTAGTTGTATCAAGTTGATCATGCAGTTCTTTTCGAGTTACTGTTAGAAGGGAAATGTTGCATGGCTTTTAACTAATGTCTCTTCTGTCTGTAGATTTTTAAATTCACATGCGGATGTTCTAGGCAGAGGAGGTTACCAATGTGCAGAGTTGTAAGAGTCCATGAGGACATAAGGCAATACTTGGGCAATTTAGATTTCTTCGTGGAGGGGCTCAGAGGGGAGTAGGAGACTCTTCGGATAGCCACCCGATAGAATAAGGAAAACATTCCTCTGTGAGGTGGCAGTGCAGAAAGGCTGACCATTACCGAACTGGCTATTGTATAAAATTGCCACAAAAATGCTTAATAAAGAGAAAATGAACAGCATATGGACTCTGGTCCATGAAAACACTTCATGAAAACACTCAGGGAAAGAAAGAACAAAGAGCAATCTTTCCAATGTATATGGAAGAAGTAAGATGTTTTCCTAAATTTTTCTATCACTGTCAGCATTTTGGATGGAAATATGCTGTAGGAAAAAGATTAGCTCCAGTTTGCTCAGAAAGAATTTTCCCTGCAAATAATCCCGTGTGTTTTTAATATGTCGGGTTTACATTGCCAATCAGTTCTATTTGGTAATTTTCAATATGATTTCTTTTTAACCCATGAATTATTTAGAAGTGGGTTTTAAAATTTCTGAATTTATCGATTTCTTGGCTCTCTTTAGCTACTGATTGCATTTGTAATTTTATTGCAGTGCTTTTTGTTGAGCTGGGCTTTGCGGTCAAGTATTGATCAGCTTTTGAAAACATTCAATGTGTGCTTGAAATTAATATGTTTATAAAATATTTATTTGTAGGATCCTATACATATACAGCATACATATATAACACATATATATCAGTTATGTCAGGCTTAATAAGTCTGTGCTCAGATTGTCTCAATTTCTACTTTATTTTGATCTACTTAAACTGTCTTTGAGAAAGGTATGTTAACATTTTTCCACTCTGATCTATAATTGTAAATTGTTACCCACTCCACTGTCCTCTTGCCCCCCTGTTTTTCTGCTTATTTTTTGTTGCATGTATTTTGAGGATGTTTTTAGGTGGATACAGAATCAGAATAATTAGGTCTTCCTGGTGAATTTATCATTAAGTAGCTCTTGATCCTTAATAATGCTTTTTTCCCCCCTTAGATCTGTTTAGTATATATTAGCTTTTCTTTGGTCATTATGTATCTGGTGTTGTGATCATCACTGGTTGTCCAGCCAGAATCCATTTATCCTTCTTCCAGTAGAACCTCAGTTTGTTCAGATAGCCACCTCTGTCTCACACAGCTAAGTGTCTCAGGTGAAGGCTTGATTGGTCTAAGGGTGAGTACGTTCTGTTTTTCAGTTGATTGATTGTAGGGCATGAGATCCAGTGCTGGCCAAAATGAAGTGTGCGGGTAAATGGGGGGAGGGTTTGGGAAAATTTTCTTCTTCTGAGCAAGAGCCATGGTTTCTTTTTCCCACCTGGATCTTGCTGTTTCTGGTATGGCACCCAGAACTGCTGCTCCCATCTTGTTACAAGCCTAAAAACCAACACAGGGATGTAAGAGCAGAGAGATGGAAAGGACCTGGGTCCTTCATGCAACCATTTGGCTAATTCCTTTTTGCATACCCTTTTAATATTTTTCCCATTTTCCGTATTTATCATTGAAAAATCAAGTACACACTAACTATAGATTTATTATTTAAATACATTCTATAAGAATATAATTATACCTATCATTCCTGCATTATTATTTATTATTCTTATTTAAATGTTTTGCTTCATAAATACCTTACTTAGGATTCAGTTTAGCTTACAATGCCCAAGAAAAGCTATTGTTTTAGTTTTTATTTGCAACAGAAGTTAAGCATTTCTGCAATTTCTGTGTAAGGTAGTGCACACACATTACCAGATTTGCAGATGGAAGATTTCCAACTGTTTTTCCTAAGTGGAAATGTAAGGAAATAAAAATTGATACTGCATTATTAACGTACTTTAATATATATGTACATATGACTTTAGGGTGTAATGTGGATGTCTCCCAAATGAATTGATGGCTTTATTATCTACTGCTTAAAGATGTAACAATACTACAGGGACTCCACAAACTGTGGCAGGTTTGTGGCAGGTTAATCTGAAATTATAGTAAAATCTCAAGATTTACTCTATGGGGTTTAACGTAAAATCAGAGAGATATGTGTGCAAAAATATATGTGAATTTGAAGCATTTAATTGAAGAAACAATTTTATGGAAACATAAATGGGAAAACCTATCTATCACTTTTCTATCACCCATCTATCATCTATTATTCAGTGAAAAAAAATAGAAAAACCCACAGACATTTCATGCTATTTGATGTGGGTCTTGAGGCTTCAAAAGAAGAACAGTATGAAAAAGAATGAGGACATGGCTCAGTTTCTCTCTCTGCCTTCTTACCATGTCAGCAATATTCTTCTTGTGTTATTTTAGTTGAACTGCTATTACTTCTATGCTAATAATTTCTATATTCTTAGCTCTGGCCTCAAGCTCTAATTTTAGAATTATAAATTGTAATTTAAATTTCCACCTGAAAGTTTCGTTTTCATCTTAAAATAAAAACATCTAAAATATGACTGATCATGTTATTCCACAGCTAAGATCACCTACCCACATTCTAAATCTCTTCATCTTAGCACCACTTTCTCATTCCTGGAACCGAAAAATTAAGATTCGCTTTTGGTTCTCTCTCAATATGATCACTCTTATCCAGTTAAACACTGAGGTTTTTGAATGTGTCCTAGAACTATTTCTTGAAATGTTGCTGCCTTTCTTCAACTCCCTAGAATACCTCTTTATTCACTATAAACTTAATGCAGTTGCTTCAAATATGGTCAAATACACGGTCCATTTCTGTTGCAATGCAATTAACATATCACTATCAAATTTATCTTCTGGAATCTGTTTAATTTTACTTATGCCTTTTTAACGAGTCAATAACTTATCCACAAAATAACTATTTGTGTAATTATGTTCCTTTTTTTCTGAAGTGGTGTCCTTTTAATTTTTATGCATCACTTTTCTTTTAGTGCCTCATATCACCTGAATAAAGTTGAATTGCTTCAGACCTGAACACAGGTTTGTTTGTATTTTTTTTAAAACTTCTTAAGAGGTACATTCATCCATTTACATTCATTTAATAATATATTTGCTTGTCTGTCACCTTATTTTGCTGTTTTCAATTTCTTTATGATTTCTTTTGCTTTTTAGTCTTTTCTTTTTTTTTTTTTTTTCAACGTTTATTTATTTTTGGGACAGAGAGAGACAGAGCATGAACGGGGGAGGGTCAGAGAGAGAGGGAGACACAGAATCAGAAACAGGCTCCAGGCTCTGAGCCATCAGCCCAGAGCCTGACGCGGGGCTCAAACTCACGGACCGCGAGATCGTGACCTGGCTGAAGTCGGACGCTTAACCGACTGAGCCACCCAGGCGCCCCTTTAGTCTTTTCTTATATGCACTTGGTTTTACTTTTTTCCTTATAGTTTTTGAAAATTATAATCTTTTTCTCATTCTGCAAGCAGGTGTCTTTAAAAATTAGAAAAATTCGTGATGTTCGATGCCAGTTTTGTAAAAGCAAAGATTGATGCAATTAAATGGTAGCAAGAATGAAATAAATCATTATACATACAAATACCGAGATGTTTATAAGCAATTGAAGTGGCAATATTGACATTCACCTGGAAAAAAATTTTAAGACATAGTAATAAAAAGCATTTACAAAACTCTATGTACAGTTGACCTTCTGTGACTTCCTATAGTTTGTTCCTATTCCTGTTATATTTAGCAGAAATTCTATTACATTTCTGTTCTATTTAGCAGATATTCTATTACATTTCTGGCATGTAAATGCCACTTGGTTTCCACAGCTAGCTCGTTGGCCGGAGTGATGGTATAAGAATTAGGGTGTCTACATTTACGGTGACTCCTTTTTTTCCTTTAATGTTGTTTCATTCATTCATTCCTTCAATAAATATTAATGACTACCTACTAAATGCCAGGTATTTAAGTCTAACTGTAGGGTTAAATAATTAAGCTTAACTGAAGATTACATAATCTATAAACCAAAAACAAAAGGAAGAGGCTGGAAGATAGAGAGTTTAGTAATAAAAGCACAATAGGGTAGCTTGACTATGAATGAATGGGAAAGTCTCTCATTCATGCATGTGCTGTGTTCCAACTGAGTCAGAAGGGTAGTAATCCGAAGAGAGTGCAAGGAAAGTTAGAGATTAATAAATCTGAAGTTATTTTTTTATTAAAAATTTTTAAATGTTTATTTATTTTTGAGAGAGAGAGAGAGAGAGAGAGACAGAGTTTGAATGGGGGAGGGGCAGAGCGAGAGGGAGAAACAGAATCAGAAGCAGGCTCCAGCTCTGAGCTGTCAGCACAGAGCCTGATGTGGGGCTCAAACTCAGGAACCAGAGATCAAGACCTGAGCTGAAGTTGGATGCTTAAGCGACTGAGCCACCCACGCACTCCTGAAGTTATTTTTAAGGTGTGAATCTTACTCTGTGACTTACCAGGAAAATCCTGCCACGTCAATACCTCAGAAAACCAATCACCTTATTTATTATATGTGCCTCAGTTTCCTCTGTAAAATGGGCTAAAAAATAATACCAACCCTTTGAGGTCTAGTCTAAGGACTGAGTAAACACAGGTAAAATGGGGTAATAATGATATTACTATTGTATATTATAATGATATTATATATTACTATATTAATAAATTATATTATATAATATATTAATATGCCAGGCACTGTTGTACTTACTTTTCATATGTTAACTCTTTTAATCCTCATGTTACCCTATGAAGTCAGTGTGATTATTCTTATTTTGCAGATGAGGTTTAGAGGCCTACTCTAAACATTTTCCCTAGGAAATAAAAATTTTTTTTCTAGAAATTTCAAGGACATCAAGACTAGTAATTATAGGAAAAGACTGAAATTATCCTTTTTTAAGAGCCAAAATTACTGTTAATTTAAGAATAAATGTATCACACATATTTTTATTTTTTGTTTCCCATTTTTATTTAAATTCTAGTTAGCTAATATATAGTGTAGTAATGGCTTCAGGAGTATACTTTAGTGTTTCATCACTTACATATAATACCCAGTGCTCATCACAAAAGTTCCCTCCTTAATATCTATCACACATCACTTAATACCCAGCTCACTTCATAATAAAGCTGAAAACATTTTCAATACAAATAGTTGTCCTGTCTGTAATTATCGTGTAAATAAATTCTATTTTCATTTCAATGAAATGTAATGCATGTTCCCACGCACAAGAATGTTTGACTCTTTGGAAGACCCTTTGTGAGAGATGGGATTCATACCCCCACACGTTTAGTGGCACAATTACTGAAAAGTAGATGGCTTTATAGCACTCATTACACTTTCTAATACACAGAACCGTTGCTTGCCTTTAAGGCAGAAGTGGGAGAGATCCAAGCTAAGGTTTACCCCCAGAGAATGTTCTCTAACCTGCCATGGTTTGTTACATGATGGCCTTCTTACTATTTGTCTATGTATTCACCCAAACCAGAGCAGACTAGTAAAGGACAGTTTATTCCTGCTACCGTCCTATTGTCTGCACTACCTGAGGCAGGCATTTCACTGGCTCCCTCCACTGCACACCTCTCCACTGAGTACCAGCTATGTGGGTTGGGTGAGACGGAGCCCCCGTGTTGTTGTCTCCATAGGACCCAAGGAAATCATCATAAATCCATCCCCTTAACTTGGTTCCTCAGGGATGGATACACTTAGGCCTAAGGCAATCTATGTTGTCATTACCTGAGTCGGTTAAATCAGCAGGAAGCCCAGTTTGCTCAGTGGCTTAAGAAAGTGAAACTCCTCTGAACAGAGCAGTGTGAAGATGTGATGTTTGGAATTGCTGCAGCTGTTTTGCCACCATGAGGGAACCCAGCTGAATAAAGCCAACATACAGTAGAGGGGACAGCCAACATAATTTCACACAGTAAAATTCAAACCTTAATGAAAGTTTACTCAAAGATCACTCTACCTTTGGACTTTTGGTTATATGGACCAATAAATTCCCTTTATTTTCAATGCCATTTTGAGTTAGGGTTTCTGCTATGCAACTAACTGCATCTTAATCGGTGCTTATTGTGGTGCCAGGCAACAGGCTTGCAGAGAAATGTATGAAATCTGGGGCTGGTTATTTAGCCAAATGGAAACAGTCGATAATACCTTGGTTTTTATGACTGCAGCTGATTAACTGCTTCCTGATGTCTTTTGTGTCTACCCTACGTTGTATTATCTTTCTCACTTTTGATGTGGTCCCTACACGTTTGTGCCCCTTCTTTTTGTTCATCCTTGGTGATCTGGCTGGACGTCTTTCCTTGGTTCTCCAAATTGCCTTTCAGAACTTTGCACAGTTCTGCTTTGCCAATTTGGCAAGCTGTTCCCTATCCTGCACTTCCCATATAGTTTGTTCACCTGCCAAAATTGTTTGTTTAAAGAGCATCCAGCTCTTCTGGACTCCTTTCTTCCCATCAGGTCGTGCTTGCTTTTTTTCTTTCTTTCTTCTTTTCTTTTTCTTTTTTTTTTGCCAGTGCCCTACACTTGCTGAAATTTGCTTTCCCAGAACTGATTATTTTTCCCTCATCAGCTTCTTTCCTTTTCCTTAGGAAAGGAATTTTTTTTTATTACTTTTACAGAAGTTTCAATTCTCTTTTAGGTCTTTATTGACTCTGCCCTTATTGAAAATTGAATTAAAAAAAGATTTTTGCCTTCTGATGCATTTTGTAACAAGTAATTATCTCCAGTGTATTTTTAAATCTATTTCACAGTTTGCGGTTGACCCATTTTCTATAGCAACTATCAGGGAAGTTAGAAACCTGTGTGATCACCATATTGGAGTGTTAGGATTCTTGTCCTCATATAATACTGTAAGGAGTAAAGTAAAGCAGATGTAAATGTGTGTTTATATTGTTTGCTTATCTCAAAGTCACTCTAGTAACACATTTTGAACATTAAAAATTAAGTTATAACCATAATCTCAGGAGCCAAAAGAATGACTTTTACTTTTTTACAAATCTCCTGTGCCCCCCACTCCATACACACACTCGCACGCTGACATTATTTCCATGTGTTCTTGAGAAGAAGGTTTAAGAGGTGGCTGCAGAGTTGTTCTGAGAGGAGAGAAATGCCTTTTTAGTAAAAACAATTTTAGGATCATTTTGATTGTGGAAAGATAGTCTTTAGGATTTTTCCTGGATGGATCCAGAGTGAGGCAAATAATTCAGAGAGAAGTAAGAAGTTGCAAATTATCTGCTGAAATAGCTATAATTATTCCTCACCCCACCCTTAGCCCGCCATTTGCATTCGTCTTTGCAGTGTGACTTTGTAGCTCAGTCTTTCAAGTGGGGACCGGTGACTTGCTTTGAACGTAGCAGAAGAGACAGTGTTCCAGTTGTTCCTAGGGTTCAAAAAGCCTTGTGTACATCTGCTTGTTCTCTTGGAACCCAGCCCAACCTCCATGTGAATAAACACTGGCTAGCTTACTGGAGGATGAGAGACTGCATGGGAGATTCAAGTCGGGACATTCATCCCAGCAGAGCTCCTGGACACGTGAGAGCCCGCCTACTAAAAGCAAAGCTAACCTGCCTCTGACAGCAGATGCGTGAGGGTGCCCAGCTGAGTCTAGTCCAAATTGCAGAACAGTTACACAATCGCTACTAAATAAACGGTTGTTTGGAATGGTTTGTTAAACAACAGAAGCCAATTGATACAGAAACATTTAAATCTCTGAGGATAGTGTCATGGGAGGAGTGCTGGGAATGGGGGCAGGCTATGGGAAAGGAAAATGGGTGGTGAGGAAAAAAGAGCCCAACGGGGCAGGTGATGTCAGTGAGAGGTTTGATTACGAGAGTGGCGGGGAGACAGAGCTGAGGTTGGTAGTACACAGTAAGCTTTCTTTAGTCCTGCTCTAACCCCGGAATCTTCCACAAACGACTCCTACTCATGTTTTCCTTGGAGGACTGGTATTTTTCAGAATCAAAGAAAAGGGGTTGTGTTTCCTATCTGCGATCACAAGGGTATGAAGGGAGGAAGGAAAGGGGAGTAGCTGCCAGAAGTAAGACTTGAGTGAACTGAACATGTAGAGGAAGCAAGCAATGATGAGGGTCAGGTGGTAGCTTGGAAAGATATGTCCCACCCAAGAATTCCTGGAAATATTGGAAGTGTTGGTTTTGTTTTGCTCTATGTAGGTTCAAGCCAATTTTTTCTCAGTCTTAGTGCATAGGGTCACCCCCCCCCCTCCCAAACCAGAGAACTTTCAGCCACAAGGAGCTGAAATCACCAGGTTATACATCGTTTCTATCTACCATACACAATGTTGTGTCTTTTCATTTGTTTCGAAAGTGTAAGGTCGATGCTGAAAACATTGTATGGCACACCAGTTCAGCTCTGGCATCAGGAAGAAGTACTTTTCATTGCTTCACTGCTAATTTTTCTTTTAATACATCTGGAATCAAAAGAGAAATCAGCTCATCAACCCCCTGTAAAAAGCCAGGCAACAGCAAAGCAAGTGTGAAGTGAAAACTGAATGCTTAGACGTATTTGAGGTAAAGGGAACATTGCAGGCAAGATGTAGAAGCAGGACAGTCCAGGATATTTGGGGAAGAGAAACAGTTTAGTTTGGCTGATGATAGTGGACAATTGTTTGAAATACCATATGATGTATTTTTCCTCCCTATTATTTCCAGAGTCGGTTTTTTAAATTTGTTTGTTTGGTTAGTTGGTTGTTTTGAAAACCCTGAAGCCTTCCCTCCGTTAAATGAAGAAGCTGAAGATAATTTTTTTTTATGTGGAAAGGGAGACTTAACACTACCCAGAACAAAGCCCTGGCTTAGCTTTGAGTTTCAAACTAGATTTTGAAAATAAAGTCTGTGGAGAAATAAATAAGGTGGTCCCCAAAATTAGACTTTCAAATGATCTGAAGTGCTAGAAAATCAAGAGTGGTAGCCTTTGTGGGAACAGTGACTGGGAAGGGGTATGAAAGGGACTACTAGTGATGTCCATTCATTGATCTATGTGGTCTTCATCTTCTATGGATGTGTTTGTTGTGAGAATATTCATTGAGCTATGCACTGATATTTGTATAAATAAATAACTGAATGAATAATCAATAGAACAAACTAGACTTTGAAGTAGTAGAAGAATATTTTCTCAAACCTCTTAGAGCAGAGTTTTTATTTAAAAACCAAAGTTTGGAGAGTTGGCCTCAGAGAAGGATGAAGGATACCATTAGAGAAAGTACCTGCTATACAGAGGATAGCAAACCCCTCTACTTTGGGAAGGATGTCTGGCAAATGCAAGAAAAGAGAAAGGAGTTGCCTGCGAGTGCTTGAATCACTTGGGAGTTTGAGGGAAATAAAAAATATTGAGAGCCTGGGTAGGGGCAAGGCTTGGAGAGGATCCAGTGTCAGCAAAGCACCCTGGAGGGAGATGTCCCAGCACACCTGGCTGGGGTAGACGTCTAAGCTGGTGAGCTCAGACATCCTCAAGAGTTCCCCCTTACAGCTGTATGGTGCTGGGAAAGTCACCAGCTCATCCCCAGCCCTCTGGGAGGGCCCGGCAGCTGCAGAGATTGGTGGTGGTGGTGGTGGTGGGGGGGGGGGGGGGCTCTTGACTAGGGTCCATGGAGGACTCCAGGCATCAGCACAGTTTCCAGGACAGCACTTTAAACTCCAGCCACATGCCAGCAGCCACCACCACTGACACAAGATGCCCAGTGACCATGAGAATCCAAACTGTCATGGGTGACAGGGGAGGCAGGCTGGTGATGAGACAAACAGGGCAACATAACTTATCTGGAGGCTCCTCCCTGCATCCCAGGAATCCCCCCTGCCTGCAAGGTGCCAATGAAGGAAGGAGGTGAGAAAGTGGAGAACACTCAAGAAGGGGGCACATCCTGAAAAACGTAGGCATTAATCCAAAGGAGCTATTCTAAATCAAGGGAGGCTAGACACTTTTAATTAGAAAAGTCAAGTTTTTCAACCATTAGTGGAAAGACATGTAAAAATTAAAGGATGTTGCAGACATTTTTGCACATTTGAATCAACATAGATGATTGTTTTTTGGACCAGAGTACATATAGAATATATTTGAAGGAGAACAGTGGGAGAGAAGACTGGGGAGGTAGGCTGAAATTAGAACACTGAAGTATTCTTTAAGGGAAGGGAAATCAAAGACATTGATGTCAATTTTCCTGATCTCTCAACAGAAGGGCCAGGACCACATCTGATAATCTAAGAGTAAGTTGAAGGTTTTCTCCTGGAGGACATTATGCTAAGTGAAATAAGTGAGTCACAGAAGAACAAATACTGAATGATTCCACTTCGATGAGGTTTTCTATTACCCTTCTAAAATAGTCAAATTCATAGAAGCAGAAAAACCAATAGTAGTTGCCAGGGGCTGGGGCTGGGAGGAAATGGGAAGATGGTCATTGGGTGTAAAGTTTCATGAGTAAGTTCTAGAAATCTGCTGTACAACATACTGCCCATAGTTAACAATATTGTAACACAACTCAAATTTGTTAAGACGGTAGGTTTCATGTTAAGTGCTCTTACTACACACACACACCACAAGGAAACTTTGGAAGGTGTTGGATAGGTTTGTTATCTTGATTGTAGCACTGGTATCACACAGGTCCAAAATTCATCATATTGTACAAATGGATTATTTGCAGTTATTTGTATTTTAATTAAAAATCAATAAAGCTGTTTTTTTAAAAAAAGAATAAATTGAGAGTTTTCCAATGCTCATAAGTAATTCCTCATTCCTTCTTTGGCACATCAGTCCTCTGCCTAAAGGGCATAAATAGAAATATTCTTTCTCCAGGAAATTATTAACAACATTATCCAAAAATGAAAATCTCACACAGCACCATCCAGGGAAAGTCTGTCTGAGCTCCGCGGGGCTCACAAGCAGAATCTGTGGAACTGAGAAGATGGACCACAAGTCTTGGCTAGAGCACATCAGTCTCTCACATTTCTCTGATGGATGCATTCACAACACTCACAGGCAGAGAAGGAAAAAAGACTGTCCTTTTACACCTTCAAGTTTGTTGTTTTAGCTCATAATTAGTTCAGATTAAGAGAATAACCCAAATAAATTGACCTCAGAGATTACAATGTGTTAGCTTGTCTTCTGTTTTATTTTTATATATATTTTTAATGCTTATTTATTTTGAAGAGAGAGAGAGAGTCAGAGCATGACTAGGGGAGGGGCAGAGAGGGAGACACAGACTCCAAAGCTGTCAGCACAGAGCCCGACGCAAGGCTCAAACCCATGAACTGTGAGATCATGACCTGAGCCGAAGTCGGTCACTCAACTAAGGCACTCAGGCGCCCTACTTCTCTTTTGTTTTAAATCAACATCCGCAGCTATTTGTTGCTTCAAACAAGGCAGTAGAACTAAGATGCAACCTTAATGTTATACACCTTGCAATTGAAGGTTGGAAACAACCACCACAGCTTTAAGAAGTGATACATTTCCTTCAAGGCAAAACCTGGGTCTAACTGTGAGATCCTCCGGATGTGTGCACAGCACTCAAGCAAGACGAGGGTCGGGTGGTGGTACCGTCTCTCTGCAGTGGAGAGGTATAAAGCAGGAGGGAAAAGTGTGCAAAATCAGATAGCAGCATATGTAAGCAGTCAGGAAACCAGTCTTCTGTCTTTACAGGCCTCTTTGTATGTAAGTTTGGTTTGCGTCCACCATGCAAATTGCACAAATTCTCATGGCAGCTCCCACCCAAGAAAGAGTTCTGACGGTCCCGGCACAAACCTTTCCAGGGCCTTCAGCCTCCTTTTCTCTCTCAAAGTAAAGTATTGTACACAGTAGTTGCAGAAAAGTCACCCTTGCCCCTTAGCACAACCTAAACATCACTCAGTGGAACTTAGGAGAGCTATGCTCATCTTTTTAGGCCATTTTGGTACTATTAGTGGCACAGTTGCAAGACCTTACTATTTTTCCAAAAGTAGGACCATACCTTCTTAAATGCTTAATTTGCACTCACTGAATCACATACGGGGAGAACTTGGCTCATTCCGAATTTAAAATATACTGGAACCTACTGAAGCAGCCTGAGGGGATTCTTTGTCTATGAGTCAGTGACTGTGAAGCTGGTGGAATGCTTATGGAACAGAGTTCCTTCTAGAGAGACTGTGTGAGTGTATCTCAAGTCCACTGACTTTACTGGTAAGGATGCCCCAAACCACCTCTTCTGTTATAGATTTGGTTAGGTTTTAAAAATAACTGTACCCAATTCAGCAATTCCACTCCTGTGTATATACCCAAAAGAACTCAGAGCAAGGAACTGAATAGATATTTGTACAGCCATGTTCATAGCAGTGTTATTTACAATAGCCAAACAATGGAAACAACCCGAGTGCCCATTAGTGGGTGAATGGATAAACAAAATGTGGTCTATAAATATAGTGGAAATTCTGATACGTGCTACAACATGGATAAACCTTGAACACAGAAGCCCAAATACTGTATGACTCCACTCACATGAGGTTCCTAGAGTGGTCAGATTCAGAGACACAAAGGAGAATGGTGATTCCCAGGGCTGGGGAAGGGAGGAGAATGGGGAATTACTGTTTAATGGATACAGAGTTTCAGTTTGGGATTCTGCAGAAGGATGGTGGTGATGCTACACAACAATGTGAACAAACTTAATGACACTAAACTGTACATAGAAAAATGGATAAACTGGTAAATTTTAGGTTATGTGTATTTTACCACAATAAAAAACATTTAAATATAATTGTACCCAAGGGGCACCTGGATGGCTCAGTTGGTTAAGCATCTGACTCTTGATTTCAGTTCAGGTCATGATCCCATGGTTTGTGGGTTTGAGCCCCATGCTGGGCTCCACACTATGGGGAGCCTTCTTGGGATTCTCTCTCTCCCACTCTCTGCCCCTCCCACCTCTCAAAATAAATAGATAAACGTTATTTTAAAAAAGAAAAAAATAATTGTACCCAAAATATAATGCTGACTACAGCCTTCTAGATGAATTGCACCAAAATTCATACAAATTTGAATTTAAAGAGTCATCATGCCAATAGAAAGAGCATGCCTCTGAGAGATCAGGAGGGAAAAAAAGCACTCAGACAAGATGGCTGATGGTCTGGCATAACTCAAAGAAATAATGAAAGTTCATGTAAATTAAAGCAACAATACTGATAAAAGAAACCCCTTAACATAACCAAGTGGATAGACTAAAACTCATCCAACATGGCACCCCTTGGCTATATAATGACTAGTGAGCCCTTGAATTGTGGCTGGTCTGAACTGAATTGTGCTATAAGTGTAAAACACACATCAACTTCAAAAATTTAGTGAAAAATAAAATGTATCTCAATAATTTTTATATTGATTAAATGTTTAAATGATAATATTTTGGATGCTTTGGGTTAAACATATTAAAATTAATTTCATCTGTTTTCTTTTAACATTTTTTAATAGAGATACCAGAAATTTTATTTTACTTATGTTTATGTATTTGTTACTTTTTAAAAACTTTTAAAAAATAGGTATTTGTTAAAAAAATTTTTGTTTATTATTTATTTTCTTTATTTTTGAGAGAGGGAGAGAGAGAGAGACAGTGTGAGTGGGGGAGGGGCAGAGAGAGAAGGAGAGAGAATCCCAAGCAGGCTTCACAGTCAGTGCAGAGCCCAACGCAGGGCTCAAAATCACGAAACTGCAAGATTATGACCTGAGCTGAAACCAAGAGTCAGATGCTTAACCGACTGAGCCATCCAGGTGTCCCTGTATTTTATTACCTTTTAAATGTTTATAAGTAATAATCTCTACACCCAATATGGGGCTGGAACAAATGACCTGGAGATCAAGAGTTGCAGACTCTTCTGACTGAGCCAGCCAGGTGTCCCTGTATTTGTTACTTTTTTTTTGAGATATAATTGACATACATTTATTAGTTTCAGGTCTGCACCATGATGATCCATATTCGTATATATTGTGCAATGATCACCTCCATAAGTCTTCTTAACATCCATCACCATACATAGTTACAAAAATTCTTTTCTTATGATAATTTTAAGATCTTCTCTCATAGCAACTTTCAAATATACAATACAGTAGTTTTAACTATAGTCCCTATGTTGCACAGTCCCTATGTTGTACTTATTTATTTTATAAATGGAAGTTTGTGCCTTTTGGCTCCCTTTATCCATTTTATCCACCCCTTCCCTCTGTTTCTGGGAACCACCAATCTGGTCTCTGTATCTGTGAACTGGGGTTTTTGTTTTGTTGTTTAGAACCCACATATAAGTGAGAACATACAGTATTTGTCTTTCTCCATCTGTCTTGCTTCACTTAGCATAATGGCCTCAAGGTCCATCCATATTGTCACATATGGCAAGATTTCATTGTTGTTGTTGTTGTTTATGACTGAATAGTGCACACACACACACACACACACACCATTTTCTTTATCCATTCATCCATCAGTGGACAACTTAAGTTGGTTCCATATCTTGGCTATGATAAATAATGCTGAAATGAACATGGGGGTGTGTATATCTTTTTGAGTTGGTGTTTTTGTTTTCTTCAGATAAACACCAAGAGGTGTTAGTTCTAATTTTTAGAACCATCAAAGCATGTGCACCGATTTATATTTCCACCAAACAGCACATAAGGTTTCCCTTTACATTCTCACCAATATGTTGTCTTTTTGATATTAGCCATTCTGACAGGTATAAGCTGATATCTCATTGTGGTTTTGATTTGCATTTGCCTGATAGTCATGTTGAGCAGAATAATAAAAAATACAGTTGCTTGCCTTTTTTTCTGATGGGACAGCACTATTCTGGGGGCACTTCGTAGTATGACAGAATAGAGAGAGTTCATTTCATGATCGTGGATCATGTTACTTTTAAGACTTTGTCAGTTCTGCCAATTTTTTATTAACATTTTCTTCTGATACTTGTTCCTTTCTATTCCTATTCCCTAGTCTTGGCCCCCTGCAGCTTTAAACTAGATCCTATATAACAAATGATTATTGGCTTCATTTCCTCTCCTATAATCTATTCACTGTACCCCTACCGATTAACTTTTAGGAAACCTTTATGTAGATTTTTTTTTTCCTATGCTCAAAACCCAATGATTACAGTCTGGGGAGTTTGTAGATTCTGGGTTTCCCAGAGATTCCGAATGAGTAGGTGGGGTGGGGCCCAGACTTTGCATTTTAACAGGTACCCCAGACTGTCTTACACAGGAGGTCCGAGGAACAATGATATGTAGGACTAAGCTCAGATTCCTCAAAGTAATTTTCAAGGCTCTTTTTACCTTCATAATCTGGTTAGTCCAATCTGTCTGAGGGAGAATGGGAAGCAACCATTACCTAGAGAACGTCTGGAAGAAAACAGGCTTCTGTCCTGGGAAGCTTTGATACGTGCTTTACTGAGGCCAGTGATTTGGTCCTAAAGATGTTTCCAGCGCTGCTGTTCCATGACCCTACACTTACCATTATGATTATCTACAACTTCAGGGTAATTTTTCCAAGCTTCTGTCTGAATTTGAGGAAGTCAATCTCTTCAGTACTGCACTTTATAGTGCTGATATCATAACATGAATCTACATAGACCAAGATAGTTTTGACATGTGCCCTTTTACACAAATTGTTCTCTTTGGTTTTCTATTGAGTAGCTCCAGGCATCTTTAGGGATACAAATATCAGGATTTAATCAAATAAGCTCTCATTCCGATAGATAAAGATTACGGTGCTGCAGACTTGTGAACCATATCTAGTTCAGAGAATCATTTTGAGTTTTCTGCATGTTTGCTGTTGCTGACTGTGTCTCATAAAAATTCGTATGTTGAAGTCCTAATCTCCAGTCTCAAAATTTGGAGACAGCCTTTTAAGGAGGTAATTAAGGTTAAGTGAGGTCATAAGGGTGGGGTCTAATCCCACTGGACTAGCGTCCTTCTAAGACGAGGAAGAAACACAGAGACTGGTCTCTCTTTGCATGCACACAGAGGAAAGGCCATATGAGGACACACAGAAAGAAGGCATCTGTCTGAAAGCCAGAAAGGCCTCATCAGAAACCAACCTGCTGGCAGCTTGATCTTGGACTTCTAGCCTCTAGAACTGTGAGAAAATAAATGTCTGATGTTTAAGCCACTCAGTCTGTGGTGTTCTGTTACGGCAGCCCTAGCAGACTGATACAATAGCCAATATTTAAAATTTGGGAGGTTGCCTGTAAAAATCTGAATTTCTTTGGAGAAGTTGTAAGATTGGCAACATCTGGCTAGAGATGAGGACTGATTTGTCTGCATTCTCTAGTTTTCCAGTCTCCAAGAATCCCTTTCTCTCCCAGACATGAAGACTAAAGGTCAGTGACCAATTGTGTTACTATTATTTTATTTTTTATCATTTTTTTAAAAATCCAGTATAATTAACATACAGAGTTTCATTAGTTTCAGGTGTACAATATAGTGATCCAACACTTCCATATATTACCTGGTGCTCATCATGACAAGTGCACTCCTTAATCCCATCACCTATTTCCCCCATTCACTCACCCACCTCATGCCAATATTATTTTAAAAACAACAACATATCTAGCTCATTCTGTTCATTTATGTTACTTGCCTAGCCCTTGTGAACACTTAGCTTTATAATCACTAATGTAACATATCTACTGACAAAGGTCAGTTTTCTTTCCAGTAATGCAAAAGGATTTCCATTTAACTACCCACACTCTCTCTGAACTTCATTTTTGATATATGGTCATTCTCTGTAAGCAACCCAACCAGCTATAGATTCTTCAAGCTTCTATCAACCATACTGATATCACTAATATACCTTTCAATCATTAAAATAAATTGGGACATAAATCTAAAATAATGACAAATCTTAACTCTGAACATCATGAGCCAATTATGTAATTTGCAAAGGATGACTTTTTATCAACTAATAAATCAGGGTGGCATGAACTGGCAGAAGAAAATCTCCCTTTGGTCTTGACAGATGCAAATAAAGAATAAATTACTTTTACTTGAAAACTTGAAAATAATGGGTTGGGAGTATAAGGATTCCATATGTTACATGATTTCAAGTCAGCCATGACAGTTGTGCATCGAAACCATTGAAATACTAACTTTACATCTTGCATTTATAGAAATTAAAGCGTAAACCATTTTAAGAGGCAGAATATGTAATAACCATTTGTCAGAGAAAGCAGGAACAGAAACTGGAGACACAGAGATTTGAGTGGAGAGAGAAAAGGAAACCAATTACTGAAAGGCAAAATTTAATCTAAAATTTGAGCATAAAAGAATAGCTCACAAAAGGGAAGACCAGAAGTCTATGATAGTCTACTGTATTTACTTATTGGTGGGCACAATTTTGTTGGGATTGTGTTTCTATTAGATTTATTCAGGCAAAATATATTAGTAAATCACAGTATTGTTCATCTTAGGTATCTATAATGAAGTAGACAACTGAATGGGTCAAAATCATTCTTTTCAAAACAACAACATTTTATGAAGCAATCTATCAATGACCTTTTGAGTTACTTCATTTGTTGGCTTCCTATGTGCTTGGGACTAGAATTCATTTGCTTAGTTTACAGAAACCAAATAACAAAATGTTCATAACTTACTATGGGCCACCCCAGCATGTATCAGTTATACTGTACTGTTGATTAGGTATAGTTGAAAGCTATTGCAAATGTTCATTTTGAAGATTATAAATATTTCAATAGTGGTTTAGATGTTGAAGCTACAATTCTTTTTTTGTCAAAACAACAACAACAATCCTGCTCATTTATTTTATCTATGGATTATGTATACCATTTGTTAACTGAGGACCTCTCTTTTAAAGTTAGTATTAGGAAGAACGTCTGCCTTAGAAGTTTCCAAATAACAAAAAAGTAAAATTCATTGGGAGTGTCTTTAGGGAAAAAAAGTCATTCATGTTCATCGTGAACAGATTAGAAAACACAAATGAGCAAAGAGAAAACAAAAATCATTCGTATTGCACCATTCAGATATAATCATTTGTTTTATCACAGTTTGGTGTATTTAAGTTGTGTCTTCTTCCGTTGTGACTAGCTGCATGTATATAATTTTCTAAAAATGTGCTCACACTGTATATACTGCTTCAGAACCTGCTTTCCAATTTAACAATATTTTACAAAAGGCTTTCTATGTCATTAACTAGCATTCTATAACATGTTTTCATTGTATTGCTAGACCATCATTGAATTAACCAAAGTTTTTCCTAACATTTGTACCATTAAAAACAATGATGTGGTGAATACTCTTGTAGAATAACTGTTGGGCACAATCCCAAAGGCACACAAAGTTATGATGCTTTTGGTGTGCATTGCCAAATTTCCCTGGCAGTATGATTGTGCCCATTTAGATAGACCCTAGTATGATACGAGATTATCTGAGATTATCAGTACAATTCTGTACTTATTGTATCATATTGTATTGTATTTTTTAAAGTAGGCTTCACACCCAGCACAGAGCCCAGTGTAGGGGCTTGAACTCATGACTCTGAGATTAAGACCTGAGCTGTATCACTTGGGCCGCCTGGGTGGCTCAGTCGGTTAAGCGTCCGACTTCAACTCAGGTCCCGATCTCGTGGTCTGTGAGTTCGAGCCCCGTGTCGGACTCTGGGCTGACGGCTCAGAGCCTGGAGCCTGCTTCAGATTCTGTGTCTCCCTCTCTCTCTGCCCCTCCCCCGTTCATGCTCTGTCTCTCTCTGTCTCAAAAAATAAATAAACATTAAAAAAAAATTAAAAAAAAAAAAAGACCTGAGCTGGGATTGAGTCAGACATTTAACCGACTGAGCCTCCCAGGTGCCCCTCTTCTGTATTTTAAATGAGATCACAAGTAGGAAATACTTAATACAGTCCTCGACATATTAGTATTATGTACGATTTGGTTCTCTTTCTGCTCCAGTCTCACTGAGGGACAGAATTCTACTTTCTACATTTGAGTACATGAGAAAGTGGTTTTTTGGGGGGCATTTAGTGCATATGAGGCAGGGAGGTTCTTAAGTGGGTTTCCTTATTGTTTTCACTGAATTATAGGAATAAACATAGCTTATTTCATTCCCAAGTCTTCTGTGGGATGAGATTAAACATCTTGAGTTAATTTGGACTGTGAAATGATCTTTTAAACCTAATCCCATCAGGTAAAAGAAAAAGAAGAGATTTATTCAACCATCTCAGTTGTCTGCTTATCAACAACTGAGATTCTCATTTTCCTAAATGGAAATAAACTTTCTGAGTATTTTGGATCTAGTGTCTCAATTCCATGCAAATGCCTTAGAGAGTATCAAAGTAACAGGATTTACAGTGCCACCCCCTAAGAAAACCAACCTTCTGTTGACTGTCAGAACCTAGGAAAGTTTGAAAAAGAAACAAGTTATTTCTAATGCAAGTGATGCTGAGAGTAGTGAAAGAGCATTCACTAGGGACAGCAGACTGATCATGGCAGGGATTTCTAGAAGGAAGCCCTGCAAACCATAGACAGTGGGAGATCAAAGAGTATCTACTTAAAATTCCTTCCACCTTAAACTCCTTTCAAACAGAAACAGCTGGCTATCACCAAGAGTATATTGGATTCCCAGGATGTCCTGGGAAAGAATAAAACCTAAAAAAAAAAAAAAAAGAAAAAAAGAAAAAAAGAAAAAGAAAAAAAAAAGAACTGTTGCTGAAAACTTATAAGGAATTAATGTTGCCAGCTTTAAATAGCAGAAAATAAATACAACACAAAAAACACTTACCAAAAACTAATGAAAAAAAACAAAAAAACAAAAAAAAAACCCACGAGTGCCATTGCAGCATGTAGTGGCAAAGAAATGGTGTGACTGTCCCCATGTTTGTTCTCTGATAGCTGTGAGCACTTTCACTCTCTTTGACATTTTCCTAGTAAGATCAGAGTTTTCTGTTATGACATTTCATACACACGCATACACACACAGAGTCAAAAACTGACCCTTAAATTCAGCTTCTCATTTGTAGTACCCAAGGATACCAACTTTCGGGAGTTTAAGAATTTAAAAAAATTCTTAGGAACATACAAGATGATTTTCATGTTAATTTCCTTTATCTGTTTCCAAGTGCTTAGCTTCTTTAAAAATGCTTAGCTTCTTCATTTTTTAAAATGGCACTGTTGCTTTTCTTTTATGTATTTATTAACCATAAAACATGAAAACCTCCAGCTTTCTTCTATCAAGCACAGCATAAAGGAATAATCCTTCTTTACCATCACTCATCCAAAATTTTTTGTGTTGCAATTGTTTACCTGGTACTTCCCTTCACTCCTAGGACCCATTAAATCCAAGAATAACTTGAAATCCTAAGGCAGTGGTAAAAGCTTCCTTTAGTAAAAATGGAATAATGTTATTTGTTTTCTATAGCTGTCATAATCCATGATTTCTAGAGGTATTTTGAATGTTTGTGAAGCACAGCCCAATGGCAACTTTAACATTAGAAGCGTGTTGATAGTTGAAGAATTTACACTTTTATTTAAATTCAGTTCTTAGTTGGCATCATTAATAGCATTGCCTTGTTCCTATTATCTTCTTTTATAACCTCCTCTGAAAAGCAGGGAAGATGAGCTGGTGTTTTAAAAACCTCAAAATTCTCAGAAACTTCTTTTTACCAGAGAATCTATCACTAGTATAATTTTTCATCCTGTACAGGCTTTTCATTTCATACAAATTATTTGCATTTAATTCAATTAGGTTTATGATCTTCTCCCAATTATGATGAACATAGATAGTACTTAATACTTTTTTAATAAACAGCCTAGACTGCTCTTCAAAGAATTAACTGACATTGCCGGTTTATGGAGCTGGTGCATACAAAGCTATTTTCCTGGCTAGTATGAGATGCTTGGGACAGTTAGTTCCCAAACATTTCAGCACACCAAGGTTACTTATGCGATTCTTTTAAGTGACCTCTCATGTTTCCACAACCTGATAAAATGCTATTAATCTTTTGTGGCCACCTTTTAAAAAAGTACTTCGTGTGCTACAAATGAGTTCAGAAATTTCAAGCTATTTATGTGAAGTAATAGTATCCTTACAGCAGCGTAAATTAATTCTTCAATAAAAGTGTTGGTCAGTCCTATGAGGGAAATAAAACGTATAATTGTTTATGCTTTGTAAGCCCCAAAGTAAAAATCCTGCTCATTGCTTATGTTTCTGTGATTTGCATTATCTGGTATGGTGACAGTTACACATGATCTTCTCCGATGTTTGGTCGTATTTAGGAGAAATCTGGAATGACCTCAGGATGCTCTCTCAGGTCCTGCTGCTCAAATCTAAATTCTGTTTAATAACAGTTCGTGAAATCACCACGTCTCCCTAGAGCTCTCGCGTGGGTTGCAAGTGATCAAACAGACAACACCATAATGACGGGGCAGTGAGATAGGTTTAACAGAAAGGGAATTCTAAAGACATGCAGGAATGACTGTGAAACTGCACACCAGGAAGGCCATACCTTTTATTAAAATCATCACAAATACAAAAATCTCACTGAAATAGGTTTATGTACCGTATACATATATTCTCCAATTCCTGGAAAATTATCACAAACTTATTGGCTTTACATTTCATTACATGGCATATCCCTAAAATGTTAAATAGAACAAAAATATCTATGCAGTTTTTGGATGGAGAGCACCCTTTGCTATTTTTAATTCCTGTCTTTTCATCCAGACATTTATCTGTTTGTAAAGGATTTGCTAATAAATGTTCTAGGCTTCCTGGCCATGGGACTGCTATGTTCTCTGTCATGTAAAATTTGGTAGCTTATAATGTTTGTTCACATTTCAAGTGTATCTTGCCTTTTCTGTAGCAAGAGCCAGTCTGCGGATGTTGGATATACAACCAGCTGCGGCTTCCTGGAGGTCCTGGTCAGTGGATCCAACCATATCCAGCAGAAGCTGTCACATGTAAAAGAGAAGGAGGGATCGTCAGGGAAATACAAATCAAAACCACACTCAGATATCACCTCACACCAGTCAGAGTGGCCAAAATGAACAAATCAGGAGACTATAGATGCTGGAGAGGATGTGGAGAAACGGGAACCCTCTTGCACTGTTGGTGGGAATGCAAATTGGTGCAGCCACTCTGGAAAACAGTGTGGAGGTTCCTCAAAAAATTAAAAATAGACCTACCCTATGACCCAGCAATAGCACTGCTAGGAATTTACCCAAGGGATACAGGAGTACTGATGCATAGGGGCACTTGTACCCCAATGTTTATAGCAGCCCTTTCAACAATAGCCAAACTATGGAAAGAGCCTAAATGTCCATCAGCTGATGAATGGATAAAGAAATTGTGGTTTATATACACAATGGAGTACTACGTGGCAATGAGAAAGAATGAAATATGGCCCTTTGTAGCAACATGGATGGAACTGGAGAGTGTGATGCTAAGTGAAATAAGCCATACAGAGAAAGACAAATACCATATGGTTTCACTCTTATGTGGATCCTGAGAAACTTAACAGAAACCCATGGGGGAGGGGAAGGAAAAAAAAAAAGAGGTTAGAGTGGAAGAGAGCCAAAGCATAAGAGACTCTTAAAAACTGAGAACAAACTGAGGGTTGATGGGGGGTGGGAGGGAGCAGAGGGTGGATGATGGGTATTGAGGAGGGCACCTTTTGGGATGAGCACTGGGTGTTGTATGGAAACCAATTTGACAATAAACTTCATATACGGAAAAAAAAAAAAAAGAGGAGGAGGGAAAGGGAAGCAAGTATAAAACCATTAATCTCAAGGCATAAAGTTAGGCTTTGGAAGCAACTTTAAATATTAAATGTTTTTTAAAGTCACCAGAAAGAAAGAAAGAAAGAAAGAAAGAAAGAGTACAAGAAATTCCATTTAGGCAAATGCAATTATAAATGCTGCTTCACCAGAGGCAGGGATTTCTCATGAAATGCTCACCATAGCTATTTTCTGGAGCCAAACTGGACCGGTTACTGCCTCCTTCGTTTGGTCATTTAACCTCTATAAATTCTGCTTTAAAATTTCTGTTGCATTCGTTCTGGCTTTTCTGCCTCCAAGGAACCATAGCACACCATACCTAGACTATTAGTGCGTACCCTTAGGTTTAGTTTCTCTGCATTCCAACCCATCGGATCATGTCACAACCTAATTATGTCAATCCCCTAACTGCACCGACTCCCAGTGCTAAATAACTAGGGCCCAATCTGTTAACTTGTCCTTCAAAGGACTTTTGTGCTCTGGCCTCAGTTTACCTTTCTAGCCATTCATCTTTCTCCTGCTCCATCTCCAAGGGCACACGCTTCCTCATTTCTTTTGTCTTGCTTGATGCCATCCCTGTACCTAAAAGGCTGACTTTCTAAATTTTATCTTTCATTACCCAGTTAACTTTTCCACAAAGCCTCCATGATTTCCATCAAATAAAATGGCATTTCTCCCCATCAGAACTCTCCTAGCAGTTTACTCAAATGCCTCCTACTAATATCTTCCCATTTATTCTTAAAGTTTTGTTTTTTATTTATTTAAGTAATTTCCACACCCAACGTGGGGCTCAAACTCACAACCCCGAGATCGAGAGTCATATACTCTTCCAACTGAGCCAGACAGGCACCTGTACATCTTCTCTTTTAAACACATATTTGGATTAATGTTTTCTGTCCTTCTTTAGGTTGTAAACTCTGAAACTTATAATTCCATATCATGTCTAATACATAGTAGATACCAAATAAATGTCAAATAAATGGGTTAGAACTTTAAAAATATATCAGTTATGATTCCAGTGAGTAGTTCTGACAAAGGACTTGAAAATCTGAGCTGTATATTCTCTACACAGTAGTATGTGAGTACAAATAAACGTTGATAAGGACAGAAAATAGGGATGACTTGATAAACTAAGAAATACCATAAAGTATTATGAAACATCTTAAATATGGCAGGCTTCGGGGTTGGCTGCTATTCCCCAGGTAATAATAGAAGTTATTTAAAAACTTTTATCAGGAGAGTGGCATGGCCACATTTGTGCTGTAGAGCGATAACTCTCCTGGTACTGTACAGAACATGGACTATAGAGAAAAGAAATGGAAGGGTTCTGCGATGCTTCAGGCCAGAGAGGATGAGGACTGAATACAGCAGGATGGAGCGGTAGGGTGGCCAGAATGAATTCAAGGGATGTTTGGGGGTTAAATCATTCAACAAATGGCCCAAGGATAACTAGTTATCCAAATAGAAGAAAATGAAAATGGTAATCTCATATCATACATAAACATCATGTCCAGGTAGATTACTGATTTATTTTTTAAAAATGTTTTATTGGAGAGCCTGGGTGGCTCAGCCAGTTGAGCGTCCAACTTTGGCTCAGATCATTATCTCTTGTGAGTTCGAGCCCCGCCCCACTTTGGGTTCTGTGCTGACAGCTTACAGCCTGGAGCTTGCTTTGGATCCTGTGTCCCCCTCTCACTTTCTGCCCCTCCCCCACTCATACTCTGTCTCTCTCTCTCTCTCAAAAATACATTTTTTAAAATGCTAGTTTTTGAGAGAGAGAGAGAGACAGACAGAGTGCAAGCAGGGGAGGGGCAGAGAGAGAGCGAGACACAGAATCTGAAACAGGCTCCAGGCTCTGAGCTGTCAGCAAAGAGCCCGATGCGGGGCTTGGACTTGTGAACTGTGAGATCATGACCTGAGCTGAAGTCAGATGCTTAACTGACTGAGGCACCCAGGCGCCCCATTAAAAAAATTTTTTTAAGTGTTTGTTTGTTTGTTTATTTATTTAGAGAGTTAGAAAGCAAGTGGGAAAGGAGCAGAGAGGGAGACAGAGAATCCCAGGCAGGCCTTGCAGCTGTCAGCACAGAGCCCAATGCAGGGCTCAAACTCACAAACCATGAGATCATGACCTGAGCTGAAACCATGAGTCTCAACTGACTGAGCCACCCAGGTGCCCCATGGATTAATGATTTAAATAAGAAAGAAAAAAATGTAAAAGATTTAGAAGGTTGTAGATGAGAAAACTCTGAACAAATTGAGGTATTGAAGGATGTTTGGCTTCTCAGGTCCTTGACCTCCTTGTTGTCCATGATCTTCACCACATTTCAGCCCCTTGTGTCCAGGGTCACCCATCTTTAACCTCTCCCTTCTACTGATTCCTTCCGATCATCATTTAAACCATGTCCCCATATTTTAACCTCCCTACTACCCTGCCCCCACCACCACACTGACTCCTTTTTTCTCTTCATTGCCAGATTTCTTTAAAGAGTTGTCTGGATTCATTGTCTCTAGTCTATTCAATCTACTCCAGGTTGGCCTCTGCCTCAGCTCCCCACTGAAACAGCCCTCTCAAGGTCATCAAAAACTTTCATCTTGCAAAGAATAGACATTTTTGACGCCTCTTATTCAGCTCCTTAATAGTGTTTGATATAACTGACCATCTTCTCCTCTTTAAAATGGTCTATGCTATTGGCTTCTTATATCATACTGTCCTTGTATCCATTTGTCCTCACCTTCTTGGTCTTCAGTGATGGCTCTTTCTCCCCTTCCCCTCCATAAGCTGTTAGAGTTCCTTAGAACAAATTCCTCTTTTATCTTCTGTTTTCTCTCCCTTGAAGGTTTCTCTTTCACTATCTGCCTTCAAATATCATTTATCTGGAGCCATCTTCTCAACTTATGCCTCCACCTCAGAATCTTCTTCTGGAGAGCACACTTCATATCATCTTCTTAGACATCTCCACTAGGCAGTCTCACAACTATCTCAAACTTAATATATAGATGAAGTTTCTAATTTTTTTTTCTGTGTAAACCCAGGTTCCCCCACCTCCCCAGTATTCTCCTATGTCAGTGAAGATATCACCATCTAGTTTCTCAAACCAGAAATTTCCTCACCTTACACTCATTCCTACCTCATCTTCCCTGCACTCCATCCTACAATTATTGTATCTTTGTGATTCAACTGCCTACACTTATTCCAAAGTCATTCGCTTCTGTTGTCATTGTTACCACCCCTGTAAAGCCTACAGCAGGTTCCCACTGTCCTTGCACACTCTCTTGCCTGGCCTGCAATCAGTCGTGCAACACTGCATCCAGAGTAATGTCCTAAATTGTAAAGTTCACCAACAAGGGGCAAAATTCTAGAGAAACAAAGGGAATAAGACATGATCAAATCTTCTGAGATTTAAGAGAAAGAAATATTCTCTTCTGAGTGAGGGAAACAGGGCCATCTGGGGGAGTTCCTGCCTTGGGAGTTTTGCATTGTTCAAGTAATTAAATAAGGAGGCCATTAGATGAGGTGGCTCTAATGTTTTGGTGGCCTGCATAAGCAAACCAAAACCTAAACCAGAGTCAACACACTTGAGTCTAAGAAAATGAAACCTGAAGCCAATCAATCACAAATAGCCAACTAGGCTCTCCCAAACAAGGCAACTGCTTATGCTATAGCCAGTCAAATAATTTCCTTGCTTTACTTCTGTATCTTTAAAAAAAATTTTTAATGTCTATTTATTCTTTTTTTAAAAAAATTTTTTTTCAACGTTTATTTATTTTTGGGACAGAGAGAGACAGAGCATGAACGGGGGAGGGGCAGAGAGAGAGGGAGACACAGAATCGGAAACAGGCTCCAGGCTCTGAGCCATCAGCCCAGAGCCCGACGCGGGGCTCGAACTCACGGACCGCGAGATCGTGACCTGGCTGAAGTCGGACGCTCAACCGACTGCGCCACCCAGGCGCCCCTAATGTCTATTTATTCTTGAGAGAGAGACAGACAGAGACAGAGTGTGAGTGGGAGAGGGTCAGAGAGAGAGGGAGACAGGATCTGAAGCAGGCTCCAGGCTCTGAGCTGTCAGCACAGAGCCTGACGCGGTGGTCGAACTCACAAACTGTGAGATCATGACCTGAGCCAAAGTCAGATGCTTAACCGACTGAGCCACCCAGGAGCCCCTACTTCTGTATCTTCTTTATTGAAAACCTTCCCTTAGCTCCTGGCAGTGGAGTTCTCCTAACCACTTTTAGTTTTATGCTGCCTGGTTTGAATCATGCCTCAGTTTATGTTTTAACAGCATTACTGAGTGTTTTTCTCCAGCATTACTCAATAACTGAGGTGTAAGTTGGAGGAAATAGGTTGTGGGACTGCAATTCATTTGAATAGTTATATAATCCAAGCTGGGTTGGGAGGGAAGTACAAACAGAAGGCTACTGATGTCTGGAAGAACTAGGAAGGGAGACCTCAGTGAAGTAAGAAAACAGTGTTAGTGCTGTTTGAGCTCATTGAAGCTGAGGAAGAAGTTGAAAAATAGGACATTAGAGCATGAGAATTGATTATCTGGAGTTTAAGATTCTATAGATAAAGTTGACTTGATTATTAAAAAGGATCAATAATCCAGGTCCAGGATGTGACCATGGGAACACAGGTCAATATAGGATTATTAGGCAATTGTATATGTGCATACATGTGTGCATACACACACACACACACACACACACACACACACACACACCTATGAACACATTTACTTAACTTATATTCTTATTCTCTTTCTCTCTCTGCATAAAGAGGAAATAGTGGAAAAATAATGAGAAGGAAGAACACAGTAGCCAGCTCTCCTTGGTTACTGGCTTAGATGTCTCGGTATTATAACTCACACTTAAATCCCTTTCCTAGCTTGCAACTTTAACTCTTGGTCTACAATGCCATATTTTTATCAATTTATCTATTTGCTTATGCCTCATCTTACTATCATATGAAAGCTGTTAAAGCAGATATACCTATATGAAGCTTAGACTATTTCCTCTAAATGTGTACTTAACACAATTTCATCCATCACTTTTTTTTCATACTCAAACATTTTAGCTGTCTACCTTCATTGCTGGAACCCTCCACCACTCTTGAGTATTGAGTACTAGCTATAAATGAGGAGATTTTGTTCCTGTGCATCATTACTAAATCAATAAACAAGAGTCGTCCCAGTCCTGACCCCAAGGAAGCCTGATATCGATACTTCTCTATTCTCAGATGGAACAATTTTTCTTTCAATTCTGCTTTCCAAACTTTAAATTGGTTCTTTAATCAAAACAAAACATTCCAATGATTTTTTTGGTAAATTATATAATCTCTTGAGGATTTTGAAAAGTTATTAATAATTTCCCTTTACATAACATATTTTCTCCCTCCTTCTCCCAAGTAGATGATTCAAAAGAATTCATGAGTCCCCTCATCGATTCCATTGTTTTATAAATATAGCATTAAATTCTCCCAATAGCCTAATCACTTTAATAAACAATTTTTATTACCAAATTAATTTTTTATTACAGCCATATTATTATAATGAAGAATGTCAGTTACGTGTAGGCTTTTCTGGGCCCTGGAAGAGGGAGGCCTGATGCTACATTAAAAGCTTAATTTCTGGGGCTCGGTCAGTTAAGCGTCCGACTCTTGATCTTGGTTGGCTCAAGTCATGATCTTGCAGTTTGTGGGATCAAGCCCCGCTTTAGGCTCTGTACTGACAGCGTGAAGCCCGCTTGGGATTCTCTCCCTCCCTCTGTCTCTGCCCCTCCTCCACTTGTGCATATGCTCTCTCTCAAAATATAGAAATATGTTTAAAAAGCTTGAGGTCCACAAGAAAATGGGATGTATAGATAATCTCGTGTCCAACTTCCCTATATAAGTTGTTCAAGAAGTTGGAGGAACACAGATTGCCAGATCCAACAAGCCCACCTAATGCCTATCCCACAAGGCCAGCCAGTCTTGCTTTTGCTCTGGTCCTTGGTCTCTCATCCAGTAGATTCTGTTGTGGCTGTTTTTCAAATCTGGGAAGAGGTGAAATAGAGTTCTAGCTGTGAACCCAGACTATCTGAGCAGGGAACTAGACACTTTCTAGAAAAGGCAAACAGTAGTCAAGGGTTTTGAGGTCAGAGCTCCTTGGCTTTGTATCCTGACTCTTCCATTTCACTTAACTGGACAGGTTACCGAACCTCTAAACCCTATGTTCCCATAAGTTTAATGGGATCACCTGCCTCTGAGGCTTATTGTGAAGATAATAGAGACCTTTAAACAATGTTTGAGCACCTCTATTCACAGCTTCTCCCTGTCTTTACACCCTTTGATCTTCTTCCATACCCCTCTTCCTGTTTTGTCTAACTGTTCTCCCTGAGCCGTGTACGGATCCAAGTGTGCAGTGCATGAGAGGAAAAGCTGGAGAACTCAGGCAGAGAGAATTCACACCAGAAAGGGCAGAGGATTCCTTGTGGGAGAGAAAGAAACAACATGTGGGGAAGGAAGGGAGGAAGGTGGAGAGAGGGAAAAGCTTATAGGGGGGTTATTTTAGGAGCAACTTTAGGGTGAAACAGATGTACTGAGAATAAAAAAAGATAAGAGGATTTTAAAGAAGTTTAAAAGTACACGATTGTGCTGTTTTCAAGAAAGAGTGAAACTAGGATTACAATTACTTTCAACTGCTACTTGGTTGCCAGGCTTTTGTGTTGACTGCATTTCCATGTCGGGACTGGACCATGAGGCCACTTGGCTTCATACAGGTTATGCATTTGAATCACACAAACCCATGCTCGGTACAAAGTAAGAGCTCCATAAGTGGTATTCATTATCATGGTGATTATTTCGCCAGTTCTGAAGTCTGGTTCTGGCTTCTGTTCCCTGGAGTCCAGCCCTGGGTAGTTGGGGAGGAATGAGGAAGCAGGAATTTTGGCCCTAAGGTCAGTCTAGCCCTGTCAGCACCTGCTGCAGTCCCCACCTCATCTCTGGTTGACCCCTCTGGGCACACCAATGGCCCAGGCTTCACTTGGCATCAGCTGTTGCCGCCGCACCTTGCAAGGCTCTCTTGGAAAGCAGCCCCTTGGGCTGATGCCTGCCAAAACCCAACCTGCCTTCTGCCCGTACTCCCTCATATCTTCTTGCTGCTCTGTGGCTCCCCCCTCCTCTGGCGTTCCAAGTCAGCTGCATTTATTCCTAAACCCTGGATGCCAGTTATATAATTTCATATTATATAAACTAATGAACTGTGAGTGTGAAATGGACTAGTCATAACGTTTGGCAGGCTGCTGGCATCTCGGTGTTTCAGAGAGCCTGCAGTGTGTTGGCTGTGCCAGGAATCAGCTAGATAAAGGTTGCAGAGAGGAGGATCTGCTGTGCATTCGCTTGCTTTACGTTAGGATGTAACGTTCAGTCAACACAGGACCCTTTATAGGACTTGACTCTGTAAATGACTTTTTCTAGGACCTGTGTAACTTCTAGCCCCGAATGCATTAAGAGGGCTGCTGCTCTTTGGGGAATTAATTTAGCCCAAGTTTCTTGCATTAACCGTGAGGTTTCATTCCATATCACATATGGTACTTAGTAAATGTTTAGTCTAAAAGCTCGACCAGTGGAACCCAGCAGTCCAGTATTTTGAAGGCCTAAAGTAGAGGCAAGGGTGAAATTTAAAAAAATAAAAGGAGAAAAGGATGGCTTAGCACAGTACATGTGGTAGGCAGTGAGGTTGCTTCCTTAAACGTACCTGGAGTGACTCACTGGCATTGGGCCCGGAGGTTACCTAACATTCATACAACGTGAAATGATTTTATTAGCTACCAAGCTTACTGTGTGCCAGGCACTGTGATTTATTCTTCACTAGTTCATTTATCCTGCTCTGCCCATTTTCCTTAGCCAGGAACATTCTCAATCAAGGGTACAGTGTTGGAAGTGTAGAATTTTCTGTGTGCTCAGGGTATGAATGGCTTGACATTTGAGAGCACTCACTTCTAGGACTCTCTTGGTGATGCTGCTCTCTGAATTTATTGTTTTTCCTCTATTTTTACTTATTGTTGTCAATGAATGTTACTCATTGCTCTGCTAATACACCTGTAGGTTGTGTGGCTAATGCTGCTTTACAAACTGAGTAAGGATGTGTTACTTTCCCAGACCACCATCTGAAAAACATGTACTATATACGTGTCTTGGTTTTGAATTGGACTCGGGAATATATGCTTTTATTTTTCTGAAGAGCTGCATAAGCAAGCTAGGGCACTCAGAGGAATGCTTTAAAATGACTATAAACGTGGGGCGCCCGGGTGGCTCGGTTGGTTAAGCGGCCAACTTCAGCTCAGGTCATGATCCTCCAGTTCACGAGTTTGAGCCCCGAGTGGGGCTCTGTGCTGACAGCTCGGAGCCTGGAGCCTGCTTCAGATTCTGGGTCTCCCTCTCTCTCTGCTCCTCCCCTGCTCACACTCTGTCTCTCCCTCTCTCTCAAAAATAAATAAACATTAAATAAGTTAAGTATAAATAGGGGCGCTCGGGTGGCTCAGTCAGTTAAGTGTCTGACTTCGGCTCAGGTCATGATGTCACTCACGGTCTGTGAGTTCGAGCCCCGCGTCGGGCTCTGTGCTGACAGCTAAGAGCCTGGAGCCTGCTTCAGATTCCGTGTCTCCCCCTCGTTCTCTGCCCCTCC
Source organism: Leopardus geoffroyi (assembly GCF_018350155.1). NCBI lineage: Eukaryota > Metazoa > Chordata > Mammalia > Carnivora > Felidae > Leopardus > Leopardus geoffroyi. Next base: position 25,514,147 of record NC_059341.1, read on the forward strand.
CCTGCTTGTGCGCTCTTTCTCTCTCAAAAGTAAACATTAAACAAAATGAACATAAACATCTGCATAACAGAGACGTGGAGCAAACTTCTGTACTGGATGGGCAGCTAACACAAAGTAAAGAGCAATGGATATTTTCCAACCACTAAAACACGGGGCAAGGTGAGGCTGGTTTGGAATACTTTGTGATAATAACTAAAAGGGGTACTTTTTTTTTTTTTTTTTTTTTTTTTTTTAGGAAAGTGAGATGCAAATTGGGTACAAGTGACTATGGAAGCAGTGTACTTTTTTTGGTACATATTTTTTTGCTCTGTAGACATTTTCCAGCTATAAAAACATTTTTGATATTATAAGGGGGAAAAACACCTCAGGTTTACCTTTTTGAAGTGTTTGTTCCTTTCAAAAACTTTCCTCTTTTTAATCTTTCCCTCCCCCAAACACACCCAAGGACTTTAAATTTATTGGAAGTTTCATATGTACACTGAAGGAACACTAGCCCCCCTTGCTTTCACACTTAATTGCATAGAGCACTTTAAAGCATCATTCAAACACATTACTTTTTACAACGTTGGCGTGAACGCGGACAAGGGGAGGGCACAAAGCGTGGTTTGTGGATTGGGCTAACACGAATAACTTCCTCTGGTGGCAAAGGCTTTGATCTCAAGGAGCGTGCCCTCAGCATGCAGCTGTGACCTATGATTCACATCCCCTGGAAGGTGAGACAAAGGTAGCATGGGAATCGGTGTCTGCATTCAATTTTTACTTGCATATCTAACAGCTCATGATTTTATATAATAGTTCAGTCGTATGAAAAAATATGTACCAATTTGAGTGATAACAGATTTTCTTGTGGTTTGACTCCACATTGTTTGGGTGAACACAGACTGGAAATAGGAGTTTTAATTAGAGCCGGATGAGCTCTGAAATACCTGCATGCACACCAAGCTAAGTGGGTTTTCCAGGAAGATCTGGAGTTCCCAGAGCTCATTTGAACCGTGAACCCATTTGCTGTTTTCCAGTTCACAAGGCACTGCGGTGTGGCTGTAGCACTAACGCCCAGCCCAGTAACAAGAAATGCATTTGCACCGTGTCTGCCCTGCACAGCGGCTTCCAGGCTGCCCAGGTTGGCTGCCGCTCCTCCGCGGTTTCTCTCACATCCCGACTTTGAGCCTTGGTAATTTATTTCATATGACGGCTCACCAGAGCCGGGGGCCTCAAAACACATTCTGCATTTGCTGGTTGGGGCAAAACCTTTGATTCTGTTCAGTCAGTGAAGTGAGCCAAGGGGCTTGCCTTACAGCGGTGTCTGTCTGCCTCCCGGTGACAAGAGCGTGTGCCTTATTTACGGGATCTGAGGTTCACGTCTGCAAAGCTTGAAAGTGGGGTCTACTTGTTTGATCTGATGCTTCTTCCGTGCACATGTTCGTTTGCACTTGAGTAGGTTTGCTCTCTGGTTCTTCCACGTTGCTTTTCCATGAGCCTTCCAGTAGAGAGCTTTGGTGCCCAGGCACGCACGCGCGCGCAGAGACGCGCACGCGCAACTGGAGTGCTGGGTCTAGAGTTCTGGGAAGTAGAAATGGGGTATAGAATAGATCGCCAAAACCTTCTAAAGAATGCTAGAAATTGTAGAAATGGACAATTACTGGCTGCATCAGGAGACGGTGAGACCCTACACTCTTTGTCAGAGGAAAAGGAAGTGGCAAGTCTTCACCTGACCTGGGGGGAAGTTCATATCATTTGGAATGGCTTCAAGTTGCTCTTCAAATCTTATTCCTATCAAATATGAAGAATACCTGTGCATATGGGAGTTTCCTGGCAAGAATGCTAAAGAAATGATAGGCTAAAAATGGATTAAAAGATATAAGTGGACAGGGTCGTTTAGCATTGCATTCTGCTACTGGGTGGATCAAAGTGACAAAGATAATTCTCTGGAAGTTTATTATTATCTGTAATACCTCCATAAAGAAGGCAAAGTTACATCTTTAAGGATCTCAGAATAAGGCCTGGCTCACAGTAACTGCTCTCTAGTTGGTAGCCATTATTACTCCAATAGAAAACATACTTCAGGCATGTCCACTTGTCCTGATGCTAGTAACAAGTGACATGTGACAAAACGTATCCAGCACTGTGTTGGTTGGCATGACTAATCCTCTCAAGAAGAAGTCAGGCTGGGGGCGCCTGGGTGGCTTGGTTGGTTAAGCGTCCGACTTCGGCTCAGGTCATGATCTCACGGTCCGTGAGTTCGAGCCCCGCGTCGGGCTCTGTGCTGACAGCTCAGAGCCTGGAGCCTGTTTCAGATTCTGTGTCTCCCTCTCTCTCTGCCCCTCCCCTGTTCATTCTCTGTCTCACTGTGTCTCAAAAATAAATAAATGTTAAAAAAAAAAAAAAAAGAAGAAGTCAGGCTGTTGCTACCCAGTGCAGGCTGAGAGTCATGTGGGTGGGCACCTCTGTAAGGAATGACAAGACTCAGCAGGGCAGAGTCTCTGAGTTCCTATCAAGTTCTGCTTCTGTGATAGGTTCTAAGAGCCCCTTCTGGAGAATTGGGTGAGCCCTGAGAGATATGGCTCCCAGCAGGTGGGCCCCTGGCAGCTTGTAATATGCATTTGTTACTGCGGGTCCCAGAGAAACATAGTAGATGGAATAGACCACTCTGTATTTGCTGCCTTTGGTTTCACTATGGCTTTCGTCTGGTTTTTAGTAGTAGGTCAGAGAACACTTCTGTGGGGTAAAATGACCTAGGAAATAGATAAAGCAGTCAGGAACTTTATCAATATGTGGTTAAGACAAAATCAAATATGAGTTAGAAAATAAGTTGGGCTCACCAACATTCTTTTTGAAGATTTCATGATATTGGCATAGTCTCCTCCAGCAGCTTCTTGAATAATGTGCAGACGTAAACTTCTGTTTTAATTTTTAAATTTTTTTTAAAATTTATTTTTGAGAGAGAAAGAGACAGAGCATGAGCAGGGGAGGGGCAGAGAGAGAGGGAGACACAGAATCTGAAGCAGGCTCCAGGCTTTGAGCTGTCAGCATAGAGCCTAATGCGGGGTTGAAACTCATGAACTGCAAGATCATGACCTGAGCTGAAGTTGGCCACTTAACTGACTGAGCCACCCAGGCACCCCAGAGGAGGTAAACTTCTTAAGGCTCACATGTCTTCTCTCATACTTGATTAAGAGTTTGCCTGAATAGAAAATTCTAGGTTAGAAGTAATTATTGAAGAGCTGAAAGAGTTTTGAAGGCATTGCTCCATTTTCTGCTTGCTTCCAGTATTACTGGTGAGAAACCCAAAGTGTTCATTTTTTTTAAAGCATTAACGTTTTATTTATTTATTTATTATTTATTTATTTATTTAATTCATTTATTTTTAAATGTTTATTTTTGAGAGAGAGAGAAAGACAGAGCATGAGTGGGGGAGGAGAAGAGGGAGAGGGAGACATAGAATCTGAAGCAGGCTCCAGGCTCTGAGCTGTCAGCACAGAGCCTGACTCAGGGCTCAAACCTACAGACCGTGAGATCATGACCTGAGCCAAGGTTGGCCACTTAACCAACTGAACCACCCAAACCCCCTAATGTTTGTTTATTTTTGAGAGAGAGAGACAGAAAGACAGATAGACACTCGGGATGAGTGGGAGAGGGGCAGAGAGAGAGGGAGACACAGAATCTGAAGCAGGCTCCAGGGTCTGAACTGTCAGCACAGAGCCTGACTCAGGGCTCAAACCTACAGACTGTGAGATCATGACCTGAGCCGAAGGCTTAACCGACTGAGCCACCCAGGTGCCCCTAAAGTGTTCTTGATGTTTGGTTTCTCTTACTTGTTCTTTTCTTCCTCTCCTCTTTTGAAGATTACAGAATCCTTTATTGTTATTACACTTAATGTTCTAGAATTTTACAATGCTATATCTTGTAATAGGTCTGCTTTTATCCATTGTATACAGGGCACTTGATGTGCCATTTTAATCCGGCAATTCATGCACTTCAATTCTGGGAAATTCTCTTGAATTATTTCATTTCACTTCCTCCTCTTTATTTTCTCAGTTATCCCTTTATGGAACTAATATTCTGAAGTTAGATTTTTTACACTGGCTCTCTAATTTTTATCTTTCCTTTTTCCTATTTTCATCTCTTTATCTTTTTGCTCCACTTTTTAAGAGATTTCTTTATCTTCCAATTCTTCTATCGAATTTGTGCTCCCTGAATGTTCTATTTTTACAGAGTCCTGTTCTAGTTTCATGGATGCAATACTTTTTAATTTAATTTAATTTAATTTAATTTAATTTAATTTAATTTAATTTAATTTTAGAGAGAGAGCATGCACACCAGCTGGGAAGAGGCAGAGGAAGGAAGAGAGAAGGAGCTTGATGCAGAGCTCGATCCCATGACTCTAGGATCATGACCTGAGCTGAAATCAAGAGTCAGATGCTCAACCAACTGAGCCACCCAGGCACCCAGATGCAATACTTCTATATCACTCTGAGGATGTTCACTTTTTTCCCTTCTCTCTTCTATACTCCGTTTCTTCCAAGGACTGATTTGTTTGTTTCTATTTTTGTTTCAGTCTGTCTTCTACGTTCAAGATATCCTTCAGATGTGAGTTGCTTGTTGGATGAATGGAAAGTTTGGGCTCATAGGTGGGGCTTGTTGACTTTGTTTTACTGCAGGGTAACCTGGGTGGTCTCAGGGTCACTCAGAGTTGTGCTCTCCATGAAGACACCAGACTGAAGGGGCCTAAAATGCAGCTCTCACTTGCTCACCAATTCATGAACACTGGTCAGGGACTACATCTTCCTGAAAGGATGCCTTTTTCTTCCTACAAAGGTGTGATCTTTTTAAGTCTTTTTAACATGGTCAAAGCTATATCTGCCCAGAGGGATCATCTTTTTCTAATTCACACACAACAGCTTTGCACAGGCCAGTAGAGGCCCTGGAAAGGCTGGTTGGGGTTCTCCCCAAGTCAATATCTTGAAATCTTTTGTGTTGAGCTGGTCAAATTCTCCAAGGAAGAACTTTTCAAACTCCAACCCACAGAGGAAGGGACTGGTCTGTAGGGATTTGGGACTGAATAGGGCACACAGTCCATTTAGCTTTCAGTGTTCATTACGGTCACTTTATCTACATCTTTGGTAGAATATCTTTGCCTTATAGTGGCTGCTGTCCTCTAATCTGAGACCCTATTTTATCTTCTCTAGACATCTCCTGAAGTGGGGAAGTGGCTCTAGGTTTTCCTCAGTCTTTCTTATTGTGGCCTCAACCTGGAACCCTACCAACCAGTTCCAGAGGCACTTAGTGCTACCAGTTCCTAATATTTTGAGGCTTCCACATTGTAAACTGGGTCTGTTATCAGTTTCTCCTACTGTTGACTTGGCATTCTGATTCCTGAGGTCTGTTAGCCAGTTGTCACTCTTCCTCTGAATTTCAATTTACAAAATTTTGTTATTTTCTCCTCTCCAATTCTCCCTGTTCTTGTTGGTCTTGTTTTTTTTTTTTTTTTTAAGTCCCTTGAATGTAACATTGGATTTCAGAAGCAAATAAAATTAGATTCAGGAGTTTAATTTGCTACTTTACTTGGAACAAGCTATAGGTTTTCCCCAGACTCCAGGAAAAATGTCCTGGATATCTACTCTGGATACAATGCCTGAATTTAACTTGGGTTATCTCCCATTGGGAAGAAACTGAAAGTCTCTATGTGGTTATCTATGTTCTATTGTTAGATCAGTTTTATGAAAAATGTTTAGAAATAATTTTTTGGAGGGAAGTTGTGTATATATATATATATATATATATATGAAATGTATGTATGTATATATGAGTCTCCAGCTCAGGCCATTCAACTGCCTGCTTGACATATGCACTTGGATATAAGACATGTGTACTCGGTTTCATATGAGCAAAGCTCAACTCCTGATCCTTCCTTCCAACACCTGCTTCCCCATGGCCTCCTCACCTCAGTTCATGTCAACTCCTCTCTCCCGCTGCCTGGGCCAAAAATCTTGGGGAGTATCCCTGATTTCTCTCTTTCTCTCACTGCCTTTATCTTCAAAATGTACCCAGAATCTGACCTCTTCTCATTACCTCCACTGCCGTGATCTGAGCCACTCTCAACTCCTGCTTGAATTTAAGGACTAGGCCAAGTTTTTGATATGCAAGTAGACCTGGAGCTGGCTTTGAAAGGTATAAGCTAGAGAAAACTAAATCACTCAGATTGGCAATTTGGGAGAATCTTTCTTTCTTTTTAAGAAGAAAAGGCAGAGAAGAGAAGAGACAGTAAAGTGATCCACTGGGAGAATGAAAGCCTAGTTCAGAAATGGCCATGGGGATTTTTAGGAGTTGCCAAATGTAATACTTGACTTGGAACTTATTGGCATTGCTGCAATGTATACTGCCTTCCATCACTACAAATCTTTGATTTTCTAATTTACTGTTTTGCTTTGCATACAATGGCCTTATAAGAATGTTCTTGTTTTGTTTGTTGTTTTCATGAAGATAGAAATTAGTGGGGAGGACAAGATAAAAGGGTAAAGTTTCAAGTGTATACCAGCTCTTTGTAATATAGGAACAAAATGCTTACAGAAGTGAAACAATCCATAACCTGAATCAAATTATCAGATGCTGGGTGATATATAGAATTCCCTCTAAATTAGATGTTGTCTGGGGCATGGAAAGCAGAGGGAAGTTTGAGCCAGTATTTCCTACATGATCATGGGAATGGCAGCCTTAGCTAATATTTGAGCTACTGAATACGCTTTTGTTTAGTGTGTGTGTGTGTGTGGGGGGGGGGTAACGAATAAAACTATGACTTAAAATGATATCTCAAAAAACAAAAACCAAAAAAACAGTTTGACCCAAACAATAATGTTGCCTATAGCCTCCGAACTTGACTTTCTCAGCTCCATTTTATCTATCTATCTATCTATCTATCTATCTATCTATCACCTACCTAATCTTCCTCCCTCCCTCCCTTCCTTCCTTGAGAGAGACAAAGACCGTGCAAGTGGGGAAGGGGCAGAGAGAGAGGAAAAGAGAGAGAATATCAAGCAGGCTCTACGCTGTCGGTGCAGAGGCCAATGTGGGGCTCGAAATCACGAAGCTGTGAGATCATGATCTGAGCTGAGACCAAGAGTTGGACACTTAACTGACTGACCTACCCAGGCATCCTTCTCAGTTCCATTATCTTTCCCCTACCCAAATCAACCAGTCAGCTATTCACCCGGTGCCACCTAGGCCTTACTAATACCAGCAACTGTTCCATCTCTGCCTCTAATTGCCCTCTACCAGAAGCTCTAGTTCTGGAAGACATGGAATGGGATAGAGAACACCAGGGGCACTTGTGTCTTCACAGTCTCCTTGCTTTTGTCTACCTTCTGTGATCCACCGTGTCAGCTGCTTTTCTGTCACTAGTTTAGTCCTTTTCTCTACTATTCTCCTATTATACCAATATTAAAAATTGAAATCTAGATCTCAATGAGGCTTCTGGATGGTACACACACATTCATGATCTCTTATCTCAACTGGCTCTCAATTCTGGCAATATGTGTAGGTATCTTTCTCATCAGCTTTCTTTCTCCGCAGCAGCTATTTAAAACTTTCTCTGCTCTCCTCAAATTACCTAACCTACCACTTCAGTTCCCTTGCTCTCAGCATGTGCCTTTGCCTCCTACTTGATGGGGAAAATAGAAATCACAAAAAGGGAAATTGCCCAGCTCCCTGCCATCTCACGCACAGATTCCCACTGCAAGTGCCCCCATCCTTTTCCCCCTTGCCATCTGTCATAGACAAGAGGTGCCTCTCCTCCAGGCAAAACTCATCTCTGTGCCCTCAAGCTCTGTGTTCCCCCACCTCTCCACTCCTCTAGAAGCTTACTCCTCCATTATCCCCATCATCTGATAGCTTCACCGTCTCCCCTCCCTTCCTGCTCTTGCCAGTTAGCACATAAGCACACTCTCGTGTCTGCTGTCTCAGCACACAAAACGAACAAATGAAAGAAAAAAAACCACCAAAACTTCCTTTACATCCCCTTTCAGCTATCATTCTTCCTCTCTTTTCTTTTCAAACTTTTCAGAGTGGCTTCACTTGTTGCCTTCATTTCCTCATGTCTTTTCCAAGGTTACTAGGAATTGCTTTGCTATGAATCCAGTAGACCCTTTTTGTTCTTGTCTTTTTGCACTTTTCAGTTGGTCCCACTGGTCATGTCCTTATGCTTAAAATAATCTCTCCTCTTGACTTCTTTAAAATAGCACTTTCCTGATTTGTTTGGATTTTTTTCTCTTTATCACTCTAATTGCTTTATTTCGTAGAATCCTCTTTCTTTGCCCATCATGGCATGACTCAGGATATCAGATCAAACCTCTAATTTTTCCTTTTCTCTGTACACCCTCCAAGAGAATTGTCACCCACTCTCATTATTTCATGGACCATGGCTCTCAAATCTGTGTCATTAAGGCTTCATATACCTTTCAAGTGTGTGTGTGTGTGTGTGTACTTAAATATCATATATATAGATGACATCACATATATATCACATTTCTGTATCTTCCAAGATATTCATAGCCAATATTTCCCCAATGAGCTCTCATTTTTCTCCACAAGCAGATTCCTTCTATCATCCTTGAATTCAGTTGTTCTACTTAGACATTGGGGCATCTTCTCTCTACCTCTTTCCTCACATTCAAAAAGTCACCATGTCCTATTGTTCTTACTTCCCAAATATCTCTTGAATCCACCCATTTCTCTCTGTCTCCAGTGCTTACAACCTTGGTTGAAGCCACCATTATCTCTTTCTGAACTGCTATCTAATTCACTACCCATCCTTGTTCCATCCATTCTCAAACCAGAGTAACTTCTGAAAGGCAAATGGGACACCTGACTCCCTGCTCAAAACATGTCAATGACTCCCCAGTGCCCTAGCCCTATAATTCTAGTTCCTCCAAAACATTCAGAGGTCATCCTCATCAGGGTCTGCTAAATGTTTTTCTCTTTTGTTCATCTTCAGCTTCTAATTTGTTTTCAGTGAACATATTTTACTTAATATTATTTTAAAAGTCATAACAAGTGGATTAGCCAGAAAGAAGTGAGGCCTGCAAAAGAAATGAAGAGCTAACAAAGAGGAAGAGAGAAGGAGAACCAGTAGACCCTGGATCATGGGAACTAAGGAAGGATGGCACTTTAAGAAAATGGTAGGGTCAATATTATAATGAGCCTTGGGGAGATTAATTAATTTGAGGACTGAAAAGAATGCCTTGGGTTATTCATAGAGCAGTCTGTGAATTTTTGAAGGTAAAAGTCAATGGCAGTCGGCTGAAGACTCAGGGGCAGTTGGAGAAATGAGTATCTCCAGAGAATATTATTCCTATGATATGGTGGATTCCACAGTGAATATGATCAGTTGATGGGGAATGAGAAAATGAGTAAGTAGGCTGGGAGACTTTAATATTGAATATGCAGTAACTGGAATAGCCAAAGTCAGAATTTCCAGCTACTGGAGATAAAAGATCATGAGTACAGTGGGTGGGAATTGCCAAGAGAAGAAATCCTCAAAAACCAGAGAGATGCATAGACTGAATGTAGCTACACATAAGTCTGTAGGTGTAGGACAGGAAGTCAAGGTGTTTTCTGCCTGTTACATTAATTTTCATTTTAATTTTGAAGGCAAGTTCATGTGAGTAACAATACAGACCCAGGTTTATAATTGATAATTTCACATCAAAGTATTTTAAAACAATAAAAGATATACACTATTTATAAGAAGACAGTTTATCCTAATTACATAAAGAAATCTTCATTGGAAAGATTTTGTTTTGGTTTACAAGTTCGCTCTAGGAAATGCTAAGAATTTATAAAATCTGATGTCAAACTGTAAAATTAAATCTTGTCAAGCTAAGAAAATATTTTAAATTGCTTAAAATAAAAATAAGGCCAAGAATTATCTCAATATGGATATATTAAAATGGATAATAAAATTTCCACAATCTTCTTCAATATTAGAACAAGTCTGACTTCTTAATGTTGTCTTGTTTGCATTCATATTTATCTCCAAAAATTGGCACATGATTAGAAGGAATTCAAAACCAAAGACATGCTAATATTTAAAACACCTTACCAGATATAGGATTTATCTCCCATGGGAGCAAAAATGCAAAGATATCCGGAAAAGATGAAGGCAAAGAATTGAAAAGGAAAAAAAAAAAACAAAAACAGAAACAAAAAAAACCCCCAAACCCCCAAACAAACCCTTGAGTGAAATCACTTTCCCAATTTTATTTTGATTTCTTTTCAGCTTTCAAGAGCAGCTTAATATGGAAAAAATAAAGCACAGGGCTGGAGAGAAGAGCCACAATTTTTCTTCTTCAATGTCAAAGAAATAGCTTTCCCTGCTCCTACTAAATTGGAACCAAGCTCATAAGGATGAAAATAAATGACTAATTTCTTGGGAAATAACCTTAAATGAAAGATTCTTTTGGCTCAATGGTTGCTTTTCTTAAACTCCAGTTGACTTAACCTCATTCTCAAGGCCTCTTCTGCCCTTCCTTTCAAAGCACCCTACTGGTATCCAGTGTGCCTTAAAAGTCTATCTCGTTACTTGCTATCCATTTGGGAAATGTTTTCCTTTTCTGATACAATTTGTGGGAAGGAGTAAGTCAAATGTGAATATGCTAAATTAAAAAAAAAACTTATTTCTAATGTTTAAGATTTTAAAAAATGGAACCTAAAAAAATATTACCAGAAAATTTTACCAAGTAATGTTTCTACCAACTCTGACAAAACCCCTGATACTCTAAAAATTTTAAATATATACCTACATATTAATTGTAGTCTTCTCTTTTTGGCTAAAATTCTATAAAATGATACTTCTTAGTGTCATGTATGCAAGAACTTCAAATTTCAGTGAAAGGAACTGAATTAATGTTATAAAAGAATGATCCTTCTTCCTCTTCTGGCAAAGACCATGTTCATTTCAGAGCCCAATCTTGCATGATTTTTGCCAGGGTAGCTGTTTAGAACTGCAGAGCTGGCCCTAAGCACAGTAGCTAAGACAGCAATTATAAAAAAAAACAGAAACAAAAACAAAAAAAAAACAAACATTTTTTTTTCCAGCAGTGGAAATCTTTTCTTCCCCCTTCCCCCAAACAAAACCTTAACTATCTCATGAAATTCACATATACATAAATATACATATGTAAGATAAAATAGAACATTTGAAGAGAAAAGTAGGGTGTGGGTTCCTAGAACTCTGCCTGTTCCTTCTTGTTCTTTATATAAACTCTCAAGGTGTCTTCTCTGATTCTATGATACACACAAAAAACTTCATCTTCATAACAGGAGGAAGGCCAATCTTTGGTCTCCATGCCTCTCTATTTCTTAGAATTTCTCTCTCACTACAACACGCCTCCCCTTGCCGCTCACTCCTCAACTAGTGATGTAAGCCTGCTCATGGCTCGTTCACTCCACACAGATCTGCTCCTCCACACTTACTCTTCCAACAACTGCCCCAAACCACTCCTTGTACCACAATCCTAAAAACGAATCCCCTCCAATACAATGGTCTCAGCTACACATTTGGGAGAACACAGTTTGCACACATTGCTACGGAGTTTTACATGAGTGATAGCCTTGCTTATTACTCTTCCCAGATTTAAAAATTTATGTTACAAATTTTAGCGAAGAGAGTTTTTAAGCCAAATATTTAGTTTACAAAATTTCAAATTATATACCAAAGTGATACATTTTAGGCAGCACAAATAGAACAGTTCTATTTAGGAAGGTCTTATGGGCCCTCCTAAAATGGTATGTGTAGAACATGGTTTGTATGTTATACCAGCCTGTCTCAGTATCCTCCTAAGAGAGATGGAATGGGGACCCCAAGCCAGTTCCAGGACCAACACATAGATCCTGATAAAACATTTTTGTGAAGTCATTGCTTCAATCTGACTTTAAGATATGATATGATATGATATGATGTGATATGGATATGATATGGATAAGAAAAGCAGGTGGCAGGTCTTTGTTTTCTTTGTCAATCAGGAAAAGGCGTTGCTGATCACCTGTGAGGTGATATGAAAGGCACTATAAGGAAGACACAGTCCAGTCCTCAAGGAGTGTACTGGGTGAGGAGCGAGGTATGTGGCAGCTGGTGGCCCAGAACAGCCTTCTCTCTGTGTCATGGTGGAGGGCCCAGGAGACAGAGATGGGTGACTGCCCAGCTTTCTGGATGTTATGGGCCCAGTGATTCAGGGAATAGATGGTAGGGAAGATCTCTCCCTTTACAAAGCAAAGCTTAGGCTGGACATAAGCTAAAGCTCAGGCAGCCTTTTCTCAACTCATCCTCACCCAGGCTGCGTGCGAAATGACTTTCCCCACTATTCCACCATTATAGATCCAGGAGAGGCAGGGAGGATGGATATCTCGTGAGAAGGAAGGGGATAAAAATAACAATAGCTAACATTTCAGCAGTTAGTGCTTACCATGTATCAGGTACTATTCAAAGTGCCTTATGTATGTCAATTCATTTAATGCTGTCAACAAACCCAAAGTTAAAGATTATCATTAATATTCTAGTTTCACTGATGAGAAAACTAAAGCATAGAGAGATTAGGTCACTTGCCCAAAGTTACAACGTTGGGGAAAGCTAGGATTTGAACACAAGCTCCAGATCCCATGCTCTTACCCATCATTCACACTGCATCCCTTGCTGTAAGTGCCCATGGAGAGGGGGCTGGTCTGGCCTGGTCCCTGGCCTCCTGGTGCGTCTAGTTCTCCCTGGTCCTTTGGCCATCATGCCCATATCCAATCCTGAAATCTGTAGTCACAATCAACTGCCTCCATCTGCAAGGGCTCCACTCAATGGGACCTCTTTGTTTCTGCAAATTCTCCCCGTGGGTCCCCTGGGAACATGGGGCTCCCTGTATGCTATATGCAATCTGTGGAGACCAGGACCTACCTGTGGCTGATCTTTTAGATGCCCATCTCTACCAATGGTGCACCAGTGCTCCTGCATCATACTAGGTGTGCAGTCAAGCACACTCAGGCCTTCTCCTGAAGGCTGAACTCCTTACTTTCATCTGTGTATCCCCAGGAGCTAACTCAATCAACACCATTCTGAGCTTAAGATTGTCTGCATATTTCAGCTCCAGAACAAAACAAAGCTGAGATTTCAAAATTGCTCTTCTGATCCTTTTATTCATTTCAATTCATATTCCTTTTCAAAAGCACTTGAGATTTTTTTTTTTTTTTTTCTGGTACACAATAGAACTTAACAGTCACTCTTATGCCTGGGCGCAATGACACTGGCTTAATATTCCTCCTGGCTAACTTGTGTTCACACACTGGATTTCATTGTGTATATTGTTTTTTTAAATTCTTCAGTAAAGTTATTCCTAGTACTGACCTTTGATGAATGCTGTTCAGGAATAGCTGGGCCCCTCTATCTACTCTCTCTTGTTCTGGGGCCCTTGTCAGGTTCCCTAAGCAAAGCTTACCTCTTTTGAATTGCTTTGGTGCAGAACTTTGTCACAAACATCCTAGAAACTTACGTGACGGCTGATTTCCTCCTTTGCAACAGTAGAGGAGCCCTAAGCACATTTCATAAATGACATGAAATACATGTAACCAGTAAATGGTTTTTTTTCTCCTTGAGCTTTATTTCTTAACACAAGGTTAAAGGACTTAATGTTGCACTTCAAGAGGGGACATTCACAATGTGAATCTTATTCTCTCTGTGGTCCTATGGCATGTTAAAGCTCTCCTGTGTTAAAACTAAACCTCTCTTTTTAGCCTCTCAATATACTTTGACGTAAGCCATTGCTAAGAAAATTATCCTAATGATCATTAACATTATAATCATAAGTAACAGAAATAATCTTAAACTTTTTTTCAGTAAAGTCAAGGGTATATGAGGAAAGTATCAGTGTAAAATGGCTTTCCCAACTTGGCAGTGGTTGGTAAAATCTGTGATGAAATTTTTACCTTAATGAAACAGACCGGCTTTCTCTCTTGCCCAGCCATACTTTCTGAAGTTTTTCATGTACCACAAAATACATAATAAAGGATAGTTAAATTCACTCCGAACCCCAGCTACATGACCATGACATATTTGGAGGTGACTCTGAGGTGCATTCCCAAATATGGTGCAATGCTTTCTAAATTTACAGTCTGATTTCCTGCTGCCAGTTATGACTGCCAAATGCTTCTGACAGTGCGGCCAGTTTGTGGTGTCCCTAAAAATCATCAGCAATTTGAAAACATTAGTGCCTGGCCATAGTCATACTTTGCAGTGATTGCCTATATTTATCACCTTACTTTTCCAGGGTACAAACTGAAAACAATCACCGAGGAAAATTAAACTTCTCTAGCAGCAGGGAAAATACAGAGTTGAAAATCAAATGCTCCCAACCCCTTTCTGTACTGCTCAAAAATAAAAATAAACAATGTAAGCACTGGGGCTTATGTGGCTACAGAGAAGAAAAATATTGTAAATATATATTCCCTCCTCAAATATTTCTTATTTTGTCTTCACATTTGCAGAGTGTTTTCAAAGGAGGATATTATGGTTATGTGGCAATATTAAAAATGAGGAGAAGTTCATCACTTCACTCAACAAATATTCACTATGTTCTGCTCCGTGGCATGAACTGGGCCTGGGACAGCAGAAGTGGAGGAGACTGGCCTGGCTTCAGCCTTCAGGAATCATATAGTCTGTGGAGACAAAGAGTGATGTCCGTACAACAGAAAGGAAGAGAAAGTTTAGGAGAGCACAGATGAAGGCAGAGGGGACATGCACATTTCCCAGAGGGACAAAAGTGAACCTGAAGGTCCAAAGGATGGATGCGAGCAATGCAAAGTGTGCTGTGGGGGGTTTGGAGAGCATTCCAGACACAGGAAGAACAGAAGGGCCACCCTCTAGGGACCAGCGGTCTGCACAGAGCACAGAGGTGCCAGCAGAGCAGGTGAGTAGCATCTGGCCCCTGCTCTGCCCTCCACGTGCACATCCTGGCACACAGCTGCCCCACACCCAACAGCATCCTCCTCTCCACACGGAAGTAGCAAATGCTTGCCAAGCCAACTCCTATGAGTATATTAATTTGAGTCCAGGATAAACTATTTTCACATAGAGACCCCCAAGCTTAGTTGTTTAAACAACCTGGAAGCTTGTTTTCCCTTATGTGACACTGCAAATGGTCCAGGGCTGGGAGTGCGGCTCTGCCCTCTTCTCTGAGCCCAAAGCTCTCCAGTGGTCTCTGTCCTTCAGCCTTCAGGCACAGGGACGGGGATACACATGCATCTCTTCATGTAGGACAAGGAACACAGGAAGCATGCATCACTTCTCACTTCTCATGTGTGAAAACTTGGTCCCATGGTCACACCAAGATTCAGGGGGGCTGAGAAATGTATCCCGTGGCTGGACATCATGCGCTGTGCTAAAGCTGGCAGCAAACGGGGGAGGATGGATGTCAGCAGATATTAAGCAGTCCATGCCACAAGGGCAAGTGGGAAAGAAGGGCAAGATGATGGCAGAGAAGCCGGCAGGAGTCAAATCACATAAAGCCTTGTTCAGAGCAAAGGAAACCTAGCTGTAGCCCTTAAAAAAGGGCAGTGGCAGATTTATGAGGACAGTGTGTGCTCACAGAAAAGGCTTTGCAAAAAAGCCTTGACTGATCAGGGAAGACACAAGCCGAGGTTTCCCACTGATTCTCCCACCTAATTGTCACATGTCCTTGTTTCCCAACAACCCAAATACGCCTTCAGGGGACACATGTCTGACTCATATGGTCTCCGAACAAATGGCCTGGGGGCCTCACATTAACAGATAGTTTTATGCAGATATAGACAGAAATCTGAAATATCCTGTGTTATTTAGCTTTGTACTGTCAGTGACCCTAGGGTGTGCTCTGAGTTTACATACGGTCACACAGGTCCCAACAAAGCACACATCCTGAGGTGCAGAGGTGGCCCCACCAGCACACTCCTATCTGTGAATACAAGCGTGGCCTCTGCATTGTGGTCAAGCCACAGAGAGCCAAACCACATTCCTGCCT
The DNA here is from genome assembly GCF_018350155.1 of Leopardus geoffroyi. Classification (NCBI taxonomy): domain Eukaryota; kingdom Metazoa; phylum Chordata; class Mammalia; order Carnivora; family Felidae; genus Leopardus; species Leopardus geoffroyi. The sequence goes on from NC_059341.1 coordinate 25,530,172, forward strand.
GCATCCTCTCTGAGGACTGTCAGATCCCACCGTGGATACAGGGCCATCCACATGGCATTCAGGCCAGCACCCCAAATTCTGTCTACACTGGAACATCGAGGCTGAGGACTTGATAGCTGCTGTCTGAATTGGTTCAGTACACGGAAACTGGACTTGAATCCAGGAAGGAGCACTTTAGAGAGCCACTTATCTCACACCCTCAGCCTCGACCTGGCAGAATGCTACTCCTGTAAAGACAACGGTAGTGTGTGTGTGTATCTATCTGTCTGTCTGTCTGTCTGTCTATCTATCGATATAAGTGTGTGTATGTGTTCATTTTTGTTATCTCATCCTCTCTGTAACTATCTGAGGTACATATTATCATTCTTACAGAACTGATGAAGACACGGAGCCCAGGGAAGCTGGGTGCCCTGGCACCTGCACCCACAGCCAGGATTCGAACCCAGTTCTGTCTGGCACCAAACTCATGCTCATTTCCCTGCACCCTGTGTTATTTAGTTAGTAGTTTTCTTCCTCAGATTTAATCCGTTTTAGAAATTGGATCAATGAACTAGTTTTGGGACATCTGTCTAAATTATATTTATATTATATTACATACATCTATCATCCAAAATGATTTTTTCCAAAACCTACCTAAATTTGCATGCAAATCACTGGCTATATCCTATAAAAAGCACATCAGAAAATTCTGATGTTCCTATTCTTTTTTTTTTAACTATTTTGAGAAAGAGAGAAAGCGTGAGCAGGGGAGGGACAGAGAGAGAGGGAGAGAGAGAATCCCAAGCAGACTCTGCATTATCAGTGCAGTGCCTGATGCAGGGCTCGAACTCACAAACTGTGAGATCATGACCTGAGCTGAAATCAAGAGTTGGACACCTAACTGACTGAGCCACCCAGGCGCCCCCTGATGTTCTTATTCTTAAAAAAATAGCTTAAAAAATGGCTTGTGGCAGCTTTAATGCCTATAAGCTGTCTGGATCCTTGTCTAAAGGCTTCAGTATCAAATTATTCTTTTTATGATAGGACATCATTTATTTTTGGGTTTCAGTCAACAAATACGAAAAATACAGATAAGCCAGGTGGTAGTTTTGATTTAATTATTAATAAGCACTATCAATTGATTAATAATCAATTATTAATTTAATGGAACCGTCAGAGCTAAAGCTTGAAATGGCACTGAAGCATGGAGGTCTGATTTAGTAAAAGTCAAACCTAATGAAGAGAGTTGAGTGAAACACAGCCTCAAAACTATAAATGGGGCTTCTCTCACTGAGCATAGTGGTTTTGAGATTTGTCCCTGTTGTTGCATGTGTTGGTGGTTTGTTCCTTCTTGTAGCTGGGTAGCATTCCATTGTCTGGAGGGACCTGTCATTGTTCATCCATTCACCTGTTGAGGGGCATTTTGATTGTTTCTGTGTTTGTGATTATGAGTCATGCTGTATAACTGTTCACAGAGAGGTTGTTATGTGCACATGTCTTCATTCCTCTTGGGCAGATACCTGGGAGCAGAGGTTCTGGGTCGTACGGTAAGTGCATGTTTTGTAAGAAACTGGCAAGCTGTCTCCCAAGGTGGCTGTCTCATGCTGTGTTCTCAGCAGCGTAGGAGGGCTCTGGTTCCTCCATGTGCTTGTCAGCCCTCAGTATCGTCAGGCTTGTGAATTTCTGCTATTCCGGCAGACATGTGCTGATGTCTCAGGAGGTTTGGGCTTGCATTCCCCTGATGCCTAATGGTTTTGAACATCTCTTCATGTGCTTGTTTACCATCCACGGATCTTTGTTGAAGTGTCTATTCAGAAATTGTGCGAAATTTTAATTGAGTTGCTCATCTTCTTATTGAGTTGTAATAATTCTTTATGTAATTTGAATAATAAATGTCCATCGACAGCTGTGTAAAAGCATATATACACATACACGTGTATAAGAGTGGGGACTTGCCCTGGCTTTGACAAAAGAGCGGCACCCACTGGGTACATCCAGATCTTGCATGCCCTACTTTCAGACCCAGAGTCCCCACCGTGAGGATTTCCGGGACTGGTACAAGCAAAACAGAGAGCACATTTTGGTGCAAGAAAGGTGTATAACATCCAGATATATATGCAGACTATGATAATTTGTTGTCAACACACAGCTTCACTGTGAAGAAGTGTCTTTGCTGCCTCTCCTAGTCACAGTGCAAACACTGCATTTCCATCGGTGCAGACCGTGTGGCATCACGCCCGCGGCACTCCCAGATCCGTCCCTGGCTGATCGTGCAACACATCTTAGGTGTGTTTCTACTTTTCTTTGGCAAAGATGACAATTTTCAAAGAGATTTTCCATTTTTCTTCTCTGCATGCAAAATGGCATAAAAATTATCAGGTCAACCTTCTTATAAATAGTTTCACTGGCAAGTGACCATCTGAGAAAAAACATCTTTAGAAATTTGTTTTCACGGAAATTTGATCAGATTTCCCCCAATCAGAAAAGCATGATCTAGGGAGAGCATCAACATTTGCAGCAGTCAGTGTGCATATTTTGTTACTTCTTACAAGAAGCAGAGGTAAAAATATTAAGCCCCGTGTCATAAAGAGACCCCTTCCAACTGCATGTCAGTTTTCATTGCTGAAAATGGAAACTTAGGGGTGCTTTCCTGATATTTTCCTCCTCAGGGATTCAAACTTTAAATGTGGGTTATAAGGAATAATAGCTTCAACTTTAGAAATATTTTTCTTACTTTTACTCATGGGTAACCAAAGACCTGGAGAATACAGTGCTTTTTCCCAAAAGCATATTGCAAACTAGAATTTTATAAACAAGTCCCGACTTGTTAACCATAAGGATAAGCCATTATGTTTGATCATTCCTGAACCACAGACATAGCTGCTCTGATTTCAATCTGCATAAGCTATAATTAATTTGATTTTAAAAATGTAACTTTTGTTTAGCACCTGTACTTTTAAATTTCAGTCCAAAGACATTTCAAAGAGGCATCTTACACCATGGCAATGGGTTGGAAAATGCAGAGAACACAGGTACTAAGAATCTAAGAGGTTTTTTTTTTTTTTGTTTGTTTTTGTAACAAAAACTGATTGATCCTGAAGGAAGTGAAAAAAAAAAAGGAGCCTTAGAAGGGAATGTTAATGCATGCATATTTTTGGTACATTAAAGACTGCAACGTGCTAATTCAAGCACTGTTTGCTTTTTGTATATAACAGGATTGCTGTTTTCAAGGGAAAAACAGAAGATATTTTTTAAGTGCCAAAAACTACTTATGGAGTCTGAAATGCATTATTATTATTATTAATTCTTTTTTTTTATTATTATTAATTCTTACGTCTAGCATCTGTGAATAGCTTCTTATACGAGAAAACCATTTTGGGTCAGCTGAAGGCCAAAAATAATGAGCTGGCCTCCTGCCTCTGTGTATTGCATTAAGTAGCTGCCAATTAATAAAACTGATTTTTTTTTTGTTCCTGGGATAAATTTCAGAAAATGAAAACAAACAGTTGTTGGTGATTTCCATAAATTTCCAATAGAAAAGAATATATTTTTCACAAGATTAAAGACTGCACTATAAGTAACCAAACAATTACGAGAAGCTGCCCGGTGTATTTCTGTGGTTTAGCAGAAGGGCCAAGTCGGAAGGAAAAGACATTCCCGGCATTTTCTGAAGCTAGATAAATACAGAGAAGAAATATAGATGAAAGATGGAACTGCTCTCCGCAGTCCCTGCCAGATTCCTCGACTTTTTGGCATAGTGATTGAATTTGGCAAATGTAACCAGTAACAATCTTTTCCATTAAAAAGAGCAGCATATACTTTATTTTACCATACTGTTTGTGCATTTTTGACCCTCCAAAATGGTCTCTCTTTTTTAGAAAGTGATTCTTTCTGCAGAGTTGGCTGCAATTTCATTTATTTGAAATGGATCATTTATCACCAAAAAAAGTTGCAGGGCACAGCTACTGCTGAACAGCTCCAGCAGACCTACAGCTCGGCAGGAAAAGAGACCGAAAGATGCTTTAACATGTGCCAATAGCACCTCATGCCAACGTAATGCCTTGATATCCAAACCTGTGTAAATTTGAGGAATCCTGGACTGTACAGTTTAGACAACATAAGCTACCCGGTCCTGTCATTTTCTTTTATTTGGGATCAGAAAAACCCTAACGTAGCCTGATGTTCCTAATTTTGGTAACATGATTACGTGAAGTAAAAGAGTAACTCGTCAGTCCCAAATCTAAATTTCAGGGACTCCAACACTTCAGAACCTTAAAATATTTTTCTTATCTGGCAGTGATACTCTAGTAAACTTATTAGGATAGGTAAGTAGCAATCCCTAAAAATAGGATGCTGAGGATCAAGTACCAAGGCCATGGTTTCCAGCTTCACCCAAGTCAGGAAAGGGAAGCTCACACCTGATATGCCTCTCGTGCAACTCAGATTGAAATGACTTTTTGTTTTACCTTTCATTGGTTTCATCTGAACTATGCAAAAATAAAAGATTAGGGTGCTCACCTGTTGCTATGAAGTTTTTGAATGCAACATGATGGACATGTTTTGGTTTTTAAACAGCCAAAAGTTCAAGCAGCCTTTGTACAGTTGGCAGTGATTTGTGTATATTATTGCTCTAATGTTATCTGCCATATAGAGCACTCTTTCTTAACCATTAAGTAGCAGCTAATTTAAAGCAAGGGAAAAGCATTAGCTTGGTGTGAGTGCCAGATAAACCCTGTGGTTTCAATTTAAAGTCTGGAGCCAACAGTGACAGATATAAAAACGAGAATCTATAATTTGCCAAGTTTAAAGTCCCAAAACCAACATGTGAATGCTTCACTGGTTTATATGTGCATAAAATAAAGGCTGTTTTGCATAGATTCAAAATGCTAAAGGAGTGTTGTTTCTTAAATTTAAGATGACAGTATAATAATAGACCACATTTAATCACAAAGTATTTGACAAGAAAAAAGAGCCAAAAGTCACTACTTAAATTTAAGAATGCTAAATCCATACCAGCAGTTGGCAATAGCGAGGTCTGAAATATCTTCAATAAAAATTATAAATAATTACCTTTCACATTTTATAATTTACATCCATTTAACTCACAAAGCTTCCTTTATGAACAAGTTCTTTTAAGTTTATTTATTTATTTTGAGAAAGAGAAAGACACAGAGGGGCCGTGGGGAGAGAATCCCAAGCAGTCTCCATGCTGTCAGTGCAGAGCCTGAGACGGCTTCAATCACACCAACCATGAGATCATGACCTGAGCCGAAATCAAGAGTTGGATGCTTAACGACTGAGCCACGCAGGCACCCCAAGAACAAGTTCTTTAATAAAGTAATAATAATAATAATAATAAATAGAGCTAGCCAGAGCTGTTAGCAAGAATTTATAATTTTAACCAACAAGGCACACTTTAGAAATACTGGGTAAAATGACTTCTGTACCTCTTTAAAAGATTTGCAACAATAACCTCATAAGTAAAGTATATATAACTCATAAACACCCTCAATAACAGCATGATGATAAAAGACAGTGCATGTCCACTGACCTAACAATTTCTCTTGTCAGTTGATCCAGAAATCTAAATCCTGGCTCATTACATTAGTGCACACCTTTTACAGTGTCTTCCTGGCCCTCCAGGGATGCTCCTGACTGTCCCTGTACCTCACCCTCACTCAGGTGAGCCTTGGAAGCCATTCGGTAAAGGGCACACACTGTCCACACCGATTGGATGAGGGGTGGGCACTTCTCCCAAACCAGGCCAATCAGATTCCCTTCTCTGACAACTGTCCACACTGATTGGATGAGGGGTGGGCACTTCTCCCAAACCAGGCCAATCAGATTCCCTTCTGTGACATCTCTGAATTGAAAATTAGGAATAATTTTGGCCACACTAAGGTTAACTGGAGAGTGAAGCTTGGGGACACAGTGGAGGAAACAGTGGAGAAATAGGGAAAGCCAATGGACAGAGAAAGAATAAAATGAAATGGATACAGAAGTGAGGACAGATCACAGGTGAAAGAGAAAAAGATGTTAGGAAATCCGTGAGGCCCTTGTCCAGGCACCTTGTTAGGGCTCAGCTGTTTCCTTGCCCATGACATCTGTCAAACATGCACGTATCCTCTTTGGTGCCTGAGCTTATTTGAGTTATTTATGTTGCTTGCAATTTATTGTATCATAATTGATTCTGAATTCCATCTATGGGTCTTGAAACATCACTTAGACTATTGAACTAAAGCTTCCCAATCTTTAAAATGGGGACAGGAATGCCTGCATCACAGGGTTATTGCAAAGATTAAATGAAATAAGAAATAAAGCACCTACCTCAGCAGTGACCACTAAGTGATGGGCTGCTATTTTAAAAAGAGATTATCCTGTAATTTACATTACATATACAGCCATTCATATTACATATTTGTTAGTCAAGGGAAAGCACTTCAATCTCTTATTAAGCTAATATTTTAGTATTTGCTAATCATTCATCCAATGGGCTATTCCAAATTATTTGGTGAAATTTAAAATTAAAAGGGGCTTGCTAACACCTATTATCACTGTGGTTATTTCTCACTTCGGAGTAAAAACCTTATTTAAAAATAGGTTTGTGAATAAGTCCTTAATTCTTCCTGTTCCCTTAATCTTGCATCTAATCTGTAACAAAGCCCTGTTTAGGCTGCTGTGTTCTCATGCACTGACAGCTCACCACCTTCCCAGAGGGCTCTTCACTTCCACTCTTTGTGACCTGCTCCCTACACACCTTGAAGAGTGATCTCCAAAAACATAAATGGGATCATAGCACTGTTCCAATTAAAATCTTTCAATGGCTTCTCCCTGCACTAGAATAAAATCCCAATTCTTTACTGTGGTCTGGCACTCCCCATGTAATCCAGCCCCCTCGACCCCCTGCGGCTCTCCGAACACATCTTGTTCACTCCCCCGTTCCATCACTCACCCTCAACTGCCCTGATCTTCCTGCCGGTCCTTGGAAACTCTAAGCACATTTGCACCTTATGGCCTCTGCACATACTTTCTGTCTGCAAACTCTTCTCCTGTCTTCATCCTTCATAGCTTAGCTTAGATGCACCTGCTCCAAGATGCTTTCTCTGCCTTCCTTGTCCAAAGTATGTTAGCTCTCTGTTACTCTTCATCCAACCCCATTTGTTTCTTTCATAGCATTAAGTACACTTGGTAATTATTTTGTTCACTTATTTTTTTTTTTTTTTTTTTTTTTTTTTCAACGTTTATTTATTTTTGGGACAGAGAGAGACAGAGCATGAACGGGGGAGGGGCAGAGAGAGAGGGAGACACAGAATCGGAAACAGGCTCCAGGCTCTGAGCCATCAGCCCAGAGCCCGACGCGGGGCTCGAACTCACGGACCGCGAGATCGTGACCTGGCTGAAGTCGGACGCTTAACCGACTGCGCCACCCAGGCGCCCCTGTTCACTTATTTTTTACCAGACTCCTTTTATAGTGCTTGAGAAAGTTGTGAGACCCTTGGTCCTATTCTTTCCTCCTGAATTCTGGGAGTGATGAATAGAAGGTCAAGTCCTGCCTGTGTGGAGAATCTGTATACTGTGTATTTATTCTACCCCTTTGAAAAGGGATACCCTTGTGAAGGAAGAGTCATTTCCTGGATTGGCACTAACCATGTGCGGCCATTCTTGACTACACTTTTCAAGAGGTCTTGCTCTCAGTTAGCAATGCATATTTTCCTCTGATTTCAATAAATTAATAACCAGTACAGGGGAATAAAGTAGGGTGGAATCACCTCTTTTCACAAAGTGTTATCAATCTTCAACCATTTGAAGGATTAATTTGCTAAAAGGGATATGCAGAAGCATATAAAAGTATCTCCAAATAAATTCTATAAAGCCATAGACCATCTCCAGATAGATTAACTTCAAGTAGAAACTAAAAGAATTCCCCATGGTAAAAATCTTTAAACAAATTTAAATGATAAGATGAAAGAAAAAGTCAAGTCAGTTAGGTAATTAAAATTCTAAACAAAAAATATTCAATTTTACATGTAACTCTCATCTAGCATGAAATCAGCACAGTAAAATAATCATTTAGCAATAATTAATAAAACCAATGATCAGTCAGTATGTAGGTGTACCAAAAATCTTGTCAAGAATGCTCATAGCAGCCCTATTTGTAATAGACCTAACTTATTCTCACTTTAACATGTAGAAGATTATTTAAAAAGTGTCATGTTCAAGTTATCCATTCATAAGTTTCTAAGAATGTTGAATAAGTACTACATAATTTGCAAACAATGTCTGCAATTATACATAAAGTGATATATTATATATCCTCTAGAACAAATGAGAAACTAGTATCTAAAATAAATTAGAAAACAATATCTGAAATAAATTAGAAACTGGTGTCATGGTTTAAAAACTAAAAGGTTGAAGTCACCTATTATGAAATATTAAGTCTTAAAAATAAAACAGAAATAGCCTGTCTGCACACAAATCTGTGCACAAATATCCTGAGGGTTAGGAAAGATAGAGCTGAATCAATAATAATTTACAAATCATTCCAATAATCTATGTAAATATTCAAAATTTGAATATGATGGTGGTGGAGGCTACGGTGGCTGAAAAGCAATTGGCTGATGAAAGGTGCCTCTATACATCACAGTTACCTGAGAGATACTCATAAAATTTAGCATCTAAACTTAATAAATTCATTTAAAAAATAGGCTGAATATGGACTAACTCATCCAAATGCAGGATGTTAGAAGAGAGTCCCCTTGAAATATGAAGTCAGCCATGTAAGGGCAAATAAGTTTGCCTTATACTGAGAGTAGAAGACTTAACGGATTTTCTTGTCTAACTGGTGGTTTGGGAAAATAATGTGAAATACTTAAATCAGGGTTGGAAAAGTTATAGTGACCACATGTTCTGATCCCAAATCAGGAATTTTAGCAATGTATATAAAAAGTTTTATGAGGGTCTAAAAATTAAATTACATTTATACCTTTAACATACATCTAGGCTAACTTTATAGAAAATATTAAAACTGTATCAAATTTGAATAGTTCATAAAGGCAGTCATGGAAAGAATATTTCAGTATCATTTAATTCTTTGTTCTGAGTTCCAGTGTTCAGTGCTCCTTACCCAGTGCTCCTCGAACTTTGCTGTGAATGCAAACCATCTGGGAATTGTGTGAAAAGGCAGATGTGGATCCAGTAGGTCTGCCGTGGGGTCTGAGATTCTGCATTTCTAACAAGCACCTAGGCGCTTCTGTTGCTCTCTGGCTGGGACCACACTTTGAATAGGAAGTCCTTGAAGAGCCAGGAAAGGCCCCAGACCAGTTGCTTCCAAGCCACGAGCAACTTTGTCCCTTTATTCCAGTATGCCATGCAAATATTACATGTTTTTCTGCTGACAGGGAAAAACTTAGGAAGCAGTGTTGTAGAAGACAATGACATAACGCATTTCAATATACTTTCAAAGGCAACAACATTAATTGGATTGGCCAGGGATCTGGCATACTGGGTTAGATCTTCCTTATTTTTAAAGCTAATAGCTTTGAGGGTCGTATTTTAACTAGGTACCATGTAAATTTGTCTTCTCTCACTTATAGGAACTTGTATTTTTTATAGTATTAGCAGAAAGTTCTCCTTGTTTTCTTTTCTTTGATGGGGAGCAAATAAAGTGCCCCGGGGAGACTGTCTTCACATTTGCCAGGGGTCCTGTGAAGCAGAATTCTACAACTACATGCCTATCCTAATTCCACATGGGCAGAGCCACACTCATTCTGTTCAGCATGACATCATTCACTGGAGCATTCTACGTCGCACAGTCATATTTGTTGGGTGGATTAGCTTTCCATGCAATGGATTAATCATCCTCCGGGGTTCTTTAACCTTTTTCTTTGAGAAGGTTGATTTTTGTTTTCCTTGTGTTCGGCATCATGGGCCAACGAATGCAAATGATCATGTGGCTCTCTTGCCATTGGAACTCCTGTGGATCGGTGGCTCTCAAGCTTTCGTGTGCTTCTCAGTTACGTTAGGAACTTGGTTGAAATACAGTTTCCTGGTCTTATTCGTGGAGAACATGAGTTAGTCAATTCAGGGCATGGTCCAGCAACCCTTATTTTATTTTTTTCAAGCTCCAAATTGCTTCTTGACAGGTGGACTCTAGACCACCCTTTGAGAAACACTGCTCCAGTGGACCACAGTACATGAACGTGGCCCAGGAGTAACTGTTGGGAACGTTCCATAATACTCAGAGCATCCTGTAAGGAGACATGAAGGCTCTGAGTCATAAGAAGGTGTGAGTCTAAGAATGGTCACTGTTAGTCATGATGCACTAAGAGATGTGAGCTTTTTGTCCCAGGTTTCCAGTTTGAACTTAGGTTTTCAATTTAATTTCTTTCATTAGGGGTTTTTCTTTTCTTCTTTTTTAAGTTTATTTTGAGAAAGAGAGAGAGCAAGCAGGGGAGGGGCAGAGAGAGAGGGAGAGAGAGAATCCCAAGTAGGCTCTGTGCTGTCAGCACAGAGCTGGATGCAGGGTTCAATCTCAGGAACTGTGAGATCATGACCTGAACTGAAATCAAGAGTCAGACACTTAACTGACCGAGCCACCCAGGTGCCTCAGGGGGGTTTCCTTTTACTGTATAATAATTAATGGTATTTATAGTACTCAGAAATCTGTCCTTTGATGGTGGGTCATGTTTTTAAAAGTAAAAAACATCACCTTTAATATATCTTATTTTTATTTATATATTTTTAACTTTTTTAAATGTTTGTTTATTTTTGAAGGAGAGAGAGACAGCATGTGAGCAGGGGAGGGGCAGAAGAGAGGGAGACACAGAATCCAAAGCAGGCTCCAGGCTCTGAGCTATCAGCACAGAGCCTGATGGCAGGGCTTGAACCCACGAGCTGTGAGATCATGACCTGAGCTGAAGACAGACGCTTAACTGACTGAGCCACCCAGGCACCCCAGGGGGATTTCTTTTTACTGTATAGTAATTAATGGAATTTATAGTACCCAGAAATCCATCCCTTGGTGGTGGGTGATGTTTTTAAAAGTAAAACTAAGGGGCGCCTGGTGGCGCAGTCGGTTAAGCGTCCGACTTCAGCCAGGTCACGATCTCGCAGTCCGTGAGTTCGAGCCCCGCGTCGGGCTCTGGGCTGATGGCTCAGAGCCTGGAGCCTGTTTCCGATTCTGTGTCTCCCTCTCTCTCTGCCCCTCCCCCGTTCATGCTCTGTCTCTCTCTGTCCCCAAAATAAATAAACGTTGAAAAAAAAAATTAAAAAAAAATAAATAAAAGTAAAAATAAGACATATGAAAGTCACCATTCATATATCTTATTTTTACAGAAAGATCTTAGACTTTTGGAATAGAGCTCATGTAAATGGTAGGTGTAGAAAATTGATATAAATTATTGAAAAAGGCTTAAATTAAATCCAAAGATCATGTACTCAAGTTTTTTAGTTTCAATTTTCTTAATTCTAAAAAATGCAAATATATACGTATATGTGTCTATACATACCAACATATACAACACAAAATGCCATTCTTATTAAATAAATTAATAGGTCATTACCTTGGGAAAATATAGCTACTCCTCTTAAAGTCTATGTACTAGATAGAAATAGAAGTAATATTTTTTTTAAAAAAAAAATCACAAAAGCATCTGGTTTTAACTCTGTATGCTATAACTCTTACCAGTAATGATGTTCAATTGGCATAAGTGAAGACAATGCAGAAACTGCAAGGAGAACAAGTGAGAAACAAGAAGGGGCACCATTCTACCAGAAAACAAGCATGCTCTCTGCCAAGTCCTCCAACACCCCCCGCCCCATGCCTTCCCAGACGGCCGCTCTGTCTCAGAAAGCAGCTTCTCCACCAGGCTTAATCTTTCAAACACAGCCTTAAACACTGGCGCCCACACCCACACATGAGCCATCAAGGCACTCCGGCTTTACCCTGCAGTGGGCGTTAGGAGAACAGACTCTGGGACCAGATTTCTTGTCCTTTCCTTATGACCTGGGTGATTCAGGGCAAGTCACTTAACGTCTATGTAACTCAGTTTCCTTACCTGCAAAACGGAGATAATAACAATTCTCACCTTATTGGAAAATGGAGAAGACTGAATCAAAGAATACGCGTGGATGAGCTTTTGGACTAGTGTCTGGCACACGGGAAGCCGCGTAAATGAAAAAGATATTACTGCCATCATTATGTCTTTTGCTATACTTACATACAGCTCTCTTTTGCAGCGTCTCTCACCTTTAGCTTTTAAGAGGGGAGGGAGATTTACTTTGCTCGCGTGTGGTGGTGGTGACTTAGCAGAAGCAAGATGGATTCATTATAGCAGAGCTAGTATGAATGAAGAAGACAAACATCCTATTAGCCCACACCATCCTAGACACACTTGATTTTCCCAAGGGCTCCCCGGATGTTTTAGAAGACCTCATGGGAAAAAGTATTGCCTAGAGCTCTCCAAGGAAAACTTAACAAGAAAAAAAAAGTGGCTTTAGAGAATCATTCTTGAATCAGATTTTTAGATGCACTAAACTTGTAAGAATGCAAAGAATTAAGATTAAAATTCTGAATTCCTACTGAAGAGATTCTTATTTTGTAAATGTCCCTGTCAAAGCAAAGTGCTAAATAAATATGGAAAAGATGGCTCTGACTGGGTTTCATAAACAACTATTAAAGGGCAACATGGCCTCATGCAGTAATTTTCAATTCTTTTTAAGGCAACAAAAAGCTGTTTCGAAACAAGATCTTATGCATGATTACTAACATATAAAATGGGGGAAAAAACCCTCACTGCTCTATTTAAAGTAGGTGACCACCCCCCACACCAAGCATTGGCTTCCTCCTTGCCCTGAGTACTGCGCCCTGATCTCTCCCAGGGGAACCCTAACAGTCCACAAGACATGGTTTGAAATTCGCTCATCTAGTGGAAACAGCCCTAAACTAGACATCACAGTCATTTACGATGTTATGCCATGTGTTGACTATGTGGTTTTCAGTACTTCACCGATCTGGGCCTTACATTCCTTATCTGCAAGTTGTGTGTTTAAAATGGATAACTCACCTCCACCGGCTCTCTCACTTTCCATGATCCTACTGTATAAAGAAAGTACAAAAAGAAAATAAGGATTCCGCTTCATGCCAAGATAGGGTAACAAGAACTGGATTTATCTTCCTATCTAAAATGACTTAAAAATGGTTAAAACACATAAAGCAATATGGCTTTTAAGATACTGGACATCAGGTGTCAGGCCTCAAACGACAGCGATCCCTGAGAGAAGGAAAACTCAAGAGGCAAACCCTACCGTCCCAGCCTGCTGCCTAGGACAGAGTTTACAAGGCCACTCACAGCCCAGGGAGAGAGAACCCGAGCGAAGCGCGGCAGCTTCCCCGAGCTGGGAGGCCAAGCTTGGCAGACTGGGGCTCTGTGATGACTAGAGTCTTCGGAGAAGATTACTGGAGAGGGGAGAACTCCCGGAGCACAGAACTGTGGAGACCTGCAGTCGGGGCGCCTGAAGCTTCAGCACAGAACCCATCAGCACCTGTGTGTGAGGAAACTGCATACCCGAGGACAGTAAAGGCCCACCTGATAGATCAGCTGCAACAGTCTCGGAGGCTCACGCAGGTCAAATAGTGCCTGATCCTACCACTCAGCAAAAGGCTTCATAATTTATGGATGTTGGGTAGAGTAACCAGAAGGGTCTGACCTCAGAAGTGGAGAAGAATTAGCCTTACTGTATTTTTTGCTAACAAAGCATAGACCTGAAAGGATCAAACTGTTTCTAAGTAACATAAGTGCATCCCAGAACAAAACTCAACAATATTTATAGAAACGATCTATCACTCAACACATTAAAATTCAGTGTCTTCCAAGAAACAGACTCTTAACTACAGAGAACAAATGTTACCAGAGGGGAGATAGGAGGAGGGGACGGGAGAAATAGGAGATGGGGATTAAGGTGTGCACCTGAGATGAGCACCAGGTGATGCATGGAAGTGTTGAATCACTATATTGTACACCGGAAACTAATACAACACCATATGTTAACTCTACTGGAACTAAAATAAAACATGTAATACAACACCCCCATCCCTGCCCCCAAAGTCAGTGTCTGACATGACCCATGATAAAGAGAAACATCAACCAATTGAAAGCAAACTGGAAATGATACTAGAACCATTACCAGAACTGGATTTCATATGAACGAGAGGAAAGACTCAGTATGTTAAGGAGAGACACGAAAGGTACAGAAAGACCCAAATCTAATTTTGGGAGATGGAATTACACTACCTGAGATGTAAAACACACTGACGGAAATAAAGGTAAATTAAACATTGCATATATATATATATATATATATATATATATATATATATATATATTCTGAACTTGAAGGCATAGGAATAGAAACATTCCAAATTAAAACACAGGGAGGAAAAAAGACTGAAAAAAATGACCAAAGCCATAAGAAGCTGTGCGAAAATGTCAAGCAGCCAGATGTAGGTGAAAATGGAGTTTCCAAAGGACAGTAGAAAGAGAAGGGGACAGAGAAAATTATTTGAAGAAATAATGGCTCCAAATTTTCCAAATTTGATGAAAACTAGAAGCCTATAGATCCAAGAAGCTCAATAAAACCCAAGCATAAGAAACATAAAGAAAACAACACCAAGACACATCATAATCAAATTGCTCAAAATCAGTGAAAATGATAAAATCTTAAAAGCAGTAGTGAAAAAATGACATCTAGGTAAACAAACATAGAAGGACAGCAGATTTCTTCTCAGAAACAACGCCAGTGTGAATAAAATGAAGTGACATGTTTACTGAAGGGAAAAATGTCATTGTAAAATTCTATGCCTAACAAAACTATTTTTCAAACACAAAGACAAAATAAAGTCTTTTTTAGACATATAAAAGATGAAAGAGGGGCACTTGGGTAGTTCAGTTGGTTAAGCATCTGACTCTTGGTTTTGGCTCAGGTCATCATCTCGATGGTTCATGGGTTTGATCCCTGCATCAGGCTCTGTGCTGATAGCACAGAGCTTGCTTGGCATTCTGTCTCCCTCTCTCTCTGCCCCATCCCTGCTTGCTCTCTATCTATCTCTCTAATAAATAAATAGATAAATAATAAACACTTAAAAATGAAAGAATTTATCAACACAGCTGTACTACAAGAAATGTTAAAAGTCTTTTGGGCAGAAAGAAAATGATACCAGATGAAAATCTGCATTTATAGAAAGGAGTAAATAGCACTTTTTCTAATTTATTTAAATCTCTGTAATTTATAATCGGTCATTTATAGCCCAAAACAAGAACAATGTAGAGTTTACAACATGTATGAGTCAAATGCATGAGAACAAGCACAAAAGTCAGGAGGACAAAAGTGGAGGCACAGTGTTGTATGATTCTTCAACTATATGTTTCTGTGTATAATATAATGTGAAGATGATGTGCTGAATTATATATGTATACTATAAACTCTAAAGCAACCATTAATCTAACAACAAAGAATCGTAACTAATAAAAACTAAACAAATAAATAACAAAAAAAGGAATAAAGTGGAATGTTCAATTAAGCCAAGAAGATGACAAAAAGAAAAGATGGGAAAGGAAACAGAGAAGAACAAATGAAATGACATTTAAGGCCAACCATGTCAATAGCACATTAAATGTAAATAGTGCAGACACCCTCCCCCCAAAAGGCAGAAGTGATATGAATAAAAAAAAAGCAAGTCCCAATTAAATGCTGCCCACAAATAGCCAATTTGGATTAGAATTAGAAAGCTTAGAAACAGGTATAGAATTTAGCATGCTAATTCTAACCAAAGGAAAGCAGGAGTTTCTCTATTAATAGCAGAAAAGGCATATTTCAAAGCAAAAAATATGCCAAGGTATACAGGTAATTTCATACATATAAAGGGGTCATCAAGAGGACATACTATTCCTAAATACTTTTGCACTTTAATAAGAGTTTCAAAATGCATAATGAAAAAAAAACTGATAGAATTGTGCGAAAAAAATTGGCAAATCCACAATAATGGGTATTTCTGTAATGTACTGGTTAACACATTTGCCTCACATAATAATTGATAGAACAAGTAGTTATAAAATCAGCAAAGATGTAGAATATTTGAACAATATTTATCAACTGGACCTTATTAAACTTTATAGAACACTTTATCAACCACATCAGAATGCTCATTTTTTTCAAGTACATGTGGAATATTAATAAGTTAAACCATATTCTGGGTCACAGAACAAATCTCACACTAAAACAAATAGTCAAGTAATATATGTTCTCTGACTACAATGGAATTAAATTATAAACCAGTAACAGACCAATTAAAATCCTCAAATATTTAAAAACTAAATATCACACTTCTAAATAATCCATGGGTCAAGGAAGAAATCAAAAGGGAAACTATAAAAGTATTCTTAACTGAATGAAGATAAAAACATGACATCAAAATTTCTGAGAGGCAGCCAAAATAGTATTAGAGGAAAATTTATACAACTAAGTATCATTATTGAAAAGATTAAGGTATCAAATCAATAATCTTAGTTTTTACTTTAAGAAAGTAGACAAAGAAGAACAAATGAAATCCCAAAGTAATCAGATGAAAGGAAATAAGAAGATCACATTAGAAATCAATAAAATAAAAAACAGAAAAAGAGAGAAAATCAAAGAAACAAAAGTTAGTTCTTCAAGAAGATAATAGCACTGATAGGCTTCTAGTTAGACTGATCAGGAGAAAAGACAAACATTACTAATACCAAGAGTGAAAAAAATGTCATAACTATAGATTATAAATCTATATTAAAGGATAAGAGAATATTATGAATAAGTTTATGCCAATACATTTGAGAATTTAGATGAAGTGAATTAATTCCTTGAAACACACAAATATTTCAAGAAATATTTCAGAAAGAAATAAATAACCTGAACAGCTCTATATTGATTAAAGAAATTGGATTTGAAGTTTCATACCTTCGAAAATGAAAACTAGGTTCAGGTGGCTTAACTTGTGAATTCTACCAAACATTTAATGGATGAATAATACCAGTGCTATAAAATTCTCCCAGAAAACTGAAGAGGAAGGAACACTTTCCAATTCATTTACTGAAGCATTACTGTGATAGCAAAAAGGAGACATTACCAGAAAAGAATACTTGCAAACCAATATCCCTCATGAACATAGATGCAAAACTCTAAGCAACATTTTGGCAAATTAAATTCAACAATGTATAAAAAGGATAATATATTGTGACCAAGTGGATTCATCCCAAGAATGCTGGGTTGGTTTAACATTTGAAAACCAAATCAGTATGATTCTTTATGATAACAAACTCTAAAAGAAAAACCATAAGACAATCTCAATAGATAGAGTAAAAAGCATCTGACAAAATCCAGTATCTATTCCTGATTAAAAAAAAATCCTCATTAAAGTAGTAATAGAAAGAAACTTAGCCTGATGAAAGTCACCTAACAAAAACCTATAGCTAACAGTAAACTTCATGGTGAAAGACTGATTATATTCCCTCCAAAATAAGGAATAAAACTAGGATATCTGCTCTTACCACTTTTTTCCCCGATATCATACAGGAACTTCTGGCCCATGAAGTCAGGCAAGAATATATAAAGGGCATCCAGGTTAGAAAAGAAGAAAAAGAAGTCTTTTTTGTAGATGGCATGATTATTTATGTGAGACACTGGCAACTGACAATCTGTTTTTGTATGGCTTCAAAGAATGAAGAATGGTTTTTACATTTTTGTATAGTTGTAAATAATAACAACAATAAAAGAAGAATCTGCAACAGAGACTTTATGTGGCCCATAAAGCCTAAAATATTTACTATCTGGCCCTTTAGAGAAAATGTTTGCCAACCCCTGGTCTGTGTAGAAAATCTACATAGAAAATTTATGCAGAATCTCCACAAGCCTACTAGATCAAATAAGTGAATTTAGCAAGGTCATGAGATATAAGATTAATACACAAAATCAATTAAACTTCTACATAATTACAATGAACAATTAGAAATTGAAATTTTAAAAATTCCACTTAGAGTAGCATCAAAAACATTTACATAGGGGTAAATCTGACAAAAGATGTAAAAACCCTATGTGATGAAAGTTACATAATATTGCTGAGAAATAAATAACACAAAAATAATGGAGAGATATTTCTTCTTTATGAGTCAGACGACAATAATGTTACGATGTCAATTTTCCCCTAGTTCAATGCCATCTCAAAATCTCAGAAAGCATTTCCTGTAGAAATTAACAAACTGGTTTAAAAATTCTTATGGAAATGTACAAAACTAGAGTAGCCAAAATAATTAAAAAAAGAAAAAGGTAGGAAAATGTATACTACCTAACTTTAAGGCTTACTATAACAATATAGTAATTAAGACAATGTGGTATTGGTGTAAACACAGACAAACAGAATAATGGAACAAAGCAGATACAGTCAACTAAATTTTTTCTCCAAATTACAAGATCCAAGAGATTCAGTGGGGAAAGGATATATTTCAACAAATGATGCTCAGATGCCCCCTAGGATCATAAACAAAAATTGACGCAAAATCATTCACAGACTTAAATGCAGAACCAAAAAGTTATAAAACTTCCATACTAAAACATGGAAAATCCTTGTGATTGTGTATTAGGCAAAGATTTCTTGGACATAACCCCATTTAAAAAAGAAAAAGATAAATAGAACTTCATCAACATCAACTTTGGGGGGAAGTCATTATCTTGATCTAATAATGGCTTCTGGGTATTCATATATACATTAAAATTTTTCAAATTGACCTTCTAAACATGTGCATGCATGTGTCATTTATAAAGCTATCACATGTTTTAAGTTAAATAAAAATGAAATAAAACATTTGAGATATATATATGTATATATGTATATACATATGTGTGTATATATATATATACATATACACACACACACACACACACACACACACACACACACACACACACACATATATATATATAAAATATTAGAGTTAAAAATCTAACTTGCTGGAATCCTTAAGTAATTTTTACATTTCTTTCTCACTTTAAAGGATAAATGCAAATAACAGGAAAAAGCCAATCAGAAGCAAGTCTATATATAACTCCATATTTGGTATCATCACATAGTCACTCATACGTACTAGTGCTAACTAAGTAATTTAATAGCATATCACCAACAGACTATCCCCAGCACTCCAGGGAGTATCTGGAGTGTGAGGAAAGTACATAAGACCACAAAGTTGCATAAAGAGTTTTAATTAACAGAAAATATTACAGTTCAATCAAACATTAAGTATGTGGACTGCATTACTGTGAGAATTACTGGGTGATCTTAGCCTCTGAAGTCCCTTTACCTGACTCAAAAGTGTTAGTGATATTTTTCTTTTCCTGTGCCAGGCTTCAAGGTTCATCTTCCACACTCTCTGCAGTGCCACTTCATGTGCTGAGTCTAGGAGGCTGCCAAGACAACCTTTTCCTTCCACCCAACTTGAACTGCTCCTCCCTCTCTCTGTTGGACCCACTTCTGATTGTATTTTTTGCAATCTCTTCAATTTCCTGCCTTCCAGAAAGTTACAGGTCATAATGTAGCTTTCACCTGCCTGGTATAGATATTTGCAAAACAAATCCAACATTATAATGGGGAAGGGAGCTTAATGCCTTTTATAGGTGCTCATCATCTTTCTATCTGATCACTTTTTCTGCTCATCTTGCTCAGTGAAGTTTTGCTCATCTTGCTCAGAAGTTTTTCCTGCAACTTCTTTCCCTCCTTGTATGACTTTCCTGTGTTATGGTTTTGTTATAATTAGCAAATAACCTTGGTACATCCCTTAGACTTCTCACACTTTCAGCAGAATTGCCAACAGATCTGCATCCATGTTTACAAGGCTTTGTAACGATGCAAGACCATGGGCTGATGCTTTTGAGAAGGTTTGTGTAAAATCATAAAGAGGATAAGGATTATATTATTATTATATTATATATATTAAATATTATATATTTAATTATATATATATTATATTATTCCTCTCATGCTGCATTTACCAGAACAGGAGATTTCTCAGGGTGTATAGAAGAGTCTTACCTGGAAAGGCTCTAACTCCAGGATTATTTTTCAACATAATTGAGTCAGGAAATCCTTGTTGACCGCTTAACAGTATTTAAACACAAACCCTTTGGAAACTCCCTCTTCCTCTGGCTTCTAGAACTCCTAGACAACCTGTTAACTTCTTGAAGTTATCTTAACAGCTCTTCTTCCTACCTATATGCACTGTGAATGCAAATGTAGACATTTCCCCAGCTTCTCTAAACTCTCTCCCAAAAACAACTTATTCACCCTCACTTGCGACTTAATTACTTCTCACTGATAATCCCGATCTTCCCTTCTCTCCTGCCTCTAGACTTGTACTGTCCAATAAGAAAGCCACTAGTCACTAGTGAGACCTTGAAATGTGGCCAGTCCCCCTTGAGATGTATCATAAGTATAAAACACAAATATAAGAAAAAATTAATATGGATTAAATGTTGAAGAATATTTTGGATATATTGGGTTAAATAAAATATATTACTAAAAGTAATTTCATTTGTTTCTTTTTATCTTTTCTGAAATTCTAGCTCCTAGAAAATTTAGTATTACATATGTGGCTTGCATTACATTTCCACTGAACAGCGCTGCTCTAGACCTGAAATTCAAACTGACCATTTAAATTGAACACAGTAGAAGCTGATACCAATCTATTCCAGACCCTCAAGTCTGTTCACTGTTATTATGGAATAAACATCAGTTGGCATGAGACACATAGCTTGTATAACATCAGCTGCTGCTGTTAAGGAAATTGTATGATGAAGGAACTAACTCTAGGATAAATAACTTATGAACTGGGTGACAGGATGACTCTGGTAATTGTCAAAGAGCCTGTCAGCATCACTCATGGGCAGCTACGGCAGGAATGTATGTAGGACTGGGAAATAACACTATATGCTTTTGACTAGAAAGGTACAGCAGTTATGAATGAAAACAACCAGGGATTTGCCAAAATAGTGGATAAAGTGTATATGCATTTGGAGTCAGAAATGTGAGCAGTTACACATTGTGACATATTCACCTCAGGTACTGTAACCACCTAAATGTGCCAAATATTTTCTTACATGATCTTGGCTAATAGAATCTTCCTCTTCACCTAGCCTAAAACCTGGAGTCATTTTTGACTCAACCCTTTCCTTTATTCCCCATAGCCAAGCACCAAACCCCATTTATTCTACCAACACCCACTTGCCACATCCACATTTTTTTCCTCCTTAAAGAAAACCAGGGAAGGGAGACACAGGTCCATATGCTGCCCCCACGGTCCCAAGAGGGAGAGCTCATGATTTGGCCTGCCGCTATATGGTGACGAGTAACTTACAAAAAAACAACGTCCCGTTCTTTTCTCCAGTAGAAATAGCTGGTAGTTAGGAATGCAAATAGGTGAGATGGACAGGCCCTCAAGATACCTTAAGATGACACAGGAAAGGGTTTTAGAGCAGAACAAACCCTATTTTCTTTCTTTGCTTCTCTCTTTCCTGTCCCTTCCCCCTAATTATTTTTATTGCCTTCTTTTTCTAATACATGTAAGCTGTGTGGGTCGGTGAACACAGTTTCATTACTTGACATAGCAGAATACAATTCCTAAGTGATTTTGGATTATCTCTTGACTTGTGTTAAGAGGAAATAACTCAGAATTGCATGTGCAGCTGGCATTTATGTCAATTAAACTGTAAACCTTATTGAATTTTAAGACTTTGAGTAGCCTAGAAATTCTCTTCTTAAACAAACTGGCAATTGTCTAAGCATATGTACCAGGGTACTTAATTTTTATAGTTTCATTGTTTTTAAAGACTCTACTGATGGCATGTTAGGTTGTGCGAGTCCTGTTCAATAACAGAATGCATAGATATATAAAGTCTATGTGCAGAAGCTCTCCTGTGTATTGATTGATTATAGGCAAAGAAAATTTGATGCACAGATTTTTTTTCGAAAAAATCTGTCTTTGAAATGGTCCTTTGCTGTCACAGTTAAGACCGTCAAACTATAGTCTAGTTGTTTCAGTCAGCTCCTTTGCTATTGAGTTCATGCCAGTATTTTATTTAAGTGCTAAGTAAATAATATATTAAGTGGAATTATGAGTGCCACTAATTATTAATGTGCTATACATTTCCTTAATCAAATTCAAATTATAGAGCAATTACTAAACTGAGATGTTTTATAATCTTTGATTTAGAAAAATTCGATCTCTAACTTTCCTGCAGCATAAACCATACTAACACATGGTTCAGCTGCAGCCATGATCCAACACATGGGCAGTTTGTGTGTCCAAATATCCCCCATCAATTAAACCCTATTGTTACATAAGTTTCTTTCCAGCCTCTGTACACCTGCATTGGACTAAACCACAAAGTCAATCAACTGTACCTTTACTGCGCCATTCTCGTGGATGGTGACACAGTTGTCGGCATCTTCTGAGAGTTGGTACAAGGCTTGAGCTGTTGCTCGATGCACATTGGGGTCATCTGACTTCAGGTAATGCACTAATGGAGCCACTGCTTTGTACTCGCCAAAGGCCACTCTATTTCTGCCCCACATACAGCAATGTGAAATAGCTTCTGCTAGATGACGCCTCAGTTTATCATTATTCTGCACAAAGGAAATGAATTGTGGTACACGCATTGCAAAGAACCCGTGAGGTCATGTTTCTGTGCTACCTGTTTATTATCCAATAAAATGCCAGTGAGTCAAGGGAGAAGGGCTAAGTGGCTATTCAGGTGGTGTCTTGAAAGAAATTAGTATTTTGGTGGCCCCGATGGACCAACGTTCAATCCTGAATTTTCTTCTTATGACTTTAAAAAATGTTTAACTTTTTTTAATTGACTACTGAACATAGTTAATACACTCAAAAGCAATCAAGTGCCTGGCATTTGTTATTTGCTCAAGGTTTGATTTCCTTTTGAGCAAGTGCTCTAATAAAAAAAGAAAAGTAGTTAAAGAATACTGGGCATTCTTAAGGGAGCATTTCATTTAACTGGCATAGGTAGATTCACCCTATACTTTCACCCTAGGAATACTTCTACATCAGTAATATACCTTGGTTTCCTAGAGGGAAAAGACAGTGCAGCAAACAATGATATGTTTGAGTCCGCCATTTTCCTTTCTATATCCTTTATACACGCTATATCCTTTTTTTGTATGTAATTAACTGCAATAGGTATAATATAACCAAATAGGATACAGTTTTCTGCTTAATAATTGTACTATTCTCTTGATTGAGGCAACGACTTGGTGTCCTTAACTGAATCTGGCAGTTATTCTTAGGAACTCAGAATTAGACTAAAAAGTCTTCTAAACCAAGCATCCTTCCAGTGATTGAATTTCTGCTCTACGACTTTCCTGCCAAGAGGTAGCCCAAGCTATGCTCAAATACCTCTGATCGTGGTGAAGTCATTATCTCTCAAGGCTGCTTATTCTATCTGGCACAGCTCTGAATAAATAATACAGTGGTTGCCAAAGTCTTCTAGTTCAAGAATGCCATCAATCCAAGCTTGCTAAGCCTGGGGAAGAGCATTTAACTTGTAATGTTGGCATGAACAATCATCTTAAGGATAATGAATGATAATGATGGTGGTGATGGAAAATGATAGTTAACACTTCTATAATAACACTTACATTTGGCACTACTTTACTTGCCAGCAACAAATAAAAAACAGCCTATATTTTACAAGGATCTTGCATATTAAATTGTACAGTTAGAACACACTTTCACATTGATCAGTCTCGGAGACATTAAATTAGTTGACCAAAATCTCATACCTCATAGGTGATGGATATTAAGCTTGAATCCAGGTCTCCGGACTCTAAGTTTATGGTTTTTACCACTACTCCATGATATCTTAAGACCATATACATTTAAAATAAAAGGATGTGTTACTTACTGTATTTGCTAGTTTGGACAATAAAGGGACAACTCCACGATCTGTAATAACAGCCAAATTTTCTTGATCTTTTGCTATATTTGTAATAGCAGCACATACACTTGCCAAAACTTCTTTATTATCTGATTTCAGTAAATTGACGACAAGTTCTAAACCACCAACAAAGGAACGGACCATTTCTCCAGCATCCTAGAGAACAATTAAAAACAAAAGATGTTATCAAAAATAATCTTTTGATTAGCATTTTTTAAAAAAAAGCAGAAAGTAAGGATAAGGCTATTAAGTACACCTTTGGCATAAAAAATTCAATTTATTTATTATACATAATTTCTATGTATGTTTGCATATGTACATAACCACACGATTCAACTTCAACAAATATTTATTGAATAACTATTATGTGAGAGTTACCATGCTAACTACTGGGAATACAGAAGTTAGTAAAATACAGCTTATTCTTATTTGCAGTAGTTATGCTTTATGAAGTCATCACAAAAATTGAGTTAGTAAAGGGGCGCCTGGGTGGCGCAGTCGGTTAAGCGTCCGACTTCAGCCAGGTCACGATCTCGCGGTCCGTGAGTTTGAGCCTCGCGTCAGGCTCTGGGCTGATGGCTCAGAGCCTGGAGCCTGTTTCCGATTCTGTGTCTCCCTCTCTCTCTGCCCCTCCCCCGTTCATGCTCTGTCTCTCTCTGTCCCCAAAATAAATAAACGTTGAAAAAAAAATTAAAAAAAAAATTGAGTTAGTAAATACTGAACCATTGTTTCTAGGGGGAATGCAGTGTTAGGTCAACAGATCAATACAACACTGATCAATAGATAACCTTGTTTTATGGGTTTTTCCACTTAGGCTATTTTATTTCATACATTGTTAATTCATCAACTCATGGACACCTGGACTCATGGTGAGTCCATGGCTGAACTCATGGACACCACCACACTATAAGTCATGCCTGAAGGAAGCTTATCTAACACATGAATTTTCTCTGAAAGGCACAGCCTTCTTGGGTTTAGGAACACTAGAGAGCACTGGGTTCCACACACAGGGGCCATGTTAAATAGTGAAATCACCAACAAAACCCACAAAGATGTGAAAAATATGGCACTAAGTAGACAACAAAATTGATGCTTGTTAACAGTATGGGAGCTAACAACAAAAAGGCAGAGAGTCATCTTGTTCAACCTCAGCTGAGAACGTGCATTTTGGGCAACTCAAAATTTTCACCTCGCCGTGCACGTCCAAGAATGACCATGGAAGTGCTGTGAGTATTGATTTCAGGGTTACAAAAATTTTAGCAAGAGGGTGAAAATTCCCAAACAGACTCTGTGAAGAATGTAGATTGACTGTGCATGCTCTTTTGCCATCATGTTGCTTGCCATCCAGTGGGGAAGAGTGGCATTAGGAGATAAGGGTAATGAACAGCACTAAGAGGAAAGAGGTAAAGATACTACAATGACACGCAACAAGGGAGGCATTCAAGGACGTACCCCGCCCCAAGAGAATGTTGGTAAACTAAAGTCTAAAAGATAAGGAGTTATCCAGGATGGAGGGGATAATCATGAAACAGACCTGAGAATGAGAGAGGAGGCACCTTTTTTTTTTTTTCTTCTTCAGTGTAGTGTAGCTAGAGCATAAGTATGAAAGGGAGAATGGGAGAAAATGATACTTCCTGAGATCTTGAAGGCTCTTTACTGTTAGCCTTGGCAGAGAGTATAGAGATCATTTTAAGGGCATGAGAAAGCCACTGAAAAGGTTTAAGTGTGTGTCTTGGGGGGGGAAGAGTGGGGAAGGGCATTTTATCAATTTTGTATCACAATAGCTCTCTCAGGATTGCAGAGTTGAGGTTAGGGCAAAGAATGTGCTGGGGACTCAGAGGCTATTTCATTAAGGTCACTTAAGAGGTGGTGGCAGTTTGGATGCAGGTTATGGTCTGGACCTGGAGAAAGGGGTGTGGGTTGGTGAACACCAACTGGAGACGATGAGGACCAGTGATCTGATGGTGATGCCCATGTTTCTGGTTTGACCCCATGGTTCTCATGTTGGAAAGGCAGGGTGTTGTTTTCTGTTCTTACGGTGAGAAAGGATGGTATTTGATATTAGGAGGCCTAATTTGAATGAAATGCCTACAAGACATTTAAATGGAGACATCCAGCAGTCAGTTGCATATATGCCTTTGGAGCTCAGGAAAGAAAACCAGGCTTGTGTCATAGACTTGGAAGTTGTCAGTATGGAGACCGTAACTGAAATAACGGATGTGAGAGATGGTGAGTGAGGGAGAAGTGGGTTCTCTGTGTCAGTGCTGCAAGTGTGGGTGGGAAAAGAATTTGTCAGAGGAACCTGAAAACGGATGGTTGCCCAGAAATCCTCACCTCCCTAATGTATGGTGGTGGCTGTGTGATGTCCAATTATTTGGCTCTGGGGCTTTCTCAAGAACTTAATACCTTTTTTTTTTCTTGGTGCAGAAGGTGATTTTATTAAAGCATGGGGACAGGAACCATGGGCAGAAAGAGCTGTACTGGAGTTGTGTGTGTGTGGCTGGGGCGGGGGGGGGGGGGCAGGGTTCTCTGGAGTTGGGGAGATAAAGTCAAGAAGGAGTTTCCAAAGAGAAATTAATACCTTCTAAGTGCCAATCATGTATCAGGCACTTTGCATACATTATCTCAGTTAAACCACACAATAACCACACAGAACAGATATTATTTCCATTTTAGATTTTAAAGACTGAGGTTTCAAAGATGTTGAACACCATAAACTAGACTGTGTCCCTCAAGGGGCTGTGTTCTAGTAATCATAATGAACTTTATAATCATAAATCTGAACATCTCATTCCCCTATCTCCCCAATTCTTTCATTGCCCTTAGGCAATTCTTCTTGCCCTTAGGATAAAAAACAAACTCCACATGTGGTTTACAAGCTTTTCATGGTGTGTGTGCCCCTGGCTTTCCTGCCTCACCTCTCTGCCTTGATCCCCTCTTCCAGCCCCCTACACATGAGCCCTAAGCCAGTCCCACCCCAACCCCCCACCCACATCCCCTGGCCCAGGAGTTAATAATCAGAATTCTGACACTCACTCTCTGAGAATGTGGCTCATTAAGTCTGGGATGGGGCCTATGAATTTTTTTTTTTTTAATCTCTTGTGAGTCTGAACTTCAGCCAATATTAGGAACATCAGTCTTTCAAGTTCATGTCCTCAAACGTGCCACTTGCATGTCTCTGTATCTTTGCCCATGGCTTTTTTATCTATTTCCCCACTAGCTTGGGACTTTCCACATAGCCTTGGCTACCAACTAAGGTAATGTTCTCTTTAGGGAGGCTTTCCTGAACTGTGAGTCTGGATTAAGCTGCTCTTACTATAACACCTGGTTTTTCCATGTTATAGCATTTACTACTCTCTGCAGGAGTGACTTAAATTGATTTGCCTTTGTTTATTGTTGTATGCCGAGTTTTTGTGAAAGTTTCTGGCAAGTTTCTAGAAACCCCATTGAATGAACTTGCAAACTCATAGCTACAAAAGGAAGCTTTTCCTGAGGACATAATGAACCAAACTAAACTTCTAGGGAATGGTAAAGGCAGGACCCCCTCAGGTTCTTCCCAAGTGTAAGTGGAAAGTATCTTCTCCACAACACGCTGCCTCTCCTGCCTGCTATGGGGACTGTGCAAACAATATTAGTGGCCTTGTTCTCAATACCACATGTAAATACAGGACACACTTTCACATTCTGATGTGTTAAAATTACTTACAAAATATTTGCCATTTTCCCTAAAATTCTACGATAAAGCTTGTTATATAAAACAAATGATTATACTTTCAACTGAATTCTACACTGTCACCTCTACACTAAGGCACAATCAAATCAAAAGACTGTAAAAGCTAATTTATTAACCTTTGGTCAAATATCCCACATACATTAATCCACGTTGCCATTTGAAGCATTTAGTAGTGGTAGTTGCTGTAGTGCTATTTCCATGTTGTAGGTGAGGAAAACCTTAGAGAAATAAATTAATATGTGCAAAGTACAAGAAGGATACACGGCAGAGTGGGATCTGAATCCATGTCTGCCTGGCCCCGAAGCCACTCTACAATACTGCAGTCATTGGTCCGAATGAAATAAATTCATAATCTTAATCATGTACTTGGTCTGGATGCATGAGTAAACTCAAAAGCAAAAACAATGGCTCTTAGAATTGCAGGGAACTTCCAATGTGCAGCCCCCAAACTCCACTTTTTTAAGTGATGTTATGTGTGTCAATAAGCTAATATATTAGTCAATTATGAAACTACAGAACGATTTTTCTTTCTCAAGAAAGACTGAAGGAATTCTGGGAAGATGATGGTGGCATAGTTTTTGAGTCTCTCTCAGAAAACAGAGACACTAGTGGCAGCAAAACAAAAAGCACAGAAATGCTAAACGAAAAGATATCGTCACAGACCCCCAAATATAAGCAGATTGGGGCAAACTACTGAAATTACAAAGCCCACATGTTCTAAGAAACCAGAAATCTGCAGAAAGAGGGACTTGTAAAGGCCCTAGAACCAGGGAGCCCACACTGATTAATGAATAAGACCAAAATGCCCCCAGGTCTGATGGTGCTGGAGCATTCTGTGGTCTGAATCCTTTGAACTCGTTATACTACAAACTGAAGGTTCCTTCTAGGTTGAAGCCTGCACTGAGGAGAAACTAGTGGGAGCTGCATACAAATAGAGCACAGCAGGGACAGAGGGATGAAGGAATGATAGAGTCCAGGTAAAAAGAGAGGAGGGGAACAAAGCAGTCTGAGTTTGCTCTCCATCACTGGGAAAGTAACAGAAATGGGATCTTGAGGACCATGAAATTAGAAATGCCACCCTGGTCCACATCTCCCTCTCAAAACACCACGAAAACTCACTGCACTTAAAAATGAGAAAAACAAAAAGACTATGGTCAATTTCAATATAGAATTACTAGAAGAAAAGGAATGAGCTGAAAGAACATTACAGAAGCAATGAAAGGAAAATGTTAATTAGAATTATCAAAGCTTACAAATTGGGTGATTAGTAAAAAAAAACAATTGTTAAGGGCAGGTGAAACCCATCTACAAAGAATTGGACATGAAAGCAGAATTCATTTTGAAAATGAAGAGTAAACCAGAAGGAACATAAAAATGAATAAATATAATGGGTAATACTTTTAAATAAATAGAATATGTGGAGAGTCCAAGGTGACAGAGGTTGGGGGAGGGGGGCAGCTGGGTGGCTCAGTCGGTTAAGCATCCAACTCTTGGTTTCACCTCAGGTCATGATCCCACAGGTTCGTGAGTTTGAGCCCTGCTTTGGGCTCTGTGCTGCCAGTGTGAGACCTACTTGAGATTCTCTCCCTCTCCTTCTCTCTCTGCCCCTCCCCCACTCACACTGTCTCTGCCTCTCTCAAAATAAATGAATAAACTTAAAAAATGATAGGGAAAAAGCTAACAAAAAATTGAAAAGACTAGGCAGAGAAAATAACATATGCATAGTGAGTCCCTAAGAAGGGAACAAAGCAATACAATGGAGCAAATTTTGAAAACCAGGATTCAAGAAAACTCTCTCCTGAAATAAATAAAACCTGAGAGTCACCCTATGTACCTGGGAAAATTGGCCCAGAATGTGCTAACATAGAGAAATATTCTAGTACAACTGCTGGACTTTAATAAAAAAAATTATTTGGTCATCTAGGCAAAAGACCAAGTCACTTCTAAGGGAAAGAATAAGATATCCTTAGCCTTTTAATAGGAATGTTTTTATGCAGAGGGAAAGGAATAACATATGTAAACTACTCAAGAGAAAATGTGAATCAACGTCCTAATATCTGGCCAAAATGACCTTCAAGTATAAAACTGTTATTGGGGCACCTGGGTGATTCAGTTGGTTAAGCATCCGACTTCAGCTCAGGTCATGATCCTGTGGTTCATGGATTCGAGTCCCGCATCGGGCACTGTGCTGGCAGCTCAGAGCCTGGAGCCTGCCTCAGATTCTGTGTCTCCTTCTCTCTCTACCCCTCCCCAACTTGTGCTCTCTCTCTCAAAAATAAACAAACATTAAAAAAATATAAAACTGTTATAAACGTGGAAGACTCCAGGGAATGTGTTAACACAGGCCCTTCTGAGGAATCCACTTGACATTGACTGTCAGATCTCCAAAAGACTAAAAACACATAGACAAAAGGATGGCAGATTTCTTAAAATGCCCTATTGGCTTCATTTCCTTCAGGATGAGGTTTAAATCATTAGCATGACATTCCAGTATTTTCCCTATCTCTCTAAACCTCACCCGCTGGTGTTATTTCCCAGTATACCCTTTTGCATAAACTATATTGCAGCCTCTAGGAATACTGGTGCCATGTTCTTTTACATCTTTGACTATGTTATTTTCTTTACCTGGATGCCCTTCTAAACTAGAAACTCCTACTCAGCCCTCAAAACTGACTCCTTTTAATAGCAGCTTAAATAACATTTCCTCCATAAAATTCACTCCCTCCCCCAACTCCCCTTCTCAGTAAATTCGTTTCCTCCCCTCTACATTCCTATAGATGATTTTATCCAAAATCCATTCCCTCATTCTCCCGTATTTCCCAAGCCTTGATTTTATTTGGGTGTCTAACTCTCACACAGAAGCACCTGGAGAAAATGCATCTATACCCCAGATGTAACTCTTGATTGGCCTAAGCCTATCGCGGAAGTCTCGTTGCCTCTGCCATTATTTGTTTAGGAGTAGGCTAGATATGGCCCAATTATGGCCAGTGCGTTCTGAGATGAGGTCTCCTAGGAATCTTCTGGAAGTTCTTCTATGTATAATAAGGAATAATCGCAGGTCACACTGAGAAAGGCAGAGCAGACAGAGGAAAATAGCCTGGGGTCCTTGATGACATTGTCAAACTGCTGAATCAACCAGGCCTAAATTCTGCTTTGGCTATTTAAAACCAAAGGTATCTATAGCCATTTTTTTCATTCTATTGCAGTTGTTTCTTATGGGTCCTTTCCCCATCCGCTGCCTGGTCTTATTCTCTGACTCTCACTTGGGATATGGTCTGGTTTCTGTCACACAGTAGACTTCCAATAAATCTTTGTGGAATTGTGAAAAAATAAAAATAATAAGGGGACTATGACTTTAAGATACTTAGCTGCAGTCACAATCACTAAAAAGCAAAAAGCATTCATTATGCATTAATAATGTAACTACATAAAATGGAATATAAATGGATAAGACCACTTTGACCTCATCATCTAGTGACTTCTGGTTGTCTCACTGCTTTATCAGCCACAGCAATGGGGCCATACTGGCAGAAATAACAAAAGTGATCACATCTGCTTCTGTTCCAAGAACTTCCTAAGGTGCATGGTATGAGATAGAGGGAGCCAAAGTCTCAATGAGATCATGGGCATGGCTCACCAAGGTCTTATAATGTTTACAATCTGTGGGACAGTGAAATGTTAAGACTCAAGCCTACAGGTCCTGCCAAAGTTTGTTTGTTTGGAAGGTAAGGACCCACCCCCCCTCTTGATCTCTCTCTCTGTTTTCCTTTTTAGGTTTAAAGATTCTAAACATATGACATCTTGCCTCACATAGTTTCTATGGAAAGGGAGACAGTATATTTAAGGATGGAAAAAGTAATTATTCTGCCAATACTGTCTCTCACTAATGCTAAACGACTGGGCAAATTCAACACATTTTCCACCTTCTCACATATCTTAAAAACTAGTCTTTGCCAATTTTGCCACTGGTGTGATATTGGTTATGCACAATTCAAATTTTCATCTCTAATGCAAAAACCCTCAATTAGAATAATATTAGTCATAACAATAACAAAATCTAACTTTTTGCAGTTTACAAAGGACTTCCTCATGCATGTCTCCTCTGATCCTCACAGCTCTGCCTGTGGGAGGCATGATGTCCTCATTTTACAGACAGGAAGGCTCAAGGTTCATGAATAGTCAGTGACAAAACGAAAAATCAACTGTATGTTTCCTGATTTCTCATTTCATGTCTTTTCACTATACACTGTGTTTTAGACCTGCAAGTCCCAACAATTAATATTAATGGGTTATACCTAGTTTATAAATAGTCAGAAGAATCTTCACAATTTAGAGGGTTAACAATTCCAAAGAGATGAAGCTACTTTGCCAATGACAGTTCCTAAGACAAATAAAAACAGTAACTGAAAGAGAATATGAAACACCTTCATACTGCTATTAAAGTTTGAATGGTTGAATAAGTAGGAAAAGGTGTCAAATTCAATGAACCCAAATCAAGTCAAATACACAAAATACGATGAAAAATATAAAGTAACAAAATACTACTGGTTGAAATTCAACTAATAGGAAAATATTAAGACATTATTTACAGATTAATGAATAAAACAGAAAATTGGATGTTTTGGCAAAGAGCAATTAAATTAATGGGTATGAAATTCCTTCTCTTGCCTCCAGCAAAAAGAACTGGCAGTTTTCTGATGAGGTGAGATATACATAATGCAACTTTAAAGCACATACAAGGCAAGCGTAACATGACTTAAGAACAAAAATTTGTAACCAGGAGGGCTATAAAAACACTGTTTTGTGCCATACAGACACCATACAATGCATAATACAGTATTTGAAAAAGATTTAAAAATAGCACATTGCATATAAAAAATTCCAAAAATGCTACATTCACATTCGAACAGCATGTCAGAGAAACCAAAACTGAACAGGCAGATCTTGTCCTAAAAGTATATCCAATATATCAAATGCTTTTAAAATTCTAAATACAACACACACACACACACACACACACACACACACACACACACACACATAAGGAGAACAGACTGTTTGTGTGGCTCTATCACAATAAGATCCTTGTTCTGTTTCTAGAAGTTAAGTCCTACGGCTTAAAAAAAAATTTACTGATTTAGAACTGCTTTACACTTTCAAATGTAGTTCTTAAAAAATCAAAGTTAGGATATCAGTTAGTACTTTTTCATTCTGAACTGAAGGAAAAGTAAATTAATTTCAGGTAAAATAAATGATTCCGTCCTCACAGTGTAGATTCAGATAGCAGAAAATTCATTGTACTTTGTAGGTAGCTTTATCAAATTAAATCACAAGAAAAATAAAGAGAATAAATTCAATGGTTCTGATTTTTTCTACTTTCCTAGCCTAGTTTAAGATAATTTTCTTAAATACCACAGAGAACTGTGATTTTGCCATTTTACTATGTCCTGTGTTGATTCTGCTTTAGATACAGTGTTCTATTAATGAGGAGGTCTAAACTGTGAGAAACCATTGTGTATCCAGAGGCTTATAGAGTTAATTAAATGACATTCTTAACCGATGATGTCTTTGAAAAATGCTTACAACTTGTACAAAGAACTAAACAAATGTAAGTCATATTATCATAAAATAGCTATTATATAAATCTATGTGTGCATACACATATATATTTAATTTTTAACATTAAATATATATAGAACTTTTCTCCACTTGTACTGAATGACACAGATTAAAATGAGTACAGCAATTTCTGGTTAAGATCCAGTCAGATGCTTCTGAACACTGAGTTGTATGCATAAGGCTAAGAACAACAACTTGAAACCATACTCTTAACAGAAAAAAAAAATTAACTCTATGAAACACTATACTCTAAAAATGCCAAGAGTCTCCCCATTTATGGAGAGACTGTTTTCTAAAAGTTTACTTGTTGGGTCTACAACATCACATTTTGCTGTAAATATGTGGTTAATGTCTCAGTTTGACAGATAAGAGTCTATTTAACTCATAATGAACCTGACTTATAACACACTAACTGCAACTAATCCTCATTTGCATGAATGTTCTAATAGTTGAAGCCAGATACTTGTCTCCCTCATCTTCTGTGATGTGTAACTTTGTCACGTCAAATTATTTTCATAGGTCTCCTCTCTCTTTTATCAGAGTTTCTCTTTAAAAAATTTTTTGTTTAATGTTTATTTACTTTTGGAAGAGAGAGAGAGAGAGAGAGACAGACAGACAGACAGACAGGGGAGGGGCAGAGAGAGAGGGAAACAGAATCCGAAGCAGGCTCCAGGCTCTGAGCTGTCAGCAAAGAGCCAGACGCAGGGCTCAAACTCATGAACCGTGAGATCGTGACCTGAGCCGAAGTCAGATACTTAACCAACTGAGCCCCCAGGTGCCCCTCAAAGTTCCTCTTAAAACCCACCCAGAGTTTAACACAACTCCAGATGTGGTCTGACCAGAACAGAGTGCATCGGAATTCTTATCCTCCACGATCTAGACAAGGAACTTCTGCTAGCGTGGCCAAACGCATGCACTATTTCAGCAGTTACGTTGCCCTATTTGTTCACATTAAGCTTTGAAGTCAGCCAAAATCCCTATATCTTTTACAAGTGAATTATTATACAGCCAGTACTCTCACATCCTGCATTTACAGGATTTCCAGCTTCCTTTTATTGCATAAAAGGGATTGAACAGTTTTCATATAAAAGAGATAAGTTTTAGATGTAAATTTCACTTTGTAAAAGTGCATTTCTATGTGAAGCTTTGAGAAACATCTGGATATTCTGAGGTAAGTAATTTATCTCACCATTATTATGTTAAAAAAATTCCTCAGGGAGGCAGAAAATATAGTTCTTGAGGCAGTAGTTCCCAAACTGTGTTGCACATTAGAATTTCTGGGGGAATTTTTAACTTTCCCTAAGCCCAGGGTAGATCCCATACCAATTCAATCAAAAGATTTGGTGGTAGGACCCATCCATACATGTCTCTAGGTGATCTCAATATATAGCAAAGTTTGACAACCACTGGTTTAAGAGTTTAAGTCAAATAGTGAGAAGGCCTCGGGGCACATCCCGTTTCATCACTATTAGATATATGGCTTTGAGCAAGCTACATAACTTTGCTAAGCTTCAATTTCATCACCTGTGAAATGCAGCTAATAATAGTATTTATCTCTTAAGGGTTGTTAGAAGGATACACATAAAGCATATAACAAGGTGCCTGGCATATGATAATAGCTGTTATTAGTGTTTTTATTTTCTAATATTCTGAGAATGTATTTGTTACCAATAATTTGCACAACAAAATATCAACTTAAGGAATAACCCCTTGAAATCTGATTCCACCTATCAATCATCCTTATGAATATATTCAAAATATGTAACTCAGGTAGCAACATTTTACTATGTATTCAATCCTATTTAAAAAAATTTTTTTTAATGTTTTATTTTATTTTTGAGACAGAGAGAGACAAGACAGAGCATGAGTGGGGGAGGGTTAGAGAGAGAGGGAGACACAGAATCCGAAGCAGGCTCCAGGCTCTGAGCTGTCAGCACAGAGCCCGACGCGGGGCTCGAACTCACAGACGGTGAGATCGTGACCTGGGCCGAAGTCGGAAGCTCAACCGACTGAGCCACCCAGGCGCCCCACAATCCTATTTTAAAACCCATCAAGAATGAGTTGGCAAAAATACATCCTTGATTGTAATTAGGTAATACATCTATGTTTATTTATATCATTAAAACTACTTTCATTCATACATTCATTCACTTGGCAAATTAGAAGCCTCAGAAATGTTAAGATACTATTTTATGTTGTGAGATTCAAAATAAATAATTTGGTTTCACGTTATAATCACCTGGAGTGATTTTTTTAAGAAATAGGAATGCTGGGGCACCTGGGTGGCACAGTTGGTTGAGCATCCAACCCTTGGTTTCAGCTTAGGTCATGGTCTTGTGATTCATGAGTTCAAGCTGCACATCAGGTTCTGCACTGACAGAGCAGAGCCTGCTTGCGATTCTCTCCCTCTTCCTCTCTCTCTGCCCCTCCCCCACTTGCATTCACTCACTCTCTCTCTCAAAATACATAAGTAAACTTAAAAAAATATGAATGACTAAACTTCAATCTCAATATAAATATTGGGGGTAGGGCTCTTGCATGAGAATGTTTTTTTTAAATCTCTGAAGGTAATGTGTATCTAGAATAGAGAATGATTGATGTGAACAATTTAAGTCGTGTTGCTGTTACTTACAGAAATCATAGCATTGGTGATGAACTCCAATGCCCATGTTTAGTTTAAGAATAGAGGAGGGGGAGCCCTTCTGGAATCCTCTATCATAGGAATGAGAACACTAGCAAAAATTGCAAAATTGATTTTTTCAGAACTCTAGAATTTAATGAAAATTTAAACACAGCACGTTTATTCAAGAAAAAAAAAAGCTGAATCTCAGTAAGAACAGTGCATTTTGTGGCATTTTAGCTTTCCCCATTCTCATCTCCCTCTTCTCAGCTCTGTAGTAGACTTGAAACCATAGTATCTGGGAAAACCCACAGCCTAGCAGCCTAGGGAGGGAAGGTGGGTGTGGAGCTCCCCTAAAAGCTCCACTCCAATGGAATGGTTGGGATTTGACTTGAATGGCAGCTTCTATGAAAAGGTCCAAAGGCTTGTCTTTACCTCACATATCACCCACTGAGGAAAATTCTATTCTCAGGGCATGTCATAAAAAACATTAGTGGCAACTGTTTTAACATAAAAGCTATTTGAGATGGTAATATCACTTGGGAAAAACCAGAGGCTGGCCAAAACATAATTAAAAGGAAAATCTCAAAAAGTGATGTCCATAGAGGACCTTGAAAAAAATCCAACATATTTGTTGGGATCTAAAATGCCACAGGTATGGGGCGCCTGGGTGGCGCAGTCGGTTAAGCGTCCGACTTCAGCCAGGTCACGATCTCGCGGTCCGTGAGTTCGAGCCCCGCGTCGGGCTCTGGGCTGATGGCTCAGAGCCTGGAGCCTGTTTCCGATTCTGTGTCTCCCTCTCTCTCTGCCCCTCCCCCGTTCATGCTCTGTCTCTCTCTGTCCCAAAAATAAATAAACGTTGAAAAAAAAAAAAAATAAATAAAATGCCACAGGTAAGTGCGGGACTATGTGCATAGTCAGAAGAGACCTGAGATAGCCCTAAATGCTCACCTCTGGCTGATCTTGAGGCTCTACATGAGCAGAAAAGAAGGGTAAGATAGAGTTGTAAACTGCTGGAGTGTTCAATGTGTGCCCCATAAAACACATACAGAATACCTCACCAAAGGGTGAGAAGTCTACTAGTGCATGGAATTTAAGGAGATCTGTCAACTCATTAGCTGAAATGAGTCAACTGAGCAGAAATCTCAGTGGCCACATGGACAAAGAATACAGACGTCATAGAATTAGTTCAACAAAGTCACTAACAAATAATAGCAAAACAGCAACAGACAGCAAAAGTACAATCCCTGAGGAGAGGAAAATCTAATTTCCAGAGTTTCTACATTATATTATTTAAAATACTAAGTTTCTTTCCAACAAAAAGTTATGAGACAAAGAAAGAGGAATGTATACCACAAAATGTAACCAAGAAATATGATGAAGGGAAAAAAGCAGTCAATAAAACTGGACCCTAAGGAAGCCTGTACCATGTTGGACTTAACAGATAAAGGCTTTAAATCAGCTGTTAAAACTGTGTTCCAGGAACTAAAGGAAACCATGCCTAAACAATTAAAGATTGGGAACAATATCTCAGAAAGTAGAGACTATTAATACAGAGATTGAAATTAACTGTAAAAAAAGAATCATTAAAAATTCTGGAGCTGAAAAGTACAATAAATGGAGTAGAAAATTCACTTCATGGGACTAACAGCAGATTTGAGCAGACAGAAGAGAGATTTAGTGAACTTGCTGATAGGCCAGTCAGATTACCCAGTCCGGGGAACTAAAAGAAAATGAATGAAGAAAAATGAACATATCCTCAGACACCTATAAAACACCATCAAGCATACCATCCTACATATATGGGAGTTTTGGAAAAAGAGGAGGGAGAGGGCGAAAGAATATTGAAAGAAATAATGGCAAATGCTTCTTGAATTTTATGAAAAACTTTAACTTATGTATTCATGTATCTTGATGAATTCCAAGGAGGATAAACTCAGATATAAACACCTAGACACATAGTCAAATGGTGAAAGACAGAGAGAGAAACTTGAAAGTTGAAAATTGTATGTGAAAGCTGTACATGACTCGTCACATAAAAGGAAACCTCATTTATAGTAACAGCTGACTTCTTCTCAGAAAGCTTGGAGATGCTACCAAGATGGGGGACTCTGAAGTTCCAGACACTTGCTCCCCCATGGAAGCATTAAATAAACAACTACAGACTAACTAATATAACTTTATAGGAGCTCTGGAAACCAATTCAGAGATCTATAGCAAAGAAGCAAGAAAAAGTCAAAATAAAAACTTAAAGAAATTTCCTGGCATTTTTACTTTCTCTTGTTCCACCCAGTCCTGGCAATGGCACAATGTGGTCAGGAGGAAGCAGACCAATTCGCAGTTCCTTCCTGTGGCCAGAAGAAGCAGAATGGAAATTATTTGCAACACTCTGGCCTGTCCATGGGCTACCTAAAGAGACTGGTTTCTGTCTCACCTGACTCAGAGCTCAGACAGGAAATTGTGGCAGAGTCTGGATCTCAGTTGGTGAAAGCTGTGGAAGGCATTGTGATGTGTAAAAACTACAGGGGTACTACAGACTCACAGATACTTGGGGGCAAGATTACAGGCAGAGGAATATAATAAAACATCTGTGCCCCCAAAGAGAAGCTGGAGTGACTCTCTTTGGGAAATTAGGGCATTTAAAAGCAGCCATGAGGGGCGCCTGGGTGGCGCAGTCGGTTAAGCGTCCGGCTTCAGCCAGGTCACGATCTCGCGGTCCGTGAGTTCGAGCCCCGCGTCAGGCTCTGGGCTGATGGCTCAGAGCCTGGAGCCTGTTTCTGATTCTGTGTCTCCCTCTCTCTCTGCCCCTCCCCCGTTCATGCTCTGTCTCTCTCTATCCCAAAAATGAATAAACGTTGAAAAAAAAATTAAAAAAAAAAAAGCAGCCATGAACACAGGGGAAGTTTTAAAAAAGCATACACACAGGCACATGTAGGACACATGCTCAGAAAAGACCTGAGAAGACCTTATACCTTCACCTTGGGCTGATTCCAATAGGAATGACAAGATCCTGTTAACTATGGAAGGTCTTCCAAACCAATCTGGAAAACCTAGGAGAGGTAGCTGTTTTTTCAAATGCTCACTTTTCAAAAGATCACAAAACATACCAAGAAACAAGGCAACACAGCTCAAAGGAACAAAATAAATCCTCAGAAGCCATCCCTGAAGAAACAAATGTATCAGAATTTCCAGGTAAAGATTTTAAAACAATTGTCTTAAGTATGCTCAAATGCTAAAGGAAAACATAAAGAACAAAAGAAAATAAGGAAAAGGATATAGGAACAAAAAGAGAATATCAACAAAGAGATAGAAATGGAGCTGGAAAAACAACAGCTGAATTAAAAATTTCACTAGGATAAAATAACAGACTCAAACAGGCAGAATAAAGAATCAGTGAACTTGAAGACATTTGAAATTATTGAGTCCAAACAGCAAAAAGAGAGAGCCCAAGAAATGTAAAGAATATCACTAACAGATCAATATAGCCATTATGGGAGTCCCAGAAGAAAAAATAAAGGGTCAGAGAGATTATTTCAAGAAATAATGACTAAAAACATCCCAAATTTGAGCAAATACATGGATATACAGAAGTCTTCTCAAAATGTTCCACCCAACAGCAGAAGTGCACACGGAACATTGTCCAGGATAGACTATATTTTAGGCCACAAAACCGATCTCATTTTTTTAAAGACTGAAATAATACAAAGTATCTTCTCCAAACACAATGACTGAATGCAAACAGAAAACAACAACAGAAGGAAAACTGGAAAATTCACAAATATGTGGAAATTAAGCCACACACTTGTAAATAACCAATGAGTTAAAGAAGAAACCACATATGTTTCCTAAAGAGAAAAAAAAGATCAATAAAATTGACCAATATTTAGCTGGATTGACCAAGAAAAAGAGAGATAAGATTCAAGTAATGTAGATCAGAAATAAAGAAGGGACATAACAACCAATTCTATAGAAATAAAAAAGATTATAAGAGAATGTAATGCACAGTTGTATGCCAATAAATTGAATAACCTAGATGACATGGATATGTTTCTGAAACTTACCTAATAAGACTGGATCATGAAGAAATAGAAAATCTGAACAGACCTGTAACTAGTCAGGAAATTGAAACAGTAATAAAAAAAGCTTCCAATAAATAAAAGTCCGGGAATAGATGGTGTTACTGGTGAATTCCACCATTTAAAGAGGAATTGATGATAATCCCCCTCAAACTCTTCCAAAGAATTGAAGAGAAACATTCTCAAACTCAGTGAATGAGGGCAACATGATTCTAATACCAAAGCTAGACAGACACTACACAAAAAGAAAACTGTAGACCAATACTGCTTGTGAATATTGATGCAAAAATTCTCAACAAAATACTAGCAAACCAAATTC
The DNA here is from genome assembly GCF_018350155.1 of Leopardus geoffroyi. NCBI lineage: Eukaryota > Metazoa > Chordata > Mammalia > Carnivora > Felidae > Leopardus > Leopardus geoffroyi. Next base: position 25,570,542 of record NC_059341.1, read on the forward strand.
AACAGGATTATACACCATGACAAGTGGGATTTATTCCTAGAATGTATGGATGGTTCAACATACGAAAATCAGTAAGTAGAATATACTACATTAAGAGAAGGAAGGTAAAAACCCATAAGAGTACATCAATTGATGCATGAAAACCGTTGAACAAAATTGAACACCGTTACATGATTAAAACACACACACACACACACACACACACACACACACACACACACACACACTCCAACAAACCAGGAAGAGAAGGAAACTTTTTCAACATAACGAAAGTCACACAGGAAAAACCCATAGCTCACATCATAACCAATGATGAAAGACTGAAAATTTTCCCTCCAAGATCAGGAACAATACAACTATGCCTGCTTTCACCACTTCTATTTGATATAGTACTGGAAGTCCTAGCCAGTTGGAATTCTTAAGTCCAATTGGGAAAGGAAAAGACATTTTAAAATTCAAATTGGAAAGGAATAAAAAATATTATCTCTGTTCACAAATGATATGATCTTATATGTAGAAAGCCTGAAATTCTACAGTAAACTGGTGGAACTAATACCTGAATTCAACAACATTGTAGGTTACAAAATCAGCATGCAAAAATCAGTTGAGTTTTAATACACTAATAATAAACAATATGAGATGGAAATTAAGAAAACAGTGCCAATTACAATAGCACCTAAAAGAATAAAATACTTACAAATTAATTTGGCCAAAGACTTGTATGCTGAAAACTAGCAAAACACTGCTAAATAAATTAGACACAAATGAATGGAAAAATATCCTGTTCATAGATTGGAAGATTTAATATTGTTAAGATGTCAATACTACCCATAGTGATCTATAGATTCAATGTAATCCCTATCAAAATCTCAACAATTTTTGCAGAAATAAATAAATTCATCCTAAAATTCATATGGAATCTCAAGGGATCCTAAATCACCAAAATGATCCAGAAAAAGAAAAAGAAAGTTGGATTCCTCAGACTTCTTGATTTCAAATTTACTACAAAATTATGGTAATTAAAAGAGCGTGGTACTGACATATAAACAGACATGTAGACCAATGGAATAGGATAGAGATCCAGATATAAACCCTTGGGTATTTTGTCAAATGATTTTTGACAAGGCTTCCAAGACCATTCAATGGGGAAAGGACAGTTTTTCAACAAATAGTATTGTGAAAACTGGATATACACATGCAGAAGAATGAAGTGGACCCTTACCTTTTAATACATTAAAAAAAATTAACTCAGAGGGGTGCCTGGGTAGCTCAGTCAGTTAAGCATCTGACTTCGGCTCAGGTCATGATCTTGTGGTTCGTGGATTGGAGCCTTGCATTGGGCTCTATGCTGACAGCTCAGAGCCTGGAGCCAGCTTCAGATTCTGTGTCTCCCTCTCTCTCTCTGCCCCTCTTCCACTTGTACTCTCTCTTTCTCTCTCTCAAAAATAAATAAATATTAAAAATCTTTTAAATTAACTCAGAATGGATTAAGGACCTAAATGTAAGACCTGAACTATAAAAATCCTAGAAGAAAAGAATCCAAAGGACAATGAAGCTAAAGTTATGTGCATGCTGAATTAAGGTCTAGAGGCAGTATAATAAAAGTAATCCAGGCACAGGACCCAAATCTATTTCACTTCTTAAAAACAGGGGTACACAAGGGCTTCCGATTCATGAAAGGATGCAGGAAAACGTTACTCCTAACTGTTCTCTATGGCTACTTCTTGTATGAAGCTTTGGGCCTTAGAGAGGGGTGTGACCTTGTGACTAGAAATATGGGTCCCAGTTAGATGTCTGCATCAGTGAATTTTGAGATGGCACAGTTTCTCTTTTTTTTTAAGTTTATTTATTTATTTTATTTTTTTTTGAGAGAGATATAGAGAGCAAGCAGTTGAGGGGCAGAGAGAGAGGGAGACAGAATGCCAAGCATGTTCCACGCTACTGTCAGTGCAGAGCCTGATGCAGGGCTCGGACTCATGAACCATGAGATTATGACCTGAGCCGAAATGAAGAGTCAAGTTGGATGCTTAACTGACTGAGCCACTCAGGTGTCCTGAGATGGTACCGTTTCTGATGGCAACAAAGTACAGCGTGTGATCCTGGGAGTTCTTGGCTGAGGTGGACATAATGATAAGATCAATTTAATGGATGAGGTTAATTTAATAAAGTAACTGGTAATTAATAACTCTACTTCCAAAATAAGATAGTTAAGTGGTTTCATAAATAGCTAATTGTTGGCATGATTTTGTACATATCGGTTTAGAATAGGCTACACCTTTGGTTGTAACTTTCTATTTTGTGTATTACACCTCTGTTAATTCTACCCTTTCCTAGATTAGCAACCTGCGTTGCAGCAGTTTTCAGAGTAGGGTCTGAGAAGCAGGGCATATGGAACAGGAGAGCAATAGCAGAGCCAGAGAGGAATCCAGGTGAAAGCAACGGATTTGACCTTACATGGTGGTCCTTCTGGCTATAGTCTGAAGATAAGCTGTTTAATACCCTCACTACTGTTTTTGTGCTTCATGTCCCCACTTGAAAATCTGACGTGCAGAAAAAAATACTTGTAATACATTTCACTTTAGTCTTTTAGGATTTTAGGAACTGAGGGCCAGATGAGTATACTTTGAACTATTTGGTGACTTAAAAATGACAGCAGACCCCAAATAGGGAGGCAGAACACAAACACGGATTACATTTTAAAAGAGATTTTAGATTTTTTAAAAAACTGCATAGCCTCTTTGGCATATTGTTAGACAACTATACATTCTAGGGCCCAAACATGACCAAATCAAAGCTCATAAACCATGTTTATGGCAGTATTCTTAGTATGTAACTATACCCCTACACATGCCTTCTCCAGGTTCTCTTTGGCTTCCTGATTGGGCATGGGTCATTGGACGGCTGAAGTTAAACAGAGAGTGATGTCAAATTCCTGTCCTGTTTGATCAGCTGTGTTCTGTCACACCTGGAGTCAAGAAACTGGCCTCGTCCACACTCAGTGCTCAACATTCCTGGCTAAAATTGCCAAAGCATGTATTCCAACCTCACAGAAAGGAACTTTTTCTCTTCTCTTTTGAGGAAACATTCTGACATGTCTCTGATTAGCTTCTCTGTTTAGAGGAGATCCTTAAGCCACTGTTTCAAAATCACTAGAGATTATTTTCTCCAAGATCAAAATTCAGAACCAGATGGTATTTTCTAAACAAGTGGCAAAATGCAGTTTAAAAAGTTACAAGGCCAAATGATCTCATGGATGTATTACTGATTTGGAAGACAAATTGAGTTTTCTTCCTAGTTCTATAATTGGCTTACTACACATTCAGAGTATTTATTCTAAAACGAGACTACCTGTTTCCTATCTAATTCCTAAGTGGTAGTTATAATATAAAATTTTAATATAAATTGCCTTATAAAAATACAAACATATTTAAACTTTTATTTTTTCTTACTAAAACTTTCTAAAATCAATGAAAAGAAACAGAATTAAGAAAATCAAGTACTATCTTGCAACAATAAAAAAAAAGAACAACAGAAAAATGCAATGATATTTTAAGAAAGAAAATGATTCTTATGCTGGGAAAAGACATGAAAGAGATTAGAAGCGATGTAATGATATATTTTTTATTTGAGTTTCTGTAGTTTTCAATACCTTATTGTTCATGGAGCACAAATTTGAGTTGACTTTCTGCAACAGAGTTTTGCCTCTTAAGAACAAAGAATTTAATGTATGGACTCTTGCCAGACTCAGCTGTTGCGTTCTTTACATTACAAGTTCGTAATACTGAACACCTGTTCAACCACTGTTTTTCTCCAAAAATGTGTTTGATCATTCAGCTTGAAAGGAACAGCTTTTCACTTCCATTTACAAATCTCTCACACTTTTCACAAAGTACTTAATTGTCTGCAACCATACTTGCAGCTCATGAAATTCACCAAATAAACATCACTGTAGACAGAGGTCATTAGGATCTCTATTCTTTTTAGCAAACTTAACTGGAAAAAAACAACAACAAACTTTCCTTAAGCCTAACACAAAAAACTCACCGTAAAGTGGTGCACTGTTAAATAAAGTTACTTAGAAAAATATGCAATGAGTTTTTTGTGATTAGTTCACTTTCAGTCAGCCTTCTGTTTTTCAGTTCTTGGTAGACTGAAGAACACTGGGTAGTTTTCTAACAGAAGATGCTTATTTTCTGTCTTATTCTTTCAAGTTTTGTATAGGAGCATAAAGCAGATTCATATTTCATATTCTGATTTTCCAATCATAGAAAGAACGGACAAATAGTTATTAAACTTGCAAAACATATCTTTTTCACTTGGCACATTTTCCTTATCACTCATAAGCTATCAAAAACTATTTTATGTTGACCTTCTCAAAACAAAGGAAAATTTTATGCCTTCTAATTGAGACACTGGTCTACCAGTGGAAGTGTCAATCCTCCTTATTACAAAGATCTCACATTCCATTTGTCCTGTGCATCTAACAGCAACTATAATGCCACCACAATGCAAAATTACATGATGAATCTTTGTCTCAACGATCCCACAGTTCATTACCAAAGTCTCTGATTCTGGTACTTTGCTGCCTGGCTCACTCACTGATAGGTAGCTTTAAATATTCCTTTATAAGAAAAGATGCAATACATTCACTAGAACTAATTTTCACATCTCATTTTCTTAGCAGATAGATCTGAAAATGTGTTCTCATACACATGCTGTTAAAAATATAAAAAATGGATAACATCTGTTTTGAACAGTTGACATTTCACCACATCCATTCCACATGGACTCATACAGAGTGCACTTAGGTTTCATGATGCCTGACAGACAGCCGTGGCAGGGACCCTGAGGTTGCCATAACTTGTCTGGAGGCTTGGCTTATGCTTTCTTCCCATTTGTGTTGCTCTTAGCTATAATTGACAATGGCTTATTTCTGCAGCATTTCTGTCAGTGCTCTTAATCCAGACAAAGAAGTCCTTTATTTCAAAATGGTGCCAAATCCTATCATTCAGAAGTTAATAAGGCTAAATGACCTACAAAACATCTTATGCGAAAAAAATGTGGAAATCCTTTCTTACAAAATAAAAGGCAATTTTTCCTAGAAAGTACAGTCATTAACTTACCTGAATGGGGGGAAGAAGGAGGGAAAAATGGACCAAAATATCTGGCAAGATATCTTCTAGTTCATTATTTTACTGCAAGCTGGATACCCAGCATTTTCAAAAAATGTTTCCTGCCTCTACTTTCCTTCAGAACTTACAATCTTATTAGAAAACCTAAAAACAACAGAATATCCAAACTGCTACTTGAAAATGCTAAATTGAATATAATCAAGTGGGATAAGTTTTCGAGGGTGACGTCAAATACAGGAGACCCTAAAAAAGTCCCAACTACACATAACCTCCTTGCATACAGACATTTACAAGTATCTTTATGCATAATATTTCAGCTAATCCAAAAAGGCAGTTGATTATAAAATGCACTATTATTTTTCATACCACCAAGGAAAACACTACCCTTTAACCTATGATGCAATGTGAATTATAAAACACTTCCCTGGGGTACTGTGTTTGAACTTCTACCAATAGGTCAGAGGTAACTTTATTTTCTCTCCCTATGTGAAAGAACATTCTAGAAAGGCTCAATTGTTTTGTTTAACCTCATTCTCTATTTTAACACTGGAAACTTAATTGGGTAATGTTACATATTTTTGTTACGATGATATTAAAAAGGCATACAGAATGTAATGTGCACCTCCAAAGGGTTTGGCCAACAGTGCTAAATAATGTTGAATTAATGAAGTTATAGTGAAGATATGCCTAGAGATTAAATTAAATCATTGCTAACTTTTACTGTTATATTAATTATATTGATTTTAACCTTTAATTTTATTATATGCAAAATGAAAATTTAAATGTAAATGCTTAAGAAGTGTAAAGCCAGTCCAATTATTAATATTACAACATGCTCCTCTCAGGCATCATTTTATATGCAATGGCTGTCTTTCACACTTACTTCAAGGAAGCCAATGGAAGTAATAGAAGATGTTGTACCTGCTTAGGTATAATACATGGATGAAACAGGGATAACAACTGATTCTGGGGTGCCTGGGTGGGTCAGTCAGTTAAGAAGCACTCCAAGTTACTTAACAAGTAAATTCCAGTGACTTAACATAAAACATAATGCTAGTTTCAGGTCATGATTTTGCGGTTCCTGATAACATGAGCTCCACATCCACCTCTGTGCTGTCAGCATAGGGTCCACTTCAGGTCTTCTGTCCCCCTCTCTCTCTGCCCCTCCCCACCTCACACACACACATGAGCACTCTCTCCGTCTCTCAAAAAGAAACATAAAAAAACCCAAAACTGATTCAATCCTCAGGTTACTATGTCATAGATTAAAAATGGGATCAACACCAAAACAAAACTTTTTCTGTTCTTGATTTGTGATTCATTTTTGACATAAGCATTGAAAAACCAAAGAGATCAACAATTAATGGATTTGAATTATTAAATTGGTTTAGCATGAAAAGGATTACTCAATAAAATATAAAACATTGTCAAAAAGTTACTAAAATAGATACAGCAAGACCCAAATGTCTTAGTGCGGCTTATACTGTATTTCAGAAGTATAAATGCTTCAAAATTTGAAAATTTGATGATATGCATTTCATTTTCAATTCTTTTGTGACTTTTGAAAAGCACTTTTTTTTGTGAATTTTTAATTTTTTAAAATGTTTATTTATTTTTGAGAAAGAGGGAGACATAGTGTGAGCAGGGTCTGAGCAGGGCAGGGGCAGAGAGAGAGAATGGGAGACACAGAATCCGAAGCAGGCTCCAGGCTCCGAGCTGTCAGTACAGAGCGCCATGCAGGGCTCCGACTCACCAATCATGAGAACATGGCCTGAGCCAGTCAGATGCCTCACCGACTGAGCCACCCAGGTGACCTATGAAAAGCACGTTTTTTTAAATTTTAACTTTTTAGTTTCTCTGACTGAAGATGGCAAATACTGATGGAAACAAAACGCTAAAGGTAGAATTTTACGTCAAAGTTTCTAAAACTTAGAGAAAGTTAAATAATGAAAATTTCAAGAGATTTTTAAAGCTTCTTTCTTTAAACATACTCTATTATTTAGAGCAGTTCTATGTTCATAGCAAAACTGAGCAAAAGGTACTGAGGTTTCCCATACCCTGTCCACGCACATGCACAGTGCCTCCCGTTATCAACATAATCAATGGTACCCACCATAGACTTTTTTTAAATGTCTTTGGCACACCAAAGATATTTTTAAAATACCCCTCTAAAGCAGTACACTAAATGATATATTTTTTAAAGCTTGCAGTATCTACATTTTTGAAGTTCTCAAAGCTTAAAACAGCCCTAAGACTTTTGGGAAATCCCATATATTCTGGAGCAATTTTTCTGGGGCTTTTCTTCACAAAGGAACCGCCCAGAAAAATCTTCTTGGAAATGAAATGAAAACTGTATAGACTTGCTTGTTGATGTGGGTGGCAGCTGTATTGTGGTGGAACCACAGCACAGGATGTGGGGGCAGAACTGGGGTTCATATTGTACCTCTAGTTATGTGATCTTGAGCAAGTTATTAAATACTCTGATGACTTTCTCCTCAGAAGCAAAAATAATTGGTTGCACAGTTAATTGAGATGATGTATGTGAAAGTCTATAGTTTACACATATAAATAATGATGGTTATGGTGAAAACAGTAGAATGACAGTCTAATGTGAAAAGAGCTAAGTACTATGCAACCTGCTTTACAACATAAATCTGGATGAACAGTTGAGAGTCCCAGGGGGAAACATCTCTAGGGATGACCGTGTTAACTAAAGTAGAAACTCTCTGGACAAATTCATCTATGGGGCCATACTACTTCTTTTTCTGTTTTTTGTTATCATCTATTTGTTTATTTTTGAAATGGTTTTAAGTTTTTATTTAAATTCCAGTTACTTAACATACAATGTAACGTTAGTTTCAGGTGCAAATTATAGTGATTCAACACTTACAAAATACAGCGATTCAATGTTAAATTCCAGTTACTTAACATACAATGTAATGTTAGTTTCAGGTGCAAAATATAGTGATTCAACACCTGGTGCTCATACAGCAAGTGCTCTCCTCAATCCCCATCATATCATTTCATTTATTTATTTTTTATCCTGATAAGCGTACTCTTCAATCCCCATCCTCTATTTTCTCCATCCCCCCGCCCCATCTCCTTTTCGGTAATTATCAGTTTGTTCTGAAGTGTCTGTTTCTTGGTTTGTCTCTATTTTTACTTCGGTCATTTGTTTTATTTCTTAAATTCCAGATATGAGTGAGATCATTGGCATCTGTCTTTCCCTGATTCACTTATTTCACTGAGCATTATACTGTCTAGCTCCATCCTCGTTGCAAATGGCAAGGTTTTATTCTTTTTATGGCTGAACAATATTACATTGTGTAAATCTACCACATTTTCTTTATCCATTCATCTATCGATGGACATTTGGTCTGTTTTCAATAGTTTGGCTATTGTAAATAGGGGTGCATGTATCCCTTTGAATTAATGTTTTTGTATTTTGAGGGTAAATACCTAGTAATCTCATTTCTGGATTTTAAGGTTGTTCTATTTTTAATTTTTTGAGGAACATTCATAAAGTTTTCCACGATGGCTGTACCAGTTTGCATTCCCACCCACAGTGCAAAAGGGTTCCTTTTTCTCCACATCCTCACCAGCAACTGCTGTTTCCTGTTTTTGATTTTAGTCATTCTGACAGGTATGAGGTGGTATCTGTTTATAGTTTGAATTTTCATTTCCCTGATGATGAGTGATGTTGAGCATCTTTTCGCGTGTCTGTTGGCCATTTGTATGTCTTAGAGAAATGTCCATATCTTCTGCCCATTTTTTAAATGGATTGTTTGGTTTTTGGGTATTGAGTTATATCAGTTCTTTATATATTTTAGATACTAAAGCTTTATCAGAGATGCCATTTGCAAATATCTTCTCCCAGTTCATAGGTTGCCTTTAAGTTTTATTGATTGTTTCCTTCCTGTGCAGAAACTTTTTATTCTGATGTAGTCCCAATAGTTTATTTTTGCTTTTATTTCCCTTGCCTCAGGAGATTACATCTAGAAAAATGTTGCTACAGCCAATGTCAGAGAGATTACTGCCTGTGCTCTCTTCAAGAATTTTTATGATTTCCTGTCTCACATTTGGTTCTTTAATCCATTTTGAATTTATATTTGTGTACGGTGAAAGTAAGTGGTCCAGTTTTCATTCTTTTGCTCGTGGCTGTCCAGTTTTCCCAACGCGATTCATTGAAGAGACTGTCTTTTTCCCATTGGATATTCATTCCTCCCTTATCAAAGATTAATTGACCTTGTGTCCATGGGTTTATTTTTGGGTTTTCTGTCCTATTCCATTGATCTATGTGTCTATTTTAGTGCCAGTACCATAGTGTTTTAATTACTACCACTTTGTAATATAGCTTGAAATCTGGAATTGTGATACCTCTAGTTTTATTTTTCTTTTTCAAGATTGCTTTGGCTGTTCAAGGTCTTTTGTGGTTCCATACAAATTTTAGGATTGTTTGTTTTAGCTCTGTGAAAAATGTGGTTGGTATTTTGATAGGGATTGCATTAAATATGTAGACTGTTTTGGATACTATAGACATTTTAACAATATTTGTTCTTCCAACCCATAAGCATAGAATGTCTTTCCATTTCTTTGCATCATCTTGAATTTCTTTAATTAGCATATTATAGTTTTCAGAGTACAGGTCTTTCACCTCTTTGGTTAAGTTTATTCCTAAATATTTTATTATGTTGTAAATGGGATTGTTTTCTTAATTTCACTTTCTGCTGCTTCATCATTAGTGCATAGGAATGCAACAGATTTCTGTACACAGATTTTGTATTCTGTGACCTTATTGAATTCATTTATCAGTTACAGTAATTTTTTGGTGGAGTCTTTAGAGTTTTCTATACAGTAACATGTCATCTGCAAATAGTGAGAGTTTTACTTCTCCCTTACATACTTGGATGCCTTTTATTCCTTTATGTTGTCTACTTGCTGTGGCTAGGACTTCCAGTACTATGTTGAATAAAAGTGGTGAGAGTGCACATCCTTGTCTTGTTCTGGACCTTAGTGGAAAAGTGCTCAGTGTTTCACCTTTGAGTATGATGTTGGCTGTGGGTTTTTCATATAAGGCCTTTATAATGTTGAGACCTGTTCCCTTTAGACCTACTTTGCAGAGGGTTTGTATCATGAATGGATATTGTACTTTGTTGAATGCAAAAAAAGCATCTATTGAAATGATAATATGGTTTTTTCTTTTCTCTTATTCATGTGACATATCATGGATCGTTTTGCAAATATTAAACCATGCTTGCATCTCAAGAAAAAAATCCTACTTGATTGTGGTGAATGGTTTTTAAAAATTCATTGTTGGATTCAGTTTGCTAATATTTTATTGTGGATTTTGACATCTATATTCATAAGAGATATTGGCCTGTTGTTCTCTTTTTTTGTGGTGCTATACTTTTTAACTATTTAATGGAAACTATGGATTAAGCCCTGGGAAACTATGCTCAGGTTTCTACCAGTGGATCAGAGGTAACTTTATTTTCTCTCTCTATGTGAAATGACCATTTTAGAAAAGCTCTAACATTTTTTTGCTCACTAACCTCATTCTCCTTTAATATTGGAAATTTAATTGCATAAATAAATTTTGATATGGCCATACAACAAAATACTACACAGCCAAGAATTAGACAGGGGTATGAAAAGACTTACATAGAGAACAAGAGAGATATTTGCAATCCGTTGTTAAGGAAAAAACCCAATCTAACACTAAGTGATGGTTATCCCTGAGTACTGAAATTACAGGTAATATTTTTCCTTTGCTTTTGTTTTTAATGAAAAAACATTTTTTTTAAATTGTGGGAAAAAACTCATAAAGCTCCTTGTTTTTATTTACTTTCTATATTTTACATAGTAAGCATGTAACCATAGATAATCATGTAAATCTTGAGGTTTATAGCTCTTTGCAGGGGTTGCCTTAAAAAAACAACCCTCCATTATTTGCATATCTTAGACTTGGGCTATCCAAAACAACAGCCACTAGCTACATGTGGCTATTTAAATTTAAGTTAATTAAGGTTAATTTAAATGATTTAATGAAGTTAAATCTTAATTAATTAAAAACTCAGTTTCTCAGTCATACTAGTCACATTTCAAGTGCTCAATTACCACAGGCAGCTAATGCTTACCATATTTGAAGAGTACATTTTGATCATCATAGAAAGTTCTATTAGACAGAGTGGTCTTAAACCATGGTTTGATTGGTATATGTATAAATTATGAGATGCTATTTTTTTCAGTATTATAAATGTGCTTTCTTCCTTTTGCCTTTCTGAGCACATGGCCTCTTTCATACTCTACCCCTGAGGTATCCTTCTACCTTGGGAAGATGAATTTTGTTTTGTAAAGATGCAAGGAAAGAGAACCATGTAATATTCATTCACTTTCTGATCCTAGAAAATAGGATTTTTCAAAAAGAAAAAAGGCTTGCAAATCAGGCTATTTTCTTGAGGAAAGATGTTCTAAATTTCCTTCTTTCTCATTTCAAGGGCCAAAACCAGTATACTACACCAACAGTCTTCAAAATTTTTGCTCACAAATCCAAATACATTTTTGAAAGCATATGTATCCTCCTCATCTATTTCAAATTGATATCTAAAAATGTTCATCATAAATTTAATCATAGAAGATATGTTTGTCTTACATATATGCCATCAAAATTTTGACTCTGAATATGTAGTTAATTTACTTTATGGATATATCTTCTGTATTACCTAATCAGAAAACCAGTCTTCATTGTTGAAATAATCAGCCAAATTTTACTTATTGTCAATTAGGAAAAGTCTGACTTCATTTTTTTAAAATTCACATAAGGGTATTAATTCAGATTCTTTTGATATTTTTCTCACTTCTGAATTCAGTGATGATGCTTTATAAGATTAAGGAATAGTGAGAGCTTTCCTTCCTTCCTTGCTTCATGCCTCCCTCCCTTCCCTTCCCTTCTCTTTCTTTCCTTCACTTCCCTCTTCCTTCCCTTCCCTTCTCCTTCCCTTCTCCTTCCCTTCCCTCTCCTCCTTCTTCCCTTCCATATCTGCTACACACACCCTCTTCCTCCCTCTCATACCTTTCCTATACTAATCATTCCTTTAGGTGTCTTCTAAACTTCATACTATCTCCTTCTCTTAACAGCTAAACTTCTAGAAAGAACTATTAATTATCTTTACATCTATTTCTCCCCTTATTTCTTACCCCCCGGCATTTGACTTAAATTCTCTGTTCTCAATTAAAATGTCTATGAACAATGATCACTTATTTTTTCATATTTTTTCATACTTGTTTTGGTTTTCAAAGGTAAATAACCTCCTAGGGGCAAATGTATTATTGAACATGCTCCCCCTTTCTTGAATTTGTTTCCTTTCTTGGCTTTCTTGTCACCCTCTCTTTTTTTTTTTAATGTTTATTCATTTTTGAAAGACAGGGACAGAGCACAAGCAGGGGTAGGGCGGAGAGAAAGGGGGACACAGAATCGGAAGCAGGCTCCAGGCTCCGAGCTGTCAGCACAGAGCCTGACGCAGGGCTCGAACTCACGAACCGTGAGATCATGACCTGAGCCAAAGTCGGACACTCAACTGACTGAGCCACCCAGGCGCCCCAACCCTCTCTTGATTATTACCTATCACTCCTTAGTCTTCTTCTATGACTCCTCTTCATCATCACCCTTCTTCCCTTATTCCACACCCTCTGCCTGTCCTCTACCCTTCAGACTTCAGCTACCTCTGGTATGTTGATGATTCTCACATATCCATCCATCTCTGGTCCTGAGTTTTCTCCAGACACCCAGATTCATATACTCAAGTGACTGGCTATCTCTATCTAGATGAAAACAAATCTGCCATCTTTTCCTCAAATCATGTTCTCATGTTTTTAAAGTTACTAGTTCTTAGTTGCAAAGTTAAAATATAAAAACAAACAAAAAACCCCTCAAACTCTCTCTTGATCTCCTTCTCGCAGCCAACATCCAATCATACACCAATTTCTGATTCTACTTCACAATTATTTCTTATATTGACTCTTTCTGTTTGCCCACATTGGCACTGTGTTAGGTCAGATTCTAACTGCTTGCACCTGAACCACTGCAATAGCCTAATTAGTCACCCACTCATATTTTCTAATTAACCAATATGCTCACATCACTTCCTTGTTTAAAATTCTTCAAATGTTGATGTTACCTAAATGATAATACATACAGAAAAGTGTAGTTATTGGTAAGAGTAGTGAACCAATCGGGGCGCCTGGGTGGCTCAGTTGGTTAAGTGTCTGACTTTGGCTCAGGTCATGATCTCACAGGTTGTGAGTTTGAGCTCCACGTCGGGCTCTGTGCTGAAGGCTCAGAGCCTGGAGCCTGCTTTGGATTCTGTGTCTCCCTCTCTCTCTCTGCCTCTCCCCTACTTGTACTCTGTCTTTCTCTCTCAAAAATAAACATTAAAAAAAAAGAGTAGTGAACAAGCAGAGATCGTGCGTCTGTTTTCTATCAGGAGTGATAAGATGGGGGCCGAGGTGTCCTCTTCTTAAGAAAAATTCAAAGACACTAAGGTAGTAGCAGTAAGGAATGTGCAGAGGGCAGGTAAGATTCAACAGAGGTGAACAAGTAGGAACTCTTTATGGAGGCTTGGATCCAGTCTAGGCCCTGGGGCCAAGGGCTAAAAGACAAACATGTTGGGTTGTGTTTGACTATGGTTCAGTTTAGGTTGCTAGCACAGGAGACCAGTCAGATATTCAGGACAGATATCCTGGACAGGGGGTGCCTGGCTGGCTCAGTTGGTTGAGCATCTGACTCTTGGCTTCGAGCCTTGCATCGGGCTCCACACTGACAGTGCAGAGCCGGTTTGGGATACTCTCCCTTTCTCACTGCCTCTCCCCTGCTCTCACTTTTTCTTAAAAAAAAAAAAAAAAATCCTAGGCAGGAATAATAAAAATGAAAATATTAAAATGTCTCTTACAGAATGTCTTTGCCTTTTTACAGCTAGCGATAGATAAATAGGCAGATTTGGAGTTAAAAATCCACAAGAATAAAGGACACAATTTACACATAATAATAGCACTATGTTCATTTTGTATCTATATACACAATGGCATCTCATCGATGAAACAAAATTAAACTGTATATTTAAATAAGATTTTATTTTTGATGATGATTGAGAATGAACCAGTATCTATAACATCCTTCTCCAGGAAAAGTAAAGACCTTTATTATGTGTTTACCTATTACTTTACACTATGTAACATGTTTTTGGAATCATCTGGTAGTTTAAATTCAGATTGTTACTGTGATTATACTGTCTGCTTTTATTTTACTTTATGTCATTTCTTTATTTTAAAGAAATTCTTTTTTAAAAACTTTATAAAATTTGAAAGCCATATTATCAACACAAATTTATATTTAACTCAATTCCAGTGAGTTATTTGCTTATTATTATTTCTATAACTAATGTTATTCTCCTTCTTAGAGTCTTTTGTTTTGCTGGAAGATAGTCTACAGTTTTTTATTTTTATTTTTTCAGAGAAGGTTTATGGAGAATAAGCTTCCTGAGTCTTGACATTTCTAAAAGAAAAATGTCTTTATTCTGTTCTTACTCCACACTCACTTGAATGCTAGTTTTTATAGGATATAGAATTCCAGGATAAAAATACCTTCCTCTAAAGACAGTAGAGGATTTGTTCCATTTTCTTTTACAATTTATTGTGAACAATTTTGAGTCTAATACTGGTGTGATCCTTTTTCTTATATAATTTTTTCCTTTCCTCTAATTTCTGGAAACACCGTATTTGAATTTGTGTCTAGGTATAGATAGTTCTCTTTGTATTTTCTGCTTGGCACTAAGTGCATCTTCTCAAACTGAAGACTAGAATCTTTCTTCAACTCCTCGATTTACAGATGCTTCCATTTTTTTATGATGATTTTTTCTACCCTTCCACTGCTCTCTTTCATGTATTTTCTTGTGCTATTTTCTTTTTACTTTTACTTTACATTATTATTTAGTAGACTTAAACTTGCAGATAACTACTCAGTCATACCTAATATTTGTCTCTTCTATTAAATTTATTGGTTTCTCAAATGTTTTTAATTTCCAAAAGCTTTTGTTAATCTATAAATGTATCTTTTTTTTTTTTTAATAACAGCCTTTTTAGGTATAGTATTTATTCCCCTTGGGTCATTCTGAGGATCTAAATTTTTTGCTCATTTGAGGATATAAATTTTTAAAATTTCATGTTATAGTCTGTTCCTTACATTATCTCTGTTTCCTCTGAAGTTAACTCTGCTTTTTAGTACTGGCTTGTCTTAAGTACCATTAGTCTTCCTTAAATATTTGGTGATCCTTAATTGTTCATATTTATAAGTGAAGGACTGGGCTGATTAGTTCAGGTAACTGATAAGGATATCCTTCAAAGATAGGTAGTGGTATCTCCTCAGTAGGCTCTTCCTTGCTTCTTAAATAGTATTTAAATTCTGCATTTAAAATTTTTCTTTGGACCTTATAGAATAGGAATTACATTGTGTATCTACTTCTGAAACTTGGATTTTTTTTGTGCAATATGTTTATGAGATGTGCTGATATTGATGAGTCCATTACTGAAATACATTCCTTTTCTACTGCTGCTCAGTATGATACAGTATGACCATAGTATCATCCTGTTGTCCATTTTCCTGTAGGTTGACACTTGAGGTGTTCTTATTTTTATGTCCGTGCTATAAAAAAAATAGTTCTATTGACCAGTTTGTAACAGGTCTCCTTCTATTATTAGTACACACCACAATTCACTTTTTACAAAAGATTATTGCTAGTCACAAATATTTAGGATGATATTCAGAGTCATGTTAGATTTATTACAGGAATAAAATCCTTTAGATAAAAATATTCAACAGAGAAAAACATCTCTAGCAACCAGGAACTGAAAAGGCAATCTCTAAATCTATAGAAAAAAAATTAAGATAATAGAAATAGGCTGAAAAGGGATCTTTAAAGAAAATAATAAAATTGACAAATGAAGAGCTAAAAGACTTCAGAAACTTTCAGTCTTTTTTTTTTTTTTTTTTTGTCTTGTAAAAATTTTATTTTTGGGCTTTATATCCAGTATTTACTGACAGCTAAGAAAAGTGGAATTCATGAAATTATTTGACTTTTTCAAGGTAACAAAGAACTTAGTGATCTTTCACTGTCATATTTCAGGCTATATAAATAAGATAGAAGCAATTTTATGCTTCTTAAAGTAGCAGGTAAAC
Organism: Leopardus geoffroyi; assembly: GCF_018350155.1. Lineage (NCBI taxonomy): Eukaryota > Metazoa > Chordata > Mammalia > Carnivora > Felidae > Leopardus > Leopardus geoffroyi. The sequence goes on from NC_059341.1 coordinate 25,586,904, forward strand.
ACAGGCAATTTTCTTATCACCCAAGAGATAAGAACAGTCAACTTTTCTTCCCCTTGATTTTACCTGGGGTACCTTTTTCTTTTTCTTTTTTAACGTTTATTTATTTTTGAGAGAGAGACAGAGTGGGGGAGGAGCAGAGAGAGAGGGAGACACAGAATTTGAAGCAGCTCCAAGCTCTGAGTGGTCAGCACAGCGCCCGATGCGGGCCTCGAACCCACAAGCTGTGAGATCATGACCTGAGCTGAAGTCGGACACTTACCTGAGCCACCCAGTGCCCCTGGGGTACCTGTTTCAATTGCACCAGCCAGCCAGAAGTTGGTAAGCACTGCCACCTAAGCCTAGTTTGATTTGGCATTTAAAAACTAACCAGGAAAAGGCATTGCTCATATGGCACAAACATTCAGCACTTTTCTACCAGATAAGTTGGACCAAAATTAAGTTGAAAGTAACTAGTGACCTGTGATGACATTATTCAATACAGTATTAGATATTTTAGAATGGGCTGATTTGCAGTCTGTTCTTACCTTAGTGTTTTGGATGCAGGGACAGAGGGCCCATGCTGCACTGGCCTTCACTTCCGGGTGAGGATTCTTCAGGAGGGACCACAACAAACGAACTCCATCTAAGCGATCAATTATCCTATTTGTGAAGCCAAAAACAGAAGCATAAATTTTAATTAATATCTGAAAATGAAAACTTAAATGGCCTTTCTATCCACACAACTCTACTTTTCTCCTTTTAACATTTTGCTTAGATTTTTTTCCCCAAAAGTTTAACAATAGCAGGAATATAACATGCCGCTGAACTGTCAGTGTGGATTTCGGTTTTAAATTCATGACACAGAAAGCAAGCTCCATGATAATTATGATTCACATAAACTCAAAATCAAGCCATGTAATTTTTTAATTAGCAGTACACAGACTGTTACCTAAATGTCAAAATACTGGTTTCTTTCATATAGTAACATCTATATACTTTCCAAAACAAATATTTATGCCTCAAAACTGTGAAGTTACCTTTTTTATTTGGTCTATGTTTAATTGACTTACCTTACCGTATGACATATTTTAAACTCCTCCAGTCCTAATCTAGCATTAGGAATTAAAATCATTACACCACAGTGCACCCTTTGTTAGGCACGGATAACACGTAACTTGTTTTCCATGTGGTTCCTTCCCAGCAAGACTAACATTGCAGACTGTGTTATAATTACTTAAACACACTGTAATCAAAATATCTTCATGACTAGCTGAAAAATGAATTATCATCAGAGTCATCTCTACACCATCTGTCTTCTGTTTATATATCAATCAGTCCAGGGAGCATAACCTTGCATTAAGGTCCATTGAGTACTTGCAGTTGAGAAGGTGGCCAAACAAAACTTAATATCCTCGACAAACATGGCTTTGTTCGGAAAGATACGTTAAACTCAACGCAGATGAAAAAAGATAAAAAAACATCAAAACTCCTTTGATTTTTAATCTCAAGTTGAGTTAAACACATGTAGTATTTAGCCCCAGACAGAATAAATACTACCAGCTTAGAATGCCATTCAAATTCTTTTTTGAAAGTTGACATAAAGACGACTACATTTCTTGATTATCTGAGATGAGTTTGCCAGGGGGAAAAATGTATCACTCCAAAGGGTCCAAGTATGAGATCAGTTTTGCATAACCTTATAAAATAATTGTTAATGCAAGTAGCTTATAGTAAGACATAAATTGTCTCCTTAGAGAATGACTTGTAGTAAGAAAAATGCACATTGAGAAAGTATTTTAACACAAAGTTTAACTTCAGCTTTCTAAACCTAAAGCTTTCTGTCAATAGCTGTCAGTTTTCTGCTGACGGAAAAAGTTTGATTTCTCAACTGATGGAAAATGTAAAGAGACTGAGCACTTCACAATGAAAGATTTACTTTACAAAGTTAAACAATCTTACTGCTTTACATATACCACTGAAAGCATAATTGTTGCTGATCCTTGGGTCTCTGTATTTATTCACATGCAATTTCTCAATGAACGATAGATCTGTCCTGCCCTCTTGTAAATGTAGCAGTAAAACTTGCATTAGTAATATTTAACTGTACAGTGCTGGACATAACTTGACATATAGCACAAGTCATTTGCATGACACACCTTTCCAGGGTTTTTTTTTAATGTTTATTTATTTTTGAGAGAGAGCTCATGGAGCAGGGGACGGGCAGAGAGGGAGGGAGACAGAGGGTCCGAAGCAGGCTCTGTACTGACAGTGACAGCAGAGAGCCTGATGTGCGGCTTGAACTCACTGTGAGATCATGACCTGAGTTGAAGTCGGATGCCCAACTGACTGAGCACCCCATGCATCCCCAGGTTTTCTTAAAGGAGGGATTCAGTGTGGACCCCCCAGGCAAAATTTCACAATTAACTATTAAAATTCACTATTAATGGTAAAGCTAGATCTATTATCCCCAACCATTACCTGAAGCCTTAGGCAACTCAGTGGCTGCGTAGTTGTAAGGGCTGAGGATTGTGACCCCATTAACTGATGCCTTAAAAGACTCAGCACAGCACAGAACAATAACCTTAGATGAGGAAAACATGATTGAATCACATTTGTAAATATAGGAGCTAACAAAGTCAGGGGGTAGCAAACTTCAGGGTTTAACTTTGTCCTTTCCGTTTTCCTTATTCTCTGTTTCAAGTTATTTACTGATGACTTTTACTTCACGATAACCCAAGTATCTGCCCCTTACGTCCCTGCTTCTCCTGCCAACACCCTAATTCTGGTCTTTACCACCTCACATCAGGATGGCTATTGTAGTTGCACCCTTGATTTGGGGGCTTCAATTTCTCTCAGGTCCATCTAGCCTATAAATTCCTCTGACATTAATCTTCCTAAGGGAGCTTCTGGAGCTTCTGTAATAGCTCCTGGAGAGCAGGGCCCCAGGGATATTCATTCTGTCCATCACACCACCTAGCATATTCAATAAATGTGTGTACTCCCAGGAGAAACTTTGCAATGGTTTCCTATTGCCTGTATGGTAGTAAAATCTTGATTCCTCACCAAAACCAATAAGATACCTAGGAATAAACCTAACTACAGAGGTGAAAGGCCTATACTCTGAAAACTATAGAACACTTATGAAAGAAACTGAAGAGGACACAAAAAAATGAACAAGCATTCCATGTTCATGGACTGGAAGAACATGGTCAAAATGTGCATACTACCCAAAGCAATCTACACATTTAATGCAATCCCTATCAAAATACCACCAGCATCTTTCACAGATCTAGAACAAACAATCCTAAAATTTGTATAGAACCACGAAAGGCCCTGAATTGCCAAAGTAGTCCTGAAAAAGAAAAACAAAACTGGAGGCATCGGGATTCCAGACTTCAAGCTATATTACAAAGCTATACTCATCAGACAGTATGGTACTGGAACAAAAACAGACACATAGATCAATAGAACAGAATAGAGAACCCAGAAATGGACCCACAACTATGTGGTCAACTAATCTTTTTTTTTTTAATTTTTTTTAATATTTATTTATTTTTGAGACAGAGAGAGACAGAGCATGAATGGGGGAGGGTCAGAGAGAGAGGGAGACACAGAATCTGAAACGGGCTCCAGGCTCTGAGCGGTCAGCACAGAGCCTGACGCGGGGCTCAAACTCACGGACCATGAGATCATGACCTGAGCTGAAGTCAGACGTTTAACCGACTGAGCCACCCAGGCGCCCCTGTGGTCAACTAATCTTGACAAAGCAGGAAAGAATATCCAATGCAAAAAAGACAGTCTCTTCAACAAATGGTGCTAGGAAAACTAGATGGAGACATGCAGAAGATTGAAACTGGACCACTCTTATATCATATACAAAAAAAATTCAAAATGGATGAAAGACCTAAATGTGATACAGGAAACCATCAAAATCCTAGAGGAGAATGCAGGCAGCAACATCTTTGACCTTGGCCACAGTAATTCTTACTAGACATGTGACCAAAGGCAAGGAAACAAAAGCAAACATGAACTATTGGGACTTCAAGATAAAAAGCTTCTGCACAGCAAAGTAAACAATCAACAAAATAAAAGGTAGCCTACCAAGGGAAAATATATTTGCAAGGTGACATATGTGATGAAGGGTTGGTATCCAAACTCTCTAAAGAACTGATCGAACTCAACACCCAAAAAGCAAATAGCCCAGTTAAGAAATAGGCTGAAGACATGAACAGACACTTCTGCAGATAAGATATCCAGATGGCCAAAAGACACATGAAAAGATGCTCAACATCACTCATTATCAGGAAAAACCAAATCAAAACCATGATGGGATACCACCTGTTAGGATAGCTAAAATTAACAACACAAGAAACAACATTTGTTGGCAAGGATGTGGAGAAAGGGGAATCCTCTTGCACTGCTGGTGGGAATGCAAACTGGTACAGCCACTCTGGAGAAGAGTATGGAGGTTCCTCAAGAAACTAAAAATAGAACTGCCCTATGATCCAGAAATTGCACTACTAGGTATTTAACCAAAGAATACAGAAATATAGATTTGAAGGGGTACGTGCACCCCAATGTTTATAGCAGCATTATCTACAATAGCCAAACTATGGAGAGAGCCCAAATGTTCATCAACTGATGAAAGGATAAAGAAGATGTGCCCCCCCACACTGGAATATTATTCAGCCATCAAAAAGAATATCTTACTATTTGCAATGACGTGGATGGAGCTAAAATGTATTATGCCAAGTGAAGTAAGTAAATCAGAGAAGGACAAATACCCTATGATTTCACTAATATTTGGAATTTAAGAAATAAAACAGATGAACATATGGGAGGAAGGGGAGAGGAGAGAGGGAAACAAACCACAAGAAACTCTTAATGATAGAGAAAAAACAGGGTTGATGAGGGGAGGTGGGTGGCAGATGGGCTAAATGGGTGATGGGTACTAAGGAGGGCACTTGTTGTGATGAGCACTGAGTGTTGTATATAAGTAATGAATCACTGAATTCTATCCCTGAAACCAGTATTGCACTGTATGTGAACTAAATAAAATTTAAATTAAAAAAACCCCTGACTCCTGAACTCAGTCTTTAACATTTCCAATGAGCTGATTTATTCCTCCCAATTCCCTATATTCAGGCATTTGCTCATAAACTCTTGGGCCATCTACTAAACACTAAGTGCTCAGCATACAGAAATAACAGATACAGTTAATTCTCATTACACGGGGTATTTATGTTCTATAAAGTCACTAAAAACAGGAGATTAGTAAATACTGAACCACTGGTCTTGGGGGAAACACAAAATTTTCTTCCTGACAGTGTTTGCTCAGAACATATTTATCAACAGATCAATCTATAACCATGTTTTATGTGTGTGTCTATGTAAAGCACCTTATTTAATATATACTGTTGATTCATTAACACCGGACCAACCTATGGCCAGCAGCACTGCAGTTCATCCTGAGCAATTCCTACCTAACACATATTCTGTCTGTAAGGCACATCACAACCTTCTTGCACTTGGGAACATCAGACCGGATAGCTCTTCAGCACTCTGCTTAGGGGCCATTTGAAACAGCAAAATAACCGACTCAAAACACAGAAGTGTGAAAATGTGGCACTATACAGGCTGTAAAAAAGGACACTTGTTTATAGTATGAGAGCTGAAACAAGAAGGCAGAGCCTGGCTTTGTTCAGCATCAGCTGGACAGCTGCATGAGGTGACTCAGATTTTTCTCTGCTCTGCACATGCGAAAGGGCTGTTAAGTATTGCTTTGGGCATTACAAATAAATTTCAGCAGGGATATGAACTCACAAATACAGCATCTGCATATTTTGAGGATTGTAACTGTCCTTCAGGAAAGTACGGTCTAATGAGAGAGATAAAGAAACCATTATAATCAATTATAATAAATGCTACAATACATGTGTGCATGGGGTTCCATATGAACACAAAGGGGAGACAATAGTTTACTCACAGGCTACAGAAATGTTCTCAGCTATAAGCCTTTCCCTATGCCATCCCCATCTTTTACTGTAATAACCCATCTTCTAAGGTCTATAACAAAACCTCTCCCACAAATTCTCTGGCTTCTCCCTCCTTAAGCCTCTTTTGAGTTTTGCTCTCCCCCTTTCTGGTATTCATGACACAGTGCTTTGCCTTGTAGTGATGTGTCTATACTTCCCTCCCCATTATTATAATTATTGTGTAATTTCCTTGACAGCAGGAATCATGCACTATGCTTCAGGCATACTTACAACAGCCAGTGAAATATTGGTCAAATGGACCTGAAACAAGACAGTCTATGTGCAACGAATCAAAAATCTCTCCCAACACAAATACATTCATTTTTAACCTCATTCTTGCAAAGTACCTGTCCAAGTTCTAAATCTAACCTCCAGAGTAAGTTTTCATTTGAAATTGACTTCAGTTGAAAGTACATTTTCATAGAATTTCTTTATAACTTTATTGTTTTTTTGCATATATAATGGTGGTCTTATAGGTAGCATTAATTTACACCACTGTCCATTGCGATGGGTCTATATCCTTCTGTATGGTTTTTAAATCTCATTAGCATCTTGCTCTGATTCATTTCTAGTAGTATGTAAACTCTTCCCATTTTTGTTATCAATTGAATTTTACATTAATTCTTAGACATTATAAACACAAAACTGACTTGTGTTTTCAAAATCTTCAACTTCACGGGGTGCCTGGCTGGCTCAGTTGGGAGAGCACCCAGCTCTTGATCTCAGGGTCTTGAGTTCAAGCCCCATGTTGGGTATAGAGCTCACTTAAGTAAATAAATAACTATCTGTAAAAAAAAATAATAATGATTTAAAAAAAAAACAAAATCTTCAACTTCATCATAGAAGTCAAACTGTGTGGCTGGCAGAAAAACAGTTCTAGAAAGATGAAAGATGAATACATATTCATATTCTGGCTATTAAATCCAAACAAGCCAAAAGTGATGTAGCTGCTTGTTACGCTTCTTAATTTTGCTGTTGTTGTTGTTGTTATCATAACATTTGCTAACACTGTTAAGAAGTCTGGCCGGCTTGCCCGCCCATTGAGGACACATATATGAACAAAAGTAAAGAGTCTGTTCCCACATGGTAGGCAATGCCAAGGTTGTAGAGTTTCTTTCTGACAATGCCAATGAAACTAGTTTGAAACCATAATTTTTCATGATTTCTAAAAATTTCACAATTTTCACTGAAAATTACACTGATAAATACTAATACATGACAACGACTTCTGCTAAATGTGGTTAGCCTAAGGAGAACACGATATTCTTATACCACATGAAAGGATACAACTGAAATCCATAGGTTTTGAAACCAACTTGGCAATAATAAAAATGGAAACATGAAAAGGATATCAGAATTAAATAACCCTGTGAAAAGCTGTAATTAGAAAAGAACTGTACTCTTTTCTACAGATTCTCAGGGTTTTTATATCTCTATTATTTGAAAAATTCTATGTGAGATCAAATTTGAAGAAAAGTAGTGAATGTGACAGCCCCAGGAAAGGGTATGTCCCAGAATTTCTTGGCCCTGGTAATACAGGATGGTAGTCTACCCTTTTATAGTTGTGTAAACAATATGATCAGAAAAGTTCTAGAAACATCTTCTTAGAAAAAAAATAATTCTTACAGTAAATATTAAGAGAGTGCCTGCAGGTGCCTGGCAATTTTTGAGGCATGGGGGAATTTTCCACCTTGAAAGCCAACAAATCCCTGCTCTATGGAGCTAATATTCCTTTGGGAAAACACATACAATAGAAAAGAAATAATCTGCATATTGTGTGAAATGTTGAAAAGTGACTGGAGAAAAATGAAACAGACAGGTGTGGTGGGATGGAAGTGGAGGGTGCAAGGAGAGTGTCCATGTGATAGTGACATGTGGCAGCAACCCTGTGGTGGTGAGGGAAGCTGGGATGGGGCTATGGGAAGGGTATTCTGGTACCTGGTGCAGTCCCTGGCTTGGAGAACTAGTCATTTTCAGTAAACATTAAATGAATGTTACTCAGTCATCATTACATTAATCAGATATTAGTGTTGGATCCTAGAGAACATCTACTTCAACACTTGTACTACACAATGAGAAAACAGAAGTAGAGTGCCTAACCAACTCAGTAAATGTTGGTTGTATAAGCAAATAAGACATAATTTATCTTTTCTTTCTTCTCTGTAAAAAAATGCACACGATCTAGATGACTTCATTAAAAACAGCTGAGGAGGGGCACCTGAGTGGCTCAGTCGGTTAAGCGTCCGACTTCGGCTCAGGTCATGATCTCACGGTCTGTGAGTTCGAGCCCCGCGTCGGGCTCTGTGCTGACTGCTCAGAGCCTGGAGCCTGTTTTGGATTCTGTGTCTCCCTCTCTCTGACCCTCCCCCATTCATGCTCTGTCTGTCTCTGTCTCAAAAATAAATAAACATTAAAAAAAATTTAAAAACAGCTGAGGTATGGTTTGCTCAAAAAAAGCAAAATGGACCAACGCAAATGTTAGTATTTATGGTCACCACAATGACAAGACACCTATTCCCCTCACTACCCCTTCTGTTTTATAATCCACCTTTTAAACTCAGTATATGTAATGGAACCTCTAAGTCAATGAATATGGATTTATATTAATCATTTTTAATGACTAGATAGTATTGCTGTATTGATGCACCGTAATATATTTAACTGTCCTTTACTAATTGAAGTTAGGTTCTTTCTGGTTTTGCATAATAATGGAATAGAAGTAACATTGCAAAGGCCATCCCTGCATCCTTTTGCAATGCACTGCTTATCAGCTAAGGACAAAAATACTGAGAAATGGAACTGCTCAGTAAAGATTCTATATATTTTAATTTTTTTTAACATTTATTCATTTTTGAGACAGAGAGAGAGACAGAGCATGAATGGGGGAAGGTCAGAGAGAGAGAGAGGGAGACACAGAATCGGAAACAGGCTCCAGGCTCTGAGCTGTCAGCACAGAGCCCGACGCGGGGCTCGAACTCACGGACCGCGAGATCATGACCTGAGCCGAAGTTGGATGCCCAACCGACTGAGCCACCCAGGCGCCCCTATATATTTTAATTTTTAATACATAAAAGACTGTTCTCCATAAAAGTTATGTCAATTTGATTCCACATCTACAGATCATAAGAATACCAGTCACCAGCATTAGCTACTATCTTGATTTTGCCATTAACTGCAAAATATCAAACATACTTAGAGTTTTAATGGTAAAATAAATACCAATAACACAACTTTCAAAACCTAACATGTTTGTGTCATCTATCAATATAAATGTGTGTTCATTTTTATAAACCATTTGCAAACAAGAGATATCATATCAACTCACAACTAAAATTTTCAAATTTCATCTTTTAAAACAAAGTGCAATCTTTTACACTATCATTGTACCACTGTTGCATTTGAGAAAGTTAAAATTAGTTCCCTAATATAACCAAATATCCAGTTCAGATTCAAATATTTCTAAATGCTCTGAAAACCTCCTTTAGAGCTTTATAAACAAAACCTAGTTTCAAACAAGGATCATGCACTGTATTTCTGATATGTCTAAAAGTCTCTTTTATTCTAGAACACCTTTATGGCACTGACTCTTTAAAGAGATCAAGTCTCACAATGTGTTTGTCTTCCTCAAGGTGTCATTAAATTTCTCCTCTCTTCTCTGTGTTTTCTACAAACAGGAAACTAGAACTAAAATCTGAGTTTGATTCAAATTACATATTTTTGGCAGAATACATCATGGGTGATACCATGTACCTCACACTGCACAACACACTGAGAGGCTCATAATGCCAGGTGTTCCACTCTTAGTGATGCCAAGGTTGGTCGTTTAACTACACTTATAACCACCATATATCTTCATTATAAAGACGTATGTTTCCATTTTCATTAAGTAACAATCTGTGTGGTGACACTCTGTCACTCTGAGAAGGTCCTGTCCCAAGAACATTTTCACTACCTTAAAGTTTCAGCATCCATTAATTATCCTTGCCAAAAAGAATTATTTTATTGGGAGTTACAGTGATTTTTTAAAATTCTGTCTACTCTATTTATTAACTGACATTCTTTTACAAAGAAGAGCTTCCTCTCATCAACCGGGGACCTAGTTACCCCATAGAAAGGCAGAACAAATGTTTAATCCTTTCCCTTTAATTACTAATTTGTTGAATAAGGAGTTACTGTAATGGTAATTTCCAGTGGAAGCAAAGGAGATTTTTCTTCTCTCTCTCTCTCTTTGCACTCTTCCTCAGGATTTAAAATCCTATGTAATTAAATCTATCAAATATTTCTTTTATGATTTTGACCTTTAACTTATGCTTAGAATAGCCATCCACACTACAAGATAATAAAACTGAATGTTTCTTCTGTTCTCTTATAACTTACTTTGTTTATACTTAAATCTGTTAATCATCTGAATTTTCTATAAGAAGAAAGTAGGGATCCAGTGTTTTTTTTATGGTCACTCTATGATAATAACCTAAATTAATTAAAAATGAAAAATAATTAGAAAGATTTTAAGTATAGTGGTTCAGTCTCCAAAGCAAGGGAAACAAAAGCAAAAATGAACTACTGGGACTACATTAAACCAAAAAACTTTCATACAGCAAAGGAAACCATCAACAACACAAAAAGACAACCTACTAAATGAGAGAAAGTACATCTGATAAAGGGTTAATATCCAAAATATTCAAAGAAATACAACTCAATACCCAACAAAGCCCCACAAATAATGTGATTAAAAATAGGTACAGTACCTGAATAGGCATTTTTCCAAAGAAGACATTCAGATGGCCAATAGACACAAGTAAAGATACTCAACATCATTAATCATCAGGGGAAAATGCCAGTCAAAACCACAATGATCCATCACCTCATATCAGTCATAATACCTTAAATTTTGATATGTAGTTATATTGATATATAGTGATATAGATATAAATATATATTTAGTGTATCTATTGTATTCCGTTAATCTCTCCATACCTGCACAATTACTTGTTTGTTTTTAATAGTATGGGTGTGAGCGCTAGTGACTGAACAATAACCTACCAAATGCACATCCTTTAATTGCATAAAATAATTTGTCATTTCCTAATTAAGGGTCATTTATATAATTTGACTAAGATTATGTACTTTTCAAAAATGTTTATAATTGGGTTTAGAAGAAAGAAAATTCTGCAGCCAGAGACACAAAACTATTAAAAAACAAAACAAAAAAACAAACAGAAATGCTAGACTTGAAAACTGCAGCATAAGAATGAAGTATTTATTAGTTGGGCTTAATAGCAAACTGGAAATAGCAGAGAAATGAATCTGTGAACTTAAATAAAATAAAAGGAGAAATGAGAAAAAATGAAAATGAAGGAGAAAATATGAAAAAAAAAAACCGGAGTCCAATGTCTGTGGAGTATTATTACATGAAATATGTGTGCAATTGGAGTTTCAGGAAAAGGAGATAGAGGAGAGAATAAGACCAAGAATACTTGTGAAGACAATGACTGAGGTCTTTCTAAAATCTATGGAAGACATTAATCCACAGCTCTGAGAAGCTCAGTGAAACCTAAACAGAATAAATACAAAGAAAACCACCCTGAAGCATATCGTAATCAAACAGCTGAAATCCAAAGATAAGGAGATGATTTTAAAACCAGCTACAGAAAAAAGATACATCAGGTATAGGGAAATATAATAAAAACAAAAGCTGACCTTTCACAGGAAACAATAAAAGCAAAAAGACAAGAGAATGGCATTTATAATGTACTAGAAGAAAAACAGCTATTTTTCCAAACCAAGTAAAACTATCCTTCAAAAGGAATGGTAAAGCCCCTTCCCTCTGCCTCCTGAATAACTCAGCCCCAAAAATCATTATGTGGGGCAGAACCATGTAGGCACCCTCGGTAGAAGGTAAAAGTGCTTTAGTGGCCCCGCATGGGGTGTTAGAGCCCAAGAAGATGAAGAGGGAATCTCTAAGTGTAGTGTAAATCAGGCATGGGGTATCCAATCCTAACGTGATCAGAACATTCTCTAGGGGTACAACTCAATGTGGGAAGACAGACTCTAGCAGAAGGATAGCCCCCCTGAGAATCAGCCTGTTGTGTAATGATAAATAACCCTGAACAGGGTGAGGAGGGTAACAACACAGTAGAGCAGCCTGCCATGGGAAATCAGAGACTGACAGAGGGTGAGCAGTGAAGACATACAAGAGGAAGGTGGCCCAGCATGGGGGACCGGAGCCTGAATAGCATAAAGAGAGCACACAGGAGCCTGGGCAGTTCAGATGTCGAATCAGAACTAAAGCAGGGTGAGCACGGCATCTGCAAAGGGGACGCGATAGGGGTGAACATGGTTATATACAGGGAGCTGGGTCTAATAAGTACAGATGTGAATCAGTTTCTTACTACTAATGGAGGAAACTACAAAGATATAGAGAAAACTAGAAATAAACAAATCTACAACCGTGGTGGACTGTTTTAACACCCCTTTCTCAGGAGCTGATAGTATAGGAAAAAATGTATAAAGATATAGGAGACTGAAAAACACACTTAACCAATCTGACCTCATCATCTTAAAAACATGACACACAACAACTACAGAATACACATTTTTCCCCTGCTCAAATAAAATATTTACAAAAACGGACCACATGTCCAGGTTATAAAGCTGAATATGAAAAAGTTAAAATCTCAGAGAATATAGTCTCTGACAGTTTTAAACTAGAAATCAATACCAAATTAATAGAAATTAAGCAACACTTGTAAATAACCCCTGGGCCAAAGAGAGAAATCACAAAGAAATTAATGAAATATTGTGAGCTGAATAAAAAGAAAACAGAATATTTATGAGATGAGCTGAAATAGTAGTTAGAGGAAAATATATAGCTTTAAATACTCATATTGGCAAAAGAATCAACCTATAATATCACAACGTTTACTTCAAGGGAACAGAAAAAGCAGCAAAAACTTAAACCTGAGATAAGAAAATAAATAAAAAAAATAAAAAGAAGATGAATAATACTGATAAACCACTAGAGCAAGGGTTGATAACTTTTTATATAAAGAGACAGTGAATATTTTAGGCTTTGTAGGCAATATATGATCTCTGTTTCATATTCTTTGTTTTGTTTTTGTTTTATAAATATTTAAAAATGTAAAAACCACTTTTAGTTCACATGTTATTAAAAGATGGACCATGAGCTGCTTCAGACTGATCAAAAAAGAGACACATGGAGAGAGAGAACACAAATTAGTATCATTACAGAAACTACAAGTGTTAAAATGATAAAAATAATACAAGGACATTTATAAATAACTTTGTGCCAATTAACTAAACTTAAATGAAAACAAATATATTCATTGAGAAACACAAATTACCAAAACTGACCCAAGAAGACATGGAAAACCTAAATAGTACCATATTTATTAAAGAAATATAATTTATCTTTAATACTCAAAACAAATAAATCACCATCAACAAAAATCCTTTCCCCAAAGAACTCCAAGTCCAGATGGTTTTGCTGGTGACCTCTACCAAACATTTAAGATAGAAATAATCCTACACAAACTCTATTAGAAAATAGAGATGAAAGATGATCTTCCAACTTGTTTTATAAGGCTACCATAACCCATAAACTAAAACTTGACAAAAATATTATAAGAAGATTATAAATCAATATACCTCATCAGCATAAACATAGAATACAAAACATGAGCCAATAAAATCCAAGAATACACGAAAAGGGCAATACAACATGATCAGAGTGATTTTATCCAAAAAATGGAAGGTTGACTCAACCTTCCAAAAGCAATTAATGCAACTCACCTTGTTATTAGAACAAAGAAAATTTATCTGATAATCTCAAAAGCTGCAGAAGCAGCATTGACAAAATTCAAAACCTGTTTATGATTAAAGAAAAAAACCCTCAAAACAAACTAGGAATAAATGGAACTTTCTCAATCTGATAAAGGGCATCTATAAAAACCCTACAATTAATAGCACACATAATGGTAAGAAATTGAATGTTTTCCCCCCAAGATCAGGAAAGCACACAGATGTCTGCACTCACTTCACTGTAACAGAGGTCCTGGCCTGTGCAACAAAGAAAAAGAAATAAAAGGCATAAAGACTGGCGGGAAAGAGTAAACTGTCATTATTTGCAGATAACATAATTCTATATGTAAAAAAAACACTACAAAATCTATAAAAAATTATTAGAAAGAATAAATGAAGTTAACAAGGTTGTAAGAATGCCCAAAGATATATTTGAATATATACAAGTATATTAAATAACCACATATATTCACTGCTTATAATAAATAGCTGGAAAATGAATTAAAAACTATTACCAATCACAATAGCATAGATACCTAGAAAAACTATAATGAAAATTATCTAAGACTTCTATGTTGAGAGCTACAAAATATTGCTGAGAGAAATTCAAGAAGACCTACATAAATGGAGACATATACCATATTAGTGGACTGGCAATCTCAATATTGTTAACATTTTCATTCTCTATAAATTGATCTATATAGATTCCTAACATTTATTAAGTGATAAAATAACTTATAATTTTTGTACAAAAAATGTCAGACAAAACAAACACATATTATATGCTTCCATTTGTTTCCAAATAGAGACAGCACTAAACTATACTCTATAGGGAGGCATCTTCAACAATAAAATTATGAAAACAAACAAGACATGAATTACCATAAAAGGCAAGAGAAGGGGGAGCGTCTGGGTGGCTCAGTTGGTTAAGCGTCCAACTCTTGGTTTTGTCTTAGGTCATGATCTCATGGTTTGTGCAATAGAACCCCAAGTAGGGTTCCAAACTGACATCCTGGAGCCTGCTTGGGATTTCTCTCTCTCTTCTCTCTGCCCCCACCTCAAAATAAATAAACTTAAAAAAAAAAAAGGCAAGAGAAGGGCACTCTCCAGAGTGAAGACAGGTTGCAGTGGGTACCATATGGTAAGGAGGAACAGTCAGGGACTTTTTAGGGTCATGACAATAATGTACTTCTTGGCTTGTGTTGCAGTTATAGGAGTCTTCCCTATTCAATAATTTACTAATATGTATCTTTGCCTCATGTACTTTCCTTTACACACATTATATCTCATGAAATAAATGTTTAAAAGTGCATTTTTAATTTTTTTTTTCAACGTTTATTCATTTTTTTGGGACAGAGAGAGACAGAGCATGAACGGGGGAGGGGCAGAGAGAGAGGGAGACACAGAATCGGAAACAGGCTCCAGGCTCTAAGCCATCAGCCCAGAGCCTGATGCGGGGCTCGAACTCCCGGACCGCGAGATCGTGACCTGGCTGAAGTCGGACGCCTAACCGACTGCGCCACCCAGGCGCCCCTAAAAGTGCATTTTAATTTCCATACACATATTCTCTCTCTCCCACAGGAAATGGTACTGAACAACTCATTTAATTCAGCTATTAAGCTAAGCACACATCACAACTGGCTGGATGAAATACATAACGTGGATAACTAAGATCTGCATCATCTTCAAATTAAAAGTCCCCAGAGCTTGTTTTAAAATGAGAAAATGAAGATTCAGAGATTAACTGATTCACATTGTTACTTTGCATTTGTCATTTTGGTATCTCAAGTAAATCCATATGCTTTTAAAAGTAGGCAGGTGAGAAACAACAGAAAAAATGTGAAAGGAAGGACAAATATTCTTACTGATACAAATATATAAAACATCGTCTATTTCATGTCTTGCAGAAACCCTAAAAGGTCACAAAGACTGGTCCTGTGGTAAAAGAAATATTTGGGCAGCCACAAAGAGATTAAATCTCTTCTGCATACAAACAAGCATAGCTTTACTTTTTTTCCCCCTCTTTTAAAAAGGACAAATAAACCCAATGTGAAAATAAAGAAAAAACTATGTAAATGCAACATAATTATGTTTAAACCACAGAAGACAGGAAATTTAGAGTTACAGATTCCATGGTAAGTTTTAATTCTATCCTTGTGTACATGTTTTATAAAAGAGTCTTTCATTACATGATCACATAACACTGTACCATGTAACAATCAGTTCAGCAAATGTTTATTTTACAATGTGTGGAAGGAAAATATTTTATAGGACAAATTGTAGGAAATTAGTACACTATTTAGGTAGATTGTTATGTAAAATTTCTGAAAATCCTGGGCATTTATAGAATATTAACAGAAACACTTTTTTTCTTGATTATCTTCTAAAGAACATGAAATTTAACTCTTTCATAGGCAGGCATTTATATTTGAAAGCTGATCTTTAGATTTTAAGGTTATTTTGAAGTAATCAAAAACTTAGGACATTAGGATTTTAACATGTTTTGGCTCATGTACGCCAGGCATTTAATTTTTTTTAATGTTTATTTATTTTTGAGAGAGACAGAGACAGAGCCTGAGTGGGGGAGAGGCAGAGACAGAGGGAGACACAGAATCCAAAGCAGGCTCCAGGCTCTGAGCTGTCAGCACAGAGCCCGACGCAAGGCTCAAATTCACAAACTGTGAGATCGTGACCTGAGCCAAAGTTTGATGCTTAACTGACTGAGCCACCCAGGTGCCCCACACCAGGCATTGTATATAAAAGAACAGTAGAGACTGAAGTAAATCATGAAGACCCAGGAGTTCATAATAAATCCCCCAAAGAGCCCTTACTGTTACTACTGGAGTTTGCTAGGGTTCCTAACAATTCATATATCTGAAATTTGACTTTTTTCAAAAGGAAGGAAAATCATCTATCCTATTTTTCCTGTTATAACTATATTTCAGTTTAACCAGTTAGCAATCAACTCTGATATAAACCTAATAAAAGATGTTAGATTATAAAGACCAAAAACAAAAACAAAAACAAAAACAAAAACCCTTAAGGTGTTCAGAAAAAAAGATCATATAACTTACAAAGACAAAAGAATTAGACTAGCATAAGACTTCAAAAAATCAAAGGTATGAAGTAAAAAAATGGAGCATTTATTATTACTTCCATGAAAAGAGTGAGAGCAAAGATTTTATAGCTAGCAAGTCTGTTCTCTGAGTATTTATAGGAAAATAACTTCACTGGATATCTACATGTGCTTCTACACAGCAAAGGAAACAATTAAATGAAGAGACAATGTATGGAATAGGAGAAAATATTTGCAAACCCTAAATCTGATAAGGAGTTAAAATTCAAAATATATAAGGAGTTCATATAACTCAGTAGCACCCCCCCCCCAAATAACAGACAACAACAAACAACTTGATTAAAAATAGGCAAAGTATGGGTGCCTGGGTAGCTCAGTTGGTTAAGTGTCTGACTTTGGCTCAGGTCATGATCTCACTGCTCTTGGATTCAAGCCCAATATCGGGCTCTGTGCTGACAGCTCAGAGCCTGGATCCTGCTATAGATATTCTCTCTCTCTCTCTCTTTCTCTTAAAAATAAACAAACATTAAAAATAATTTTTAAAGAAGGGCAAAGGAGGGGCGCCTGGGTGCCTCAGCCGGTTAAGTGTCCGACTTCAGCTCAGGTCATGATCTTGCAGTCCGTGAGTTCGAGCCCTGTGTCGCACTCTGTGCTGACCACTCAGAGCCTGGAGCCTGTTTCAGATTCTGTGTCTCCCTCTCTCTCTCACCCTCCCCCGTTCATGCTCTGTCTCTCTCTGTCTCAAAAATAAATAAACGTTAAAAAAAATTTTTTTTTTAAAAAGGGCAAAGGAACTGAATGGACATTTCTTCAGAGAAGACCTACAAATGGACAACAGGTATATGAAAACATGCTCAACATTACTATCAGGGAAATGCAAATCAAAGCCACAATAAACTATTGCCTCACTCCTTATAGAATGGTTAGTCCCCAAAAGACAATAGATAAAAAATGCTGGCAAGGATGTGGAGAAAAGGGAACCCTTGCACAATGTTGTTAGGAATGTAAATTGGTACAGTAATTATGGAAAACACGATAAATATTCCTCAAAAAATGAAAAATAGAACCAGCATATGATCCAGCAATCCCACTTCTGGGTATATATGCAAAGGAAATGAATTCAGTATCTCAAAGAGATACCTGCACTCTGCTGTGCATTGCAGTATTCACAATAGCCAAGATATGGAAACAACCTTAGTGTCCATTGACAGATGAATGGAAGGAAATTGTGAGTATATATATATATATATATATATATATATATATATATATGTGCGTGCACACACACACACACACACACACACACTGGAATATTATTTGGCCTTAAACAGAAAGAAATGCTGGTATTTGTGATGATGTGGATGAATTTGGAAGACATTATGCTAAGTGAAATAAGACTGACATAGACAGATATTGCATGATATCACTTATATGTGGAATCTAAAAAAGATGAACTTAGATGTCCATCAATAGATGAATGGATAAAGAAGATGTGGCATATATGTACAATGGAATATTATACAGCCATAAAAAGAATGAAATCTTGCCATCTGCAACAACATGAATGGAACTAGAGAGTATAATGCTAAGTGAAATAAGTCAGATGGAGAAAGACAAATACCATATGATTTCATTCATATGTAGAATTTAGAAAAAAAGTGAACAAAGTAAAAAAAAAAAGAGACAGAAAAACCAAGACATGGACTATTAACTATAGAGGATAAACAGACGATTATCAGAAGGGAGGTGGATGGGGGGTATGAAACAGGTGATGGGGATTAAGGAGTTCACTTGTTGAGATGAGCACTCAGTAATGCATAGAATTGTTGAATCACTATACTGTATACCTGAAACTAATATCTGTAACTACATTGGAATTAAAATAAAAAACTTTTAAAAAAGTTGAGGGGTACCCGGGTGGCTCAGTGGGTTAAGCGTCCAACTCTTGGTTTTGGTTCTGGTCATGATCTCACTGTTCTTGTGAATTCAAGCGCCACGTGGGGCTATGTGCTGACAGTGCAGAACATGCTTGGGATTCACTCTCTCCCTCTCTCTCTGCCCCTCCCCACTTATGCTCTCTCAAAATAAATATTTTTTTTAAAAAAAGTTGAACTTAGAGAAACATAGTAGAATGGTAGTTGCCAGGGGCTGCATGGAGAAAATAGGGTGATATTGATAAAATGTGCAATATTTCAATTATAAAGTGAATAGTTCTGGAGATCTACTGTACAGCATGGTAACTATATTAATAATAATCTATACTTGAAATTTGCTAAGAGAGTGTATCTTGTGTTCTCACCACACAACCAAAAAACTAGTAATTGTGTGTGGTAATACACTAGCTTGATAGTGGTAATTATTACACAAGGTATATTATATGCAAACACCATGTTGTCCCCCTTAAATATACACAATTTTAAAAACTGTCAATTATACTTCTAAAGCAGGATAAAAGTAAAGACACTTTAAACATTTAAGAAATTAGGGAATTCTGTACCCATAAGTCCTTTTTGAAGATTCTACTAGAGTATGAGTTCCAAAAAATTAAAATATGACTAAACTAGATACAGTCTTTATTTTAAAGTCTAGATTGTCTGATATAAGTATGGCTACTCTGGCTTTCTTTTGTTGATCATTAGCATAATAGATGGTTCTCCATCCCATGTATCAAGAGATGAAGAAGGGCATTATATCATAATAAAGGGGTCTATCCATCAAGAAGACCTAACAATTGTAAACATTTATGCGCCAAATGTGGTAGAACCCAAATATATAAATCAATTAATCACAAACATAAAGATACTCATCGATAGTAATACCATAATAGTAGGAGACTTCAACACCCCACTCACTGCAATAGACAGATCATCTAATCAAAAATCAACACGTAAACAATGGCTTTGAATGACACACTTGAACAGATGGACTTAACAGATATATTCAGAACATTTCACCCTAAAGGAGCAGAATATACATTCTTCTCCAGTGCACATGGAACGTTCTCCAGAATAGACCACATACTGGGACACAAATCAGCCCTCAGCAAGTACAAAAAGATCGAGATCATACCATGCATATTTTCAGACCACAATGCTATGAAACTCGAAATCAACCACAAGAAAAAATTTGGAAAGGTAACAAATACTTGGAGACTTAAGAACATCCTACTAAAGAATGAATGGGCTAACCAAGAAGTTAAAGAGGAAATTAAAAGGTATACGGAAGCCAATGAAAATGATAACACCACAACCCAAAACCTTTGGGACACAGCAAAGGCAGTCATAAGAGGAAAGTATATAGCAATCCAGGCCTTCCTAAAGAAGGAAGAAAGATCTCAGATATACAACCTAACCTTAAGCCTTAACGAGCTGGAAAAAGAACAGTAAATAAAACCCAAAACCAGCAGAAGACAGGAAATAATAAAGATTAGAGCAGAAATTAATGCTATCAAAACCAAAAAAACAGTAGAACAGATCAATGAAACCAGAAGCTGGTGCTGTGAAAGAATTAACAAAATTGATAAACCACTAGCCAGCTTGATCAAAAAGAAAAAGGAAAGGACCCAAATAAATAAAATCAAGAATGAAAGAGGAGAGATCACAACCAACACAGAAGAAATAAAAACAATAATAAGAGAATATTATGAGCAATTATATGCCAATAAAATGGGCAATCTGGAAGAAATGGACAAAAATTCCTAGAAACATATACACTACCAACACTAAACAGGAAGAAATAGAAAATTTGAACCGACCCATAACCAGTAAGGAAATTGAATTAGTAATCAAAAATTTCCCCAAAAACAAGAGTCCAGGGCCAGATGGCTTTCCAGGGGAATTCTGCCAAACATTTAAGGAAGAGTTAACACCTATTCTCTTGAAGCTGTTCCAAAACATAGAAATGGAAAGAAAACTTCCAAACTCTTTCCCTGAAGCCAGCCTTACCTTGATTCTAAAACCAGAAAGAGACCCCACTAAAATGGGGAATTATAGACCAATTTCCCTGAGGAATATGGTTGCAAAAATCCTCAACAAGATATTAGCCAACCAGATCCAACAATACATTAAAAAATTATTCACCACAACCAAGTGGGATTTATACCTGGGATGCAGGGCTGGTTTGATATCCACAAAAGAATTAACTGATTCATCACATCAATAAAAGAAAGGATAAGAACCATATGATCCTCTCAATAGATGCAAAGTATTTGACAAAATACAGCATCCTTTCTTGATAAACACCCTCAAGAAGGGAGAGAAGAAGCATACCTCGAGATCATAAAAGCCATATATGAACGACCCAATGCTCATATCATCCTCAATGGGGAAAAACTGAGAGCTTTCCCCCTAAGGTCAGGAACAAGACAGGGATGTCCACTCTCACCACTGTTATTCAACATAGTATTGGAAGTCTTAGCCTCTGCAATCAGACAACACAAAGAAATAAAAGGCATCCAAATCAGCCAGGAGGAGGCCAAACTTTCACTCTTTGCAGATGACATGACACATGGAAAACCCAAAAGATTCAATGAAAAAACTGCTAGAACTGATTCATGAATTCAGCAAAGTTGCATGATGTAAAATCAATGCACAGAAATCGGTTGCATTCCTATTCACCAACAATGAAGCAACAGAAAGAGAAATCAAGGAATCGATCCCATTTACAATTGCACCAAAACCCATAAAATACCTAGGAATAAATCTAACCAAAGAGGTGAAAAATCTATACACTGAAAACTATAGAAAGCTTATGAAAGATATTGAAAAAAATGGAAAAAGATTCTGTGCTCCTGGATAGGAAGAACAAATATTGTTAAAATGTCGATACTACCCAAAGCAATCTACATATTCAATGCAATCCCTATCAAAATAACACCAGCATTCTTCACAGAGCTAGAACAAACAATCCTAAAATTTATATGGAATCTGAAAAGACTCCGAATAGCCAAAGCAGTCTTGAAAAAGAAAGCCAAAGCAGGAGGCATCACAATCCTGGACTTCAAGCTATACTTCAAAGCTGTAATCATCAAGACAGTATGGTACTGGCACAAGAACAGACACTCAGATCAATGGAACAGAATAGAGAACCCAGAAATGGACCCACAAACGTATGGGCAACTCATCTTTGACAAAGCAGGAAAGAATATCCAATGGAATAAAGACAGTCTCTTCAGCAAGTGGTGCTGAGAAAACTGGACAGCGATATGCAGAAGAATGAACCTGGACCACTTTCTTACACCATACACAAAAATAAACTCAAAATGGATGAAAGACCTCAATGTAAGACAGGAAGCCATCAAAATCCTCGAGGAGAAAGCAGGCAAAAACCTCTTTTATCTTGGCCGCAGCAACTTCTTACTCAACACATTTCCAGAGGCAAGGGAAACAAAAGCAAAAATGAACTACTGGGACATCATCAAAATAAAAAGCTTCTGCACAGCAAAGGAAACGATCAGGAAAACTAAAAGGCCACCGACAGAATGGGAGAAGGTATTTGCAAATGTCACATAAAGGGTTAGTATCCAAAATCTATAAAGAACTTATCAAACTTAACAGCCAAAAAACAAATAATCCAGTGAAGGAATGGACAAAAGACATGAATAGACACGTGTCCAAAGAAGACATCCAGATGGCCAACCAACACATGAAAAAATGCTCATCATCATCATCATCATCAGGGAAATACAAATCAAAACCACAATGAGATTACTCGGCAATCAAAAAGAATGAAATCTTGTCATTTGCAACTATGTGGATGGAACTGGAGGGTATTATGCTAAGTGAAATTAGTCAGAGAAAGATAAATATCATATAACTTCACTCATATGAGGACTTTAAGAGACAAAACAGATGAACATAAGGGAAGGGAAACAAAAATAATATAAAAACAGGGAGGGAGGACAAAACATAAGAGACTCTTAAATATGGAGAACAAACAGAGGGTTACTGGAGGGGTTGTGGGAGGGGGGATGGGCTAAATGGGTAAGGGGCATTAAGGAATCTACTCCTGAAATCATTGTTGTGCTATATGCTAACGAATTTGGATGTAAATTAAAAAATAATAAAATTTAAATAATAGAAAAAAATAAAATAAAATGACTAAACTAGAACAAAAAACCAATGGGTGTGCGTGTGTATATACATATATGTGTGCATGTGCATACGTGTGTGTGTGGAGATACATGTATGATTAAACAAGGGGGACAGGGTCAAGGGTGGAATAATAATGTTCAAATCTTATATGTTATGACAAAGGCACTTAAAATGGGAGGAAAGAAGGAAAGAGAAAAACAGAATATGCCCATTGACTAATATATAGACAATAGGCAAGAGTTAAAAGATAACCAGTAAAGGGGCGCTTGGGTGGCTCAGTTGGGTTATGCCTCTGACTCATGATCTCAGCTCAGGTCTTGATATCAGCGTCATGAGTTCAAACCCTGCAATGGACTCCACATTGGGCATGAAGCTTACTTAAAAAAAAAAAGATTACCAGTAAAAACTGAGAAACTAAACAGCAAATATCTACATAAAAGAAAAAAAGAATTAAAAAATTTTACAGGTACAAAGACAAACAACTAGAATAAAACAAAAATGCAAAGCTTTCTAAATAATAATAAAAATTAAAGAGCAAAGACCATAAATCTTATAGAAAAGTAGCAAATATAACAAAATATGAATGATTATAAAATATTATAACATTGTTGAGACCAAAAATATTAAGCATTATCAATAAGTTACTGCACTAACTCATTAAAAGAAAAAGTATTCTTAATTTGGTTTACACAGCAAGACCCATCTATATATACTATTTAAACAGGAATACCTAAAAAAATGATTCAAGAAAGACTAAAAATAAAGGGTAGACCAAGATATTCCAGGAAAACTCAAACAATAAGAAAGCAAGAAAGTTACTGATACCAGACAAAGTAGAAATCAAGCCCAAACTCAATAAACATAACAAAGAATAGTTCTTAGAATATTAAAAGCCCAAATTCACAACTATTAAAAACATTCATGTACCAAATAATATAGCACCTGCCTTTAAGAAGTAAAAACTTATGAGATGTACAAAGAGATAGAAGCCCACTAATGGAAAGATTTTTATATACGATTTTCAGTACAAGACAGATCAAGTGCATAAAAAATAAGTAGAGATAGAAGAGCTAAGGGACATAATAAAGCAGATCAAACTCTACACTCGTCATTGATAGGGAATATATTTTCATTCCAAGTAGCTCTAAATGCTTTGTAAAAATCTACCTTGTATTAGCTCATGAGGAAAAAATCAGTAACTTCCATAAAAAGTAGAAATTAAAAAATCAACACACTCTGACCAAAACACAGTATAAGTTTATCTAAAATTAGAGTGCTCCCATGAAACTTTTCATTAGCCAACAGGGCATAAAGCAAAGAATTACCATTAATTTATATGAAAAAGTCTTTGAGCATTCCCAGACTCCAAAAATAACCTCTCTTAGGCTTTTCTGATACCTTATGACACATCTTACTAACAGATGCACAAAATTAATTGAGATAAGGCACAGATGCTTGCAGATACAGTTAAAAAAATTATGGTGGTTTGATGCCGAGATGCAGACTGTAGTTACTGGGGAAGAAGCTTGAGGCTGCCACTCTCATTGTGTGGTGTGCACACAATGTGCTCTGTAATGGCTCACTGCGAAACAAATGTCGCATGCTATTTTTGCTTTTTGCCTTTTCTCATAAAAGCAGAAAACTCTTTGGATTTCTTTCAGTTAGTGAAAACAGGTACTAATGTAGGTCTTTCATAAAAGTGAAGTGGCATAATGTTAACTTCCAAAAAGTGGGGGATATCTTTATAATGAGAAATAGCTAACAAGAAAAAATCAGAAGGTTCTTCCTTGTGGAATTACAAAAAATATTTATTAAACAATTCCTAGGGCTAAAAGGAAAACACAAACTGAAATAAAAGAATTTCTAAAAAATGAGGACAATGAAATCACTACATATCAACTATACAAGGGATATTTAAAGCATGTAAAAGGAAAATTTACGCACAAACTACTTTTATTATTTAAACAAAGAATAAAAATAAATGACATAACTTCTCAGCTCAAAACATTATGAAAAATGTTACAAAATAAACCACAAGAAAGCAACAAGGAATTACTAAAGATAGAAGAAATTTGAGGTAGAGAATAGAACACTACATCTAATTAATAAACTATTCTTTCAGAAAAAAATAAAAATAGAAAAGCTATACTGGATACCTTACTGAGGAAAGTACTAGACTAACGCTCACATATACAAAACCAAAAAATGACAAGTGGAAAGTAACCATTAAAAAAAGACAAAATTTAAAAATCATAATATATTACTTTGCACACCACTAATTCAAATAAATTTGATAATGTAAATGGAATCTATCCTTTTTATAAGGAACTGCAGATGCCATAATTGACCATTAGATTAGGAAATGTAAATAGAACAGATTCCATAGAACTAGAGAAAGCTAATAAGGAACTAATTACACACACACACACACACACACACACACACACAGCAAGGCCATATGATTGCACAGAAGACTTCTACTGAACCTTTAAAGCCTAGGTGGTCCCATTGGTCAATAAATTATTCCAGAGTACTGAAATGAAAGAAAACTTCCTAAGGCATTTTTGTGAAGCAGGTATAGCACTGATACCTAGACTTCATAGAGAGTGGAAAAAAAAAAAAGAAGAAGAGAGAAAAAAAAGAAAAGAAAAAGAAACTAGCCAAAGACCAATATCACTGGTGTCAATTACAAAAATACTAAATAAGGGGCGCCTGGGTGGCGCAGTCGGTTAAGCGTTCGACTTCAGCCAGGTCACGATCTCGCGGTCTGTGAGTTCGAGCCCCGCGTCAGGCTCTGGGCTGATGGCTCAGAACCTGGAGCCTGTTTCCGATTCTGTGTCTCCCTCTCTCTCTGCCCCTCCCCCGTTCATGCTCTGTCTCTCTCTGTCCCGAAAATAAATAAACGTTGAAAAAAAAAATTAAAAAAAAAAAACTAAATAAAATATTAATGAGTAAAATCATATACTACACTAAAAAATAGTACATTATAGTAAATAAAATTTATTTCTGGAATGCAAGGTTGGTTCAGTGTTTGGAAACCCATTATTATTATTGTTATTTATTTATTTTTTTTTTTGAGGGAGAGTAGAGGAAAGGCAGAGGGAGAGGGAGAGGAAGAATCCCATGCTGGGTGTGGAGCCTGACACGGAACTTGATCTCACAATCATGAGATCATGACCTGAGCTGAAATCAAGAGTTGGACACTTAATCAACTAAGTCACCCAGGCACCCTTGGAAACCCACTTAATATTACTCACCATATTAATAGATATAAGGGAAATATCACAATGAAACATATGGAGCATAATCTCTTAAAGTGTGTAAATAGTCTTTGACAAAATTCAATACTTATTTCTGATTTAAAAAAAAACACTTTAAAATAAAAACTGAGTTTTAATTTAATTTAAATTTTAAGATGATAAAATATATATACTTTAGTCTTCAAGACATTATTGTACATAATAGAAAAATACTAGAGGCATTTCCACTAAAATCAGGAATAAATAAGGCAAAGGAGATCACTGCCTACACTATTATTTAACATTATGTTAGGAAACTAGTGAAATTAGACAAGAGAAATCAAGGGGCGCCTGGGTGGCGCAGTCGGTTAAGCGTCCGACTTCAGCCAGGTCACGATCTCGCGGTCCGTGAGTTCGAGCCCCGCGTCAGGCTCTGGGCTGATGGCTCAGAGCCTGGAGCCTGTTTCTGATTCTGTGTCTCCCTCTCTCTCTGCCCCTCCCCCGTTCATGCTCTGTCTCTCTCTGTCCCCAAAATAAATAAACGTTGAAAAAAAAATTTAAAAAAAAAAAAAAAAAAAAAAAAAAAGAGAAATCAATTTAAAGAATTTATGAAGAAGTACAATTTTCTCTGGAATACCCTGGAGCAGAGGTCAGCAAATTTTTCTGTAAAGGGCTAGGTAGTATTTTAGTTTTTGTGGGTCATTCAATCTCTGTCACAACTACTCAACCCTGCCATTGTAGCATAAAAACAGCCAAAGATGGTAATAAATGAATGAGACTATGTTCCAATAAAACTTTATTAATAAAGACAGGATTTGGCCCATGGCTGTAGTGTGTCAACCACTGTGCTAGAGAATTAACAATAAAATGAACTTAAACAATAAGAGAATTCTGCAAGGTGGTAGCATATAGAATTAATATATAAAATTTAATAGTGTTCATAGAGACAATAAATGGAGTGACATAATGGCAGGAAAAAACACATGTACCCCATCAACAAGGGAGAGGAAATACTTAGGAATGAACTGAACAAAAATGTACAAAATCCAATGAAGGAAACTTGACTCTTCTAAGTCAAAAAACTAGAATTCAACAAATAAAAATTCCTATAATTTCACTATGATTATGCAGAGTGTTAAGGGAAGCTGGATGCAGGGTATATGGGAACTCTCTGTAGTCTCTACTCTCCAATTGTGCAACTTTTCTATAAGTCTAATGCTATTGCAAAATAAAAGCTAAAAAGAATTTTTTAAAAAAGTAAAAATCTTGACATGTAGAAAATAAATCATAGATATTTTTTAAAATTTTTAGCTTCAATATTTTTTAGTTGTTTGGAATTTTATAGTATTTTAATAGAAAGCTACACTCCACAAAACACAAATGTTTTTTGCAATGTTGGTGGGATTTCATATATCTGGTAAGGCCAGCTTACCTCCAGATGAATTCTATATATTTTAAATAGATATTCAAAGTCAATAAAAGAATAAAATTCAGCACAAGTAAATCTACTTTTTCATGAACTTGGTATGTGAGAATACCTGTTTCCATTTTAGATCCTAGGGGAGGGCATAATTAATATGAAATAATTTATACTGAGTTTCTAAAAGCAGTAATCTGAAGTGTGGAAAAAAGTCAATAGAGCTTTGTGAAATCATTGGTTTCTTAAAAATTACTTTTGATTCAGTAGTCAAACTGTTACTATTACAGTGTTTCTTATTCTTATTAAAAATATATAGAAAGGAAGAGAATTGTTTAGGCATTCTATTGCACAAAGTTAATAAAACTGCGGTATGAGTATATATGTTTATCCTGATATGTGACCTAAGTCTTAGCCCCAGCCACAGACAAATCGCTGAAACATAAAACCGCTAGTCATTAAAATAAGTTCCTAACCTATGAATTATGTAAGACTTACACAGGGGAGAGGTATTTATTTGTTTGTCATTTCCTTGCCATTTAACTGAAAGCTCAAAGATGCAATAAATCCTACAAATCTACCAATAACAGCCATGTCTGAAATATGATGCCAAGAGTAATGCTGTTTGGATTCCTACCAAACTCAAAACACTGTTTTCTGAAACTGCTTTAGTGTGTTTATAAAAACATTTGTGGGAAAACTGTATTTACAAGTACAAAAGGATTCATCAACCTCCTTGTTGCCCAAGAAAGGACAGTTTTATCTTTATCTTATGAGGCCTTCTCATGGAATTTGACAATTTTGAACACTTTCTTTTAAACGCTCTCCTTCCTCTCTTTTTCAATAACTTGTTTAATTTTCCTCCCGACTCTCTGGCTGATCCTTCTCAGCTTCCTTATAGCTACTTCTTGGGTACGTGCATTCTCCCTAAAAGACTGGGTTCAGTAGGATTCTGTTCACTTTGCTTTCCCTTCCTCACAATCTCTCACATATAGCCATGACTTCAGTTACCAAATACTCACAACACTATTTCTGACCTGTATCTCTATGCTGAGCTTTAGACACAAATATCCAATAGACTGGTTGCCATCACACTTGGATGTGTATCATGGGAACCTCAGTGCCCACCCAACCATAGCTGAATTCACCATCCATTCATTATACAGTAAATGTTTGTTGGGTGCCTACCCTAAGCTTAGGACTGTGTTAGGCACTAAAACGATGAACAAATTGACCTTGTATCTCCCCAAGTGAAGTTCAGTCTTCCTTCACTTAGTCCTGCACCTATAGTCCCTATATCAGTAAGTGGTACCATTATTGATCTAGTTGCCAAAGTCAGAAACCTAAATATGCATATATCAAAGTAACATGCTGTACATATATCATACTCTTACACAATGTGCACCTCAAATTTATTCAATTGAACAAAAGAAAAGAAACCTAAATATCATCCATCACTCCTCCTTCTTCTTTAGAACTCATGTTCAATCGTTCACCTGGTTTATCCATTCTTTCCTTTTATATCTCTCTTTAATCTGTTCATTTCTTTATTCTTTATTATATTATATTCCACTGGCTTAGTTTAAGCCACCTTCACCTCTGGCCTACAATGATCCCTTAACATGTTCCTCTATCTCAAGTTATACTTAAAACCCTTCAGTAATCTTCAGTCAACTTTAAAACAAAAAACAAGCTTATTAACATGATGCAAAGACCTGAATTATAATTGCCTCTTTACACGTCAATGCCACACCCTCCAAGCTCCTTAGTTGCAGCTGAGAGTTTAAAGTGAGTTAGTCACCATGTAGGGGTCACTTGTTCAAAATTTTATAACAAGTTAAATAACACGATTAATTTGATGCAAGAGAAACACAGAAAACAAGGAACTCATCTACAGATGAGTGCAAACACCAGACAGTCTGACTTTAATTTTCTATTTATGTATTATCATTTTAAAATTGTTATTAATTGAAGCTACTGCTACATGAACAATACAAGCTGGCATTTACCCAGCACTTGTTATGTATCAAGCACTTTTCACATATTAGTTCACATAATAGTCACAACAACCCAATGAGACAGGTACACTTAATATTCCCATTTTATATATGTGGTAACCAAGGCACCAAGTAGTCAATAATTTGTCAAAGGAAACATAGCTGGTAAATGGTGAGACTGGCATCCCAGGCAATGGTTCCAGAATCTATGCTCTTAGTCATTATTCTATACAGAATAAAAGAGGATTATGCAAGGCATTCAACAAGAACTTTGGTTTTGTAAAGATGATACATATTCATCATATACATGTATAGAAAAATACACAGTAGAAAATAAATGATCCCAAATCCTACCATTCAGAAATAACAATCATTGATAATTAATATAAGTGATTCTGAACATTTCTTTATGACTTAAGTTGGATAACAGGATGGATGGATATGTAAGAGAGATAGATAAATGGATGGATAGATGATAAACAAATAGGTAAAAGAATGTTGTACATAGTATCTACTGATTCATTTATGTGAGAGATGATCAAATTTGCACACTAACTCACCCCCCTTGCACTTAGTTTTTATTTTTTGTCAGTTGTATTATTACATTATCATCAGTATTTATAAAATGTAGATAATTCCCCTAATGATAACTCCTCCATTATTTTCTTTGGTTTCCACTAATACCTTTTAGCCATATTTTTGTTTTCAAATACTTTGAGTAATTTCTTGATTGACTTTTTATAATTGACAGTTTTTTCAAGAAGAGCTAGTACTGTAGTCACTAATTCCTTGTGTGATTGAGAATGTGCTTCTACCTTCATACTTGAAGAACAACTTGGCTGGATGCAAAATTCTTAGGCAATATTTTTTCTCCTTCAGAATGTTAATCTGAGAGAGATTTGATCTTTCAATCAATGTCTTTTGACCTTAACCAAAGCTATGGAGAAGTGTGAAGACATTCTGTCCTCATGGTTTGTTCTTTTGCCTAGATATTTCTTCCTTTACTTTTGAAGTGCAAGTAGATTTATCAGAATTCATTACTGTTGGCCACTCTGTATCAATATTACCAGGGTTTTTTTGGGTTGTTTGACCTACAGATTCACACAAAAATTTTTCTTCTATTGTATCTTTTTTTTAAATGTTTATTTTTTGAGACAGAAACAGAGCACAAGTGGGGGGCGGGGGAGGTGTGCAGAGAGAGGGAGACACAGAATCCAAAGCAGGCTCCAGGCTCTGAGCTGTCAGCACAGAGCTGATGTGGGGCTCAAACCTACAAACTATAAGATCGTGACCTGAGCCAAAGTCAGACGCTTAACCAACTGAGCCACCCAGGCATCCCTGTTGTATCTTTAATTAAGATCAATCACATTCCACTGGTTCCAACCTCTTCTTACAGAATACCCATTATGTTTATGTTGGATCTCCTTGGGTTCCATATTTATCAATTTCCCTACTGTAATTTTAGTATATTCTTCTTCATTTCATTTTGTATGTCCTATACATCACATGCCTGTGTTTTCAGTTGTTTATTATACTTCTTTTGCATTCATTCAGGCTTTAAGTTCAATACTTTTTCTATTTCTCTTCTGAGCTCTGACTACTTGCTTGTCACAATTATTTAAGTTGTCTGATACAGTCTTTTAGTAAAATTTTATGTGATTTCTTTTGGCTCTTTTACTAACAGGGAGTATATAATAGCCTTGTGATTGTGGGGAAATTATTTGTCAGAATCTGTCTGTTTCCTTTAATGATAGAATTATCTCAAACACAATCCTACAAAAATCTGCAATTCTCTTTGCCTTGTGAACACAACTCTTCCATTCAGTTCTGAGCGTTCAGTCAATCTAGTTTACTCCAAATCTCTAAAAATTTATAGCTTCATTGTGTTGCAATCCCGAAATCATCATCTCTAGTATCCTTTTTACCCTAAAGGGTCTCTAGCAATCTCCTTAGGCTAGAAGACTATCATAGACAATATAAAACGACATGTCCATATGACTTTTCCTTAGGCTCCACTTCTGCTGTTTTACAATGCAAAACTAGGTCTCTGATGGGAAATTCCTCACTTCTTCCAAGGCCGATTCATTCCCCTAATCTCTGCTATGGGGGGAAAAAAAAAGATTGGCCATGCATTTCATGACCATGACACTTATTTGAGGGGAAATCTAAAGATATGAAGCAGCATGTGTTAGCTGTCAGCATATTACACACAGGTTAATAATTTACCTACATTTTACAGGTGTGTTTCACATTTAAGATTTGGAATTGTGGACATATCCTTGTTTGGGAGAATGTGCTTTCTTTCCTACTTTTGTTCTTTTTTTGTGGTTTTCAGATTATTAATCAGAAGTTAAGCCTTTCATAAAATTATTCAAAATAGTCTGTGTATTTACAAATAAATTTTTACTTACTGCCATTTCATCATCTACTCTGACATTTTAAAATTGCTTGTCGGTCTCCCCAACTCAGTCAAAAGGTCTTTAAGGCCTGTTGTTTGTCACTGAGTTGTTGTTCTTCTCTCATTACATTTTGTTGTTTCAAAACCTACATTAAAATTCAGAACAAGGAAAGTGTTTTCTCTGGCTTTTTCCTGAATGGGTTCAACTGAAAAATCAGTAAATATAACAAGTTATCTAACAGAGTTATATTAAAATGGGTTTGAAGGCGCACTGTGAAAATAATGATGATATTTAGAAGTAATTTTTAGGTGTCAACTAAATAACCTGATGATGACTTATGTGGAAGTCATTAAATCTGGGACAGAAGAAGGGGCTTTGCAAGAATGAATTCTAGTCTATATAGATGAAATTCAATATATTTGTATGCATCATTGGAACAGAATAGAAAACCCAGAAACAAACCCACAGTTATATGTTCAATTAACCATTGACAAAGGAGGAAAGAATATGCAATGGAAAAAGACAGCCTCTTCAACAAATAGTGTTGGGTTAATTGGACAGCAATATGCAAAAGAATTAAACTGGACCACTTGCTTACACCATACACAAAAATAAACTCAAAATGGATTAAAGACCTAAGTGTGAGACCCGAAACCATAAAAAGAGAGCACAGGCAGTGATTTCGGACATTGGCCATAGCAACATCTTTCTAAATAGGTATCCTGAGGCAAGGGATATAAAAGCAAAAATAAACTATTGAGACTTCATCAAAATAAAAATCTTCTGCACAGAGAAGGAAACAATCAACAAGACTAAAAGGCAACCTACTGGATGGGAGAAGATATTTGCAAATGATATATCCAATAAAGGGTAATTAGTAAAAATATATAAAGAAGTTATAGAACTCAATAGTCCCCCCCACCAATAACCCAATTTAAAAATAGGCAGACGACATGAACAGACATTTGTCCAAAGAATCCATACAGATGGCCAACAGACACATGAAAAGATACTCAACGTCACTCATCATCAGGGAAATGCAAATCGAAACCACAATGAGATATCACCTCACACCTGTCAGAATGGCTAAAATCAAAAACAGAAGAAACAATAGGTGTTGGCAAGGATGTGGAGAAAAAGGAACCCTATCACATTGTTAATAGGAATGCAAACTGGTGCAGCACTGTGGAAAACAGGATGGAGTTTCCTCAAAAAGTCAAAAATAGAACTACCTTATGACCCAGGAATTACACTACTGAGTATTTACACAAAAAATACAAAAACACTAATTCAAAGTGATATATGCATCCCTATATTTACTGTAGCATCATTTACAATAGCCAAATTATGGAAGCAGCCCAAGTGTCCATCGACTGATGAATGGATAAAGGAGTAGTATATGTACACAATGGAATATTATTCAGCCATAAAAAGAATAATATCTTGCTATTTGCAACAACATGAGAGTATAATGCTAAGTGAAATAAGTCAGAGAAAAATACCATATGATCTCACTCATATATGGAATTTAAGAAACAAAACAAATGAACAAAGGAAAAAAAGAAAGAGACAAACCAAGAAACAGACTTTTTTTTTATTTTTTAATGTTTATTTATTATTAAGAGACAGACACAGAGTGTGAGCAGGGGAGGGGTAGAGAGAGGGGAGACACAGAATCTGAAGTAAGCTCCAGGCCCTGAGCTGTCAGCACAGAGCCTGACGCGGGGCTCGAGCTCATGAACTGTGAGATCATGACCTGAGCTGAAGTTGGTCGCCTAACCAACTGAGCCACCCAGGCACCCCTACAGACTCTTAAGTATAGAGAACAAACTGATGGTTACCAGAGGGGAGGTGGGTGGGGGTGTGAGTGAAATAGGTGATGAAGATTAAGGAGTGAACTTGTTGTGATGAGCACTGAGTAATGTATAGAAGTGTTGAATCACTATATTGTACTCCTGAAACTAATATAACTGCATGTTAACTATACTGAAATTAAAATAAAGAACTCAATTAAAAATCAATTAGTAATCATCAAGAGATAAAAAGATGATTTATGACACAGTCACACAGTGATATAGGAAAACACATACTACTAACAAGACACACAGTGATAAAATATATATGAAAAGTATATATAGAAAAAAAAACCCAACAACCTCAAGGTAGCTTCTCAAGCTGAGCTCAACCCCATCCCAGGGCTTTTGTGTTTGCTGCTCCTTGTCTGGTGTTCCTCCCTCAGGCTGTCCTCTTATCTCTCAGATCTTTGTTCAAATATTATCATCTCAGAGACTACTGTCCTGTCTTCCACTTTCTCTTTCCTCTTTCCACTGCTGCTAATGTAACCACCTTCACTCACTCTCTTTCAATTGTGCAGTTTTCTTTTTTTAAGTTTATTTATTTTGAGAGAGACAGAGACAGCACCAATGGGGGAGGGACAGGAGGAGACAGAGAAAAACATGCAGTCTCTGCACTACCAGCAAAGAGCCTAATGCAGGGCTCCATTCCATGAAACCGCGAGATCATGACCTGAGCCGAAACCAAGAGTTTGATGCTTAACTGACTGAGCCACTCAGGTGCCCCTATAGTGCTAATTTCTTTATAGCATTTAGCACCATCTGAAATTGTTTAAGAGTTTAGAGTCTGTGTCCCACATACACAACAGAATGTTAAGTTCCAAGAGAACAGGAACTTTGCTTTGGGTATGCTATCCTTTCAGTGCCTACCACAAAAGATACTTGATTAATATTTGTGTAATGAATAAAGAATAAACAAATAACAATGTAACTCTAACTAACTAACATCTGCAGGGAAAAGATGAAGCTTGGGAGGTAGAAGGGGCCAGGAGGCAAATGCTTTAAATACCAGGTGAAGGAATTTAGGTTTGGTTTTTAAAGGCTGAGAAGTCCCTGACGGTTCCTTAGGCCAAGGAAACAACTCTATCAGATCTACAGTTTAGGAAACCAAATTTCAGTGCCATGCAGGAAGGTATGGAAGGGGACAGATGTGAGATGAGACCAAACAGGACCTGCTTCAATGGTCCAGGTAAAAGAAGACAGAACCTCAACTGAGGGCAGAGAGCAGGAGGACACATTCAAAAAACATTCAGAGGCAGTGGGTGTAGTTGGCAGATATGAGCAGACAAAAAGTAAACAAGAGCCAAAGGTCAAAAGCAATACACAAAACCATTTCTGACTAACATTTATCAGGTGCTAATGAACACCTCGTGCTTTTCAGAAAGATAAATACATCAGAAAAGTGTCTTCTAAGTCTGGCTGATGTTCTTCTCTCGAAGATATCGTGGGTAACAACTAGTGTTCCTTGGTGTCTGAAACACCTGAGCCTAAGGCTCCAATAACCAAATCCAAAAAGAGTTATAGTGGCTTTAGTGCTTGTATACCAGACATGTGGTTAGACCAGAATCACATTAACAGGGCTCCAATCGAGTTTCAGGCTTCCTGTGAAGGAAGAGGACCTGACTGAACACAAACGAATCACAAATACCAGGAAAGTGAGCAGAAGGAAGAAGGTACTACCAGAGACTACTGGCGTACGTTATGAGCTTCCTCTAATAATCAGATGGTGAAATAGCAAACTACACTTCAGCAGAGTTGATGTATGGCCCCACAATATGTGGTACTCTGTATATGTCTATGTGAATGGTGTTCCCTAGGGTTGTGCAGGGTATATCCATACACAGTAGCCCTGAGTGCCTGGTCACACATATTGAAGAGTTGAATGAATGAGTGAATCAAAATCAAATTATTTTAGGAGATATATAGGAGAATCATAGTATAACAAGATTACAGGTGTGACTCATGGATCCAATCAACCATCTCAAGAAACTGCCAACTTAGACTGAAGGGGACAGAGATAGGATGAAATGAAGGAAGGTTTTCAGACCTCTGGGAGTCTATAGGATAGGCCAAAAGAGCTATCAAGCTGCAAATAATGAGGTGTTATTGTTTCCATAGCCAGGATTCATGGGCACTGAATTCAAAGTTAAAATTGCCACACGACCACTTTGGCCTCCCCATGCCTCTAAATCAACAAGCAACGAAGGGAGTTACTGTGTTGGCTGGGGTGATCCCAATTACCAAGGGTAAATTGAACTGCTATTCCACAATGGAAGTAAAGAAGACTATATCTGGAAAACAGGAGATCCCTTAGGGCAGGTCTTAAGTATTACCATGCCCTGTGATTAAGGTCGATGGAAAACTACAACAGCCCAATCCAGGCAGGACTACTAATGGCCCAGACCCTCAGGAATGAAGGTTTGGGTTACCCCACCAGGTAAAGAACCACATCCAGCTAAAGTGCTTGCTGAGGGCAAAGGGAATATGGAATGAGGAATGAAAGAAGGTAGTTATAAATACCAGCTATGACCACATGACCAGTTACAGAATGAATATTATAACTGTCATGAATATTCTTTATTTTGTTATAAATAGGTGTGTATCTTTGTTTTCTTCCCTCTCTTATCCTCTTGTCATGTAACATGAGACATAATGACTTTATATCATGGCTTTTAAGAATGGTTAGCTTTATATCAGAGTATTTAAGTAACAGGATATCAAGAAGAAGAGTAAATATCATCCAAGAACTCTGCTTCCTCTTCTGGGAAAAGGGTTAGTGTATTTTCAGTGGTACACTGGATAGTTGTATAGTATTAGGCAGGAATATGGCCTTGTTATTATCTTTCTACAGATCTTAAGCATGGTTTAAGGAGATGCATGAATGGGTACCAAGTTGACAAAGACGGGACACATTATAGCTAATGTTTATAAGTCGACTGGATTAAGGGATACCCAGATATTTAGTCAAATGTTATTTTGCATATTTCTGTGAATGTGTTTTTTGGATGAGGATGATATTTAAATTGGTAGACTTTGAGTACAGCAGATAATTCTCTATAATGTTAGTGGGCTTCATCCAATCAGTTGAAGGCCTTAATAGAAAAAGCCTGACTTCCTCTGTGGAATTCTGCCAGCAGACTGCCTTGACCTCAAACTGCAGCTCTTTCCTGAGTCTCCAGCTTTCCAGGCTCCCCCATCAGAATGTGGACTTGCCAAGACACCACAATCACATGAGCCAATTCCTTAAATATATCTCCATATGTCTCCTCCCTCTACCTTTCTCATCCTGTTGCTTCTGGTTCTCTGGAGAACCCTTATACAATAGCTTTGGCCTATATGGGTTCTTCCCATTCTGGACTTTATACACACACACACACACACACACACACGCACACACACTTAAATATATTTATGTCTCATATAAATATATTTATATATGTTTAATTTATATACAAGTTATTATTTCTATGTTTAAGTATATATTTGTATATATAATCTCTATATAATCTTGCCATTGTTCTTTTTATTTTTTAGACAAACAACCCAATTTTTTTAAGTTTATTTATTTTGAGAGAGAGAGAGTGCACAGGAGGGGCAGAGAGAGAGAGAGAGAGAGAGAGAGAGAGCGCCCCAAGCAGACTCTGTACTGTGACAGTGCAGAGTCCAATGTGGGGCTCGATCTCACAATCGTGAGACCATGACCAGGGCCAAAATCAAATCAGATGCTTAACTGACTGAGCCACCCAGGCACCGCTTGCTATTGTTCTTAAGTTGTACTACATTTAAATCTTTTCTTCCTAATTAGACAAGAATTTGTTTCAGGACCAAGATCACAGCTGAAAACCCTGTGTCTTCTCCCCTCATCAATTCACAGCACTTCTTAGGTGCTAAAAATAAGTTTGCTGAATCGAACTGAGAAACAAGAAGGATACTATACTAGAACTACCTAGGCTCTTAGAGAGAGAGAGAGAGAGAGAGAGAGAGAGAGAGAGAGAGAATTCTTCCCTAGGAAGCAGAGAAAAACTTTGTTGATTGTATGAAGGTTTCTGCATGGGAAATTAATTACTGGGAATTTTAAGTCCTCCCAATATGCCTAGCCTTAGCCCTCCAGCTCCTCCTAGGGAACAATTTGGCTCGGTAACTCATTACTGGTAACCTCGTGGCTATTTATATATAAATCTGTTTTACTTTTGCATCATTTGTGCACCCCAATTCTAAGGGAGGACACTGTTTCTGACTACCCAAGCATTCCCCCATCACTCTCAAATAAAATCTTTCCGTTGCCAGGCCACTTACATCATACTTTCAGGTTCTACTGCACAAGCACCAACTGCTTTTGTGACATTGACAAGAAGAGCTTGGTTTACTCCAACGAGGAGGTTCACGAGTGGTGGAATGCCACCACATTTCCGGACAAGGACGCGATTTTCATAGTCCTGACAACATTCTCCCAATGCACCAACCACATTCACAAGTACCTCTTCGGGCTGGTCAGTTAAAAGTCCCACCAAAGTTTCAATGGCTTTGTATTCCCGAAACCTAAATTCATCAAGAGAAGAAGAGGTGGGGGGGGGGGTAGGGGGAGGAGAAACAGTATTACTTTTGGTATAATTAGCTAATAACATTAAGAGCCCCAAATTACTAAATGCCAACTACATGCTCATACGGTCTATACAAAAACTCTATGATGCAGATACTACCATAATCCCCATTTTCAGAAAGCTAATTCGAAGCCTGGTAAATAGTGAAGCTGGTTTCCACTTCCAGCCATCCGCGCCATTAATCACTATAGTGTATGGTCTCTAAGACAACTACCAACTTCTTCCAAATCAGAGTGTCAGCAATTCTACTATGCTATGGATGTCTTCCCCATGTCACAGAGACTATTTTACATGAACAAAGCAAAATAAATCTATTTTGTGTTAAATAAGACATGTGAATTTCTTGTTAAAATCATCACAATGAGACAAGGAAGGTTGCCTCAGAATATCCACCACAGAGTGTGAGACCCTAAAAATATATGAAGAGACAAATCTGAAGATTAAATCAGTTATAAAGTTTACAAATACTTTAAAATTCAATGAAATTATCTGACAGTGGCTACACAGCCCTTGAGCTGGCATTTAGCTGACTCATCTTGTTTAACTTTAGAAAAGCAAAAAGAATGGAACCACTTCCATCTCTAAAGATTCAGTGGGAATTCATCCCCTCACCTTGATAGGTCTCTGCAGGAGATCAGAGGTACTTGTCATTTAAATGGCTGCCCACAAGCAAAAGAGCCCATTCACACAGATAAGATTATGTCAGCACATCCCTTAGCCTTACTAAGTGAGGCACAGAAAACCATAGCCAGGTGGTGGGATAGGAAGTAGAAGTCTTTCATTTCTAAAAATCCTTAATACTGCCAAATTAGTCTAGAACATAAATATATGATAACTATACGAGTAGCATTATAATTGATTCTTTATTAAAATAACATTACGGGAATGTGTTTCAATGGGCATATTTTTTATGCATCTATACTTTTATTTAGAAACATTTATATCTTAATGAAAGATGTTTTAGTTGAAAGTTAAGAATACAGCTATTCCTCGATGGCCATATTTTTTTTTTTTTTTATTTTTTTTTTTAAAAATTTTTTTTTTTTTTTCAACATTTATTTATTTTTGGGACAGAGAGAGACAGAGCATGAACGGGTGAGGGGCAGAGAGAGAGGGAGACACAGAATCGGAAGCAGGCTCCAGGCTCTGAGCCATCAGCCCAGAGCCCGACGCGGGGCTCGAACTCACGGACCGCGAGATCGTGACCTGGCTGAAGTCGGACGCTTAACCGACTGCGCCACCCAGGCGCCCCAGATGGCCATATTTTTATTACAGAATATTGAATGTCTTCTCTTACTTGGTCACATTCTCTTTGCTGATGGAACATTTCCATATTGCCCCAGTGACAGCAGCCAACCGTTCTTTATTGTCTGTGTTATCGAGCAGACTGGCCAGGCGTTTAAGACCTCCGTGCAGTCTAACGAGATCACGGGTTTCCTTATCCTCAGCACACTACACACAAAAATCAAATCAGAGGCTCTCAGCGATCAAAGCATATCAAGCTTTCTGTAATTGCTAAAGAGGCTGCCATTTTAGTGGCAGTGAAACTTCTTTTCAAAGAGTATCATTTTCTGAAGGGGCCTCCAAGTAAAATCTAATTCTTCTCTGTATTGGCAGCTATCTGACACTGTCTCTTTTCCCTTACATAATTTTGGCCGCGTCTAGCAGTTTCTACATACTTAGAAATTCTGCCAAGCCAATTCTGAGGTAACCTGGGCTTCCACCAAGACAGAAACAGAGATTGGTTGGTTAGAAACCTAGAACACCACATGCGTGGACAGAGGATTTCTGCAGTGATGCAACACACAGTCTTGGGAAAATGTAGCAGAGAAAACACGAGTGATACGGATTTGGTCAGAGCTTCAATGACCCCCAAAATCTAGGAGATGAGGATTTCCTCAATAGAGTTTCTATGCCCAGAGCAGTAAGTTATAGCAATAGCAACTGACATTATATTCACATATGTTTATCCACGTTTGTGTCATCCTTTGAAATAAATATGTACTACATAGATGTTCCCAGCTGATCATCCTTCCCAGGTTAAAGAGCAAAAAGATGATAAATTTAGTATAGATATGCTATCATCCTAAGTATACAGTTGGTCTCTCAGGCCATATGATACAGATGCATGTCATGGATCATCCATGAGGGCCACTAGAAGAAATCCTCATTGTAATGCACCACAAGGCACCTGTCAGGCTTTTCTTCTATTTATGACTTTTGCTTCTGGTTCAGTTCCAACTTTAGAAAAAATAATCACTATTTGTAACCAATCATTCATAGTTACTCAGATAAGGCTTATATACGCAAGTCAAGGCTATATATCCTTGTTTTGAACTGAGTTGTGTTCCCTCAAAACTCACATATGTCAAAGTCCTAACCCCCGTACCTCAGAATGTAAGTTAAGGTCTTTAAAGAGGTAATGAAGGATAAATAAGGCCACTGAGGTGGGCTCTAATCCAATATGACTGATGTCATAAAATATAAGGACACAGAGGAAGGAACATGTGGAGACACAGGAAGAATGGTATGTGAACATGAAGACAGCCACCTATAAGCCAAGGAGAGAGTCCTCAGAAAGCACCAATGCTGCGGACACCTTGATCTCAAACTTCTAGCCTCCAGAACTATAAGGTAATAAATATCTGTTATTTAACAGGCCACCATATGGTATTTTGTTTTGGTATTTTGTTTTGTTCTAGCAAACTAATACCATCCTCTACTGACATGAACCCCTTTTTCTGACTCTGACTTTTTGGCATACTCTTACTGTGCACATTTTATTATCTATCTACCTACCTACCTACCTACCTATCTTTACATGTTTATTTTTGAGAGAGAAAGTACAAGTGTGGAAGGGCAGAGAGAGACAGGGAGACGCAGAATCCAAAACAGGCTCCTGGCTCTGAGCTATCAGTGCAGAGCCCAATGTGGGGCTCAAACCCACAAACTATGAGATTGTGACCTGAACGGAAGTTGGACACTTAACCGACTGAGCCACCCAGGTGCCCCAATATGCACATTTTAAAT
Source organism: Leopardus geoffroyi (assembly GCF_018350155.1). Taxonomy (NCBI): domain Eukaryota; kingdom Metazoa; phylum Chordata; class Mammalia; order Carnivora; family Felidae; genus Leopardus; species Leopardus geoffroyi. Next base: position 25,628,443 of record NC_059341.1, read on the forward strand.
GCATTCCTCCAGGAAATGGACTCTGATTTCTCAGATAGGTAGAAGCTGGCATGGCCAGCCACCAGCCATCTACTAATTTTTCGAAGCCATCTTTACTTCTAATCTGTTTTCTGGTATACTATAAAATGTATAGCTCACAAAAAGTTAGCAAAGGTTAAAGTAAATTAATAAAAAGATAAAACAGGCATACACACACACACACACACACACACACACACACACACACACACGCAAGCTCACACTCATTCATCCATCCATTTTGTCTTGGTAGAAGATAAATTTCTCAACTACTATGTTTGAATAGGGTGCCTGTAAAGCAATGTAAAGGCACCATGTATATATTTTCCTATTTTACACTAAGTAATTTGTTTTAGGAGAGAAAGACATGTAAGTGCCTTCTAGAAATGTAAATAATCAAGACATGTTGGTGCAGGTTTTTCTCTCACATATACAGGCCATCTGTCATTAGCACAGGACAGTGGTTCTTAGACCTATGTGTACAGGAAAATCCCTAAAGCGTTCTTGTTAAAAATGCTGATTCCTGAGTCCTGCCACCAGAGAATGAGAACCCATGTTTAGACTTAACTACATGGAGAAGAAGACCACAGCTGCCCACAGAGTCCCCCGCACCTGGTAGATGGCCATGGCACAGTGTTCCTGCAATTGTTCGTTCTCACTATTTAGGTTCTTCACCAGATTTTCAATGATCCTTTCTGCTTTGATCGCAGCTCGGTAGTTTTCCTAGGAACACAAATTTAAATATTTATGTGTGTAAGACACGAATATTAAGTACCTATTTATACTTACTAATAATTATGCCAAACAAACTTTCTTAATAAACACTAAAGTCGGGGCGCCTGGGTGGCGCAGTCGGTTAAGCGTCCGACTTCAGCCAGGTCACGATCTCGCGGTCCGTGAGTTCGAGCCCCGCGTCGGGCTCTGGGCTGATGGCTCAGAGCCTGGAGCCTGTTTCCGATTCTGTGTCTCCCTCTCTCTCTGCCCCTCCCCTGTTCATGCTCTGTCTCTCTCTGTCCCAAAAATAAATAAACGTTGGAAAAAAAAAATTAAAAAAAAAAAATAAATAAATAAATAAACACTAAAGTCCAAGGTTAACACAACTATATAAGAAGAGAATTTAGTCAACATTTTCAAAAATACATCACGCGGGTACCAATTTAATTAATGTTCTGTTAGTTTCATCTTAATAGACTGCAGACTTCTCAAAAAAAATCCTTAGCAGTCATGATAACCTTGAAAATTATTTTTCAACTAAAGAAAGTCAAGGTAAATGAAAGCAAGGGAAGCAGAGCTGGCTTGAGTACCTCTGATGCACATTCTTGCAATGTCCCTACCACTGGAATTAGCATGTTTTCATGAGACGTCTTCAGTAAGCGAGCCAACAAAGGAATGCCCCCAGCTTTACGAATGGCTTCTTTATTTGTGTAACTCTTACTGCAGCTCCACAATGCCAGAGCCCCACAGCGAGCCACTTCCACGTCTCTGGCATCATACAGACTCGATTGAGCCGGTTCTGCTGAACTCTTTCCACAGTCGAGTAGAGCGACCTACAAGAATAGGTGAATATGATGTACATGGGAATCTTTAAAATAAAACAACATATCCCTCAATAGCTACAGGGTTGCTACCAAGATAATCTCCATCAAAAATAAGAATCCTTTACTGGGTACTTGGGTAGTTTAGTCAGTTAAGTTTCAGACTCTTAATTTCAGCTCATGTCATGATCTCACAGTTCATGAGTTTGAGCCCCACATTGGGCTCCGTGCTGACAGTTCAGAGCTGCTTGAGAGTCTCTCTTTGCCCCTCCCCCTCTCACATGTGTATGCTCTCTCTCAAAATAGAATAAACTTAAAAAACAATAAGAATACTTTTACAAATTAACTTTCATACTACACATGAAAAACAAAGAAACAAAACCCTTCAAAACATCTTCCTCCAAATTTGGGAGTGTTTACATTTCCTTTCTATAAGAAATTTAATCTCACCAAGATTGTATTTTCTTAACATAGCTATAATATATGCATTAGGAAGATTTGTAAACTACATCCTCAGTCCTGGTATCTCAGAAAACTAGAGTCCCTAAAGCCATTAGAACTTTCTGTGAGAACTGAATGGCTTGTATATTCTTAAAACCATGAGACCTCTTTGGAGGACATGGCTCCCCACCTGAGCTACCAAAACCAACCAATCCACATGGCACAGCTGCCAGGATCATTTCTTTCCTTTCTTTTCTTCTTTTTATTCCTTCCTTCCTTCCTTCCTTCCTTCCTTCCTTCCTTCCTTCCTTCCTTCCTTCCTTTTGCAATAACTAAAGTCACTGAAGTCTTTAAGGGAAAGGCAATTTATATAGATAAGCAGTAGCTTATCTATATAAGTAAGGGTGCTCCAGAGGAAGTGAAGCCAGGGCACCCAGGGTTATCTCTACCCTGTGTGTGTCTAGTTCATTCTTCTCTCTGCAGGCCAGATTCCATGGATATGTCCACATAATCATGACCACCATCTTGAGTTTAGTAAAGAGTAGTCCAGACTAAGTAGAGTCTCTGATTCCTAATTCCAAATTCCTGGGAGAGACATCTGTGGGGCTGGCTTGAGTCAAGTGGACACTCATGGCCTAACTAGTTACAGCCCAAGGAAGGACATTTAGATGGCTTTTCATTCTAAATTTTTTTTTTTAACGTTTATTTATTTTTGAGACAGAGAGAGACAGAGCATGAACGGGGGAGGGTCAGAGAGAGGGAGACACAGAATCTGAAACAGGCTCCAGGCTCTGAGCTGTCAGCACAGAGCCCAACGTGGGGCTCGAACTCACAAACCGTGAGATAGTGACCTGAGCCGAAGTCGGACACTTAACCGACTGAGCCACCCTGGCGCCCCAGGTGGCTTTTCATTCTAAAACAATGGGATGAACAGAGAGCAGACAGCTTGAAAACATGTGTCCCCAACAGTTATTCCCTTAGTATCTATAAATAATCTAAACTCTTCAGCTCTTGGATAAGGCCCTGTGTGACCACCATGGTCCCTCACTTTCACCTCCTACTACCCAGCCCATCTCATCTTAGGTCTAGCCACATTAGCCGCTTGCGGTTTCCAAATACTCTGTTGTTTTCCAGTTCTGGGCTTTTATCAACACAGCTTCATCTTCCTGAACTGCCTTTCCCTGGTGTGTCTGCATGACAAATACCTACTCGCTTTTCAAGACTGAGCAAAGGTTGGGTACCTGGATGGCTCAGTCAGTTAAGCATCTGACTCGATTTCAGCTCAGGTCTTGATCTCACAGTTCATGAGATCAAACCCTATGTCAGGCTGTGCATTGACAGTGTAGAGCCTGCCTGAGATTTTCTCTCTCCCTCTCTCTCAAAATAAAAAAACATTTTAAAAATTAAAAAAAAAAGATTCAGTAAAGGCAACATCTCCTTTAGGAAGGACAGCAGAGAGTTGACATCTTAGTGGCAGAGGGTGAGCTGATGACGATGTCAGCAGTACTCACCAGTTTGGTGATGCCCCCGTAGCGTCTCACTGCCTGTCGGGCTCTTCTAAACTTGGCAACATTTGCGATTGTCTCAGCTGCCAAACATTTCAGACTCTTATGTGGAGAATCAAGTGTATTAACCATAACTGGTAAGCCCCCAAGGTCAACAATATTACGTCTGATTTGAGGATTATGACTGATTTCCTTCAGGATTTTTAATGAACCAATCTAAATGAGAAAAAGTAGTTAGAGGTGAAAATAAGTGTTTAACCAGCACAAGTTTTTTAAAAATTCCAAGTCTACTTAAAATCCGTCCCAAGTGAAGTTTTTTAAAGAAATACTTTCTATTCCCGGGTGTTACATGCATGTTCCTTATTGTCCCTCAATTATGTAAACAAACATTCATCATTTAAGAAGCACATACTGATGGAAAGGAACCAGAAGATAAAGAAGAAAGGCAGAGATGCGAAGAGCAGCTAACAGTACAAGGAGCAAGTTATCAGTGATAATAGCAGACAAAGACAAGAAGTAGGCAGAAGTAGCAGGCACCTATTGGTAAAAAGAGAAGCACGAGAAGTTGTTTAGAAGGTTCGTCACCCATGTCAGGTAAGCCACTCACTTTACATTTGACTTCATCTGTATCAAGCAAATTTATTAAAACTTCAAGGCCTCCAACATCCCTGATTGCCAACTGGCAGGTCTCTTGCGCTAAGTTGAAATCCTTCATCGAACACAGTGCGATCACTGTAGCTGTCTGATTTCCTCCCTATGAAGACACAATGCCATAGAAAGGTTAAATAAGGTCATGCTTCCATGGAAATTTACTTAATGGTTATGAATCCATGAACTGGGAAATGTGTCTCCCCCTACACGGCACATTAAATTTTTTTAAGTTCTCTGAGTGGGTTATAATTTGTTAAATGAATCATGTAGAGCTGAAGCATGAAAAAGCTTTACAGAGTATCATAAAACATTATTCCAATTAAGAGTCAACATTTAAAGGTGGTCTGTCTGCTTTAAACAGCTATGACATTAGGCGGTATTAGTACATTAAATAGAGTCAAGGGGCAAGCCTTGAGAGATCGACTGAGGAATGTAAGTTTTATGTAGAGGTAATAGGCAGTCCCTATAAGTTCTTGAATAGAGTACTGTGCAATCCAAACTGTGCCTGAAAATTATTCTTACAGATGTATGTGGAACAGTCTGGAACAGTCTTTCTGGAGAAAGGGAAACCCTGTGGGAAGCAGTATAACAGTCATGCTGGGACCGCGGTAGGTCGGGGAAGGGCTGTGGGGTGGGGAGTGAGGAAGCAATTCCATTAAGAACTGGAGATGACTCAGTGGGTTGATGAAGGAGAAAAAGAGAAGCCTTCAGTATCATGGGCAAAATATTGGCCCAACGTAGAGAATCATGCAATCAACGTCTGCTTAGCTGATCACCAAATGTAAAGGGTAGTGGGGAACTGTTCCTTTAAGGTAAAACAATCTGGGATATTAAACAACAAAGTAATGATTGATCAGTGAAACAAACCTGCCAGGAAATTATCATCAGAATTCACTGCAGGAATTCTTAGGCAATGTCCACTGATCGTTAATGCTTTGAAAATCATCTGAAGGACACAGCATAGTACCTATTACTTCTCCCGCTATTAAGACTAGGTGGTAAATAAGAGTTCCAGTATAAGTGCTGAAATAGTTTGTAGGAGCAATATTTCTAACAGAGCAAATAACAAAAGCAATATTTCTAACAGAGGTAAGAATAGACATTTTTGTAAAGTGTGCTCATGAAAGATGGCTTTGGATCTCTACTTCAAAACATAGTACCAATGGCCTCAGATAAACCTTTCTTTCCTTTTTGAGGAAAGACACCTACAAATTATGTTTATTCTCATTTGCTAATTATTACTTTATATTGCTACATCTATTATATATAAATGTACAGAGATATAGTCTATACACTTAGCACAAAAATGGAAATTATATTCAAGCAGCCCAAGCCCCTCCTTCTATCACATATGTAAAACCTCTTGTGAATTCAGTAAAATGTATTACTTTTAAAATAAGAAGCTGAAATAGAACTATAAGAACTTAAGCATCCAAAAGATGGAAAGGTTGAGACTTCAGCCTTTCCTCTTACCCTTCCAGAAAACTCCCTCTACATCTCTAAAAATGTTATGAACCACTATCCTGTGTTGACATCACTGTCATTGTCTGCTTTTCATACTAATTTTCTTTCTGGGTAATCCAGGCTGTCCACTATATTCAAGATCAAGTTTACAATGACAAAAGCCTTCATTTTATTATTTACATTTAAAATAATAAGTTTTGTTTTTACAGCTCCTAATGTCTTTTTCTTGATATCAAGAGAGTTTTTAACACCACCAATTTTCCTACAGTTGGTTTGAAATATAAAGCAGTAAATCCTTCATTTATTACTTTCAGTTTTATAATCTCCCTTGTTTGGGGGCACAGGACACCCCCCCCCCCCACACACACAAGCACTTAAAAACAGAAGCCAGGTATTTCATAAACCATAATCTAAATGCTAACCATAATTAAAGAAAATACTACAGAAAAAAAGCATTAAAAAAAAGAGACACAGAGAGAGAGGGAGAAAATTAATTTTAAAAGGCTCTTTTGTTGAATTTAAATGGTTAAAAAAAGAAAGCTCCCCTGGGATGGATACCTGAAGGAACAGAGCTGGGCTCCCACATTAAAAGTTTGCAAATGCAAACCAAGAGCTTCAGATAGAGTTCTTTAGGCAGTGGCTTCAGACCCCAGCATGGCTTGAAAGCAAGAAGACGTCAAACAGCATATCATACCTCAGTCAAGCCAAGGGAGTCCACCCACACCCGTCAGACTCTGAAGGAGAAAGTGCCGTCCCAGCATTCTCAGTTGTGTGTGATCAAGGACCTTCTTGACTGATATTCTTGCACTGTGTTTTCTTTGGTAGTATTTTCCTACTTATACATTCAGCACAATCATTGTTTCCTATGTCACTTCAAGGTTTCTTACTTTTTCTCTTCTAGATTATTCCTACCTTTTGCATACCTTTATTACATACATTGTAATACCTTTATTATATACATTGTAACCACTGACATAAAATTTTTAAAGGGCCGTGTCATTTCAGCAGATGCCCAGAAAGGTAAGATGTTATATTTTTCTGAATTATCTCTAAGCCAATTGTGAAGCCAAAGGATGGAAAATTTACATTTATCATGAGGAAGTTAGATCCTTCTAGAAAAAAAAATTCTGTAAATCATCAGCTTTTTCTGAAAATCTGGAAACATATTCATAGGCTTGAGAGATTTTTTTAGAACAGTTTTATATTAGGGAAAGTTAGTTTTTCCACATTTCAGGATTCAGTTCTACTCTTGTAGACCACACTCCCCAAAGGATTATAAATCTTTCAGAATGAATACCAGAGGAAAGGAGCCAAAATATTCAACATACAGAGCCGCAAATGTTGGCCAATTGCTATTCTTTAAATACCAGCTATGTCAAAGGATTTTCAAATGTTTGTTCTACTTTGACCAGATGCCATAAACATCTTACTAAGGAGAAGCAGTGCAAATATGCTTGTTTTTCAATTAAATCTCCCCGGAGAATGTAATTAGTTGCCAATACTTATTTTCACATTTTATCACGTATTTGCATTTGTAAAGTTTTAAGAGCTGGAGAAAACATAGTAAAATATTATTTTACTAGCTTCTGAAGGGTTTTGAAGAATGCTTCCAATAAGCTTTTCCACTTCTTAAATTAAGGCAAGTCTTTTGCTGGTTGTCTTCCTGCCCCTGCTTCTCCTCAGACATCTCCAGGCTCAGTGTGCCTTCCGATACTTTGTGGCTCATGTTCCTTTCTATGGCCAGGAAGCATTTGTTCCTTGTTACAATCACGTTTCAAACAGGCAAAAGTTGAATGAATGTTGCTTTCCCTTGTTTTTCTCAAAATTTCTTTTGGAAGGACAAGATCAATAGAGGACACATTTCTAAATAATGTTTCTCGTGGTTTTAAATAGAACTTTTGAAATAAAGTAGTATTACCTTATCTGGTCTATAGGGTAATATCTACCTCCAACCCCCTTACTGCTGATAACAGAGAAATAAACATTTACTGAGTTGAGATGAAGAATGTATTCGAGACTAGATTAGGGGGCAAGCTGTCTCTGGTCATTTTTTTATTCTTGCATTCAAAAAATTTGCACACTTACTTTTCACCAAGTTCAAGGCCAGGCATTAGAGACATCCTAGTAAACAAAAACAGACATGGTCTTTGCCTCGTGGAGCTCATCAAATGTAGTAGAGAAGATTTTAATTTCTGAAGCCCATTCAAATAAACGAAAACTTGAAGAAGTCCTATGCACACTTGCAGTCAAGGACTCTGACTGGGCGGGGACAACAGGGGAGGTTTCCCTGAGGAATGTATGTCTGGACTGAAGTGTGGACAGAGTGGGAGACCTTCCCTGGTGAAGGAGGAGGGAAGTGATGAAAGGCACGCCAGTCAGAGGAATCAGTATTTGCAAAGGTTGATGGAGAAGTGGAACATGGCCTAACGAAGGCCAGTGTGGCTGAGACTCAGAGAGTGGGTGGTGGATGGTCCAAGATGAGCTGAAAAACTAGGTGGGCAAAGGCACCTGCTGGACCCATAGGCCAGGCTGAATATTTTAATCATTACTCTAAGACTGATAGGAAATATTCTAGGGTTATTGTTTTAGGGAAGGCAGAGAGGACCAACATGAGCTGAGTACATTTTCAGATCATTCTGGCTGAAGAGGCCCCTGGCTAGACAGGGCAAGTGGGACACGTGGAGAGCAGCTCTCCAGAGAAGAGCTAACTGGGATGGAGAGCTCAAGGTGACTCATCATGTGTCATAAAGACTTCAAATAAATTGGCTCAGAAAAGGAGACTATAAAACTAGTAGACGAAACTCTGATGGGCTCCATGCTCACAGGGCCACCATTTGGAGCTTACTGTCCGAGTCCCACATGATGACCGGAAGAGAAGGCAGGCAGAGGCACAATCAGGAGTGGAGGCTCCTCTTCTGTTCCCCACTGTCTGCAATCAAGGGGCAGTGGATGAGACCCAGTGAGGTGACACAGCCATCACACGGCTATCCAGCTGGCTTTCAACGTTCTCGGCATTTTTGCCTCCAAACATGCTGCTCAGAGAGCAAGAAAAGTGAAGCTCTGCCAGTGACTGTTTATTAATGATGACAGAGGGCCTGGCATCCAGCACAGAGGTTGGCCTACATATGCTCTCATCTCCCAGGCTCAGGAACGGGAAAAACTCAATGCTCAAAGAGAGTGGCATATGACTATGTTAAGTCAAGGTAGTAAAGTATATTGCTTTGCTTTCTGTTTATTTGCAAACCTATTTTATCCTGATGATTCAGCACTCATAAACCTGAGACTCAAGAGAGGAGACTCAAGAGATCTCCAAGAAAGAAAATAAGAAAATACTGTTCCAGAAGAAAAAAGAAATTAGACTCAGATTTTTGTATTACAAGCTTGCTGAGAATTTTTATTAGGAATGGGTAAGGAACAATACAAGCATTCCCTACGCATTCCTTTTAAATACCCATGGAACATTTACAGACATAGACAATCTGCTGGAATGCCCTAGTCACTGCAATGAGGAAAAATCTGTAGCAAATATAACTGCATTCCTAAAAAGATTCAGAAGAATACACTGAATAATTATGATAATTAATAAAAATATCTCAGTAGAGTGACCAGATATAAGGGCAGCATTCAAAAATTAGTAACTCCTCATACACTAAGAATAACAAATCAAAATGTGTAATTTGAAAAATGTTCCCATGAAGGGGCGCCTGGGTGGCTTAGTCGGTGAAGCCTCTGACTTTGGTTCAGGTCATGATCTCTCAGTTCATGGGTTCAAGCCCCATGTCGGGCTCTGTGCTGACAGCTCAGAGCCTGGAGCCTACTTTGGATTCTATGTCCTCCTCTCTCTCTGCCCCTCCCCCGCTTGTGCTCTCTCTCACTCTCAAAAATAAATAAACATTAGGGGCGCCTGGGTGGCGCAGTCGGTTAAGCGTCCGACTTCAGCCAGGTCACGATCTCGCGGTCCGTGAGTTCGAGCCCCGCGTCAGGCTCTGGGCTGATGGCTCAGAGCCTGGAGCCTGTTTCCGATTCTGTGTCTCCCTCTCTCTCTGCCCCTCCCCCGTTCATGCTCTGTCTCTCTCTGTCCCAAAAATAAAATAAACGTTGAAAAAAAAAATAAAAAAATAAATAAAAAAAAATAAATAAACATTACAAAATTTTTAAATTGTATTCATTTGTCAGTTGATGCACATTTAGGCTCTTTCCATAATTTGGCTATTGTTGAAAGTGCTGCTATAAACATTGGGGTACATGTGCCCCTAGCATCAGCATTCCTATATCCCTTGGTATTATGCTAAGTGAAATAAGTCAGGCAGAGAAAGACAGATACCATACGTTTTCACTCATATGTGGATCCTGAGAAACTTAACAGAAGACCATGGAGGAGGGGAAGGGGAAAAAAAAGTTCAGAGAAGGAGGGAGGCAAACCATAAGAAAGTCTTAAATACTGAGAACAAACTGAGGGTTGATGGGGGTGAGGGAGAGGGGAAAGTGGGTGATGGGCATTAAGGAGGGCAACTGTTGGGATGAGCACTGGGTTATTGTATGGAAACCAATTTGACAATAAATTATATTAAAAAATAAAAAGTAAATAAAAAAATAAAAAATAAAAATAAAAAATAAAAAAAAATTTTAAATGTTCCCATGCTAGTATTAGCAAAATAATAATAACAAAAATATCTAGGAGTAAATTTCACAAGAAATATGTTGAAAATATATGGAAAAGAAGCTATTAAGTTTTAATAAAATTCACAAAAATTTAAAAATAAATGAATGGCCATACTATGTTCCTGAATAGGATAACTCAATTTTACTAAAAACTGCAAACCCGCAACTATATGGTTAATTAATCTTTGACAAAGCAGGAAAGAATATCCAATGGAAAAAACACAGTCTCTTCAACAAATGGTATTGGGAAAACTGGAGAACTAAATGTAAAAAAATGAAACTGGACTACTTTTTTACACCAGACACAAAAATAAATTCAAAATAGATGATAGACCTAGATGTGAGACAGAAAACCATTAAAATCCTTCAGGATAACATAGGTAGTAACCTCTTTGACATTGGCTGTAACAATTACTTACTAGAGAGATCTCCTGAGGCAAAGGAAATAAAAGCAAAAATAAAACAGGGACTTAATTTAAAAAAAAAGTTTCTGCACAGTGAAGAAAACAATCAACCAAACTAAAAGGTAACCTACTGAATGGAAGAAGATTTTTACAAATGACATATCTGATAAAGGGTTAGTATCTGTCCAAAATATATAAAGAATGTATAAACTCAACATCCAGAAAACAAACAACCTAATTTAAAAATGGACAGAAAATACGAACAGATATTTCTCCAAAGAAGACATATAGATGGCCAATAGACACATGAAAAGATGCTCAAAATCACTCAGCATCGGGGAAATACAAATCAAAATTACAATGAGACATTACCTCACACCTGTCAGAATGGCTAAAATTAACAACACAGGAAACAAGAGGTGTTGGCAAGGATGTGGAGAATAGGGAACGTTCTTGCACTCTTGGAGGCAATGCAAACTGGTGCAGCCACTGTGCAAAACGGTATGGAGGCTCCTCAAAAAGTTAAAAATAGAACTACCTTATGAGCCAGCAACTGCACTACTAGGTATTTACCCAAAGGATATAAAAACACCAATTCAAAGGGATATATGCACCCTGAAGTTTATAGCAGCATTATCAACAATATCCAAATTATGGAAAGAGCCCAAATGTCCATCGACTGATGAATGGATAAAGAAGATGTGGTGTGTGTATGTGTGTGTGTACACACAAACACACTATGGAATGTTACTCAGCCATCAAAAAGAATGAAATCTTGCCATTTGCAATGATGTGGATGAAGCTAGAGAGTATTATGCTAAGTGAAATAAATCAGAGAAAAACAAGTACCATATGATTTCACTCATATGTGGGATTTAAGAAACAAAACAAATGAACATAGAGGGTAAAAAAGAGAGGAAAACCAAGAAAGAGACTCTTAACTATAGAGATCAAACTAATGGCTACCAGAGGGGGTGGGGGGGTTAGATGGATTTAACTAGGTGATGAGAATTAAGGAGGGCACTTGTGATGAGCACCACGTGTTGTATATGTGTTGAATCACTAAGTTCTACACCTGAAACTAATATTACACTGTCATTAACTGAAATTTAAATAAAAACTTGAAAAAAATTACAATTTATCCAAAAGTAATTTGTACATTCATGTAGACCAACCAAAATCCCCAACAGCATTTTTAAGTTTTTTTAAACTTGATTTTCAGCTTTTCTAAAAATGATCTGGAATGGAAAATATGCAAGAAGTAGTTTTAAAATTTTTAAGAAAACTCTCTGGCCAATCAAATATTAAAATATATGAAAGTTACAGTAATTAAAATAGCATGGAACTGGCATGGGCGCATCCAAATAACTCAATGTAATAGTGAAAGATCCAGAAACAAATTCTCACATATGAGATGACTATTCAATAAAGACAGCATCTCAGATCATTAGAAGAAAGAGTAGATGAACCAATAATCTGTGTTGATACAACTGACAATCCATCAAAGAAAAAAAAATTAGATCCCTACCTCACACTAAATGTAAAGTAAAATCCAGTTGGGATCAAGATCTGAACACTTTTTTAAGCTATAAAACTATCAGAAGGAAATAGAAAAAAATTTTGTTCTCTTGGAATGGCTTCAGAAAAACCTTCCCAGCTCCTAAGACACAAAACTCTTAAGTCAGGAAAGAAACAGTCAAAATATTTATTAATGTACAATTTTAAAGTTTCCAAACAAAAGAGCAGATAAAAAGACATGACAGAGAGAAAATATTCACAAATAATATAACAAAGGACTAATTTTCATTAATAATCAAAAGACAACCACAGGAAAATAGGCAAGGTATCTAATCCAATGGCGTTTAGACTCATGAAAATATTTACCAACCTCATTAGTGATCAGGAATATGCAAATTCACACAACATACATTCTCCCATCCCGATTAGAATTGGCCAAAATAAAACATAAAAAGAGACTGTAAATTAGTGAGAATTTGTACCAATGAATCTTATTTTTAGGTAAACTATTTTAATACCCTGAAAAGATTTTAAAGAACATCGATGCCTAGACCCCACTTCAGAACAATCTGTTTAAAACCTCCATGAATGGTACCTGGGCATCAGGGCCCTTGTTTTGTTTTGTTTTTTTAGGAGCCTGGCTGATTTCATTCTGTTTGGCATAATACTAATTGAGTGTAAATTGACATTTGCTTTGTGTCAGGAACTATCAAAAACTTTTTCATATAATCCAAGCTTGGTTGATATATTACTTCTCTTGAAATTTAAAAAATTTCAATGTAGTACCTCTCAAACTTTCCTGGGCATATATTCTTTCTTGTTTAAAATAGCTTTATTGAGGAGGAAATCATATGCAAAAAGACTGTACATGTTTAACGTACATAATTTCATGAGTTTGGGCATATGCATACACCCGTGAAGCCATCACCACAATCAAGGTAACAGACCCATCCATCACCTCCAAAAGTTTTCTCATGCCTCCTCCCTTTTTGTGGCATTAATACTTACCATAGGATCAAATACTCTTTTACATTTTTTTAAATGCACAATACAGTATTGTTAACTATCAGCACTATGTCGTAGGGCTCTCTAGAGCTTTTTCATTTTGTGAAACTAGAATTTTATACCCATTGAACAACACCTCCATCTTAGAACTATTGAAATTTTAAATGTACATAGTCTTTGACCCAAGCAATTCCACATCAAAAAGACTCTATCCTACAGAAACAGTATACATATCCAAAGAATACATAAAAATATTTGTTTCAGCAACACTGTAATAATAAAAATTGACATGGGGGACAAGGGAAAAAGTTATCAGTAAGGGAGCTGGTATGTAAATTATTGATACATACATATAATAAGATGCTATGTGGTAATTAAAAGGACTGTGGCAGATATGGAAGGTCACCAAGAAAACACGAAATATAAAAAGCAAAATATAGAGCAATATAGTATGACTTCATTTTGTGTATAAAAATTATATATGTGTGTGTGTACGTATATATATATATATATATATGTATATATATATATATATACATATATATGTATATATATATATATATATATATATATACATATATATACATATATATATATATGAAACATCTGGAAAAGGTCTTTCCCTTTTATTCTTTGGCATGGCTTAAATATTCACCAAGGAGGGGCGCCTGGGTGGCTCAGTCGGTTAAGTGTCTGATTTCGGCTCAGGTCATGATCTCACGGTTCGTGAGTTCAATCCCCGCGTCGGGCTCTGTGCTGACCACTCAGAGCCTGGAGCCTGCTTCAGATTCTGTGTCTCCCTCTCTCTCTCTGACCCTCCCCCGTTCATGCTCTGTCTCTCTCTGTCTCGAAAATAAATAAAAACGTTAAAAAAAAAAATTAAAAAAAAAAATAAATAAATATTCACCAAGGGTATGTGTTAATGGGTTATTTTTATAAGATTTTAATATTATTTTTTAATGTTTATTTATTTTGAGAAAGAGAGAGCACTAGCAGGGGAGGGGCAGAGAGAGAGGGAGAGAATCCCAAGTGAGCTCTATGTCATTAGCACAGAGCCTGACTCAGGGCTCAATCCCACGACCGCGAGATCATGTCCTGAGCCAAAACCAAGAGTGAGATGTTCAACTGACTGGGCCAACCAGGAGCCCCCATAAGATTTTAGCACTTTAAGTACCGAAGGGAGATAAGGAAGGACTAGAAGAGAAACACAGGCTTCAGCCATATGTGTCACAGAAATATCAGGAGGTCACACCTACCAGAGAGCAGGGGTGGGTAAAGGGGCGCAGCCCTTGCCAGTGGGAAGAGCAAAGGCTAGTGGACCAAAATGGACCTGGGCTTTAATGTTTCTCCTACAAATATGCAATTTCTAAAAATGAGTACAACAGAAGTGTATACATGCAAAATGAAAGATCACTTATACCAAATCTGGTACCTTTTACTCCTTAACCCTTACATTTATAAATTCTTCAGTGTGCAAACTTCTATAATAGGACATGACTATGTGTTTTTAGAATAAAAATCAAAGCAGTCTAGGGGCACCTGGGTGGCTCAGTCAGTTAAGCATCCGACTTTGGTTCAGGTCATGATCTCGCGGTTTGTGGGTTCGAGCCCTGCATTGGGCTCTGTGCTGACAGCTCAGAGCCTGGAGCCTGCTTCAGATTCTGTGTCTCCCTCTCTCTCTGCCCCTACCCTGCTCACGCTCTGTCTCTGTCTCTCAAAAATAAATAAATGTTTAAAAAAAAAAAAGGTAGGGGCGCCTGGGTGGCTCAGTCGGTTGAGCGTCCGACTTCAGCCCGGGTCACGATCTCGTGGTCTGTGAGTTCGAGCCCCGCGTCGGGCTCTGGGCTGATGGCTCAGAGCCTGGAGCCTGCTTCCGATTCTGTGTCTCCCTCTCTCTCTGCCCCTCCCCTGTTCATGCTGTCTCTGTCTCAAGAATAAATAAACGTTAAAAAAAAAATTAAAAAAAAATTAAAAAAAAAGGTAAAGCAGTCTAGAGCATTATATAAACTGGGAACTAGGCAACACTACTTTCCTCCAATTTATTTAGCCTCTAAAATCAATTTGGGGGAAAGTGTACTTTGAGGAACAAAAACATAGTGTTGCTGCAAATACATCAGGCAACACATTCCCCCCAAAGATCTATTACATTTCCAGATTACATAAAACTAAACAGAATGTCACATAAAACTTAGATGGCAAAATTCTTTCCAATCAAAAATCTTACAAATAGCTAGATGGGCAATGTGTAATATATAATTATGGTCTAGCTGGGTGAGCTTACAGTATCCATTTATGAATGAATGAATGAATGAATGAATGAATGAGATAGGGCTTAAAAGACCCCCCTGGAGATTTTTAATATTGTCGTTTTTCAGCAGTTAAGTTGATGTGGTTATATAATGAATGCTAGCTAATGGTGGTATAAACTATTATGATTTAGTAGCATTATATTATCGTACTTATCCAATTATCTTTGCCCTTCTCCACTCTTGTTTATGATAGTCAAGAGGCAAAAATAATTTATAGCTCAAAAACTATAACTAAGGTTATTAGTTTATTTGTGGAGTACAGATTCCTCTGTGGAGATGGGAGCCTCTCCATTATTTTCATCGCCTTCTTTATAATAAAAATAAAAAGGGATAAATTTTTTGTGGGCAATATATAAACATACAAGTTAACACACATCTCAACCCAAATACTTAAATTGTGTTGTCTTACGCTGCATTATTTAAGAAAACATAAATGCAAACTCTGCTAAGTAGGGATTTTTTTAGATGATGCAATTTAAAATATTTGTAATTTCTGGTGCCTGGGTGGCTCATTTGGTTAAGCAACCAACTCTGGCTCAGGTCATGATCCCATGGTTCATGGGTTCAAGCCCCACATTGGGCTCTGTGCTGACAGCTCAGAGCCTGGAGCCTGCTTCAGATTCTGTGTCTCCTTCTCTCTCTGCCTCTCCCCGACTCATGCTTTGCCCCCCGCCTTCTCTCTCATATAAACATTAAAAAATTTAAATAAAATATTCATAATTTCTAACAGATAGTGGGGGTTTGTTTGTTTGTTTGTTTTTTAAAGCACAAAACTCCTACGCTTAATGTCATGGAGACTTTTTTTTAAAGTTAACCCACATCAATATAACACCATATGTATTAACTTAAAGACCATTTCTCAGGAAGGTGGTAGTAATTTTCCTTTCTTACTGGCTTTTATTTGCATACATAAACAGTGAACATTACTTCTATTTTTGAAAGATTCTGTTGAGCATGAATAACACCATACTATCACAGTCTTCTCCATCTCTTTAAGTAAAACCTAGCAAAAGAGCACACTCTCATACCGCCTTCCAAAAATGAACATTGAATTCCTTTGTTAAGAAATGCTCTGTTTAATTAGTCTCTTACTTAAATGAAGAAAACCAAGGGAGAGAAAATACGAACATACAACAGCAAGGTCTGCAGGCCCTCTGGGTCCTGAATTTCTTGACAGAAGGACAGAATAACCAGGCAACGGGCAATAAAGATAGAGGCCTGGGCGCCAGCCTGGCCCACAGCCGCCTTGCCTTCTGTGTGGGCCAGAGTGAACTATTTCTCAGCTTTTCCACCAATGAAACAAGGATCACACTACCTACCCCTCCATACCCAAAACCCGAGTAATGGGAAAGGAATTTAATTAACTATAATTGATTGCAAAGTACATCAAATTCCTGCAATGAAAAATCATATAAGTCCCCATTACCACTTAGAAGAACTTGTTAAGCAATTAAGGTAGTTGTGTGTGTGTGTGTGTGTGTTTAATCAGTTCATGAAAGACGATTAAGGAATTGAACGCCACAAAAGTATTCTTTAACAAAGGTTTTGAAAATTTCAAAATGTCTCTGGAGCAAATTCCCTTCCAGAGTGGAAATCTAAAACATGCCAAGGACGGAGCCTGGAGTGTCTCTTGGGAAGGCTTGTGGAATTTCTGAGGTGATTCTTTGAGAAGTTACTGTGAAGTAGGGTCCTGGTCACTGCTAAGCTGGGGGAGCCACCAAGTACCTTCACCTTTCATGGTCTGAGAAATATGAATTTGTGAATACATAACAGAACAGAAGAATAACAAGCAAGACCCCCAGCTCACAGGAAAGGTGAAATCAACACCAGTGTTTTATGAATTTGATCACATACGATAAATAAATTAGGAACTACCCCTCACCTACACATGGTGGGGGGGGAGGCAGGGAGAGGATAAATGTGAGGTGATGCCCAGCTGTGATCATAAGCTGCCACTCAGCAGCCGATGAGAGCCATTCTCCATGGAGTGACACATGTTCAGATAACGTCACCATCCCCTGGGACTCAGGAACAATGATCGCATGGTCTCAGATGCAAGAATGATACCACATGTATGAATTTAGATTAAAAAGCCCATCATTCTCTGATTTCATAGCTAGCGCCTTATGGTTTGCGTGTGTAGGAGTTTTCAATTTGGAAGGAAACTTACTTTAAAAATAAACCTTTTTCTCTTTTTACTTCAAACTTTCCTATTCATCTTTCTTTAATTAGTTTTTTTCCCTACTAGCTGATTGTGTAAAATTACCAAATAAAATGTTACTTTCCTTAAGTATTTTTTTAAAAAGGCCGATGAAGCAATCTGTTTGTAAGATGGCAAACTAACATTTATGGAAAGACTTGTCAGCGTAGCATTGGAATTTTGATCTAAAAATATTGCCTTGGTTGTACTAACTTGAGTGGGAGGCAGCTGCTTTCTGATTAGCTATTAAGAGGTCCTATTTGATCATGAATAAAAAAACCAAACCCAGCCCACATGCCCCACACACTCATTCATTGCCTGGGCTCCTGAAGCAGTAGTTCAATTTCTAATGAATATTGTGAGCTCCAGTCCTTTATTTCCAACTATGGTATAGGAGCTTCTGTTGGGTATTTCACTCTCTTCAAACTTCATCTGCTCCAACCAAAGCCTCCTCATAAACTGGCCTGCTTTCTTTCCCATCCATTTCTTTGCTGCCTCCAAGGACATTATCCTATTCGAAGCCCCCTTGTCACTGGCCTTCTGCCTCTTCCCACTCCAATTCATTCTATATACCACCTGCTGCTGGACAATGCTTTCTAAAGCATTGCTTTCATCATCCTGGTCCCCTGGCTGGACTCTGATCAAAATCCCAGGTGTAGAAAGAGGCATCCTGCAGGGAGGAGTCACAACTGGGGAAATGGCCCTGGGGATTAACCCTAGATTCTTCCATTATTGCCTGCCGCAAGGACTCAGGAATAAGACCAGCTGAATGAAGCACATCAGAGGAGGGGCAGATGTCTACAAACCTGCTTGCTAATAATCCCCCATCTGAGCCTGGAGCTGATGCCAGGACAACACTGACATCTTATCCTCAAGTGACAAGGAAATGCCTATGGGGGAGATAAAGCATGATTCTAGACCCAGCCTCTGAAATCCGTTCCAACTACCTAAAATCTGACCAACCACATTCTTGGCATCACTCTATAGTCTCCTCAGTTTTCTCTTGGATTTACTTATCGTGTAGTATTGAGTTCCAAATCCAGACCTCCTTCAATCCACATAGAAAATGGATTTCGTAGGCTTGCAACCCTGTGTCCAGAAATTCAGTCTTTAGTTTAATGATACTTACACTAAGGTGTATGAAATGCAGATCTACTTATGGTGACAACCTTTCAATATTTTATCTCACTTTACTGAAGAGAACCTGTTTGTATTAATTTATAACATTTAATACTTGTGACTAATAAATCCACATTTCCAAACAAAATAAAATTCAGCAACTCTCCTCCTATTGCACAAAGGGGTTCTCCATATAACTTAGTAATGGGTAAAGCTTCTGTATCTTTGCAGAATTATTTTCACACTACCTTTACAGATTACTGTGGGACATACACTTGAACCATCTTCCCAGTCACTGGAATAGATCCAAAGTGAAACATTTTATTGCAAGATTTTAAAGCAGCCCTGGCCAGGGGAGAAAATAATATCCATATAAAGCTAGCAAATACAGCAATAAAATAGCATATCTACAAGGACAAAGGGAGCAGGAAAAGGAGGAGAGAGGAAAGTAAGGGAAGGTGGGAAAGACGTGAACAGCAGGGGGAACAGCTCTGGCTCAGAAGAAGGAAAAACTGCTCTCAAGGAGCTGAGCGTGAAGAACAGCACAGCACAGCCCAGCCCCTTGGGAACCTCATTCTCTCCCCATCACACTTTCTAAGCGGAGGGCTGGAGAGGCAAGCCTGTGCTCACTGGCTAGGCACCCTGCAAGACACAGCAATGAGTTTAATTCGGTCTTTCCATTCAAGTAACTGACGCGACAGACAAGCTGAACAATAAAGATAACAAGGCAGAATGTAAGTGTTTCTCACTAAGGAAGCTGAAGAGGTGGTTTATTGCTTCATTTAGAATTAGGGCATAGAGTCATCAGTTCCGTGTGTGGGGGGAGGGGAGAAGTTGGAAGGTTGGTGAGTAAAAATGCAAAGTCTTCATTAGTTTAAAAATTAAATTGTGTTCTAAAAATCCAGATTAAAAGAATATATACATACATAAAACTTGTAAGTTGAAATGAATGCATGTCAAAGCCAAATAATTAAATACAAACTCCCTTTACTTACATGCCAAGATCTGAGCTCATAGCTCTGGATAAATAACAAGCTATAGTTCATTGACCTGTTTGGGTATTAATGAGCTCTTTGAATTTTTTTCAGCAATCACTTGGAAAATGGTAAGTAGAAAGTCGGTTCAACATTAACATTTCTCTGCTAGTGTAAGTCTACATTTAAGGCATAATTTTGCAAATTAAAATGTCAGGTGTATTTATTTTGAGATTATCTAGAGACATTCAATTTTGAATTTCTTGGACATTTAATATCCTTTTGTGTCCCCATATAAAACATTTATCTGTGTCAAAAAGCCCAAAGCCACTTGTAGATATACTTGTTTTGCTGGCTATGTTAAGAATATCTACCTGTGGGAACTATAATAATTCCCAGCAATTTACTGTCTGGCCAAAAGTATCACATTTGCACATGATTTATTGATGAATAACTTGTGCAAGCTTAAGTAGCACTTCATCAATACATGTTTTCCTTAGCTGTTCTGGGACAGAAACAGTGCATCCCTTTCTGGCCTAATATTATATAGACTTATCCTAAATAGTTGAAAAACTCAAGATAGTTATTCAATAGTCAGGCTATTATGAGAAACTCTCATTGCCATGTTCACTGGGAGCTTATTATTAAGGATGTCATTCACTACCACACTCACTGTTTGCTCCATTAAGCCGTCAGAGAGAAAATTCTTTCTGCTCTTAGTACCAGGATCAGTTACACACATTGGCAACTGGGCCATTTTTACCTTATGATGGTAAGAGTATTTCCCTCACTGTATTAACTCACTGCATTTCCTCCCTTTTATTGGTTGCTAGAAAATGTGAAGCAAAAACTGAAGGGCCAGCTGTGCAAGTCAAGAAGATTCCATACCATATGTTGTCTACAGTAATAATATGTAATAGAAATCATTATTAATGCTAACAAGTATCGAGTACTTTCTGTTAAGCACTTTACATATGTTAGATTTCACTTAATATTCATAATAATACTAAAACATGAGAACATTTCTTTTGCCATCTTGACCGATGAGAAAACTGAAGTTTAGAGAGGTTAGCCAACTCCCTCAAGGCTACTGAGTTAGTAGAACACTGACTCCATTAAAGTCTTTCCAACATGGAAGACTGCTCTGTTAGTCTGCCTCCTGGTCCATCCATGCGTCTTCCCTGTTGAGTCTTTATTTCCTTTGACTAAGGAAATAAAGTTAATAGAAAAGAATTCTTTGGAAAAACACCAGGGCTCTTCCAATCTCCTTCCAAAAAGGTATGTCCAAGCCACAATGTCCATCTGGCTCAAGCTACTTAAGTGTGGGGTGGCAAAGTTCTCTGATGCCATTTTCCCCCCAGAGTGACATGTGCTTTATGAAGACAGGAGAGATCATGGGAAGATCCATGGTTCAGTAAAGGATCAGGAAGGTCTCCTGAGTCTGGACATTGGTGCTATGTGTGCTCAGTGGGGCCACTGTGTTGACTGCATGGTTTGTGTACAAAGACGCCTGCCAAGGGGTTGTGCACGACCATGGAGTTTGAACTCCAGCCTATGCTCCAGATAGGGTTTCTAAATTCCCGACAGAGACATGAATATTCAAGATCAGAGAATAAGAAATCAGAATTCCCTCCCAATTCTGTGGAATTCTTAAAATAGTAAGTTATTCCATGTTTTTTCCCCAAATTTCACTTATATGTTTTTAGGTATTAATGACGACCATAATGGTGAAGAATTTCCATAATAATAAACAGTAAGTCACTTTTTGTGATAGAGATACTAAAAATTTCAGAGGTTTTTCCGTTAAAAAAATACCCAAACCAGGGGTGCCTGGGTGGCTCAGTCAATTAAGCGTCGACTCTTGGTTTCAGTTCAGGTCTGATCTCACGGTTTGTGAGATTGAGCCCCACATTGGGCTCTGTGCTTGGGATTCTCTCTCTCCCTCTTTTGCTGCCCCTCCCCCCTCTCAAAAATTAACTAAATAAACATTAAAAAAACAAAGTATATCTATTGCAGTAACATGTAAAAATGATCTCCACCTGATAGCTGATAACACTAAAAGAGGGAGACATTACCACAAATAAATGCCAAATGGAAGTCATTTTAAATACTGAAAGATGATATAAAAATATTTACTATTTATAAGATATTATTCTTAAATTAAGTTTTAAAACAAAGCATTAACTGTCTATTCCAATAGTCTTGATTTTTGTTTCATGACAAATACACCAGACACACACAAAAAATTCTTCATTTTGCATTGCATTTTGCATTGACATTGGTCAAATGCATCTTGCATTTTGCATTGACATTGGTCAAATTGTTAGGAGGCCTTCAAAAGCATAGCCAAGGTGGGCATTAAGGTTTGCTTCACAGAAGCTCATATCCTTTTTTAATGATGAAAATTTCATCTGCTTGCCCAGATTCCAGTTTGGCCATTGAAATCTATGTTGCAATGGAGAATTAGAATACTTTTTCCCAATTTCCCAATTTCTTGACTAAGTTTTCTTGGGATTCAGGATTCAGGAAAACATAGAAATTTTTTTTCTGAGAAATGCAGGGAATTGCAGCTGGGGCCATGCTAAGAAAAAGGGCATATTTTTCTTGCAAAAAGAACTTTTTCAGCTACAATCTTGTGTCCATGGAGAAGACTTTTGTCGAATTCACAAAAATGTTCACATAAACTATTTTACCTGTCAGCTTGGAAGGACCTCAAAGGCACCAGGAAAGTATCCTTAAGTAATTTGGGAGTCACATACACACCTTTACATATGCAAAGCCACTGGCAAATGCCCTTGGTTCATCTGATCAAAGACCTAGGAAGCTAGAGGAAACTAAGACCTAAGTAAAAATGTTATTTTTACAAGTGCTTCTGAACTACAGCTTTAGACATGGCCTACCTAGACATTATCAATATCAACGATCTATTAGCATTAATCTGGGTTTTGGCAAATCATTTGTCTTGCCCTGCCCCCATCCAAGTCTTAAATACATTATATAGACCATTATTATGTAACATGTTTTCACATATGTTGAGAGTAATGGAAATGGACCAATACATATTTTAAGCAACTACAATGTACCAAACACTATGCTGCATCTTTCAAATATGTATTTCCAATGCTAAAGTTATCTTACAGGACAGGTATTAATTTTATTCCATGGGTTAAGAAAAATAAGGCTCAAAACTATAACCAAAAGCCACACTGCTAAGTGACACGGCCTAAAATTTATTTGTAGTACAACTTCAAAACTCCATGCTCTTGCCACCACAACATACCACAAATTGTAAAAGGATGGCAAGTCATAATACCTGCTGGTTACTGTGGCCCAGGGGAGAGGGCTGGTACCAGGCAGCCTGGCTGCTCCGTGAGAAGTAACCTTACTATCCTCAGGGTAGTAAGACCTTCCCCTGTGCACACTTAAATAATAACAGGCATTTTTACTACCCTTATTTGAAAGAAACATACAATAAATGTGGAAGCAGAATATACCTTTTTGGGAAAGGAATTAAAATAATCATTGTAAACACAATACAAAAGGTCTGTCTTACCTTTAAATATTTCACCAGCTTCTGAATTTGCCAATATTCTGATGGCAAATCTGCATTTGCTTCCTGACGATCAAGTGGTTCTTCATCTTCCTCACTCTCTGAGGAGCTCTCACTAACGATTTCCTCAATCTTCTCAGTACTCTTACTAAGAACAATAACAACCACCACATAACATAAATATATTTATGCTACAACATGGAATTGGTTATAATCGTTACTATTTCAGCAATACGAACTTAAGCAACGAGTTCTAGAAGATCTAACACCTTCTCAGTTCTTGATCTTTAAGATCTAAGTGAGGAGATGAATAATTGCGTGCTGTTTTAAGAAAATAGAAATGAACAGGGAATTAGTATATGTCCTATGGCTGTGCTGTACAAAAAGATAGCCACCAGTCATAGTATTTAAATAACTTGTGGTTATTTATATGTTTATATTTATTTAAATGTCTTTATTGAATTGAAATAGAATACAATTAAAAATTTAGTTCTTCAGGGGCGCCTGGGTGACTCAGTTGGTTAAGCGTCCTTCAGCTCAGGTCCATTATCTCATGGTTTGTGAGTTCCAGCCCCACATCAGGCTCAGTGCTGACAGCTCAGAGCCTGGAGCCTGCTTTGGATTCTGTGTCTCCCTCTCTCTCTGCCCCTTCCCGGCTCGTGCTCTGTCTCTCTCTCTCAAAAAATAAACGTTAAAAAAAATTAAAAAAAAAATTAGTTCTTCAGTTGTAGAAGCCACATTTCAAGCACTCAACAATCACATGTGGCTGGTGACTACTATACCAGGTAGCTCAGATATAAACCATTTCTATTATCATGGGAAGTTTAATCGGGCAGTGCTGCAAATGCCTCACAGGGAGAGTGTCTCCCTTATGGAAGAAAGTACACTTTTTCCTCACTGCTCTAGAAGCTTCCAACTTAACATCAAGGTCATGGTCACCAGCTAGTTCACTCAAGCTTTCATGACCATATCTAATTCTCATTTTCTGTTTATCTCCATCCTCTCTTCCCTCCAACCCTCATGTGCTCTCTTCTATAAATGTCTTTTCTCACCTGTTTTGAAGCACAGTAGAAAGCATACTACTAGTAATTTCATAGTAGTAACTTGCAAGTTTTATTAATTTTTAAGATTCTATAATTCTTTTAATTTCTCAAAGGTGTTGTGGCGCAGAGAGTTGTTCTCCGGGCCACAGTGGAATGAAATCCTGAACTGAAGCTTCTGTTCCAATTCAACAAGTCGCATGAGCTGAGTTTTAGTTTAATGTATTCTCTCGTCTAACAAATGTCCAGAAACCTAGGTTGGTTACAGAGCAAAATAATGGTAGACAAGGCTGACTTAAGAACCAAGGTAAATTTAACTCAAAGGTCCCAGATATAAACATATACGTAATAAACCTATATTCTCTCGGGAATCTCTAAATGTTTTAGCTTAACAAACTCCTGGAGTTAAGAGCAGGTGATTTACCCAATCAGTCTCAAATCATGTCAAAAAAAAATCAATACCCCAACGGAAAGTTGTTCTCTTTTTCCAGTGATGAATCCTTTGACATATAACTTTATATGGCTTTCCCCATTTTATGAGATTCCCTTCCTGTCCTGTCCTGTCCCACAGCAGCTGTACATTCAGGAGGTAAAAAGAAGCAAACCTCAATGTTTCATTGAGCTATGAACTCGACCATAAGAAATACTTCTCTACCACATCATTGTACCCACTTAAGCAAGAAGAGATAGAGAAGTTCTCATTTTTATCGCTGACTAATGGTTGTTGCTTGGATACACTACCCCTTTACCCTTATCTATTACTCTGGAGTTCTCGGACTCACTAAAATTTGATTTAAAATTGAAATGCTTTAGGGCAAACATCCATTTCAGGAAAGATGAAGTAGATATACCTTTCCTTATTCCTCCCACTAAGTACATAAAAATCCTGGATATCATATGTAAAACAAACCTGAGAGAACTCTGTTTGTAGAATGGAGAAGAATGGAGAATGGAGAAGAAAGACTATCTAGGGACCTGGAGACCTGAGAAGCAACA
The DNA here is from genome assembly GCF_018350155.1 of Leopardus geoffroyi. NCBI lineage: Eukaryota > Metazoa > Chordata > Mammalia > Carnivora > Felidae > Leopardus > Leopardus geoffroyi. The sequence goes on from NC_059341.1 coordinate 25,653,834, forward strand.
CAGTGAGGAGTTCCCTGGATTTCTTTTTGTCTCACATATCCCAGACAGGGTACTAGAGAAGACAGTGGTGTGGAAATACCAGTGGGCACAGAGGAGAAAAGCACCTAAGGAGGGGGCGCCTGGGTGGCTCAGTTGCTTACACATCCGACTTCAGCTCAGGTCATGACTTCACAACTCGTGGGTTCAAGCCCTGTGTCAGGCTCTGCTCTGACAGCTCAGAGCCTGGAGCCTGCTTCGGATTCTGTGTCTCCCTCTATCTCTGTCCATCCCCTGCTCATTCTCTCTCTCTGTCTCTCAGAAATAAATTTAAAAACAAGCACCTAAGGAAAGCCTGCTCTTTCTCGTCAGAGGAACAGAAAAGGAATAGCTTAACACAACATAAAACTTTTAGGCAACAAATGATTTATTCTTGTCAACACCACAGAAAACACTGTGCCCTATCCCCACTTCTGCTAGCAATGGCCAAACAGAGAACTTTATCAGGCTACAGCAAAGCTCCCTAATCCCCATGCTGGGTGGTGTTAGAGAAGGACTAAAAGGGAGTCAGGACTTCCACTGATCCCAAACCCCAATGTCAATGTAATAAAAGGCCCGTGCCTTTCACAGACAAGCTGGTATCCATAGAGGCCCAGGCAGAGCTTGAACTTCCACTACCACTCATAAATAATGAGGATCCCCTCACCTGCACCAACCCCCCACCCCCCGCCAGGTGTCAAGTGAGGGCCTACTTGAACCCTGCAATTCCTTTTCTAATCTGAGGAGGCACCACACACCTTATCCCGCCAACGTGGTATCAGAGGCCTGCTAAAACATAAGATTTAAATAAGACCCGGAAGAATTAAGAAGAATTAATCCAACAATTAAGACTCAAAAAATCTCAAAAATTATTACAGTTTAAAAATTACCCATTCTCTTACCATGCTTCAAAATGGAATAAATTAAAAAAGACTTTTATGGAACGGGGTGGGGGGGGGAGTTAGAGAGAATGGTGGGAGAGAAAGAAAACCAAGAAAATAAAAATCAAAAAGAACAAACAGAAAAAAATATACATAATGACAAACTTAAGCCCTAACATAATAATGACATTAAAGGTAAATGATCTAAATATCCCTTAAAAGACAGAGTTTAACTTAATGGACAAAAAAGAAAAAAAAAGGGAACCAACCAAATGCCATCTACAAGGAACTAATTTCAAATATAATGATATGTTACAGTTAGTTTGAAAGAAAAGGAAGAAAAATACACCATGCAAACAATCAAAAGAAAGCAGAAATGGCTATATAATATCAGATTAAGTAGACATCAAAAAAGAAAAACAAAACAAAACAAAACCGAGCAAAACCGACCAGGGACACAGAGGAAATTACATAAAGATGGAATCATGGTAATCCTAAATATGTATTTCCAAGCAACAGAACTGCAAAATACATAAAGCAAAAACAGAACTAAAAGGAGAAACAGAAAAATTGCAATTATAGTTGAAGACTTCAATACTTCTCTCTCATCAATTTATGGAACTAGACTGAAAATAAGCTAGGATACAGAAGAAATCAACAACACCAAATAAACATTATTTATTCCACATTTATGGAACACTCCACCCAACAGCAGCAGGTTACACATTCTTTTAAGCACCCAAAGAACTTATACCAAGATAACCTGACCACACAGAACCTCAACAAATTTAAAAGAATTGAAATTATACAGAGTATGATCACTAACCACAGTGGAATCAAACCAAAACATCAGTAACTGAAACAGAACAGGAGAATCTCCAAGTGCCTGGAAACAAAATAATGCTCTTGGCTCAAAGCAGAGAGTCTCAAAGGAAATTACAACAAAACAAAACAAAACAAACAAACAAAACACAAAAAAACACATTGAACTGAATGAAAATGAAAATACAACATATCAAAAACTTTTGTGCACAGCTCAGAGCTAAAGCAGTGCAGAAAGGACTGCTTTATAGCGTTATAGCCCTATAAACTATATAGCACTAAATCCTTACATTAGTAAAGAGAAGTCTCAGTCAACAATATAAACTTGCATCTAAAGAAACTGGAGAAGGACCTGAGTGGTTCAGGTGATGAAGTGTCCGACTCTTGGTTTGGGCTCAGGTCATCATCTCATGGTTCGTGAGTTCAAGTCCCATGTCGGGTTCTGCACTGACAGTGCGGAGCCTGCTCGGGATCTTCTCTCTCTCTCTCTCTCTCTCTCTCTCTGCTCCTCCCTCGTCAAGCCCCATCTTTCTTTCTCTCTCAAATCAATCAAACAAACAAACAAAGAGGGTGGTGGGAGAACAGCTCATGTTAATAGACACATACCGAACTAACTGCGCTCTTCCGGGTTTAACAGGTGGCCCTGACCTTTCAGGTCTTCTTCTGTGTTTCTCCTCTTGGGGGTCTCTTAGTAGGCTTCTGTACCTAAAAACACATAAACTTTTCAAATTAATTTATGTGGATTAATTGGAAATTAAAAAATAGAAATACATACAAATATTCCATCACTTTTATGCACCCAAGTGATGTTCTCCTAATACAGAAAACGGCTATGAGTTCCAGCCTCATCTGACACCTGAGATGTCCCTTCTGTCTCTCAGGCACAGCCATGTACTTTATGTAGTGGAGGAGCATGTGGTCCAATATGTCTTTCGTGAGGAACAGGTGCTAGGAACAGGCTGCCATCACTGTGGTGGCCCTGCCCTCTGTGCCTTCTACTAAAGTGCCTACTGCCCTGGCTGAAAGCTGCCTCTTTTCTGATCTTCCACACCCAGCACTACAGCAGGGCCCGTATCGGTTTTCCAGGTATTCCCAGGTTGAGCACAGTCCTTGGCACATAGTGAGTTTTCACTAAATTGTTGTTAGGTAATTTCCTGATTGAAAAACGTAAGCACGTGGGCAACGCAGTTTTTTAAAAATTCACCTTCCAGGTAACAGAGCAGCCCATGTATTTGTCATTTTCAGACTCAAATAGTCACAAAGACCAAACACCTCAAAATTGAGAATTAGAGGAGCAAGAGTGTCTCCTCTTTCCACAGGACTCCTTCCGTCTGCTCTCTGGGTTTGTAGGCAAAATGCAATCACCCAGTGGTCCTCAGAATCCCTGCCCAATCAGGTGACATGAAACTTGTAAGCCTATTTGCTAATTTAAAAAGTGCTCTAGGCACTTCTGACTGCTCTGATATTTACATAAGGCTGGTCCTTAATCTGTGCTCTGGCACCTATTTATAGATGGCCCAAAATGGAACTAGTTTTGTATATTTCAGACATTCAACAAACCAGTGTCTACTTTACTTAGGCTTGTTAATATTTACTAGCCTTTCTATAGTATTTACTTAAAGTTCTGTTAATGACAAGACATTATCTCTATCAAGATTTCCCTGATTAACTCCACATAATTTTAGTCATCCTAAATGCTCCTAGCACTTACTTAATCAGGTCCCTACAACTATGTTTACATTGCTCCTGAGATGTCTCCATGTGTTTTCTCATCTTTTTCATGCACTATTTTCCCTGACTTACTGAGTGAATTGTGTTCTTCCCTTCCCTTCCCTTCCGGTGCCCACATGTAAACCCTATTCACATCAAATCCTTCTACTTGGTATATGAAGAGGAGTAGGGAGGGATCCACTTGCATTACGGAGGGAATGTAAATATCTACTCTAGTACTTTCCTGCTATGACATAAACTTATGTGAAAAACTAGGCAAATGTGGTTACTGAGGATGTATCAGAAAACCCATCACGCAAATTTCCACATACTCTTTGAAACCAGCGGTAGCCTTCCAGCTTAAACTTGGCTCTAATCTCTTGGTCATTTGACTCTTCCCAAAATTAATTTGGTTCTTCTCCAGTGTTCTCTTGCCTGAACCAGTAATAGCTTTCTGAACCGGGGCTGCTTCTTCCTTCTCAGGTGGCTCATTAGTTGGTTCTTTCTTTTCCTTTTTGTCGCTGAATCTCTTCTCCTTTATTTAAAAAAATAATAATTTTTATAATGATATCATTTCTGAATTATCTAGTGCTATCTGAAAATTAACACTGGTGGTAACTTCACTAAAGGAAGTCTCGGATGCATCTAACTTGTGTTGCTTAGTGGCACACATTGGATGAGGGCCACTTTGGGACTGAGGTCTCTAACAGAGCTAGGCTGATAGTAATGGATGTTCCTAAACTCACCCCCTGCTGTAGCACACACAGATCCAATAGCTGCATTTGACCTACTCACTCCTCGCCACTGTCAGAAAAATGTAAACTCAAATGCTATAGTGACTGGGACACATCACGTACAAATTGCTGAAACTACAGATAAAGAGAATATCTTGCAGGGAGCCAGAGACAAAAGTCACATGACAGACAGAGGGAGAAACACAACAATTAAAAGAGACCTATCAGAAACAGTGCAAGCCAGAAGAAAAGAGAATGATACCCTTAAAGTCCAAAAAAAAAAAAAAAAAAAAAAAATCCAAGGAACTGCCAAATCAAAATTCTAAACAGAGACAACTGGAGGGGGATTATGACTAATCCATGAAGTTGAAGATAGTACAACAGAAATTACCCAATCTGAATAACAAAGAGAAAATTGATTGGAAACAAAAATGAATAGAGCTTCAAGATCTGTGAGACCAAAACAAAAATTCCAAAATTCATGTCCTCAGAATAACAGAAAAAGAGGAGGAGGAGGGTCAGACTAAAAATGTATTCTAACATGACTTGAATTTTCCCTAAGTTAGAAAAAGACATAAATCTAAGATTCAAAAAGTTGAAAAAACGCTAAACAAAGTCAAGAAAAACTCAAAGAAATCCATGCCAAGACACATAATAATCAAACTTCACAAACTAAAGACAAGGAAATTCTTAACAGCAGTTGAGAGAGAAACAATATTTTACTTATACGAGAAAAACAATTAAAATAATAACAGATTTCTCAAAAGCAACCAGGGAAGACAGAAGGAATTAAAACAACATTTTTTTAAGCACTGAAAGTAAAGAATTGTCAGCCTGATACTATATCCAGGGTAAGTATTCTTTAGAAATGAAGGGGATGTCAAGAAGTTCTTGGGTGAAAGAAACACGAAAACAATTTGTGGATGAAGGAAAAACGAAGAGAATCTGTCATCAACAAATTTACCTTAAAAGGGTAATAAGTTTTTAAACAGAAAGACTGTGATAAAAGAAGAAAACATTGCAATATCAGAAAAGAACAATGGAAAAGAATAAAAGTGTGGGTAAATACAAAAGACGTTCATTCAGCTCTTGAGTTTTCTAAATGAAGTTTGATGGTTGAAACAAAAATGTAACATTGTCTCATATAGTTATCAATGTATGCAGAAGAAATAAAGACAATTATAAATTAGAGAGGGTAAAGGGACTTAAAAGAAAATATGGTTTATTTTTTTTACTAAAGTTGTATTTATTTTTTCAGTCACATCAGTGTAATAGTATTACAGCTTTTATAAGAAGTTTATGTTGAAAGAGAAATGACATATTCTCATAGAGTAAATTTGTAAAGGAAGAATATGTCCACAGCTTTTCTTTTTGTGACATACCAGGAGTTGCAAAGGATTGAGGCATATACAATTATTGTTTGAAGGAGACATGGTTTCTATGTTTCACTCAAACTGCTATGATGTCAAACAATAGATAATTATTAATTATGTATGTATAATATTGTACAATACCCAGAGTAACTCCACACACACACAAAATCTATGCAAAGAGATACACTAAAAACACTGCGGATAAATCAAAATAGAATTCTAAAAAATGTTCAAGTAATCCATAGAAACTGGAAAAAGAAAACAAATGAAAAATAGAAGAACAGAAAACAAAAGTAAACTGGCAAGTGTAAGCCATAACATATCAATATTAAATGTAAATGATCTAAACACATCAGTAGATACACCAATAGAAAGTTTCACAAATTTCTTCTTAAAATGACTCAATTATGGGGCGCCTGAGTGGCTCAGTCGGTTAAGCATCCGACTTCGGCTCAGGTCATGATCTCACGGCCCGTGAGTTCGAGCCCCGCGTCGGGCTCTGTGCTGACAGCTCAGAGCCTGGAGCCCGTTTCAGATTCTGTGTCTCCCTCTCTCTTTGCTCTTCCCCTGTTCATGCTCTGTCTCTCTCTGTCTCAAAAATAAATAAACGTTAAAAAAAAATTTTTTTTAAATGACTCAATTATATGCTATTTAAAAGAAACATCAGGTGGGTCAGTCGGTTAAGTGTCTGACTCTTGGTTTTGGCTCGGGTCATCATCTCCTGGTTTGTGAGTTTGAGCTCCACATGGGACTCTATGCTGACCGTGTGGGGCCTGCTTGGGATTCTCTCTCTCTCCCTCTCTCTGTCCCTCCTGTGCTCTCTTTCTCTCTCAAAATAAATAAATAAAAACTTAAAAAAAAACTCACTTCAAATATAATAATATAAATATAAGTAGCTTGAAAGTAAAAGGAGGGGAAAGATAGAACATGCAAATATTAGTCAAAAGAAAGCAGGAGTGGTATAAAATTATCAGATTAAGTAGACTTCAGAAAAACAACCAAGGAGAGAGAGGGAGAAAACAGCAATCTTAAATGCACATACAGAGTTGCAAATAAAAAAAAAAAAAAAACAGAACTAAAAGAAAAATTAGACAAATCCCCAGTTATAGTTGAAACACTTCAAAACCTCTTTCTTGACAACTGATAGAATATCAACAAGAATATGGAAGAACTTACCACCAAAACCACATGATATAATCCACAAAGTAAAAAGAAAAGAAGAAATAATAAATACCAAAGTAGAAAAAAAATAGAGAAAAATCAATGAAACTAAAAGCTAAGTCTCTGAGGAAACTGAAAATCAATACACCTCTATCCAGACAGATCAAGAAAAAATAAAACACCAATGACCAGTATCAGGAATGAGAGAGATAACAATAGCCATGTATTCTACAGACATTAAAAGATTAATAAAAGAACTTTAAAAAAAATTTAATGCTTATTTATTTTTGAGACAGAGAGAGACAGAGCGCAAGTGGGGAAGGGGCAAAGAGAGAGGGGGAGACACAGAATCTGAAACAGGCTCCAGGCTCCAAGCTGTCAGCACAGAGCCCAACGTGGGGCTTGAACCCACGAACCGTGAGATCATGACCTGAGCCGAAGTCAGACACTTAACCGACTGAGCCACCCAGGCCCCCAATAAAAGAATTACTTTGAACAAGTTTATGCCAATAAATTTGACAACTTAGATGAAATGGAAAAATTCCTATAAAGACAATCTACCGGGGCATGTGGCTGGCTGTTGGTAGAGCATGTGGCTCTTGATCTTGGGGCTGTGAGTTCAAGCCCTGCACTGGGGGTAGAGATTACTCAAAATAAAAATAAAATGGTTAAACTATATAGCAAAGGTTATGTATACTTCACACCAGTGGAAAATTTTTTTAAATAAAATAAAGACAATCTACCAAAGCTCCCTCAAAAAGAAATAGATAACCTGCATAGCCCTATGACTATTAAAGACATTGAATCTCTTTTTGAAAAACTTACCTTACATAGAACACTCCAGACCCTGATGGCTTCGGTACCAAATATTTAAAAAATAATAACAATTCTACACAAACTCTTACAGAAATTGCAGAGGAGATAAAACTTCCAAACTCATTCTATAAGGCCAGTATCACTTTGATAACCAAAACCAAAGGTATTAAAGAAAATGACACACCAACAACCTTTATAAATATAGATGTGAAACTTAAAATCTTAGCAAGTTAGATCCAATCATATATAAATAGAGACACTACATCCTGAACAACCTACATTCCAGAAATGTAAGGTTAGTTTATTTTTTGAAAACTCATATCAATGTAATTTACATTAACTAAAAAAAGAAAAAAAACCATGATTATCTCAAAAGGTAATCATTTGATAAAATCCAACATCTATTCCTAATAAAATTTCTTAACAATTTGAAATAGAAGGGAACTTCTTCAACCTTATAAATTTAATATGTAGAAAAGCTACAGCTAACATTATACGTAGTAGCAACTGAAAGCTTTCCCTTTACCACTAGGAACAAAAGACCTTTTCTACATAATTCTATATTGGAGGCTCCAGCTAGGGCATTAAGGAAAGAAAAAAAGGCACTGAGATTGGAAAGGAAGAGGCGGAATGATCTTTATATACAGATCATATGATCCTCTATAGAAACTCCCCGCAATCTACAAACCAGACACTAGAACTAATAAGTGTTTCAGAATATAAAATCAATATATAAAAACCAAGTGTATTTTGAGTGGCAACATATAATCACAAATTGAAAATTTAAAACTACCATTAACCATAGCCCTTGTGAAATAAAAACTCAATGAGTAAGTGTGAAGATCTAATTGGCTTTATTAACGGATTCATGAATCCAGCAGCATCCCATCTGGTAATTAGAGAGATGCTCCACTGAAGTAAACAAAAGAAAAGTTTTTAAAGGCTGAAAGAACATTTTAAAAAAGGGACTTGACTATCAAGGAATATATTGTTTAGGCAAGGTTGCCCTCTTAAGAGGAGAAGAAGGGGTAAATCAGTAAATTTCCTGGTATTGGCCAGGAAATTCCAGTTGACTGGTTGCAGGGTACATTCCTGGTTGGTTGAAATTGTAGTTATTTAGGTATAAATACTATAATAATAGTAACACATAATTTTAGGATATATAATAATATATCTGTTAGGTGGTTGACTTGGCCTAAGTGATGCCACTTCGGGCATGTGGTTTTCTTTTGTAACACCCCCAAAATATGAAATGCTTACAGGTAGGTTTCACAAGAGATGTGTAAGGACTATGCACTGAAAGTTACAAAATATTGCTGAGAAAAATTAAAGAAGCTCTAACTAAATGGAGAGACATACTATATTCATGGACTGGAAACTTCAATATTGTTAAGACATCAGCTCTTTCGAAAGTGATCTACAGATTTATCACAATCTCAACCATAATTCTTTCAGTGTTTTTATGAAGAATTCAACAAGCTGATCCTAACATTCCAACGGACTTGGAAAAGATGTAAAATAGCCACACAAGTTTGAAAAAGAGCAACATTGGAAGATTTACACTACCTGACTTCAAGACTTACTATAAAGCTACAGTGATCAACACAGTTTAGTACTTGTATAAAAACAGACAAACAGATCAGTGGAACAAAAATACGCTCACACAAATGGACAACTGAATTTTGATAAAGATATAAAGGTAATTCAATGGAGAAAGGATGTTTTTTTTTTCAACAAATGGTGCTGAAACAACTAGATATTTACATTCAAAAGAAAAAAAGGACTTTGATCCGCACCTCATATCATGTACAAGAAGTAAATTACAAAGGCCTGAATGTAAAACCTAACATTTGAATACTTCTAGAAAGGAAACATTGGAAAAAATTTTTGTGACACTGGGTTTGGCAAAGCTTTATCAGATACAACACTATGAAGAAAAAATTAACAAGTTAAACTTCATAAAAATTGAGGACATTTGCTCTTTAGAAGCAATGGTTGGAGAATGAAATAAGCCATGGACCCGGAGGAAATATTTACAAGTCATATATCTGATAGAATATGCAAGCCAAGAATATATATAAAGATCTCTCACAACTGAGTAAGAAATCAAACAACCCAATAAAAAACTGGGCAAAAAAATCTGAATAGACACCTCATCACATATGATAGATAGATGAATGGCAAATAAGCATATGAAAGAATGCATTCAAGAAACGTAAATGAAAACTCAGGGAGATACCAGTACACGCACCTATTAGAATGTCTAAAATTAGAGGTTTGACCATACCTATTTTTTTTTTTTTTTTGAGAAAAAGAGAGAGAGAGAGAGAGAGAGACAGAGGACACATGTGAGCCAGGGTGGGGCAGAAGGAGAGAGAGAATCTCTCTTTTTTTAGAGAGCCTGACACAGGGCTCCATCTCATGACCCTGAGAGCAACCTGAGCTGAAATCAAGACTTGGACATTTAACCAAGTGAGCCATCCAGGTGCCCGTGACCAATTATTGACAAATAAGCAGAAGAACTGGAACTCTCCATACACTGCTGGTGTGTATGTAAAATATTACAACCACTTTGGAAAGCAATTTACAAATTGTTTAAAAAGTTAAACATACAACTACCGTTTGATCTTGCTGTTTAATTCCCACATTTTCCAAGAGAAATGAAAGCATATGATCTGTACAGATAAGCGCCTGAAAACAAAATGTTAAAAATATGAGAGTTTAAATTGTAAAGACATGCACAATGTTTTGAAGATAAAGTAAAAGTATATTTACAGAAAGTGGGTGACAGAAAATAAAATCAGAGGATCTCAGAGTCCCAACAAACAACTAGTAAGTTTCAAAAAGAGAGCAAAGAGAACAGAGAGGAAGGAATGATTAAAGATGTGATACGAAAAAAGTATTTTTCTAGTTCTGAAGGACATATGTCACCATTAATGAAAAACAAACAACACCAGCACCAACCATATCATCATGAAAATTACAGAACATCAGGAATAAGAAAAGATTCTAAAGGCTTTGATAGATGGAAAAGGCCAAAACAGGCCACATAGGAAAAATTGCCTTAAAAATTCTAAGTAAAAATTATTTTTGAACTATCATTACAGAAACAATAACTGACAAAAATAAAGATATTTTCACACACTAACCCTCAATTTTTTCCCTGTAATGTGCCTGTTTTGCTTAGGAAGCTCCACCAAAATGATGAGGTACACCAACAAAAGGAAAACTAAAGGGAAGGGAACTTCTTCAACACAATAAAGGCCACCTATGAAAAGCTCACAGCTAACATCACATTCAATGGCAAAAGCCTAAAAGCCTAAAAGCCTTTCCCCTAATACCGGGAATAAGGCAAGGAGGTACCTTTCACTGCTTCTATTCGACACAGTTCTAAAAGGTCTAGCTATAGTAATGAGGCAAGAAAAAGAAATTACATCCAAATTGAAAAGGAAGAAGTAAAACTCTCTCTGCAGATGACATGATCATATATGTAGAAAGACCAAAAGATTTTTTTTTAAACTGAATTAATGGGGGCTCCTGGGTGGCTCAGTTGGTTGAGCGACCGACTTCAGCTCAGGTCATGATCTTGCAGTTTGTGAGTTCGAGCCCTGCGTAGGGCCCTGTGCTGACAGCTCGGAGCCTGGAGTCTCCCCCTCTCTCTGACCCTCCCCTATTCATGCTGTCTGTCTATCTGTCTGTCTCTCTCTCTCTCTCAATAATAAACGTTAAAAAATTTAAAAAAACTGAATTAATAAATGAATTCAGTAAAGTTGTAGGATTTGATTTTGAAATTCATATTCAAAAGTCAGAACTGATTTCAACCCTCAAAAATCAGTTCTAGTGGGGTATCTAGATGGCTCAGTCGGTTAAGCATCCAACTCTCGATTTTGGCTCAGGTTATGATCTCACAGTTGTGAGATCAACCCTGCATCATGCTCCATGCTGGGCATGCAGCCTGCCTAAGATTTTCTCTCTCCCTCTGCCCCTCTCCACCCTGTGCACATGCCTGCGCATTCTATGAAAAAAATCAGTTCTATTTCTCTATACTAGCAGGGAACAATCAAAAAGGAAATTAAGGAAACAATATCATTTATAACAGCATCAGGAAAGAATAAAATGCTCAGAAAAATTTAACAAAGAAGACAAAGACTTGACCCTGAAAAATATAAAACACTCCTGAAAAAAAATTAAAGGAGATAAAAACAAATGGAAAAACACTTGTGTCCATTGATTGGAAGAATTAATATTAAGATGACAATGCTATACAGAGCAATCTATAAATTCAATACAATCCCTTCGAAATCCCAATGCTATTTTTTTTTGCAGAAATGGTAAAACCAAACCTAAAATTCAGATAAAAAGTCAAGGGAGCCCAAACAGCTAAAATAGTTTTGAAAAGCAAGAACAAAGTTTGAGGACTCATTACTTCTCAATTTCAAAACTACTACAAAGATTTAGTAATCAAAATAGTATAGAACTTCTATAAGGATAAACAAGATAGAATAGAATTGAGAATCCAAAAATAAACGCCTACATCTATGGTAAATTGATCTTCAAAAGGATACCAAGCCCATTCAGTGGGGGAAAGAACAATGTCTTCCTCAGATAATGATAGGAATCCACACGCCAAAGAATAAAATTGCATCCTTATCTTACTTACACCATATACAAAACTTTACTCAAAATGAACCAAAGACCTAAATTTAAAAGCTAAAACCATGAAATTCCTAGAAGAAAAGAGGGGCATATCTTCATGACCTTGAATTTGGCAATGGTTTCCTAAGTACAATACCAAAAATACAGGCAACAAAAATGTATTCGTTGGACTTTATCAAAATTAAAAATGTTTGTGTATCAAAGGATACTGTCAAGATGAATGAAAAGACGGCCCACAGAATGGGGGAAAATATTTGCAAATATTAGATCTGATAAGGGGTTAATATCCACAATATATAATGAATTCCTACAACTCACCAACAAAACAAAACATTTTTTTAATGGACAAAGGAACTGAATAGACATTTCTTAAAAAAAAAAAAAGATACACAAATGGCCAATAATCACATGAAAATATGCTCAACGTCACTCATCACTAGGGAAATGCAAATCAAAACCACAAGGAAATACCACACTTCATAATTAGGTTGTCTACAATAAATGCACATACAAACCCACACACAGAAAATAGTAAGTATTGGTGAGAATGTGGAGAAACCAGAATCCTTGCACATTGCAGGTAAAAACATAAAATGGTTCAGTCTAGGTGGAAACAGTTTGGCAGTTCCTCTAAAAGTTAAGACATAGAATTACCATATGACCCAGAAATTTCACTCCTAGGTATATACTCTCCAAAACTGAAATAGGGACTCAGATACTTGCACACCAGTATTTATAGCATTGTTCACAATAGTCAAGAAAGTGGAAACAACCCAAGTGTCCATCAACAGATGAATGAATGAATAAATTGTGGCATAATATACAAATGGAGTATTATTCGGTCATAGAAAGGAATGAAGTTCTGGCAAAGGCTACAGCATGGGTGGACCTTGAAAACATTATGCTGAATGAAATAAGCCAAATACCAAAGGACAAATATTGTGTGGTTCCATTTATCTGAAATATCTAGAAAAGGCCAATGTCTAGGAACAGAAAGTAGAGAGGTTACTAGGAGCTGGGGGAGGCAAAAGGGGAAGTTACTACATAAAGGGAACAGAGTTTTAGTCTGAGATGATGAAAAAGATTTGGAAGTAGACAGTAGTAATGGTTGCACATTAGGAATGTAATTAACACCACTCAGTGATACCACTCAAGTGGTGAAAATGGCAAATTTTATGCTTTGTATAGTTATTTTACGACAATAACAACAAAGGAAAAACTGGAGTCCAGGAAAACAGGTGCTCAAACACCAGGCAATAAAAAGCCTTTGCAGGATGATGACAAAGAGAAGTTTCGGGACAAGAGTAGCAGCAGTGCAGTAAGAAAACAGTCCTCCGGAAGTGGCAGGGTCAGAAGGGAAACAATGGGCCCGATAAGTCATCTCTTGTGGGATTTGTGGAATTGACCTCTTGGGAATCAGCCTGGAGTTTAAGAGTGTTTCATTAGTATTTCTTGCATATTGTTTCTTGCCTACATCAGCTTCAATCAAGATTTTACTTCATAAAATAACTCTATTAACTGATTTCTTTGTGCAACACTATTTCAAAAACCACGAAAGACACAAAAGAAGCACAGGACTTATGCATATGCAGGTGACACTTATTAAGGCAATCCAATTCTGTAGTAATCATGGGATGTTGAGAAAGGATAAAAATAATCAAAACATCTGGGCTTCGTTAACAGGGCTGACTCCTTTGTTCTTAGTGTTATTAATTCAAAAGGGAAGATGAAGAGTGCTATTTAGAAAGCGATCTGAAATATTTTACACCTATTACCTGAATCAGAAACTTTCTCAAAGTACTACACTTATTTCGTATTTTATGTTATACTGTGAAAAACACTGAAAATAGAAGCAAAGTCCAAATATAGGCAGAATTACTCTCATTAGAAAGTTGAGTCAAGTAACACTATGCTATGAAATTTTAAGAGTCTATAAACTTACCTGTTTAGACATATTTTCTGAAAATTTTGCTGATTTTTCTTTTAAAAATGTGACAAGGTCTTTATAAATTTCACCTTTTCTCTCATAATTAATTTCCCCCTCATTGTCTGTCTTGCCCTTTGGGAGAAAAAGTTTGATGCTGTTATTAATGTAATAGCAACTGAGCCTGATCAATACATCACAACCCAAGCCCACATATCGTTTTCCTCTCTAAAGGACCCATGTGGTAGTCTTTATACATAAGAAATATAGGCAAAATCTTTCTCACAGTTATCCATCCATTCATTCATTCATTCACTCATTCAGCATGCTTTTACTGACTACCTCCTACATGCATGTAGGGCACTCTGCTGGTCAGCAAAGAATCAAAGTTTCTTTCCCTCTGTACCTCTCAAATGTAAAAAAGCAGTATGACTTCAAGAGCCTCTGGCGAAGTCATAAAAGGCCCCAAGATTAGAATGTCAGCACAGAAAAGCTTGTTTCTATTTGTCACACCCTTGCTCTTGTTCTGTGTGACACGGTTGCTATAGGCTTATATTTTCTAGAATTCTAATCCCTATGTATCAGTCCATCCCTCCACTCTTTGTCTCTGTACCTCTTTCTTTTTGTGTCTTTCCTTTGATCATTTCCCTTTTTTTGCCTACCCTAATAGAAAAGATTTGGTTCTCCCTTAACCAAACGTATACATAAAAAACTGTAGTGTGTTATATATCCGTAAACATCATGCATATACATATAACTCTTGTGTGTTATGCATTTTTCTTTAATTACTGAATAGTTTCATGTTCCTTATCTTTCATTTTTTTAATAGACAGGAACACTTAGATTTCCATATCAAATAAAGTTGTATGTAGGTCAACAGCCTTTGCTAGAAACCAAGTCTCCTTGCCCCACTCTAGAAAGTCAAAGAAAATCATTCCTTTTGTTACCTCTTATTGTCTAATTGGAAATTTCACTTAAAGTATCAAGACGAACCAAAAGTACAATCATGTTTAGGCTGTCTCCCTCCTCTGTGCAGACATAAGCTAAGCATCATGCTGAGAAAAAAAGCACGAACAAGGCACATCAGGACAGATGCCTGCCGGTAATCAAGAAAGCGGCACCGAAACGTTGACACCGATCCAAACCAAGAGGTAGCAAATCTCCAAACAGTCCCCTCCGACGGCTGGGTCCCCGTTACAGATTTGGATTCTCCCTGCAGACTTTGCCTGTGAGGCCCCAAATTACACCACAAAGAAGAAAGTTGACCTCAGTGAACAGGTAGAAGACTAAACGTTTTTTAATCTAGAGGCTTTGGAAGGCCATCTCTCTGCTTAGTGATGCTCAGGGCTTTGGAATCTGCAACACTGTGTTTTTCCTTTGCCAGCTTAGGTCAGCGTCAGTCAGCAGGAAGTGACAGGAACACTGACAAGCTGGAGGGAGGAAGGGACATACTCCCTCTTCCTCGTCTGCTGTCCCTGTTAGAGTTACCCCAGCAACAGCCCTTCACCCCTGGCAGCAGCAGTCGCTCCCAGTAGGAACAATTAATTCTAGTTCCCAGGGTTGTCCCCTGTACTCTTGGAACCAGGCTCATTACGACCCCTCAGAAATACTATTATAAACCAACCAGGGTTCCACCTCCAAAGGTCTGGGTCTCAGCTCTGCCAGTTCTGCAAACATCCTCTGCTGAGCTCCCAAGGTACCAACACTAACTGGGCAATGCACTCCTCAGAGGTCTGGATGCCAGTTTCAGGAAGACCACCTGAGCTCAGAGGGGGCCAGCTTCTCCTGGAACTGACCAGTCCTCAGAGTTGCGGGTCCCAGTTCTGTGCGGTCCCCCTTCTGAACTCCTAACACACCATTGCCAATGTAAGCGGGGTCCACTCTTCACAGGTCTAAATCTCAGCTTTGGAAGGTCCATCTTCTGAGATCCTAAGCCACCAGCCCAGCCCAGCAGTTGGCACCTCACCAGACATGTAGGTCCCAGCTTCATGGGGTACTTCCTCCAAGCTCCCACATTTTAGTGCCTCCCTTCCCTTTGTCCTCTCAACTCTTAGGGTAAAAGCTGTAGTTATTGCTTCTGTGTTACTTCCTTGCTCCTTTTCTGCCTCTTCTTTTCCCTAATACTTGTATAATTAATCAGGGAACTGATTAAGGAGGTTTTTGTTGTATAAAGTGGCACGGGCCCCTTTGGAGATCATTTCGTAGGAGATTGACTTAATGATCTGCAATGGGGAACACTGGGGCTAATTCTGAGGCAATTCTGGATTTGCCTGGCAAACTCATAGCAAGGGGATCTGCTTCAATCCCACAGAGCAGTATCGCATTTTCTGTGGTCATCAGGATTCAATCCTGGACACATGCCTGCGTTTACAGAGACTGAACTAAGCACCAAAACCAACAGAGTTCTTAAAAAATTACTTACACCATTTAAAAATACTCCTTCTGCACTACAAGTAATACACAGAGTTTCAACATCGTGTGGTTTCACCAGCACGTAACAAATTTCTCCATGAATTTGTCTCCAAGGTGGGGCTCTACATCCATTTGAAAATTCATAATCTGAAACCAATTAATAAGTTTCAGTCAATTAAAAGGAGCTCCTAAAAATAAAATATGTTGGCTTTAAAAAAATAAATATGATTAAAGTTTTAAGTTTTCATCTTTTCAAATATTCAATCCTAAGGTCGCTATTGAAGCATTTGGAAATAATTATATTTAACACAAAATGAAACTGAGAATAATATAAACCTGAGGTATAGCTGATAGATTCCAAGACAGTTTGTTCTCCTTTTCCTGAGAAATTTTTCAGCATTTCTATATCGTTCTTAACACTTGTGGGATTTAAACTTATTTCTCTGAAATAAATGGTAAGAAATTCATTTTGACACTTTAAAAGAGAACCTGCAGAAAGCACATGAAAACATTCCATTTTAGCGGGGGGGGGGATATTGTTTTTTATAGTTAAAATTGTGGTTAAATTACACAACAACAAAAATACTGCAGTTAATTTTAGCCATGTTGTAATCTGACAACACTGTCAAAACATCAGAGAATCAGTGACTCACGTTTAATGCAGCATTAAATGTACTCATTTAAATATTCACTTCGTTTCTTAGTGATAACACTATAATACTAGGAAAAAAACTAGAAAAATGAACAAGTTTTTAATCTTACAAACTCTACATGATATTTGCATTATCATTCAATAATTTACCTAACAGCCTGAAGAGACTGAAAATAATAAGGTCGCTTCATGTCCTCAGAATTAGGCGAAACCCCACGGAAGACTTTAGCAATGCTGACTGCCAACTTTTAACTTTTAGTTTTAGAAATATTCATGCGATAAACTACAATCTTAATCCAATAAAATTTCACACGAAATCAATGGCAATAACGTCTATATTTTTTGTGTGTTTATGAAAAACCTCCGAAAGCACTTTTTGTAACTAATTTTTAGAGGTTTCTTTTTTTTTTTTTAAAGACTCACAGTGAAATATGTTTTAGAGAATGATTCAGGAGGTGCAGATCCAGTTGGCTGAGCAGCCTGGCGATCTTCATCTTAATCTCATTTTCAGAATCTTCACCTTTGGTAACTTTATCAAGGATGTTTACCGTGGATGTGTCTTCTTTCATTGTATTATAATCTAAACCCAGGATTTTTGCTACAGGATCTCTGTTAGCTGACCAAAAAATAAACAAAAATGATCCTCTTGTCTTCTGTTACAAGAAACATAGGCTAACAAATCCTTTGAAGCCCACCCAAATGTGTTTCTTTCATTAAGCTTTCTCTGATGGACTCCATTTGAATTGATCTCTACTTCTCAGATTCTACTATAGTAGGAATTCTCTTGCACTCGTTGGGATGTCCTGCCTTGTATTGTAACATCATTAGTTACGTCACCTCTCTAATAAGACAAAGACCAAGACCTTCTTTTCTTTTTTTTGTTGACTGTGGGGCATTGTCCAGCATGGGCATTCAATTAATATACTCAGAATTGATTTGATGATAGGGAAATACTGGTCTCCTTAGAAGAATCATCACTAGAACTGTGTGTCTATGTGTGTGTGTGTGTGTGTGTGTGTGTGTGCGTACGTGCACCAGTGCATTCACAAATGCTTTCTTTCCAAGAGAGTGTGTTTCTCTTAGTCTACAGATCCACTGCCCGTCTTCTCCACCTGTTCAAACTGCTCATATTTTCAATGCCTTTTGATGTTAGAGTTGGAAAAACACTGGCCAGTACTTATGCACATACCAAAGTTACAGTGAAAACCTGAAACACCAATGCACGATCAAGGCTGACACAGGTGTGAAAGTTGAACTTAGAGATGCTGAAAACAGGATTTGGGAAAAGCCAAAGAACCATGTAGTTGCAAACAAGGAAGAAAGTGGCAAAGCCTTATCTGGAAAGGAGGAATTCAAGTAAGATGAAGTATGGATGCATTTGGACAGGGAGGGGAAAAGGCCTACGGAACTAGTTCAGAAAGCTCGACCCGACTGAAATGAAGAGACCACAGGGATCACACGAACTCTGCAACAGGAAGGAGACTAGGGCACCAGAAAATAGCAGAAAAGGCTTAGGACCTCTTAGAAAAGACCACATCAGGGGAGGGGCAGGGGAAGGAGATCTAGGAATCATCCACCGATTGAGCATCTCAACTTATCACCAGTATGGTGGTCATTTCATAAAGACTCATGAAAAAAAGGTACTAGATGAATTCTGCGGAAAGACACAAACCTGATCCCCAAATTGCTGTGCACCATGGAATTTGGACCCAAAACTAAGGGTTGTATCTAGAACTCCCACGGAAAGGACAAAATGCAGCAAAAGATTCATATGTAGCCAAACTAGATATATAGCAGCCAGTCTATGTATTATGTTCATATATTAAGTTGAATTTAATGCTATTAATGACCTTCCTGAATTCAGCTTTACTCTCAAGATTTTATTCCTCTTCAGCGGAGTAGTTTGATGTATAGATAGCCTAATAAAGAAGAGTAGGCAAGAGATAAAAAAGAGGCTGCTGCCCTGAGGTTCGTATCTTAAAGAAATTTTTTTTTTTTTTAAAAAAAAGATCATCTTCCTACCTCACAGCAGTAGACACAGCAAAGAACGACAAGAGGCAGAACCCAGGCACCTTATGCTTAGGACCTTCTAGTCACACGATTCCAAAGAAGCAAACCATGTATACGCATCTTTATCTACTGTTAGATATTTGTCTACTCATGAGAAAAATCTGGAGTACAATTATGGCAGGCAATTGATCGCATTCTTTTAGCATGTTAGACGATTAGACAAGGATGAAAATCTTCATCCGTAATGGAGAGGAAAAATATTTCCCATCGAATGAATGTAACTATTCACACAAGGCCATGCAGCTCACAATGGAGTAGGGCTGAGACCAATGGACAGTGAGATTATTATGAGCCAATTCTGCTAAAAGAAGAGTCTACATTCATTTTAAGGGAAACAAATCATCATCCATCACAGCAGTACTGAGAGTAGAGTGTGGATTCCGGTGCTGGCCCTTCTAATCCGTCTTCTCTCCTGTGTGGGCCTCAAAGGCTAGAGTCCTCTGGTCTTTACAGAAGCTAGGAAGCCTGTCTTTAAACCACACATGAAAATTAGAAGAAGGTTTCTGGTGGTAAATAAAGTATTAAGGCCTTTCATTTTAAAGTAGAAATTTGATATGAGCATTAACATTCAGCCAAGAAAAAATAATGACTTTTTTATGAAGTTGAACACAGGAATTTTTTTACCTTTTAGGTTACAGAACTTTGTCCAGGAGACTGTAACAAATGATCCCCTCCCGACCACCACCGAGGTTATGTTTTTAAAAGTTCAAATCATAGACTGGAGTATAAATATCACCTTCAACACACGCCTGTGCTTCCTTCAGCTTTGTATCTTTGGCAAGAAGTAAAAAACGTGACAGCTGCCCAAAGTTCCTGATTTTAATGTGAGGTACAGAGAGAAACAGCAAAGGCTGTCCATTTTCATCCACTTCTTCTGATTTGACTGTTGTTTCACTATAACACGAAAACAAAAAAGAAAACTTAAGGTTACCTGGATGCTAGTGAAGTTAAGTGGAAGACATTTTGATGAACTATTCCTATGTCTCATTATAAAACACAGAATATAAATGCTGCGTGTTAGAAGCTCATCTCCTTTCCTACTTTGTACACACTCAGACCCTTAAATTCTCAGCCTTATTAGCAACCATAGTGAGCAACACAATAGATCCAGGAAAAAAATGGTAAGCAATTTCTTGGATACCTTCATGAACTCATGGTTTTTGTTTTTGTTTTTCTAACAATGTGTCAGACATATTTAAAAAAAATCACTGGTTCTACAGGACCATTCATGTTTTGGGGATTTCTAATGTTATACTATTTATAAAATTTACACCACAGTAATTAGTGGTTAGACGTTTTCTTGGCTACTCTGTGTTTCTGAACAAAAAACTATGAAAAAAAGACAAACTAGATCCCATCTGTGGATTCCTTTCCCACTCCAAACCCCCTAATTTGGTTTACTTTTGGATAATAAGCAGTTTTTCTAAATGGACTTTTCCTGATCAGAAATTACTGGGTCTCCTAGATTTGTGTTTCTGTCCATTTTAATTATTTTTTAGGTTGGCATTTAAAAAATATTAAGATATTTTTGTGGCAGTGATATTTCTGTAGATTTCTACCACTTACAACATTAACTAAACTGCCTAGGTTTTTATTATATACTGATATCCCTGGTAAAGCTGCTTTCATCTTAGGACCTGATCTAACATATTTTAAATTGGAATGCAGATAAACAGATGTGAAATGTTGCCAGTTCATTAGAAAAAGTAAACCCGAAAGACTCAGATTACCTGCCACTACAGCACTATTTCATTAGGAAATAAACAAGAGGACAGAAACTATAGGGAGCAGAACAGTGGCACCCCACAGATGTCTACATCCTAATCCTGAAACCCATAAATGTGTTATCTTACATGGCAAAGGAGAACTTTGCAGATGGGTAAAGTTAAGGATCTTGAGATGGGAAGACTATTCTGGAATATGCAGGAGGGTCAAGTCAGAGAAGCCGATGTGACATGGAAACAGAGGTCAGAGCAACACAGAGCCAGGAGCCAAGGAGCAATGTGGGTGGATTCCAGAAGCTGGAAGAGGCAAGAATGGATCTTCCTTCAGCCCCCAGAAGGAATACAGGCCTGCTGACACCTTGATTTTAACCCTACAGACTCATTTTAGACTTTTCACCTCCAGAACTGTAAGAAATTAAATCTGTGTTGTGTTAGGCCATTAAGTGTGTGATAATTTGTTATAGCAGCAACAGGAGGCTAATACAGGAACTTTCATCAGTCTTGCCCATAGCTCTATGTGCAGGAACTTACATAGTAACTGCACACAGAAGGTGCTTGATAAATAGAGGAGGAATAAATGAATGAAAGATTTCTAGACTGATCGGTGATAGGTGTTGTTTCCAAAATGTGTGTTTTCTCTAACATAAAGCTTTTGGAATAGTGTCTTTAGGACTGGATTGATATTTCTTAAAGTTTTGTACGGGGCTAGACACTCGTGCTAAGTGGATGATGACAAGACTAAGTTATAAGCCAACTGAATGCCAACAATATCAAGCCACTGAACTCAAGAAGGTGAAACTGCTGGTGAGAAACTGGAAGTCAAGGGCACAGGACACATTTTTCCTTGCTCCCACCAGTTGAAACGTGTAACTCAACAGAGCGGTAGGAAGTAAAATGTCAGCTATAGGGAGGGTGTAGAAGAGCAGGTTTGTCTCTGGGTTCACAGTTTCTAACACCCGAAGAAAGAGCTCTTAGAAAGAAAAATAATGCACCCACCTCATGACATCAAGAAGAATGTGCTGTAGGGATGCTTGGGTGGCTCAGTTGGTTAAGTATCTGACTTCTGATTTCTGCTCAAGTCATGATCTCGGGGTTCGTGGGATTGAGACCCATGTTGGGCTCTGTGCTGGCAGTGCAGAGCCTGCTTGGGATTCTCTCTCTCTCTCTCTCTCTCTCTCTCTCTCCTTTTCTCTCTGTCCCTCCCTCCTCTCATCTCTCAAGATAAATAAACTTAAAAAAAAAGAAGAATGTGCTGTAGGGGCACGTCGGTGGCTCAGTTGGTTAACCATCCGACTTTGGCTCAGGTCATGATCTTGTGGTTCATGAGTTTAAGCCCTGCATTGGACTCTCGGCTGTCAGCACAGAGCCCACTTCAGATCCTCTGTTCTTCTCTGGCTCTGCCCCTCCTCCACTTGCACTCTCCCTCTCTCTCAAAAATAAATTTAAAAACCATTAAAAAAAAAAAAGACAAATGTGATATAAATGAAATCCACTGACCTGATCAAAAGACTTTTACACTGGAACTGTAGAAGGGACGTAGAAATACAATAGCTTATACTATAAAGTGAGAGAGCAGGAAAATATCTCATTTACTTCATCCCTAGTGCCTAGTTTAGTGTCTAGGACACAGTAATTACTCAATAAATGAGTCTAAATAGTAGCAAGGGAAATAAGACCATACTTGAGAAACTAGTTAGCAATTCTCAGGTAAGAGAAACAAAGAGCTCGATAATAAATGTTATGGCCATTGATCTTATTACCATGACTTAGAAATTTTACCAAAACATAATAATTATTGTCTCATAAAACAATATTTTGACAGATCATGTAATTGAGCCTTCATGACACTGATAAGATGACTAGAACAAAAAAGCAAAAGGCTTAAACAATGCCCATTCCCAAGGAGTACTGGTAAATAAGCAATAAAAAAAGATGCTTGTGGAGATTCATAAAAGAGAAAAGTAAAGTAGGAACAAGGAAGGTACCAATTGTGAGGGAAGTGTACAGGACAGGGGGAAAAGGGCCAGTACTAGGAACCCGACTTCTCACCCACACACAACTCTTACTGGAAGAGAACTGTATCCCAAATCAGACACATCCCTGAGACAGCAGACATTCACAACTGAAATACCACAATATTAAAGCTGACATCATTCAAAGATCAGAGTTCTACCAAAGAAGGAGAGAAAAGAACAGGTAATAACATTGTCACTAAGCGGTTTTGAATGCTTATCGAATCTGGAAGTTTCCCAAGCTATATTCTAATGAGTCAAAGCACCTCAGCTCTGTGAACCACCAACAGATGGTGTTGATCATCGGAGGGTGTCATTTGTCCTTAGCTTCCAGTGGACTTGGGCTTCACGCTGAGGTATCTTAGAGAGATTATTAATCTCATCCTGCCTGATAAGAACAAAGCAATTGAGAATGGTAATACAAGGAGACTTCTGATTTCCATTAAAATGAAAGTGGAGCTCTTTTCTCCAAAACACTGAACACGGAAGGATGATGACAAATGTTATTACAGGACGAAGAGCCGTATGTTGGAAATGATTCTAAAGGAAAAGAATGAGTCATCTAACATGTGGAAAGTGCTGTGCCCATCTACTCAGTAATGATCTGCACAAAAGAAGGTGGTTGATGAAATGTGAAACCTGTGCAGTGTGTGACTAGCAGATCAGTTTCAGCGTCAGATGCCTGTCAGCCTAATTTAGAAGAAGGCTCAGCAAACTTTTTATTGACGGCTACAAAGAGTGAATTTGGAGATGGACAACATCAAATAAGAAATGAAGCCACAGTATAAGCATATTCCCCAAATATCTGCAGAGATCAATGAAAGAGGATAGCTTACTTACTCCAACAGACTTTCCATGCAGATAAAAGTGATGTTTTGGAACAAGAGGCTGAGAAGATGTATATTCCCAAGAAGAGGAGTCTAAATATTCTAAAATATTCAAGAATACTCCTGTTTGGCAGAAACCCATCCAGAGGCTCCAAGCTCCAAGTCTTTATGATGACTTAGGTATTTATATCTACATGGACTTACAGACCTGAATCCCACCTGGAAGGAAAGCAGCTTCCCCCCTTTAAATAAGTGAATAAAAGGTGTCCTAAGGGCCAGCAGTTAAGCAAGAAGAGTGCATGTGAACCAAAGGGCAAAGAATGAGGCAGCTGGGGCTGTTTTAACAATGCATTCTTCTAGCCATTGAAGGCATCTCTGGTTTACAGGACTTGTCTTTGTTGCTAGATATGGCATCACAAGTGGCTATGGGCTGCTGACAGTTCTTTGGTTTGAGGAATGGAGCAAGGGCTCACATCAAGACTTGGATGTGAACGCATCTGGCATTTTCCGTTACTACCAAAATCTCAGCTGTGTTCTCCACCTTCTTCAGGATAATCAGTACCTACCTGGTTCTCATCAAGCCACGAAGGCATGGTTTCCCTCAGATACAACAAGGGCTACTATCAGACCCTTCTTCTTCCTTCCCAACATCAAAGATATTATTAATATGGGTCAGAAACAAGACCAATGAGTAAAAAAACTGGCCCAAGGAAAAGCTGCCTCGTAAGTCTGACAGGAGAAAGACAGGACACACGTGGTATCAAGATGTCGAAACATCCTGCTTAAGAGGGAACACTGTACATAAAGACTGTATGGAGAGGTGCAACAATGGAAATAGCGCAAGAGAAACTGGATGAGGATAAAGACAGAGAAATAGTGATATGATTGAGATGTGTGTGCTTAGGTGCCCACCTAAGGAGGTCACAGACGTGGCCATGCGTGTACTTGGAACACAGAGTAAGTACAGAGGCAAGATACAAGGACACTCTTGATACTCTTCTGACATCTGCTTTAAGTCCATCTTTGTATGGCAACACCTGGCTGGCTCAGTTGGTTAAGTGTCTAACTTCGGCTCAGGTCACGATCTGAAGGCTTGTGGATTCGAGCCCCACGTCAGGCTCTGTGCCGACAGCTCAGAGGGAATCTCCCTCTCTCTCTTCCCCTCCCCTGCTCACACTCTGTCTCTCTCAAAAATAAATAATAAATAAGTAAAAAATAAGTAAATAAATAAATCCATGTTTGTACTAAGTAGCCCACATGTTTTTCAACTGTATGGTTTTGCACATGAGTTCATCTTCAAAGGTTAGAAAAAACAGTGTGTGGCACTATATTAAACTTAAGTGGGAGCAATAAATAATGACAAACGCTTTGAGAGGAAGTGACCTCTCACAGTTAGAAATCAAATACATTTGGGGCACCTGGGTGGCTCAGTTGGTTAAGCAGCTGACTTCGGCTCAGGTCACGATCTCATGGTTTGTGAGTTCAAGGCCGACATTGGGCTCTGTGCTGACAGCTAAGAGCCTGAAGCCTGTTTCCGATTCTGTGTCCCCCTCTCTCCACCCCTCCCTACTCACGCTCCGTCTCTGTCTCTCAAAAACGAATAAATGCTAGAAAAGAATTTTAGAAATCAAACATAATTAAAAAAAAAAAAAAGACTTCAGGAAATTCAGGAGAAGGTAAAGCATAACAGCAGAACCAAAACACTCCAGAGACACAGTTGAAGAATGGTTTTCAGTTCCAAAAATGAAATTCTGAGTTTATGCTCACAAATAATCCTAAAGGGGAAAAATGAAAAGGGCATCTACAGGAAGCTTCGGCTGGTTAGTGACCTGTTTTTGATGAGGTCAGACTTTAAAAGTTCATGTGCAAACATGAAGGAGGATGAGAATGCCTGAAGTAGAAAATACACTGAAGCTGACCAAAACGACAAAAACTATTTACACATGTATATGTAAATTCATCATGTGTAATTACAGTATAATCACACTTATATAAATACATATACATTTTACTCATGTTCACAAGAGCTAAGCTGACAGCCCCCTGTTTGAGGTGGACATAGAATTTTTTTGTTAGTCTCAAATTTGGAAGGTTCTCATTTGAAGACAATGCCAATTGTCAAAAAAAACCTCTCCCGTATACTGAACAAAATTTACCACTCTCACTCTGCTACCCCAAGGATTAATATATTTAAACACCAGTAGGGATCTTATTCATATCAGAGGTCACAAAACCAATTCCTGTCGGCACCTGTACGGTCATATGAATGAGCTGGAAAGCCCAGACATAAAGCAACAGCAAATGTTGGAGTGTGGTGACCTGGAGAATGCATCCCGTATCAAAATAAATTCAACTTCAAACTTAAAAAATTAGATGGGATATGGGATGACTGGGTGGCTCAGCCAGTTGAGCATCCCACTCTTGATTTTGGCTCAGGTCATGATCTCACAGTTCATGAGATCAAGCCCCATGCTGGGCTCTACACTGACAGTGGGGCGCCTGCTTGGGATTCTCTCTCTCTGTCCCTCCTCCACTTGTGCACAAGTGCACACACATGCTCTCTCTCAAAATAAATAACATTAAAAAAATTAAAAAATAAAAATTAGATGACTGGTGTGTTGGCCAAACAAAATAGTCTCAGACTTCACCCGAGCGCCTTCTGCTTGCAGTCCCTGGGTCAGCATATTTCTGAGATTCAGAGATGTTAAATTATTTGCCCCAAGCCTACAACCAATCGATAGAAATATGTACAATGAAGATATTAAATTCCAGAAGCAATTCACTGGCTTACCTGACAATATAACCTGATTCAAATGCCGAGGGGTCCAAGTCTGTTTCCCATTCGAGTGGTTCTACAAAAACATATCTTGCCTCCTGGGGATATTTGTAGATAAAGCTCTCCACAAACATCATAATTTCTTTCAATATTGCTTCATTGAGAGGAGTAATTTCCAAGGTTCTGGTCCCGTATCCGGCAGCGGTCCACTGCGCCGACCTGGTCAGCGCCACGCCCATAGTATCAGTCAATGCTCAAACCTGAGCTTAGCACACGCACTGCCGAGTAAAAAGAGTTAGACACAGAGGACTGCGGCCACCTTGTCCCTGGAACATTTTCACTTTCAAGCAATCCAACTCACATTCTGCTTCTTAATCTTCAAGGCTGATTTTTAAATCATCAAATTATACTTTTAATGCAATAAAAACAGTTCATTTTCACTGAACCAACTCTATGTAAAACTGAGTAGTGCTTGGATTTTCCCATACCTGTCTGCCCTGAGGTGACTAACTTTCTCATTTCCCTGGGCCTAAGAGAGAAAGTTCAAGTAACTGGAAACAAGAAAACAGAAAAAGAAAAAACTCCAAGAGTAGAAGGAAGACCTAGCAGAGGTTGGCCTCAAGGCCTTTGGTTCTCAGGTCTGCCGGAGCTGGAGGCTAAGTGAGCAGTGCTCTTCCGGGCTGGACTGCTCATCATTTGGAACTGTGCCATTAAACTAAACTGTTATTCTTTTTTTTTTTTTAATGTTTTATTTTATTTTTTTGAGAGACAGAGTGCGAGCAGGAGAGGGGCAGAGAGAGAGGGAGACACAGAATCCAAAGCAGGCTCCAGGTTCTGAGTTGTCCGCACAGGGTCTGACACAG
Organism: Leopardus geoffroyi; assembly: GCF_018350155.1. NCBI lineage: Eukaryota > Metazoa > Chordata > Mammalia > Carnivora > Felidae > Leopardus > Leopardus geoffroyi. Next base: position 25,681,262 of record NC_059341.1, read on the forward strand.
GGCTCAAATCCATGAACCGTGAGATCATGACCTGAGTTGAAGTCGGATGCTCAACCAACTGAGCCACCCAGGCGCCCCATGACTTTCTTTTTAAAAGGTAACATTATGTGTAACATTAAATAAGAGCCAAGTTAGAAAGCAAGTTCTGACCCTAATTGTGAAGATTCAAGGCTTTTTTCCCGGATAATCCATACTTGTTTGCTTTCTCCTAAAAGTGATCATGAAAGCCTTCCTTCCAGAATACTAAAATGGTTATAAAGTTAAATATAAAATATAATTAGCTTTCCCACCCATAATTACTACTAAACCTCAGAAGTGGTTTTAGTAAAAACCAAGAGTCTACAGAAATGACTTGGAGATTTGGGGTTTGTACTGTATTAAATCTTGAAATCCAGTAACAGGACATCCAGATCAGTGGCTCTCAGCGAGGCAGCGCTCATAATACAGAATAATTATAAAAGACACTTCATTATTGAAATGAAAGGGACATCACTGGCATTTAGTGATGAGGACTGAGAATGTTCCATGTCCTGCAATATGCATGACAGTCCTCAGAAGGAAGAATTACGCTACAATCTCCAGGCATCTAGTAAGTGGAAAACTTCAGGTAAGTAATAACTGCGCTCAGAACCTACTTCCACTTTGCAAATAATCACACTATTTTTTTTTACAGTTTTAATATACACTAAATCCGTCAGGATTGCAACTATCATATAAACCAAAGGAAGGCTGAACATACTTTGTTTTATATGGAATTTACTAATTTTATATGGAAGTGTACCAAAATGCTGGTACACCCTATACAGGCAACACCCTATACAGCACCTTGCCGGAAGACACTTTAACAAGAGCTAAGAAATGCCAAAAGGGCTTCTTTTCATCATGATAAATTTTTATAGAAAAGAAAGTGTAACATACTTGAAAATTTCAAATTGTTTTTCTCAATCTGGTAAACCAGGAGCTGTGACAGTGAACAGGTTTCATTTGAGAAGGCTGGTTGGCAGAAGGTCTAAGAAAATCTCCAGGAAGGGGGACTAGGACAACCCAGGAGGCAAATAAAATATTATCAGAGGGGAAAAAGTGGAAGGAAATTCCGAACAAGACAAGACAGGTATAAAAAGGCAAAAAAAAAAAAAAAAAAAAAAAGAGGTACTTTGCAGGCTTGGCTGAATACATTTTAAAAAGAAAACAGGGTAATGTTTTTCATCAGAAATGTACGAAATTTCTGATGGCTTAATTTACCAAAAGAACCAAAGCTACAGCATTTATTCCACTAACCCAGAGGTGTTAAAAAATGATCAGTGTAACTCAGGTCAAAATATAAAATGAACACTTTTTTTCCCTAAAACAAGCTACTCCCCAGTTTCTACCCATTGCCGTCCAGGAGTTCTTTTGGCCTAAGAACCACGGTTACAACGAATACATGTCAATACATAGTACATGCCTTTGCATTAAGTTTTTTTTTTTTTTACGTTTAACTGTTAAAAGGAAAAAAGTTTTTGTGCATGTGTTTGCATAGATTGAGAATCACATATTCATCTTCTCTAATTTTACTCATTTTCTCTACTAATCAAATCGATATAATACAATTTGTTTTTCTTTTTTAAGGGTTAGTTGCAAGCTTCTTGTATCATTAATAAAATGAAACACGTCCGTGAATAATGTCTGTAATACTTGAGCAAAAGCAAACCTGAATTCTCAATGAAGCCAAGGGAATTGTAAACATCCGCTCTAGGATCTAGAAATGTGGCTGGTAAGGTCGATTGGGAGTCTGTGCACACACTGTCATTTCTAGAATGATGAAGCTTCAGAAAAATGAAAATTTCAGAGAACTGATATGAACAGGGCCCTGAATCAAAAACTACGTTCAAACCCCGTGTGAAAACAGGCGATGATGGCACCAATCAGACCTGTGACAAGCGTTAGAGTTGAAAGCTAAGAAGTTTCTAGGGATGACGAGGTAGTGGAGACAGGAAGGAAGGGACAGGCAGCGAAGGCTGGAGAGCGAGGAGGGAGCAGAGCTGAACGGGCGGAGGAGAAAGGCGAAGAGGGAAAGAGGCAGGGAGGCGGCGGGAGAAACAGAACGGATTACAGAGGAGATGTGGTCCCGAAAGGGAGGAGTGGGGGGCTCGGGGGCGAAGGAGCAGAAGGTGGCTGGGCAGGAGCAGGGTGTCCGCAGGGAGGGCAGGGGCTAAACGGGGGTGGGAGAGAGAAGGGGAGGGATGGATCTCAGTCCCGAGGGGAGGAAGGGCAGAGGCGAGAGAGACAGAAGCGGAGCCCGGAAAAGACCCCCATTTCTCGAACCACGCGGAAGGCGGCAAGGACCCCAGCGCGGAGCGAGCGCGAACTTCGGGACGCCGGCCGCAGGGGCGGCGGCGAGTCTCCCGCGGCCGCCCCGCGCCCACCAGCCGCACTCACCTGCAGCGCCCAGCTCCGCGCCCGCACTGCGCCCGCCGCCGCTCGCCGCGCACCCGCCTGTTGCTAGGACGCCAGTGAAACGCCCGGCGCCCGCGCAGAGCGTCGCCGCCCCGCGGAGGAAAGCTCTGAGCCCGCCCTCCGCGCCGCAGCTGCCTGCCGTGCGATCGCGCCCGGAGCCCGCCCAGACCACAGCCGCGTGCTCCCGGCGGCCCCGCGCGCCCGCCGCCCCGCCGCCGGCCCTGGTGGCGCCCGGCTTCGCGGGGTTTCGCTAACGCCTGCAGCCGCCGCGTCCCCTCCCTGGGAATAGTGTTATTCGACCTCCTTCTGCCAGAAGGACTCTCCCTGAATCACTCCACCAGGTGGGAAACGTTTACCTTAAAGAAGGCCACAGCAGTTAGGGGTTTGAGCAGCAAATCAATATGACCGGCAGCAAAGAGAAAATGTTCGTTAGAAACCCCGTTTTCGGGGTCTCCATAGGCTTCTGGACAGATGTTCTGTAATATTCCATAAGGTATTTATTCTATGCACCTTAAATCTCCGTGGAGTTCGCAAAATAGCGCAGAGCCTCTCAGGATATTTGAGGCCTGAGTGTGCTTCCCAAAAAGCAAATGTGGGGGAATAAGCTAATACGCACTAGAAAAGCAGAAAGTGCTCTTCAGTAGTTTAATTCCGAGAATTGGAATGAAATGAAAGCGTTCCCCTCTCTTTGTAAATGTCTTTTACCTTTTACCAAGATGGCCTTAACCCCACCTGTAGATACTTCTACCAACAAGAGTCCCAAGCTCTGAAAAACCAGCAGGGGCTGAAGGAGTAGATAAAATATTGGGGGGAAAATAATAAAAGAGATAAAGAACAGTATACTGTCTTTGGGGGACGAGTGTTTAGGGACTGATACTGGATAATTTAGGGTGGCGGAGTATTTAGGAACTAGGACTGGATTCTTTCCCTAAAGTCAAAAGGGCAGATATGTGATGATGTTAGGGTATTACACGTCAGGAGGTTATATTGTCCTGGCTTAGACGCGGAGCCTTTCTGCAGATACACTGAGAAATGAGATAGAATAGGCCTTTGTTTGGGGTTCTTTTCTTCCTTTCTTGAGAGTATAAAAAAAGTTGTTTGAAGTGGAATCGTTTTTGCCTAAAGTAGCCTTTACCTCCAGAAAAGCCTATATTTGCAGTGTGTCAAAACGGAAGGTTATATGTTAATTAGGTATATAATCTGAAGGAAGCCCTTTGAAAAATGAACAGATTGCACTCTGAGACAACCTCAGCATCATACCTATAGAGTGATGCAGGTCACAAATTGGTGAGGATCAGAATCCACCCTTTAGAGGGGCGCTCGAACAGTCCTGGAGCAGGGAAATTTCCTTGGATACTTTATGTTATTCGCATATTTTAATCAACTGTTTAATGTGAGACAGCATTAGTGAGCCCCACATAGAAACTGGCCAGAAATCTACAAATTCGGGACGCTTGACCTCGGTTTGCAAAGTGGGAAAAGCCAGTGCCCGCCGAGATCTGAGCAGCTGTGTCCTCATTTGCCAAATTCATGGCAAATGTCAGACTCTACCATGGCTTAATCCGATGGCAAAATTTGAATTTATTAACCTTGACGTAATCTAAGAAAAAAAAAAGGCATGTAATAGTATGCAAATTTGTAGAATTCCCAGCTAGCTGCTTCTAATTTTTCCTTGCCATGTTGGGGTACTAACTTGGCAGACCTTCTGCTCTTACCTTAAATGACTACTTCTCAGAGAGTGTGGACCACCTAGACTGAAGAAGCCTCTCAGTAGGATTTGTCCGGACTAGCCTGTCTTATTGCCTGTTTGCTACTTCACTAGTAGGCTCCATGAAATAGGGGCCTTTCTGTCTCCTTCAAATCTGTGTCATAAGATCTAGAAGAGTGACTGACACATGGGAAGAGTAAAATTGGTGAGTCACCTAGTCAAAGGTGCCTTGCTACCTGGCATTCTTTGTTGAGCCAGGCACCAGATGGGTGGAGCTCACATTTCCTTGGACACAGGTGACAGAACCAGTTGGGTGATTCTAAGTGGCTGTGTTTGGGAAAGAGCCTTGCATACTGAGAGCACACGCAGGAGTTTGCTGTAGCAGAGGCCCTTTCCAGCACTGCCGTCAGCTAGATCACAGACATGTGACCCAGTTCTGTCCAATGGAACTTTACAGAAAGTCTGCTAAGGACTTCTGGGAAAGACTTGAGAGTTGTGGGGGCCCTCCGCCACAACTTCCTGTCGGCTCAACATGCCCCCTGTGAAACCAGCCGCCTGGCTCAGGCCAGCTCAGATCCTGGTGCGTTGTAGAGTTCAGGCACAGATTCTGTGTACTACCATAACAAGGTCCACAGATTGGGTGGCTTCAAATACAGAAGTTTATTGTCTCACAGTTTCGGAGGCTAGAAATGTAAAATCAAGGATTGGTTTCTTCTGAGGGCTGTGAAGGAAGGATTTATTCCAGGCTTTTCTCCTTGGTGTATCGATGGCCATCTTCATGTCCACATGACATTCTCCTTGTACACCTGTGTCTGTGTGCAAGTGTTGTTTTTTTTCTAAGGATACTAGTCATATTGGATTAGGATCCACTCCAATTAACTCATTCTAACTTGATTAGCTCTATAAAGATCCTGTCTTCTTTAAGGAGATATTCAGATTCCAACATATGAATTTTAGGGAGGATTCATATGTTAGGATATGAATTTTAGGGCCCACTAGTTAGAGTGGGGCTAACTAGTGCAAAGCAGCCAAGAGAAGCATTTACAGGGCACAGCCAGGAGAAGGTGATAGGCCAGGTTGGTCTGAGTGTCTAATACCTCAATCAGAAAAGGACCAAAACACATGGAACCTGGTAAGGCTTGTAGGAAAGTACAGTGGCTTCCATTGAACAGTGATGGGGGTTAAGTCTCATTAAGGAAAAAGATTGCCTCTCAGTGGAAATTTTCAGGATATTTCAACAGAAATTCTGACGATAGAAAAATGCATGAAGACTGATGAAGTTCTAAGGACCAAGTTTGCCAGATCCTACCTTCCCTTAAAGACCAACAATCAAAGCTGCCTTCCTGTGCACAAAGATATTTCTCAGCGATACACTACTGACCAAGGCCCATGATCTGGAAATGAAATGGCTCCTTCTCCTTAGATTCTAACCTCCTAGACCTTCATTTATTCCATAAATGATTTTTTTTTTTTTTTTTGGATACCAACACGTGCCAGACACTCTGTTGGCAAAAGTAAGTTATCTAATTTGGGTGCTGGCAAAAACAAACAAACAAACAAACAAAAACAAAGGGGTCCATTAAACTCTATGCAAAATCTCTGGCAGAGAAGGAAGGCCAATAACATGGAGCGCACAGTAAGCAGAAAGTAGGGAGAAGAGGATGAATAGGTGGGCAGGATTCCATAAAGTAGGGGTTTAAGCCATGATAAAGAATCAGATTTTATTCCAAGAGCAAGTGAAAGTTTTTGGAGGATTTTAAGCAGGGTGTGACATGATCTGATTTGTGTTGTTAGCCATTCTGGCTGTGCTGTGCAAGTAGGCTATTAAGGTACAAGAGGTGAAGCAGAGAGACTATTAATAAGCCATGTTGGGTCAAGTTCCCCCAGGAAATAGACTCCAAGATGGAGAAATGCATGTGAGAAGTTTACTTAGGAATATCCCCTGGAAATGAAGGCAGTGGGATTGGATGAGGGAAGCTGAATTGCCGTCTGGTCATGACTGCTGCATGGAGAGCTCTAGAACCAGGATGGCCCTGCAGTTTCTGCATATTGAGGCAAGAGGGCTGGGCCTGTGTATTCCCCTCACCCTTCAGTAGAACGTTTGCTGATCTAGATGGCTTACCTGGTGGGGTGATCCTGGCCCTCTGCTAAGGGATCTGAAGCACTGGCATCAGCCCTTCTCAAACAGTGGCTATTTTATTTGTGCCTTTACCATCAAAATTGGGCAAGTATCAAGTAGTTTCAGATGGTCCACCCAAGTTCCAAACAGATCCTTCTCTTACCTCACAGCAACACCACCTCTGGGTCAGTTTCTCTGTCTAGGATCATGACTCCTTTACTTGCCTGTTGGCCTCTTGCACAAAGAGCCCAAAGTCATAAAGTTACCAAAGGTGAAAGTTTAATGTCCCTTGCTGGAACTTTTCCCCTCTAGGAACCAGGACTTCTAAGTGTACAGAGCCCATATGTGCAGTGAGAGGAAGTACAAATTCCCCCAAGTGATGGGTAAGCAAGACCACTTCTACCTCCACCTCTTAGTTCTAGAATCTATGTATTTGACCTTTACGGGTCACAGCTCCATATAATGGCTATTGATTTAGGGTATACACTGCAGTATGGAGGGTGGTACCCCATCCTTACAGGGTATTATCTCCAAGCTGGCACTACAACTGTGCCTTCAAAAGACCACTTAATTGCTGTGTTATGATAGTAGTCCAAAGCCGCTTTGGAGATTATATGTGCCCCTTCACTGAAGTGTTGAGACTACATGACCGTCTCTAAAAAGAGAAATATAGCAGAAGGGGCAGGGATGGAGGCTATGTGTGGACCCGGCAAAATGAGCTCCCTCTTGCTTATGCTGAGTGTGCAGTCTAATAGCAGGGGCTGACACTAAACTTTTAATATGGCACATTTCGGGAGACTAACCAGGCCTGGAGCACAGGTCAGTTACATTGGGTTGCTCCCATTTTGGAGGTGGCAAAAAGATTCCTCCTTACTAGGACCGATGCATATTCCAAATAGAGATTTGCCTTTCCTGTACGGAATGCCTCTGCCAGAACCACCATCAAAATGCCTCATTCAGGGGAGCCTGGGTGGCTCAGTTGGTTAGGCATCCTACTCTTGATTTGGGCTCAGGTCATGATCTCATGGTTTGGTGAGATCGAGCCCCCACATAGGCTCTGCACTGATAGCGCGGAGCCTGCTTGGGATTCTCTCTGTCTCTCTCTGCCCCTTCCCCACTTGTGCGTGCTTTCTCTCTCTCTTTCAAAAAAAGAGAACTTTTTTTAAACATTTTTTAAAAAAATGCCTCATTTATCAATGTGCTATCCACACAACATTGCCTCAGAACAAGAGAATCATTTTAGAGCAACAGAGATGCAATGATAAGTTTCTCACTATGAGAGCCACTGATCGTAACGTGAACTGCATCACCCAAAGGCAGCCACCCTGGTAGGGTAGTGGAATGACTTGTTGACATTCCAGCTAAGGTGCCAGTATGGAACAGCACCTTGTGGGGTTAGGTCTCCATCCTCCAAGATGTGGTTTATGGACTGAGTTAACAGTCGACGCGTAGTGCTGTTTTCTGTAGTAGCTGGAAGTCATGGCTATACAGACCAAGGAGTGAATCTTATCATAATCATCAATGACCCACTTGTGGAATTTGGGCTTCCCATTCCCATGGCCTTGGGCTCTGCCAGTTAGAAGCCCTAGTTCTCATGGGGGAGTTGCTTCCATCAGGGAATACGATACAGGCTCCATTGAACTTGAAGCTGTGACTACCACCTGACTGCTTTGGGGTCCTCATGCCAGTGAACCGATAGAATGAAAACAGAAAACAGGGACTTATTACACTAGTTGGGTCATTGACCATGATTACTTTGAGGGCCAGGATATACCATCAGGAAGGAGGATGTTTACAACCCAGAGACCAAGGGGCTCAGCTCTTAGTACTTGGGCAGTTCTTAGTACCTCCATGCCTTGCAGTAACTATGAATTGGAAATCACAGTGACCGCAGCCAGATAAGACAACAAAGGGCTTCAACCCCTCAGAAATAGAGGTCTGGGTCATGCCACCAGACAAGCATCTCAGACCAGCCAAAGTAACAGCCATAGGACATTTGAAATGCATGGTCAGCTTTCTGTTTCTACCTTGTCTTTGCTATTTCCTACCTGTAGTCTCTAGCCCTTTAGGTGAGAAAGAACAGGGCAAGGAGATGAGGGAGAAGGCCAAGGAACCTTCAAAATTGTCTCCCTGTCATAAGCCCACTTTGCATTCTCTGCATGAAGTCTAAACTAACTCTTTCTTTAGTAAGAGTATCTCTTGGCTCTTCAAAAACCCTGCGCTGTTGGTGCCCTTCCCAGGGCTCCATCCCAGAGCTAGTGTCTCCATTCCCTTTGGGAATCTAGCATTTCGTACATCTGTCTACTGAGGTCTTATAGCTGCCGTCCCACCTCCACCAACCTCCACCAGACCATGTCCCCCACAGCACTCCCATTATTCCCCCAACGCACTCTGCAAGTGCAGGCCAATCCCATCACAAAAGAAGCTTTCCTCCACTCTGCTGCCGAAGTCGCTGTACCCATCCTGTCTGTCACTCCCAGGCTAGTCCACTGTGTCCTCCCCACTCCCTGCTGCACAGGGCAAAGGACACATATTTGGGTATCTAAGGTCTCCTTAAAGTCCTTTTTCTTCCACCTCTGAATTTGGGTTGGGAGCAGATGAGTAGAGAAGAGAGAGCTAACACGGCTTTCTCCGAAAAGCTCCTCCCTGGGAAATCCACTCATTTCCCTTCTATAACTTCAGTGTGGGTGAGTCAGATAATTGACTTTCCAGTTATAGCCCTTTACCATTTTACATCTTGGCCTGGTTCCTCACCCTGGAATAAATTGTCTATTGTATCTTGACCCCAATGTCTTGAATTAGTGAAACAGTTTTACCGTAGTATTTATTAGGTAGATGTACAAATTGTGGATGGTTACACAGCAAATCATAACATACGTTGCCTTACAAAGTGAGAATTATTCATTTTTTGTTTACACAGCTCTTTCTTTTTTGATGTATTACAATGAACCTGTGTTCCCATAGTAAAAAATTAGACTAGTATCAGAAACAGTAAACACAGGACATATAAATAAATTTAAATTATATATACATATTAATTAATATCCATTATTTGCCATATGTCCAATAACAAAGTATGATAAATTATTTCATATACATTGAACAAAATGACTTTGATTCCAAAGTAAAATTATAGGATTTCCTTAAACATTTTGAGGCAACTTTATGGAGAAATGATGTTTTTGCTGATCTTTATCTTGTATTTACGAATGATGAAGTTGATTGACTTTTTGACTAGGAAATTTGAGTGAGAAAATAATTAAAGTGACTGGAATCTCATGACTCCAGTGAAGCATGTTATAAACTTCATACTATCGAAAAGGAAAAGAAGAAATAAACCTAGAGAGGCGCATTCTCTTCTCAGTTCAATCAACACCTATCAACATGATAAAAATGGTCTATAGGGTTAATGAAGCTTAGGTGCCACGTCACTAGACTTCCAGTCAAATGTATGCATTATGCACATCCCCAGAGTGCACTAAGATGTAGGGGGGACCGAGGAAGGGAAGGAAAATGAAATAGGTGAAACATGGCAACAGAATACAGATAATGGAAAGCAGAAGAGTTGGAATGGCTTGGGAGAGGGTAGAAAGCCGAAATCTAATAGTCTGAAGGGGTCAAAGCCAATAAAAATGAAACATGTGCACATAACAGACCCTGGAAAGAGTCAGAACTAGGTAGCATCTCTGAAGTGGCAGAGTGGATTAAAAACAGGAAGGCAGCTTGAAAGCCTCATTGGGGTAGCTGGACCCCAGCATCCTTTTCCTCAACAGAAAAGATTTATAAGTCGGGGCACCAGGAACAGCTGAGAGCCAGGAAAACATGGGTACACTGAACGCTAAGAATCTCCTTAGCCTCTTCTCCTGGCCACCTTCCTCACAGTGGCAACCTGACTTGTATCTTCATGCCAAAGAGCTGAGACTGACCAGCCTGAAAGAAAAGATCTGTAGGTGCTGACGTTTTAGAGTCCTTTCAAGCAGATACACAGGTATTGAAGTAGGGGAAGTATGTAGGCAGCATGGGGCAGGAGTGATGGTAACAGACTCATATCCTCTTTCTCCAGAGTAAAAAGAAAATTGGCTGTACAAAAGAAAAATCAAGAAATAGCAGTTTAGGCATTTCATTTAGAAAGGTAGAAATGTTGATCAATACCAAAGACAAGTAAAAGTTGTCCTCTCTGTGATTTTTAAGCAAAACACAGCTAGGAGCTATTCAGCTTCTCAAGAACAACCAGGGCCGTCCACTTTGTAGAAGGCTGGTTCCCCATCATCCAGTCTTGGCTGATAATCACACAGACTTAAATAGACCCAGTGCTGATGGACACGGACCATTAGAGGAGGTAAAGCATCTGTGACAATTAGCTATTGCTGCAATAATGCTGTATAACAAATGACCCCCCAGATCAGTATACGTGTATTTATACTCACATGGATCTGTAGGCCCCTTGCAGTTTCCATGCAGTTTGGCTGGTCCAGGTCAGGCCTAAGTGGCTCTGCTTCAGGCTGTGTGCTTCTAGGCTTGGTGTCAGCCTGTGAATCTGCCCCTAGGCCTGGGAGCATCTGCTACCTGTTGCATGTCCTTATCACAGCGAATCACTGCCACAGACATTCCAAGTCTCTGATGGCATCATATCAAACTGATATCCTATTGACCAAACCAAGTCACATGGCCAAGCAAGGGACCCGTAACTGCTTTTCTGCCCAGCCTGAAGCCATGGCAAGGTTTGGGTTATATGACACTGCTACAGCAGAATGAAGGCATCATTGGAACTAATAATGCGATCTATCAGAACACTGTTCTTCACTCATCATTCATCATCTATCAGATGTATTGTAGTTTTTGGTTTTCATTCCCATTACATTATCATGGTGGTTCAGTTACCTTATCCTATTCTCATTCCTCTGGCAAGAATATCTAGGATGCATGGCCAGAATTAATGCTTACATGTTCTGATTTGCTCCTTTATCTTTATGTAGTTATTCTAAACCCTTTTTTATGCTTTTATTAATTGTTTTATTCAAAATCTTTCCCTTTTATTCTAAGCTCTCTCTTTTACATAAACAATACAGAATACTATAAAAGATGTTTAATCCCATTTTATGTGAAGTAGCCCTTGGTCCCTTTTCTGAGTTTTTAAAAGGCAGAAACTCAGAGCAAAGTACACTGGAATGTAGGGAAAGTTATTTGATATAGAAAGTGTGTAGTCTAGCCAAGAAGTGATTACTCCAGAAATCCTCATGGAGAATAAAGGATTTAATGTGCGACTTGATATTTTGGAAAAACAAACTGAGGATTAATAATATCCGGGTGATGTCTCCCAAAAACACCAAAGGAAACAGTGAAGACGTCTTAAAAGAATGGCTTCCAGATGCCTAGTAAATCATGTGTCCCTAACAAATGAGAACATGACTGAGGGAGGATATTACTTATTTTGAGAAGACCTGCATTCTTTGGGTAACTAGTAGTAGTTTGCACTTGAACGTTGTAATATTACCAAAGAGATAAAAGCCAAGAGTATTATCCTTTTCAAACAATGAAATGATGGATAAATTATTTACAGCGAACGTCAGATTTATCACTCAGTGTGATTTGTTTGTAAGAAAATAAATAAATCGGGGTTTTACAATGAGGTGATTTGTCTGTTTCACTGATTGGAATATATCTCAAGAATCTTGTGAAGTGGGAGAGGATGATTGAAAGAGGGAAGGAAGGAGGATAAGGAAACCAAAATGATGCTTTTCAGATAGGAACATTTTCAGATACATAAATTAGAAAGACTCTGGAATCTGGGAGTTGATTTCTTCCAAACCATCTACACCCACATACTCTTTGGAAAGAGTTCATGTGCTCCCAGTGTGGAAACCACTTACTTAATTCATAGATAGAGCTCCCCATATTCCTGTGCCCTTTGAGGTCTTAAGTCATTTCCTCTGATGCAATCCAGCATGGATTTGCATCAATCAAAATGTGCCAGTACCTATTAGCTTTCAGAGTTGGGGTCATGAAGAGCTTTGGTTTAGTAAGGTCACAGGCTTTGGTTTTCCATATTGAAATCTTTTGACTTTCTCTGTGTTTAATTTTCTCATCCCTATGATATTACCTGGCAAGTGTTTGTGTTTGAGCAATTCTTCTCTGCATCTTGTCACTGAATTGAAAACAACAGAAACAGCAATAGCAGCAGGAAAAAGCCCAATGTCTAGGGATCACAAACAGATTGTAATCGGATATTATAAAACAGAGATTAGAATGTGTGCATTCTGTCTGAGGGGGATATTGCACTTAATCAATTAAATTTCCTATAGAGGATATTAAGCACAAATGGACCATTTCACAATTTCCATGGATACTAAGTGCTTGAAGTGAGGGGGGGGGGGTGGGTGGAGAGGGGAAGGAGGAAGGAAGTCTAAATGAGCAAAATTAATCTTCTGTTTCCTTCCTAACTGGCAAATCAGTTGAAAGTAAGAGGCAGAAGCATAGATTAATAAACCATATGCAATATATTGCCAGTTGTCATTTGAAGGAACTATTTTTTCTTCTGTCATATTGATTGCCTAAGTGTTATAATAACAACGCAGGAGCACTTTGGGATTAGGAAAGCCACGATAATTTCCCCCCTCCTTTGCAAAAAGTGTCTACTTGTTAGCTTCTGTAAACTTACTCTGTCCTGGTTAAGATTAGGTTCTGGTGTGAGAAACAAAGAAAAAACAGTGGTTTACGGAAGACAAATTTATTACAGTGAGTCTGGGGTGAGCTGTTAGGGCCTCAGCAGTAGTGCTCCTCTGCAAGGTGCTGAGGGACCAGGCTCCTTCACTGTGCAGGGCCGCTGTGTCCAAGACCTGCCCCATCTGCAGCCATCATGACTGCATTCCAGCCAATGGGAAGGAGGAAAGCATGAAGACAAGGGGCAAAAGTCACACGCTGGCTTGCTCTTAGGGAAATCGTCACACGGCATTTCTACTTCTGTCTCCTAGGCCAAAGTTAATCATACGGAACATTTTGCCTTTTACATTTTGAAGCTAGCTTAATAGGTACATAGAAATTTAAATTTGTTACATTGTCTTAAGATTTGACACTTTTATCATTATAAAATGACCCTGTTTTTCTCTAGTAATCATTTTTGTCTGGAAGTGTATTTCATCTGATTTAAAGAGAGGTACGCCAGCTTTCTATTTGGTGTTTTTCTGGTATATCTTTTCCAATATTATACTGTCAATATTTCTGGAAGCTTATATTCTAGATATGCTCATCGTAACAGAATATAGCTGACTTTTTAAAAAAACACAGTCTGCAATCTTTTTCTTGATGAAGGTATTTATGTGATTATGCGTCATTTAGTGCGTTTATTTGTCCCATCTTTTCTAGGATTCTTTTTCTCTGTTGCCTTTCATTTGGATTATTTTTTTGTAACCTGATTTTATCCCCTACTATTTGAAGTCATGTACTCTGATATTACTCTTTTTGTGTTGACCCCCCCGCCCAACTTCATAATTAACTTATCTAAGTCTCAAGTTAATACCTTTACCTGCCTCCTAAACATTACCCTCATCCCTATCAGACTTGTATTCCTCTCTGGCATAATATGCTATTGTAGTCATACGTTTAATTTTTTTAACTCCTTAAAACATTAATATTGCTGTTTTATACAGTCATCATTTTATATTTTTTATATTTATCCATGTTTACCAATTTTTTATTCTTCATTTCTTTTTAAAATAGAAGTATTAAGGTATGATTGACATACAATAAACTGTACATATTAAAAGTGTACAATTTGATCAGTTTCAGCATATGGGGAACAATCGTTGTAATCAAGAGAATGAACATATCATCACCTCCAAAAGATTTCTTGTGCCCCCTTAATCCTTCACACCTGCCACTTCATTATACTGGTGGTTGCAGTGTGACAGGCAGGAGCATAAATGCAAATCCTGTTACTGTATTGTGGCTATTAGTAAACATCTCTGTTCATTTCTGTTTGTATCCAGACAGATACATATATATACACATATCTGTACAGGTATATATACACATGTATACACAAATATATGTACAGATATGTGTGTATATATGTATATATAAAATTTATTGTTTAATGTTTGTTTATTTTGAGAGAGAGAACGCGAGCAGGGGATGGGCAGAGAGAGAGGGAGACACAGAATATGAAGCAGGCTTCAGGCTCTGAGCTGTTAGCACAGAGCCTGACGTGGGGCTCAAACCCATGAGCTATGAGATCATGACCTGAGCCAAAGTCGGATGCTCAACTGACAAAACCACCCAGGTGCCCCTATATTTTTTTTAGAATAGAGCTCTAGGTTCAAAGTGAGTTTTGTTCAAAATGAATATATCATTCTACAGTCTCCTGGCTTCCTTTGTTGCCATCGGGAAATCAGCTGTCAGTTTGTTACCCCTTTGAAGGTAATATGTCTCCTTTAAATATTCTTCTCTTTGTCATCTGTGCTCTACAGTTTCACTGTAATTTGTCTGGTTGTGGGTTATCTTTATATTTATCCTGCCTGATTCACACTGTGTTCTTGAATCTGACAGAAGATACTTTTAAATAGTTCTGGAAAATTCTAAGCCATGTTCTTTTCACATATTACCTATTACCTCTGCCTCCTTTCTCTTTTCCTTCTGTAACTCCAATTAGACACATTTCCACTCTATCACCATTTTTCTTAACCTGCTTTTCCCACATATTTCTGTGTAACACATTGGATAATATCTTCATGCCTAAGTGTCTTTATCACTACTCTCTTCAGCTGTGTCTAATTTACTGTGAAGCCTATCCATTGAGATTTTTTTTTTTCATTTCAGTTATGATTTTCAGTTCCAGGTGCTCCATTTGGTTCTTAAATTTCATTGTTTACTCCATATAGCTGTACAGATTTTCAAACTTTTCTCTATACATGCTGAACATAATTTTATGATATGTGTCAGATTATAACAATATATATCAAGTCTTTTTTTCCCCCCTGATATCTCTCTCTATTCTTGCTGCTTCTCACTCATGGTATGTTGTTTCTCTCTGTATGTTGAATGATTTTTGGCTGTGAGTTGCTTGCTTATCTTGGAAATTTATTTTTCAAGGAATTCTTACAGAACTGGGAGAGAAAAGTTCTCTCCAATCCTGCATAGAGGATTGGAATTTGCTTCTGCCAAATACCTTTGGTACTACTGTAAACTACCAATGTCATTTTACACATTTGGTTTGTAATTTTTCATTTAAAAATATATCATGTGGGGCACCTGAGTGGCTCAGTTGGATGAGCATTCAGCTCTTGATTTCAGCTCAGGTCATGATCTCATGGTTCATGGGATGGAGCCCTGCCTCAGGCTCTGTACTGACAGTCTGGAACCTGCTTGGGATTCTCTTTCCCTCTCTCTCTTTCTGTCCCTCCCTTGCACATGTGCTCACTCTCTCTGTCTTTCTCTCTCTGTCTTTCTCAAAATAAGTCAACATTTAAAATAAATAAATAGGGGCACCTGGGTGGCTCAGTCGGTTGGGCGTCCAACTTCGGCTCAGGTCATGATCTCGTGGTCCGTGAGTTTGAGCCCCGCATCGGGCTCTGGGCTGACAGCTAAGAGCCTGGAGCCTGTTTCAGATTCTGTGTCTCCCTCTCTCTCTGACCCTCCCCTGCTCATGCTCTGTCTCTCTCTGTCTCAAAAATAAATAAATGTTAAAAATAAAAATAAAATTAAATAAATAAATAAAAATATATCATTAAATGTCTGTTATCCCAGGTAAATTCATATATTGATTATTTTTAATGCTGCCTAGCATTCAATAATAAGGATATATTGTAATTTATTTTTGTTTTTAGTCAAAGTATAGTTGACATGCAATATTATATTAGTTTAAATGTACAGCATATCAATTCAACAATATATACATTACAAAATACCATGATAGGTAAGTGTAGTTATCATTTGTCACCACACAATGCTATTACAATATTATTGACTATATCCCCTATACTGTACTTTTCATCCCTGTCACTTACTTCTTTTATAACTGGAAGCTTGTAGTAATTATTCCCACCTATTTTGCATATCACTCCACATCCCTACCCTCTGGCAGCCAACAGTTTTCTATATTTATGAGTCTTTATACTTTTGTTTTATTTTGGTTTTGATTATTTTATTTTGTAGATTCCACATTAAGTGAAATCATATAGTATTTATCTTTGTCTAACATTTCGTTTAACATAATACCTTCTAGGTCTATCCATATTGTCACAAATGGCAAGATTTCATTCTTTTTTAATGGCTTAGTAATATTCCAGTGTGCGTGTGTGTGTGTGTGTGTGTGTGTGTGTGTGTGTGTATGCTATATCTTCTTTATCCATTCATTTATCAGCAGATACTTCAGTTGCTTCCATATTTTGACTATTGTAAGTAGTGCTGCAATGAACATGCTTATAGCTTTTCAAAATCGGGTTTTCATTGTCTTTGGGTAAATACCCAGAAGTGGAAACACTGGATCATATGGTATTTCTATTTTTAATTTTTTGAGGAATCTTTATATTGTTTTTCATAGCCACTGCACCAATTTACATTCCCCCCACCCCCAACAGTGTACAAGGGCTCACTTTTCTCCACATCCTTGCCAACAATTTTTATTTCTTGTGTTTTTGATTCTAGTGATTTTTGCAGGTGTAAGGTGGTACTCATTGTGGTTTTGATTTGCATTTCCCTGATGATTAGTGATGTTGAGCATCTTTTCATGTGTATTTTGGCCATGTGTGTGTCTTTTTGAAAATGGCTTTTCTGGTCCTCTGCCCACCTTTTAATCAGATTATTATTATTCTTTTTCTGTTGAGTTGTAAGAGTTCTTTAAATATTTTGGATGTTAATCCCTTATTGTACATATCATTTGCAAATACCTTCTCCCATTCAGTAGATTGCCTTTTTGTTCTGTTGATGGTTTCCTTCACTGCACAAAACCTTTTTATTTTGATGTAGTCACAATAGTTTATTTTTGTTCCCCTTGCTTAGCAATAAAATATTGCTAAGGCCAGTTTCCAAGAGTTTACTGCCTGCAGTTTTTTTTTAGGAGTTTTATGGTTTTAGGTCTTTCATTTAGGTCTGTAGTCCATTTTAAGTTTATTTTTATGTGTGGTATAAGAAAGTGGTTTAGTTTCTTTTCTTTTCTTTTTTCTTTTTTCTTTTTTTGCAGGTAGCTCTCCAGTATTCCCAGCACCAATTATTGAAGAAATTATCTTCCCCAATGGTATATTTTTCCCTCCTTCATCGGAAAGTATTTATCATGTAAGCATGGATTTATTTCTGGGCTGCTAATTCTCTTCCAATGAACTATGTATATTTTTGTGCTAGTACTACAATGTCTTGAATACTATAGCTTTGTAATATAGTTTCAAATCTGGGATTGTTATACAACCACCTTTTTTCCTCTTTCCTAACATTGCTTTAGCAGTTTAGGGTCTTTGTGGTTGCATATAAATTTTAGGATTATTTGTTCTAGTTCTGTGAAAAATGCTGCTGGTATTATGATAGGGATTGTATTGAGTCTGTAGATTGCTTTGGGTAGCATGGGCATTTTAGCAGTATTAAGTCTTTCAATCCATGAGTATGATGTCTGTTTTCACTTATTTGTATCATTTTTAATTTCTTTCATCAGTGTCTTATAATTTTCAGAGTCCATCCTTTCATATCCTATTTAAATTTATTCTTAGGTATTTTATTCTTTTTGGATGCAATTGTAAATGAGGTTATTTTGCTAATTTCTCTTTCTGATATTTTATTATGAGTACATAGAAAAGCAACAGATTTCTGAATATTACTTTTTATCCTGAAACTTTACCGAATTCAGGTATTCTAATAGTTTTTTAAAGAGTCTTTCGGGTTTTCTCTGTATAATATCATGTCATCTGCAAATAGTGACAGTTTTACTTCTTCCTTATAAATTTGGATGCCTTTTCTTTCCTTTTCTTGTCTGATTGCCATGGCTATGACTTCCAGTACCATACTGAGTAAAAGTTATGAAAGTGGACATCCTTGTCTTGTTCCTGATCTTAGGGGGAGAGCTCTCAGTTTTTCACCTTGGAATATGATGTTAGCTGTGAGTTTGTCATAGATGGCCTTTATTATGCTGAGGTGTGTTTCTTCTTTACCTACTTTGTTGAGAGTTTTTATGATGAGTTGATGTTGAATTTTGTCACATGCTTTTTCTGCTTCTATTGAGATAATCATATAACTTTTATTCTCATTTTGTTAATGTGGTGTATCACGATGATTGATTTGTGGATACTGAACCATCCTAACATCCCTGGAATAAATCCCACTTGATTGTAGTAAATGATCCTTTTAACGTATTTTTGAATGAGTTTACCAATATTTTGTTGAGGATTTTTCTATTTGTGTTCATCAGGGATGTTGGTCTGTAACTTTTTGTGTGTGGTAATGTCTTCATCTAGTTTTGGTACCAGGGTAATGGTGGCCTTTAGAGTGAATTCAGAAGCATTCTTTCCTCTTCAATTCTTTGGAGTAGTTTGAGACAGATAGGTATTAACTCCTGCTTAAACGTATGGTAGAATTCACTTGTGAAACCATTTGGTCTTGGATTTTGTTAGCTGATTTTTTGATTACCAGTTCAATTTCATTACTAGTAATCCGTCTGTCAGGTTTCCCATTTTTTCCTAACTCAGACTTGGAAGATTGCATGTTTCTGGGAATTGTTTTTTTCTTTTAGATTGTCCAGTATTTGGCATATAATTTTTTTATAGTAGTCTCTTGTAATCCTTTGTATTTCTATGGTGTCAGTTGTAACTTCTCCCCTTTTATTTCTTATTTTATTTGATTATTTATTTGATCTCTTTTTTTGATGAGGGCTTAAAGTTTATCAAGTTTGTTTATCTTTTCTAAGAACCAGCTCTTAGCTTCGTTGATCTTTTCTTTCATATTTTTCTTTTAGTCTCTATTTCATGTATTCACACTCTGATCTTTATTATTTCCTTTCTTCTACTAATTTGGGCTTTGTTTTTCTTCTTCTAGTTCCTTTACATGCAAGGTTTGTTTATTTGTAATTTTTCCTGAGATAGGCCTGTATTACTATAAATTCCCCTCTTAGAACTGCTTTCGCTGTATCCCAAAGATATTGAACCATTGTGTTTCCATATTCATTCCTCTCTCTGTTTTTTTTTCTTTGTTTTTTTTTTTCATTGGTGGCATGTTGTTTAGCTTCCATGTGTTTGCGTTCTTTCTATTTTTTTCTTGTAACTGATTTCTAGTTTCATACCATTGTGGTTGGAAAAGATGCTTGATATGATTTCAGCCTTCTTAAATTTATTGAGACTTGTTTTGAGGCCTACCATGTGATCTATTCTGGAGAACATTCTATGTGCCCTTGAGAGGAATGTGTATTCTACTGTCCTTATTTGGAATCTTCTGCATATATCTGTTAAATTCCTCTGACCTAATGTGTCATTCAAAGCCAGTTTTCTTCATGAATTTTCTGTCTGTATGATATATCCATTGATTTAAGTGGGGCTTTAAGCTCTCTACTATATCTTATTACTGTCAATTTCTCCTGTTATATCTGTTAATATTTGCTTTATTTATTTAGGTGATTCTATTTTGGGTGTATTTGTTATATCCTCTTGTAGGATTGATCCTTTTATAATTATGTAATGTCTTTCTGCATGTAGTTTATTTTTATTTCAGTTATTATATCCTTCAGCTGACGGTTTTGGGGGGTTTTGTTTGTTTGTTTGTTTTTGTATTTTATATCTCTTTGTTGAAGTTCTCACTGAGTTCATCCACTCTTCTGTCAATCTGGTATCTTCATGACCATTACTTTGAACTCTTTGTCAGGTAGATTACTTATATACATTTTGTTTAGCTCTTTTTTCTGAGTATTTTTTTCTTGGTCTTTCATTTGGAACATATTCCTTTGTCTCCTCATTTTGTCTGACTCTGTGTTTATTTCTGTGTACTAGGTAGGTCAGCTATGTCTCCTCATCTCGAAAATAATGGCCTCATGTAGAAGATATCCTGTGGTGCCCAGTAGAGCAATCTCACTGGTCACCAGAACAAGGTGCTCCACAGGTGTTCTCTCTGTGGGCTGCACGTGCCCTCATGCTGTGGTGGAACCGCAACTGTTGCAGGTGTGCTAGTGGGCAGGTCTGGCCCTCAACCTCACCATCAGCTATGATCAGCCGTGACTACTGCAGGCACACTGGTGGGCAGGACTTGGCAGATCCATAGGAGAACAGCAGAGCAGGGCAAGTGGTGCTAGCAAGGTGGGTAGAGAGTATCAAAGCTGGCTCACAAAAGCTTCCTGCCAGCTAGTCCGAAGGAGCACAAGAAAAATGGCATCTGCTCTCTCTTCTGTTCCCAGAGAAAACTGCAGATCCCCATGCCTCTGGAACATGTCCTAAAATTATTCAATAAACTTCCTTTATGTATAACCCAGGTGCTTTTCAAAATGCTGCTTCTATCCTGGGTCTGAGACCAAGTAATAGAACATGCTGGCCCTTTAAGAGTAGTGACTCACTAACCTATAGTCCTGCATCTTCCAGAGTGAATCCCTGCTGATGTTTAAAGCCAGATATGGGGTAGGTCCCCAGGACTGGGGCTGCCCAGTGGAGCTTGATCCCCCTCTTGCTTGTGGGTGGCCTCACTGGGGTTTGGTTCCCAACCGCATCTCAGCCCCTCCTACTCTCTTAACATGACCTTCACTTTATATCTTTAGCTGTGGAAGATCTGTTCTGTCAGTCTTCGGGTTGTTTTCAGAGTGAATTGCATGACATGCAGTGGTTGCTTTGTTTTGTCTGCTTGTGAGAGGAGGTGCATATATACATTGCTTGTGGGAGGGAGTATATATGTGTATACATACACACACAGACACGCACATTGACTAGAAAGTGGGACTGCTGGGGCAAAGAGAATGTACACTTAAAACATGTTTTATACATACTACACATGGCTTTCTGAAAAGATTCTATCAATTTACAGCCTACCAATATATTATACCCATGTCCTTGGCAACACTGGATATTATCAATCTTTATTTTGCTCATCTGATGAGAATATTATTTAATCTGCTGAATCTTACTATTAATAAGGCTGAACATGTTTGCTTACTTCTGTTGACCATTTGCTTTTCTCTTTGTGATTGCTGTTTGTGTAATTTACCCATTTTCATAATTTTTTTCTAGGTCATTTTCCTATTAATCTGTAGATATTTTTTGAACGTTATGAATTTTACTGTCTTTTGTTTAAACATTCAATCCAGGAATAACTTTTTTTTTTATTTATTTTTTTTTAAATTTTTTTTTTCAACGTTTATTTATTTTTGGGACAGAGAGAGACAGAGCATGAACGGGGGAGGGGCAGAGAGAGAGGGAGACACAGAATCGGAAACAGGCTCCAGGCTCTGAGCCATCAGCCCAGAGCCTGACGCGGGGCTCGAACTCACGGACCGCAAGATCGTGACCTGGCTGAAGTCGGACGCTTAACCGACTGCGCCACCCAGGCGCCCCCAGGAATAACTTTTAAAATATAAACATGAGCCAGTATAAATTAGAATCAAAATGTTTTTCATAATAGATATTGTTCTTGGGGCAAAAATAGACACTATATAATTGTTGTAAACAGTGAATATTGTGATCTGTCAGCTCTTTGCTATTCTCAAGTTTTTATACCATGAGTATGATAGTGCTCTTTGTGACTACTTTTGGAATTTATATTTTTTCATTTCCTGTTTCTAGTCATTACTTGAGTTGAGTGTTTAACTTGCAATTTGTGGGTATTCAAATCGAAGCAAAAGAGCCCACCAGTGAGTAGAAATTGCATATTTTCGTGTTGAGAGAATTAAATATAATTGCTTCCTCAATCTGTTTTTAAAAAGTGTTAAGGATTCATGTATCAATAGTCATAATTAGGGAACTAGTTCTAGTCAGATTTCTAATGCTTTACTAGAGAAATACTTATTTTGAGAGACTTTAATTTTTTGAATTTCAAGTATTTAACATGTAATCAATTTTCACCAGATAATTCTGTCTCCATCATTTATCTGGAGCAGTTATATTTACATTTAACAATTATAGTTGGAGGGAGATTTTAGCATCATTGGAATTTGAAGTTTTGCTAACCTATATTTTACTATTTCAGAAAATGTCTATTATTTCAAATGACCACTGTAATCTCTGTTTCTTGTAAAATTCATGCTTGGCTTCCTCAATCAATTCTTTTGGGCTATGATTTTTTTTTTAAGTTATTGAGAAAGCCATTTTGTGATCATTATTAAACATTGACTATTGGTGGGGGTTTTTTTATAGGTCTTTATAAGGTGAGAGGAATTGGTTGGCTGCATAAGTTGAAATAAACTGAAAAATTATAAAAAAATTTAATTATCCCATAGGAATGCTTTCCTGAGTGGTAGAATACATATCATATAAAATGATTTAACATCAAAGATTTTTTTAAACTGCTTTGATTTCTAGCTTATATTGCAATTTAGTGCATATCGCTTTTAAACCAGGAACATTCAGGACTTCACAGACTCAAGTTAGACAAGCATTTAGAGGAGAGGCATGTTAATTGTCTTAAAAATCAAGTCTTTACTTTGAGAAATAAAATTGGTTAGGTCTCAGAGATTAGAATCAGCACGATTTAGAAATTATATTTCTCAGAATGGTCCCAAAGAACTTCCTGATAAACATGTAAACAAACATAGGAATTCATCTGATTCAGGATTGATCTTGAAAAGTTAAAAGGATGACAACAAAGGTTTAGCAGTGTTGTACTCCACTGATGTATGATTAAATCATTTTAAGCATTCTTTGCCATTTAAATAATATTGAGTATTCTTTCTCATTATTTCCACAACATATAATTTAAGGTAACAAAAGTTTATATATTTTGAAACGCATATCCATTTGATCATTCCAAATGAATTAAATAAGACAGAGGACGGGGGGGGGGGGAGATAATACTGAATTGTCATTCACAAATCTTTATGCAAATAGCCTGGAAGAATTAAATGATTACACATAATTGGTTTTCTTAAGGTACTGACTGATAAGGACTATGAACCTGGGACTTCTTCAGTAAAGTAAAACCATATTTAGCTGGTATGTTATACTCAATGCTAGTTCTTCCTACTAAATTGCTGTAATCAGGTTATTTGGAACCTGAGCCCAGTCAAAGTTACATAGCTAAATTATCGGTCAGACTCTGGAATTACCTGAATTTGGGATGCAGGGCATCAGCCAGGGCCAGAAGGGAGCAAGATCAAAGTGGAAGCCAACACAGCAAACAAAAGAAGAATTCAGGAGTATTTGTGTAGGAGTCAGGTTAAATCAGAAATAGGAGCTAGGGGCCCTAGAATTATACCAGCATACCGGAGTTAGAGGGAACTCCATCTTCTCTTCTCCCAGGACCCTAGATGAGCAGAGATATACTAGCATAGAAAGAAGAGTGCAAGAGGGCCCTAACTTGTAGTCTACTGCTAGGTGAAATCTCTAGCTTCCCAGAGGAGTCTTGAAAATACATCCTATTCTTAGTAAAACTGGAAAGTTAGCTTCTATAACTGACCCTAAATTTTATAACAGATGTATAGTTCACATTACGTTTTGTGTGTGGAACACATAGGTATTTATATCGTATAGTTTTCTCTGTAAAAATATCATCATCTATTCTAAATATTTATTAGAGGCAACTTCTAGTACTATTTATGATTCACATATTTTACATGATTCATATATTACTTGGCAGGATGCGAGCAAAGTAGTCAATTCTCTATTTCCCTTTGCAAAAGTATTTAATTAACTTAGCTCTGTACTTAGTACGTAGAAAGTTCAATAAGGCATGAAATTCAATAAATAAAACTACATTTTGGGAAAACAACCCCTTGGGGAGAAAGTGTTGTAGTCTTCCTTTTGCAGTATGGCACTGGTTTAAACAAATACAGTGTATCCATGTGAGGGACCCTTACACATCCTTTAAAAAGAGTGAGAGAGATCTAGACTGATATATAAAAGCTTTAAAAATATATTGACTTTTAAAAAGTCAAGCTATTAAGCAATCTTTAAGTAGTTTTCAGAGGGTGAAGTGCAAGCTGCCTACTGAACCCAAGACCCAAAAAAGAAAAAAATGTCTGTGGAGAAGTAGAGTTGGTCCAAAGGCACAGGTCAACAATAAAGTCTCTTGGTGTTTATCAGCTTGCAGAATGCAGAGAGAGAAACAGTGCTTGAGAGATCTTCCTAACTTTCCCAGCCCAAGTGAGGTGGCCCAGTGATCTCCTTTCAGGGGATGGTGTTAGTGGTACAAGTGGCTGATGTGATCACCCTCGTAGTTGTCATAAAAGTAAGCAGATCCACCTCCACAGCCTGCCTTCTGGTCCCCTGTTATGACCCACATGGGGCAATACCATGGTCAGGGTGGGGGCAGACTGGGACCTGCCACAGAGAGAGGGTCTGGTGAATTCTGCCATGCTGTGCACTTTTCATTGCTTTGGCTTCATACATTCCTGTGTCTTGTGGAGAAGCCAGATGGACCTGATTTTTCTGGTGAGTTACCATCAAACATGTGACCTGTGTTCTTCAGTTTCTTTCATTATATCCCTGTGAGATGCTGAAACATCAACCCTATACTTTAACAAATAGCACCTGGACTTTCTCATCTTGTTTCTTTCTGAAGCAATCGCAAAACACTTTAGTAAAAAAGATTTATGACAGCTCTTCTATTTTTTCCATTTTATATGTCTGCTAAATTCCATTTTTAAAACATTATGGAGAAAGCCACTGGTGGAATCGCAATGTCTAGAAATGTTAACTTCTCTGTAAAAATAAGGCCACTCAAATCTTGTTAAATTGATATTGTATTCATTGTGCCTCTTAATGCCCACGTTCATTCCAAAGGACTTATAAAATGAAATCATCAAAAAGTTCCCAGCTGCACAAGTCTTTTTGAAACTTTTCTATCGTAACAGAGCCTGCGTTACACATTACAAAAACACGCAAGGGGGCTTAAAGATAGTTTAACAAAAAGACTAGAAAGGGAGAATATCCAGGTGGCTTTTTAAGTGTGGAACATAATAAAATGGTGTTTGGAAAGTATTATGCCAAGATGTAATAACTAGAAAACAAGAAAGTCCATTTATAAGTTCAAGTGTAATTTTAAGTCATAAGTAGAAGAAACGTTGAGAATGGAAGGGGAAGAAATAACATGAGCACTTACTAGTGTGAAACAAATAGACTGAAATCCTTCAGCAATGGAAGAGCAGCAATAAGACAGTATATTTTGGACCCATCTTTCTGAAGCTTTGTCCTAAGGCTTTGAGTTATGTACTATATATCTCAATTTTCTGAGGGAAGAGAAATTACTTGAGTATTTAAAACAGAGAGTCTGATACTGGAAAATGGTTACCCAGGGGAAGGCAGAGCTGAAACACCCAACCACAGACTCAGAGACAATCCATAGATTAATACTAGTAAGTGGCCACCATTACCCCTGGACCAGAATGAGGAGGCCAAGGGCGAAGGTCATCAGAGGGGAGGTGGAAGTGACTCATCTGTTGCATCAGATGTTGCCAGGGACAGATGGGGACAAGAGAAATACTGTGGCTTCTCCCTCTTTCCTCCCCCTATCTCCTACTAATGTCCACACTGCCTGTTCCCAGCTTGGGGAGTAGCCTTCAGGGTTCCTCCTTTCTGCAGAGCAAAGGAGGAATGGGGAATGGATCCCAGGGCAGTTGGGCTTGGGACCAGCAGAAACACTGTGTACATTAGCAGATGAACACCCTTCTTTATATTCAGGTGAGAACTTCCCACTGGAAGGGACCTGCATTACGCCATTGTGATCACAGGACACTCCTGCTGCACCGTGACTTTCCTCAAAGCAAGTAGATTCACCCCTGATTGCTCCTTGTGTCTTGACACTGTTGCTCTGCTGCATTACTTAAAGTAATATTTCAGTTTGGCCATGCACATTTTTTAAAGGGCCCATTTGACTTGTAGTCTGGGTGTCCTGCTGTAATTCATCCACTGGCCTTTGGGTAGAACACACTTTATAACAACACCAGAGACAGGTTTAAGTGGAAGTCCAGCTGGGCAGTTGTCCATGGCACCAACCTTTAAGGAGCACTAAGAGATCAATGGGGCATTAAAACATCTCTGGAAATGTCACTAACTGGGGGAAAAAAAAAAACCCTAAGAAACAAAACAAAAAAACAACGTGCCTTTCTCAAAATTCCTCTAAAGAAGAAATGTACTTTATCTGGTTGAGCTTTTTAATCCACTTTTGGACACTGCCTCCCCCCATTTCCCAGGCCAAAAGGCTGTTCTTTGTATTTGTTTTGAAACAAGCGAAACCAAATCCAAACTGTAAAGGACATCTGCTGGCTTATATATTTAAAAAGAAGAGTCAGGGTATAGACTTCAGGCAAGTCTTGATCTACAGCCCAGTGATGTCCCCCAGTACCTTGCCTTCCTCATTGTTGGCCTCATGGTGGCAGTGTGACCAGCAGCGGCATGCCCACAAGGAAAGAGGTCTCTTCCCTCAATGCTAGATCTTAAGATCATAATTTTAAATTAGACTTGTACTTCTTTGGAAATACAGTTTCCTTAAATATGTTGTGTGTTTTTCCCCTCATTCATCTGATACATGACCTGAAGTATTTGGATACAGAGGGTGAGGGTGTTCAGGCCTAAGCTTATTTGCTTTTGTAGTAAAAAAAAAAAAAAAAAAAAAAAAGCCTTCAGATTATCAGGCCTCCAGACACTATGAATAATCCGTTCCATAGAATAGTATCCTTAGCAAAGCCAGACAGAAGAAACCTCTTAACCATCAAGGTAGGACTACTTGTTTTGGTCAATTTGAATTCAAAAGGAAACATAAAAGGATAATAATTCTTATAAACACTTTATTTTCACTCATCCATTCACTAATATTTTGGTATGAAGCCAAGGTCTTTTCTTCGAGTATGGGTTTTTCTCACATAAACCTTAGTTCATAATGCATTGAGGCATCTAGATTTACACTTCCTTTTTTTTTTTTTAACGTTTATTTATTTTTGAGACAGAGAGAGACAGAGCATGAATGGGGGAGGGGCAGAGAGAGAGGGAGACACAGAATCTGAAGCAGGCTCCAGGCTCTGAGCCATCAGCCCAGAGCCCGACACGGGGCTCGAACTCATGGACCGCGAGATCGTGACCTGAGCTGAAGTCGGACGCCTAACCAACTGAGCCACCCAGGTGCCCCTACACTTCCTTTTTTTAAGTAGAATGAGAATTCCACAAGAATCTTGTAAAATATATGAGAGAAAAATCCTTTTAAATTTTACAATTTCCCTCAATTTTTATATATTTTTTTTTTAATTTTTTTTTTCAACGTTTATTTTTATTTTTGGGACAGAGAGAGACAGAGCATGAACGGGGGAGGGGCAGAGAGAGAGGGAGACACAGAATCGGAAACAGGCTCCAGGCTCTGAGCCATCAGCCCAGAGCCCGACGCGGGGCTCGAACTCACGGACCGCGAGATCGTGACCTGGCTGAAGTCGGACGCTTAACCGACTGCGCCACCCAGGCGCCCCTCAATTTTTATATTTTGAGAGCAATTTTTAAGCAATTGATTTTTATCAAGTCATTCTAAAGCATTTAATTTAGTTTTCATAGAAAAAAACTCTATTGTCATACTTACAGTTCATTGGTTTCTGTAATTCTGTAATACTTAATTCAAGTACATAATTACAATAAGTGTAACTGGCATAAATAAGTTTAGGAAAAGAGACAAACTGGGTAGCCATAAAACTCCGTTGATGGGAATGGGTATGCCTGGTAGGTTAAGGGTGGCACCCATAGCCATGAACATTCTGTGGACTACAGGCTTCAGTCAGGATGTTTTACAGAAGAATGGAATATATTAATTAACCAAACAATCAGTTAATCAGAGATTGGGTAAGACAGCAACTATTATTTTGTATTTCCTCTCTACTTTCAGAAAGGCCACCTGTAGCCTAAGCTTATGTCACTCGCATAAGACCTAACTCAAGGCTGTATTATATACTCAAAATCTCCAAAATCCTAATTGATTTTTTTAACCAGATGTCTTAATGCTTTAGCCTTGGTAGACATGTGCTCAGAGTCCCAAAATACAATAGGAAATATTTTAACCAGTTGCAACATACAGAGGTTGCCAACTTCCAGCCTACCTTCTCAGCTCAGATGATTCCAAATTTTAGCATCTATGTAACATCTCATTTTGTAAGAAATGCTGTATGAGTTATGCTACTTCTGGGTGCAAGTAATAGGAGAGACTTACTCAAAGTGGGTTAATCAACAAGGAAGATGTATTGTTTCATGTAAAAACTCCAGGATGAAACTAATTTAACAGTGTATGTCAACTATATTTAAAAACAAAACAAAACAAAACAAAACCCCCCAAATGAGCATATTTCAGACAAGGCTCAGAAATCCAGTATATGGTTGTGTAGATTGTTCACTGCTCCAAGGAGCCTGGGCAAGAGGGGGCAGGTGGGGCCTGAATTCAGCTTACCAACCAATATGTTCAGGCATGGAACTGGATCTGTTTGGAGAAAGAGGTGCCATTTTATTTACATGAAGGACTAATAGCAAAGCCATGCTCCTGCAGGCTGAATTTGTCTAGTTTATCCACTCAGGGGCAATGTATGTTCTAATACTGGGACGCTTGGCAGCTCAACAATGTCAAGCAAGAATCAGTTTATTTTCCCCTGTTACCCATTTCCTTACGTCAGCAAGCCATACCCCTTGGCTCCACTGTGTTCACCAGTTGAAGGCCAGCATCAACTAAGTCATCCTTTTTCTTGTCCAGTGGGAGAGTGAACTCCTCAAACAATGAATATGTTAGCTTCCATATTTGTTCAACCTTATATCCATCACTAAACCAATCTCCATAGCAGGAAGACTTAGCATGTTGGCTAAGGTAGGATTTATATTTGCCATTTTGCTATTTTTCTTTCATATGTCTTAGGTCTCTTCTATTTCTCCATTTCTCCAGTAGTGCTCTCTTTCATTGTAAATAAATATTTGCTAGTATACCGTTTTAATTTCCTTGTGTTTTGGTTTTCCTAGGGATTACAATTAACATTTCAATGTGTACCAATCTAGTTCAGATTGATAGCAGCTAATATACTTGTTTCTTTCCTCCTTTGTGCTGTTGTTGTCATACAAATTACAAACCTATCAACAGTTTTATTGCTTTATGCAGTTTTAAAATTTTTGGTGTAACTGTAGATTCACATGCAGTTATAAGAAATAATGTAGGGAAATTTTAGGTATCCTTTACACAATTTTCATCAATGAAACACATTCAAAACTATAGTCTTCATTTCTCATAGATAAATGTCTAGGAATACAATTGCTTGTTTGTATGGTAGTTGCATGTTTACTCTGGCTGCCAAACTGTCTTCTAGAGCGATTGTACCATTTTACATTCTCATTGGCAATATATGGGTAATTCATTTTCTCTGTATCCTCACCAGTGTTTGGTATTGTCACTATATTTTAGTCATTCCGATAGGTATGTAGGGATATCTCACTGTGGTTTTCATCTGTATTTCCATAATGGCTAATGATGCAGATTTTTTTTTCATTTGCTTATTTGTCTTTTGTATGTCCTCTTTTCGTGAAATATTACTTCATATATCAATTGCAAATTTAATATCTGAATTGTTTGGGGTTTAAATTTTTTAATTTTAATTTTTAATAGACGTTATTTTTTAGAGAAATTTTAGGTTCAAAGCAAAATGAAACAGAAACTACAGAGAGTTCCTATATACTCCCTGCCACTGTACACGCACAGCCTTCCCTAGTATCAATATCTCTCAAAAGAGTGGTACATTTGTTACAAAGAATGAGCCTATATTGATGCATTACAATTACCCAAAGTCCATAGTTTATAAAGTGCAGGGTCCACTTTATATTCTATGGCTTTCAACAAGTGTATGTATAATGACATTTATCCACATTATAGTATCATAGAAAGTCATTTCACTGCCCTTAAAGTACTCTGTGCTCCTGCTATTCAACCTTCTTTCCCTGTTTAGCATGGATTATTTTTTAGTGTCTCCATAGTTTTGTCATATAGTTGGGATCAGGCAGTATGTAGCCTTTTCAGGTCGGCTTCTTTCATTTAATACCATGCATTAAGTTTCCTCCATGTCTTTTCATGGCTTGATAGCTAATTTCTTTTTAGCATTGAGTAACAGTCCATTGTCTGGGTGTACCACAGTTTGTTCATCCATTTGCCTACTGAAGGATATCTTGATTGCTTACAAGTCTTGGCAATTATGAATAAAGCTGCTATAAATACCTGTGTGTAGGTTTCTGTGTGAACATAAGTTTTCAACTCATTTGAGTAAATAACAAGGAATATGTTTGCTGGATCATATGGTAGGAGTTTAGTTTTGTGAGAAGCTGCCCAGCTGTCTTTCAAAGTGCCTATGTCATTTTGCATTCCCATTAGCAGTGAATGAATGAATATTCTTGTTACTCCGTATACTTGCCAACATCTGGCGGTGTCACTGTTTTGAATTTTAGTTATTCTAAGAGATATCTAGTGGTATCTCATTGTTATTTTAATTTGCAATTCCCTATTGACATGAATCTGAAGCAGGCTCCAGCCTCTGAGCTGTCAACACAGAGCCGTATGCAGGGCTCAACCTCATGAATTGTGAGATCATGACCTGAGCAAAAATTAGACACTTAACCAACTGAGCCACCTAGGCACCCATTTTTTTTCAAATCTTAACGTTATTTATTTTTCAAAATGACCAAGAGCCTTTGACAGGTAGATTTGTTTTATAACTGCCGATTTCTTGAATAAAAGAGCAATATACACCAAGCCTAGAAAAATTAATCATGCCCTTTTCATATGCTTATTTGTCATCTTTATATCTTCTTTGATGAGGTGTCTGTTCAGGTCTTTTGCCCATTTTTGAATCAGGTTGTTCATTATTTTTAAGTTCTAAGGGTTTCTTACATATTTTGAAGTCCATTTCCAGATACATCTTTTTTTAAAATTTTATTTATTGTTTAATTTACATCCAAGTTAGCATATAGCAATTCAGGAGTAGATGATTTCAACAGTGATTTCAGGAGTAGATTCCTTAATGCTCCTTACCCATTTAGCCCATCCCCCTCCCACAACCCCTTCAGTAACCCTCTGTTCTCTATATTTAAGAGTCTCTTGTGTTTTTGTCCCCCTCCCTGTTTTTATATTCTTTTTGCTTCCCTTCCCTTATTTTCATCTGTTTAGTATCTTAAATTCCTCATATGAGTGAATTCATATAATATTTGTCTTTCTCTGACTAATTTTGCTTAGCATAATACCCTCCGGTTCTATCCAGGTAGTTGCAAATGGCAAGATTTCATTCTTTTTGATTGTTGTGTAATACTCTATTGTGTGCGTGTGTGTGTGTGTGTGTGTGTGTGTGTGTGTGTGTGTGTGTATACACACATACATACGTACCACATCTTCTTTATCCATTCATCCATCAATGAACATTTGGGCTCTTTCCATACTTTGGTTATTGTCGATAGCACTGCTATAAACATTTGGGGGCATGTGCCCCTTTGAAACGACACAGCTGTATCCCTTAGGTAAATACCTAGTAGTGCAATTGCTGGGTCATAGGGTAGTTCTGTTTTTAATTTTTTGAGGAACCTCCATACTGTTTTCCAGAGTGGCTGTACCAGTTTGCATTCCCACCAGCAGTACAAAAGAGATCCTTTTTCTTCACATCCTCGCCAACATCTGTT
Organism: Leopardus geoffroyi; assembly: GCF_018350155.1. NCBI lineage: Eukaryota > Metazoa > Chordata > Mammalia > Carnivora > Felidae > Leopardus > Leopardus geoffroyi. Next base: position 25,713,285 of record NC_059341.1, read on the forward strand.
GTTGCCTGAGTTGTTAATGTTAGTCATTCTGACAGGTGTGAGATGGTATCTCGTGGTTTTGATTTGTATTTCCCTGATGATGAGTGATGTTGAGCATTTTTTCATGTGTCTGTTCACCACCAGATATATCTTTTAAAACATTTTCTTCCAGTCTGTGGGTTGTCTTCTCATTTTTTGACAGTGTCTTTTGCAGAGCAGAAGTTTTCAATAAAGCCCATGAATTATTTGTTTCATAGAATAAATTTATGAATTATTTATTCCATAGATGATACATTTGGTTGTATTTTTTAACTGATAAATTTCAAGAATTTTTTATATATTCAAGACACTAGTCATTTGTCAGATATGTGGTTTGTAGATATCTTATCCCACTCTTGTAACTATATAAAGCAAACTTTTCTAATTTTAATTAAGGCCACTTTATCCAGTTTTCATTTAGGAGTCATGGTTTTGGTGTCAAATCTAAGAACTCATCAGAGATCCTGGAGATTATCCTATTTTTTTTCCCTAAAAGTATATGTAGTTTCATAGTGTACATCAAAGACTGATACATTTTGAACTAGTTTCTATATAAGGTATAAGACCCAGATGAAAGTCTTTTTTTCTCTTTTTTTGTCCATAATGCCCAATTGTTCCAGCACCATTTGTTGAAAAGGCTATCTATCTTTCCTCAATTGAATTTCTTTTTCAATTTTCTCTACAGTCAAGGCATATTTTTTAGTCAATTTCTGAATTCTTTATTTTATACTATTATTCTGTATATCTGTCTTCCCATCTCTACCACACAGCCTTGATTTACCATAGCTCTAAAATAAGTTTTAAACCAGGTAGAGTAATTCTTCAGACTTTATTCTTCTTTTTCCAAAAAAAAAAAAAAAAGTTAAATTTAAATCCCTTGACTTTCTTTATAAATTTTGAAATAATTTTGTCTATAGCTACAAAAAGTCTTGCTGGAATTTTGTAAAGACTTGCATTAAACCTGCATATCAATTTGATGATAACTGACATCTTTATTATGTTGAGTCTTGCAACCCATGAACCTAATATGTTTCTCCATTTTTAGATTATTATTTCTTTCATCAGTATTTTGTAGTTTTTGACATACCAGTACTGTACATGTTTTGATAGATTTATGCCTAAGTATCTAATATATTAAGTGATTATAAATGGCATTGGAGTTTTAGTTTTTGTATTTACACGTTCATTGCTAGTATATAGAAATGATCATAATATTTCATCTTTCTCTTATAACCTGTGACATTGATGAACTTCCTTAGTTGTTCTAGTTCTTTTTTAGAATCCTTGGGCTATACTATACAGATAGTCATGTCATCTGCAAATAGAGACAGCTTTATTTCTTCCTTTTATATTTGTATGTCTTTTATTTCCTTTTCTTGCCGTATTACACTGAATAGAACTGCCAGCACGGTGTTGAATGAGAGTCATCAGAGCAGAAATCCTTGCCTTGTTCCAGATCTTAGAGGAAAAACATTCAGTTTTTTATCGTTACCTGTGATGTTAAATGTAGTTTTTGTAACATTCTTTATCAAATGGAGAATGTTCCCCTCTCCTTATTTTTTTTGAGAGATTTTATCATGAATGGGTGTGGAATTTTATCAAATTCTCTTTCTACATTAGTTGATATGATCATGTGATTTTTCTCCTTTAGTCTGTTAATGTGGTGGTAAGTAGATTGATTTGTGAAGATTGCACCAACTTTGTATCCTTGAAATAAATACCATTGGTTACGTGTACATACATTTTTATATGTTGCTGAATTCTATGTGATAATGTTTTGTTAAAGATTTTTGTGTGTATATTCACAAGAGGATATACACTGCTCTGCAGTGTTTTTTTAAATATGAAATTTATTGTCAAATTGGTTTCCATACGACACCCAGTGCTCATCCCAACAAGTGCCCTCCTCAATGCCCATCATCCACTTTCTGCTCTCCCCCACCCCTCCCCATCAACTCTCAGTTTGTTCTCTGTATTTAAGAGTATTTTATGGTTTGCCTCCCTCCCTGTCTGTTTGTCACTTTTTTCCCCCTTCCCTTCCCCCACGGTCTTCTGTTAAGTTTCTCAAGATCCACATGAGTGAAAACATATATCTGTCTTTCTCTGACTGACTTATTTCACTTAGCATAATATCCTCCAGTTCTATCCACATTGCTGCAAATGGCAAGATTCCATTCTTTCTCATTGCCAAGTAGTATTCCATTGTATATATAAACCACATCTTCTTTATTCATTCATCAGTTGATGGACATTTAGGCTCTTCCCATAATTTGGCTATTGTTGAAAGTGCTGCTATAAACATTGGAGTACAAGTACCCCTATGCATCAGCACTTCTGTATCCCTTGGGTAAATTCCTAGCAGTGCTATTGCTGGGTCATTGAGTAGTTCTACTTTTACTTTTTTGAGGAACCTCCACACTATTTTCCAGAGTGGCTGCATTAGCTTGCATTCCCACCAACAGCTCAAGAGGGTTCTCATTTCTCCACATCCTTGCCAGCATCTATAATCTGATTTGTTCATTTTAGCCACTCTGACCAGTGTGAGGTGGTATCTCACTGTGACTTTGATTTGTATTTCCCTGATGATAAGTGACATTGAGCATTGTTTCATGTGTCTGTTGGCCATCTGGATGTCTTCTTTGGAAAAGTGTCTATTCATTTCTTATGCCCATTTCTTCACTGGATTATTTGCTTTTCAGGTGTGGAGTTTGGTGAGTTCTTTATAGATTTTGGATACTAGCCCTTTATCTGATGCGTCATTTGCAAATATCTTTTCCCATTCCATCGGTTGCCTTTTAGTTTTGTTGATTGTTTCCTTTGCAGTGCAGAAGCTTTTTATCTTGATAAGGTCCCAATAGTTCATTTTTGCTTTTAATTCCCTTACCTTTGGAGACGTGTCGAGTAAGAAATTGCTATGGCTGAGGTCAAAGAGGTTTTTTTCCTGATTTCTCCTCTAGGGTTTTGATGGTTTCCTGTCTCACATTGAGGTCTTTCATCTATTTTGTGTTTAATTTTTGTGTATGATGTAAGAAAGTGGTCTAGTTTCATTCTTCTGCATGTTGCTGTCCAGTTCTCCCAGCACCATTTGTTAAAGAGATTGTCTTTTTTTTCATTGGATACTCTTTCCTGCTTTGTTAAAGATTAGTTGGCCATATATATTTGTGGGTACAATTCAGGGTTCTCTATTCCATTCGTCTATGTGTGTGTTTTTGTGCCAATACCATATTGTCTTGATGATTACAGTTTTGTAGTAGAGGCTAAAGTCTGGGATTGTGATGGCTCCCTCTTTGATTTTCTTCTTCAATATTACTTTGGCTATTCAGGGTCTTCTGTAGTTCCATACAAATTTTAGGATTGCTTGTTCTACCTTTGAGAAGAATGCTGATGCAATTTTGATTGGGACTGCATTCAATGTATAGGTTGCTTTGAGTAGTATTGACATTTTAACAATATTTATTCTTCCAATCCATGAACATGGAATGTTTTTCCATTTCTTTGTATTTTCAATGTCCTTCATAAGCTTTCTGTAGTTTTCAGCATATAGATCTTTTACATCTTTGGTTAGGTTTATTCCTAGGTATTTTATGGTTCTTGGTGCAATTGTAAGTGGATCAGTTTCTTTATTTCTCTTTCTGTTGCTTCATTATTGGTGTATAAAATGCAACCGATTTCTGTTACATTGATTTTGTACCTTTTGACTTTGCTGAATTCATGTATCAGTTCTAGCAGAGTTTTGGTGGGGTCTTTTGGGTTTTCCATGTAGAGTATCATGTCGTCTGAAAAAAGTGAAAGTTTGACTTCTTTGCCAATTTTGATGCATTTTATTTCATTTTGTTGTCTGATTACTGATGTTAGGACTTCCAACACTGTGTTAAACAACAGTATTGAGAGTGGACATCCCTGTCGTGTTCCTGATCTCAGGGGGAAAGCTCTCAGTTTTTCCCCATTGAGGATGATATTAGCTGTGGGATTTTCATAAATAGCTTTTATGATGTTTAAGTATGTTCCTTCTATCCCGATTTTCTTGAGGGTTTTTATTAAGAAACCATGCTGTATTTTATCTAATGCTTTTTCTGCATCTATTGACAGGATCATATGGTTCTTATCCTTTTTTTTTTTTATTAATGTGATGTATCACATTGATTGATTTGCAAATATTGAACCAGCCCTGCAGCCCAGGAATGAATCCCACTTGATCATGATGGATAAGTCTTTTTATATGCTGTTGAATTCGATTTGCTAGTGTCTTGTTGAGAATTTTTGCATCCATATTCATCAGGGATATTGGCCTGTACTTCTCCTTTTTTGTTGGGTCTCTGTCTGGTTTGGGAATCAAAGTAATGCTGGCTTCATAGAATGATTCCAGAAGTTTTCTTTCCATTTCTATATTTTGGAACAGCTTGAGAAGGATAGGTATTAACTCTGCTTTAAATGTCTGGTAGAATTCTCCAGGGAAACCATCTGGTCCAGAACTCTTATTTGTTGAGAGATTTTTGATAACCGATTCAATTTCTTCACTAGTTCTGGGCCTATTCAAATTTTCTATTTCTTCCCGTTTGAGTTTTGGTAGTGTGTGGGCGTTTAGGAATTTGTCCATTTCTTCTGGGTTGTCCAATTTGTCAGCATATAATTCTTCATAGTTTTCCTGATAATTGCTTGTATTTGAGGGATTAGTTGTAATAAATCCATTTTAATTCGTGATTTTATCTATTTGGGTCCTCCCTCTTTTCTTTTGAGAAGCCTGGCTACAGGTCTTGTTTATTTTTTATATATCAGTTTTGTTTGTTTTTTCAAAAAACAAACTCTTGGTTTCATTGATCTGGTCAATTGTTTTTTTTTTTTTTTTTAGATTCTATATTGTTTATTTCTGCTCCGATCTTTATTATGTCTCTTCTTCTGCCAGGTTTGGGTGTCTTTGCTGTTCTGTTAGGTGTTGTTAGTTCCTTTAGGTGTGTTGTTAGATTTTATATTTGGGATTTTTCTTGTTTCTTGAGATAGGCCTGGATTGCAATGTATTTTCCTCTTAAGACTGCCATTGCTGCATCCCAAAGGTTTTGGATTGTTGTGTTTTCATTTTCATTTGTTTCCATATAATTTTTAAATTTATTCTCTAATTGCCTGGTTGACCCATTCGTTCTTTAGTAGGATGTTCTTTAACCTCCATGCTTTTGGAGGTTTTCCAGACTTTTTCCTGTGGTTGATTTCAAGTTTCATAGCATTGTGATCTGAAAGTGTGCATGGTATCATCTCAATTCTTTTATCAATATGAGAGCTGTTTTGTGACCCCAGTATGTGATCTGTCTTGGAGAATGTTCCATGTGCACTCGAGAAGAAAGTATATTCTGCTGCTTTAGGATGTAGAGTTCTAAGTATATCTGTCAAGTCCATCTGGTCTATTGTATCATTCAGGGCCATTGTTTCTTTACTGATTTTTTGGTCTAGATGATTTGTCCATTGTTGTAAGTGGAGTATTAAAGTTGCCTGCAATTACCACATTCTTACCAATAAGACTGCTTATGTTCGTGATTATTTTATGTATGTGGGTGCTTCCGACTGAATTCGGTGCATAGCCATTTATAATTGTTAGCTCTTCCTGATGGATAGACCCTGTAATTATTATATAATGCTCTTCTTCCTCTCTTGTTACAGCCTTTAATTTAAAGTCTAGTTTGTCTGATATAAGTATGGCTACTCCAGCCTTCTTTTGACTTCCAGTAGCATGATAGATAGTTCTCCATCCCCTCACTTTCAATCTGAAGGTGTCCTCGGGTCTAAAATGAATCTCTTGTAGACAGCAAATAGATGGGTCTTGTTTTTTTTTTTTTTTTTTTTTTTATCCATTCTGATACCCTATGTCTTTTGATTGGAACATTTAGTCCATTTACATTCAGTGTTATTATTGAAAGATACAGGTTTAGAGTCATTGTGTTATTTGTAAGTTTCATGCTTATAGTGATGTCTCTGGTACTTTGTGGTCTTTGGAACATTTCACTCACAGAGTCCCCCTTAGGATTTCTTCTAGGGCTGGTTTAGTGGTGAATTCCTTCAGTTGTTTGTTTTGGAAAACCTTTCTCTCTCCTTCTATTCTGAATGACAGGCTTGCTGGATAAAGGATTCTTGGCTGCATATTTTTCCTGTTCATCACATTGAAGATTTCCTGCTTTTCTTTTCTGGCCTAGCCAAGTTTCAGTATATAGGTCTGCTCCTCCCCTTATGTGACCACCTTTGTATGTTAAGGCCTGTTTATCTCTAGCTGCTTTCAGAATTCTCTCTTTATCTTTGTATTTTCAGTTTCTCTATGATATGTCATGCAGAAGGCCGTGAACTCCACTTTCTTTATAGTTATAAGGGATACTCAATTGTCTTTTATAATTGATGAATTGTGTTTTTGTTTTTTTGAAGAATTAGTTTATTTTATCTAAGTCGTCGAATTTACGTGTGTAAAGTTATTCATGGTGTTCCTTTATTATCTTTTCGATGTCTGCAGGGTCTATAATGATACCTCATTACAGGTAACTCAAATCTTTACTCTTTTTATCTTTGTCAGTCTTGTTAGAGGCTTGTCAATTTTGTTGATCTTTTCGAAGAACACCTCTTTGTTTAATTGGTTTTCTTTCTTTCTTGTTTGTTTGTTTGTTTCCAATTTCATGGATTTCTGCTTCAAACTTTATTATTTACCTCCTCGTACTTGCTTTGGGTTTACTTTTCTCTTGTTTAGTCCTTAAGCAAAATCTTAGATTATTAATTTGAGACTTTCCCTTTTTTCTAATGTATGCATTGAGTGATATGTATTTCCCTCTTGTACTCTTTCAGCTGTGTCCCACACATTTTGTTACAGTGTATTTTTGTTTTCATTCAGTTCAATGTATTTTCTTTTTTTTTTTTTTTTTTTTTTTTTCAACGTTTATTTATTTTTGGGACAGAGAGAGACAGAGCATGAATGGGGGAGGGGCAGAGAGAGAGGGAGACACAGAATCGGAAACAGGCTCCAGGCTCTGAGCCATCAGCCCAGAGCCCGACGCGGGGCTCGAACTCACGGACCGCGAGATCGTGACCTGGCTGAAGTCGGACGCTTAACCGACTGCGCCACCCAGGCGCCCCTCAATGTATTTTCTTTATTTCCATTGAGAATTGTTTGATCTATAGTTTATTTAGAAATATGTTGTTTAGGGGCGCCTGGGTGGCGCAGTCTGTTAAGCGTCCGACTTCAGCCAGGTCACGATCTCGCGGTCCGTGAGTTCAAGCCCCGCGTCAGGCTCTGGGTCAGGCTTTGGGCTGATGGCTCAGAGCCTGGAGCCTGCTTCTGATTCTGTGTCTCCCAATCTCTCTGCCCCTCCCCCGTTCATGCTCTCTCTCTGTCCCCAAAAAAATAAATAAATGTTGAAAAAAAAAAAGAAATATGTTGTTTAGTTTTAAGTTTTGGGAGATTTTCCAGTTAGCTTTTTGTTACTGATTTCTAGTTTGATTACATTGTTGTTAGAGAATATATTTTTATGATTTCAATTCTTTTAAATTTGTTGAGGTTTGTTTGATATCTCAGGATGTGATTTTGGCATATGTTCCATGGGTGCTTAAAAATAATGTGCAATCTGTGTTGGGTGGGAATGCTTTAAAAATATGGATTATATCCTGGTGGTTGGTATTGTGTTTTAGTTCTATAATTTCTATGTCTAGTTATTCTATCAATTGTTGGGACAGAGATTTTGAAATCTCCAACTATAATTGTGTGGTCTACTTCTTTCAGCTGTTTAAGTTTGACATCATCAGAGTCTTATTTTTTGGTTTAGGAACATTTTGGATTGCTAGGTCTTCTTGGTGGATTGATCTTTTTATCATTATGTAATGTTCTTCTCTGGCCCTGCTAATCTCCTTTGCACTGCAGTCTACTTTGTTAAGCCACTCTGTTATCATTTAATTAATATTTGTATAATATACATTTTTCCAGTATTTCATTTTCACTCTGTCTATATCATTATATAAACTGAAATAAATTTTTTTTGGTGGCATATAGTTAGGTCATGTTTTTTTCAGTCCTCACAGCTAATTTCTGTCTTTTAATTGATTCATTTAGATAATTTCCACTTAATGTAATTATTGGTGTGTTAGGACTTATGTCAACAACTTAATTTTTGTCTTATGTTTTTCATTTTACCATTTTCTTTTTCTTGCCTTTCTGCAAGTTATTTGAACATGTTTTATAATTCCATTTTGATTTATCTATAGGGTCTTTGAGTGTATCTGTATGGCTTTTTAGTTGTCCTATGTAATATGTTGTGTATAAATAACTTAACAGTCTACTGATGTCATCAATATGCCAGTTCAAATGAAATATAAAACACTTCACCTCCCTTACGTCTTTTCTATATACTTTTTTTCTCTATATATTTAGAAACACATCAGAGAGTGTTACAGATTTTGTTTCAAACACCAAACCATTGAGTTTAGAGAACTCAATAAGAAAAGCCTATCTATATAACCATATTTTTGCATACCAGGTTTTTTCTTTCTTCCTGATGATCCAGAGATCTTTGTTTCCTTTTGATTAGAGAACTGTCTTTAGCCACATATTTTTACATTAGGTCTCCTGGTGACAAATTCTCTAAGTTTTCCTTAATTTGAGAATGCCTTGGTTTCTTCCTTCATTTCTAAAGTACATTTTTGCTGGGTATAAGATTTGGGTTGATGATACTTTCCTTTCAAAAGTTGGAAAATATTTGTCATTTCCTTCTGGCCACATGGTTTCTAGTGAGAAATGTATTGTTTATCTAATTGGATTTTCCTCTGTAAGTAAGGTTTTCCTCTGGCTGTTTTCAATAAATTTTTTTTGTCTTTAGTTTTTAGAAATTTAATATTAATGCATTATGGCATGCATTTCTGTGTCTGTTTCCTGTTTGTGGTTTACTTAGCTTTTGAACTGTATTTCTACCATATTTGGGACGTTTGAACCATTGTTTCTTTGAGTACTTTTTTAACTCCACCTTGTTTTTCTCCTCCTTTGGGATTCTGATAACTTATATATTAGGTCTGTTATTAGCGTTCCACAGATCACTGAAAGTTTTTCTTTTTTTTCCATTTTACTTTCTTTGTCATTCAGGTTAGTTAATTTTTATTGTTGTATCATCTCATTTGCTGATTCTTTCCTCTGTCCCTCCATTTGATTGTTGAGTTTATCAACTGAGCTTTGTATTTTGGTTATTATCTTTTTTGTTTCTAATATTTCAGTTTGGTTCTTCTTTGTCTCTGTCACATTTCAGAGACTTTTATTTTAAGAGAGAGAGGGAAAGCACTGCGTGTGCAAGTGGGGAATGGGCAGAGGGAGAGGGAGAATCTCAATCAGGCTCCACACCCAGCACAAAGCCTGATGTAGGGCTTGATCCCATGACCATGAGATCATGAGCTGAACTGAAACCAAGAGTTAGATGCTTAACCAACTGAGCTACCCAGGTGCCCCTACATTTCTGAGATTTTTAAAATTTATTTAAAGATTTTGTATTTTTTGTCACTTGTTTCCAGAATTTTTGCATTTGCTGTCAAAGCATTTTTATCATGGCTACTTGGAAATACCTGATGATAATTCTAACATCTCTTTCACCTTGGTGTTGTCACCTGTTGATTGTGTTTTTTCATTAAGTGTGAGACTTTCCCAGTTCTTGGTATTATGATTTTTTTAAATTTTTTTAATGTTTATTTTTGAGAGAGAGAGAAGACAGAGTGCAAGGCAAGGAGGGGCAGAGAGACAGGGAAACACAGAATCAGAAGCAGGCTCCAGGCTCTGAGCTTTCAGCACAGAGCCTGATGCGGGGCTAGAACCCACGAACTCATGGGATGTGGAATTGAGAAGGAACTTCAGGTCAGATCATGACCTGAGCTGAAGTCAGACACTTAATGACTGAACCACCCAGGCGCCCCTGAACAAATGTACATGTTTTAAGATAAAATGAAATATTAGAATTTAAGGGTAACTACCTTAAATCATTTGTTTGTTTTTTCAACATAATACTTAATTTTATTTTATTTTTTAATTTACATCCAAATTAGTTAGCATATAGTGCAACAATGATTTCAGGAGTAGATTCCTTAATGCCCTTTACCCATTTAGCCCATCCCCCCTCCCATAACCCCTCTAGCAACCCTCAGTTTGTTCTCCATATTTATGAGTCTCTTCTGTTTTGTCCCCCTCCCTGTTTTTATATTATTTTTATTTCCCTTCCCTTATGTTCACCTGTTTTGTCTCTTAAAGCCCTCATATGAAAGAAGTCATATGATTTTTGTCTTTCTCTGACTGACTAATTTCACTTAGCATAATACCCTCCAGTTCCACCCACATAGTTGCAAATTGCAAGATTTCATTCTTTTTGTTTGCTGAGTAATACTCCATTGTATATATATATACCCCATCTTCTTTATCCATTCATCCATTGATGGACATTTGGTGTCTTTACACACTTTGGCTATTGTTGTGCTGCTATAAACATTTATAGTGCTGCTATAAACATTGGGGTTCATGTGTCCCTTTGAAACAGCACACCTGTATCCCTTGGATAAATACTAGTAGTGCAATTTCTGGGTCATAGGGTAGTTCTATTTTTAATTTTTGAGGAACCTCCATACTGTTTTCCAGAGCAGCTGCACCAGCTTGCATTCCCAAGTATTATGATTTTTTAAAATTGAAACATGGACTTTTAATGATATGACACTATGGATCTTCTTTAAACCTACTATTATAATTGACTTCCTCTGATACCACCTGGTAGAGAATGGGGTGCCACTGCCTCATCATTGTCAAGTGTAGGTAGAAATCCAGATTCCCCATTCAGTCTCCATTGGTGCCCAATGGGGTATTCCTGGATAATGCTGTATGGTAGGAGTTCTGGTTTCCACATGGTGTCCACAGAGAAAACTCTGGGGTGACCTTGTTAATAGTAAGAAATGGTGAAAGTCCAAGCTCTTCACTGGCCTCCTCTGATACTACCCAAGCAGGGAGGGGAAGGAGTGCCTTGTTGCTTCCCACTAGGGTTGGAAGTTCATGTTTCCCACATGATCCGCACTGATACCACCTGGGCTTCATTACTAGCTTGTGGGAAAGAAAGTCCTGGATCACTGCTTAGTCTTTTCTTACAACAGTCCAGCAGGAGTGTTGCAGTACTTCAGAATAGCTTTCGGAGGGTTGAAGTCAAAGTTCCTCACTTGGACTACGTTGGCATAGTTGGGGGTGGAGCCATAAGTTTTTCTAGGGTGTTTAGCTGGAGTAGAGTGGTTATTGTCTGTCTTGGTAGGCTTCTATACTGTTATTTTGGCAGGTGAGAGCAGGCATATAGTGAGGCTTTTTTTTTTTTTTTTTTTTTTTTTTTTTTTTTTTTTTGCCTGTTCCTATTGCTGTTTCTGGGTTGCAGGAAAACCAAGGCTCTCAGCACTATGCCATATCAATTTGGATGCTTTTCATTTCTTTTTCTTGTCTGATTGCTGTGGCTAAGACTTCCAGTACTGTGTTGAATAAAAGTGGTGAGAGTTGGTATCCTTGTCTTATTTCTGATCTTAGAAGAACAGCTTTCACAATAGAGTATGATGTTATCTGTTTGTTTGTCACTTATGGCTATTATTATGTTGAAATATGTTGCCTCTATACCCACCTTGTTGAGCGTTTTTATCATGGATGGATGTTGAATTGTGTCAAATGCTCTTCCTGATCTATTGAGACGATCATGATTTTTATCCTCCATTTGTTTACATAGTGTATCATGTTGATTGCTTTATAGATATTGAACCATCCTAGTATCCCTGGAATGAATGCCACTTGATTGTGGTGTGTGATCCTTTTAAAGTATTTTAAAATATTGTTGAATTTTATCTGCAAATATTTTGTTGAAGATTTTTCCATTTATATTCAAATGGGATGTTGGCTGGTAATTCTCTTTCTTTCTTTCTTTCTTTCTTTCTTTCTTTCTTTTTTATAGTGTCTGCATCTGGTTTTCATATCAGGGTGATGTTGGCCACATAAAATGAATTTGGAAGCACTTCTTCCTCTCAAATTTTTAAATATTTTGAGAAGGGTAGATATTAACTCTTATTTAAATGTTTGGTAGAGGGGCGCCTGGGTGGCGCAGTCGGTTAAGCGTCCGACTTCAGCCAGGTCACGATCTCGCGGTCCGTGAGTTCGAGCCCCGCGTCAGGCTCTGGGCTGATGGCTCAGAGCCTGGAGCCTGTTTCCGATTCTGTGTCTCCCTCTCTCTCTGCCTCTCCCCCGTTCATGCTCTGTCTCTCTCTGTCCCAAAAATAAATAAACGTTGAAAAAAAAAAAAAATTTAAAAAAAAAAAAAAAAAAAAAAATGTTTGGTAGAATTCACCTGTGAAGAATTCACCAGGATCACTTATCTGGTCCTGGGCTTGCTTTATTTATTTATTTATTTATTTATTTATTTATTTATTTATTTGGAGTTTTTAAATTACTAATTCAATTTCATAACTAGTAATTGGTCTGTTCACATTTTCCATTTCTTCCTGATTTAGTCTTGGATGGTTGTATGTTTTTAGGAATTTGTCCATTTCTTCTAGGCTGTCCAGTTTGTTGGCCTATAATTGTTCATTTTAATCTATTATAATTTTGTAGTCTATTATGTATTTTTGTGGTGCTCACCGTTACTTCTCCTTTCATTTGGATTTTTTTGAGTCTTCTTTTTTCATGATGAGCTGGCCAAAGGTTTATCCATTTTGTTTCTTTTCAAAGAACTAGTTCTTAGGTGCATCCTAAGTTTTTTGGTCTCTATTTCATTTATTTTTGCTCTGATCTTTATTATTTTTCTTTTTTCCTTCTAACTTTGGGCTTTGTTTGTTCTTTTTCTAGTTCCTTTGGATAAGGTAAGATAGTTTATTTGAGATTTTTCTTGTTTCTTGATGTAGACCTGTATTGCTATAAACTTTCCTCTTAGAACTGCTTTTGCTGTGTCTCTTAGATATTGGAACATTGTCTTTCCATTTTCATTTGTCTCAAGGTATCTTTTGATTTCCTCTTTGATATTTTTGTTGAATCATTGGTTGTTTATTAGTTAGGCTTTATGTGTTTGTATTTTTTTCAATTTTTTTTCTTGTAATTGATCTTTAGTTCCATACCATTGTGGTTGGAAAAGATGCTTCAACCTTCTTGAATTTATTGAGACATTTTTATTTTGTAACTGGAGTGTTAAAATTTCCTACTATGATTGTGTTACTGTCAATTTCTCCTTTTATGTCTCTTAATATTTGCTTTATGTATTTAGGTGCCCCATGATGGGTGCATAGGTATTTACAATTCTTGTATTTCTTGTTTGATTGATACCTTTATCTCTATGTATCATCGTTCTTTGTCTTGCCACAGTCTTTGTTTTAAAGTCTTGTTTTGTCTGAATCAGTATTGTTATCCCAGCTTTCTTTTTTATTTCCATTTGCATATAATATATTTTTTCATCCCTTCACTTTCAGTCTGTGTTTATTTTTAGGTCTGAAGTTAGTCTCTTATAGGCAGCATATATATGGGTCTTTTTTTTTTTAATATGTTCGGTCACCCTATGTCTTTGATTGGAGCATTTATTCTATGTGTATGTAAAGTAATTACTGATAGGTATGTACTTATTGCAATTTTTTAAATTGTTTTCTGGTTGTTTTTGTAGTTCCTCTTCTGGAGCTGTCTTCCTATGTAATTTGATGACTTTTTTTATTGCTATGTTTGGATTCCTTTCTCTTTATTTTTTTGTGTATCTATTATAGGTTTTGGTATGTGGTTTCCATGAGGTCCATATGCAACAACTTACGTACATAGCAGTTTATATTATATTAAGTTGCTAATCACTTAAGTTTGAACATATTCTAAAAGCAGTATGTTTTTGCTTTCCACCCTGTTTCATTTTGATGTCATATTTTACTTTTTTTTTTTTGTTTTGTGTATCCCTTAACTCATTATTGTATATATAGTTGATTTTACTACTTTTGTCTTTTTATGCTCATAGTAGCTTTATAAGTAGTTGATTCATTTACCGTTACTGTAGGTTTACTTTTACCAGTGAGCTGTTTTTCTTTCAAAATTTTCTTATTTCTAGTTATGGCCTTTTTTTTCCACTTAAAGAAGGCACTTTAACATCTCTAGTAAACTCATTTTAGTGGTGATGAATTCCTTTACCTTTTATTTTGTTGAGGAAACTATCTCTCCTTGAATTCTGAATGATAATCTTGTCAAGAAGAGTATTCTTGACTGTAGGTTTTTTTTTTCTTTCAGCACTTTGAATAATAATGCCACTCCCTTCAGGCCTACAGACTTCCTGTTGAAAATCAGCTGATTGCTGATAGCAATATGTAAGTGTTGCTTCTCTTTTGCTGCTTTTGAGATTCTTTCTTTAATTTTTGACATTTTGGTTATTTGTGTTTTGGTGTAGACTTCTTTGTTTTCATCTTGTTTGGGGCTTTTATTCCTGGACAGGGATGTCTGTTTCCTTTCCATGATTAGGGAGGTTTTCAGCTATTATTTCCTCAAGTAAGTTTTCTGCCCCTTTCTTTCTCTCTTCTTCTTCTGGGACTCCTATAATGGAAATGATAGCCCACTTGATATTCTAGAGGTCTCTTAAGCTATCCTCATTTTTTTAAATTCATTTTTCTTTTATCTTTCTGCTTGGCTGATTTCCATTACCCTATCTTCCAGATTGCAGATCCTCCTACTGCATCTAATCTGCTTTTGGTTTCCTGTAGTGTATTTTTCATTTCAGTTATTGTATTCTTTGGTTCTGATTGGTTCTTTTTATATTATCTCCTTATTAAAGTTCTCACTATGTTTATTCTTCTCCTGAGTTTGGTGAGCATCTTTATGACCATTACTTTGAACTCTTTATCAGGTCTATTGCTTATCTCTGTTTCATTTAATTCTTTTTCTGAAGTTTTGTCTTGTTCTTTCATTTGGAAGATATTCCTCTGTCTCCTCATTTGGCTGACTCTATGCATTTATTTCTATGTGTTAAGTAGGCCAGCTATGTCTCCTGGTCTTAAGTAAGTGGCCATATGTGCAAGGCATCCTGTGGGGCCCAGAAGCACAGTTTCCTCTAGTCAGCAAAACCAGGCCCTCCAGGGGTGTACTCTGTGTGTAGGCTATGTGTACCCTCCAGTTGTGGATGGGCCTCTACTGCTACAGGCACACTGATATGTGGGGCTGGACCCTAGACAGCTGGGCTATGATTTCCAACCATGACTGTTGCAGGCACATGGTGTGTAGGACTGGATCCCCAAACCTACTCCAGGGAAGGAGACATTTTGGAGTGGCACATGTCCAGCCGAGGCTATCTGGTGTGTGTGGCAGGATGAGAGCCAGTTTGGGAAGGTGCTGGTCCTAGCTGAGGCCACCTACTGAGTGCAGCATGTTAGGAACCACTTTGGGAAGGCACATACAAGAATGGGCAGGTGGGGCATGACAAATCTGCAAGGGAAATGTAGGGCAGGGTGAGAGGTGCTAGCAAGGCAGATGGAAGGTATCAGAACTAGTACCTGCCAGTATTGAGCCAATGAGACAGAATGAAGTCAAGAAAAATGGTACCTGCCAGTGTTTCCATTCCTGGAGAAGATTTCTACAGATTTCTTCCCCTCTCGAATATGCTGTAAAATTAGTCAATCAATCCCCTTCATGTATAGCCTAAGCACTTTTCAAACTGCTGTCTTTGTGCTGTGTCTCAAAGCAAGTGAGTTTGTGCATGGGCCCTTTAAGAATGGGGTCTCAGTTTTCTGTAGTCCTCCAGCTCTCCCAGAGTTAGCCCCACTGATTTTCAAAGCCAAACATTCTGGGGCTGGTCTTCTCAGTGAAGGTCCCCAGGGCAGATGGTGTTCATTGTGGGGCTTGAAAAATCCCACTTGTGGGTTTCCATGATGAGATCCCAACCAGACCAGTCTCTGCCCCTCTTACCCTTCACGATGTATCTTTTTCTTTATATCTTTAGCTGTGGAAGAGCGTTCTGCTGGTCTTCAGGTTCTCAGAGAGAGTTGCTCTGTATATAGCTGAAGCCTTGGTGTGTGGGGGAGGGGAAGGAGGGAGTGAGTTCAGAATCTTCCTACTTTTCTATATGATGAGGATCTTCTCTTTGCCTTTTTATGGTTTGACTATGATATGTCTAGATGTAGATCTCTGAGTTAATCCCACTTAGAGTTTATTGAACTTGGATGTTCTTCATCAGATTTGGAACTTTTGAATATTTTTTTCCACTGCTTTCCCTTTTTCTATTCCTTCTGAGCCCCTCCTTTCTACACACGTTTGAATGCCTGATGGTATTTTACAGGACTCTAAAGCTCTGTTTATTTTTCTTTTTTCTATCTGTTCCTCAGATTGTACAATCTCAACCGACCTTCCAGTTTGCTGATTCCTTCTGTCAGCTCAAGTCTGCTATTGACATCTTCTCATGAATTTTTCACTTCACCTATTGTATTTTTTGGTACTCTATAAATTTCTATTTTGTTCTTTTTTTATAATTTTATAATTTCTGTCTCTTTAGTGGTATTCTCTATTTGGTGAAATATTGTTCTTATACTTTAGTTCTTTAGATGTACTTTCCTTTGGTTCTTTGAATATATTTATGATAGTTTAAAATTTTTGTCTGGTAAATCCAATTTATGGACTTTGTCAGAGAGTTTATACTGCTTGCTTTTTGCATGTGTGTGGGAGGGAGGGGCTTATTTTTATATTACAATATTTTGTTGTTGAAAACTGAACATTTAAAATAACAAAATATAGAAACTCTGGAAATCAGATTGTCTACCCCCTCCCCAAGTATTATTGTTGCTGTTCATTGTTGTTGCTACTTATTTATTTAGTGACTGTCCTCAACCAATTCTGTAAAAATCTATTTTTTCTTGCATATAGCAAATAAAATCTCTGTTTTTTATCTTAATGTTCAGCTAATGATTATACAGTGATTTCCTTAAATATCTTGAACTGGTAAGTCTCTATCCTTTTCTGACAGGGTGTATGTGTTGGGATAAATTATCAATGCTATAGCATTCAGGTTTTAACTATGCCTTTCCCTTCGCTTCCTGCTTGTGTAGAGCCTCAAGGTCAGACAGAGGTGAGAGGCTAGGTTACCTCAGGTCTTTCCTGAGTATGTGCACAACTGTGCACATGAACATGTCTTTCTAGAAGTCCAGCAATGTCAGAGCTTTTCAAAGTCCCCTATGAACATCCCATTTCCCAATTTTTCCTTTTGAATTTTTTGGTAGCCTCTTAGACCCAAATGGTATTGTTGCTTTAGGCAGCTGCTGTGTTAAATAATTGCCATTAATTGTTTTCTATGAATACCCTACTCAGTGTGATAGGGCAGTTGTTAAATAAAGACAGGGCCCAAGAAGAGAGCTTATCCAGGAGCTTTCAGGCAGGTCAGAGTGACAGTTATCTGAGAATTGGGCTTCAGGAGAGCTCTACTCCCTTCCTGTGCGCTTCCTGTGGCTGCTGGGTTGCTGGTTTTCACTGGGATTGCACGGCTATTAATTGTTCCAAAGTTACTGTGGAGCTGGGGTGGGGGTGATAGGAATAGGGTAAATCCCAAAGCTTGCTGTTTTTACCTGCAGTCAGGTGTTTTCCTTTAATAAACACTCAAGTTATTGAAAATAAATAAACTTTGTTTATTTGAATTAACAGAATATGAAAAGTTCTAAAGAAGTTAATTCTATGTTTGCCATTGTCTCATTGTGGATTTTTGGAGGGCCTTACTCTACCACTTGAGAAATCTTCACTTCAGTGTTATTTTGACACCGTTCACTCTATTCCATCTCTCATACTTCACAAGTCTCAGTAGTTGACCTCCCTTCCCAGCTCAGAAGTTGAGTGGGAACGAACTGCAACCTCGTTTCTCTAATTTAGAAACTCTCCATCCTCATTCTATCATCATAGAAGAGACGTCTTTACACACTCAGCACTTCTCTGCGCAACTTTCCAGTGGCCTCTCATCTCACTCAGAGCAAATCCAAAGCCTTTTCCATGGTCTAAGAGGCCTTCTAAAACATACTTATCACTGCCTCTCTGATCTCAGCTCCTACCACTCTTCTCCTTGCTCACAGTACTTCAGCTTGCTGGTCTTCTTGCTGTTCTTTTAGCAATGAAAAATGCTCCTACCTCAGGGCCTTTACATGTGATGTTTTCTTTGTTTTGTGCACTTTGCCCTCAGTGTCCACATGGTTCACTTTCTCACCCTCTTCATAGATTCGCTCAACTATCTCTTATCAGAGAAGTCTTCTACAAGAATGAATGATTCCATCATCTTTCATCTTATCAGAGTCTCTATTGGATATCTCCCTTTTCTCTCCTGTACCTTCAACAAAAAATTTTTAATGCTACTTTTTTTCTTAAAATAAACCTTTCCTTTGTCCCTGCTTTCCCTGCTAGTTACCTTTCTGTCTTTCTCCTCTAATTCAAAACTTAACTTTAGGAGATGTTTATAATTCTTAAGAGAGTTATACTTACATCTTCTACTGGCTCACCTTGTACTCACTTCTTAACTCTCTGCAACCTTACATTCATGCCCAGTACCTCATTAAAATTACTCAAGGTCACCAACAAGCTTCTTTTTTTTTTTTTTTTTAATTTTTTTTTTCAACGTTTATTTATTTTTGGGACAGAGAGAGACAGAGCATGAACGGGGGAGGGGCAGAGAGAGAGGGAGACACAGAATCGGAAACAGGCTCCAGGCTCTGAGCCATCAGCCCAGAGCCTGATGCGGGGCTCGAACTCCCGGACCGCGAGATCGTGACCTGGCTGAAGTCGGACGCTTAACCGACTGCGCCACCCAGGCGCCCCCACCAACAAGCTTCTTGCTGCCAGATGCAATGGACGGTTTCACAACCTAATCTGACTTGACCTTTCACCAGCATTTGGTACTGCTGGCCACTTCTTCCTTTAAGTATCCCCTTCAGAGGCTTGAATGACATTGTACCCTCCTGATTCTCCTATTATTGCTGCTATCTCCTTAGGTCTCTTTTGAGATTCCTTCTCTTCTGTCTGTCCCTTAAATGTAACTCTCAAAATTCCATCCCCAGCTTACCTTTCTTGTCATTCTACATACTTTCTGGATCACTCTCCATACTTTGGATTCCCGCTTGCAAGGTGATGCCTCCCAGATCTATAATTCCAGCCTGGTTCTTTCTCCAGAGCTTCAGATCAATATATGCAACTGGTGCCTGGTCCCTACACAGATGCCTCAGACTTAACATATTAAAACTTGAATTCAGGTCCCCCAGACACGTTTGCTAGTAGCTACCCTCTCTCTTACCACCTACACCCAATAACACCACGATCTGATGATTCTCACTCCAGAATTCTTTTAGGATCAATCCACTTTGCTCTATTCCCATGGCTACCACCCTAGTTTAGGCCACCACCATCTCTTGCTAGCATTATTTTCCCCCATTGATTTTAAGGTATTAAAATCGTTAGCAGAGTTTATGAAGCCCAGCGTGATATGTCTGTTACTTATGTCTTCACTTTCATCTTGAGCCTCAACCCTCAAAATCTATGATCTAGTCATGCTATGCTTCTTCACTCTTCTTACTCCTGAACCTTTAAGCAGCCATCCCTCTCCTCTGGTTAAGTCTCTTGATTGTCTTCAGGTCTTGTCTTAGCTTATCGTCCTCTAAGAAACCTTTTCCAACTCTCCACATATAGATTACATGCTTGTATTATGTGCCATATTATATAGGACTGTCTGTTTAGCAGACCCTAATTGGGCAAGATACAGAAGAAAGAAGTGATGGTTATTTGGAACTAAAGACCTGCTGGGGGTACATTATAAAGAGTCCAATAGAAAGAATCCAGACCTTGCTCTTTAACAACATTTTATTCAGTGGCAGTGACTAACATGGAAAAGAAACCACAGATTTTTGGCCAGTGTGTGAGTAACAAATTAGCAAGAGTACTGAAGGGGCCAGGACCTCAGGTGAAAGGCAGAAGGAGCCAGTCAGAGAACTGACTAGGAACTACAAAGTTCCAGGCACTTTGCTTTTTATTTAAGAATGTGGGGCAAATAAATCTCCCAGGTGTCCACAAGGTGCTGGATTTCTACAGTAACAATAATAAAAATCAAACCACAGATTCTATGCCCATATTTGTCCTTATTACTAGATCTAATAGTCAAATTAGATCTAATAGGACTTGTGCACGGAATGGTTATCTCTGAGCACCCAGCTGTCTCCTCCCACCAAGATCTTGCTGCTCATAGTGTGTGTCTGACTGGAGAACCACACCTTAGTCAGAAAATGACATTGTCCCTACAGAAAGGACTCTAGCCACCATTGTACTAGATGGCTGGTGTATAGTCCATTCATCACCCACTAAAGATGACCCCACTTAGAGATGATCTTAGCTTCTCTTAACTTGGAGATTAGAGATTAGAAATTAGGATGACAAAAAAATCTATTCAAATATGAGTAAGAAATCAGGAATTAAATTTGTATTATTTCACCTGTGGGTTGTGTGTGTGTGTGTGTGTGTGTGTGTGTGCGCGTGTGTGTGCGTGTGTGTGTGTGTGTGTTTGAGAGGGCTTGAAAATACACATAAGAAATCAGCTTTTGGAAGTCATTCCCCAAGCAGTATATTTTATTTTAGACTGTTAAATTAACTTGATGCAAATATATGGTTGGGTGGTATACCAGATGACAAGAATAGAGGATATCATTTGTACAAGTGTCAGAATTCATGATCTACACCAACTTTTTCACTTTACTTAAAGAGCAGAAACCCACACATCAGGAGTATAACCAAAAAAATCTTTCCTTCATTGTGCTGCAGGCAAGCAGCCTGGAAGAATTCTTCAAAACCTCCAACTGTGAAGAAAGGTATTATCGTGTCATTTGAGTCCTTGCCACTCTGCTTTGTAAGGCTTTGGCATTTCTTACTGTCTAATTTCTAACTGTCTAAGCAGGTCTTCCATTCTATGCCGAAGAAGCAATGTTTCCCTAGCTTCATTTTACAGGACAAGCCAAATATATAATCAGAGACAGGCTCTGGAGAACAGAGAATGGGGGTAGCAGGACTTTCCCCTTCTTGGAGAGCTGTACCCCAATTGCCTATATGTAGATCAAAGTGCGGTCCCAGCACTGGCAACATCAACCTCACCTGGGCACATGGTAGAAATGCAAAGTCCCAGACCTTCCCCCTAGACTTTCTGAATCAGACATTCTGACACAGGGCCCAGAAATGTGTTCTAAAAGGCTCTCCAGGTAATTCTGATGCTACTACCGTGGGGAACCACTCCCTTTACTAATCTCAGGCACCCCAGATCAAGGGCAGAAAACAGGACCTATGCTTGTCCAATTAGAGTAAATGTCAGGAATTTATCAGAAGCTCCCAGAAGACTCCTGTTCTTCCAGCTGTCTTGGAGTCAGTTTCCTGTACAGCTGGCTTATAATCCCAAATGGAGAACCTGTCTGAGAATGAAGCCAACACATGGAAGAAAGCCCAGCAAGCTGGGCCAAGCCCTGTGCCTCAAGGCAGAGAGAAACAGGTCCTGATAATGTTGCTGGAGTCCAGACATCAAGCATGACTTCAAGCCAGTTCTGCTGTGAGCTATCCAGATACAAAAGTGGATTACCTTTTTACTGAAGCCAGTTTGGCCCAGGTACCTTGACACTTAAGACTGAAGGAATTCTAAGGGATACAATATGCAAATGATATTCTGTGCCAGTCAGTGGAGATAAGCATTTTTTTAAAAGCCACTAAACTGATGAGAACTCCCTCTTAGTAGAGAACCTTGCCTCCTGAATTATGAAGAAAATCAAGGTCATTTGGACACTATTATCAGCATGGCCTTTCTCTTCTTCCACTCTGAGATGAGGAGGTGACTTCTCTGGAAGGCTCCTTCACCCCCTTTGTCCTTGATCCTCTACCTTCCCACATCTCCCAGGACCTTGCTCCTTAGGTCACTCCTTTTCCTTTCTAGAGCCTCTGCCTCTCCTTCCCTAAATCCTTATTGCCATCAGTCTATAAATATGCCTAAATCTCTCATCCTAAAAAATCTCTCTCTTGACACTGAGCTTTCTTGTGGTATTGTCCAGCCTCTTGACCACAATTCTCATTCAAACATTGCAAGTAAGTAATATAGATTTACTATTTTCATTGCCTCACCTCCCAGTGTGCTTCAATTTGACTTCTCACTTCACCACTTACCTGAAAATGTTTTCATTAGGATTACCAATGGCCACCCCATGCTGAGTCCAGTGGACATTGTCCTGAGCTTTCTTGAGTTCTCTGTTGTATTTGACATCATTGGTCATTCTTCTCTTCCTGATATTCTTTACTTCCTTGGCTTCTATGATATCACTCTCTTCTAATTCTTTTCACACTTCCAGCTTCTCCTGTGTGTCTAGTAAAATTTGGTGTAACCTGGGATTCTGTCCTTAGTACATTGTTCCTCTCCTCTTTCTCTCCATGGATGATCTTAGGCATTCTCCTGTCTCAACAAGCACCAATGTTCCATGGATTCCAGAATCTGGTTACCTATCCCAGATCTTTCCCTAGGCTTCAGACACATACATCCAACTACCTATTGGATATCATATTGATGTTCTATAGTCTTCTTACATTCAACATGTCCCCAACGGACCGAATAATAACCCCCAACCCCATCATGTCTTCATTTTGTATTTTCTACTTCAATCGGCAACACCACTACCAACCAAATCACTCATGTAAGAACTCGTCTTGGAGGAGCCAAGATGGCGGAACAGCATGGAAGTCTTTTGTGTGTCTCACGTCCATGAAATACAGCCAGACCAACACTAAACCATCCTACACACCTAGAAAAGCGGAGGATTAACACAACAATCTGCACAACCTGAACCACAGAATTCAGCAAGAAAGAGAAAAAATTCATTTTATTTTCAATTTTTATTGAAAATATATTTTAGGGGCGCCTGGGTGGCGCAGTCGGTTAAGCGCCCGACTTCAGCCAGGTCACGATCTCGCGGTCCGTGAGTTCGAGCCCCGCGTCAGGGGCTATATTATTTTTAATATATTAAATATATTTTTATATTTTATATTTTATATTTTATATTTATTTTATTTTATATATATTTATATTTATATTTATATATATTTATTATATATATATATTTATATATATTTTATATTTATTTATATTTATTATATATATTTATTATATATTATATATATTATATATATTTATTATATTTATTATATATATTATATTTATTATTTATTATTTATATTTTTATATTTATATAAATTATATATTATATAATTTATAAATTATATAAATTATATAAATTATATAAATTTATATATTATATAAATATATTTTTAATATATTAAAAAATATATTTTTAAAATTCTTATTACTATATTTTTTAATTTTATGTAATTTTTTTCAAATTCTATTTTACTTCCATCATTTTATTTTAGTCTACTTCAGTGTATTCACCTTTTCAAATTTTCAAACGATTTCCTTTTTTCTTTTTTCCCTTTTTCGCTTCTTTTCTTTTTCTTGAATGAAGAAAGAGAAAACCTTCATTTTTACTTTCAATTTCTATTAAAAATATTTTTCTTTAATTTTTTTACTATATTTTTTGCTTTTATGTAAATTTTTTCAAATTCTATTTTACTTCCATCATATTTTAGTCTACTATAGTGTATTCACTTTTTCAAATTCTCAAACGATTTCTTCTTTTTTCTCCCCCCTCTTTTTTTTCTATAATCTGTCAAACCACTTTCAACACCCAGACCAAAACACAGCTAGGATCTAGCATCATTTATTTAATTTGTGTGTGTATGTGTGTAAGTTTAATTTTTTAATTTTAATATTTTTTTAATTTTATTTTTTTAATTTTATTTTTTTCTTTTAATTTTTCTACCTCATTAATTCCTTTTCCCTTCAAAAACACAAAATGAAGGAGTTCACCCCAAAAGAAAGAGCACAAAGAAACGACAGCCAGGAATTTAACCAACACAGATGCAAGCAAGATGTCTGAACCAGAATTTCAAGTCACGATAATAAGAATACTAGCTGGAGTCAAAAATAGATTAGAATCCCTTTTTGCAGAGATGAAAGAAGTAAAAAATAGAATGAAATTAAAAATGTTATAACTGAGCTGCAATCACAGATGGATGCAGCGGTGGCAAGGATGTATGAGGCAAAACAGAGAATCAGTGATATAGAGGACAAACTTATAGAGAATAACAAAGCAGAAAAAAAGAGGGAGATTAAGGCAAAAGAGCAGGATTTAAGATTTAGAGAAATCAGTGAATCATTAAAAAGGAACAACATCAGAATCATAGGGGTCCCAGAAGAGGAAGAGAGAGAAATAGGGGTAGACGGGTTATGTGAGCAAATCATAGCGGGAAACTTTCCTAACCTGGGGAAAGACACAGACATCAAAATCCAGGAAGCACAGAAGACCCCCATTAGATTCAACAAAAACCAACCATCAACAAGGCATATCATAGTCACATTCACAAAATACACCGGTAAGGAGAGAATCATGAAAGCAGCAAGGGAAAAAAAAAGCCCCTAACCTACAAGGGAAGACAGATCAGGTTTGCAGCAGACATCCGCATAAACTTGGTAGGCCAGAAAGGAGTGGCAGGATATATTCAATGTGCTGAATCAGAAAAATATGCAGCCAAGAATTCTTTATCCAGCAAGGCTGTCATTCAAAATAGGAGGAGAGATAAAAAGGTTCCCAAACAAAAATGAGTTTGTGACCACTAAACCAGCCCTGCATGAAATTTTAAGGGGACTCTCTGAGGGGAGAAAAGATGGAAAAAAAATTACACACACACACACACACACACACACACACACACACACCAAAAGCAACAAAGATTAGAAAGGACCAGAGAACACTACCAGAAACTCCCAACTCTACAAGCATCATAATGGCAATAAATACATATCTTTCAGTACTCACTGTAAACGTCAGTGGACTCCATGCTGCAATCAAAAGACATAGGGTAATAGAGTGGATAAGAAAACAAGATCCATCTATATGCTGTTTACAAGAGACCCACTTCAGACCTAAAGACAACATCAGATTGAAAATAAGGGGACAGAGAACCATCTATCATGCTAATGGTCAACAAAAGAAAGCCAGCGTAGCCATACTTATATCAGACAATCTAGACTTTAAAATAAAGACTGTATCAAGAGATGCAGAAGGGCATTATATCATAATCAAGGGGTCTATCCACCAAGAAGACCTAGCAATTATAAACATTTTTGCGCCAAATGTGGTAGAACCCAAATATATAAATCAATCACAAACATAAAGCAACTCATCGATAGTAATACCATAAGAGTAGGAGACTTCAACACCCCACTTACAGCAATGGACAGATCATCTAATCAAAAAAAACAAGGAACAATGGTTTTGAATGACACACTTGACCAGATGGACTTAACTGATATATTCAGAACATTTCATCCTAAAGCAGCAGAACATACATTCTTCTCCAGTGCACATGGAACGTTCTCCAGAATAGACCACATACTGGGACACAAATCAGCCCTCAGCAAGTACAAAAAGATCGGGATCATACCATGCATATTTTCAGACCACGATGCTATGAAACTCGAAATCAACCACAAGAAAAAATTTGGAAAGGTAGCAAATACTTGGAGACTGAAGAACATCCTACTAAAGAATGAATGGGCTAACCAAGAAGTTAAAGAGGTAATTAAAAGGTATACGGAAGCCAATGAAAATGATAACACTACAACCCAAAACCTCTGAGACACAGCAAAGGCAGTCATAAAAAGAAAGTATATAGCAATCCAGGCCTTCCTAAAGAAGGAAGAAAGATCTCAGATATACAACCTAACCTTATGCTTTAAAAAGCGGGAAAAAGAACAGAAAATAAAACCCAAAACCAGCAGAAGACAGGAAATAATAAAGATTAGAGCAGAAATTAATGCTATCAATACCAAAAAAAAAAAAAAAAAAAAAACCAAACAAACCAGAACAGATCAATGAAACCAGAAGCTAATGCTTTGAAAGAATTAACAAAATTGATAAACCACTAGCCAGCTTGATCAAAAAGAAAAAGGAAAGGACCCAAATAAATAAAATCAAGAATGAAAGAGGAGAGATCACAACCAACACAGCAGAAATAAAAACAATAATAAGAGAATATTATGAGCAATTATATGCCAATAAAATGGGCAATCTGGAAGAAATGGACAAAAATTCCTAGAAACATATACACTACCAACACTGAAACAGGAAGAAATAGAAAATTTGAACAGACCCATAACCAGTAAGGAAATCAAATTAGTAATCAAAAATCTGCCAAAAAACAAGAGTCCAGGGCCAGATGGCTTTCCAGGGGAATTCTGCCAAACATTTAAGGAAGAGTTAACACCTATTCTCTTGAAGGTGTTCCAAAAAATAGAAATGGAAGGAAAACTTGCAAACTCTTTCTATGAAGCCAGCCTTACCTTGATTCCAAAACCAGACAGAGACCCCACTAAAATGGAGAACTATAGACCACTTTCCCTGATGAACATGGATGCAAAAATCCTCAACAAGATATTAGCCAACCGGATCCAACAATACACTAAAAAAATTATTCACCACAACCAAGTGGGATTTATACCTGGGATGCAGGGCTGGTTCAATATCCACAAAACAATTAATGTGATTCATCACATCAATAAAAGAAAAGACAAGAACCATATGATCTTCTCAATAGATGCAGAGAAAGCATTTGACAAAATACAACATCCTTTCTTGATAAACATCCTCAAGAAAATAGGGATAGAAGGAGCATACATCGAGATCATAAAAGCCATATATGAACAATCCAATGCTAATATCCTCCTCAATGGGGGAAAAACAGAGAGCTTTCCCCCTAAGGTCAGGAACAAGACAGGGATGTCCACTCTCACCACCATTATTCAACATATAGTATTGGAAGTCTTAGCCTCTGCAATCAGACAACACAAAGAAATAAAAGGCATCCAAATCGGCCAGGAGGAAGTCAAACTTTCACTCTTTGCAGATGACACGATACTCTATATGGAAAACCCAAAAGATTCAACCAAAAAACTGCTAGCATGGATTCATGAATTCAGCAAAGTTGCAGGATGTAAAATCAATGCACAGAAACCGGTTGCATTCCTGTACACCAACAATGAAGCAACAGAAAGAGAAATCAAGGAATCAGTCCCATGTACAGTTGCACAAAAACCCATAAAATACCTAGGAATAAATTTAACCAAAGAGGTGAAAAATCTCTTTTGAAAACTATAGAAAAGCTTATGAAAGAAATTGAAGAAGACACAAAAAAAAAATGGAAAAAGATTCCATGCTCCTGGATAGGAACAACAAATATTGTTAAAATGTTGATACTACCCAAAGCTACCTACATATTCAATGCAATCCCTATCAAAATAACACCAGCATTCTTCACAGAGCTAGAACAAATAATCCTAAAATTTGTATGGAACCAGAAAAGACCCCGAATAGCCAAAGCAACCTTGAAAAAGTAAACCAAAGCAGGAGGCATCACACTCCCAGACTTCAAGCTATACTACAAAGGTGTAATCATCAAGACAGTATGGTACTGGCACAAGAACAGACACTCAGATCAATGGAACAGAATAGAGAACCCAGAAATGGACCCACAAACGTACGGGCAACTCATCTTTGACAAAGCAGGAAAGAATATCCAATGGAATAAAGACAGTCTCTTCAGCAAGTAGTGCTGGGAAAACTGGACAGCGACATGCAGAAGAATGAACCTGGACCACTTTCTTATACCATACACAAAAATAAACTCAAAATGGATGAAAGACCTCAATGTAAGACAGGAAGCCATCAAAATCCTTGGGGAGAAAGCAGGCAAAACCTGTTTGTTGGGGCGCCTGGGTGGCGCAGTTGGTTAAGCGTCCGACTTCAGCCAGGTCACGATCTCGCGGTCCGTGAGTTCGAGCCCCGCGTCAGGCTCTGGGCTGATGGCTCAGAGCCTGGAGCCTGTTTCCGATTCTGTGTCTCCCTCTCTCTCTGCCCCTCCCCCGTTCATGCTCTGTCTCTCTCTGTCCTAAAAAAAAAAATAAATAAACGTTGAAAAAAAAAAAAAACCTGTTTGATCTTGGCTGCAGCAACTTCTTACTCAACACGTCTCTGGAGGCAAGGAAAACAAAAGCAAAAATGAACTAATGGGACCTCATCAAAATAAAAATATTCTGCACAGTGAAGGAAACAATCAGCAAAACTAAAAGGCAACCGGCAGAATAGGAGAAGAAATTTGCAAATGACATATCAGATAAAGGGTTAGTATCCAAAATCTATAAAGAACTTCTCAAACTCAACACCCAAAAAACAAATAATCCAATGAAGAAATGGGCAAAAAACATGAATAGACACTTCTCCAAAGTGGATGTCTATCCAGATGGCCAACCAACACATGAAAAAATGCTACACATCACTCATCATCAGGGAAATACAAATCAAAACCACATTGAGATACCACCTTACACCTGTCAGAATGGCTAACATTAACATCTCAGGCAACAACAGATGTTGGGCAAGGATGTGGAGAAAGAGGGTCTTTTTTGCATTGTTGGTGGGAATGCAAGCTGGTGCAGCCACTCTGGAAAATAGTATGGAGGTTCCTCAAAAAACTAAAAATAGAACTACCCTATGACCCAGAAATTACACTACTAGGCATTTATCCAAGGGATACAGGTATGCTGTTTCACATGCACCCCCATGTTTATAGCAGCACTATCAACAATAGCCAGAGTATGGAAAGAGTCCAAATGTCCATCGAGGGATGAATGGATAAAGAAGAAGTGGTATATATATACAATGGAGCATTACTCAGCAATCAAAAAGAATGAAATCTTGCCATTTGCAACTACGTGGATGGAACTGGAGGGTATTGTGCTAAGTGAAATTAGAGAAAGACAAAAACCATATGACTTCCCTCATATAAGGACTTTAAGAGACAAAACAGATGAACATAAGGGAAGGGAAATAAAAATAATATAAAAACAGGGAGGGGGACAAAACAGAGGAGACTCATAAATACGGAGAACAAACTGAGGGTTACTGGAGGGGGTTTGGGAGGGGGGATAGGCTAAATGGGTAAGGAGCACTAAGGAATCTACTCCTGAAATCATTGTTGCACTATATGCTAACTAATTTGGATGTAAACTTAAAAAAATAAAAAATAAAATTAAAAAAAGTTATATAGGAATAATATATATAAAAAAACAAAAACAGAACTCATCTCTTCCCCCTGCTTGACCTCTAACTTCTAGTCAATCACACATCCTGCGGATCTTGCCTACCAAAGAGTTCTCTCCATCTCTATCACCTCTCTGTATTTAAACCATATTTAAGATGTTTGTCACTTCCCCATGTATTAGGTCTTTCTTTTCCTCTTCAAATTAAAGCTTCTTATAGGCCTCCAGAAGGCCTAATATGGAAACATGGCCAAGCAAAATTATACTGCCTCCTCTCATGATCAGATTCTTTTATTGCCTCCTCATTGCCAATAGCATCATTTCTCAAATTGTCAACCACGTAATATCTGCATCAGGCTCACCTAAGGTGTTTGTGACAATGCTAATTCTCATTGGTAATCAGAATCAGTGATTATACTGGTAATTTTACCCAACCATATTATCCAGCTGGTGCCTAGATGTTTTCCCACATGTACCTCAGTGATACAGACATAAAAATTTTGGAAGCTCTGGTCCATTTACACACCAGGACCCTACTATTCCTAGCTCTTGCCTCTCCCATCTTATTTCTTTCTTACTATTCCTTGACTTTAGCTCCATGCTTTGGTAATCCTAAATGCCTGTATTATCCCATACTGTGTGCATCTCCTGTTTGATTTTCTCTTGTCTCTACTGAAACACTCAGCTTCCTCCCATCACTCTTTACTCCCTTTGCCTGGTTATCTCCTATTTAACCACTGAGATTCACTTCAAATTTCCTCTTTTGCAGTAGTTTTTAGTGTTCTACCCTCCAATTCCTCTGCTCTTTTATATCTGGTCTCCTTCTTTGCAACAGGTTAGATCCCCTCTTGAGCTTCCACATGTATATCTCTGTTATTGCTCTTATCCTTGGTCTCAGAGTTCACAATTTGTGAGCCTCTTCTTTCCTGTACAATGTGAGGACCTTGAAGTCAGGGAATGTGTCCTGTTCAGTTCACTAATCCTCCTCCTGAGCATAGGCAGGATATAGAGTAGGCACTCAAATGTTTCTTGCATAAATGAAATATGCATACTATGGATACTCCCTATCCTTATTTTTTTTCTATCCTTGTGAGCTTTTCTCTGCTTCAGAAATGGGAAATTGTTCATGATATAAGCAGACAAAGGTGCAGAGGTAGGGCACAAATGGTAAGAGAGGAGTGAGGAGGTAGAAGATGAAATTAATAGTGATGGCATTAAAGATGAACAGAGAAGGAAGATGCTCAAGCTGCTCATGGAAAAGAGACCATTAAGGCCATTATGATAGTGGAGGAAGAAGGTCATGAGCTTCTGAACAATGGCAACGTTCTTCTCTGTTTTCCTAGTTTGTTAAGAATTTTTATCATGAGAGGGTGTTGGATTTAATCAAATGCTTTTTTGCATTTGTTGAGATGATGGTGTGATTTTTTTTTTATCCTTCATTCTGTTAATGTGGCTGTGTTACATTCATTGATTTTCATATGCTGAGCCATTGTTGTAAGCTGGGATAAATCCCATTTGCTCATGGTATATAATTCCTCTTACTATGCTGTTAAATTTGGTTTGTTCAGGATTTTTTGCATCTGTGTTCATTAGGGATATTGGTCTATAATTTTCTTATAGTGTCCTTATCTGTCTTTGGTATCAGGTTAATGCTGGCCTCATAAAATAAATTTGGCAATGTTCCCTCTGATTCAGTTTTTGGAATAGTTTGAGAAGTATTGGCATTAATTATTCTTTATTTTATTTTATTTTATTTTTATTTTTTGTTAGAGGGAGCATTAGTTCCTCTTTAAATGTTTGGTAGAATTGGCCAGTGAAACCATCTGGTCCTGGGCTTTTCTTTGTTGGGAGGTTTTGTTTACTGATTCAATCTCCTTGCTAGTTATATAAGTCTGTTCAGATTTTATATGTCTTCATGAGTCAGTCTTTATAGGTTGTGTCTTTCTAGGAACTTATCCATTTTTTCTATGTTACCCAGTTTGTTGGTATATATAAAGGCCATATATGAAAAGACCTAAGAATATAAAACTCCTAGAATACAGCATAGAGGAAAATCTTCATGACATTGGTCTTGGCAGTGATTTCTTAGATATAACATCAGAAGCACAGCAAAAGACACAGTTAATGGAGTGAAAAGGCAGTCTATGGAATGGGAGAAAATACTTGTATAACGTTTATCTGTTAAGGTATTGATTTCTAAAATATATTAAAAAAAGTTCCTACAACTCAATAGCTAAAAACAACCTGATTTAAAAAATGGGCTAAGGACTTGAACAGGAATTTTTACAAGGTCATGCAAATGACCAACAGGTGTATGAAAAGATGCTTAATGTCATTTGCCATCAGGGAAATGCAAATCAAAACCACAATGTGATACCACCTCACATGTTAGTATGGCTATTACAAAACCAAACCAAAAGAAACAAGTGTGGATGTGGAGAATGTGGAGAAATTGGAGCCCTTGCACATCATTGTTGGTGAGGAAGCAAAATGATGCAGTTGGAATATAGAAGTTCCTCATAAAATTAAAAATGGAACTACCATAGGACTTAGCAATTCTACTTCTGGATATTTACCCAAAGGAACTGGAATCAGAATCTTGAAGAGATGACTCCACACCCATGCTAATTGAAGCATTATTTACAGTAGCCAAGATGTGGAAACAACCTAAATTTCCATCAATGGAAGAAAGAATTTTTTAAAATGTGGTACATACTGGGGCGCTGGGTGGCTCAGTCAGTTAAGTGTCTGACTTTAGCTTGTTGCATCTACACAACTCCTGAAACAGAATGCTACGGGCACCAGTGACAGTCACAACAAAGTTTATTACAATGAGAGGCAAGGCCGACCGATCGGGACCAACACTCTTGATAAGAGTGCAGCCCTGAGCAGCCAGGGTACAGGGTTTTTATGGCCGATCATATCATTTTATCATCACCTGGGAACAGAACAGAGAATTCCCAGATGAGTTAGAAACAGTTGCTGGATGAGGTGATTATTTTAGACTTTCTGCCGCTAAATTGCAACCAGTGGATCTCCTTGACCTTGCCTCTCATGCTCTTTTCTTTGAACTTCTGTTTCCTTAGTTGGTAAAGCCTGATTTACAAGAGTATGAAGTGTAATTTACAAGAGTAAAGCAAGGCTGTTATCTCTTGACCTTCAGTGTCAGAACAAAGCTGTTATTTTTCAAGCTACGCCATTAGCCCTACACTAAAATTTAACCCTTACAATCTCATGTCATGATCTCACAGTTTGTGAGTTCAAGTCCCGCATCGGGCTCTGTGCTGACAGCTTGGAGCCTGGAGTCTGCTTCAGATTCTGTGTCTCCCTCTCTGCCCTTCTCTGTCTCCTGCTCACGCTCTGTCTCTCTCTCCTTCAAAAATAAATAAACGTTAAAAAAAATTTTTTTTTAAATGTGGTACATGCTTATAATGGAATATTATTCAGCCTTAAAAAAAGAAGGAAATTGGGGCGCCTGGGTGGCGCAGTCGGTTGAGCGTCCGACTTCAGCCAGGTCACGATCTCGCGGTCCGTGAGTTCGAGCCCCGCGTCGGGCTCTGGGCTGATGGCTCAGAGCCCGGAGCCTGTTTCCAATTCTGTGTCTCCCTCTCTCTCTGCCCCTCCCCCGTTCATGCAAAATAAATAAACGTTGAAAAAAAAAAATTAAAAAAAAAAAAAAAAAAGAAGGAAATCCTGGAATATGTGACAACATGGACAAACTTTGAGGACATTATGCTAGGTGAAATAAGCCAGTCACAGAAGGATAAATACTGTACAATTCCACTTCTTTGAAGCATCTAAAATAGTCAAACTCATTGAGGCAAAGAATAGAATGGTGATGGGAGAAATGAAAATGGGGAGATGCTAATTAGTGGGTATAAAATTTCTGTTTTTATTCCAAAAAGTAGAAGAGGAAGGAGAACGCTAATTAGTGGGTATAAAATTTCTGTTTTTATTCCAAAAAGTAGAAGAGGAAGGAGAACTTCCAAATTCATTCCTGGAGGCTAGAATCACCCTTATACCGATACTAGATAAAGACACTACAAAAAAAGAGCTACAGGCCTGTATCTCTGATGAACATAGGTGCAAGAATCCTCAACAAAATACTAGCAAACCAAATCAAACAATACAGTAAAAAAAATCATTCACCACAATCAAGTGAGATTTATTTCTGGGATACAAGGGTGATTCAATATTTGCACATCAACCAGTGTGATATATTACATCAACGAGAGAAAGGATAAAAACCATATGATCACTTCAATAGATGCAGAAAAGCACTTGGCAGAGTACAAAATTCACTCGTGATAAAAATACTCAACAAAGTAGGCTTAGAGGCAACATACCTCAACACAATAAAGTCCATATATGAAAAACCCACAGATGACATCATACTTAATGGTGAAAAGCTGAGAGCTTTCTCCTTAAGATCAGGAACAAGATAAGGATGTCCACTCTCACCACTTTTATTCAACATAGCCCTAGCAATCAGATAAGAAAATTAAGTCCTAGCCACAGCAATCAGACAAGAAAAAGAAAGAAAAGGCATCTAAACTGGTAAGGAAGAAGTAAAACTTTTGCTATTTGCAGATGACATGATACTATATATAGAAAACCCTAAACACTCCACTGAAAACTTCTGGAACTGATAAATGAATTAAGTAAGGTCACAAAATAAAAAATCAGTATATAGAAATCCATTTCATTTCTATACACTAATAATAAAGTAGCAGAAAGAGAAATTAAGAAAACAATCCCATTTATAATTGCACCAAAAACAATAAAAATACCTAGGAATAAACTTAACCAAGGAGGTGAAAGACCTATACTCTGAAAACTGTAAGACACTGATGAAAGAAATTGAAGATGATACGAACAAATGGAAAGATATCCCATACTCAATATTTGAAGAACAAATATTTCTTAGATGTCCATACTACCCAAAGCAATCTACAGATTTAATGCAATCCCTATCAAAATGCCAACAGCATTTTTCACAGAACTGGAACAAATAATCCTAAAATTTGTTTAGAACCACAAAAGACCCTGAATAGCCAAAGCAATCTTGAAAAAGAACAACACTGAAGGTATCACAATCCCAGATTTCAAAATATACTACAAAGCCGTAGTAACCAAAACAGTATGGTATTGGCACAGAGACTATTGCAAAGATGGTGGAGTAGGAGGACCCCGGGCTCACTTTGTCTCATGGGTACACCTAGATAATACCCACATTGGTGAAAATAACCTGGAAGATGATCTGGAGACTTGCAGAACAAACTCTCCACAGCTCAACACAGACAAGAAGCCACATGGAAGAGGGTAGGAATGGTGGAGATGCAGTTGAACACTAAATGGACTTGTGGGGCATTCCATGGGAAGGAGGGAGCCATGGGCATAGAGAGGGGAGAAACATTACTCTCACATCAGGGGAGACCATGCAGGGAAGAGAAATCCCAATAACATTTGGCTTTGAAAACCAGAGGGGCTGAATCTTGTGAGTTCTTACAACCAGTAGAACTTAAAACCTGGAATTTTAAAAATCATCAGCTCAGTTTTCAGGGAGCTGGGAGGGTAAGAAGAAACTGGGTCCTTGCCCTTAAAGAGACAGGAGATAGAGGGTAGAACCAGTAGTTTGAAAAATGCTTAGGGCTAGAGGAGAGAGTGGTTTACTCATCTCAGAGTGTGTCCAGGAGGGACAGAGATTGGTGGGGGATTCCTCCAGGAACAAAGGAGCTGGCAAATGCCACTTTCCTCCTCTACCCCCCAGCCTAGATACCCAGCTACTTCTGGGAACCAGTGCCAAGACTTGCCACCTAACTTGCTTGCACTGTAGCCTGCCATCCCCTCACCCCAGCTCCCACATTGCGCTTTTGTGGATCCACCCCTCCAGACTGAACTGCTTCAGTCCTGGTGCTGCAGGGCCCCTCCCACAGGGGACTACCAGCCCACAAACGTTGCTAACCCTGCCTCTCTAGCCCCTATGCATGTTGTGGCTCCACCCCTTCCCAAACGCTCTTGGCCAGATCCCATCAAAGCAGTACCATAAGCCTGGCACTGTGCAAGTAGCCCATACAAGGGCCAGCACCACTCCAAAGTGAGTCCTGCCCCAGGGAGAGGGGGAGATAACCACATACACCAGACTGTGGCCCCAACAGTGGGCTGGGGAAGACAGCTGGTCTGACTGCAGGCCCTGCCCACCACCCGTCTCAGGGGACAGCATAGGGAAAGTGCCCTGTAGTTTGGCACTACTTCATCTCTAGCAAATACCTGGTCTGACCCAACTAAAGCCCAAGGTAGCCCCAGAATGGCCCACTAACACAGGGACCAGACCCAGCCCACAGCAGACAAAGAGAACCATTACACATGACTGGACTGAAGGTAAACACAGCTCAGCCCACAGTAGTAACACACATAGGAGGTACCCCTGAAGTGCCATTTTCTAGTGAAAAGGAGACATTGCGCTGTGGGGAACTACAGGACCTATTCTTCACAAAGCCACTACTTTCAAGAACAGGAGATGTAGCTAACTTTCCTAACACGTAGAAACAGACATAGCAATAGATAAAATGAGGAGACAGAAGAATATGTCCCACATGAAAGAATAGAACAAAATCATAGCAAGAGACCTAAGCAAAATGGAGGTAAGTAATATATCTGGAAAAGAATTTAAAGTAATGGCCATAAAGATACTCACTAGACTTGAGAAAAGAATGGAGGACCTCAGAAGAGACCCTCAAAAAAGAGAAGACATAAAAAAGAACCAATCTGAGATGATAAACTCAATAAATGAAATTAAATATAGACTACCTTCGGGGTGCCTTGGTGACTCAGTTGGTTAAGCTTCTGGCTTTGGCTCAGGTCATGATCTCGATGGTTCATGGGTTCAAGCCCCATATTGGCTCTCTGCTGTCAGCACAGAGCCAGCTTTGGATCCTCTGTCTCCCTCTGTCTCTCCCCCTCCCCCGCCCCTTGCACACTCTCTCTTTCTCTCTCAAAAATAAACATTAAAAAAAATAGACTACCTGAAATAAATAGTATACAAGAGAAAGCCAAAGAATGGATCAGTGACCTGGAGGACAGAGTAATGGAAAATAATCAAGCTGAGCAGGTGAGAGGGAAAAATATGCAAAATGAGAATAAACACCATCAAGCATAACAATAGTCACATTATAGGAATCCCAGAATGAGAAATGAGAGAAAAGGGAGCAGAAAATTTATTTGAAGAAATAATAGCTGAAAATTTTCTGAATCTGGAGAAGGAAACAGAAATCCAGATCTAGGAAACACAGAAAACCCCCAACAAAATCAACCCAGAGAGATCTACACCAAGACACACAGTAAATGAAATAGCAAAAAGTAGTGATAAAGAGAGAATTTTAAAAGCAGCAAGAGAAAAGGAAAGCAGTTACATACCAGGGAAATGCCATAAATCTATCAGTGGATTTTTCAGCAGAAACTTTACAGGCCAGAAGGGAGTGGGGCAGGATATATATAAAGTACTAAAAGGAAAAAATCTGCAGGTAAGAATACCCTATCCATCAAGGCCATCATTCAGAATAGGAGAGACAGAGTTTCCCAGACAAACAAAAGTTAAAGGAATTCCTGACCACTAAACCAGGAGCAAAACTAGCCACTTCCCCATCACACATGGTGCCATTGGCCTTGCCAAAACCACAGTCCGGCTGCCCTCCTGCTCAAGTCAGTGTGCATTGCTGCCTGCTCATGACAAGTCAACAAACCTTCACCTCGGATCAACAGGGACTCGAACTGAGACTGTCCCCCCTCAAATTATAGACCCTGTACTGAACTTTGTGCATAACAGTGGGTATAATTATAACAGAAGGAAGCAACTCAAATGGTGATGCCAATTCTTTGGAATATATAATGGACAAAAAGAGTGTGCTGGGCTCAGAACATCTTCAACAAGCATATCAAAGAACAATACATTCAGGTTATTAAAAGAAACCACCACCACCCACACACAAAAACAAACAGTAAAAACCACTATGGTACTGGCATAAGAAAATCGACATAAACATCAATAGAACAGTATAGAGATCCCAGATAAATGCATGATTATATGGTCAATTAACCTTTGACAAAGTAGGAAAGAATCTGCAATGGGAAAGACAGTCTCTTCAACAACTGGTGTTGGGAAAACTGGACAGCAACATGCAGAAGAATGAAACTGGACTACTTTCTTACACCATAAATAAATTCAAAATGGATTAAAGTCTTAAATGTGTGACCTGAAACCCTCAAAATCCTAGAAGAGAGCACAGGCAATAATTTCTGATATCATCTGTAGCAACATTTTTCTGGATATCTCCTAAGGCAAGGAAAACAAAAGCAAAAGTAAACTATTGGGACTACATCAAAATAAAAAGCTTCTGCACAGTGAAGGAAACAATCAGCAAAACAAAAAGTCTACTGAATAGAAGAAGATATTTGCAAATGACATATTCAGTAAAGAGTTAGTATCCAAAATACGTAATTTATACAACTTAACACCAAAAAACCCCAAATAACCCAACTAAAAAATGGGCAGAAGACACGAACAGACATTTCTCCAAAAAAGACATCCAGATGGTCAACAGACACATGAAAAGATGCTCAACATCTCTCAACATCAGGGAAATGAAAAATCAAAACCACAATGAGTTATCACCTCACACCTGTCAGAATGGCCGAAATCAAACACAAGAAACAAATGCTGGTGAGGATGTAGAGAAAAAGGAACGCTCTTGCACTATTGGTGGGAATTTAAACTGGTGCAACCACTCTGGAAAACTGTATAGAGGTTCCTCAAAAAAGTAAAAATAGAATTACCATATGATCCAGTAATTCCACTACTGGGTATTTATCCAAAGAATAGGAAAACACTAATTTGAAAAGATACATGCACCCCTGTGTTTATTGCAGCATTATTTACAATAGCTAAATTATGGAATTATGTCTGTGTCCATTGACAGATGAATAGATAAGGAAAATGTGGTATACAATGGAATATTACTCGGTTATAAAAAAAGAATGACATCTTCCTAGTTGCAACAACGTGGATGGTTCTAGAGAGTATAATGCTAAGTGAAATAAGACAGAGAAAGACAAATACCATATGATTTCACTTACGTGTGTAATTTAAGAAACAAAACAGACTCTGAACTATAGAAAACAAAGAGATGGTTATACGAGGAGATGTGGGGGTGGGGGATTGGTGGGAGAAATAGGTGAAGGGGGTTAAGAGTACACTTTCTGTGGTGAGCACAGAGTAATGTATAGAAGTGCTGAATCACTATATCATACTCCTGAAACTAACACTGCAGGTTAATTACACTAGAATTAAAATTTGAAAACTCCAGTTTTATACGGTAAATAAGTTTAGATATCTCTTGTACAATATCGTGCCTATAGAGGATGCTACTATATTGTACACCTACAGGTCTGTTAAGAAGATAGACCTTATATTGAGTGTTGTTCCCGTGATAAAATAAAAAGGGAGAGAGATGTTAGAATGAAGCTAAGAGATTTGACAGGATTCAGTGGCAGAATGTATGTAGGGGGTGAACATCCTAGTTTTCTATTTCCGCACAACACTCTGCCACACAGTTAGCAGTTTTGAACAATGATCATTTTTAGCTCACATTTCTGTAGGTCAGAAGCCCAGGCGTGGTGTGGCTGAGTTCTCTGCTCAGGGTCCCATAAGGCCAAAGTCAAGGTAACGGCGGTGCTTACTGCTCATTTCTTCAGGGTCCATTTACAAGTTCGTGTGGTTGTTGAAAAAACTCAGTCCCTCACGATTGTAGGGCTGCCATTGCAATCCTAGCTTTGTTCTGTCAGCCGGGGGCTACTTTCAGCTCCTAGAAGTCACCTGTGTTCATTGACGTGTGGTCCCCTCCATCTTCAGAGCCAGAAACAGAGAATCTCCTTAGTGTCAGATCCTTCTCACACTTCAAATCTTTTTTCTTTCTTTCCTTCTTTTTTTTTCTTTCTTTTCTTTTTTTCAGGAAAAGTTTAGTCCCTTTTAAGGCCATGCCTGATTAGGCCAGAATAATCTACTTTACTTAAAATCAACTGATTTGGAATCTTGGTTACAAACGCCACATGCTTTTACAGCAGCACCTACATTAGTGTTTGATTGAAAAACTGAGGGAAGGTGTTTGTACACCAAAGGGTGGAGGTTCTGGGGGTCATCTCTTAATTCTGCCTACGACAGTGAAGAGTAAGGAGGGGTTAGCGTAGACTGGGAGAGTCTAACTGGACATGTTGGAGGGACTGTGGAGCCATTAACTATGGCTGAGAATACAGAAAGCAGAGGGATTTTGGTAGGAAGGTGAGTTCAAATTTAGGTACGTGAGGTAAAGAGTTTGACAGAATAGAATCTCAACTAAGTAATATTTTGCATATAAGAATGTCTCCTGCCAGCCTTACAAGGGCTGAGCCCCCATAGTATTTTCTTTTTTTTTAGGAATATTAAAGCTACTGGTGAAAAAGACATAAGTTATGAAGAGGAACTGATCTTTATGGACTATGAGGACGAAAGAAGTCTACTTTATAAAAATATTTTGTTCATCTCAGCTATGTGAAAGTTCTAAAGAATATTCTCTAACTCATGATGGGTTATATAAAATGTGCCCAAAAAGGAGGGCTTGATTTTTATTGTCTATTTCTTGAGAGAAGCTGGTCCCACGTTTTCGTTACAGTTGGTATTTCTACCTCACGGCAGGAATGGCAGTCTGCTGGATAACCACCTTGCGTATTTCTACCACCTGAAGATCTCCATGTGGAAAGTTCCAAGGTTAATTTTCCTTCTTCCTGAAGAACCTGTCCGTAAGTCTAAAACACCCACTACCCAGGATAGCACTTCCAGAGACTACCAAGGGGTCTTCCATTGTCCAGTCAAATAAGTTTTCACTGTTTCTCCTACCTTTCCACAAATCATTGAGCTACCAGGCTTTGCGGTGAGGGAGAGGCGCCCACTGTGGCCAAACCTTTTCTGCATTCATCCTACAGAGATTGGGATACAGGGGCAGACAAACTTAAGGGCAGATAAATACAATGTATCTGACCAGTGTTCCAGAGATATGTGTGGGGTGCCAGAGAGCTCCGAGGATGGAAATGAAGGTCAAAATCCAGCCAATCCAAAATACTGTGTATACTAGGATTGGGTTGTTTTGTGTTGTGTTGTGTTGTGTTGTGTTGAAGACAGATGCCTGACACAGTCTTTATGAGTGTGTGTGGTTTTTTATTCTTTCAGAATTTGTCTCACTTTTTACAGCTTTATTGAGGTAAAAATATTAAATTAACATTTAAAGTGTAATGTAATCTGCTTTGACAAATGTACTACCTGTGAAATTATTACCCTAATTAAAAATAATGAATATATCCATTGGTCCCAAAAGTTTCCTCACACCTTTCATAGTACCTCTCTTCCTTCCCCAAACTCTGGCAATCACTGATCTGCTGTCATTATAAATTATTTGGAACTTTCAAAAAATGGAACCATACATGATGTTCTCTTATCTTGTCTAGCTTTGTTCACTCAGCATAACGGTTTTAAGATTCTTCCATATTGTTACATGTTTCATTAGTGTACTTTTTTTTTTATTCTGGAGTTCTGTTCCCTTGTATGGATATATTAGAATTAGTTTATCCTTCTGCCCATTGATAGACATGTAAGCTGTTTCCAGTGTGGGGCTATTACAAATAATCCTGATGTGGACATTTGTGTATAAGTGTTTATGTGAACATATGATTTTATTTCCCTTTGGTGAATATCAAGAAGTGGAACTTAAGAAACTTAAGAAACTTCAAAATTGTTTCCTAAAGTGGCTTACCATTCTTCCTTCCCTTCAGCGATGTTCCAGTTGCTTTACATCCATGCTGTAACATGGCATGGTCAGTCTTTTTCATTTTAGCCAGCCTAACTGGCTGTATAGAAACTGTGGTTTCTTTCAATTTGCATTTCCCTGTTGACTAGTGATGTTAAGCATCTCTTATGTGCTTATTAGCTATTTATAGATTTTCTTTTGTGAAGTGTTCACATTTTTGGCCCATTTTTAAAATTGCGTTGGAAGACATCACAAGGATTTAAGCAAGAGAATATCCTAATCAAATTTATGTTTTAGAAAAATCACCCAAGCTGAGAATATCGAGGATGAATCACAGCAGGGCCAGACTGCAGAAGAGGGGCCAACTGCAGGGGTCAGGGGGGGGGATTGGAATAGGTCCAGCAAAGGATGCTAAAATACTTGGCAGTGGGTTAAGAAGAGACATCTCTGAAACAACTGACAGGTGCTAGTGACCATTTTTATATATGAGGGTTAATCAAGGAAATCTGATTCAGGTAGAATTTAAAAGGAAAACCACCACCACCAAATACCTGTAGCACTCACAATGTACCAAGCACAGTTCTGAGCATTGTCACAAATATTAACTCAGGATTGATATTCATAACAATCCTAACGAGGATTATCCACACTTTACAGAGGAGGAAACCAAGGCAGAAAGTGAAAAGGTATCATGCCTGTAACATATAAACAAAAAATCACAATGAGTGTGATTAAATGTATAGAAGATATGGTTTAAAGGATAGTAAAACATGGTTTTGGAACCAGGCATCTTGGAGTTTAAATGCTGTATCTACTATATACTGGGGCATGACCTTGGGCAAGTTTCTTAGACTCTGTGCATCTCTCTTATTCGTAAAACAAGGATACTGCTTTTGTTCAGACTGTTGTGGGCAGTAAATGAGGTGGCTTGTTAAAAGTTCCTAGAATAGGGGCACCTGGGTGGCTCAGGCAGTTCAGTGTCCCAACTGTTGATTTTAGCTCAGGTCATGATCTCACAGTTTGTGAGATCAGGCCCCACATCAAGCTCTGTGCTGACAGCACAGAGCCTGGGAGCCTGCTTAGGATTCTCTGTCTCCCTCTCTCTCTGCCCCGCCTCCCACTCGTGTGTGCATGCTCTCTTTCTCTCTCTCTCTCTCTCTCTCTCTCTCTCAAAATAAATAAATAAACTTTTTAAAAAGTTCTTAGGACAAAATAGGTGCCCAGTGAATGTTAGTGCTCATCCTTTGTTCCGATAAGTATAGTCATAGAGTGAGTGAGATTGTCAGGGAAAGCCTGTAGAAAAGAAGGATGGAAACGGATGGAAACCTAAGCAATGGTGTCTTGGTGACAGCACAGGGGGAGTTAAGGGAAAGGAGCTGGGAGAACATGTGTGAACACTGATGTTCATAATAGATCAGGATTCCAAAATTGGGCACAGATTAATGCCACGCATCGCCAGGAAGGGCACACAGGTGAAATCTGCCTTACTGCTTCAGATGCACTTGTTACCAAGTAAAGCACTTTTAGAATATATTGTAACCAAAATTGAGATGTGCTATTTGTGAGACATTTATTCATCTTTTAAAAACTGAACTGTAAAAGTAGAACGGGCTAAACAAAAAAATAATTTGAATAATCCAGAA
The DNA here is from genome assembly GCF_018350155.1 of Leopardus geoffroyi. Classification (NCBI taxonomy): domain Eukaryota; kingdom Metazoa; phylum Chordata; class Mammalia; order Carnivora; family Felidae; genus Leopardus; species Leopardus geoffroyi. The sequence goes on from NC_059341.1 coordinate 25,755,966, forward strand.
AGGGATGTACTGGAAAGCGAGACTCTCCAGTACCTGTACCTTCCCCGGGTGCACTGCCTGTACTAGAAGGTTTGGACCTTTCCATATCATTTTATGTATATGCATTTTGTAGCACTCTTCAGGTCAATATATACACATTATTTAATAAGTACATTATAATAAGATAATACCAAAAAACCTCCTCATATTTTTAAATAGTGGCATAATAATTAAAAGAATATTACCCATAGTTTATCATTCTCTTACTGATGATAATAGGGTTGATTATATTTTTTTCTATAATAAATTCTACTTAAATTCTAATAAATTAACCTTCCAGTATAAATATGAACGTGCAAATGAAACTGTTTGGTCTAAGGACATGTGTATTTTAAATTTTGATAGAACTGCAAAATTACCCTCCAAAAAATGTTTTAGCAATTTGAAGCCCATAATAGCTAATATTTATTGAACATTTACCAGATGCAAATACCACATAGAGGGCTTTATGTAGAGCATCTCAACAAACTCTTTTGGACCCATCCTATTATTACTACTTCCATCTTATAAATAAAGAAATGAAGGCCCATGAAGGATAAGTAAATGAAATGAGGTAACATAGATAAGAAGTACGATAGCGGTGATTTGAACCCAAATCTTTATCATTTAGCATTGTCTGTAAATTGTGCTCATTCTTTTACTGATCACTGTTGGTTTTATTCATGCCTTTTTTATAAATTCATTTTCAACTGCTAGAGTTCATCTTTCAGTCTTTCTTCCTGGAAGAATATAGGGGTGGTAAATATGTCTAAGTTCTTGTATGTCTAAATGAGTTCATTTTATTATCACTCTTGAATGATAATCTGGGTTATAGAATTTTCAGCTTATACTCATTTTTCCCGCATTACATAATGTGTCCTTTGCCATATGATACCCTGTTGCGCATGAGATGTTTGATGCCCAACAGATTCCTTTTCGCTCCCTCCCTACCTCTCCTCCTTCTCCTCCTCCCCCTCCTCCTCCTCTTTTCCTTCTTCTCCTTCTTTCTCTCTCTTTTCTTTTCTTTTCTTTCTTTCTTTCTTTCTTTCTTTCTTTCTTTCTTTCTTTCTTTCTCATTATGGGATTCTTTCTCTGTTGATAAGGTTTACAAATTTACAAAATAAATATCTGGATCTTTAAATCTGAAGACCTATCTTTAATTTAGAGAAGGATTTATATCATGCTTAATATAATTTTCTCCTAATGGGAGATCCTACTAGGTAGATAGATACTGGCTGTCTTGGATCTGTTTTCCACATCTCCACACTTTTTTTTCCTCAATTTGCATCCCTATCCTTTTAAAATTATGTTCTAGGAAAATCTATTAGCTTGATTTTTTAATTTAATGTTTAGGTCTGCAGTAATGTCTGTCTTTTTATTCGATCTTATTAGATGTTTTCTGAAACTATTCCTAACTTTAAAGATATTTTCTTCTTCAGCAGCCTGTTTATAGCAGCAGGATCCGCAAGGATGCTAGTGTATGCTCAGTTATATATAGATCATATCAAAATATACTATTAACACAGGATGCACAGTGAAACGAAAAGGGTGCAAAAGAGGTGGGATTTGAATGGCTATGCATCCAATAATCAACCCTACCATACTCAGCGATCCCTTTCTATGGGACAAATTTTGTATTATCCCTTTTGCACTCCTGACATGAAATCCATAGACAGTGTAACCTGCAGAATTAAGAAGAAATTCCACTGTAAGGTAAAGAAGAAAGGAAAGGGAAGCATTTGAGAACAGAATATACCTTTTGATATGTGCACGCTCAAGCAGCCCTTCTCTAAAGATGGCAGTAGTCAAATGCATGCAGTCACTGCACATGCCACATGAGTGAGACGCAGGTGTCACAAGTGGTATTGCCATTAGTGATGTGAGGTTCCAGAATGGTGAAAAACTCATACTGTGTTCTGAAAAAATCAAGTTCAATCTTCCTTTGATTCACGTGGTAGTGCATTCATGGAGAACTCAGTGTACATTACAACCTAGCCAAAACACCACTCATGTCATCTGTTCCCAAGTGGCTTGAGCCGATGTTTATTTTTATTTGTTTCTTCCCTCAGAAAAGCTTTTAAGGCAAATTTCCTGGAGCTCAGTTTTAGTCATATTTCATAGACTGATAGCTTCATTATTTTCTGAATAATCTGCAGTTTCATTTTTATTTCCTTGATGGCTAGAATACTTAAAACTTATTTACAAAATTTTTCTAGGTGGTTTTTTCCCTTTCATTTCTATTTGTCATTCATTTTCAGTTCCATTGGACTGTGGAGATAAAATGCCATTTACATTATTTAAGGATTTTGGAATTTAATGAGGTTTTCCTTGTGGCTTACTTTGGGGTTGGGTTTCGTAAATGCTCGGTGGGGCTCTTGAAGAGAAGGTATGATTTCAGTTTGCAGGACAAAGCATTCTTTCCGTGGCTATGAGACCAGCCTGAGAAATTAGGAAAATCAGACCTTCTACAACTATTTTTCTTCACAATTTAAGAGAAGTGTTTGAAAAATAACCGAATAATGTGGTTTTGTTGATTATAATTCTCAAGGGTTTGCCTATGGCTTCAATGCTCTTCCTTTTGTGGCTTGCACCATTGATTACTATAGGAGAACGTTCTGTCCCAAGTAATAAACATGGAATTCAATGTTGATTTTATTATTATTGTCTCCTTTGCTTTCTTTTTGTTTGCATCTGCCTGGCTTATTGTTGCCAGTCCTTTTACTTATGCTCTATATCTTCTCTTTAACATTTACAGTAATTACATTGTTCTGTAACTATAGTTATTCAAATATATTCCTATTTAGATCTTTTCTGTGTTATATACTAATAATTAGAATGCCTAGGGCAGAGTAAAGACTGAACAGATAGAATCTTTGGTATTACTGTTGCCTAATCAAGTTAAAAGATATTATTTTCTTTAAAATGGTAGACTCACAAGCATGATAAATTTGTAAATCCAAAAACATTAGAACAATTTTCTTCAAACTTTAATTTTAAGGTTAAAATTTCATCCATATTATGGGGGGAAAAAAGTGGAACCCAAGAAAAATAAAATTTAAATATAGTCTCTTGCTTTGGCCCATCCTATAGTTTCCAGAGATTACTTTCTTCAGATAAAAAAAAAAAAGTTTATTTACTTATTTTGAGAGAGAGAGAGAAAGTGTGAGCAGGAGAGGGGCAGAGAGAGTGGAGGAGAATCCTGATGTGGGGCTTAAATCCATGAACCATGAGAGCATGACCTGAGCTGGAGTCAGACACTCAATAGACTGAGCCACCCAGGTGCCCCCAGGCCACACTATTATAATACCATTGACTATATTCTTTGTGCTGTGTCTTTCATCCCTGCGACCCACTCATTCCATAACTAGAAGCTGGTATCTCCCACACCCTCCCCTCTGGCAACCATCAGTTTGTTTTATGTATTTATGGTCTATTACACCTTTTTGTTTATTTTATTCATTTTTTTTAGATTCCATATAAGTGAAATCATATTGTATTTGTCTTTGTCTGACTTATTTCACTTAGCATAATACCCTCTAGGTCCATCTGTGTTGTCAAAAGTGACAAAGTATCACTTTATTTTTACGGTTGTGTGTGTGTGTGTGTATAGCACATCACCTTTATCCATTCATGTATTGATGGACACTTTAGTTGCTTCTGTACCTTGGCTATTGTAAATAATGCAGTAAACATAGGGGTTTATATATATGCATCTATATAAATATATATATATATATATTTTTTTTTTCAAACCAGTGTTTTCATTTGCATTTGGTAAATACCCCTTAGTGGAATTTCTGGATCATATGGTGTTTCTATTTTTAATTTTTTGAGGAATCTCCATACTATTTTCCACCGTGGCTGCACCAATTTACATTCCCGCCAATTGTGCATAAGTGTTCCTTTTCTTCCCCACATCCTCACCAACACTTGTTGTTTCTTATCTTTTTGATTCTGGCCATTCCTACAGATGTAAGTTGATATCTCATTGTGGTTTTGATTTGTTATTTCTCTGATGATTAGTGATGATGAGCATCTTTTCATGTGTCAGCCATCTGTAAATCTTCTTTGGAAAAATGCCTATTCAAGTCCTCTGCCCATTTTTTATTGGATTGTTGTGATTTTTTTTTTTGATGTTTAGTTGTCTAAGTTATTAATGTATTTTGGATATTAACCCCTTATCAGATATATCATTTGCAAATATCTTCTCCCGTTTGATAGGTTGCCTTTTTGTTTTGTTGATGGTTTCCTTTACTGTGTAAAAGCTTTTTATTTTTATATAGTCCCAGTAGTTTATTTTTGCTTTTGTTTCCATTGCCTGAGGAGACATCTAGAAAATTGTGGTTAAAACTGATTTCAAATTACTACCTATGTTTTCTTTTAGGAGTTTTATTATTTCATATCTCACATTTAGGTCTTTAATTCAGTTTGAATTTTATTTTTGTGTATAGCTTAAGAAAGTGGTTCAGTTTCACTCTTTTGCATGTGGCTGTCCAATTTTCCCAGCACCATTTGTTGAAGAGACTGTCTTTTCCCCATTGGATATTCTTTTTTTTTTTAATTAATTAATTAATTAATTTATTTATTTCAATATATGAAATTTATTGTCAAATTGGTTTCCATACAACACCCAGTGCTCATCCCAAAACCCCATTGGATATTCTTGCCTCCTTTGTTGCAGATTAATTGGCCATATGAGTGTGAGTATATTTCTGGGCTCTCCAGTTTGTTCTATAAAATCATTTGTTTCTGATCCTGTAAAAAGTGCTGTCGGTATTTTGATAGGGATTGCACTGAATCTGTAGATTGCTTTGGATATATTCGTTCTCTCCATTTGTGTCATCTTTAATCTTTTTCATCCGTGTTTTATGGTTTTCCAAGTACAGGTCACTCACTCCTTAGTTAAGTTTGTACTGAGGTATTTTCTTCTTTTTGGTGCAATTGCAAATGGAGTCGTTTTCTTAATATCTCTTTCTGCTACTTTGTTATTAGTGTTAAGAAACACAGGTGATTTCTGTGTAAATTTTGTGTCCCGCATCTTTATTGAATTCATTTATTATTTCTAATAGTTTTTTGGTGGGGTGCTTAGGGTGTTCTATGTATAGTATTATGTCATCTGCAAATAGTGACCGTTTTACATCTTCCTTACCAATTTGGATGCCTTTTATTTCTTGTTGTTGTAGCTAGTACTTGTTGAATAAAAGTGGTGAGAGTGGGGGGCACCTGACTGGCTCAGTCAATTAAGCATCTGACTCCCAATTTCAGCTCAGGTCATGATCTCACAGTTCAGAGCCTGCTTGGGATTCTTTCTGTCTCTGCCCCTCCCCTGCTCTCTCAAAATAAATATTTTTTTAAAGTACTGAGAATGGACATCCTTATGTTATTCCTAAACCAAGGGGAAAAGCACTTAGTTCTTCACCATTAACTATGATGGGCTGTAGGTTTCTCATATATCTATGGCCTTATTCATTTTGAGGTATGTTCCCTCTAAACCTACATCACTGAGAGTTTTTTAACATGAATTGAATGTTGAATTGTGTCAAATGCTTTTCTACATTTATTGAGATGATATGATTTTTATGGTTCCAGAGTGCTTTCAAGTTCAGTCGTGTCACTCCAGGGAATGTGACAGCTGTGCAGAAAAACAGCCTTTGGTAAGTGAAAGTGAATAGTGGGAGTCACCTGAGTTACTCATGGATGCTGTTTACCATTAGGAGTGCTTTCAGCACCAATAGCCCAATAGCGACTTAAACCATTAGAACACTTATTCTTACCAGCTTTATTAAAATACAGTTGACAGGGGCGCCTGGGTGGCGCAGTCGGTTAAGCGTCCGACTTCAGCCAGGTCACGATCTCGCGGTCTGTGAGTTCGAGCCCCGTGTCAGGCTCTGGGCTGATGGCTCGGAGCCTGGAGCCTGTTTCCGATTCTATGTTTCCCTCTCTCTCTGCCCCTCCCCCGTTCATGCTCTGTCTCTCTCTGTCCCGAAAATAAATAAACGTTGAAAAAAAAAAAATTAAAAAAAAAAATACAGTTGACATATAGCATTGCATAAGTTGAAGGTGTACAATGTGATAATTTAATACACATATATTGTGAGACCACAATAAGGTTGGCTAACACTTCCATCACCTCATATAATTACCTTCTTTTGTGTGTTTGGTGATAAAATGTACTACTAGCAAGTTTCAAGTACATAATACAGCATCGTTAACTACAGTTGCTGTGTTGTATACTACACTTGATTCCCAGAGTTTATTCATCTTATAACTGGAAGTTTGTAGCCTTGACCGTCATCTCCCTATTTCCCTACCCTCCAGCCCCTGGTAACTACCATCTACTTTCTGAGGTTGCCTGAGGTTTGAAGTATCTCAAACAGAAAGGATGGGGACGGGGGCATAAAAGATCTTTTGCCTCATGCAGTTGTTTAAATCAGGGGAACAAGTCTTATTCGCAGCTTCTCCGACAGATGTTACCTGGAATTGGGTAGCACGACCTGCTCCGATTAATCTCTGCAATATGCAGATTGTCCTGATTCATCACTAAGGGCTGGGATTCAGGCAGACTAAACAAAAATTGCGTATTATGCTACACAGGTATATTTCTGGTAATAGCCACCTTTTGTGGATTAGCCTATTCACACAGGCATAGATACATCAAGTTCTGATTAAAGCAGCAGTGTTTTGAGAAAATTATAAACTGTATGCGTAAGAAGGATAAACCCTCTCCAAATTACCTAATCTCATGTTTCCAGCTCATGTTTCTGGCTCCAGTTATAGCAACACCAGGCAGCACAGGGCAGCGAAAATAGCATGGTCGGAGGAAGGCGGACCCTGACCCTGATTCCACGACTTATCACCTGTCACCTTGGAAAAGGTACTTAAGCCCTGCCCCTCACTTTTCTCAGTTGTAAAAGATGAAGATACTATCTTTCATGTTAAGGGAACTGTGAGGACTAAATGAGATAGTGAATGGAAATCATACAGATGTTTGATGACTAGTAAGTACAATTTGGCAGTTCCTGGGCTTGTGTGTAAGACAGCTGTTAGAAGAAATATTTCCTGCCCTCCAGGAGCTTAAGGATAAGTGGGCAAACATTTGGAAGGGAAGTGTGTTAGAAGAAAGGGCATTAATACAATTAAGGGACATTTCTTTCAAATCGATATAAATTACGTTGCATACCAGCGGCTAAAAATAAACATTTGTTCACTACCCTACTGAGGATTACTTGATTAGGTCCTGATGTATCACTTGGAAGTAATGGCTGTTTTCTAAATAATAAAACGGTCATAGAAATTATGAGGAAACTTCCGGCTAATTTGCTAATGGAGCACTGTTTCTATGGGGTGGTTATTTATAGAGCTAAATTAAAACTGTGTGCTGTGAGAATAATCATTATAAAACAGGAGTTCCCAGTTACTGAATACTTCTATCCCAAGTTTTGTTCCAAATACTTTACATGGATCAGCTCTTTCAAGCCCACAACAATCCCGTGAGGTGAGCAGTATTATCATCTCCATTTTTCTGATCAGAAAATGAGGACCAGAGAGGTTACACGACTGTCTCAAGGTTGCAAAGCTGGTCATAGACAAAACCAGAATTTGAACTCAAGGATTCTGGCTCTGGAGCCCATGTTCCTGACAGCTCCACTGTATAGTCTTTCGTTGGAACCAGAGCTGGGATTAGCTGGTTCAGCTGTTGAAGCAAGGACAATACTAATTAGCCTGTCTCTGTGAACAGGTGGCAGTTTGTCCTCAGGGACAGCTAAATAAGAAGGTTTAGTTTTGCTCTACCTGTTCAGGAACAGGATGTGGATAACGCTTGGATTCCTGATGGGGAGGGGTGGGGGAAGGGATGTTCCATCACAGATGGGCCCAGATCACCCACCCTCGACCTCTTTAAATGGCTGCACTGTATGGGTAGGAGCAAGACTAGTGAATTCCATCTCTTCAACAGCCTTGTTGAAGCCAATAAATATTTGACTGAAACAAATATGAAGTTTAATTTCAGACATTGGCAAGTTCAAACAAAACCTTGATTATCAGAGTAGAAAAGAGAATTTGTTCTACCATGGGAAACAGTGTACCAAATACCCAAGTGCAACAACAACTGTGCAGAAAGAAGACAAGTAACTTGAAGACACTTTATTAAGATCAAAGGTTTTCCATTACATTCGTTTATAAATCTTTACTAGTTAAGACGAAAATAAATAATAAAAATCTAGATCTTCGAGAAGCTTTGAATAACAGTTTCTGTAAATCTGCAAAGATTGCATGTTTTGTCGATTTTATATTACAATTTAGATACATTCAATCATTATACAATACCAGGAATGTCAGCCTTACATATATTAAGAACATTTATATGAGGAAGTAAAACAAGGGGGAAGAATATTTCAATTTCACCTTTTTATTTTTAACCAATTTGATTGATAATCATGGGAGTACAGAATTTCCTTCTTGATCTTGGATTTTAAATATATGGACTTAAAAATACGAACATTCCTCTTCTCCACTGGTGGCTGACACTCTGTGCTAGGAGCCGGCTGCTCCAAAAACTAGTGCATGAGGAACCCCACACGCATCTCTGTAGGCGTTGGAGGTCTGGGTGCAGACACAGAGTCCAGGGCCTTTTGCTACAATTGTCAACAAGGCCGTGGCCCTGCCTAACTCAGTTTTAACCTAAGTTCTAAGCATCCACGTGGCCATATAAATGTCACTTACAACACCATATAGACTAATAAAAGATTCCTTATCATTTTTAAAAGAACATTGCTCGGCTCTAGTGGGAAAAGGGAGAACGGTCTGGACAGTTAGATTTTTAAATAACACCCCATTGCTGACAGCAAAAAGCACTCAGTTTCCACAACATTACACTTACCCTCTACCTCCACGGTAAAGAATGTGGACTGCCTAAATTATTCAGACCACTGCCTAGATAATTACATGTTTCCCATTACTCTTCGTACAGGAAGTCTTGATTTATAGGAAATTTTAGTCTGTGTTCAACGAGGAATATATTCTACCCAAACTCTCTACGTAAGACTTGTATTTTCTTAGAGCAGCCATATAACTTTACGGCTGTAGCATCAGATCTGGGGACCCTTTTCCCCACTATCTTAAAAAACTAAATTGTTTGCTATTTAGTTAATAAACATAGAACTCGCTACTTGGATCATGTTAAGTAACATTTAGTCTGATTATTTTAGTGTGTGTATCAAGGCTATTGCAGTAGAGTTTTTGTCTCTGTTTCTAATGTGAAATCTGACCTGTCCGAAGGAAATCCAGTGGATAATGCTATGTCAAATGTGCCGTGCACATAGAACACGCTTGTGAGTCTGTGTATGAACAAAGGTCAAATATTTACATGGAATGTTGACCCTGACTTATACAACTATTTTAAGTTACGACATCTTTACATACAATTTACTTTACGAATAGCTCCATTTGATAATTAAAAAAATATGCCTTTCAAATATTTCATAAATATATAAAATTTCACTACATTCTATTTTTCTTTGAACATGACATCTAAACTCTCTTTACAAATGAACAAACAAAATATTTTCTGTTTGGAAGTTACAGATGCAGTGAGTTTTGATTGGCTGGGTCTTACTGCAGGCAAGAATGACATGACATGTTCTCTTATACAACTTATGGTCATTTTACGGTCTTGAGCTACGTGAATTGTTTGAAGTTCGGTAGTAACCAAGAAAAATGAGAGCCCATCTAAATATTTACAATACAAGAGTCTGTCTTAAAAGTCTAGAAAAATGGCAAGATTAGGATGGTATCTGACCAGTGTTAAGAATTATTTTGATGATGCCGAGGTAAGTTAACATTACATGAAAAGTTTTCTAAAATATGTCTTAGTGCAATTTAAATATATGATCAATTGCACAGGTGAAAAATGATCACATTTTTAACTGTATCAGTTAAAACATCTACTTTTAGATGTAATGTAAAACATCTACTTTTAGAATAGGTATCACATTCTTACAATTTATTGGGAAAATCCAAAGCCAGCTAGAATCACCTCTTTGGTGACTCTAGAACTCCTGTTTGAGGATTGACAAATAAAAACGTCCTTTATAATCGTTACTTGCCCCAAGATATTACCATCCTGATAAAGATTAATACATAAGGAAAGGCTTTTAGTTACGGATATAATCATTTTTAAAAGTCCATCTTCCCTTCTTAAACATTTGAGTCACTGATATGTAGTCATAAAAAGGCCTTCTCAAGCTATAACACGAAGGCCACTGTGAATATATTGTATATATGTAAGAAAAAGGTTGCACTTTAAAATAATAAGGGGATGCCTTACTGTTAGCCTCGGTAAATCTATAATGACCCATCCAAAGAAGAGCAAAGATGTCCTGTTTCTTTGGAGCTGTTCAAGGCTGCTAACTTAATACCTTTCAACTGCTAACCCACAAACTTGATGGCAGGGCCCACGTCTGAGACCAACTGAAGCACTGAACTCCAATATCTATTCTCTAGCTATTTCTCTCTAAAACGTCCAACCTCATCTTGGAGCTAGAACTGCATGTTAAAGACAATCAGAAGGTTCAAAGCTCTGCTCAGAATACGGTGCTGTGTGGATTTTGATTTTGGATCTTATACTCAAATATTGTGTTTGAAATAAGGCTGCAAAAAGATACAAACAAAACCAGCATTCAGTTTTAACCAAGATTGCACATCTACAACAGTGATATAGATTAAAAAAAAAACCCTACCACCAAAATGGTAACTGATTCCATCATGCACTCTGCAGAAAAGATGCTCATAGGACCTCCCTTAGTTATGAATGTAACCAGCTCACTGGAACCCAGTGGGTTTCTGTCTCTAACTTGTCAAAAGTTGTCTTTAGCTCATTGAATGCCACGGTGAGGTCATCATTTACTATAATTTTGTCAAAAAGATGGCCATATTGACTTTCCATTATCTGTGCAGATTTAATCATTTCCTGAAAGTCGTCTTCCTACAAAAGTAAAAAAAAAAAAAAAAAGGTTAACCAGGCAATTACATCACTTTACACGGATGCAAACATTTCCACAACTGTTTACTGAATGCTATTCTGTGTTCATTCTTTCAGCCACAAATGAAAATGACCCTCTTGAACGACAAGTTCTTCAGAGGTCATAGCTTCTAATACTCTCTCTCTGATCTGTTTGTAACTAAACTGCTCTGACAGAGTCAAAATTCCCACCTTTCCCAAAATTCGGGATTGTCAGTCACTAACTTATCATTACAGGATGTTTTGCTCAATATAACATAAAGATCTATTCATAGAAGCACAAAAAAGCCATTACAGTACAATCACTCAAAATGTATGTGCCTGGATACAATCTATCTTTTATCGGTTTTTGGATCACACTGTCTACTACATCTTCCAAAGGCAGTGGCTACTGCACGTACGATTTTGAGCAGCACTTATGTCTTCTTACTAAGCATCATCGTACTTACTGTAAAGGGCTTTGCAGCACCCTGGTCATCTCTGCTTGAGATAATCTTTGCATTTTTCCTTGTCTCCCTCAAACGCTCTATTGATGGAGGCTTTATAAATATCACGTAGGGCTTAAATTCTAGGGTCCTTAAGTGTTTCACTGTCTGCAAGGAAGAAAATCAGTTTTCTTACATTTCTTCATAATGTCATGAGTGAATTTTACAGTCAAACTGAAGTTTCTTTCAAAGGAGAAAGAAATTATCTAATTCAGGCCAGTAGCTCTTTCAATATATTATTCAATTCGTTGTTGACAATAAATATTAATATCAATAAGTTATATATGAATATATGTTAATGATATTAATAAGTAATATTATAGAATGTTGAATAAATTATTAATGAATATCAGTATTAATGAATACCCCTGAAAAGATGTCGGAGCACAGAACTTGCCTTTTAAAATGTTTTGAAATGTCATAATACTGAACAGAAGCAGCTAAAAATATCATAAAACTGGTTTTTAAATCAAATACTTAAAGGATGCCATTGAGTTAAAAAGCTGTCTGCACATGAAAGTCTTCCAAACATCCCATGTAAGCCTTTTCCTGATCTCACACGAGTTCTCCTTTTGTCCTTTTGTCCTTCGGAGTGTCCTAAAAGGGCAAGCTTCCTGCTCTCCATGAAGCTTGTCAACACTTCCCCGTCAATATTTTATATTATTTACACTATGCTTCTGAGGACTCATCTGCAGTCAAGGGGGACTGGTAAAGGGGTGGGAGTTAAGGGATACTCTTGAGCCATAGTCAGAGCCTCCCTAGAATGTGAATACAAATCACAAACTCCCCTGAGGAGTTAGGCAGACAGGTTATGTGGGGTGGGGTTGGGGAGAGATGGGCTGTACGGCTGGTGAGGCTCTGTGGACATATTGCTGGAACCACACTGAGGGACTTGGACACAACCAGAGCCAGGGCTCCGGCAGAGAGGGGTTGTATAAGCAGAAGCATCCTATTCCTCACCGGCGCCCAAGTTAAGGAGTCAATCACCCTACTGATTCTTGGGACTCTTTTTACTTCAGACTCATCTTCCTGAAGAGAAGCCAAGGGCTTCTCTGGGTCATTATGGCTCTTGGAGGTTGTGCACCCTAAGGTGTATCCATCAGTGAAGTGAGAATCTGTGATCCCTGGGTAACAAGGAAGATGCTACGGGTTGGATCTCTGCTGGAGGATATGTGGTTCGACAAGAACCGAATGGCTTCATCCACTGGCACCCTCAGTCCAGAGTGTTCACAGGTGTTCCCAGGATGCCGGCAAAGATCTCCCTGACAGCTGCGAGCAGGGTCTCGTTCAGTATAATTCCTGTGAGACGCCCCACAGCTCTACGTGGGGGGCTTACACTTCTAGGACATGTACAGAGTCAAACTCAAAGAAAGAGGGCCAAGAACCAAAATGTCCATTGTAAAAATTACAAACACTTATAATAATACATGATACTTAAGAATACATTATACTTGGGGTGTGCCTGGGTGGCTCAGTCGGTTGAGCGTCTGCCTTCAGCTCAGGTCATGATCTCGCAGTTCATGAGTTCAAACCCTGCATCAGGCTCTGTGCTGACAGCTCAGAGCCTGGAGCCTGTTTCAGATTCTGTCTCTCTCCCTCTCAATCCACACCAGCCCCGCCCACCTCTCTCATGCTCTCTCTCTCAAAAATAAACATTAAAAACAGTTCGTTGTTCACTTACGTGAGGCTGCACGTCCAACAAACAAACTTTGTTTTTCGCCAGGACAGAACGAACTGAGTCAATACTTGTGCCGTAGTAATTGTTTTTATATTCCCCATATTCAATAAACCTGTAGGAAATCGGACATGTGTCAGAGCCATTTGCGAATTAATTATACACATAAGTGGAAAGACATAATTCATATATATAAACGATATTCTTGCTGAACATGTAATTTTCTTTTACTGTGTTCAATAAAATAAATAGGGCCAAGTACTCCAGAATGTCAATTTAAAAAAATCTTTTATTTTACATTTTCACATCAGTAACACTTGCTTGTATTACACTGAAACAGAAAAAAGTACTTTAGTCCACCAGTACTCTGTTTGCCATCACCTCTTTTTCAGAACTAATGCAATGCAATAAAACAGTGAATAAACCAAACAATAGAAACTACTGAAATTTCACCATGCGCTACGGAATAACCAAGCTCAGCTTTAGAACTACAGCAGGAACTGGTTGGTGGCTAATGGAACCAGGGCAGCCGATTATGTGCTATAAAAACACAATCGCCGTGCCAAACGTGGAAAAAAGCATTTTGATGTTTCAATAAAATCCCCAAATCCTACATTAAAACACACATTGCTCCCCAACACCCTCCATTATCCATGCTTAAGCAAATGGAAGACCTGGGGAGGTGGAGGAAGCCGAGCTGGCCAGGGGATTTAGTACAAGCAAGGCGATTAACATTATTTTAATTTTTTTTTTTTTTTTGAAGAGTCAGTGAGGGAGAGAAGTGTGTGTGGAGGAGAGTGTGGACGTAGGGATCTATGACATAGCTGTTAGTTTTCTGAAATAAAATTCTATTCACATATGTTAAGATTCAATTAGTTGAGGTCACAATAACATACTAGGAACATTCCCTCATTTTTCAAAATAATTCCTACACACTTAACTCACCACAAACACAGCAGCTCTAGGTTATTAAAAAATTACAGGTGAAGATTGGTAACGAGTGTTATCACCTTCTTATCAGTTTCAAATATTATAAAACCGAAAATATATTTCAAATGGCTCAGTTGCCTAAAACTGGACACGTAGGCACATGCTTAAAAACAATGGTTACACACAAAAAAAAACTTCCACATACTTGTTATTTTGTACATCTGTCTCAAACAAATGCTTGGAAATGAAAATATATTCCACACCGTCACTCTCCTGGCTTCTTCTTGCTCTGGTAGTGTCTGTGATTTAATTAAAAAGAGTTTACAAAAGTCTGTATCAACCATCCTGAGGAACATACTAAAAAAGAAATCATCATGTATTAAAAGTGCTTTTTCATAAACCAGACTTAAAAACTTACAAGAAAGCCAATTAGCCAATAAAGTGTCATTAATTCAGAATTTCCATCGATATAAAAACATATTGAAGATCGATTCAAAATTAAACTGCATCGTGTCTGTGCTATTCATTATCTTGAAGGTGCTCTAAATAAAAACAGTTATCTTAACCCTCGAGGAAAAACTCGTTTCTTTCGCAGATAATATGATTATCATATTTATTATCATATTCACTGAAGCAAGTCTAACGCCCACTAGGTTGTAAGGTAAACTCTGAAATGACTTTACTGTCTTCTACACACAGCAGATAGGGAGGATGCCATCAATAACTGAACGAAGTCAAAGATCTCCAGGTGCCATTCATTCCTCCTTTGCAAAAGTATAAACACCTTCTTAGAATACTACTGAACCCCCAAACATTCAGTAATTTTACCTATTTGCTACTAAATTATAATGGAGGAGAAAACACAAGGACTAATTTTAAAACGAGAACCAAACCTAAGGAGTTGCAGTGCCGATATGGCACGTGAAAGACTGACTACGGCCCATCTTTCCTACTGATTACAACTAAAAACTCTGCGCCCAAGACAAACTATCCGAGCACTTTTATTTATTTTTTATTATTATTTAAAAATGTTTATTCATTTTTGAGAGACAGAGACAGCCCACAAGTGGGACAGGGGCAGAGAGAGAGAAGGAGACACCGAATCCGAAGCAGGCTCCAGGCTCTGAGCTGTCAGCACAGAGTGCGACATGGGGCTCGAACCCCTGAACCATGAGTTGAGAACCCGAGCCGAAGTTGGATGCTTAACTGACTGAGCCACCCAGGCGCCCCCCGAGCACTTTTAAAATAAATAAAGCAGGTTGTGTCGGGAAATCAACAGGCGTGGGGCAGAGTTTTAACTTTTATTTCCTCTTTGTTTTGCCCTGAGGGTGGGAACAATCACAGAGCATCATGGTGTTATGTGTGACTAAATTGCAGTGTAGGAGCCCTTATTAAGAAAAAACAAAAAAGTCCTTAAAAACTGAAGTGTGTGGAGGTAATCCAGGAAGACTGGAGGAGATATTCTAATCCTGAGTAGGAAGGAATACTAGCTGAAGAAAAAACCCTGAGCTATACACATGCAGTTTGGACTCCAGCTAACATAGCAACATTTTACAACAGAGTTTAGGACACAGAAGTGTCAGCCTAACCCCTCAATAACAGCAGCACAGAACACATCCAAACCAACATAGAAAAGGCTTATTAGAAAACTGAGCTGTGAACTCTGTACACAAGTATCAGACTCCCCCGAACTACATGTGACAGAGATGACCCAAACCAGTGTAGCAAGAGGTTTAGAGAACTGAACTGAGATTTAAACCACAACTGACAATGAGACAGAACTTATAGTCTAAACATAAAATGGTTGATTACTTGCTAAAGTAAAAACATTCTCCAGAATGTTGATTCCCCTATATAGTCTGCTTGCTTTACTCATTTTCAAAGTGCTCAGACAGTTGTCCTGGGGCCAGAGTTTTTAGTTGTAATCAGCAGGAAGGATGGGCTGCTTGCCATATTCGCACTGCAACTCCTCAGGTTTTTTGTTTTTTTACATTTATTTATTTTGAGAGAGAGAGAGCATGTGAGCAGGAGAGGGGCAGAGAGAGAGGGAGAGAGAGAATCCAAAGCAGGCTCCGTGCTGTTAGTGCAGAGTTTGATGTGGGGGTCGATCGCATGAACCATGAGATCATGACCTGAGCTGAAATCAAGAGTCAGATGTTTGAGCCAACCAGGAGCCCATTTATTTCTAAAGTTAATCCTGTATTTTCTGTTCCATTATAAGCAGGACCTAGAGTTGATACAACATTGCATTCATAATATCCAGGATGCAATTAGGGGTGCCTGGGTGGCTCAGTCGGTTAAGTGTCAGACTTTGGTTCAGGTCATGATCTCGCAGTTCGTGAGTTCAAGCCCCGCATTGGGCTCTATGCTGACGGCTCAGAGCCTGGAGCCTGCCTCAGAATCTGTCTCTCTCTCTCTCTTTGCCCCTCCCCCAGTCACTCTCACTCTCTCTCTCTCCTCAAAAATAAAGATTAAAAAAACTTAAAAGAAATTATTCAACATAAAAAAAAAACACACATAAAATAGGACCAGTTCTCAAGGGGAAAATGATAGATGGCAACTCTGAATGAACAAGAAGTTAGGACTATCAAGCAAAGAATAAGGCAACTATTACAACTGTGTTTTATAAGGTAAAGGACAATACACCTGAAATGAACGAAGATATGCACTCTTAGAGAAATGGAAACTATAAAGAAGAACCAAGTGGAAATTTTGGAACTGAAATATACAATATCTAACAGAAACAAATCACCAAGTGGGCTCAGCAGCAGAATGGAGATGACAGAGAAAAAAAAACCAGTGAACTTGAAGTAGGTCAATAGAAATTATAAAATCTGAGCAACAAAGAAAAAAAGACTGAAAAGATATAAATGGAGCCCCAGGGACCTGTATAACGTATGTGTAATTCGGATGCCAGAAGGAGATGAAAAAGAGATTGAGGCCAAAAAAAATGTATTAGCCAAAAACTGCTAAAATTTGGTGAAGACATAATGTTTACAAATTCCCAAAGTTACAACAAATCTCAAATAGGATAAGTTCAGAGAAAAATCATGCCTAGACACTAAAACCAAAGTACTAACAGCCAAAGATACAGAAAAACATTTTGAAAGCATCTAGAAAATCCAATACAGTACATGTGAGGAATACTGATTCCAGATTTATTATATTATTATAAATCATAAAAACAAGAACTCAATGAAATAATATCTACACTTAAGGTACTGAAAGAAAAGAATTTCACCCAAAATATCCTTCAGGAGAAAAAGGCAAAATAAACACCTTGTTAGAAGAGAAACCAAGAAAATTTATCAGCAGATGTGTTCTAAAAGAATATTCAAGGAAGGTTTTAGGCTAAAAGGAAATGTTAAGAATGAAATCTATATCTTCAAGGAATGAAGAGCAACAGAAAGAATGAATAGAAATAGAAGTTTGCTTTTTTCCTCTTAAGTTCCTTAAAATACGTATTAAAATATATTTATATATGTATATATTATATATACATATACAACTGATTTAAAAGTTTTAATATTATCTGGTAGAGTTTCCAATGTATGCAAACATGATATATTTGTCAATTACCACAAAAAGGACTATATAATTGAAAGGTTTCTATATTTTATGTGAAATGGCATGAAGATAACTCCGAATGATTAGGTATAAGCATGTTGTAATCCCTACAGCAACCAGTAACAAGTAATACAAAGACATATAAGCAGAGAGCAAATAGGTAAACTGAAATGGAACGTTAAAAACCATTCTAATAATAATAATAATAATAATAATAATAATAATAAATAACAGTAGAAAAAAAATAAAAAGAAGGCAAAGGATAAACAGAAAAACAATAAAATAGTAGCTTAAATTTAATCATTTTCATAATTCGGGAAATGTTAATTGGTTTGTATACTCCAATCAAAAGGCAGAGATAGAAAGGGTGAAAAAGATCCTAGTACATGCTATCTATTAAGTCTATAAGAAAGACACATTAACTACAAAGACACAGATAAGTTGAAAGTGAACAGATGGAAGATAGTACATATACCATGTAAACAGTAAGCATAAGGCAGCTGAAGTGGCTACTTTAATACCAGATAAAAGAGATTCCAAGAAAAAGAGTATTACAAAATACTCTTTGTATAAAGAAGAACACTTCATAATGATAAAAGAGAAAATTATGAGAATTATAAATTTGTACACACATAACAAAACTTTAAAATACATGATGCAAAAAGTGGCTGAGTTAAATGAAGAAATGGCAATTTCACAACCAGAATAAGAGATTTTAATGCCTCTCAACAACTGATAGAACTAGACAAAATATCAGTAAGACACACGTGACCTAAACACTACCACCAACCTTTGGAGCCTAATTAATACCTATGTAACACTACATCCAATACATGCAGAATACACATTCTTTTCAGGTGTACATGATGCGTTTGTCGAAAGGAAGATCATATGCTGGGCCAATAAAAAGTCCCAACAAATTTAAAAGAACCCAAATCATAAAAGAGTAAATTCTCTAGCCATAACATAATTAAAAGCCAGTAATAAGATATCTAGGAAAATCTCAAATATCTGAAAATTAAATAACGCACTTCTAAATAAAGATTCAAAGATGAAATAATAAATATTGTGAAGGACATAACAAGGAATAATATACAACCTATTACAGTTACAGGATGGAACATGGTGCAAAGCAGGAAACTTATACCTTTAAATGCTTATATTAGAAAAGAAGATCTAAACTCTATGACTGAAAGTTCATCTTAAAATATGCTAGAAAGAGGGGCACCTCGGTGTCTCAGTAGGTAAAGCATCTGACTCTTGGTTTCAGCTCAGGTCATGAATCTCACTTTCATGAGTTCGAGCCCCACATCAGACTCTGCACTGACAGTACAGAGGTTGCTTGGGATCCTGTCTCTCCCTCTCTCTCTGCCCTGCCCCCACTCCTGCGGTCTCTCTCAAAATAAATAAATAAACTTTTAAGATGTTGCTACAAAGAAAACATCACAGTACACCCAAACCAAGGAGAAGAGAATAACAACAGAAATTAATACCAAAAAAAAGACAATAAAGAAAAACAACAAAATTTAAAAACCTAATTACAGTGATCAAGAAAAAGAGAACAGGGATGCCTGGGGGAATCAGTCTTTCTCTCATGTTTTCTCTCTCTTTCTCAACATAAATAAACAAAGATCTTTCTTTTAAAAAAAGAAAAACAAAGATCACCAATATAAAAAATGAAAAATGAGTTATTATCAGAGATCCTATGGACACTAAAAAGGATTAGAGAATATTACGCATTACTTTATGCCAACATATTTGACAATTTAGATGAAATAGATACATTTCTTGAAAAGTATAAAGAATCAAAATTGAAACAAGAGGAGGCAAAATATCTGAATAGCCTGTCAAATAAATCAAACTTATTTTTTAAAACCTTCCCCCAAAGAAAATTCCAGGCCTAGATGGCTAATGAAGTCTATCCACCATTTAAGAATGAAATAACACAAATCTTACATCAACATATTTCTGCATAAAGAGGAATCACTGCTTAATTCATTTTATGATATTAGTACAAACTAATTGCACAACCTATCAAAGACATTAGAAAACATTACAGACCAATCTCCATCAAAAGTTTAGATGCAAAAGTCCTCAACAAAATTATTAGCAAGTTAAATTCAGCAATATATTTTTTAAAAAGATAAGAGATCGTAACCAAGTAGAGTTTATCTCGATAATAAAAAGTTGGCTGAACATTTGGACATCAATGGAATTCACCATATTAACAGAATGAAGGATAATACATGATCCTTTCAATGTATCTAGAAAAATCAGAAAAAAATTCAGTGGCCATTCATGACAAAAAGCATCTGCAAACTAAGATTCACAGGGAGTGCCCTCAAATAAATAAAGGGCATTGATGAGTAAACATCACACTTAATGGTGAAAAAGGGAGTTGTTTTCCCTTGAGATCAGGAACAAGGCAAGTCTGCTAAGTAACAACGTAAAATATAACTTGAAATGGATCAAGACCTAAGTGTAAAATGTAAAATTATAAAACTTCTAGAAAAAGCAGAGTGTCTTTGTGACCCTGAGACATAAAAGATTTTTAGATAGAACATAAGCACAAAACATGATAAGTGAGACTTTGTCAAAATTAAAAACTTTTGGTCTTTGTAAAACACCAGTAGAAAATGAAAAGTTAACCCACAGACTGGAAGGAATATGTGTATAACTTATTTATCATATCAAGGACATGTATCCAGAATATATAAAGAATTCCCAAAACTCAATGAGACAATGCAATTTTTTACACGTCTATTTATTTCGAGAGAGCACACAAGCAGGGGAGGGGCAGAGAGAGAGAGAGAGAATCGCAAGCAGCCTCTGTGCTGTCAGTGCAGAGCCCAACGTGGGGCTGGATGTCATGAACTGTGAGATTGTGACCTCAGCTGAAATTAAGAGACTCACGCTTAACCGACTGAGGCCCTCTGACAATGCATTTTTTTTTTAAATGGCAAACTATTTGAATAGGCATTTTGCCAAAGGTGCATAAATGACTGGGTCCACAAAATGACACTCAATATCATTAGTTATCAATTAAATGCAAATTGAAGTACAATGAAATAGCACTACACACATACAAGCATACCTCGTTTTACTGTGCTTTATTTTGCTTCACAGATATTTTTTTTTTCTTTTAAACAAACTGAAGGTTTGTGGCAACCCTGTGTCAAGCATCAGCATCATTTTTCCAACAGCATTTGCTCACTTTGTGTCTCTGTCACATTTTGGTAATTCTCACAATATTTCCAACTTTTTCATTATTATATCTTTTATTGTAACCAGTGATCTTTGATGTTACTATTGCAGTCATTCTGGAGTGCCATGAACTGTGCCCACATAAGATGGTGAGCTTAATCAACAAACGGTGTGTGTGTTCTGGCTGCTCCACTGACTGCCCATTGCCTGATCTCTCCCCGTCTCCTCGGGCCTCCCTATTCCCTGAGACACAACAATATTGAAATTAGGCCAATGAATAACTCTACAATCGCCTCTAAGTGTTCAAGTGCAAGGAAGGGCTGTATGGCTCCCACTTTCAGTCAAAAGCTAGACACGATTAAGCCTAGGGAGGAAGGCATGTGGAAAGCTGAGACAGGCTGAAAGCTAGGCCTCTTGCACCGAACAGTCAAGTTGTGAATGCAAAAGAAAAATTCTTGAAGGAAATGAGAAGTGCTACTCCAGTGAATGCACGTGAATCGGCCTTATTGCTGACTTGGAGAGAAGAGCCAATCAGCCACAACAGTCCTGTAAGCCCAAGCCCGACTCCCTTCAATTCTATGAAGGCAGCGAGAGGGGAGGAAGCTGCAGAAGGAAAGTGTGAAGCCAGCAGAAGTTGTCCCTGACGTTTAAGGAAACAAGTCATCTCTGTCACAGAAAAGTGCAGGGTGAAGCAGCAGATGCTGATGTAGAAGCTGCAGCAAGTTACCCAGAAGACCCAGCTGAGATAGGTCATTAATGAAGGTGCCTACACCAAGTGGATTTTCACTGTAAATCAAACAGCCTTATACTGGAAGAAGGTGCCATCTAGGCTTTCACAGCTAGAGAGAAGTCAATGCCTGGCTCCGGAGCTCTAAAGGACAGTCTACCTCGTTAGGGATGAATGTCATTGATGGCTTTAAAGCTGAAGCCAATGTTCACTGGCTGTTCTGAAAATCCCAAAGCCCTTAAGAATTATGGAAAATGTACTCTGCCTCTGCTCTATAAATGGAACAACAAAGCCTGTTTATCAGCACCTCTGTTTCCAACATGGTTTACTGGATGCTTTAAGCCCACTGTTCAAAGCTAGTGCTCAGATTCATTCTGAAATACTACGAAAGCACCTTGTCACCAAGAGCTCGGATGGAGATGTAAAACGGGACTAATGTTGTTTTCAAGCCTGCTAACACAACATCCATTCTGCAGTCCATGGATCAAGGAGTAATTCTGACTTTCAATTCTTACTAAGAAGTACATTTTTGTAAGGCTATGGCTGCCATAGATAGTGACTTCTCTGACGGATTTGGGCAAAATAAGTTGAAAACTGAATTATGGAAAGATAACTTTCTGGAAAGAGTTCACACTAGATGCTGTTAAGAACATTTCTGATTCATGGGAAGAGATCAAAATATCAACATTAACAGTTTGGAAGAAGTGGATTCCAATACTCATGAATGACTTTGAGGGGTTCAAGCCTTGAGTGGAGAAAGTCACTGCAGCTGGGGTGTAAATAGCGGGAGAATTGGAATTAGAAGTGGAGCCTGAAGATGGGGCCGAATTGCTGCCACCTTGTGATCAAACTTTAATGGATGAGGAGTTGCTTCTTACGGATGAGCAAAGAAAGTGGTTCCTGGATCTGGAATCTACCCCTGTGAAGATGCTGTGAAGACTGTTGAAATGACAACAGAGGACTGAGAATACTACATACACTCAGCTGATAAAGCAGCACAGTATTTGAGAGGATCAAGTCCAGTTTGGGGAGAAGTTCTACTGTGGGTCAAATGCTATCGAACACCAACCACTGCATGCTACAGAGAAAGTGTTTGTGAAAGGAAGAGTCAATAATGTGGCAAACTTCACTGTTGTCTTATTTTAAGAAGTTGCCACAGCCACCCCTGCCTTCAGCAGCCACCAACCTCAGGGCAAAACCCTTCCCCCAGAAAAAAAAAATGACTTGCTGAAAGCTCAGAGGACAGTAGCATTTTTTTTAGCAATAAAGTATTTTAAAATTAAGATGTGTACTTTTTTTGGCCTTAATGCTACTGCACACTTAATAGATTACAGTATAATCATAAATTTTATTTTTTTAAGCATAACTTCTATATGTACTGAGAAACCAAAAAATTCATTTGACCCACTTCATTGCAATATTCACTTTATTGTGGTGGTCTGGAACTGACCCTGTAATCCCTCTGAGACATGTCTGTATCACACTGAGAAAAATTTAAAAGGTTGACTCTAATACCCTCCGGTTCTACCCACGTTGCTGCAAATGGAAGGATTTCATTCTTTCTCATTGCCAAGTAGTATTCCATTGTATATATAAACCATATTTTATTTAAGTGAAATAAGTCAGAGAAATACAGATATCCTATATTTTCACTCATATGTGGAATTTGAGAAACTTAACAGAAGACCACGGGGGAAGGGAATGGGAAAACATTGTTAAAAACAGAGAGGAAGGGAGGCAAACCATAAGAGACTCTTAAATACAGAGAAAAAACTGAGAGTTCATGGGGAGGGGTGGGGGAGAGGGGGAAATGGGTGATGGACATTGAGGAGGGTACTTGTTGCGACGAGCGCTGGGTGTTGTACGTAAGCGATGAGTCACGGGAATCTACCCCCGAAACCAAGAGCACATGGCATAGACTGTATGTTAGCCAACTTGACACTATATATAAATAATAAATCAAAATAAATTAAAAAATAAAAGGCTGACAATACAAAGTGTTGGCAAAGATGTAGAACAACTAGATCTGGCATACACTGCCAGGGTTGTAAAATGGTATAACCACTTCAGAAATGGTTTGGTGAGGTCTTACAAAATTACCTATGTCCCAGCCATTCTACTCCTACTTATTTACCCAACAAAAACAAAAACATATATTCATCAAAATATCTAGCTTATAGGTTTATTTGTAATAACCCAAAACGGGGGGAACCCCCAAGTATCCATTAAAAGGTGAATGGATGGATCAACAAATTATAGTATTTCCATACAATGGAATACCACTCAGCAATGAAAAGGGATGTATTACTAATCTATGAAACAACCTTGGTGAATCTCAAACTCATGCTGGGTGAAATAAACTAACCCCTGCCCCCAAAGAAAATTGGGAACAATGTATAATTTCATTTATATAAAGTGCTAGATGAGTTAAACTAATCTATAGTTTCGGAATGTAGATCTGTGGTTGCCTAAGGCCAGGAGTAGAAGGATAGATTACGAAAGGCACGGGCAGATTTTTTGAGGAGACGGTAATATGCATTATGTTGATTGTGATGATGATTTCATACGTGTATATGTATGTTAAAACAGATCTAACTGTACCTTTTAAATATATGCAGCTTATCTATTTCAATTATATCCCAATAATATGTAAAAGGAAAACTGCAGAAAGGGGGGAAAAAGTAACCTAATACAAAAAGTAATTGATTTAAATTGAACTTAAATTTAAATTATATCCAAAATTTTAATTAACTTCTATTTAGTTAAAAGCATATTTTAATACAACATTCAGATCTTCTAAAACAGTTTTTCGTATTTCTACTGGTAAAGCACCAAGAAATTGTGCTATTCATTATGAAATGTCGCACCTTCTGCAGGAACAGCATGTAATACTAATAAATTTAATTCTTGTCATAAAAGCTAAGAATGAATTTCATGACAAATTCACTCTATTAAAGTGTAAATAACATAATACGCATCCACAAGTACGAAAGATCTTAAAAGTAGTATGATCCTCTGCTTTGGAATCTAGGGTTAATATGCATTTGTCATTTCAACAATTTAGTTGTTGTCTGCTGGCGTTCCTTTGGCAAATAGTAAGCTTCGTAAGAATGTACTGTTGAAAATCAAAACTGAGAATTTTATGTGCATTAATTTGCTTCTGGTGAACTGAGAAAAGGTTACCTTTGTTCAATTGTCACGGCAGAACACTCTGAAAATGTAGAACATACAGTGTTAAGGGTCACTGCCCTGACACATGGAGTCCCCTTGGGAGGGTTAAAAGTATTATTTAGAACTACCTCAAGTGAACAAGACATTTATGACACTGCCAAACACAGTTAAAAGTGAATGTACCTACAAAGTGCTTATCACCATCACCCCAAATTATCCAAGCCTGATGTAATTTTACTGTTGAAGAGTTTTATTGCTAATTGCAGTGAGGGATCATGGGAAATCTCACAAACTCATTAACGGTGAGGAATCCTGCAGAAGGGATCTGGAAGTTCTTAAGGGCAGAGAATTCAAAGGGAAAGATGGACACATTAACTATAATGCAGGCCACCACCTCACCATCGCTCACTTGTCAGAGTACTGTGTTCACCGTCAGACAAACATCAAACACATACGCGACAAACTCCACCTTCTTCCCCTGCTTCCCACAAAATTCACAAATAACTGCCATAATGAGATAAGAAAAAAAAATTTTTTTGAATTGGTACCCTAGTTTACATATATATATTAGAAATCTCAACTGAGGTTTTCTATAGACAAAGAAGTGTTACAGAACATGAGTCCTTTGAAACCTATGAAAACACATAACTGTGATATATGCCTTCACGAGAAACCACAAAGTGATTAACAGGTGTGGTTGACTGTGAGTGCCCAAAATTCCAGACTGTAAAGACTTGGGAATTCATCAAGAATTTGACATTTACTGCAATACTTTTTGTTAACTGCTTTATTTTAATTTACTGAGACAGCCTTTTGAAAGCCTGGTTATATTAATAGTCATTTAAATTTGTTGATGATAACCTAGAGCCTTAAAACAGTGTTGGTGCTGCTCACTGAGAATGAAATTTCCCACAGAGAAGCAAGACAGCAGAAAACAGGTCTCGGCCACCACTTTCTTTAAAAGCAACTTTCAATGTTTAATGTGGCAACATAGATATTTTTTAAAGATCGTATAATTTGTTCTGCCATTTTAGCCCAAGAGTGATAGTGCTTACCTCATTTAGCATCCTTTTAAATAATTTTTTTAATTGCAATAATTACAGATTCACAATAAGTTGCAAAAATAGTACAGAGCGGATTCTGTGTAACTATCATTCAACTTTCTCCAATGAAGGAAAGTGTTCATCTTCCATAACTGTAGCGCAGTCAAGACCGGAAAATGGACCTCAGCAAACCACAGTGAGCTAAACTACCAAGTATTTCTTTTTAACACTGAAAAACCTGAAGTATGCTCAACAGAAAAGTTCACATGTAAGCTTAACGAATTTCCACAGAATGAAAATACCCAGGTAAGAAGCACCCACCAGGGAACAGAAGATTTCCAGCACTGCACAATCACCCTTCCGATCCACCTCCTCAAGACATCTAACAGCACACGTTAGCATTGCTTTTATTGTATTTATACAAACGGAGTTATATTGCATATTCTCTTTTGTGTCTGCCTTTCACTGTACACGTTTGGTGGACTCATTCCCAATGCTGCGCGGAGCAGCAGATTGGGCATTACAGTCTTCTGTCGTGTGAACATGCCATTATGTCCCTTATCCGATCTACCACTGATGGGCATTTGGGTCCTTTCCAGTTTGGGGCTCTTAGGAATAATGTTTCCAAAACCATTCGAGTGCACGTTGTGTGCATCTCTGTTGGCTGTGTACTAGGAGTGGAATCGTGAGGTCATGGGGTATGTATTTGCTCAGCTCTAGTAGATAGTATCACTTAGTTTTCCAAAGTGGATGAATTAATTTGCACTCCCACCAACACCAGCAATGTGTGAGAGTTCCAATGCTCTACATCTTTTTCAACCTACCCATTCTGGTGGATATTTAGTACATTTGGGGGAAAAGATTTATAGAGTTAAACATCGAATAGAATACTGGTGGAATAATCAGAGCAATAATTTTTCTCCAAATACTCAAGACTCTACCTAGAATATTTGACAAAGCAAAACAATCTGAAATTCCAAACTTGTTCTTAAAATATATTCTTCTTTAATTAATTAAATCATCCCGAGCTGATGCTATGGCTGTTATTTTCCAAACATGTCTGGTATTATGAGTCACTTGGGATATATAAATACAGACTTTCAGGCATTCTGTCAGATTTCCTGAAGGAGGATTTCTTTGGAAAGGCCTTGGAATCTTTTCATATGAAGCCCAAGAGGTTTTTATTATCAGCCAAGTCTGGAAAACACTGCTCCATGGGAATCTTCTGACATTAACACCTGTTTAAAAGTGAATCTGAGTGGAAAATTACTACTTTGGGGATTTCTTTGGAGAGTTCCAGCCCCAGAACCTTCTGGATGTTCTCAATTTCTGCAACAACTTTAGAGGCAGATATTATTTGAATTGTTGGATAAATTGAGGCCAAAGTACATTGCCCCAGGTCCTTGAGTAACACCAAAATTATCATAAAGCCCTATGTGTGATCAACAGCCTTATTGGTATTTAGCATCTTCCGAATACGTGGATTTTTATTATTAACTGTGCTGCAATAAAGAGAATCTGTAGTTGGAAAAGACTGTGTAGTATCGTATATGGGAGGAAGACTGTGAAGACTGGAATCAGAAAACCTGGTTTCGAGTGCGGGTGCAACTACTGTGTGTGGAACTCTGAGTAGGCAATGGATCCTTGCTCCCTCTTTCCTCCTCTGTGGCATGCAGATGTCGCCCCGTTGTTCGGACATTGAAATAAATTCAGACAATTAAAGATGAATACACAGTAGGAAGTTAATACATGCGTTTTTTTCCCCCTTCATAATCTGTTTTTTCCATCCTCTAGGTTCTTTGTAACTGCTCACCTGTAAGACTGGCCAATAGTTTTGTAAAATTTTCTAATTACCTGTATATTGCAATTCAGCTTTGTAAGAGAAGTGAATAATTAAAGTTAAAAAAGAGAGAGAGAGAGAGAGAGAAACAATTTAATTCCACATTTCCACATTTTCCTTTACTTTCATCTCTGTTGGTGGAAACCAGCGGTCCTATAACGTATGGCTGAAAACGATTACAAACAATAATTTGGAAAAATGCAGTAACAAGGAGTAACTTGAGGTAATAGAAAACTATAATTTTAAAATAAAGCCCAACTCTTCTCAAACTAGAGAACATTGCTCATTGCTAAGGGCACTATACAAACAGTTGTTTTTGTTTTGTTTTGTTGTTAACAGTACTAAAACCACTTGAAAAAGCCAACGTTTCAATTTCGTCTTTTAGAAGGCTTTCTAACATCAACATATTAAGCACTCAAATGGCATTTATTCTGGAGATCAAAATGCTTCCAGCATCGCATTTCACTTGTAAGAAAGCCTATGAAAACCTCTTTTATAAAAATAGGTCTAATTCTGTATACTGAAAAGAAGCCTACCATATTTGGATTATATGGCCATGAAAGGCCCATTTAACACGATCTGCCAATTACTACATATAAAAAGTCATTAAGAAAGGCTTATATTAGAAGAGGCCTCCTTCAGCTCTCTGTGGTTTGGTCCTTCTGATCTTAAACCTGGTGAAAAACTCTGGAAAATATTAGCACTTATTTTAGGAAGTAGAATAGACTTTTACATAGAAGAAAATTTGTAAATAATAGTGTCATGTGTATTAAAATTCACCATAAAAACTGAGAGTAGAGGGGCGCCTGGGTGGCTCGGTTGCTTGAGTGTCCAATTCTTGGTTTCGGCTCACGTCATTATCTCACGGTTCATGAGATCGAGCCCCGTGTGGGACTCCGTGCTGACAGCACGGAGCCCGCTTGGGATTCTCTCTCTCCCTTTTTCTCTTCCTTTCTCTCTCTCTCTCAGAATAAATAAATAAGCTTAAAAAAGAAATATTAAAGAAAAAAACTAAGAATAGAGAAGAAGTTGTAAATTAACAAATACCCTGCCAATGATGTCTGCACTCTGGGGCAATCCCTGAACTCCTGTGCCTCAGTTTCCTCCACCAAAAAATGTGGAGAATGTCGCTGCATACTTGCTAGGTCTGCTGTGAGTCCAGATGCTGACCGCTTAGAACCATGTTGGGTGCCACCCATGCCACCTAAGTGCCCAGTCATCATCAGTGCAGCGGTTAGCAGCATTGGGGAGCAGGGAACTTACGGGGCACTGTCACACCGTAGTGTTGTGTGTCACTGATGAGCAGTTTTCGTTTCAGTTCATTCAAACCTACTCCTACGGGACCTGAAAAATAGGATAATATAAATGATTACAGAAAACTCTGTTTAAGCAGGTCTATCACTGAACATGAGTCCGTGACTGACAGACTGAGAACACGTATCCAACTTTGCATCCCGAATAAAGAGATTATCTCTAATCAAGTTGTACATAAGAAAAAGCTACTAGTTCATTTGCTGCTTTTTTACTTTGAAAATTTAAACCCCTACCTTTCCATTAAAAAGATCAGAACTAATTTGTTTTAAAGGAAACATACCCAAGAGCTTGAGTAGATCACCAAGAGATGATATCCAGAAGAGTCTAAAATATATGCCTGCCTGAGAAAGTGGACGTGTGCACTCCAGGCATCAATCATTTCAATATGAAATGTTTTTAGAGCTTAATAAAATAACATCTTGGAACATTAATTTTATTGTAGCTACAACTCTAATGATGCACTTTATTTTTTTTATACTTACGCATTTATTTTTTTGAGAGAGAGTGCTCACATGAGCAGGGGGAGGGCAGAGAGAAAGAGAGAGGAACAGGGAGAATCTCAAGCAGGCTCCATGTCCAAAACAGAGTCCAACTCAGGGCTCGATTAGACAACTGCGAGATCATGACCTGAGCCAAAATTAAGAGCAGGACCCTTAACCAATGGAGCCACCCAGGCACCTCTAATGATGCATTTTAAATGTGCAAAGCCATCAGCCACATTTACGTCGCTCGAGATAATCTTCTCACGCTATGTTTTTAGTTGGTCCTTAAGCATTTGAAAACTTGCACTGGCCTCGCATGCTTAAATCCACCAGTGCATGCATAGTAAACACCACAATGGACAGGGAGCGGATAGTAAATACTGTGGAGCATAAAAGTGACTTCCGCCTTCAAAGAAAGTAATTAGGTTGAAAGATCCACACAAAATGATTAAGAGACGACGCAAAACACAGCAGTTTCAAACAGGAATCTGAACACAGGTCAGAAGGCCACAAGCCCCCGACGACAAGTGCCTCGCAGTCTGCCATCAGGCTCCATTCAGTGATGGTGTTTGTGCTGGACACAACACAGGCTGGGGGCCCAGATGGACCCGACTCAGGTTCCCTTTTTCACTATTCCTCCCCTGCTGATACTGGGTGAATACGTGTGCCCCTTCAACTCCACATGTTGGACTCCTAAAGCCCAAGGTGTTAAGAGGTGAGGATTTTAGGAGGTGCTAAGGTCAGGAGAGTGGAGCCCAGGAAGGGATTAGCACTCTTACAAAAGAGACTCCACAGAGCTCCCTCCCCTCCAGCACGTGAGGACGCAGCCAGATGCATGTGACCGGGAAGAGGGCCCTCACCCCGCAGTGCCAGCACCCTGGATCTCCAACTCACAGCCTCCAGAACCGTAAGAAGTCAATTCCTGTTATTCGTGGGCCACCCAGTCTGTGGCGGGTTATTACCGTGGCCTGAGAGGACATCATCTCTGAGGCTTAGTCTTTGAGCCTTGATTAGACCTCAAGCTACTGAAAGTTATCCTACTGCCCCTTTGGAGGAATTAAGTGAATAACTTCTGTATAGCACCTGGCACACAATCCAGGGACCCGTGTTCATTCCCTCACCCACTTCCTCTCCTGAGCTTTGAAAAGAACAAGGTTTTATGCCGGACAATGAAGGACATACAGGTGGACACAGAAGAGCACAGTGCACATCCTGGGTGGAGGGAAAAGTGCGAACGAAGAGGAAGAGGCCAGACCTGGGGGCTGTGCCTTCCTTGGTCTACCACTACTTTGCAGGGCCCTCGCCTGGATCAGGAGACCTGTCCCCCTGTGTCCACTCATCAGCACCTTCTGTCTTTCCAGGAACTGCTGTCAAGTCCCAATTCCCTGGCACTCAGCTCTCCCTTTTTATAATAAATACTCTGTAACATCCCATTTATACCGTGAAATGGAATTCAGAACTAATGTAACTTACCGGTACATATAATTCTTCCCTCCAAGTTAATCAAATGGACTAACTGGGGCACCTGTGTGGCTCAGTGGTTTGAGCATCTGACTCTTGATTTTGGCTCAGGTCGTGATCTTAAGGTTCGTGAGCTTGAGCCCAGAGTTGGGCTCTGTGCTGACAGCACGGAGCCTGCTTGGGATTCTCTCTCTCCCTCTCTCTCTCTGCCCCTCCCCTACTTGCGTGAGTGCTTTCTCTCTCTCAAAATAATAACCTTTAAAAAGAGTACTTACAATAAAAAAAAATTGTGTTTCAATATGTAAATGCTTAGACATGACTAGAAAACCTATTAAACTCAGATGTTTGTACTTACCAATAATAAGGTTGGATTTAAGAGTAATAAGATAAGGAACCATTCTGTACAGGAAAGTACAGGAAACTGGAAGCCCAAAGGTGCAGAAAAACAGGAGAATAAAGACAAGAAACTGGATAGAAAGGACAGGTGAAACTCTTTGGAATATGGTAAGGAATGGGGTAACAGCCTTAATTGAACTAGAGATAATTTGACAAGACTATCAAAGTGCAGAAAACGGTACTTTTGCAAATGATCTTCACTTTACATATAAGTGTAGCATAAAAGTAATTCCCTGTGGGATGGGACAGTGCTTCACTGTCTCAGAAGGCAGACCTCTCGAAACTCGACCATATGTTCTGATCTATTCAGTGCCTGAATGTCTACTATAACATTGGAGAGAGGCACGTGGGACGCAGGTCAGACCTGAGTTCTGTAGAAATGTCACGTCTACATTCCTGGCCCCCTAGCCATTCTGACTTTAAAAAGGAGTAAATGTCTACATGCTCTCCAGTGCAGTGCTGCCCCTATCGAGGACCCTTACTCTGGGACGTCAGCCTCTGGCCCTTGTCATTTGCTGTGCCTCAGTTCCTGCCAGCTCCTTGGGTAACGTTGGCATCCACATGAACCCCTGTCAAAAGACCAGCATCTAACATCCCTGACTCTGCGTCTAGAGGGATCTTCTTCTCTATTCCACTTCGACCCTTTACTGGAAAGACCTCGACTCTGCCATCACTATTCACTCTTCATCACTATATTTCACTACTGAAATACTAAATTCACACTTTTCCAATAGGACTCCGATCTCGGATCCCTTGGGATCTCTCCCTCGGTCATCCTGCCACACCTACAGTCATGGGGACCTCTAATTACATTTCTTTCCTTTTTATCCAGCAGCTCTTCATGGCTTCACTTCCATGGGCCTCATGTCTTCTATTATACACTGTCCTTCTATCAAATCTCTTATACACTGTCCTTCTATCAAATCTCTTATACACTGTCCTTCTATCGCACTTCCCAAGGAGACCTCCAGTCTCAGACCAAACCAGTGGCCCCTCCACGCATCCACACTTAGGCAACGAGTACTGAAAACCCACACCGTCCTGGAGCAGTCATGCTGTCCACTCCTGCTCTCCACACACAAACTAAGACTTCCATTATTCTGTGTTCTCCTACCCACCGTATTTCTTACATCCCCACAATGGTCACTGCAATCCTCCGTTCTCTGTGGTCACACGTGGGAGCCTCCTGCTCTCCCAATGCTCCCTATCATCAAATAATCGCCAAAGGCTGTCAATTTACCTCCCAACTAGCCTTCAGAGCCACAATCTGAATTTCCACTGTCACACTAGTCCAGCGTACCACCACGTTCACCTCCTCTTCTGGACCAGCCTCCTTGGCTGCCCCACCCCTGCTCATCAGCCACTCTAACCCACCGTCACCAGCAGCCAGAGGTCCTTCCAAGGAGCTATTCTGATCCTGTCTCTCCCTTAACATTCTTAGAAATGTAGTTTCCAGTGGCTCTTCTGAAAAAGATTAAAACCTTCACATGGGTTACAAGACTCCACATTGACCTGGTCCCCACCTCCTCCTTCTGTCTCAAAGCATCTGCTCAACCCCCTCCTTCATCTGGAGTCCCAGGGAGTTCTGATATGTCAGAGCTTGGCTCAAACATATCTTTCTCAAGCAAGTCTGCAAGTCTGTCCTGACCCTTTCGACCATGTTTGTCATTTTTAACTCTTCAGAACATCCTGTATACCTTCCTACTACTTAAAAGTCATAATTCAACAACTGGGTAATACATTGCTTCATGGCCTGTCTATCCCACCAGACAGATTCCATGAGAGCAGGAATCACTCCATGAGAGCAGGTCACTTGTCTTTCCCCAA
This sequence comes from Leopardus geoffroyi, assembly GCF_018350155.1. Lineage (NCBI taxonomy): Eukaryota > Metazoa > Chordata > Mammalia > Carnivora > Felidae > Leopardus > Leopardus geoffroyi. The sequence goes on from NC_059341.1 coordinate 25,789,123, forward strand.
AAGCAATTAAAATCTCAGTAAAAATCTGTGGAGCGAATGCAACTTCTAGTGACACCCTCATTACCTTAAGCTCACTGGAAGACCTCATCTACTCTGGGAACACAGAAGCCAACAAGTGGATAGGTCTTTGAAGCCCTTTCTATAAACGTATATGTCTAAATCCATCTAGACCATCACCCTCTGAACAGTCACACACTCCTACACCTGCTCTTTCTGAATCTTCACCTCTTGTGGCTCCATCAACACTTAAAACTAGTAAATTCTCTCCTACCTTAAAAAAACAACAAACTTCCCCTAACCTTAAGCTGTCCCTCTGCCACTGCTCGGTCCTGTCTCTGCCACCCTGGCTTAGGCTCCTGTCATGTGTCACCTGCATCTCTTCACTCTGCCTCCAGTGCATACAGAATCAAATATCAATTCCTTGACAAGTTTTTTTTTTTTTAATGTTTATTTATTTTTGAGAGAGACAGAATGCGAGTGGGTTAGGGGCAGAGAGAGAGGGAGACCATCTGAAGCAGGCTCCAGGCTTTGCACTGTCAGCACAGAGCCCGATGTGGGGCTCAAACTCACGAACCATGAGATCATGACCTGAGCTGAAGTCGGACGCTCAACCGACCGAGCCACCCAGGCGCCCCCTTGACAAGTTTATATATAGATTGCATGTTGTGAGCTATATTTCTATTTCTAATTTTCATTCATTTTTTAATGTTTATTTTTTAATGTTTATATTTTAATGTTTATTTTTTTTTTAGAGACAGAGACAGAGAGAATGAGCAGGGGAGGGGTAGAGAGAGGGGGAGACAAAGAATCTGAAGCAGACTCCAGGCTCTGAGCTCTCAGCACAGAACCCAACATGGGGCTCGAACTCAGGAACTGTGAGATCATGACCTGAGCCGAAGTCAGAGGCTTAACGGACTGAGCCACCCAGGCACCCGTTTATTTACTTTTGAGAGAGACAAAGCATGAGCTGAGCAGAGGAGGGGCAGGGAGACAGACAGGGAAACACAGAATCTGAAGCAGGCTCCAGGCTCTAAGCTGTCAGCACAGAGCCAGACGTGGGGCTCGATCCCATGAACTGTGAGATCACGACCTCAGCCAAAGTCGGATGCTCAACCGACTGAGCCACCCAGGGACCCCCTAATTTTCATTCTTGATACTCCTTCCTATGCACACTCCAGCTACATGAGGTCCCCCTGCTTCCGGAAATATGGCAGGTTCTCTTTTGTGTTGTTGGATCCTCATGGCATGCTGCTTGCTTTTGCAAGGACACTCCTGTCCTCTTCATGTGCTAATTCTTGCTTGTTGTTTCAGCTTAGATACACTTTAGGGAAATCCTCCCTAACACTTTAAATTTGGGTTCGGTACCAAGTTCATGTGTTCTCTGTACTTGAAATTCAAGAGACTAATCACCCAGTACTCTGTCTTTTAGCTGTCTCGATCCTCTAACAGACCGTGAGCTCTGGGAAAACAGGGGCGTCATCTACTTGTTCATCAGCTAGCAAACTGTAGGCGCTCACTAGTTTGCTGTATGCATTTAAATTCTACTCAGTAATTATGCTGTCCTGGAGGTATGACTATTTGCTGAATGAACCAAAGGAATGGGAGCTAAAGGTAAAAGCATCTGTCCGCAGAATTCTTCGATATGATGGTGAGGTAACATGCTCATGGTCCCTAAGGGGAGTTGGTTGGTGAAGATCACATTTGAACTTGGCTCTTTGGATCTAAAAATAAAGAGAAGCAGAGGGGAAGGTGAAGACTTCAGCTCTGGACCTGTGAGTTTCAGGAAAGGAAATCGATCTACCTTATCACTATCAGACAAGGACTGACTGTGGTGTAACAGAGAGGTCAGGGCGAGGGTGTCCTCGTGACCACAGGCACGACAAGAGAGAACCTGGGACTGTGAGAAGAAATGAGATCTCCGAGGGAGAGGAGGACAGGGATAGCATTACTGACTGCGGTATGCTGGGCACCATTTGGGGTGTATGTATTTTACCCACTCTGAAGGTACCAACAATATTTAAAGTGCTAAAACTTACTCTTTACTAGAAAACAGAAAAAGAAGAACAAGGGGTATTGCAAATGGAGCTGTGTTCCCTGTACAGACGAAGCCAACTCAGTTATATATGCGCAAAGAAAAAGAAGCGAATAAAACACTAAAATTTAAATAGCACATCCTGGCCTGCCCTGCCCACCCCCGACTCCACACCCAGGGCTAAAAGGGTGGTAAGAATTTACGTTTTTTTCAGCAGGTCTCAGCTCTGGAGTGCTTCCCAGAGTGTAAGATACTTTGCTGAGTGAGAGTCTAGCTTTTTTTGTCCTCTTCTATCACCCTTGCCAAAACCCACAATGATGTATTTTAACTCTGGAGGAAAAAACTAGATGTGTCTGATTTAGTGGGCAAAAGTATGCTGCCTCTAATACAATGCCCTTACATTGTGCCTATATTCAGTTTTACCCCTTATACAATCTCTTCACAGCGAGATGGAGTATCACTCCACTCATGGAGTGTGCAGTGGCAGATATCTTATTTGAAACATGTTCCCTAGATTTGAGGTCATCATCTTCCAAGGTGGGAGTTTCCTTACAAAAAAGGCTAAAGTAGGGATACAGTTTCCATCATTCTGACAACAAAACTGCTCCCAGGGCCTCCAAACAGCATTCTCCCTGACAGGCTCTTGGATCACCTCTGCTATCCACATTGGTGAAGTTCTGGAATTTCTCTTATTAGCTCTTAACCTTAAGATCACCACCTAGATCCACACCCCTAGCCGTAAGTTCACAGCATTTTCAGTGGCTGCTTTGTATTTAGGATGCAATAGCTACTTATACTGTAGGCCGCTTTAGGGATGCAAACTGTGTTAGGTTCATTCTGCAGTGGGACAGATTCACTGCTCCTTTGATACAAAAATTTTTAACACACTTGGTGAAATACAGTTATACATACATACACAAATTGGTTATCCTATAGTTTGTTTCAGTTGTGCTTGTTAATGCTTAAAGAGAAACAGAGAAGATAATCTAAACAGCACGTATTTAAATACAGACAACAGGCTTTGGAAACAAAGTAATTATGATGTGACATATCAAGGTTTTTCTATGTAGCAGGCATGTGCTACATGGTTAACATACACCGTTACTAATTCTCAAAAGCTCCCTGTGAGAAAGGTATTATTATCTTCACCTTAGAGACAAGAAAATGGACAACAAGAGGTTAAGGAATTTTCCTAAGGTCACACAGAGCTGGAGTGTTCTTCAAATGGTATTTAAAAGCCTGTTCAGGGGCGCCTGGGTGGCTCAGTCAGTTGAGCGTCTGACTTCGGCTCGGGTCATGATCTTCCAGCTCATGAGTTCAAGCCCCGCATCTGGCTCTGTGCTGACAGCTCAGAACCTGGAGCCTGCTTCGGATTCTGTGTCTCCCTCTCTCTGCCCCTTCCCCACTCATGCTCTGTCTTTATCTCTCAAAAATGAATAAACAAACAAACAAAAAAGCCTGTCATCCGTTGGACTCAAAAAGTCTTCATTCTTTCCATTCTATCATCTTATCAAAAGAATGCCAATAAAATACAAACCCAAATAGCCAGTGATCCACTGTCTGATTATGGCTGTGATCCATAGCTTCAGAGTCTCTGACCCTATTCTCAGCTGCCCCACACCTTGGATAGTGAGGACTATCCTATCTGACTCTCAGGAATACTGTATTCCACAGAGACCCTGGCTACAAAAAGTGGAAGTCAGATTTGATCTCCAGACTCACTCTGTGCAGAACCTCTGAAAAGTCTATATTAAGCTTAATGACGGCAGTGGATGTGCTAGGCCTGGGTGACGTACACAGGGCATGTGTGTTAGCATTCTAGATCCAGGACTAAGGAAATACAGCGATGATATGGAAGTAATAAGTAAAACCCCCAAAACAGTCTAAAAAATCATCTTGGAGTTCATTAATTTGGAATTCAGGTAGTGAACTAAAATTGATGTGCCACTAGCTTGGAAAGAACGTAGAAGAATGTTTCTATTCAAACCGAAACATGTAAATAAGTATCTGTTTCATTTCATTTTAATTCCACAGGAATTTACAAAATCAACTCGGCAAATTCAGGAAAGAAAGAATAAAGCCACTGATTCCCATTAGTTGATGTTCTTGTAAAAACTGTGTCAACTGGAAAATTGAAATAATTAGGAGGGCACATTGTTTTTAATTACTTTCATACATTTAATTGGTAACTCCTTCCTGAAAGTAGGCAAATGTGTTGTGTGTGATTTTATATAAAGGTTCATTCATTTCAGCCAAAGAAATACAGCCCATTTAGGGTGTCAATAATGATGCTAGTAAAGTTGCTGCTTAAAACGCTACATGTAAGGAAATATTCATGTTAAAGTAAATGCAAGAATGCCTTTATTTTTATCTTAAAAAGAAGATCTTTAAAAATCTACATGCAAATTCTCAGCCTGTGTTTATGCAGGAGAATTTAGACATATACACACCACCTTTGCCCCAAATGACCTCTATGTGTGTTGATGTTATTGACCCATTAGCCATGTAATTATAAGAGGTTGAATGTTTCCATCGTTCTATTTTCAGATTTTCTTCTTTTTATTCTATGGATGTGTGTAAGGTTCAAGGTTTGTAACAAATCTTTATGTATGGAAAACAAGAAAGATGTTATTTATTAGAACGGTAGCTAACACTACTTTTAAAATTAATTCATAGTTGACGGACAGCACTTTTTCATTCTATAAACATGGCCCCCCAAAAAGACCTCCTTTCTGAATCTGAAACAGACATACACAATTAAAAATCAAAAAAGGCTGGGCACTTGGGTGGCTCAGTTGGTTGAGTGTCTGACTCAATTTTGGCTTAGGTCATGACTCCCAGAGTTGTGGGATCAGGCCCCACGTTGGGCTCCGTGCTGACCATGGAGCCTGCTTGAAATACTCTCTTTCTGCCCTTCCCCTGCTCATGCTCTTTCTAATTAAAAACAAATCAAAAAGGCTAAATGAGTGGAGAAAGCATTGAGGAAATAAAACCAGGGCCTACAGCAGCACTTTGAAACCGTAGGTACACTGAAAGAACGCTCTAAAATATGGGTGTGGTGTTCTATACTAAAAAACAAAAACAAAAAACTACGGACACTCTGTGGTATTGTCCTCATTTCTACGTTAGTGCAGATCCTGAGTAAAGGAATATCTACTAGAACAATAACGTATTACTATTGTGAAAATTATTTAATTGAAATCCATGAAATGTGATGTTTTTAAAAAGACACTTAAGTAGTAAGTGGACTTTTGTAAATGTCCAGCATAGAATTTTAATTGTAGTTCTTCTAAAGGCTGATGAACATCAAAATGAATTTAATAATGTGAACCTCGATGAGCAGTACCTTACACATGAAAGGATAATTGTGCTCAAGATCACAGAGTTACTAATCTGTTAGGAAAGAAACTTCTGAGAAAGAAAGAGATACAGATAGATGAGACTGGCTAAATTAGTTTTAACATACCTTATATTCATGTAACAGTCATAAAACATTTAAAAAATCCATTCTTAGGGCACATGGGTTGCTCAATTGGTTAAGTGTCTGACTGTTGGTTTCAGCTCAGGTCATGATCTCAGAGTTCATGAGTTTGAGCCCCGTGTCAAGCTCTGTGCTGGCAGTGTGGAGCCTGCTTGGGATTCTCTCTCTCTCCCTTTCTGCCCCTCCCATGCTCACATACTCTCTCAAAATAAATAAACTTTAAAAAAATTAAAAAATAAAAAACCTATTCTTATTTGGACTTCTGTCCAGTATTAAATTACATATTGGAGAGAAATCTGTTGCTCTGATCAAGTTCTCTTCACTTTTGCTAATGATCTTGACATTATTAATATGACATAAAAATGGCATATTGTATGAAAGCCCCTTGCACGGATGCAGCTTTTGCTATGGGTTTACCTCCAGTGTACCTGCACCACTTAATGTGAACAATCTTCCACATTTCCCCCTGGACACTTTTATAGTATTGGCCAGACTTGTTCAGAGAAAAATATCAAAACTGCTAGAGTCTGCAATAAATATCCCAACGGTTTTTGTTACCCGAAAAAACACACTCAAATCAAATGGAATCTCTAGGTACCCCTCAGATCAGACACATTAAAAAGTCTACTTACCTTACTGTAGCACTATGAGTTTTGTTGCTCGAGGCATAAAATAAAAACAACCATGCTATTATATTTGACTCGCAATCTAATAATGATCACATCAGTGGGTGGCTGGATTTTGTACTGGAGAGTGACAAATCTGTTTATGAAACTAAATGTAAAGTTCCCTTGCAATCAAACTATATAGAAAATATAGCAACTTAGCAGTTCATAACAAGCCCTGCCAGAGGTTCAGCTTTTCTTTTCTCTGTTGAGTTCATTTATAATGGAAGAAAAATCCTACTAATGAAGCATCAATTTGTATGCTGTCAGAAAGAAAGAAAGAAAGAAAGAAAGAAAAAAAGAAAGAAAAGAAAGAAAGAAAGAAAAAGTGGGAAGCTTGCTGAAAGAGCATCATTTTTTTTTTAAAAGCATCATTTTTTCCAAAGTGGCTATTTATATCAGACTTTGACAGACTGACTGAGTGCTCATCTCATCTCTATCTCAGGGGTATGACGAGTCAATAAAATTAAAAGGTCAAAATAAACCCATCCTTGAGTCTTCCTTAGCTAAGCAGAAGAGGGCATGGGTAGCTTTCTTACTTCAGAGTCTGTTCAAAAATGCGACCTTTCCAACAAGGCTACCACGATCTGATTCGAAATCGCAAACTCCTGATTCCCCTCAATCTGCACTGCATTTACTTTCTTTCACAGAATTTATCACCCTCGAGAACTGCACAGTTGACTTTATATTTCTAATTCATACTGAATATGTTTTTTTGGTCTATGTCCTCCCATTGGAATGTAAACACCAAGAGGACGAAACATTTGTGTTGTTCGCTAAGGAACCCACCAGCTTAGAACAGTGCCTGGTGCGGTCGGGACTCCGTAAAAATCAGCTGAATGAACTGAATTGTGATTTATGCCCAGAAATTAAGCCAGAGTATAAACATTTAAGATACACCAATGGCACAAAAAAGCCAACTGTGATTCTAATAAAGATCATATTTACCTCTTCTATACAAGGATTATAATTTTAAATCCAGCACATGCTCATAAATTCAATGATGACTTTTGGGTTTACAGTTGTCCCCATAAAATCCTCCAGAGCAGACCCTAATTCCTACAAGCCTTCAATCAAAGTTTGCCAAAAGTTATGAGGATTTTAATAAACACATTAACATTTATATTCAGCTTTTCTCTCTGCTTTATGCGGGAGACTTTTTATTCCGCTACAGTTTTATGGAAAAATGATGACAGTCTTATAAAGGTCTATTTATTCAAACCACCTCTACAAAGCAGTCTTTAGACAGCATATGAGATTCAGCACAAAGGAGGGCAGAATAGTACTTAATGCTCAAGCCGGAAAGGTGAAATATATAGAAAGATTTATTATTAGTTTCCTCCTCTGCCTCATAACCAGACAGAACAAGTCACAAATTGTCTGAATAGCCACATGATGAATTTTGCTCTTCCATTGGCTGAAGCTGTGAAGTGTGTTAGTAGCTTTTTAAACACCAAAGCTTTCTCTCCACTCCTTCCCCCACAAACACAGACGCATTATTTGGCTTTATTACTTTCCTTTTTAAAAAGTCAGGTCTCACTAAAGATAAAATTTATGCAGAAAAATGTACTAAATGGCTGACATTTGGTTTTCACATCCTTTTTTTGGAAAATACTTTTAAATGCAGAAGGGAAGAGAACAGAAAATGTCACTAAGCTATTTTTGTGGCTAAAATGTGGCTTTAGAATGGTACCTTTACAAAACAAAGAGAAAATCAAATGCTTGTGAGCAAGGCTCAAAGTCCTCAATTGTCATAGTTTTGCTGTGTTAACAACTTGTTCTGTTTTAATTTCTTGAACATTAAGTCCAAGAATAAAACGCATGCAATATTATGGTAAGAATATAGAGCAAATAATGCTATAGACCTCTTTTTTTTTTAATGTTTATTTCTGAGATAGAGTCAGCGCATGAGTGGGGGAGGGGCAGAGAGAGAGGGAGACACAGAATCCGAAGCAGGCTCCAGGCTCCGAGCTGCCAGCACAGGGCCCGACGTGGGGCTCGAACTCACAAACCGCGAGATCATGACCTGAGCTGAAGTCTGTCGCTCAACTGACTGAGCCACTCAGGCACCCCTGTGCTGTAGACCTCTTTAGCAATTTTTACCTTACAGTTTCAAGGCAAATATCATTATTCCCAATGGCTTTGAAAACATGGGAAAAACAAATGAGGCTTGAGGAGGGCCATGCTGCTTACACTCTACTCTTTCCACTTCCTAACACATGGTGTGTGAGCCAAGGCACTGCTTCCTCAGCATATGATTTCTACAATCATGAAAAGTTAACAGTTAATTCATGAACAATTCAGAATTTCTAAAATTTGAGCCCACTGCTTTGTTACCTCTTTTAGATGATACACTGCCAAATATTCTACTGTAGCTTATAAGTGTTTTGAACAGTGGTGGAAAAATTAGCAGAAGCCTACTCATATTTGAACATTTCATGTTTGTCTTGTCAGTATTCTTAGTTAACACTGTAAAAAAGACAGCCCCAAAATGGAGTCACTTATGCTAAGGCCACATCACCAAACCACGACTTAATACCTAACCTAATTAGTTTCAACCTCTCCAAGGAGTGGACTCTTAAACCAGTCAATCTAGAATTACCTGCTCAGCACCAGTGAGGTGATCTGAGAGACCCCTGCCATCCCCCAAAGAAAGGTGATCTGGCCTGAAATAATCCATACTTCCATACTTTGCTAGGAACTTCCTTGTCCTGCCCTTTCTGACTAAAAGTCTTTCATTTTGTACAGCTCTTTGGAGTTCTATCTGCTGGATGGGATGCTGCCCAACTCATGAATCACTGAATAAAGCCAGTAAGATCTTAAGAATTTACTCATTGAATTTGGTTTTTTAACAGATTTTATTTGGTGGTGGTAGGATCTGAAGGAAACTTCTGACACCTCTGGGGATGATGGGAAACACAGGTGTGATATCTGAGAACCCTCCGAGTTCTCTTTCTTGTTGTTTCTGAGGACCATAGGTAAGTTTCCCCTGGTTCTGGGTTCTGCTCTCTTTGCATCAAGCTCCTGATGTAACTGGCTTTCCAATCCAGTCCTTAGCAGGTTGGCTTGATCTGGCAGATGGTTCTACCCCGAGCCCCAGTCCTAGCCCTTATTTAGTACAGTCTCCCGTTGGAGTCTGCTGGCTCTGTCCACAGTTCCAGGTTGGTCATGACGGGTGGAGTGCAACTAATGCCCCTTCTTCTTCTTTTGTTTGGCCAGTCTGCCATCACATCTCTTCCGCTACTGCTGGTGTGTTAATGTGCACATGCTTGTCTGGTTTGTTTTGTGTGGGTAAAAGGCTATTGCCAGTGGGAGTCTTGGAAGCCAAAAGGTCACAAACTAGGTGGGCATGGATCTGTACTTAATAGCTGTTAGGGCGCTCCACACCAACTCTAGGACTCCTGTGTTAGGACTGGTAAGTCATGGAATGGGGTTAGACTGCCACCGGGTCAACCTGTAAACCTCAAGAAAATTTCGGCGCAGTGATGTATGCTGTAAAACCCCACCCCATACAGTGGCATATCCCTCTGAGGTATTAGTTTGGCTCCAGGAGACTCCACTGCTTGGCTAAAGAAATGAGATTCTTAAATTAAAAAGAGCTGAGTGTGCCATGTCCCAGCACATCTGCTTATTTTAGGTCTAAGAGCTACAGTCCGGGAAGTGATAGACAGCTTCAAAAATGGCAACTCTTACTAAAGAAAACCTAGAATTGGCCATTCTAGGGGAATGGTCCAATTAGACAAGACTGTTCACTTAAGAAGTGCACTTGAGGAGCAGTTTCCACATCGAACAAACAGAATGGGATACCTATTTTAATTGGTATGGAGAAGCTTCCAAAAGGTTTTGAGATGCCAAAATCGCTTCATTGAAAAATTCATAGCAAAAGGCTATGAAAAATTAAAGACAGAAAAGTTAAAGACATAGAGGTCTCTACAACAAAAGACAGACTGATATAACTCCTACTGCTCCCCTCTACCCTCCTTTACCTCAGGACTCATGTTCTACTAACTCTCTATCTGAACTACCTTTCCACTCTGAAGAGACTCTTATACAATTACCTTTTAAAATAAAACCACTCAAGGCTGCAGGAGATCCTCCTGAGGCATCTTTCATGCCTTGATCAAAAACCAAATCGGACTAAGGCCCCTAGTTAAAGAATTTTCTAAACTCAAGGAGGAATCCCAAAAGTTTTCTGAAGAATTTAGAGTCCTTATCAGGACCTATGACACCGGGCCACCAGATCTTTATCAGCTTGGGCACATGCTGGTGGGACCAGATGAAGCCCCCAAATGGATGTGAGAACAGCACACCCCAAGGAAGATATTTGAGATCTCCACCACTGTCCCATTATGGACCAGAAAAAAAAAAAAAAAAAAAAGGCAAAATAGCATCCAGTCTTTTTAAAAGCCATTCCTGGAGTCTTCGCTGCCTGCATCCACTGGTCTATGATTCAAACATGCAAAACAAGATGAATCTGACAGACTCTAAGACCCATCACAAGCTCTCTTCCTACGGCATTCCAGGTTGCACACAATAAATGAAGCCACCCAACCTGCTCTAGCTGCCATATTTGTTAATAGATTATCTTCTGTGAGTAGTGGATTGATAAAAAGACATAAATAGGATGGGCAGCCACTGATTGGACTGAACTCAAGTCTCTAACTCGTGAGGACTTTGAAACAAGACCAAAATCAAAAGACCAAGGAGTTATTAGCCTTACAGTTACAAAAGCTACAAGCTAATACCTGGGCCTGCCTCCTCCATTGCACCCTCTTAGGAGTCCGTCTTCAAAACAATGGACCAGGGGTCAATGTCTCATTTTTAATCTACTAGGACATTGGGGGAAAAAGCCTTATGCAAATCCTTCATCATCAACTCAAATGCCTCCCTATCTGCCCCCAAATGGCCTCTCCCAGAGTTGACAGGACTCTGAGGGATCCTCTGGTAAAGTGCTACCACTAATCCCCTTAAACAGCCAAGGGGAAACTAAAAGTAAAATCAATGGAAAACCTTGCCAGATTCTGGTAGATACAGGAGCATCATTCTCTATCTTAAACCCTGCTCTCATAGAACAAAAAAAAAGTTGTGAAAAAGAAGTTTCTGTAGTGAGGGTATCTAATGAAATTCAGAGTTTCTACCTCAACCTGCAGTACAGATGACTCTGGGACCTTTGACTGTAAAAGCTTTTTCTGATTTTTGTTTGTTTTGTTTTTGTTTGTTTGTTGGCTATGTGACACAGCACCACTCAACCTGTTAGGTAGAGATCTCCTTTCTAAACTGAAAGGGCTAATACTTTTTGCCTCCAATGGGGACCTCATCTTAGAATTTCCTGACCAACCTGAACTGATCTTTTAGGTCCCTTACAATTTGTCCTTCATGTAGAAGAGAAATAACTCCAGTAAAATATCCCTGATTTATCTAAGGTTCCTGAAGATCTGTGGGCTACTTCTAACACTGACATTGGGAAAACGAAGTATAGAGCTGATAAAAATTCAGATAGACAGAACTGAACCTCTTCCCAAACTGGCTCAATATCCACAAAAGCCTGAGGCCATGCAAGACCTCATAGCAACAGACCTAATCACTCTGGGACTAATCATTCCGTGGACCAGCCCCTGCAACTGCCAGACTGGAAACCTGATGGGCAAGGATGTCAAATTGTCCAGGACTTGAGAGCTATTAATAAGATAGTCATTCCCCATTTCCCAGTTGCTCCGCACCTGAACAACCTTTTGTCACAAGTTCTACTGGACTCCAGATGGTTTACTGCAATGGACCTATGTTCAAGCCTTCTTCAGCACCACTGGAGACCCCAACAGCCAACCTCTGTTTGCCTTGATTTGGAATAATCAATAGTGTACCTGGACGGTCATGTCTCATGGGTTCACTGAGGCCCCTTCTTATTTCTCCCAAGTGCTCCACCAAGGTTTAAGTCCCCCCGTAGTCCTCTGGGAAACTGAGCTTTCTATAGTATGTAGATGACCTCTTTCTATGCTCAGTTACCAAATAGGTGTCCTTCAAAGATTCCATTTATTTGCTGCAACAGCCAAAAAAGGACATAAAACTCAAAGGAAAAATTCCAATTATCTCTAGATACTGTTCATTACCTAGGCCATAATCTAGGTGCTAACGGAACCCAGCTATCTCCAAAACAGAATTAAGCTAATCCAACAATGTCCTAGGCCCACAACTAAGCACCACTTGCATGGATTCCTAGGCCTAGCCGGCTACTGCAGACTCTGGCTCCTAATTTTCAAGTGCCTTCCTCAATCTATGAACTTACTGAAATTTCAGTCCTTGAATCCTTCCTTGGACAAATGAACACAAGTAGGCTTTAATAAGACTAAGAGAAGCTGGGCAAGAGCTGCATGCCCCAGGGCTACCTAACTGTTCAAAACCTTTACCCTATTTGTGCTTGAAAGAGATAACCAAGCCCTGGGAATAATCATTCAAGAACATGGCAGTGAACACAGACCTACTGCTTCCCAGAGCATCCAACTTGATTCAGTTACCTGTGCCCACGCCAACTGTCTTAAAGCTGCAGGGGTGTCTGGGTGGCTCAGTCAGTTGAGTGTCCGACTCTTGGTGTCAGCTCAGATCATGATTTTGTGGTTCGTGAGATCGAGCCCCTGCATTGGACTCTGTGCTGGCAGTGCGGAGCCTACTTGGGATTCTCTCTCTCCCTCTGTCTCTGCCCCTCCCCCACTTGTGCTCTGTCTCGAAATAAATTTAAAAAAAAAGTGGGGTGCCTGGGTGGCTCACTGACTGGCTTCGGCTCAGGTCATGATCTTGCAGTCCATGAGTTCAAGCCCCATGTCGGGCTCTGTGCTGACAGCTCAGAGCCTGGAGCCTGCTTCAGATTTTGTCTCCTTCTCTCTTTGCCCCTCCCCCACTCGCACTCTGTCTCTCTCTCAAAATTAAAAAAAAAAAAAAACATAAAAAATTAAAAAAAAAAAAGCTACAGCTGCAAAATTAGCAGAAGCCTCCATAGATTTAACCCTAGGTAATGACATTTCTTTACAAATTCCACAACCTATGGAGTTTGTAAATAGCTCCAAAATCTTTTAAGTTGTAAGAAGCCCCCAAAGTCTTCTTAATTCTGAACTGACTCAATATTTCTCCACAAGCAGACTAAATTCCTGTGAGATCCTTCTGATTTTGCTACCCAACCTGCATCTTAAATGTCACAATGTTCTTAATCCTGCCATGTTACTACCCCTACCTCACAAGGGTGAGCCTGACAACTGTGAGGCAGTAACACTCCATTTTGTGACACATCCTGATTTATGACCTACCCTTTGACTAATCCTGATCTAATGTTTGTTGATGGGTCATCCTGTGAAAAAAAAAAAAAAAAAAAAAAAGGGAACTTCCAGGCTGGCTACGCCACTACCCAATACAAACTACATGAGAGGAGAAATCTCCGACAAGCTAAATCAGTCCAACAAACAGAGCTCTGTGCCCTCACCCGAGCACACCATTTATCAAAAGACAAACTGTTAAGATGCATACTGACAGCCGCTATGCCTTTGGTGTTGTCCATGATTTGGGATGTTAGGGAAACAAAGTTGTCTTCTTATGTCCACTGGGACCACAGTCAAACATGGACAACAAATAAAAATCTTTATTACTGCTATTCTCTTACCTTCTCAAATTTCTGTCATCAAAATTGAGGCCCATGCTAAAAACCTGAACCTGGTATCAGAGAAATGCCCTAGCTGACTTTCATGGAAAGGCAAACAACAGAATCTATAACAGTTGGGGCACATGTGGATGAGGTTCCTTTTGCTTCTGCAAAAAAATGACCCCTTATTGCCAGATTTTTGCCATCCTAATGTCCTATAACATGGCAAGAGTCTGCTTTTGAATCAGAGAAATTAACATGAGCAAACAATGGGTTGTAAATTCAATGAACAGTTGGGGTGATAGGAAAACCAAGATGGCTACTTAGTCTTCTTTATTCTCTGGCATAACCCATTCTTCAGTTTTTGCATTCTTTCACCCACCATGGTCAACCAAGATGACTCTAATTATGAATTGATATTGGTGGGGAGACTTCTATAAAGTTGTGAGAACAGTTTACCATCAATGCCTGATCTACCAGGTCCAAAATCCTGGAAAAACTGTTTTTATTCCCAGACACCTCAAACCTCCTCCCTCTGGACACTTTGAGCACCTGCAGCTGGACTTCATCCAACTACCATTTAGTAGGGATTACCAATATATTCTTGTTTTTGTACCAGTATGTTCTAGGTTTCCTAGATGGAGCCATCCCCTTGCTGTAAGGCTGATGCCCTCGCAGTTACAAAGAAATTGTTAGAAAACATGTTCCCCACTTGGGGTATACATTCTACGGTCTCCATTGATTAAGGCACCCACTTCACTGGGCAGATCGTACTAGCCTTAACAGAAACCTTGCAAACTTCTTTGAATTTTATCACTGTCCCTATCACCTTTATCAATCAGGCAGGGTTGACAAAACTAATGGGATCCTCAAACTTAAAATTTCTAAACTTGCTAAAACTGCTGAACTTCCTTGGCTTAAGGTACTGCCGTTGGTCCTGCTGACTGCCCACAGTACCAGCTTTGGGAAACATAAACTTGTATCACATGAGACAGTCAGCAGCAGACCAGTATGTACTGGTATACAGTTTTCTGCTGAGTCCTTGGTTAACTCATCCTAATATAACCATCTACTGTAAGTCTCTAATGTCTTATGCTAAAGCCTATCATCAATAGGTTAAAAAAGCCTTCCTGGATCCCAGTTCAAAAAATCCTGTTGGTCATAGTCTGGAGCATGGTGACTGAGTGTTCTGGAAATGTCATCGGAGGAAGACAACTCTCCAATCCTGTTGGAAGGGACCTTACCAAGGCTCCTGACTATTGACACTGCTGTGAAAACAGAAAGCACTGAATCCTGGGCACACATGTCACAGCGAGAGAAGACTCCATACAATGTCTGATCCTGTACAGATTCTGGAGACTTCTGAATCAAACCAATGAAGAAAAGGAGCTGACGTCACTGTATACCACTTCTACCCAAGATGCCAGATCAAGACTTCATACTTCAACTAAACATGAAACCCCCCCCCCTTTCTTTTCCTTCTTTTCTTTTCTTTTCCTTCTTTCTTTTTCCTTTCCTTTGGCATTGAACAGGAAAGTAGCACCGTTATCTGTATGTCCCTGGCCATTGCTAAGGCCTGGGCAACCTTTTAGCCTGATGGATTTTGTCATCAAAAACTCTGACCTGTCCATGATGCTAGAGGATCCCCTGCTCCTCTCTCTCTGTGACCAGTTTTCCTTCTATCCCCCGTATCACCATGAACTATAATCAACCTCCCTTTGAAGTCAGAGTCTGACTTTTACAGCCAGAATATCCAGTGCCTTGATTTTACCTTTCTACAGTAACAACTAGACTTCCCAGTTAGACACAAATACCTACGCAAATCAACACATTTGCATTCCCACATTCTTATGATTATCTCAATCATATCTGCCCCAATCATGAAAAGACCCCAACAGAAGTACCCATCTTTGCAAGGTATTTGGAACACCTTTATTTCAGGCAAGGAGATTTACTTCCCAAGTGCACTGAAAACCTAACTGACCCCTGGCTTGAACTGAACTGTGACAGTCCCTGCCAGTGAATCCATTTACAGTGCCGCCTTAGTAGAAGTGGCCTGTGCCCCAGAAGGATTTTTCTTTATCTGTGGTTATTATTCTCCTTAAGCCTGTGAATGCCTAGACAGTTGGTGCAAAACCAGGCAATGCCTCTCAGGTTATCCAACTGTGACCCTAACTGTTCACAAACAAACTAAGACACCTCACAGGTCAAGTCCCCTGAATATATGCTGCCAAGTTAGAAAGGACCTAGCAGGAGGCCTTCATGATTTAGGATTCACTTCCTTCGGCAGGTCTCTACTTTCCTAGTCAGGAATGTGTACACATGAGGCTGTGATCAGGAATCTCTCCTTAACTCCTGAAAGTATTACAGAATCTGCTGCAAAAGGGACAGGTGCCCAGCAAAAATCCTCAGACTCTGTGGGGTGCCTGGGTGGCTCAGTCGGTTAAGCATCTGACTTCGGCTCAGGTCACGATCTCGAGGTTCATGAGTTCGAGCCCTGCATCAGGCTCTGTGCTGATAGCTCAGAGCCTAAAGCCTGCTTCAGATTCTGTATTTCCCTCTTTCTCTGCCCCTCCCCCACTCTCAGCCTCTCTCTCTCTCTCTCTCTCTCTCTCAAAAATAAACAAACATTAAAAAATTAAAAACAAAAAAACCCCCCAAATCCTCAGACTCTGTGGCCAAGGTTGCTCTTGATAATCGGGTAGCCCTCGATCCTCTTTTAGCTGAATGAGGAGGTGTCTGTGCTGTGGCCAATTCCACTTGCTGCAACTGGATGACCTTCAGGGGAAGCTGAACTCAGCTACATGAGGTTAGCAAATGAGCCACCTGGCTTAAGGCAGTGACTCCCTCAACAGGATCTTCTTGGGGCTTATTTGATTTTGATTGATTTGGGTCTTAGGGACCATGGCTCCACTGCAGACGTGGGGAGTCATCCTGCTTAAACTAATCATAGTGGTCACCCTGGTGCTCTGTGTTCTCTCAAGGGCTTTAAATGCATGTTTGCAGCCGCTAACACATTCCCACCAAGGGAATGACCTCCCTAACACTGAAACGTCAGAAAAGGAACAAAGACAATGATGGATCTAAAAAGAAAGGCGAACCTGAAGTCGTGACCTATCAACACCACAGAGATTCAGCAAAAATGTCATGACCTGTGATTACTGCACAAAGGATTGAGCAAAAACTGAGGACTTGACAGTGTTAGCTGGGAGTGGGGCTAGTGCCTTAAATTTTGATCACATCTCGCAGTCAAGCTGAGAGTCTGATCAAAGGGGGTAAATGTTAAAAAAAAAAAAAAAAAAAAAAAAAAAGAAAGAGAAACAAAAAAAAAAAGACAACAGGCCCCAGATGGAGTCACTTGTTGCTAAGCCCATGTCACCAAACCAAAACTTAATACCTAACTTAATTAGTTTTGACCTCTTCTAGGAGTGGACTCTTAACCCAGTTGATCTGGAAATACCCTGGTCAGCACTACCCGCGTAATAGATCCCTGCAGTCCCCTAAAGGAAGGTGACCTTGCCTCAAACAATCCACTCTGCGCCAGTAAACTTTTTCCACCTCCTTCTGCCTATAAAAGTCTTTCATTTTGTACTGCTCTTTGGAGTTCCTATCTGCTAGATGAGATGTTGCCCAATCCATGAATCACCGAATAAAGCCAATAACATCTTTGAGACCAATTTTGTTTTTAGACAAGATGGAAGAGCTACTTTTTATTAAAACTTTCCTAGGTGCCAGGAATTGGTCTAAGTATTTGCAAATGTCATTTCATTTAACCCTCTAACAAACCTAGAAAGTAGGTGCTCTTATTATCCTCCTTTTTCAGATGAAGAAACTGAAGCCCACAGCAAATCTGAAATGTTCAGGTATCCCGTGGCTACCAAAGAGCAGAACAGATTAGAATGCAGCCCGTCTTTCCCCAGAGGTTATGGCCATTTATGCTACCCACAATAAACACTAAACTTCGGATACTTCAGATGTGCCATACATACAGGCAGGAAAATTTTCTGAGCAATGGCCACACAGAAAAAGGGGAGTAAAAGGAAACAACACTTTGAAGAACAGTTACAAAAGTGACTCTGGCTGTCACTGGATCCCACTATGAAATGTCATGCTCCACAGAAGGCCACAGCAAGGGTAGGGGTAGGATATAAAGTACATATATATACATATACGTACAAGTACGTGATATAAAGTATAGTATATCAGCAATTGCTCCAACATAGGGAAATAAAGTGTTAGGAGCTAAAGAATTTCCAATAGCATATTTTCCTATAAGAATTTCAGAATAAAGTGGATAATAAAAATATTAAAAATAATATTAAAATATTAAAAAAATAAAAATAAAAATATTAAAAATAATACTGAATCAGTTGATCACAACAGACAAACCAAACCTAAAATATCAATGTGCAAAATCCTGAACAGCAGATTAAGATAAAAACCAAAAGTTTTAAAACCAGCATTACAGGGGCACCTGGGTGGCTCAGTCTGGTTAAGCACCTGATTCTTGGTTTCCACTCAGGTCATGATCTCACCGTTTGTGGGTTTGAGTCCCGCATCTGGCAGCATGAAGCCTGCTTTGGATTTTCTCTCTCCCTCTCTCTGCGCTCCACCTGTGATCTCTCCCTCTCTCAAAATAAATAAACCTAAAAAAATACTAAAACCATCATTAAACACATGGATGACAAAGCACAAAACTGACATGTGATAAGTAGAAAATCAAAATAAATTGCAACCAGTTCACAATGGCTAACAAAATCGGGTGATGGAAACTGAACCGATTCAAACACAGCAACAAGGCTTTCCCCCAGTGTGCTCACTACATCTGCATTATAACCAGTGGCAAAAGGTAAAAAGCAAAATTTACTGCCTACTCAAGCTAGGCCTGCGGCAACAGCAACAGCATCTGGGAACTTGCTAGAAAGGCAGAATCTCTGGCCTTGCCTCTCACGCTACCGGTCAGACACTACGTCTGAACAAAATCCCCAGATGAATGGAATGGTGTTAAGATTTGAGACGCCTTGGAGAAGGGGCTGAAGGCCAATGGGAGAGGAAGGGCTCCTCCCTCTGAATATTCTGAGACTGCTTCTGTCTGTATCATCAAACAGACTCCTGAGAGGCAGTCTCTGAAATGTGAAGGCCAAGCAGCCAGGAAGATCAAGCCCTGAGCCTTTCCCTGGTGGCTGAGCCTTTTCCTGAGTATGTGAACCGATCTGAGGGGGAAAGGCCAGGAAAATCAGCCCAGGATACTTTGGGAATAGTTGGCAAATGTTAAGGACGGGGAAGGTGAGAAGTCATGCTATGTACAATGGGGCTATGCCTACACAGCCAGCTGACCTGACCCAGGGAGGCCTCAGGAAGAAATCTCCAGCTTGAGGCCCTGAAGGTGAGCAGGATTTATGTGAACAGTGCACTCTTTTGGTAGATTCAGGTCTAAACTTTCATAAAATATGGAGGTATCTGCTAGCAAAATGAATGATTAGGGCCCTAAATCAAAGAAGAGAAAAGAAAAGTAAGATTTTTAGATCCAGCCACTGGTGTCAGTACAGCCCTGATTTTACAGATTGGAAGCAATATTCCACAGTGAGTTAAGAAAGAAATAAAAGAGGATTTTAATGACCTCCACTTTGACCTTAGTCTGTACTTTCTAACTAATTAAGTTCTTTCCAGCTTCTCTCTTAACTCAGACAAAGGGCCTCAAGGGCAAAGCATCCTGTGATGGGAACCCAAACTACCCCCTCAGGCATAAGGACTGCCCCCAGCCCAGAAGACCTGGCATGACTGGCCCCAAGACAATGATGACATGACCTGACCTTCACTGCCCGCCTGCATGTACGCACTGACCTGTGTCCCACATCTTCCTTATATAAACCTATGAGTATTTTCAGCACCTTGGAGACGGTCTTTGAGATGCAAGTCCATGGTCTTCCCACTGCTGGCCTCACTGAAATAAATTTCCTTCTGGTTTCACCACTACTGGTCTCTCTGCCTATGGATTTTGTCAGGAGTAGCTGAACCTGGTCTGTTCGGGCCCCCCGGAGCCAGGTGCTGTCGCACCCCTGCACCCCAGGGATACAGTCCTGGTGAGACAGGCAGGAGCTGTACTTCTGATTTGTCCAGCCCCATTGAGACTCCTAGGGACAGAGCAGTTGGCCACAGCAGTGCACCAGGGCTCACTGGTCCCTTTCCTGAGCTAGTGGATGTGACAGATGTCCCTGGCAGGGATAACAGGAAGTATTTGCAGCTGCCAAAACCGGTTTCATTTTGAGGACTTTCTTGCTTTTCCTGAAGTGGCATCAGCTGCCTTATTAACAGCATTTGGTGAAACATAAATTAGTAGCAGAGGGCCCCCAAAGATTTGACTCCTGGTAAGTCCCCCTCCCATGATGTTGGCTTCTTTTGAACCATATGTTTCAGGTTTTTATAACCTATTAGCTCAGGCTGTGGCAGGGGCCACTGTAATTTGTGAAGGTACCATTGGAAAAAGGAATGGATGAGAGGTAAACAGGAAGCAAGGGTATGCATTTGGGGGAGATCTCTGTTGGAGTTTCTGTGTAATGTATATGTACAAGATGGGGAATGCTAACTCTATCCCCTCCCAAGGCTCCTCCCTAGGGAGAATACTGGCTGACTGGTCTTGTTTTAGTTATAAACCTAGGGCTAAGAAGTAAATGAATTTTCACTGTAACACCACCTAGCATACGTAGATGTTAAGCTCAGAGGAAAGATGACAACTGAATGGCTCTTGGATTCCTTCCTCACATTCAGTTGCCTCCAAGGGGGTTTCGGTTTGGCTCTCCTAGCTTGTCTAGGAAACCATGTGGTTCAGTCAGTGAACTGCCCCCGCCCCCACTTTGGGGTAAGCACGAATGCTAACAGAGGTACTCTGGGCTTCATGTAGTCGTAGTTTTGTTTTTTCTGTGTTCTTTCTGAACTTTTGCCTAGGAAGATGGAAAATATTCCTTCTGTTCCCAAAGGAAGTTCATTAGGACATATTGTGAATAAATGGTGCAACCTGAGAAAAAGGCTGTCACGCAGGAGGGAGAGAAAGGACGTGGAGATAAAGGAATGTTAGTCCGAACTTGAAATTCACCTCGGCCTTGCCCGTGGCACCCGTACACATCTGCCTCTATCTCCCCCTGCTGTTTCTGCAGCATCACCCGTGCAGCTCGTGCAGCTGGCTCTTACACCATCCTCGGTGCCTCCGGTGCCCCTGGCTCCTGCTCCTCCCCGCCTCAGTATCGAGGAGCAAAAAGCACCCCAGGCTGTTGAGCTGCCTCCTTGTGAGGTTCAAATGGAAGCACCTCCCAAGTCAACATGAAGGGGTCCAGGGGGCTCCCCTGGACTTAAACTGCCCACTTCAGATTTCCCCACAGGAGCCCCAGGTAAAACTGACAGTAGGGAACAAACTGGTTGACCTTTTAGTGGTCAGGGGTGCAACATATTCGGTATTAAAGCTAATTCAAGGTTGTCAGTTTAATGAAAATAGACACATCTTTAGCGTTACCAGCATTTAATATAAACTTTTTATCCTACCAAGGTTTACTAAAGGTCAGATAAGTTCATGTTATCTCTGTTGCAATTTGTCAGCAAAAAGAGGACTTAAAATGATGGTTAATTTGATCTGTCTCATGAAGGTTTCATGGGTAATTGTTAAGAGCAAGTAGGTTAAATTAAAAAAAAAAAAAGTATACAGCTTTTAGAACCTTTGGTAACCTAAAACTTTGAAGTTTCGCTAGGCTAAATGATATATTGGTTTGAATCCACTGGATGTCTTTTCCAAACAAGATAAAACACTGAAACAGCTACTAAACATACATTTATCAGCTTTTGGTTTCTTACTGCAGAGAAACTGAAGATAAATTTGGGTCTGGGGGTGCCTGGGTGACTCAGTCGGCCGAGTGTCTGACTTTGGCTTGGGTCATGATCTCACGGGTCATGGGTTCAAGCCCCACGTTGGGCTCTGTGCTGACAGCTCAGAGTCTGGAGCCTGCTTCGGATTCTGTGTCTCCCTCTCTCTCTGCCCCTCCCCCACTCATGCTCTGTCTCTCTCAAAAAAAAAAAAATTTAAAAAAAAGTTGGGTCTGCTAGTGAAGAATTTTATGCTTAGTCACAAGATTGTATTATGGAAAAACACATGTTTCTAGAAATTATGAAATGTTTCATAAATTTCCAATCTGAAGAATTCTGATGTAACAGTTCACAACTGCTTACTACCTAGTTTTTACTAGAAATTAAGATTTCTAAGCATTACAAATTCTGATAAATGTAATTGAGACTGTTAGAAGTAAGGGCAGCAACTCTGTATGCCAGGAAAACATGATGTATTTTTGATAAGAAAGGTACAAAGAATGAGAACTACATTTTTGTTGAGGAAAAAGAAAGTAATTTTGTCCTTCAATGGAAATGGTTATTTAGAGAGAAAAGGCTTAGGACAAAATCTGAATGAAAAACAAAGCTGTAGGATGTTTGTGAAGGGGAATCTTTGGAAAAGAATTTTATGCATGGTCAGGACTAAGACAGGAATGAGTTTTAAAAGTACACCTGTGTAAGAGTGTGTAAGAGCCTGTCTGTTAAAAAGATAAAATTTTCTTGGATTTGTAAGTCAGCTCTTATAAAAGATTGTAAATGAAGCTGTTGTTTTTTTCCTTTAAGTTTATTTATTTATTTATTCTGGGGGCGGGGGGAGAGGGAGAGAGGGAGAGAGGGAGGGGGCAGAGAGAGAGAGGGAGAGAGAATCCCAAGCAGGCCCCAAGCTGTCAGCCCGACGTGGGGCTCAAACTCATGAACCATGAGATCATGACCTGAGCCAAAAACCAAGAGTCAAACGCTTAACTGACTGAGCCACCCAGGCGCTTCTGTTTTCTTTCTTAATCTGCTCAGAAAAACAAAGTTTCTATATTTTTTCCTTTTAGGTCTTTGAATACTTAAAGATTCTCAATATTAAAGGAGCTAAGTTTTGCTAACAGCTATATCACCTTTCTATTGCCACCTTGGTTAAACAGATAATTCAATATTGTTTTATAATGATCTGTAAACCTATTTGGGTATGTGCTTTAAAACTTGGAGGTTTTTAAGAAACTTCCCAAGATTCAAATTCTAACCAAAGTCTTTTAGGCTAATTAGGCTTGTTAAGTGACATGGTATGTTAAGTCAGATGGGAACCACTGTCAAACAAATGATGATACACTTTCTTAGGTTATATCATATGGGTAAATGCTTTAACTGTTTTAGAAATTATATGAAATCCCTAAGTTTCAGCATATCCTGGTATAAGGTCATTATTTGACATTTCTAATTACTGAAATGTTGTCACAGAAATAACTGGATTTCCTTGCCAACTGCGTTATAATGAACTCTGATCAGATCTTTAACCATGTCCATTTTTGAGTCTTTTGGAATTTACAGTTACTGTTCTGAAGGCCTTGCAATGTGTATTTCATCTTTTAGGAGATTCATGGAGAAGACTTTTGACAAATACAGGTTTCTGGTATCTTTAACATCCTAAAACTGTAAGAATTTCTGGAACTGATGGAAAAACTGCATTCAAACAAAAGAGATTAGCAACATGGGATTGAATGAATTGAGGAAATTGATTATAGTTTTATGATTCTTACTTGAAACACTGCTAGTTCTCTAATGTTTGCTCTTCCAGATTTAAGAAAACTTTCTCTTAAGATATCTATAACTTGTAGAAATATAAAGTATACTTTTGTGAACAAACTGGAGCATTCATCTTTTCTCCCTACCTGATCCCTCCAAAATTCAAAACCTCTCAGTAAGTGTTCTTTCTTTCATGGCAGTTATAATTATTTGCATAAGTTCAAGAAGAATCTGTTCTCCTTGTAATAAGACACCACTGGAAACATTGGTTATATTACACCAAGTCTTTGACTGGAATGTCATATTTGACAGAGACATGCATAGACTTAGATATGACCAGACAGCTTTGAGGAACTAAGGTGGACTTTGTGAAGCCAACAAAGCCCCTTGGGAATGTTGGCATGATTCCTTGCTGACAGAGTTCCCAGCTGCCTTACCAGGTGAGTAAAGAATGTCACTTCCTGGCAGGTGCAGAAACCTCAGGATATTTGGGGGAACTCAAGAAGAATTCACCCAAATCTACAGGTTCTGCAGGCAAATCCGATGGCAAGTATTTGGCTTGGCTTCTAGTCTTGAGAGGCTATTAAAAGTTCAATCTGAAATTCCTTACAAAAAGTTCCAGCAAAGTAGATTTGTAAGAACTTATAATGGTCAATCACTATTCTTGCTGTGCTTATATAAATACTTAGGTCAGCTTTATTAAAACTGGACTTGCCTTACAAACAAATCAGTCTTCATTTGGCTATCTTTGATGTAGATGAGGTGATTTTAGAGAGAAATATTGTGTTTCAATAACATACCTTTGTAGATGTTACATTCTAGTTTGGCTGTCTTTGAATGTTTGTTGTTTGCCTAAGCTAGACAACTCGAAGTAAACTTCAGGGAAAGTGCTACAACAGCTCATGTATAGATAGTCTTTATGCTTTTCCTCTGTGGGGATAATAAAAAGATCCCCGTAGGCATATGATTATTTCAACAGCCAGACAATAAGATGGATTCCCCAACAACTGTGTAACTCAACTATTACCCTGACCAATTCTATGTGGCTGGGATGGCAAAATAGCTCCTCAAAAGCCAGAGCATACCCTACTCCCTGTGGTTAACTACGGACTTGTGGAAGTAAGGCACTCCCTTCCTTATGATGGGACTGGACAATGCACTTGTGGATGCTCATATCTCCCAGAATGTCTGCTACTTACCAGTGATTGCTCATAATTGGGATACTGTTAAAGCTAGATATTGGGCAAAGAGGGCTTTTTGATTACTTTATCCCTTAGCCATATATATGTGTCCTAGAAGTCACTTTTGTCGATGTAGAATTACAAGTAGAGGTTCAGCCAAGCACACAGTGGCCATCTTTAATCAAACTCGGCACAATGTCACCCTCCTAAATGATAAAACCACAAATTCAAAAAGTAGTCCTTCAAAACCAGATGGCCCTTGATATTCTGACTTCAGCCCAAGGAGGAACCTGTGCTCTTATTAAAACAGAATGTTGTATATATATTCCAAATTGCTCAAAGAATGTGTCTGAAGCCATGAAAGATTTAAATAAACACATAATTGCTGTAGATGCTCTGACTCTAGATCCTTTTGGCAGCCAACTAACTTTAAATCTTTCCAAACGGTAATATACCCTGCTATAAGCACTGCTAGGCTTCTTGTCCTTTTTCTTTTTGGTTGTTGTTTGACTTTTTGTATTTGTCAAGCAGGAGCCTGGGCTATCCATACCAGCATGGAGGTACCTTATTATGTATTTCAGGAGAGACTCAGGAAGCAAAATTCTCCCACCCCGTCAAAGTCTTCCTTTCCAAAACCCCTAGGTCATCCTCTGGTCATCAGGAAGGAGCTACACAAGAAATGACCACTGTCCCTTTTCCCTCCATAGAAATGGAATGGTGCTTTGACAGTGGGGATCTGAAAGAGGATTTTACCTCCATTTTGACCTATCTTTAAAACAAGATACTGATCAACTTGATCTTTACTGCCTACTGGCATGTACCCACCAACCTGTGTCCCACATTTTTCTTACATAAACCTAGAAGTATTCTCAGCACTTTGGAGACAGTCTTTGAGATGTTAGTTCACTGTCTTCCCAGTGCTGGCCTCCCTGAAATAAATTCCTTTCTTGTTTCACCTCCACTTGTCTCCCTGCCTCTGGATTTCATCATTAGTGAGTGGCCGAATCTAGTCTGTTTGGGATCCCTGGAGCTGGGTTCTCTTGTACCCTTAGGCTCCCATTACAGAAGGCTCTGGTCTTGAATTATTTAGGTATGAATCAGCTCTACAACTTAGTAGCTGTGTGATCTTGGGCAAAGTAACTTCTCCTCTTTTGTGCTTCAGTTTCTTCTTCTGCGGGGATTATACAAATATTTACCTCATAGTCATAGTGAGGACTGGATAGAATAATACATGCGTAGCCCTTAGCTCAATGCCTGGCACACAATACATACTGGTTACTGTTATTGTACAGGATAGGACCCACTTGAGAAAAGATAAAACTTAAAAACTCAGTTGGGGCTGTTTGAAAGCAGTTAGGAACAGGAGAGGATAATGAAACATTATAGTTAGATTTTAGTAGTAGAGAAATCTAAGTAGTAAAAATGGATATTTGGTTGTCATTGAAGTAATGCAATTAATTATTTACTCAAGACAGGAAAACACCAAAGAGTGAAGAAACGCGAGCAGGGGAGAAGCACATAGCAAAGGAACTGTGAATCTTCACTGGCTGTACCACTTGGAAGTGTCAACATTTCGCATCTCAAGTTTAGGACTATCTTGAGGGCAAGCCTCCTGTTGGGAGATAAAGGGGACATCTCCTCTGAGAACCAAGCCTCAGAAACTTAAGGAACTCCAAGCAAGAGACAGAGAAAGAACAGTCACTGCAGCATGAGTGACATCATAGGGCTTAAAAAAAAAAAAAAAAAAAGGAGTATAGGATCCTGCTGGGAATGTAAAAATGCAGTGAGAAGAGCAAGCAGTTTGTCTGTCAGGAAGTAAGGCACGAGGCCCACAGGACAGAGTCCACACGGAATTCAGAATCAGGTGCCAGGAACCCAAAGATCAATGGGCAAAGGGGATTTAGGGCAACTTAACTGCATACAATTAAACTAACCTCTCCACTGAAGATTTCAGCCAGATGAATTTTAGTTCAATGATTGTGGACCTAGACAACTAGCATTTATGTAAAGCAGCAGCCAAAATACCTTAGATCATTCTGTGACTTGGAGCGGACAGTGGAATGTTGTGATAACATATTTCCGGGAGAATAACTTTAGCAAAAGGTAGTCCAGATGGTGCTGTGGTATTCTGTCCTGGTAACTGTTTACTGTTTAAAACTTTGAGGAGGCGACTTGAAAGTTAGAGTAGTATCACTCAATTCTGAGGAGGCTGATCAAGGCTTGCCGGTGAGAAGAGGCAAATTGCATCTGTGACAGTTTATAGCTTGGAGAGTTCAAGCTCCACTCTAGTGAGGTAAGCATTCTACAAGCTATCTCTTGCACTGATCACAATTAAAACCCCTGGACAGCACACAAAAAGCAACAACCTGAAGACTCTGAAAAGCAAACAAAAGCAGGAAGAATATAGAAGGATATCCAATCTGGAGAGGTGACCCCTCCCCCCCACCCCAAGGGGAAAAAGTTTCCCTTTTTATTTTTCCATCTGTTCTTGGACTTTGTCCAGAGGATGAGTCTCCATCTCAGAGCTGTCCAAGGGGCAGTGGACTGAATAGCTAAGACCCCACAAAAGTTGTGGGCTTACCCCTCCTTAAGCTGTGCATGAGTGAGATGAACCCAAAGCAGCACAACTAAGATTTAAACCGTTGCGTAAGTCTCTGGCTAACACAAGTGTCACATGCAAGGAACAGACCCAAAGCAGCATAGCAAAGACTTGAAAACTGAACTGAGGCAAACAGACTAAGCCTAACCAGGCTGATAGCCTGCTAAAAAAATTTAACATTTTCCAGAGGGATATAATAAGATCCAAAGTCTATACAAAATAATGTTAAAAATGTCCAGGATACAGAACAAAAGTAATTTGATGCACAAAGATGATGATTTGCAAAAACAAAACAAAAACAATTTACAGATGCCAACCACAAGATGAGCCTGACACCGGAATTATCCAAAACAATAAAGATGCTATCTTAAGTAACCATCATGAGTCTAAAGTAAACACACTTGAAATGAATGTAAAAATAAAGTTCTTACCAGATAAGCAAAAGCTATGAAAAAGAATCGGTAATTTCACAATTGAAAAAAAAAATCACAGTATCTGAAAGAAAATTATTTGGTCAGTGGGCTAAATAGCAAAACAGTGATAATAAGGATAGAGTCAGAGATTTTGAAGACTAATCAAAAGAAATGGTCATATCTGAAAAACAGAAACACTAAAAAAAATAATAGTAATTACAGCATCAGGAAACTGTGAGATAATACTAAAGGGTCGAACACATGTCCTATCACAGTCCCAGAAGTAGAGGGGAAAGAGGTTAGGACAAAAATAAAAAAAAAATCTTTGAAAAAATAATGGCCAAAATTTTCCAAAATTTTGTCAAAGTCATAAATTTATAGATTTCAGATGTTTGGTAAACTCAGGCACATTAAACTAAAAATAAAGCACATATAGATACATCATAATCCAACTGCTTAAAATCAAAGATAAAAAAAAACACCTCAAAAGTAACTAGAGAATAATTATACACAGAAATAAAGCAAAAAAGTCATCAGATATATTAAAATCAAATAAGTCAAAAAACCCAAAAGAAGTCAGAAAAGGGGAACAGAGAAATAAACAAAATACAAAGGGATAAACAGAAAACAAATAGACCTAAAATGAAAATAATAGAGCTGCACTGAACCATATCAATAGTTTATATTAAATATAAATGGTCCAAACATACCAATTAAAGATATAGATTATGAGACTGGATAACTACAGCAACATCCAAGACTATGCTATCTATAAAAAACAAACCAACAAATCCACTTTATTTTTTTTAATTTTTTTTTAACGTTTATTCATTTTTGAGACAGAGAGAGACAGAGCATGAATGGGGGAAGGTCAGAGAGAGGGAGACACAGAATCTGAAACAGGCTCCAGGCTCTGAGCTGTCAGCACAGAGCCCGACGCGGGGCTCGAACTCACGGACCGCGAGATCGTGACCTGATCCGAAGTCGGACGCCCAACCGACCGAGCCACCCAGGCACCCCCAAATCCACTTTAATAATAAACACACAGATGAGTTAAAATAAAAGGATGGGGAAAGATACACTATGCAAGCAATAAGCAAAGGAAAACTTGAGTGGCTATTACATATCATACAAGGCAGACTTCAAGAAATTACATAATAAAAAGGCCAAATCATTAAGAAAACATAACACTCCTAAATGTGTGTACACTTGACAACAGAGCTTCTAAATATCTTCAGTACAAGCTGACTGATATGAAGAGAAATAGACAAATCTACAATTAAAGAGAATTTAACACTCCTTTCCCAACAACTAACAGAACAAGTAGACAAAAAATCAGTAAGGATATAAAAGACCTGAATAATATTATCAACCAACTTGACTTAAATAACATGTATTGATCACTCTGTCCAACAATGGCAGAATCCACATTCTTTTTAAGTGCACATAGAACACCAGAGGACATGGACCATATCCTGGGTACCCCTGCCCTGCCAAAATCTGATAAACTTAAAAGAATTGATATCATAGAAAGTGTACTAACTGACCCTAGTGAAATTAAACAAGAAATCAATAACAGAAAGATGATAATCCCAAAGTATTTGGAAATTAATACACTCTAAACTCATGGATCAAAGAAATCACAAAGGAAATCAGAAGATATTATGATCTGTGTGGTATGTTATCAAAACACAGCAGATCAAAATTTGTAATATGAAGTACTTAGAAGAAAATTATAAATTTATGCCTAACAATAGTTAAATCTTTAAAAAAAGTGTTTCTAGTCAATAGTCTAAGATTCAACTTTATGAAAATAGAAAAAGAGAAAATTAAATGGATCCAAAGTAAGCAAAGGAAGGAAATAATAAAGAGCACAAGTCAATAAAACTTAGAAAATAGAAAAAAAAATTTAATGTACAAGTGGTTTTATAAAAAATCAATAAATTAGAAAAAGAGCTAAGGTACCTAGACTGTATGAAGGCCAGAAATCATCCTCACTCTTCTGTTTTCCACGCCTGTGTAATTCCCTCTCCTTGACTGTGGGCAAAACCTGTTATTAGCTTCTAACCAATAGAACATGGAATATTTTGCCTTATTCCCTTCTCAGTTAATACAATTTGATGAAATTACCATGTTGCATAGGCTCATATGGCAAAGAACAGAGAGCACATTATGAACTCTGCCAACAACCACATACATGGTTTTAGAAGCAGATCCTTTAACAGTCTAGCATTCAAATGAGAAGACTACCTCATGGCAAGGCTTGAGCACAGCCTTATGAGACTTATGAGATATCCTGAAGCAGAGGACCCAGCTAAGCCATGCCTAAACTCTCCAAATTTTGACCCACAGAAACATTCAGATAATAAGTATGCACTATTTAAAAGTCACTAAATCTGTAGTAACCTGTTAGGCAGCAATAGATACCGGATGTAAGAGTGAAGACATAAATTACCAATAATAAGAATGAAAGTGGAGACATTACTACAGACCTTACAGAAAGTTAAAGGATATTAAGGAAATATTATGAACAACTTTATGCTTATATAATTGGCCATTTAGGTGAAATGGACAAATCGCTTCAAAGACACAAACTGCCAAAATTCATTCAGAAAGACACCCTGAATAGTCGTGTGTGTGTGTGTGTGTGTGTGTGTATGTGTGTGTATAAAGGTAGAAAGATGCACTCTTCACATGCTCTCTTCCTCTCCCCGTTCGTCCTCTTCCTTACTTTTTAAAAGAAGAAATTAAATTTGTAGTTAAAAACCTCCCCAAAAGGCTCCAAGCCAAGATGTGGTTTTGTTGTATAATTCTACCAAACATTTTAAAGGAAAATAAGTAATTCTATACAAGCTCTCCTGGAAAAGTAAAGAGGAGAAAACACTCCCCAACACATTTTATAAAAGTGGCATTGTCTTAATACAAAAAGCAGATGAAAACAAATTTAAGAAAACTACAGACCAGCAAATTGAACCTAGTACTGTGCAAAAGGCTAATACATCATGCAAAGCTCATTCAACACACAAAAACTAATCAATGCAGTTCACCATTTCAACAGATCAAATAAGAAAAACCATATAATCATCTCAACAGATGCAGAAAAAAATCCATTTGACAAAATTCAACATCAATTCATGATAAATACTCTCAGCAAACTAACAATAGACGGGAATTTTCTTAACCTGGTAAAGGGCATCTATAAAAAAACCTACAGCTAATATCATACTTCATGGTGAAAGATTGAGTACTTTCTTCCTAAGACTGACAACAAAGCAAAAGATGGTCTCACTACTCCCATTCATCATCATACTGGAGAGTCTAAAGTAAAGAGAGAATACAACACGAATAAAGATGAAAATACCTACAACAAAGAAATAAAATTGTCTCTGGTCACAGATAACAAGATTATCTACATAAAAAAAATTCAAGGCATCCACAAAAAAGATACTAGAAACCTCCTTTAAGAACTATAGAGAGGGTTGTGACATCTGTATATAGCGCCATTTAACAAAAGTGCATGGCTACTTCTAACATGCATGAGGCCAACATCCCCCTAACCTCTTTTCCTTTGGAAGATTCTAGGGAGTATTTATTTTCCATAACCATCAAGCATCTTTAGTTGCTTGTGACTATGATTTACTTTTATTCTTCCTTGCATTACTCTTCAGACCCATAGTTTATCTTCATCTATCTTTCCTTCCTCACCCCGGAGGTTAGCACCTACAGGAAAGAAAAAGAGATCAAAGTCTATTCTGCTTTCCTCTTTCAATTTGATCCCCCGGGAAAACCAAAAGTAGCACAGATGTAACAGTGACTCCTTGGCTACAGAGAGTCCTCAGATTTAAGGAGAAACAGGAAATTATGCTATCTTTGCTTTTTTATCACAAGGTATCTCTCATCAGATAAGCAGCAGACCTTGGCTGAAGAGCAGAAGATGCAACGGGGATGGAAGAGATGCTGCTAAGATGGGTGCTGGGAGGGACACAGGGGTAGAAAAGGAGCAGGGAGTCCAAGTAGCCCCCATGAGGCACAAAAGGATTTAGAACTGGGGAACACTTATATTCCCCTTAGCCCAACTCTATAGGGACTGGAAGCTGGGGTATTGCAGGCTCTACAGTAAACATAAAAACAGATGTAGAATGTTCCTCCAGGTGGGGCTTGGGGGGTGCTTTCATATCCATTGATTAGAAGAAAGGGACACTGTTAATAAGGGAAACTCTGCAGTATGTGTTTCTAAATCATGCAAATGATGTGACTATCTCTTCCAGGGCCATCAGGTGTGAGAAACTGCATCATTTCCCACTCATCACCACCGTCAAGAGTATTTGCTGTAACCTCTCAGAGGACTCTGTGTCAATACAAGGGGTGACTCTTTAGCTTTTCCATTTATTCTCATCCCCATCATGATCGTCTTCAGTTTATGAAGGAATAATTACCAACAGATACCAGGCTCCTTTATTCTTATCCACCACCCCCCCCCCCCCAAATCATTGGTTTTGATCACTGGAGCTTAATTACCTGTCACCAAATTTTTATTTATTTATTTATTTATTTATTTTTTTTCAACGTTTATTTTTGGGACAGAGAGAGACAGAGCATGAACGGGGGAGGGGCAGAGAGAGAGGGAGACACAGAATCGGAAACAGGCTCCAGGCTCTGAGCCATCAGCCCAGAGCCCGACGCGGGGCTCGAACTCACGGACCGCGAGATCGTGACCTGGCTGAAGTCGGACGCTTAACCGACTGCGCCACCCAGGCGCCCCTGTCACCAAATTTTTAAAGAAATGGCAACCAGAATGAGGTGCGTGGAGTAACACGGAGGTCACGACTGCACGCGTGGCTATGAAGGGTGGATAAGACAGACACTAGAACGTGACTATGAGTCAAACCAGCCAACGTTTATGGAAATCACCACATATATTTATTAATTGCTTTAAGCAGTTTCATGAACTGACTCTCCAGCTTTAAATACTCCAGAGCTCTGCTGAATAGTTTATTTCACTGAAGGCCTAAGTGCCATAAGAAGTTCCACCATGGCTACTGCCTCAAAATGATGTGAAAGACACCATGTTACATTAACAAATATTGGTTTCTATTATTTAGTTACACTGATTTACTTTACTATATTGCGATGTGTTTTCTATCCCCCCTTACAGAGGTCCCACTAAAATGCCAGTGCCATTCTTCATAGACATCTTAAGTCTCACGAATGTCATAGGAGTACAAAAGACTGAAATGTCATTTTAGAGACCAAACAAAAGGTATTCAAAATGAGATTTGTGGCTTGAAATCCTCAAGCATAATGCCCTTTGATGTTAAATTCTTACCACCTCACTTATTTCATCAGAATTAATACAAAAGACACACTTACCAACCAAGACAACAAGTCTGTATTTTTCATTAGTTTGCCGCCGATAGGGTGTCACTTCCTCATATGTAGGCACATCAGCTGTATCGTACTGGTCACTCTTCTTGCATTCATACATGGACTTATTTGTTTTCTTATCTTTTCTACTAAGACGGAAACTTCTCCTAAAACCAGCTGCAAAAATATATATACATATATATATTTTTTTAGTAATAAGAACTAAAGAAAGAAACCTCAAAAAGACAAAAATTAAAAAACCCTCAAATCTGGCTGGGTTTTATGAACCATAAGGCTGTTACAAGTATATTCTATAACAGAAAAAAACAAAGATACTTCACAATTTCATTAAAACAATTTATAAGAGAATCGTCTAACATTTATCTTTGTAGTTTTATAAGTTTTATTCAGTTCCAAACCATAGAGTTCTTTCCAGAAATCAATGAGTAAAATACATACAAAGCAAAGTAAGTTGGAAATCATAATTTATCATGGATTAACTGATGAACACATTTGATAAGCAAAAAGCTAAAAGCCCTATAAAAATGTCAAATATAAATGATGACTTCGTTCATTCATAAACACTAGAATATTTTGTTTTGTATTGTAAGCATAACCTAACAACATACCTGTTGCACAGACAAGCATCTATTGTTGAATAAAAAGAAAACTAAATTAGGGACAGCTCAGTGTCAAACATGCCTATACATGGATCAGGCTGACGGAACGAGCCAGTCATAAAGAGCAAGTTCTTTAACTTTTATGAGACTCCAATGGAGGGGGAGTAAATGACCAAGTCCAGGTCCTTTTTCTTCTATGGAACGCCTATGGTTTTATAATTTGAAGCCTACTGAAATTTGGAAATAAGATTCATAGTCTCAACTGTGTACTCCCATCAATAGATCACATGATCCTTTGCTAAAATAATTTTAGAAGTACTTCAATAAATTTGATGTCTGCTTAAGGAGACCTCTCCAGCTCACTGCTACCATTTTTCACACCAAGAGCTCCAAAAGCTGAGGCAAAAGTTCTTTTTCTCAGTCAATCCCCATTTCATTCTGCTTGCCCTTCATGTTGTTGCATCACTCAGGTTTTACTTCCTTTCTAGAATAGTGATGCTTATCATACACAGTATGATTGCATCCATATAAACAGTATGAATTCGGCAAGAAGTGTAATCAGTTCTTGACCTAACCAACCCTCAAAATCCAGACTTTAAGGAAGAGAAAACTGTTCTGCTTATTGAAACGTTTTATAAATATATATAGTTGTATATATAGTTGTATATGTATTTATATATATACATATATATGTGTACATGCACATATGTATACACACATATATATACACACATATATATACACACATATCCATATATATGTATATATGTATCAGCTCCATAGTACAAAGCAAAATGCACATTTTTAAAATTAAAAAGTACATTTTTAAATGTAAAGAAATACATTCTCTTAGAAAATGATATTTTTTTCTCTTGAAAAAATATTGATCAAATTTGATTAGTAAAATAATTTTTAAATAGAGGTATTTTATAATAAAATGCAAGAATGTTAAAACTGTTTTGTTTGAATTTTAGGAACCATAATGAAAAAGAATATTACCACTGGATTTAAGAAATTAATAGGATTCAAAATAAAGGCCCGTATTGAAAACAATTATCAATAACCATGGAGTTAGATACCACTCACCTTACGGGTTCACAGTTTAACAAAAAACCAGCCAGGCTATTAAGAATCGGGAGATACAACTTCATCTGATAGTATATTTCTGTGGCCTACCATGAGTGATTCTGATTTTGAGATACTTGGATTATTTGAGGGAAAAGATTTACAAAGGATTTGAGACAAGAGTTAATCACTCCAAAGCTCTCATATCAAAGGCACAAGGCAAAGAGAAAAAGGCAAATTGGACAAGTGATAAAACATTGGTATTTCTCAAAGAAGGATGAGATTCCAGGGAAGCACAGGGGGAAATGAGCCAACCGGGCCCCAGGATGAAGAAAAAGTGTCAATTCTAAAAGCACACAGACAGGCAGGATTTAAACTTCTATATAAAGGGTCATAGAAAGTTGTTTATTATCGTGTGTCTTTTCAGGATACTGGGGAAAGGGTCTCAAGAGGTTCCCTTACATCTGAGTCCTCACAACGTCACCCCAGAAGTGGGAGGGATCCTTACAACCCCCACCAGGGCTTTAGCGCAATGCTTCTCAGACCAATTTGCAGAAATTAGTTATGCCATCCCAACCCACCCCCACCCCCCCCCCCATTGCTGTCACCTGTGACTGCTGACTCACTCTGGAATCCAGTAGAAGATGGCTCCTGGTTGAGCACAAAAATTACACATCAGCTATTCTAATTCTTTGATGCTGGTGTTTCAGAGTGTTCGAATTTCAGGTTCCCATGGTTCTTGTGTCATGTGAGGCAATTAGAGGATAAGCAGGTAGAAAGGGAAACTTCTTCGTGGTTATTGCTTGCATGGAGGGAGGGTTTTACTCAAGTCACTAACAAACTTATGGCCCAGGAATGACTCTAAGTAGGACATAAATGCTTCATCCAAAGCAAATGAAGTCCAAGAGTGAAAACCTGAAAAAATTTCTGAGCCACGAATGCTAGCTGAATCCTGCATTTCAGTGAAAGTGTTTACCTAACTGAGTTTTTACAATTAACTGAAGCTTTTACTTTCATTATAAACAGTAAAGAGATGGTGGGGAAAAGAGAGAAGGTAATCAGATTTCTGGTGTGAGGTTCTCGGGACATCAGAGATGGGGACCATGGTCCATAGGGTTAGTTTGGTGACATTCATTGTAGGGTGCTTGATACAAGTTTTCTAAATTCAAATAATTTAAAAAGGCAATAGCAAAACCCTACTTCATTCCTGTTTCATTCTCTTAATGTAAATTTCAACAAAGAAAGCAGGACACATTTGGTACTGTCACAAGAGAAAACTCTAAGAGGCAGACGTAAGGACCAAATACCGCATACAAAGACACAGTGCTGCAAGGAACCTGGGAGACCATCTGGCCCGTTACATCCTTACTCCCTGGCCACACAGACGTCACAGACGTCACTGCACTTGCCCGCGCACCATGACACGGTCCTGACCTCATTCACGTCAGTTTTCCAGGTGGCAACTACCGAACGACTAGAATTCCCACAGGTTGTGAAGCTTAAGTGTCTTGACCCAAAACACTCACAAAAGAAAAATGGCAGTCAGGTCGTCACGCCAATTCTATTAGAGCAGCAGCAGCAGTCCTGAGTGTTAAAAATCGAGGACCACAGGTGGCCAGGTCTGGGTCACCACAGGCTCTGACACAGCTGTGTGATTTGCCAACTTTTTCAAAAACTTACCTGAAGGCTCATTCCTCAACTTTAAAATGAGTATAACAGTATCCACCCTACAGGGTTGTTAAGGATTAAACAAGCAATTCACATAAAGCATTTGGTCCAAGGGAGCCTGGGTGGCTCAGTTGGTTAGGCGTCCAACTTCGACTCAGGTCATGATCTGGTTCATGAGTTCGAGCCCCACATCAGGCTCTCTGCTGTCAGTGTGGACCCCACTTTAAATCCTCTGACCCCTGTCTCTCTGCCCCTCCCCTGCTCGCTCTCTCTCAAAAATAAACAAACATTTAAAAAATAAGTAAGTAAAGCATTTGGCCCAGTACCAAGCATATGGTAAATACCTACATATACTGGCTATGGATTAGTACTTGATTATGTCTCCAACTAACTGAAAGTACCTAGAAGGCAGAAACATATACCTCCCTGTGTTCCCACAGTACACGGTCTACTAGCAAGAAAGGGAAAAATAAGTTAAGGGTCTTATTAATAAGTTTTTAATTGGCTGTTATAAAAGAACAGCATTTAAATATAAAGAAGTTATTAAAATTAAAGCCAGATTTAAAGATGTTAAATATTAAAAGTACCCTATTAAAGTAGTAAAGCTTTTTAAAGAAACACAGCAGAAAAAATTTAGCATGCACTATCCTTTCACTTTTTCCTGCCCCCAGATAATCTCTCTAGGGATCTATGTTATTTCTGGTACAATATTTAAATTTAAAGAGCATCCTTCTCTTCTGTCTTATCATGATCATGTACTCTCCTGAGCCAGATACCTGTTTATGTTCCATATTTATATCACACAGTGTGTGTGTGTGTATATTTTTTTTATTATACATGTTATATATCCACACATATAAATACACAGAATAAAATAAAAATTCCCAACCCAGAGCAACCAATAAAAAACAGCTGGAACAGAGGATATGACAAAAGGTACAAAATTCAGAGTAATTGCTTGTGATGGTTTCTCAGACCAAAAGAACAAAACAGGCTATTTTCCAAGAATCTATCCCCCGTGAGTAGTCTGGGGTCATAGCTCATTCAGTGTGCCGTTCAAGGCAGTGCGGAGACGGTAATTTTCAAACCTGGGTAACACAGTGAGAGATGTGTCAGCACACCTGGGCTAAGTCTAAGCTTAAAGGAGAGTTAACTCTGTGTCAGGAAGAGGCAATTTCTTACCTTCAGCTTTTGTGTGGTTCTCTAATTAAAAGGAAGACTTAAAAATGTAGACTTGAACTGAAAGTAAGCAAAGCATCCTTTCAGGTAACTGAAAAACCTAGAACCTATTTAATTCCAGTTCACCGTCAACGCACAAATCTTAGCAAGAACTGGCTTTAAAGAAGGAAGGGAAACGGAACAGTAACAAGGAATCTGGAGTAAGGGCACGGTTTTACACAAAATATATTTTTCCTTATATTTCACATTTTTGTAATTTATAATTGGCTCAACATTTTTATGGACAGGCTTTTTCCAGCAAGCTTACCCACAGCTGTTAGAGATTTGTGTGTTTTAAAGGAACGACACGTCTACTTTACTACAATAGGAAAGTGACTTTATAGTAAAACTGCAGCTGCGGGTCAGCCCACTAATCGCAAGGAGACACTTCTTATCTAATATTTTCCAGTAGAAATCATTTACAGTGACTTGTTAGCTTATCATATAATTGCGAGGCTTTGTTTAAAGTCTTTTTTACTATAAAAGGAAGCAGTTAAATTGCTTGTTTTTTGCTCCTTATTTCAAGAAGATCACAATAAACATCCCTGAACATTCCCTTTATTCCATCTTGTGGATTATTCCATTAGGATAAGTTGCCAGAAGCTAGATAGATCTTGTCCACATGCTTCTCAGATCAGTGAAGGACAACGTACGTTTCCACCAGCAGCAAATACAATTACCCATACTACCAGTCTTTCATGAAGAGACTTCTAATTCGCTTTGAAATCTTCAGTGATTTGACAAGTGAAAAACTGTGTATGATTTCATCTTGTCTGTTATTGGAGTTGACCGTTCTTTCATGTTTATCACCCAGCTGCACACCTTATTTCTTCTTTAAATTGTTCACACATTTTGATCACTTTCTTATTGGGGTCTTCATAAATACATACATGTACACATGTCTTTTAAGGTCACAGTCCTTGGCCCTAATTTGATGAAAACACTTTTTAAGATTTTCAACATTCCATTTTGAAGAAATGTAAAATGTTGATGTATTTGAGTCTGTGCATTTCTTTTTGTGACTTCTCCCACTGTTTTTAGGATCTTCCTATTCCTTGGGTCTGATAAATATTCACCTATATTTTCTTAAGTTAAAAAAAAAATGGGCTGCATGGCTTTACACTTAATTTTTTTTTATCCCATCTGGAATTACTCAGCTGTAATCATGAGATCAAGCTTGTGAGGTGAGGCTGTAACTTTATATTTTTCTAAGTAATTAACCAATGGTCCCAAAAATACTTACTGAACAATCCTTTCACTACTTTATGTTGATACATTCTTTGTACTGAAGTACCAGATGACTTATTATGTCACGATGAAAACAATAAAAAAATAAAAAGGTAATTAATTCTTGGTCTGAGTTTACAGAATTCTCTTATTGATAATATCAATACCAAAGCAACAGAAGTCATGATGGTGGTAGTTGATATGTATTGAGAACTTACTAGATAACAGACACCCTTGAAGCCTTCATGTGGATTAATCCATTTAATTCTCACAGCAACCCAATGAGGTAGGCAAAGTACTCCATGGATTTAAGTGGCTCTTCTTTTAGTTTAATAAGTCAGGGAAAGACAAACACCATATGATTTCACTCATATGTGGAATTTAAAGAAATGAAACAGATGACCACAGGGGGGAAAAAAAGAGAGGCAAACCATAAAACAGTCTCTTAACTATAGAGAACTGACGGTTGGTGGAGGGGAGGTGGTGGGGGGATGGGTTAAATGGGTGAGGAGTATTAAGGAGGGCATGTGTGGTGATGAGCACCAGGTGTTGTTTGCAAGTAACTGATGAATCACCAAATCCTACAAGTGAAACTAACATTATACTGTATGTTAACCAACCAGAAATTAAATAAAAATTTGAAAAAAAAAGATTACCAAGACTTTGGTTCAAATATTAAATGATGAAAACAGCAAGTCTGAAAAGTTACTTTAAATACACAGATGTACGGTAGAAAAAATGATGAGCCTTCTGTTACTTTATGAAATAAGTAAATAAGAAAAGATAAAGGAGCAGTAGCATATTTTAGGGTTTAAAAATCGTAAGCTCTTTTCTGTTAGAGACATTTTTTCCAAATATAACAACACATTTTGGATACGTCTCTGTATTCAACATGATGTGTAAAATATAAAAATATACACAACAGTGTCACTGCCCTCCAAAAGCTCCCAGTCTACCAAGAGACACAGGAATATTCCCAAATACTTGTAATTTAAGGGGTTTTGCAACACAGGCTCATGACCAGAAACTAAGATTTTTAGCAAGTTCTCTAATTCAACACTGACACTTCTTTTAAGTAAAAAATAAATAAATAAATAAATAAATAAATAAATAAATAAATAAATAAATAAAATAAACTCAGGCAGTTGTGACTTGGTCATTGACAAAGCCATTTCATTACATTTATATAACACCATTCACTCAAAGAGTATAAAATTTAATGCTTACATATGTAAATTAAGAATCATTTGCTATTAAAATAAGCTTCATGTTATAGATAAGTATTATACCTATCAATTCTATGATTTCATATGTTACTGGTATTTCTAACAGTAACAAAATTTAAAAAAAAAGACTTGAAGTATCCAACATATACCTAAGTATGGGAATGGTTAATTACACATTTTTGCAAAGAAATGAGGTTGACATCATTAAAATTACAATTCTAAAAATTTAGAGCACCATAAAATACATTTGATATAATAATAAGTGGAAAAAAACTGAGCAGAATACAACAGTCATACTACGAGAGCTTTACTTTTTTACTAATATAAAAGTGGATATGGATAAAAAAACGTGGAAGAAAATGCATAACAACAGACAATGGTTGTGTTAGGGTGAGAGGGCTGTGGACAATTTTTATTCTGTTTTTCAAATTTTCTATAATGTCACACAATTTTAAAATTTGAACAAAAAAAAGCCCACAAAACACAGAGTTCATAATATATGAACAACCAAACAAATGAAATCCACTACTGACAGATGTACTGTGTGCCGTACCAACCTAAAATACAAAATCCGTTTTGACTATGTCTCAGACGTAGGGTCTAGTCTTCTGTATTTTGAAATGATTGTGGTAATAGACATTTTTATATTTACAATAGTTAGAAACAGCCAGTAAATTAAAATATTAAAAAAGCAATAGAAGTAAAAATAATGGAAAATGATTTCTTAAAAATAATATAGGATGAGAACTAAAGATCAAAGGTCAAGAAGACAGAACCAAAGGTCAAGACAGAGAAAAGCAGAGTTTTGAAAACTTATAACCAAACTAATGCAACTGATGTGAAATCTTTTTTAAAAATCATAAATTGTTCTTGCATTCTTTGTTCCCATAAATAAGTAACTTTGGTGTGAATTTACAATGCAAATATTTCCTTTTAATAATTATTTTTCATAAAATTTTAAGACCGTTTAGATGGCATTTTATGAACGTCTATGAACACAAAAGGCCCTCCAACAGAGTCAAGGTGACTCACCACCAATTGTAGCAGCCCCAGAAATCACACATGTGAACAAGTGAGATCTGCCTTTCTGTTCAAAGAAAATAAATACTATAATGTTACCACGTATAATTTTCAAATAGGACAGTTTCAATCTTTGGTTACACTTCTTTTATATAACCCATTTGGTCTCATAACATCAAATATTAATGTATTCCCGATGTTTTTAATAATAAATGAGCTTTCGCTTTGTTTCAATTTTACAGATGTTTGTAGAATGGGAAAAGAAGAATCTCGGTGCAATTGTTTGAATCATCAAATAGGAATATTGATCAGAGGAATCTCAAAAGTTAGAGATTTATGGAAGGTTCCACTCTAAAGTTCCTAATTTTTAATTTTTAAAGGAATACACTTACTTGATATCAACAGAGTCAAGAAAACTGCTTAGTTTCTTAAAAGGAGATAAAAATAAACACTTCAATTCTTTTTCTCTCCTTAAATACATGAAAATGTGTTGTTGTTGCTTTTTTTTTTAACTTGGGAGAACTACAACACATTGTATGAAAATCATTTTTTGTATCTTAAAACACTGGATTAATTTGACAAAGCTAATATTTAATAGTTCAATAGGTACCTTAGTTACAAGGAAGAAAATATTTTAATGCAAATGAACTTTTTAAGAAGATTAAAAAACCTCACATAGACATTAATAAAAACTATGCAGCTGGAAACTATTACACAATGTTAGGCTCCTGCTAACAAAACATCGAAAATTTCCATTAAAATAAACATTTTTAATATAATGCCAATGTTGCTATAATGATAGAAATCATAACTGACATGTAAAAACCATGTGGACATGATCCTGAGACAAAAATATTACTGAAATGATACTTCCATAGTATCCCAATCATCAAATTGTCCCAAAGACACTTAAGGATAATTAAGAACGAACAAATAAACAGATAAAAATCTTGAGAGGAGGTTTAAATTGAAAAGAAACGCCAATATAAAACTATAAAAGTGAGATGTGAAAAAGCTGGGGTAGGCAGCTTCTTCTACTCATCTTCTAAAACAATGTCCGAAAAAGAAAAAATCATCAAAGACACATGAACATGACCATGGGTTGTATTAACCAACTTTACGTATGCTAATTTTGTATAGAAAGTGGAACAAGGCCTTTGAGCAAATACAAAATTCACCTCTGGAATGTTACACGTTTAAAGTTGCTCTCAATAAAACTTAAAGTAATGTTCAAATGCCATAAACACCCTTG
Organism: Leopardus geoffroyi; assembly: GCF_018350155.1. Classification (NCBI taxonomy): domain Eukaryota; kingdom Metazoa; phylum Chordata; class Mammalia; order Carnivora; family Felidae; genus Leopardus; species Leopardus geoffroyi. The sequence continues at coordinate 25,831,381 of NC_059341.1, forward strand.
AATAATTCAGCTCATCTCAAGCTAAAAATAAAAAATAGAAACTCAAAGTACCTAGTGAAATCATGGAAGCTAATATAAGATACCAGTTTGCAATTTCCAAGGAAAAAAAAAAAAAAAAAAAACTACTTCGGTCTTAAAAAGTTTTCCTGATACCACTGACAGCTTCTTTTTAAAGCATAGCATAGTATTACCACAAAAAAAGAGAAACCATATGAGAATTTAATTTTCTGCCAGCCAGCTAATAAAGAAATGAGTTTTTACTTATTTTACATGCTTTCAAAATTATGAGAAAATACAGTATGCACACATAAAATTAAATATAAAAATATAGTCCTAAAAAGAGGAGAAAATTGATTTTAAATTTTAATATATTTTTTTAAGTTGAGTCTATGCAACCTAAAATTCTCCAAGCAGGAATGGTTTCTTTCTGTCAGAGAAAATATTTCCAAGTAGTATTCCAGACATGTTGAGATTATGCAGAGTTCTTGTTCAAGAAAGAACCTGTACCATTTTTTAAAAGAATGCTTCTAAATGTTCTCTTTGTATAAATTTTACTTTTTGGAAGAATATTAAGGCAGTATATTTAGACATAACTGTACTTACCTACAAAACATTCTTTAATAAAATGTCTTAATAATGGAGCAAATGGGAATTTTTACTAGGTTTATAAAATAGACAGTGTAACTGGTTGAGAATCAATGGTGCTTACACATAGAAATAAGAAGTAGGATTAGGAAGAAAAAAACACACACACAGAAGTAGAGATAGGTAAATAATAACATTTAAAAGAACAGCAAATGTACAGTTTTGTTTATATTGAACTTTATGGTAAGTGCTTCAGTTATTTTAAATAGAAAGAACAGTCTTAACTTACAGAAGTCCCCAAACTGATTTTGTTTTAAAAGAATGCATGAAGTACTCCAGTAAGGCCAGAAGTGGAGAAACTGATGATTTTTCAGGAAACCATTTGCAAGAAATTATGTTTGAAGACAGACGCATGATAAGGATGCATGGATTATAACACGATTTCTATAATGAATTAACCAGAGTAAAAACATTCTGTAATTCTTACCAATGTAAAAAAATATTCTTCATATAAAGTATTCTGTACTACATTAGGAAAAAGGAGAGAATCTTCAAAGCTGACTGTTGTACTATTGAGAAACAATGGCTGTATAGAAGCCAACACACACACACACACACACACACACACACACACACACACACACACACACACACTAACTTCCCCACCATCCACCAAAGCTAAACGAAATTTTCAAGAGCTTGTGAGAGGAAATTAGTTACTCCTAATTATTCATATATTTATATAAATATAAATGGTTTGACAATCTTTATATACAGGCAGCCCTTGACTTACAGGGATTCAACTTTAAAAGGTCCAGGTTTTATACTTCATATTTACAGCATACTATCAACTTATCTTCATGTTACTGCCATAAAATTTTATGCAATTAACACAACTTACACTGCCTGCTCAGTGAGCTCTTTCCTTCCTTCCAATAATAACAGCTAAATCTCTTTTATTGATAAGCAGACCTCTAAGCAATGCAGCATGTTACACATCAGTAAGAATCATCCCACACAGTGTACATTTGTATCACTGACAGCTGATTAAGTATGGTTTTACAATATAATTCTTAGACAAACAGACATTCAATTCTTGGAGTATTATAATGTTACTTCTTTTGAAAGAGTCAAATTAGATCATTTTTTGACACAGAATGTCAAAAATGTAATGGTCTTGAGGTTAACGGCTACTTATATATGCTATAACGTGCTTGATTTTATGCACTTCAAAGAAAGTGAATATAATCAGATGTATTCACTGAGCTACTGGCCTGATTTAGATCAACAGCTGTCATGAATCTACAAGCAGGCCCTGGGTAGCTCCATTTTTGGTCCGAGGGTATTGTGTCTACAGGGTAAATCACTTCTGTTTTTCCTCTCCTTCTGTAGACTCAGGAGATAGAGTGTGAAGGAGGATGAGGTGCAAGGGTGAGGTTCTAAAATAAGCCAGAGTCTCAGAAATTTGTCTTAATTGTCCTTGGAAAAGTCCTCCTGAGAAGTCTAAATTTCTGGACGCTCCCCTATTTTCCAAAGCTTTCCTAGAACTGGATAAATGTGCTATGCACCGAGGATGGATATAGACCCATCCTGTGTACATGGATATTCTTTAAAACTAGTGGCACTCAATGTGTATGTGAAAGTTGTGGTATCTGTTGGGATTTGATGTACACCAGGATACTATGGTCATTTGTATGATACAGTGACAAAATGTCCCAAAACCATCTAGCTGACTTGTACTGTTCACACTACTTCTGTTAGTAAGAAAAACACTGATGGGAAATAACACATCTCCAAAGGGTAAATTTTTCCTCAATGTGATAATTACCATAGACATAGAGGAGGAGAATGTTATGGTTAATTTTATGTGTCAACTTGGCTGAGCAATACTGCCCATATAGATATTTGTGCCAGCATTATTCCGATGTTTCTGTGAAGGTGTTTTTTTGGATGAGATTAACCTTTGGATCAGTGAACTTCAAACGAAGCACATTACCTTCTATAATGTGGGTGGGCCTCAACTAATCAGTTGAAAAAAAATCTCCCCTAAAAAAGAAGGAATTCTGCCAGCAGATGGCCTTTGGACTCAAACTACAACTCATTTCTGGGTCTCCAGCCTGCTGGTCTAACCTACAGATTTTGACTTACCAAGCCTCCACAATCATGTGAGCCAATTCCTTAGTGTCTCTCTCTCTCTCTCTCTCTCTCTCTCTCTCTCTCTCTCTCACACACACACACACACTCTCTCTCTCTCTCTGTGTGTGTGTGTGTGTGTGTGTGTGTGTGTGTGTGTGTACACAGTTGCCTGAATAATATAGAGGATTAGAAGGGAAATGTTAAAATTTTAGAATAAACTGCCATTTCTTAGTGAAGAAATAAATTACATTTTAATATCATTTAGAATAGAGAGAACCAATGAAAATCAAACAATAAAATTGACAAACTGTTAACATACATAGATCAATAAAAAAAGACACAAATTATTAAATTTAGGAATGAAAGAGGGGACACTGTTACCAAGAGGAAATAAGAAGATTTTAAGGGAATACTATCAATAGCTGTATGCCAACAAATTGGATACTCTAGATGAAATAGAGAAATTACTAGTGATTTATTACTCAAACTGAAAAAAGAAATAGAAAATCTGAATAAACCTTTAAGGAGCAAAGAGACTTAAATAGTAATCAAAAAACTTTGCAAAACGAAAAGCCCAGGACCAGATGGCTTCACAGATGAATTCTAGCACATGTTTAGAGAATAAGTGACACAATGAAACAAATTTACGAACACTTTAAAAAAGTGTAGGGAACACTTCCCACTCCATTACATGAGGCCAGTATTATCCTGATACCAAAGTCAAAGAAGTCACTAGAAAAAGAAAGTCTATAGACCAATATCCCTATTCCTCAAAATACTAGCAACCCAAATGCAGCAGCATATATGAAGGATTATATCCCATGAGCAAGTGGGTCTTATATTAGCAATGTAAGGTTGGGGTCAACATATAAAAATCAATCAGTGTTATACGTCACATTACTAGAATGAGGGAAAAAGCCACATGATCGTATCAATTGATGCAGAAAAAGGATCTTCTACATACACGATAAAGTATCCTTCAAATAGAGATGGTTTCACTACTTCCTTGCCAATCTGGAGGACTTTTATTTTTTTCCCTCGTCTAACTGCTCTGGCTTCCACCTCCAGTACTATGGTAAATGAAGAGACCAGAATGCACATCCTTGTTAGTTTCTGATCTTAGGGAGAAAGTTCTCAGTCTTTCACCATTAAGCATGCTGTTAGCTGTTGGGTGTTAGTAGATGCCCTTGAACAAGTTGAGGAAATTCCTTTCTATTCTTAAGTTTTTATCATGAGAGGGTGTTGAATTTTGTCAAATGCTTTGCAACTCAACCATCTACCAACTGTTCATCAAGGTTGCGGGTACCTCCCACATCACTATATCAAAGGTTTATTCTCTTCCCTCACCTTATTTGAGCACTCCTTCCCTTCCTACAACTTCACTTTTATTGGCTCCTAGAAAAATCACATCCCTGGATATCCTTCTATTTCATTTTTGGTTCTTCTCTTGTCCAAGCCTACATCTGCTCCCTGGTGATCTCATCCAGCTTCATGGCTTTAAATCTTACCTAACTTTGACAACTTCTGAATCAACAGCTGGAACTCAAAACTGCCTATCCAGTTGCCTATTGAACAATTCTATTTGAGTATCATAAACTCAGCATATCCCACAGAGGACCCTTGATTTCCCCCACCCAAACCTCTACTCCACAGTCTCCCCCATCTCAGGAACTGGTGACTCCACCCTTGCAGTTACTAAGTCCAAAAATGGTACACTCATCCTTGATTCTCCAACCTGTCTCAAAATCCTGTCTTATCTGCAGAATGTATTCCAAATCTCATATCTTATGATTACCTCCGCTGATAATATTTTGTTTCCAGCCACAATCATTTCTTGCCTGGGTTCCTACATAGCTCCCTGTCTCTGCCCTTGCTCCCTTGCAGTCCCTTCTCAACAGACCAGCCAGAGTCATCCTTAAAAATGTGTCAGGTCATGTCATTGCTCAGAACTCTTCAAGGATTTCAAATTTTACACACAACGAAGAGCCCCTCTGTCCCCTTCCTCTCCACTACCATTCTGTTATGCTGCCAACCTCAAGTCCTATCCATCCCGTGTTCATTGGTCTCCTTACTTACCCTTGGATGCGTCAGGGTCCTGTCTCAGGGCCTTTGCACATACTTGTTTCACTCCTTGGAATTCTCATTCCCCACAAGGCTGCTTTTCAGTTTTTTGCTCAAACATGACCATTACACAGAGGCCTTCCTTAACCACTTAATAGAAAGTTGAAGCCCAAGGTGCCTGGATGGCTCAGTCAATTAAGTGTCCAACTCTTGATTTCTGCTTAGGTCACGATCTCATGGTTTGTGAGATTGAGCCCCATGTCAGGCTCTGTGCTGACAGTGCAGAGCCTGCTTAAGATTCTCTCTCTCTCTCTCTCTCTCGCTCGCTCTCGCTCTCTCTGTCCCTCCCCTGCTCACTCTCGCTCTCAAATAAACTTAAAAAAAAAACAATAACAAGGAATTTGAAGCCCCATTTCCCCAGTTCCTCCATCATCCCATTCCTGTTTTGTTTCTTTATAGCACTAATTACCATTTAAGGTATTATACGATTGATTTAGTTGTCAGTCCCCAACCTACCCCCAATATGGAAGCTCTATGAAAGGGTATTTGTTTTGATCTTTGTTGAAACTCCAGTGCCTGGAAGAGTCTAGAACATAATAGGCATTCGATAAATATTAGAGGGGAAAATCCAGAAATACTACTATAATACAGTTATATTTTGTAAATACCAGAAGAAACTGCTAACCAGGGTTAAAGTGCTTGTGCCTTGAGGGAAAAGGTAGGCCTAGAAAGGAAAAGGGAAAGATACACTTGTTTTGGGTTTGCAAGACTTGCAAATACTATTTGACTTCTCAAACAATTCATTAAATAGAGCCATATGACCTACAAAACAGGACTATGAAGCAATTTCATGGGCTTAACCCAATGCATATGTTACTCTAATAAAAATACAAAATTTAAAATTATTTTCAAAAATTTTGATGTGGGGAATACAAAAGAAAACTCAGAAGACAGGAGACAATTCACAGATTTGGCTATGTAGATCTTGAAACGTCTAGATGCTATGAATCTTGGAATAGAAAACGGTAAAAGCCAACCAAAAGATCAGAAGAAAATGTGCACAACAGAGAGAGGGCTTAATATTCACGGCACACGAGGAGCTCATCTAACAAAAGACAAAGATATTGATAGAATTATTTGAGGAAAAAAAGAAAAACTAATAAAAAGTCACAGCATTAACACTCACAGTATATTTTAAGGTGTTTACCAGATAATACTTTTACCATAAAACAGTCATTTATGTTAGCATGTTACTTTCGTGAGACCTCCTTTAAAAGTCCACTCTTAAGTATAGAGAACTGATGGTCACCATCAGAGAGGTGGGGGGGGGGTGGGGAAGGTGGGAGAAATAGGTGACGGGGATTAAGGTATGCACTTGTCCTGATGAGCACTGGGGTGATGTATGGAAGTGTTGAATCACTACACTGGATGCTTGAAACTAATATTACACTGTATGGTAACTAGATGGAATTAAAAAAAAAAACTTTAAAAAATAAAGAAAAAAATTAACAAAAAAATAAAAATCTTGAGGATCTGGCTTTTTAGGGTAAAACAGAATCCCACATAACAGTCAACTTGTTCCGTTATATTATTTATAATGTACATAATGTATATAATTGTAGTTTAAAAATAAAAAAAATATATAATTTAAATTACATATATAATAACCAGAGGCTATGATCAAACTTGTTTATCCTGCAAAAGAAAACGTTTCAAATCTGTGGTCCTTATTTGAAGTGTTTCTTTAAAAGAAGACACTTATCAGAAACACAGTTCGTTCATGAATCCTATTCTTTCATATTCGTTTTAAAAACAAGGGTCTTTTTATCGTATGCTTCTCTTCTCAGGCACCTTGCTAGACTCCCTGAACTCAGTCCTCCCTAAATGAACTTCAAGACATGTAAACCTGTGGCAGTCTCTTGCTACACACGTCAGACTAAGCATTTAGGCCAGAAGGAAACACCACCATGATGAGCATATAGTAAAACACACTGGCCATGTTTTTCCCTTTGCCACCGGAAAGGACTATTTTCTCTAAGAGCAGTCGCTGAGTGGAATGGATAGCTATAATCTGTCATCAGGGCTTGCAAATTCAAAAGCCTTCAGAAGCTAGACAGGCCGAAAAATCTTAAGTTGTCTTCCATCGACATGAATGCGTTTTGCACCACACACTCAGTCCTCAGAGAAACAGGGTGTCCCATTTTTCTTAAACACAATCTGGCTATATTTATTTCCGCCACATTGGAGAACATGGATCCCAAGGAACGCATCACTGGTATAACACAAACACCAGCACAGCTGTTAGGAGAACGTCTGCGGACGTCCCGCCTCAGCATGGCAAGACCGTGAGTGGTGGGCACTGTGCTCAACCAGAGACCTTATGCTCCACTTACAGAGTCAGTTGTAACTCGGCTCCAGCTGGTCATCAGAAGATGAAGGCCTAGTGTAGTCAAGTCTTCCGTTTCGTCAAAGGAGTCAGAAATTTTTACGTGGAATTTCTCAAATGTGTGGGCCTAACAAAAATATATATTTGTCCAAACATAGCCTAAAGACTGTGCACTACCAGTTGGATATGAATCATTGTATGATGCATGATATTCCCATTTTACCGAGATGGTGCCCTCTTTTCGTCGGTAATTGGGTGATGTAGCGTGGTCTCCTGGAAACAGAAAGTCCTCTGCCTTTTCCTAAAAATTACTAAGGGGCGTGGGGTATCTGCATGTTTTATCTCACCTGCTAATGCCAAGTTCTTTTAATCTAAAGCACTCCTGGAGGCTCAGTTCCACCCAATCTAGTCTGCTTTGGGGCTCTGTTCAACCAAAGTCCTTCTGATTTCAAGACTTTCAAGTCTTTACCATCAGCTCCATCATCTCTGTCTACGAATGGACCCTATTTCCCTCTCCCACTAAAATACTTCTACTTTCAACTACAAAAATGACCTTAAACTCAACTGCTATCTTTCTTTCACTATCCATTCTTATTCCTTGACACCTTGCGATTTACCTTCTCAGAGTTATCAGTGATTCTAGATAACAATGGAGCTCTTGCTAGATCGGGTGGCATTTTATCCAGACCTCATTTTCCTGTAGTTTTTCACTGTCCAGGAAGCCAGCCCTTACTGTGGTCTCAGGGTTCCAGAGCACAGCAGAGAAAGAACACACACATTGTGTCACCCAAATCTAAATAGGCCTGGTGCTTTGCAACAGTCACCTCTCCCCACGTTACTCCTTCCACCTTCATCCCCTGCTGCTAACTATAATTCCACCTTACGCTTGGTGCCCAATTCTAATGTCAGCTCTTATGGGACCGAGTCCTTCACTGCTGGGATCATCCCCTCAATCCTTGAATTACAGCATTTTATGTGACTCTCATCAGATACCGCATTATACCACAGTCACTCACTGGATGGATACACACTACCATCTAATTGAGGTTTATGCCCTTCAAGTCAGGGAGAGCAGGTACCTCTCTCTATTTTTGAGAGAGGTAGAAGCTTGTAGTAATGTCTGCCCATCTCTTCACATCTCCCTTTTGGCCAACGGACATTAGCACATGTGATGTGAGCAGAGGCTTCACATACATACTGGCGATTTTTTTCTCTGTTGCTGTCTGGAACCCTGAGATGCTTTATGGGCTAGTGTCCTGGAGGATGAACAACTATAGGACACAGAAACCAGTGTACCCAGTGAGCCCCCTACCCCTCAGACCAACCAGAGCCCAGCCAAACCACCAGACTGCAAAGATTCAGCAAGCTGACACAGACCAGAAGAACCACTCAGCTGACCACAGAATCAGGGCAATAAATACTTGCTGCCTGAAGCCGTTAAAGCTTCTAAGGGTGTAAGGAGAAGGGATTAACCAATATACAGAATATTTGGCACACTGTACTGTTCTGAAATGAGTAAAGAACGAATGAAACTTCAACTCCTGTCTGATCATCTACTTCTAGTTTTTCTAGCCTAAAAACGGGAATACTCTAGATTTCGGCATGGAGTTTCTGGTTTGTTTTGTACAATGAAAAACTAAAGGGCAGCATGCTGTCAAAGGTCAAGTACAGGCATTCTACGTGCACAGATATATATGTGGAACAGGATGTACCATTCACTGTCTGTAGGTCCTTAGGTGTTTCCCGTAAACTTTCTGAACTTCAGTTTCCCTTCAGTAAAGCGGAAAAAATACCACCAGTCTCTCAGCATTTGAGATAATATATATTAAATACTAAATATAGTATCTGGCAAATTTCTTCAATAACCAAGAGACATTGTCTAAAATCAAGGAGGGTGAAGCAGTCGTCTCGAAAGCTGTGTTTCCACACAGCCACCTGTCACGAGTGCAAGTAGGGAACTAGTCAGTTACCTACAAGGCAAGGGCGGGAAAGGTCTGATGTGAGATGTAGATGAAGAGAATTCTGATGCCTTTAACAATTTCCAGAGACCTTGGCTTTTGCTTATAACATCCCTTGGCGTGGCCACGCTGGAAAATTTTCCCTTCCGATACAGATTAGCGCCTTAATCATAGGCTTAGTTATAGTTGGGGCTGTCCAATCAATGGTTATGTAGAGGGGTGTTATGCGAAGAATAAATCATTAGAAGACAAAAACCAAAAAGTTACTTTGGAAGAAGTTACTTCGAAGCTTCGACTAATTAACAGCTAACCAGATAATTTAGAAAAGTCCAGCCGCTGTTAACTACATAAAATGACTTCACCACAGTTTTCGTCTTCTATCCAAAAACATACGATGATTTACAAAAATACAGCATCTGGAGAGCTTCTTGGACAGCACCACGAAAGCACACTATGAGTTCCTTTATGTCCAACCCACTGAGCCTGTTTCACATAAAGGTTCATGCTACCCCCCCCACCCCACCCCCCCACCAGAACATCAGAGCATGCTAGGGCGGATATGCTCATTTAAGATAAAACAACATTGTGGTTTTGAAGAAAGCAACAGAAAGAAAGAAATCCTCTTCCATGACCAATTGCTCACCTATATAGGTTCCACTGTGGCTACCAGCATATTCAGCATCTTCTGGATGGAGGGTAAAAGCATACAGAACAAAAGCCGAGAAATAAAGCAGAACAGTTAGAGAAGCCCAGCCACAGATGCAAAAAATAAATCACTCAAAACGATTCTGTAAAGCACAGCGTCAACCAGCCCTCACAATGCCACTCTTAAACATAAAACATTTTGTTTTATATTTAAGTTTCGAGTCATGTTTCAAAACATCATGCGATTTGTTTTTTAACCTTCCACAGGGGTTACCTGATGCAGTTCCAAGGTCTGCCTACGATGTTTCTACTTTTCACAGGTAAAAAAATCACCACACTGGATCCCCAAAGTGAACTTATTTTTGTAAATCAGGCTCTTGGATAATATGTAAAATACAGAACTTATTTCGGCTCTCTGGATTAGAGAGAAAGCTTACAATGAAGACACAGTCTTTTCTTTTGATGGGAAGACATTCTGTGTCGGGAAGAGCTAAAGGCGGAATATTTCTATTTTGATTTTGACTTTGAAAAATGAACAGAGGAAAGCAGTTTAAAACAAACAACGTGCTACTCATTATTTCTTGGAGTTAAATGAAAACTGGGTTACGCGTATCTTCAAATTTTAATTTAAGTAGCGGGGCACTTGTTGCTTTAGAACCCTAATCTTCGCATCAATGTACTTCTAGAACTGAGAACACAGCTCGTGCAGACGTCAAATAGTTGAGAAGATGCCCCTGACATCCTTATGTTAAAGTGAGGATGTCGATATATTTGAACAGCATTGAGATTATTGGCAGAGGATAAAACAATGTACTATTGCAGATTACTTTCTATATTTCTGCTATATGAAACAAAAATAGTGCAGTGCTTTCTAAAACAAAGTCCAATCATGATTTTCAGTTACTGTAATGTCAAGAGGGACGTCTGGATGTACAAAATCTTTTATAAACTACTTGCTATGTTCAATTCAATCCGCCCAGATGTGTACTAAACAAAATTAGTAGACTACGCCAGGGAAACTTTTATACATGTACCTTTAATTTCCTCTGAGAAGCACAAAGAAAATGAGAAAGCAAATGATTAAATGTGCAGAAAACACAAAGTAGGAAGAAGATGCATCTAAGGGAAAAAAAAAAATCCACCTACCACACTCAACTGTTTCCACATCTTAGAAAAGCCAAAGGGAAAAAAAATGTATTTTAAATATTTCAAAGTTGTTAGTCAACAAATAAATAGAATTCATGAAAACCTACATTTTAGACTGCACTGGAGTCTTGGTCTGAAAAGAAGGTGTATACCAAAAGCAGAAGCACAAGCCTTCATTCAGCTTATTAAGTGTCCAAATGGGAAAAATAATGAGGAAAAAACTTTTTTTCTTCAAAATAACACCTTCAACAGGGGATTATCTTCATAGCACAGCTCTGTCTGTAAACTAATCTATCTATTCAATACATAGGATGCATACTTAGACAACCCTTAAAACGCCCTTAAAATGTCTAGGTACCCTATAAATTTAACAATATCCTGGCAATTATCAACTTATTACAAATATGAAGTGAGTCAGGCAGAACCCTTTACTTCTTTTTGTCTATATTATTTGATGAAAAGTATTTTTTTTGATCATGCATCCTACTGTGTTTATTTTTTTTCAATATATGAAATTTATTGTCAAATTGGTTTCCATACAACACCCAGTGCTCATCCCAAAAGGTGTCCTCCTCGTGATGAAAAGTATTTTTAAAAAAACAGTCTAAAAAATAGTTGTTACTAATAGGACAGAAATTTAAGAGTTGCGTTTGACTTAGGAGACTCACCTTCGGTTAAAGGTGGGAAACAAAAACTGGCAATTTAATAGCAGCAAAATGTAACCATGAGTCAAGGGAGAGCATATTTTGCTATGAGACCTTGTAGAATGAACAGGACAGTTCTCTGCTCACTTCTCTCTCTAAACAGCAGAGTGGGCCAAAGGAAACACTTAGGAGAGAGTGTGCACCATTTTATTTTTATCTTTCAAATACCTATGGGTCCTCCAACTACATTGGTTCTATCTGAACAGCATTAGTAAAAATGACAAGCATATCGTGTTATTCAGGCTCATATGATAAGTCACCCCAAGTTGTGAGTTTATCTACACTCATTTCTTAGTAGCTGTGAAATGCTATGTACATCTAAGGCAAGTTATCAGGAAACAAATAATAAACTTTGCAATGTGGATTAGGACAAGCCAAGCAACTAGGCTTAGTGGAAATAACACAAGCTGTGCTTCAGATGGGTCAATCTGCAAACTCAGACACGCATGTTTTCTGATAGGAACAACAGGACTGAGTGTTGCACCCCGATTACAGAAACAGTGTCGTGTAAATCAGATGACAAAAGCCATGGATCACACACACACGTGCAAAAAAATAAACATCGCCATATCACATAGAGTATGGTATGTTTCATATTCTAATAAAAGGTTGTACATTCTCAGAAGAGTATTTCCTCCACACTCTTATGTAGGAAGAGAATGATATTTTCTGCATGGTACACACGTGCATATATATCCAAGCAAGCATCATGCTTAATAGACATCCAACAGGAAAAGCAAAGAACACTTTTCCTTAACACTTAGCAAGTTTGAACAAAGAGGAAAATATACAAAAGGCTGATCCCAGAAGACACTTGGGATTACTGCAGGATTCTCAACTATGGTAAGGCACTGTTCTGTGCGCTTTAAATGCATAAACTTACTGAACTCTCCAACAACTCTGAAGCCAGTGCTATTATCTCCAGGTTACAGATGGGAATCAGAGGTACAGGGAAGCAAAACACTCTTGGATGTGGACCCACACGATCTGGCTCCAGAGTATGTTTTTAACTACTATACTACACTAATCACACCAAAATCACTTTTTAAATTACTCTAACTTCAGGCTAGGAAATACAAGTCAGGGGAGAGGTCAAATGAAGTAAGTTTCTTTTAATTTTCCTGTCTACTCCCACCATCTCCCAGCACACCAGCCTCTCACTCCCTCCTCCCCCAAAGCTTGAACCACCCAAGTGCGTGTCTCCTGACCGGAGAGGTACAGGAGACTCTTCCCAGCATTACCAGGAGTCCACTCTCCACATCAACACTGAAGAGCTGGATGGGAGAATTACAAAAATCACCGAGGAGAGGCCAACAGGGTCACAAAGAGCAGTTTTGGCCAAGGAGAACAGAGTGGAAAGGCCCTCGTGAAGAGCATTTGATGAGCTCAACATAACAGGGCAGGGGGAACTTTTCCACGCTGCTGGATGCTACTCTATGTAGAGCAATGTCAGATACTCTTGACAAGAGGAGAAACTGTGTCTATATAGGTATGATAGCATTTACGGGGGCAAAGTTAAATCTCCATCCTAGAAGCTGCTTTCTTATGCCCCGCTCTGCCCCTATGCAATCTTCCCTAAAAGTCTGTAATAATCCACGACCAGTGACCACACCTCTAATTGTTAAGCAACTCTTTCTTACCTGCATGGTATTGGGTCCCCACGACAAAAGGCAAGAAACAGTATGGCGTTAGAACCCTTCATATGGAAAGGCTAAACGCACACACCCTGATAGTGTTTTAGAAGCAACATCTTCATTTATGGAAGTAGAACACAGTCTACTGAGATGAAAAGTGAGCAACAATAACTAGGCCGTCAGCTCAACCATCTCAAGGCATGAGCAGTCAGACATGCAATTTACAGCTTAGTTCATCTCTACCTCTGTCCACACAAACTCTGACCTCTGGCATCTCCCCCAAAAAAGCAGTAAACATTAGGGGGAAAAAAGCCACATTCATTATTTTTTAAAACCCCACCAGTATTGAGAAAATATTTGCCAAAGTTTCAGGCATACAAATTTAACGTAAGAACATAAGCAATCTACTTATTAATTTCTGAGTTAAGTTTATGTAGGAACATAATAAATAAGCATTGTTTAAGATGCCATGAGCAAGGAGCTTACTCAACTTGAAAAGTTGTATTATAACAACCTGTAGAGTACGGTTATGTATATTATTCTCAAATTTTTGGCCTTCCAAGATACTGGTACCATGGAGAGAGAATTCATTTGCTTACTCAGTGTTTAAATCGTGCTGTTGGCAAGGGTGCCTGGGTGGCTCAGTCGGTTGAGCATCCAACTCTTGATTTTGGCTCAGGTCATGATCCCAGGGTCATGGGATCAAGTCTCATGTCGGGTTCTACACTGAGTGTGAAGCCTGCTTGGGTTCTCTCTCCCTCTCTCTCAAAAATAAAAATAAAAAACAAAACTAAAACATTTAAATTGTGCTGTTGGTTGATTGTGATCTTCAATCCCCAAAATGCTTGTCTTTGAATGAACTCAGTTATATCCTGTTTGAATTCAATATTAAGTATTTACCCAATTAAACAAATATTGGCTTTGGCTCCAATTAAATATTTTCTTTTGTATCCACATGACAGCAGCCACAACTGGCTAAAAAATTTTCTAAATATGGCATTTTGTGTTTTACATTCTAATCTTTAAAAGGTCAAAAAATCATACCTTCTGGGTTTTAAGAGTACTATAGGGGCACCTGGCGGCTCAGTGGGCTAAGCATCCGACCTCGGCTCAGGTGATGATCTCACAGCTCCTGAGTTCGAGCCCCGCATCGGGCTCTGTGCTGAGAGCTCAGAGCCTAGAGCCTGCTTCAGATTCTGTCTCCCTCCCTCTCTGCCCCTCCCCAACTCGTGCTCTGTCTCCCTCTCTCTCTCAAAAATAAAGAAACATTAAAAAAAATTAAAGCATTCTAAAGAACTGTTTTATAAAAGAAAAATTTTAAATTCATATTATTCAATCACCAGTATGAGAAATTTTCAGGTATTTATGCTTTGATAACTAGAAAAGGAAATTAATTACTATAAATGAAGATCATACTGGAGTATTCTCCTGTAAAATACACTACTTGAATAAGAAGAGCCTTTTCTGAATACCATGTAAACCAGATTTAAATATGTTATGGGGCACTGCGGTGGTTGTATCAGTTAAGCATCCAACTCTTGATTTCAGCTCAGGTTATGGTCTCATGATTCATGAGATTGAGCCCCGCACTGGGCTCTGTGCTGACAGTGCAAAGCCTGCTTGGGATTCTCATATTCTCTCTCTCTGCCCCTCTTCCCAGTCATGCTCTGTCTCTCTCTCTCTCTCTCTCTCAAAATAAACAAACATTTTAAAAAGAAAGAAAGAAGTCATATGCTATTGAAGTCAAACTTATTAATGTTTGTAACTGTTAGGAAGACGATTCTTAACTTATAAAGTTTAATTTCAACAAAAGGGAACAGACAATATTTTGATTAAAGAAAATCCTGTTTCTTTTTAAATGTTAGGTGATATCATACTGCTTTATATACATTCAGCTGTACTATAAAAAATAAGGTTTTGGCAGAAAACCATATAGAGCACTTTAAATTATAGCGACACAAGAATTGCAAGCTGCCAAGCGTCAATCACGAAAACTACTGTATGTTACTTGACAATAAGATATGCTCTGAACTCATTTCCAAAACACTTAACCTGTATCTTTCATGTAATAATCTTTGAGTTGGCTGTGTCACAGAAAGCCTATCATACTTCTAGGTCTGCTCTTCTCCGTGACTAATGTAAATCCACTGTGTAAGAACCTATCATCAGATGAAAGGAGGGAACACAGACTTCCATGACAAATGTCTTTGTTGGGTAAACTATTCTTCGAAAAAAATAGGAGGTGAGTAGAGGAGATAAGTCCCTCTCTCAAGCTTCTAAGATTTAATTACGCTCTAGTTTTAAGAGTTCGTATTTTTCAGGAATGTTTAATTTCAAGGGACAAATTATTTTCTTTGAGAGGCCTATGTTTTCAGTCTGTATTCGATATGCCATGATTCTTAAGGAGAGGAAATAACCAGAGGCACCTGAGTGGCTCAGTCGGTTAAGCATCCGACTTCAGCTCAGGTCATGATCTCGCAGCTTGAGAATTTGAGCCCAGCATGGGGCTCTGTGCTGACAGCTCAGAGCCTGGAGCCTGCTGCAGATTCTGTGCCTCCATCTCTCTGTGTTCCTGCCCTGCTTGCGTTCTGTCTGTCTCTGTCTCTGTCTCTGTTTCAAAAATAAATAAAGATTAAAAAAAGAAATTTTAAAAAAGAGGTGCGGGGTAGGAAATAACCAAGCACCAAAGATGACTACCATAGAGTTTTGCACGAGAATGCCAGCCTTAAAGTCTGAAGAAGTCAGTATTCTGGCTCTTGATTTTATCTACCATGGAGCCAGGGTCTAGAGCTGTAGCAGAAACATAAATGCAAAGATAATAGTCCTGGATTCTCTGTTTCTTTTTGACTTCTATCTTGACATTGACTGAAGCCCTATAGTTTCAGAGTTTTTCCTCCATGCAAACTTTAGTTATGATGATACACTGTGAGTCAAATAAAGACTAAACCCATAGTAATACAAGCAATTATTTTGTGAAAAAAGTTAACTGGCCAATTTGATATATATTACCTGAGTCATCATCCTAAAATTCAATGTTTAACACTATCTCCTAGGTTTTAAGTGTACTTGTAAAATTTAGTACAGAAAATTATCAACGTGACTATTTTTTAGTAAGTGTATAAACAACATGACAGAATTCTTTTAAAAACATTTACATTAAGTTAGAAACTTTTCTTAACACCTAGTCTGTGAATTATTATTCAAAGTCATATAAATAAGGGGCACCTGGGTGGCTCAGTTGGTTAAGCATCCCACTTTGGTTCAGGTCATGATCTCACAGTAAGTGAGTTCAAGCCCCTCATCGGGCTCCATGATGACGGTGCAGAGCCTGCTTCGGATTCTCTCTCTCCGACCCTTCCACTCGCTCGCTCTCTCACTCTCTCTCAAAAAATAAACTTAAAAAACCCCCTAAAGTCATGTAAATAAAAGATTTTATATCAACTTTATTTTTTTTTCATAGCATTATTCTGTAATTTAGCAAAGAGCATGATAGATGTCTTATCCTAAAAATTCAAGTACCGAATGTTGAAGTCCAGGAAGTGTTGGGTCAAATGACCTTTACAAGTGTAGTTATATAAACAATCACTAACAAATACACAGATTACAAAACAAAGTGCTTTTAAATGACTTTAAAAATGTTCAGAACCAGTATAATAATTTTGGCATAACCTTTGAGTTCAGAGATTTAGGAGACAGCATTAAAAAAAACTTCGAATGGAATTTTATTGAATTTTTTTAAATGTTTATTTATTTTTGAGAGAGAGAGAGAGAATGTGAGCAGCAGAGGGGCAGAGAGAGGGAGGGAGACATGGATTATGAAGCAGGGTCCAGGCTCTGAGCCATCAGCACAGAGCCCGACGTGGGGCTTGAACTCATGAACCGTGAGATCATGACCAGAGCCGAAGTCAGACGCTTCACTGACTGAGCCACCCAGGTGCCCTTCAAATGGAATTTTAATTGATAATAAAAGTCCTAGATTCCTGTTTAATCTCCATAGAACTACACTGTCTCTTTGAATAAGGCCATATTTTCTATTCGCTAGTGATCTGGATAATATTGACCAGATTTGTTTTTATTTAAAAGCAGAGAACATCTGTAGATGAGAACAACTAATGTGTCTCTCCATGAATCAAGTCTAGTTTTAAAACAAGAGAAAAGATGGAAGTGAATGGAGAATCAGTGAACATTCCTAAATGGTATTTTTAAGAGGCAGAAAAAGAAAGAAAAAAAAAAACCCTCGAAACAAAACAAAACAAAAAACCCTAACACATTCAGATAAAAGCATTTAGGTAATTTTGGAATAAGTATTTCTCAGATTCAAATATTAGGGTATTGTCATATAAAAAACTATGCATATTAACAGACAAAAACCATTCATTAAATTAACACCTCTACATAAACACACACATACACACACACACACACACACACACACACACAACCCCTCTCATATTCACACACGTTTATACTGAAACCAGTTTGAGGAGAGCTATTACAAAGACAATAGATACCTACTCTGTGTAGTTCTTTAAAGAAACATATTTATAAAAACTTTCACTAAATGAGAATTCATAATTATATCAAACTAGACATTTCTGAGCTGCCTAAGACTCAAACAAATTGGGAGTATGGATTCAGATTCAAGTAGAATTACATCGATTTCCTTTTCCAGTTACACACACTTTATCCCATATGCACCAAATATCTTCGAAGGGGGCAGGCCCCAGTTTAGAAATCCTTCAAAGAGCAAGTCAGGTGGATGTCCCACAGCCCCTGCCAGCGAAAATTCATCACACTTAAAAACGATGCAACATTCTGGTTAAGCTGTAAGCTTTCTGATGTCACAATCCATGTGGCATTCTATGACAAGTGTGTTTTCCTTCTGCCCAGACTTAACGGAGCAAGAACAAGCAGGCTTTTGAATCCGTGCTCCACTTGAAGTATTTGCTTGCTCTGTGAGATTTATACTCGACTGTAGTTTGGCTCTCTTATAATGTAATTCCTGGGCTATACGCGTCTACAAACTGACAGAAATAACAGGAGATGTGAAAAATGCAACAATACTAAAACCAGATGTTGGTGTAAAATTCCAGGACCATTTATTTGTGCATTCTGCCTTTTAATGTACAATCTCTGTGTTGAAAACAAAAGGCTTTTTTTACTCTGAAAATGCCTAGAACCAGGAAACGTTTAGAGGAGATGAAGTAGGGAATTTATGGGACGGGGATTTGACAGGGGTGAGGCGTGGGGAGTAAAGAGAAGCTGAGAGAAGGGCAGTATGAAGCGGGGGGGGGGGGGGGAGGGGGGCGGTGAGCTGGGGGGGTAGGGAAATGCTTCTAAATCCACACTATCTTTTTCAGTAATCCTACCTCGTCCTTTTCCTGCTCTTATTTTGTTTTAACCTAGTCTCGTAACAACTCCAAACAGGCAGGTTAAAGGTCAGAGTTCCTGTGATTTCTGGATAAGCAAGGAAGAAAGAAGAACAACGGTTCTTAGGCACAACAGCCTTTGTGCCCAAGAGAGTGGTGGGTTTTCTCCCCCTAATTTGACCAAGAAGTATCCTCCCCAAACCTTCCAGCTTGGGAGAAATCAAAGAGTTGCACTTTAGGTTACATTTGTAAAACACCTACATTCAGGAGCCAAGGAGAGTAGTAGTTGTTTTCTTAAAGTGTGAGCCATGGGTTTATTATAAACCCTGCAAACACCCCTCTCTTCCAAAGATTCACTTCAATATTCTACTATGAATTTCTTATTTGTTTGGCTGCCATGAAACGATGACCCCAAAGCTATCACAGGGCAATATGAGCTCTCGTTCTACCACAAACACCTGCTTTAATAGTCAAAAATAAACAGCAAGATTTGGTTACTCTGCATTTTTATTAACAAACTTACATGATTTCCTGTTGGAAACTTTCAAGGGCTGAACTAATATTTCTGGTCGTCTCAGAGCCAATCTCCTGGGGGAAAAAGAAGGTCAATGCCTATCAATTTTCAGTACAGATCCAAGATTAATATAACACCAAAATATTAGAAGTCCCAAGGAAAAAAAAAAAGCGGGAAGCCAGGGGAAAAATGGACACAATGCAATCTATTCAAATTTAAAAAATGAGTCCTCTAACTTCCCAAGTTTTAGAAATCCTCCCCACTCCCAAATCACTCTTCTTCTTTTTCCGTCTTTCACATCAGTACAGCTTCGGATATTAATGTGCTATTTTTCCATTTGCTTCATAACAAAAACCGAATATGACCCCGGTACTGTCGTGTTATTTTTGGTCATTATTCATACTTAGTTAGACAAAACAGAAATCCAAACCTGGGGGAGGGGGGGGATAAAGGATTCTGAAGCAAGGTTTCAGTGCTTATTTTATCACAACTATCCTCGAGTGATATTTTGCAGAGAACAAAAGGTCACTTGAAGCAAAAGCCCAGTAACGGTGCACCAGTTGCTGCTCACCTTTCCTGGAAATGCCTTGAGGGAATCAAGCCTGCCCTGGGATTGGCATCACCTTCATGTGTCGCTTGCCACCATGTTGCATCATCTTGGCTCATAATCTGAAGGATATCTCCCTTTTTGAAAGAAAGCCCAGCTTCCTTACATGGAATCGCTTTATCCTCATTAGGGTCATAGTCAAAGAGGGCTTTGATAAACATCTGGAAGAAAGTTTCATTGAAAAGGAGTAAATACAAAAAAATAAATGTGGAGGGGCCAACATTCTCCTTTGATTTAAGAATACGTTTTTTTAAAAAAAGAGATGATGAAAATCCACTTGCTGTGACAAAGAGGATATGTATTAGAAGGAAAAACGTTAGTGCCCGCCCCCCGCCCCACAAAACAAACCCAAAAGCTTCTTAAGTAATGATTACCTTGCCTTCCTTAGACGGCGTCTCCTCTTTGATGCTGGGTATAATCTTAAATGTAATTGCTCCCTGAGACTGAGCCTGATAACAGAGGAAAGACTTATCAGAACACTTGTAGAGCCAAGGAGAAGGCAGGCAAAAAAGGTAGAAAATGGAATGATTCTGAAAATTTACAAGCTTGGGGTTTCTACTCTTAAACCAAACTGAGGAAACTATTTTTGTAGAAATTCCTGTAATATGAGAAAGCACTCAAGTTTGTCAAGTTAAAAAACATGAAACACCAAATCCACATTTACCTCCTGTGCACTTTTCAAATGCCAATGAACATATTACCATCCATGTTGAGCAACTTCATAGAAACACAGAATATGCACAGTGCCTTCTACAGACAATATTATATGGTGAGAACAGATGATGTGCAAGGTTCAGGCTATTACATTTAAGTATCGACATCCATGTTTTTAGGGTCAAAATACCTGAACTGTCAGCAACGCAGTTATAAATACATGATTCAGTTGTATATATATTAGCTGCAAGGCTCATCGGAAAAAAATTATGAAGAACATCCAGTGCTATTAAATTCTGGTCAGTGAGTAAAATCCCAAATGTAATAGCTTAATTAAAAGGTAAAGAGAGGGGCGCCTGGGTGGCTCAGTCGGTTAAGTGTCTGACTTCAGCTCAGGTCATGATCTCGCAGTCCATGATTTTGAGCCCCGCATCGGGCTCTGGGCTGATAGTTCAGAGCCTGGAGCCTGCTTCCGATTCTGTGTCTCCCTCTCTCTCTCTGCCCCTCCCTGCTCATGCTCTGTCTCTGTCTCAAAAATAAATAAAAACATTAAAATTTTTTTTAAAAAAAGGTAAAAAGACATCCATTCTAATTTCATTAAGGCAAGCAAAAACAATAGGTGCAATTCTTTTCTGACCATGTCAGATGAGAACAGGTCTCTCTTTAATATACTCTCATGTCATTGTCTATTCCTCTTTTTAGCCTTTATCGTAACTGTACTTAAAATAACCATTTATGCAATTATTTCTTTTTTTCAAAATATTTTTTTTCTTTTTTTTTAAATATATGAAATTTATTGTCAAATTGGTTTCCATACAACACCCAGTGCTCATCCCAACAGGTGCCCTCCTCAATACCCATCACTCACCCTCCCCTCCCTCCCTCCCCCCATCAGCCCTCAGTTTGTTGTCAGTTTTTTTTAAATTTTTTCTTTTTTTCAACGTTTATTTATTTTTGGGACAGAGAGAGAGCATGAACGGGGGAGGGGCAGAGAGAGAGGGAGACACAGAATCGGAAACAGGCTCCAGGCTCTGAGCCATCAGCCCAGAGCCCGACGCGGGGCTCGAACTCCCGGACCGCGAGATCGTGACCTGGCTGAAGTCGGATGCTTAACCGACTGCGCCACCCAGGCGCCCCTGTTGTCAGTTTTTAAGAGTCTCTTATGCTTTGGCTCTCTCCCACTCTAACCTTTTTTTTTCCTTCCCCTCCCCCATGGGTTCCTGTTAAGTTTCTCAGGATCCACATAAGAGTGAACACATATGGTATCTGTCTTTCTCTGTATGGCTTATTTCACTTAGCATAACACTCTCCAGTTCCATCCACGTTGCTACAAAGGGCCATATTTCATTCTTTCTCATTGCCACGTAGTACTCCATTGTGTATATAAACCACAATTTCTTTATCCATGCATCAGTTGATGGACATTTAGGCTCTTTCCATAATTTGGCTATTGTTGAGAGTGCTGCTATAAATATTGGGGTACAAATGCCCCTATGTATCAGTACTCCTGTATCCCTTGGGTAAATTCCTAGCAGTGCTATTGCTGGGTCATAGGGTAGGTCTATTGCAATTATTTCTTAACATCTGTTATCCCTGCTAAGTTGTCAGCTCTGTGACAGCACTGAATATCTGGCACATATATGAGAAGAATGAGGGAGGAAAGCAAAGAGGAAGACAGCATGAGGCAGATAGGAAAGAAAGGAGGCAGGAAGCAAGGAGAGACAGGAGAATGGGGGGATATCTCTGAGGCTTACTGTCAATGGTGTGCTCATAAACCAGGGCTCTGCTGTGTAAAAGAAAAGAAAAGAAAAGAAAAGAAAAGGCCCTGATTTGTATTGTTTGCCAATTTTCATGGACCACAGCCAGCTTCCATTTACCAGCGTGACGTACCTAAGTCAAGTTGGGAAAAGCCGCATAGACTCAGGTCGTGCAAATGTAAAGAGCCAGCTCCAGTACAGCACAGAGACTCAAGTATAGTGAGGTTTTAACAGTACAAATACCAGAATTTTATAACAGGAGTGATTTCAAAATGGCACTATCATTGTTATTGCTTACCATAAAAGAATTCACAAATCTTTTTAAAAAAATTTTTAAATGTTTATTTTGAGAGAGATAAAGAGCAAACAGGGGAGGGGCAGAGAGAGGGAGACAGGGAATCCCAAGCAGGCTGTGCACCGTCAGCACAGAGCCCGATGCGAGGCTCGAACTCACAAACCATGAGATGAGTTGGACTACTTAACTTACTAAGCCACCTGGGTGCCCCAAGAATTCACAAATCTTATTAGGAATTCATATAATACTGAATTGCATAGGTAGAGAGAAAGCAAGTCTTCTTTATGATCCCTTCCCATTCTACTAGTGTGTATGTGTGTTAATGTATACAATGCCCTTAGAACAGTGACCTTTAAGGGCTCAACCACCATAAGCAGTTACTAGTATTACTAAGTCACACCTGTCTATCAGCCATTGTGATTGGCTCATAGTAATGCACCATACGGGTGAATGATTAGTCAATCAATGCAACCTTCCTGCTATTTCTAAATATTTTTTAAATCTTCTTATATAATACATTTGCCAAATTACGTCCTCAGGGTTATTTCCAAAAACTGAATTTCTTGATTAAGGATATGTAAATTTAAAAATTTTGATAGTTTCAGATAGCTGTCTCAAAAGGATGCATCTATGTCCCCAGAATCTGACTGACTGTAGCCATTATCAAGTTTTTAAATCCTCTAATCCCATATTTTTCAGACACCATGTTTCTTTTATAAATTTTTCTATGTTTTCTTATTGATTTTTATGAACTCTCTACACATTAAAATACCTTCTGTCACATACACTGACAATATTTTTCCTAAGTCTCATGTGTCTTTCAAGCTATATATGGCATCTTTTTCTGTACAGAAAGTGTTCAATTCTAGTAATCACAGAAATTATTTTTCTGTTTGAATTTCACATCAAGTTTAAAAAGTCTTTCTTTACTTTTTTATTTTTTTAAGTTAATTTATTTATTTGGGGGGTGGGGGTGGGTAGAGAGAGTGGGGGAAAGAGAGAATCCCAAGCAGGCTCCACACTCAGCATGGGATCATAACCTAAGTCCAGATCAAGAATCAGATGCTTAACTGACTGAGCCATCCAGGCGCCCCTGATTTCTTTAAATATTTAATTCTTTGGGGTTTATTTTTGCGTGTAGTGTAAAACAGGAACTATTTTTTCTAACTGAATCATCAATTCATCCAATAACATTTATAAAAGGATTTCACAGCTTTCCCATGGATTTAAAATGCTATCTTAATCATATATAAAATTTTCAAAAATATGGAGGTCTGCTTGAAGATACTAAACTCTATTTCTGTATGTTTATGCTTTCATACATTAACAGAGACAGTCTCCCTTCATTTTATCCTTACAAATGAACTGGAGAATTTACACTGTCAAGGCCTAAAATAATTTTGTTCATTTTAGATTTCACAGGACATCTAAGTTAGTTTCACTGTTTTATATGCCTAGAAAGCATAGCCTACAGTCTGGCCATGTCGATGGAAAAAGGGAAAAGAAAAATACGTCACCAACAACAGAGTAGATCCCCTCTATTAAGTACCTCATTTGGGATGGGCCCTGTAATAAACTCTTCACATACATTAGCTCATTTAATCCTCAAAACACTCCAGTGAGATATTTACCTTTTATTTTCATTTGTAAATGAAAACACTGAGGCAATGCAAAGATTAAGGTATTTTCCAAGGACATACAGGGATTAAGTAATGAAGATGGGATTTGAACTCTAGACTGCCAAATCCAAATCCTGTGTTTATAACCAAGTCTGAAACATACTGATTCAATTTCATTTTTTATTGCAGTTTTAAAACAAATTTCAGCTTACCAAAATCTGAATTATTTCTTCAGGCCTTTTATCTTCAACTGGAATCCCATTCACTTCCCTAAGTTCATCACCAACATGAATAAGACCTGAGAAGTAGCAAATTCGGGAAATTAGCAGACTTACCTACAAAAGAACTGCAATTTGCAATTGTATCTATACTTAAAGCATTGTTTGGTTCCTTTAATACATTTGAGGAGACCTTTATGCTTCTCAGGTTTCAGATTCTGTGCCTCTAAACAGCAGAACCAAAGACTACCACATTATAATGCTGGCAAAAGAAAAGACATCAGCATCCTGGTCTTTGTCTAGAAACGTACATTATTTTCATTTAATAAAAGAATTTGTATTTTGTTTTAAAGGCTGCATACTTTCAGTAGTACTTTACAAGTGAGAAACACTTGAAGCATATCTTACTATAGCTTCAGAAGTCCATGTAACTGTAAAGCAGAATGAGATTTATCGTTTATTTCAACAGATTCCCATGGTTCAACAGAAGAAAATTTCTTATTCCTTGTTTTGATGGATTACATCCAAAGATCATTTATCCTCTTAACTACATGTTGGAGATGTTGCCCATGAAATGCACCATGGCCTGTCCATGTGCCTAGTGTTGAAACCCTTACCACTTCTGTCTGCAGCTCCTCCTCTCATGATTCTGGCCACAATAATGGCCCCCGTCTGCTCGTCTTTCTTAATGGTGGCTCCCTTTTAAGAAAAAGAACAAAAAGTACTTGTGGGTAAAGGTGCGTAGTGGGTGGTAGGAAAGGAGGCAGAAATAAGAATATTCATCTGGAAAAAGTGAAAGCAATTACAAAAAATTAAAGGTATGAGGCAGGACAAAGAGACATCATGCCCCTTTATCTTACAAAGCACTCGTGACTTGGTACAGATTTTCAATCAGACACATCATGTAAGGTTTTCAGCACAATTTAAAGATTTTTCAAATCTGTAAGCTCTTCAACATTATGAAAAGTAGAAATCTCCTCTTTCCATTATACTACTTTATATTTGAATACTATTTGTTTTTTCCCCTTGACAGCATTGGCTCATTTCACTTTGTCCTTCTAATACCCCATGAAGAAGGGAGGCCATATTGAGAAGGTTAAGTGAATACAAAAATCTCATCAAAATTAGAAAACTAACACCCAGGCCATCTGGCTTTTAGTTTAGTGATACTTCTATAATAGCATTATAGCAAAGGAACTCAGACATAATGATAAAGAAAGAGAGAGAGAGAGAGAGAGAGAAAACTCCAAAATTAGTCGTATTCCTTACCTAATGCTAAGATAAACTAATGGAAGAAAGATCTGTTACTCCAAGGTCTTTATGTACTAGGACTGTGCTAAGAACAAGCAGAACCAACATTCTGGCATAAGATTAGGAAACAATTTTAAAGAGTCCAGAAATTCTTCATTTATGGATGTTCAGAAGCTAATTGAATGCTGCTTATAACAACATCAAGCACAAATGGTTACTTTGAACACCTTTTTATGACTTTCCTTCTAAGCAACTGGCATTGGTGTGGGAAAGCGTTCTACATGGCATCACATAGCTAAAAAGATGCACGTTGGGTGACGGCAGAATTCACACTCTGAAAAAGAAAGTGGAATTTTCCCACAGGTCAGTAAACATGTTTATATCGTTAAAAATTAGTTATGTAAACAAAATTAGGAATCCATTTGTAATCAGTACATTTTATATGACAGCTATCACATGCATATCTAATAGTAGTAAAAAAAATCAAATAATTAAGTAATCTGAGTATTTTGTGGCATTTTTCATCACCAAGCATCCATTCAAATCCAAAGACTTGAATGAGCATCTCTCCACAATCATAAAAACCAAACCCATAAAGACCCACCAATTAATGGTAATTTTTGCCTTTATTTAAATAGTTTACTTAGAGCTAAGATGACTAGAAATGTAATCTTTTTAATAAAACTGGTATGATTAAATAAACTTTAATTTTCCTTAACAATATCTCCAACTTTCTCATCAAAGTATGGCTAATAGCAAAAGGGTCTGATAACCTAAGATTAATTACCCATTTTTTTGGAGTGTTTTTTTTTTTTAACCAATTTTTTCTTTCTTTTTTTTTTTTTACTGAGGTAAAACTGGCAAGTAACATTATAGGACTTTCAAGTATACACCATCATAATCGGCCATCTGTATGCACTACACAGTGATCACCGCTATAAGTCTAGTTACCACCCATCACCATATAATTGACCCAATTTTGTCCCCACCCCCAACCTTCTGGTAGCCACCAATGTGTTGTATCTATGAGTTTGTTTTGTTTGTTCATTTGCTTTTTTCTAAATTTCACATATGAATACAATGATATGATAATTTGTCACTCTCTAACTTATTTTACTTAGTATAACACCTTCAAGGTCCATCCGTGTTGTCACAAATGGCAAGACGTCATTCCTTTTTAATGGCTGAGTAATACCACACTGTGGATATGTGCGTGTATGTATGTGTGTACGTATGCATACGTATATGCCATATCTTCTTCACCTATTCATCCACCAATGGACACTTAGGTCCTTTCCATATCTTGGCCATTGTATACGATGTTATAATGAACATAGGAGTGCATATACTTTTTCAAATCAGCATTTTTATATTCTTCAGATAAATCCTCAGAAGTGGAATAGATGGATATGATAGTTCTAGTCTTTATTTTTTAAGAGTATGGAGAAATCTCCAGAGTTTTTTCAATAGTGCCTGCACCAATTTACACTCCCGTCAACAGTGTACAAGAATTCCCTTTTCTCTACATCCCCACCAACAGTTGTTATGTCTTGTCTTTCTGATAATACCCGTTGTAATTGATGTGAGGTGATGTCAATTACAGTTTTGATTTGCATTTCCCTAATTATTAGTGATGTTGAACATCTTTTCATGTGCCTATTGGCCATCTGTATGCCTTCTTTGGAAAACTGTCTATTCAGATCCTCTGTCCATTTTTTAATTGTGTTGTTTAGGTTTTTTTTTTTAATTGTATGAGTTCTTTGGATATTAATCCCTTATCGAATAAATGACTTGCAAAAACCTTCTCCCATTCAGTAGGGTGTCTTTTCATTTCAATGATGGTTTCTTTTGAGGTGCAGAGTTTGATGTAGTCCTATTTATTCTGTTTTTGTTTCCCCTGACTTTGGAGTCAGATCTACAAAAACATTGCTAAGACACATGTTGAGGAGCTTACCACCTATGTTTTCTTCTTCTGGTAATTTTACAGTTTCAGGTCTTAGATTCAAGTCTTTAATACGTTATGAGTTAATTTTTGTGTATAGAGCAAGACAGTAGTCAAGTTTCATTTACATGTGGCTGTCCAGTTTTTCCAATACTATTTATTGAAAAGACTCCCCTTTCTCCACTGCATGTTATTAGCTCTTTTGTTTAAATTGACTGTCCATGCATGTGTGGGTTTCATTTGGGGTTCTCAATTCTATTCCATTGATCAGTGTGTCTTTTTTAATGCCCATACCAAACTGTTTTGATTACTATAGCTTTGTAGTATAATTTCAAGTCAAGGAGCATGATCCCCTAAGCTTTCTTCTTCCCAAGATTGCTTTGGCTGTTTGGGATCCTTTGTGGTTCCAAATTTTAGAATTATTTGTTATAGTTCCATGAAAAATGACCTTAGGATTTTGAGAGAGATTGCCCTGGATCTGTAGATTGCTTTGGGTTGTTTGGGCATTTTAACAATATTAATTCTTCCAGTCCATGAGCATGAACTATCTCCATTTATTTGTGTCTTCAATTTCTGTCATCAATGTCATAGTTTTCAGTGTACAGATCTTTCACTTCCTTGGTTAAATTTATTCCTAGGTATTTTTTTTTTTTCTGATGCACTTTTAAATGAGATTGCTTTCTTAATTCCTCTGATTATCCATTATTAGTGTACAGAAATGCCACAGATTTGTTTTGTTAATTTTGTATCCTCCTACTTTACTGAGTACATTTATTAGTTCTAACAGTTTTTGGTGCAGTCTTTTGGATTTTCTATATATAGTATTAGATCATCTGCAAATAGTGATAGCTTTAGTTCTTCTTTTCTGATTGGAGGTCTTCTTTTTCTTGCTTAACTGCTGTGGCTAGCCCTCCAGCACTGTGTTGAAGAAAAGTGGCAAGAGTGTGCAATCCTCTTCTTGTTTCTGATCTTACAGGAAAAACTTTCAGCTTTTTACCTTTGAGTATGATGTTAGTTGTGGGTCATATATGGCCTTTATTATGTTGAGGTATTTTCTATCTTTTCTTACTCTGTTGAGAGTTTGTATCATAAATGAATACTGTTAAATGATTTTTCTGCATCTACTGAGATATGATTTTTATCCTTCATTGTGTTAATGTGGTTTGTCATGTTGATTGATCTGTGGGCATTGAACCATGCTTGGATGCCTGGACTAAATCCCACTTTCTCATGGCTTATGATCCTTTTAATGTATCGTTGAACTGAGTTTGCTAATATCTTGTTGAGAATTTTTTCATCAGTGTCATCAAGGATATTGGCCTATAATTGTGTGTGTATGTGTGCGTGGTGTTCTTGTCTGGTTTTGGTATCAGGGTAGTGCTTCCCTGATAATATTACTTTGGAAGTACTCCCTCCTCTTCAGTTTTTTTGTAAGAGTTTTAAAAATATACAGATTAAATCATTGGAAGTTTGACGAAATTCATCTGTAAAGCCATCTGGTCCTAGAGTTTTGTTTGTTGATAAATCCTGATTACTAATTTAATATCCTTGCTAGTAATTGGTCTATTCAGATTTTCTATTTCTTTATGACTGGTCTTGGATAATTGTATGTTTCTGGGACTCCATTTCTTCTAGGTTGTCCAATTTGTTGGTATATAATTTGTTCATAGTAGTCTCATGATTCTTTATATTTCTGTGGTGTTAGTTGTAACACTTCCCTTTCATTTCTGATTTTACTTTAATCTTTTTCTTGATGAGTCTAGCTAAAGGTTTGTCAACTTTTTTTCAAATAACCAACTCTTAGTTTCATTGACCTTTTCCATTGTTTTGTCTCTTTCATTTATTTCTGCTCTGATCTTTTTTTACTTCTTTCCTTCTACTAACTTTGGGCTTCAAGTGTAAAATTCAATTATTTGAGATTTTTCTTGTTTATTGAGGTAGGCCTGTATTACTCCAAATTTCCCTTTTAGAATCACTTTTGCTAAATCCAAAAATTTTGGTTTGTGGTGTTCCTATTTTCATTTCTGTCACTTGGTACTTTTTAATTTCTTCTTTGATTTCTTCAACGACCCACTGATTGTTCAGTAGCATGTTGTTTGATCCCCATATTTTTGTGGTTTTCTCAATTTTCTTCTTGTAATTGATTTCTGATTTTACAACACCATTGTGGGTGGAGAAGATGCTTGATATTTCATCTTCCTGAATTCACTAAGTTTTGTGACCGAACATGTAATCTATCCTGGAGAATGTTCCATGTGCACTTGAGAAGAACGTGTATTCTATTCTTTTTGGAACGAATGTTCTGTACATATTAAGTCCATCTGGTCTAATGTGTTGTTCAAAGACACTGTTTCCTCATGGATTTTGTTTGGATAATGCATCCACTGATGTAAGTGGGGTGTTATAAGTCCCCTGCTAGTATTGCTGACAATTTCTCCCTGTTAATCTTTGCTTTATATATCTTGGTGCCTCTATGTTGGGTACATATATATTTATAAATGTTATGCCTTCTTGTTGGATTGACTGTTTTTCATTATGTAATGCCCTTTTTTCCTATTACTATGTCTTTATTTTAAGGTCTATTTTGTCAGCTGTAAGTATAGCTACACCAGCTTTTTGTTTCCATTTGCATGGAATATCTTTCTCCATTCTTTCACTCTCAGTTTATGTGTGTCCTTACTTCTGAAGTCAGTCTCTCATAGGCAGCATACAGATGTGTCTTGTTTTTTTTTATCCATACAACCACTCTGTGTCTTTTGACTGGGAGGTTTAGTCCACGTACATTTAAAGTAATTAGTGATAGGTACATACTTGCTACCATTTTGTTAATTGCTTTCTGGCTGTTTTCAGAGCTCCTCTCTATTCCTTTCTTCTTTTCTCTCTCTTCCTTTTTACATTGCATCTAGATTCCTTTCTCATTTCCCTTTGTGTATTTACTGTAAGTTTTGCCTGGTGGTTACCGTGAAGTTCACCTAGAACTTCCTGTGTATATAATGGTCTGTTTTGACAGCAACTTGAACATACTCTAAAACTTCACGTTTTTTCTTCCTGCCTCCCATGTTTTATACTTATGTCACACTTTACACCTTTTTGTTTTGTGCCTCCTTTAATTATTGTAGTTTTTATTATTTATTTTATTGTAGTTAATTTTATTGTTTTTGTATCTTAACCTTTACACTTGCCTTATTAATGATTGATACACTACCTTTACTATATATTTACTTTCCCAGCAACATTTTTACTTTCCTATGCTTTCTTTTTATTACTTAATGCCATTTCTTTTCAGTTTAGAGAAGTCCCTTTAACATTAATTATAAAGCCAGTTTAGTGACGATGAACAACTTCTGCTTTTGCTTATACGTAAACTCTTAATCCCTCCTTCAAATGTGAGTACTAAACTTACCAGTAGAAACTTCTAGGTTGGAAGTTTTTTCCATTCAGCACTTTGGATATGTCATGCCACTCTCTTCTGGTCTGCAAAGTTTTTTCAGAAATATCTGCTGATATCCTTATGAGGTTTCCCTTGATATAAGAAGTTGTTTTTCTCTTGTAGCTTTTAAGATTCTCTCTTTCACCATTTTATTTATAGTGTGTCCTGATACGGATTTCTTTGGGTTCTTCTTATTTGGAACTATCTGGGCTTCATGGTCTATTTCTTCTCTAGATTAGAAAAGTGTTCAGCCATTATTTCTTGACATAAGTTTTCTGGCTCTGTTTTCTACATGGACCCCTATAATGTGAATGTTATTCTATTTGATATTGATTCAAACATTCTTTAAGTTACCTTTTTTTTTTTTCTCTCTTTTCTTCTGGCTGCTCTGTGTGGGTGAGTCCTATTGCTTTTTTTTCCAGCTTGCTGATCTGATCTTTGGCTTCATCCAGTCTGCTGAACTGCTCTAGGGTATTTTCCAGTTCTGTATTCTTCAGCTCTGTAACTCCTGTTTGGAATTTTGTTATATTTTCTTTGTTGAGGATCTCACCGTGTCCATCCAATCTTCTTGAGTTCAGTGAGCATCTTTACGACCATTACTTTGAATTCTTTATCAGACATATTGCTTATCTCTATGGCATTAATGCCCCTTTCTCATATTTTGTCTTCTTCTTTTGTTTGGAACATTTTCCTCTGTCTCCTCATTTTGCCTGACTCTGTGTGCTCATTTCTATCAATCACCTCTCCTAGTATTGAAGCAGTGACCTTCCAGGAGAGTCATGTGGAGCCCAGAAGTTCAATCCCTTCTAACCAGAGCTACGTGCTCAAGAAGCATCCCGTGTGGTATGTTATGAACCTGTTTGCTGTAGCAGGGCTACGTCTGCGATGCAAGAATGTATCAGGCTGGTGCCCAGCCGGCTGTGACGCATGGCTGCACTGAGTGGCACAGGCTGCACTGTGGCCAAGGGGCGGGCGGGACTACTGCCTGGCCCAGCTGTTACGCACAATCACAGTGTGGGGATTGGCAGGGCTCCTGGCTGGGCACACCCCTCAGCTCTAGCAGATTAGAGAAAAAGTTCCAAAATGACTCCCACCTTCACCACCTTTAACAAAGTAGATGCAGTCACAAACATGGCACCGTCATATTTGTCGTATTTGTGACTCCGTCCCTGGGGAAAGTTCCAAAAGTTTCCCGCCTCGCTGGCAAGCACTTTAAGATCAGTAAGTGGGTCTCCTTCGCATATGGTCTAGGTGCTTTTCAAATTGGAGTTTTTGTGTTGGGTCCTGGGGTGAGTGAGTCTGCACACGAGCCCTTAAGAGCAGGCTCTCCCTTCCCTACAGTTCTATGATTTTCCTGCACATGATCCCTACTGGTTTTCAAAGCCTGGCATTTAGGGGGCTCATCTCTTTCATGCAGGATTTAAGGGGCTGGGTGCCTGGTCTGGAGCACAAACCCCTCACTCCAGGAAAACTTCTGTATTTTTGAGATCCTCCTTGACTGTGGATCACTGCACCTACCGTGGTGTGTGTGTGTGTGTGTGTGTGTTGTTTTTTGTTTTTCTTGCAAGTTGGTGTCTCTGCCTCTCCTATCCAATGCTATCCTTTTTGTCCTTTATCATAGAGGCTCTGTTCATCCAGTTTTCTAGTCTTTTTCAAATTATTCTACATGGAGTTGTGTATTTGTTGTATTCATGGGAAGGAAGGAGTTCAGAATCTTCCTACACCACCACCTTGAATCCACGTCTCTGCTCATCCATATTTTATAGATGAGAAAATAATCACAAACGGCTATGATCTAAGATCAGAAAATTAGCGTACAGTGAAGTCAGGACCTATCCAAGGCAAATTGATCAGAATGCTGTTTTTAGTCTTAACTATTCGATATTGCTTACCCTATATCTTTAACCTTTTATTCACAAATTATAAGTTCACTGCCCTTGCATTAGCTTATCTACGATGGACATCATCAATTCCCTCCTCCTCTGTATGCGCATATGCCCTATTCCCATACCAAGTGGTGAAAATGGTCCTAAGGCATGTAAGCCTATAGGAGGGCTTGCAGCTGCCAGCTGGGCCTCTCGAAATACTTGCTCTGTGGGAAGTCAGACACCATGTAAGAAATGATTACTGCCATGCTGTGAGGAGGCCCACCCAGCCAAGTGGAGAGGTCATCTGGAAAGAGATGTCTGATCAGCCCCCATTTTTCCGGCCATCCCAATCCAGGCATCAGGCATAGGAATGAAGTTCACAGATGACCCCAGCCTTAGCCACCACCTAACTGAACATATGAGGGACTCTACTTAAGAACCACCCAACTGAGCCTATCAACCTCTAAAACTATGATATATAATGTTGTATAGCCACAAAATTTGGGGTGGTTTGTAACACAGAATTAGGTAATTGGAGTAAGCCTCTTGCTTCACTATGAATTATACTATTTTTCAATATAGGGCCATCCAGTTTGTTGTGCTTAATGCTAGTCCTTGTGACTTATTCCGTGATTCAATGAAGCTGACAAATGTTTACTGAGAGCCTACTCTGTGCCAGGTTCTAAGGGCATGTAATGTATTGGTGAAAAAAACTAAGCATTTCTGCCCCCTCATGGAACTTACATCTAACAAGAAAGAAAGACAATAAACAAACGATGAAATAATTAGACATACAGTATGTTAGAAAGTGGCTACTACTGTGGGTATGAGAGCGGCAGGGAAGACAATGTAAAGACACAGGCTTCAATGAGAAGATGAAATCTGAGGAAAGAAAGATAAAAAGGAAACGAAGGAGTTAGCCAAAGAGAAAGAATAGATGAAAACAGTACAGAAGTGCTAGGATGAGGCTGTAAATGGAATGCAGTGATCAAGGAAGAGCAAAAAAGCCAATGTGGCTGGAGTAAGGTAAAAGGGGAAAAGCAGTAGGAAGTGAGAGTAGATGGCATCAGGGAGCCAGATCATGTAGAACTTTGTAGATTATATCGTGGGGGCTTCTGGATTTTATTCTGAAAGAAACAAGGAGAAGC
Source organism: Leopardus geoffroyi (assembly GCF_018350155.1). Taxonomy (NCBI): domain Eukaryota; kingdom Metazoa; phylum Chordata; class Mammalia; order Carnivora; family Felidae; genus Leopardus; species Leopardus geoffroyi. The sequence continues at coordinate 25,865,308 of NC_059341.1, forward strand.
TGAACAGCGTGAGTGAGTGTCATAATCTAAAAGGTTCGCTCCACCTACTGTGTTAAGAAAAGAGTGCAGGAATGCAAGGGCTAAAGCAAGGAAACAAATTGGGGGTTGTTAAACTAATCCGGGGGAAAGATGAAGGAGGCTTGGATCTGACTGGCAGGAGGTGAAGTGATGAATAGTCTGGATATATTATTGGTACAGCCAAAAGGATTCCCAATGGACTGGAAAGGGTACATGAAAGAAGAAAGGTATCAAAGACTGACTCTGGTTTTTGGCGGAGCAATTAGGAAGATGGGATTGTAATCAACTGAGAGGAGGAATCCTAGGAGGGGAATGAATTTGGGGACAAAGATCAGTTTACTTTTGGACACGTGAAGACAGAGATGTCTATTCGACATTCCAGTGGAGATATCAAGTACACAGATGGACATACAAATTTAAAGCTCAGAAAAAAAGATCTGGAAGAAAAATCGACTTGGGAGTCACTGACACACAGATGATTTTTAAAGCCAGGGGCTGGATGAAATCACTTCTAGAATGTGTAAAGAATAGCACTGCCACACTGAAGGGTTACTCTGTTACAGATACAAACCTTGAAACAGGGGTGCCTGCTACCTGCTGATTCTACCTATCCCCGGAGGGTGAACTATGGACCCTGAGAAATGATCTCCCACTTTCTACATGATGCTACCCCTTGACTCAACCTTCGTTTTGATCCCTTCATTCTTGAAGATTTCTGCTTCCGTCTTTCTTTCCAAACTCCTATTACCACAATTCTTTGAGGTATTCTTAGTGGAACGTACTTGCGTGAAAAGAAGATCAAAACTCATTAAGATAGAACACATTACATGCCATTTTGTACAAAAGTCTACAGTCCTATGGCACAGATAGCACAAGGAAAATAAAGTTGTATCTAATGTTTTAGTACTTACATATTTCCTTATGTAATTATTTTGAATTTATTCTATGTGATTTTGACCCAAAAAATAGAGTAGAGAGAACTTCGGGTTAGATTGAGAAGTTAAAATTCTGGTTACATTTGTCTTGCTACTGCTGTAAAATGGTTTATAAAAGAGGACCTGATGAGCCCATGCTATCATGATGTCTCCATAAAAAAATGCATGTCCTACAATACTGCCAATATTCTAAGACCTCCTTAAGCAGGTAGCGCTGTTGATTCCAGGTTGAACCTTTGAAATCCAAGTGGTTTCAAGCATCATCTACCAAACATTTGCATCAAGAACATCTGAGACATTTAAAAAATCTAGATTCCCAGGTCCCACCTGAAACCTACTGATGCAGACTCTCTGGGGGTAGAGGTGGTGAAGTTTGCATTTTAAGTAAGCACCTCAGGTAATTCTTAGGATACCAAAGTTGGAGCAGCACTGTTCTAAAAGAAGCAAGAAGGACAACCCATACAAGAAACTGAAAATTAAGATCATAATCCACTCACTCACTAAGTGAAGGTCACTTTCTTAAAGAGTGCCTAAAAAATAATAATTATTATTATTTCTGCATAAAACAGATACAAATTGTTCCAAATTCATAGGGAGGGAGGATAGCTCTGCTCCCTGCATCCTGACCATTGTTTTTCTCTCCTTCTCTCAATTCATTTATCCATCCCTCGCCTTAAACTATCACTGTCTCACCTTTCCATTGCAAACACCTACATGATCTGTGCTCACTGCCTCTTTTCCCCGGAAATGGTCCTCTCCAACAACCGTCATCGAGAGCTTCTACGTATCATTCTATACAACATTTATACAGGGCTTGCATAATGCATAAAGCATACAAAGCATTTCAAGTACATTATATGCTAGTTGACATTCAAAACACTCTTTAAGAGGCAGATCTCCTGATTTTCAAACAAGAAGCCTCAGCCTGTGAGATTAACTGATTTGGTCCTGCAAGGATATAGAGCAAAGAAGGGACACCAGACTACCTCCCACTTAGGTTCTCTAATCCAAGCCTGGTGTTTATTTCACCACATTATACCTCAATCTAACAGACAAAAGTAAACTCTTAAATCATATGGATAAACTAACCCCTTCATTGTTAAATCTTATAGCCTTTACTCTTGAATCCTTTGCCAAAAATTTCCTGACGATCCAATCACTAGAATTTTACTTCAGCATTGCTTCTAGTGTCTTAACTATTTCTGACTCTTACCACTTGGATTCGTTCTCCTAAGGATGCCTTAGATTCAATCTTCTCTCGGCTTCCGCTTCTCCCCCACTTTCTACCCCTTTGGTAGTTGTGGCTTTTCCAAGAACCTCTCCAAAATGACAAATGACATTTGACAAATGTAAAATGACAAGTTTGTTGAAAATAACCATTTCCTACTTTTCTGAGTAGTACATTTTTTAAACCTTAAATGTATTCACCCAAGAATCCTACTTTACCTTTATAACTATCAAACTAAAAACAATACACTATCATTTGGATGAAATAAAGTTCAAGGTAAGTAATTCTCCTCACTAGATTTCATATTCCAAGGTTGAAATGACATCTGAAATCTTAATACTCTTCTCAGAAATCCTAACAAATAATTTGGGAATTTCTTCGTCCCATGTAGATGTTGTTGTCTATATGAAGTTTTTTTATTTTTATTTTTTATTTTTTTTTTAAATTTTTTTTTCAACGTTTATTTATTTTTGGGACAGAGAGAGACAGAGCATGAATGGGGGAGGGGCAGAGAGAGAGGGAGACACAGAATCGGAAACAGGCTCCAGGCTCTGAGCCATCAGCCCAGAGCCTGACGCGGGGCTCGAACTCACGGACCGCGAGATCGTGACCTGGCTGAAGTCGGATGCTTAACCGACTGCGCCACCCAGGCGCCCCTTTATTTTTTTTTTAATACAGCTCCTTGAACAAGAAACACACAATTGTGGCTCAGAAGGAAGACAAAGGACAAGTGACTACAGTAATTTTTTAAAGTAAAATAACTTCAAAGTACTTGAAATTGCTTTAGATTGCCTTAAACATAAAAATAATATAAAACATAAACCTAGTTTAGAGAAGTTAACTGCATATGTTTGGGGAAAAAAAACTTTTATTAATGTACTTTTAAATAATGGAGAAATGAATATGACAACTTTTAATTCATGTAAAATAGGCAAAGAGCAGAATAAAAATTATGGATCCAAATGAAACAGCATTAAAATTTTTAAACACCCCACATTTGAAAGGAAGTAGAAAGGAAAGTTGCTTTCAAGTATATTACAAAGCTGTCAAATTAAACCATGGTACATGAATAAGGAACTGAACAATTCCAAGAAATGCTGAAGATAGCCCCTGCCTATACAAATGTTACAAATCCGGAAAACATCCTCATGCTTAAGAGAAATAATTTTTAAACAAATTAACAATTCAACCAATTTTTAAATTTACCTGGTTCCCTTTTCCTAAGTCTCTAGCCTCTTCCTAGCACCTGCCGAGCCCCACAGGCTCCAAATAATCATAAGGAAACTTGAAATTTTCACTCCCATGCATTTCCTTCTATTCTTGCTACCTGAACGCATGGTACTTCTCCTCACCTAAGTAACAATGTTGTGGGTATTTTGTACTCCCTCTCTTCTCTTGCACTGTGTATGTAAAAATTTGCCTGGTCTGGTCAACTCTAACTTGCCATTTACCCCAGTTCAGATTCTCCTTTTAAATATTCTATATTATATAAACTTGGACAAAAGAGAGCTAACAAAGGATGATGACGTCAAAGTTAGGTCTAATTATTTAAGCTGTGACATGCTTACTAGCTATAAAGCATGTGATATACTCAGTAACAAAGGATGATAACACAACTGTAGGTTATTTTCTATACTTCATTCGACTGCTTTTTAAATTGAAACTAATTTGCAGCAGGTCCAGTTAAAACTTAAAAAATCTCAATGCAGTGCATGCCTAATTGCTTTGACAAACATTTTGAAGATGTTCTTTGATCAAGAGAGGCTCAGGACATAAACATTGCTGGTGGTGTTTTAAATGTTAGCCCACGAAGCCAACACACCAAAAGCCACTGCCCCTGGGAAAACTACAACTGATCAAAGAAATTATTCCTAATGAATTCCTGAACTCCTCAAGATGGTCAGCCTTTCGGTTATCCAAGTGCCTGAAGTTGTCAAAACAAAACGAAAAAACGTATTTATCGAGGGATGCACAGAAGCCACCAAGAATTAGTCACTGTATGGTGACAGACCCTGAGAAAGATCTTTCTACATCCAAAATGCATGCCATCTATCCTTGTTAAGTATATCACCTTCTATTTAATAAATACCAAGAGACATTACAGAGTTATAAACCACATATTAAAGGCACAAACTTATAATCTACATTAAATAATCTTAACCAGCAATACAGGGAGCCCGAGGACATCCATGGGTGGGCATCAGGGTCTCAATAAATTCCTTTGTATCACATCAAATCTATCTGTGTGTTTTTTCTGGGTAGGAGTATCCAGTGCAGTTATCAATGTACCAAAGTTGCCCTTAAACAAAACAAGAACATGAAAAAAACCTCTAAGGGAAAAGTAGACAGACAAAATATGGTGTAGAAGAAAAAAACTAGTATTTGCAGGTAAAGGGCCCGGACCTCCATTCTACCACTCATTAGCTGTAATACTTAAGTAAGTTCCTTCACTTCTTTGCGTATCTGTTTCCTAGTCTATAAAAATGGAAAAGGAGATACCAGCTATGAGGATAAATGTAACATATGTAAAGTACTTCACACAGTGCCCAGCAAGTATTGCATTGTCCCCTGCTATTTGCTTTAAGAACACCAAAATGTCTCAATTAGGAAAAAAATGGGCCCCAACACATTTAAAATCAACTGCTAGACAGTGGAATTTATTTTTCTTCTGAATGCAGTTTCAGCAAAATATGGAGACACTCTGTACTACTATCCTACTGCTGCCATGACAAATGTGCCACACAAATTTTGTGACACACAAATTTTGTGACACAGATTTGTTACCTTACAGTTCTGGAGACAGGAGGGCCAACTGAGGGTCCTGGAGCTAAAGTCAAGGTGTCAGCAAGGCTGTGTTCCCCCTGGAGGATCTAGGAGAGAATCTGATCCTCCCCTTTTCCAGTGTCTAGAAGCTTCTGGCATTCCGTGGCTCATGGCAACATCACACCAACCTTTGCTTTTATCATCACGTCTCCTTTTTGTAACTCTGATGTGCTGCCCTTCCCACTTCAGTAAAAACCTTTGTGATGACAAGGGGCCCACCAGATAACCCAGGATAATCTTCCCATCTCACGATCCTTACCAAATCTTGACAAGTCCCTCTGCTATTTAAAGTAGTATTTCACGGGTTCTGAAGATTAGTACATGACATCATTGGGCATGGTGGGGAACACCATTCTGCTCACCACAGACCCCTTGATGCAATTTGACATTGTATAAATTCCAGTGCTAAAATAAATAGGTACATTTACAGTTTTCTATGTTTATTTATTTTTGAGAGAGAGAGAGAGGGAGGGCCAGAGAGAGAGAGAGAGAGAGAGGGACAGAGGATCCAAAGTGGGATTTGCGCTGACAGCAGAGAGCCCAACGCGGGGCTCAAACTCACAAACTGAGATGAGGACCTGAGCCGAAGTCAGACACTTAACTGACTGAGCCACCCAGGTGCCCCTACATTAACATTTTGAAATAAAAGACATTTGATTAATTTCTCCTTTACTTTAAAATAAATCAGCTTTCTAGAAAAGCCAGAGCAATTATTTTTAGTTGCACCGTTTAGTCTTAAATCATCTGTGACTGGCTCATGGTATGCTTTCTTTTATAAAGGTCAACATCACATTTTACAAATTATTGCTCTAACCAATAAAATGCTGCCGTTTTATTTGGCCTTTTTTTTCATTTTTCTAAATAATGTTTTTTAGACATGTATGCTCTATTTATTTTAAAGCTTAAAAACGCAGAAAAATTATGTTTTAAAGAGAGGAATAAATGGTGTGGCCCCATCAGATTTGGTTTTATCATGGTACCTACTCATGTCTGAGCATAAACCGTATACCAAAACTCACCAGCGGTTCTCTATTTTTGACCAGACGAATGATTTTTACGGAATCTTCCTCATCATCGATATCATCAGGCATAGGAGGTAATACCGGATCGTAATTCTTCTGAGCCACAGTATCGTGTACAGAGAGCAAAGCCTATCAAAGTTAGAATTTGGGGGGAAAAAAATCAATCAAATTTAAAATCCCAAACACATCAAGCTATAAAGAAAATCAAACTGGGGTCACAGTGTTGACATAACAATGGTCATAGGCAACTACTTGAAAAAGAGCATCTTAGGAACGGGAGTACATACAGCAGCCAACAGCAGCTCTGCTTAGCTGCCTACCCTCATGGAGGACAAGATCAGCATCAAAGTACTCTCACCTGGGGCGCCTGGGTGGCTCAGTCGGTTGAGCAGCCGACTTCAGCTCAGGTCATGATCTCACAGTCTGTGAGTTCGAGCCCCACGTCGGGCTCTGTGCTGACAGCTCAGAGCCTGGAGCCTGTTTCAGATTCTGTGTCTCCCCCTCTCTGCCCCTTCCCCGCCATGCTCTGTCTCTCTCTGTCTCTCAAATATGAATAAACGTTTAAAAAAAACATTTTTTTAAAAAAGTACTCTCACCTGTATATTCTCTGGTTCATTCTTATAAGGGTGGCAGCTGGGGACAGGGGTGGGGGCTTAGTACTTTGGCTAGGAGGGAGAAAATGAGGCCACAGGTACATTGTCAATGAGCCAGTAGGAGTCTGAGAAAACTGTATTTTTCCCTTCCTACTGTTAGCAGCAAACACAAAAGGAACTGACCAATGCAATTTACTTTTATTCTTCTCCTGTTTTCTCACCTTTTCATTTGTTGTGTAACAGGTTAACTAATATGTGTATAAAAGAATAACATAGGGGTGCCTGGGTGGCTCAGTTGGTTAAGTGTCCGACTTCGGCTCAGGTCATGATCTCGTGGTCCATGAGTTCAAGCCCTGCGTCGGGCCCTGTGCTGGCAGCTCAGAGCCTGGAGCCTCCTTTGGATTCTGTGTTTCCCTCTCTCTCTGACCCTCCCCTGCTCATGGTCTGTCTCTCTCACTCTCAAAAATGAATAAACGTTAAAAAAATTTTTTTAAAGAATAAAATAAAAGTTTTCCTAGGCATTACTGTCATGGTGGCTAAAACTCCACAAAATACAGTCACATTGTCATTCTGGACCAAAGACCAGAAAAACACTCAAATCTTGACATGTCACTACTATTTTAGGAGAGTGGGTTTTAGACTTTTAACGAACTTGTTCTCTATCACCACCACCACAATCCATAAATTACTCTAGCCAGAAGCCTAGAAATCATCCTTGAAACAAATCTCTCCTCCACCCTACACTCCTCAACACCCAATCTATATTCTGTTAAGTCTACTTGCAAAATATATCCTAAAATGTGTTCTATTCTCTCAGCTCTTAGAGCAGACACTGGCAAACTATGCCATCTGTTTTTGTAAATGAAATGTTACTGTGACATGTTCTTCATTCATTTATGTATTGTTTATAGCTGCCGTCATGTTACAAGAACAAAAACTGAGTGGAAGCAAGAGACCATTTTTATAGGAAAAGTTGGGGGATACCTGATCTAGCTCATTGATGTCATGTGTTTTACCTGGAGAATTGCAATAGCCTCTCAATGGTCCAGGTGCATTCACCTATGGTCCATTTTTCCAAGTATGTATATTTCACATTTTCTATGCCTTCGGGGGACATTTAGAATGATTTCAGTTCTTGGCTATTATAAATAGTGCTACTATTAATATTTCCTGTCCTTTGATGCATGCACGTGTGTGCACACACGCACGCAAACACACACACACAATATGGGTTAAGCATAGCTTGCCCTTGAACAACAATCGATTTGAATCGCATGGGTCCATTTATATGTGGATATTTTTTGATAAATACAGTATTATAAATGTATTTTATTTTCCTCATAATTTTCTTAACATTTTCTTTTCTCTAGTTTATTGGAAGAATACAGTATATAATACATATAGCACACAAAATATTTTGCTGTTGGTAAGGCTTCTAAGCAACAGTTGGCTATCAGTAGTTAAATTCTGGGGAGTCGAAAGTTATACACAAGTTCACAAATTTCTAACATGTAGGGAGTCAGTGACCCTAGTCCCTGCATTGTTCAAAGGTCAAGTATATTTGAGAAAGAAAAGTCTGGGTCATGGGTTCTAAGTATATTCAACATTACCAGATAAGAGACAGTTTTTCAAAGTGCTTGTCCCAACTGTACTCTTACCAACAGCTTAAGTGAGTTCTAGTTGTATCAAATGATCCCCAACATTTTACATTAGTAATTTCAATCTCACCATTCTGGATGCATAATGGTATCTTCTTATGGTTGGAATTCCATTTTTCTTATAACTAATGAAATCTGTTTTTGTAAGATGCCTGTTCAAGATCCTCACACATTTTTCTATTCCATCTGTCTTTTTCTTACTGTTTTGTAAGAATTCTTTATAACATACTGGACCCAAGCCTTTGTTGGTTACATATGTGGCAAATGTATTCTCATGTTTGGTAGCTTCCCTTTCCCTTTCTTGTTAGGGTTTTTTGACTAACAAGGAATCCAAATTTTAACGAGCCTAATTAATGTTTTTTCCTTGGGGGCTGGTGCTTTTTGCATCTGACCTGAGTTTCAAAGTAAAAGTATAAACAGCATCAAGATGAAGAAATATCTGAAGAGACAATGGCTGAAATTTTTGACAAGTAATGAGAGATGGAGTCTGAAGAGTCAGGAGACCCAATGTATCCATCAGGAAGCAGGAACAATAAAAAGAAATGCAAGATTCGATACATCATAGTGAAACTACAGCACACCAAAGACTGAAGAGAGAAGACCTGAAGAACATCAGAAAGGAAACACAAACAAAATGACTGAGAGATGACTGACTGGCAACAGTGGAAACTAGAAGCCAGTTAAAATATCTGGAAAATGCTTAGAAAAAATAACAGCCAGCCCAAAATTGTGTATTTAGGAAAAGCATCATTCAAGAATGAGGATGAGAGCCAAGTTGAAGTTATTAAGAACTCCACTGGAAAATAACTAAAAAACAGAAAACTTAAAAAAAAAAAAAGATGAAACAATGGTTTTGGAAAACACTGGACCCAAACAATGAAGGACAGTGATCACCGGAAGACAGGAAACAAATGTGAGCCTCTTAAGCCCAGAGTTTGCTGGCTGTGTTGGGGGAGAAGGCCCTGGGTAGAACCCACTGGTCTTCCTAAGTTGAGACAACAAAGCTGGGAACACTGGGAGGATGAGAGACTAAAGTTCTCAGGGTCTCAAGAGTATGAAATAGAAGACAGTGGGATGGACACAGGGCTCCGGAGATCTTCAGTAGGTCCCCCCTGAATCCTTAGCCAAGGCATACATACAAAAAAACAAACAAACAAAAACAAAACAAAACAAAACAAAAAACCAAAAAACTACCAGAAAGGATTAGAGCAGTGGTTATCAGTAGAGAACAATTTTACTCCCCAGTAGCCACTTAGTAATGTCTGGAGACATTTTGGGTTGTCTCAGTGTGGGGGATGCTACTGCCATCTAGTGCACAGAGGTCAGGGATGCACCTAAACATCTGACAGCACACAGGATGGTCCCCTGCCCTCTCCTGCCATCCCTTCCCCCAATAATTTTCCACCCCCAAATGTCAATAGTTCCAAGTTTAAAAAACTCTGCCTTGCAGAGAACAACTGGCAAAGCTCACACAGGGCAGGAAGAACTCCTGTTTCCATCAGGGGAAAAAGGCTTGGCATATGCAGGGCACTGAGGATAGTGAAGAGAGGAATACTGTCTTAATAGTGGTAAATAGCCCAAAATTAAACACAGCTAAGATCTCACCCAACAAAGCTTAAAAAGCAAGACTCTGAAGAATCAACATGTTCCCAAGTAACTTAATTATATAACAGAAAAAAAAAACTCAAGAATATTATCTATAAAAGTATAAAAACATTCAGCATCAAACAAAGTAAAACTCATACTGACTGGGAGTCAATCAATTACTAACAAAAGTTATCAGGCATATGAAGACAGAAGGAAATACTACTTATAATGAAGAAAAACAATGCTATAGAACTAAACCCTGAAAATTACACAGATGATAGAGTTATATGGAACCAAATCCTGAAATTACACAAATAGACTTCAGACAAGGGAAGCAAAACAATTACTATCACTGTATTCCAAATGCTTAAAAAGTTAGATGGAAGACTGAAAACTGAGACTTGCAATATACAAGAAAGATTAAAATCAAACTTCTAGAGATAAAAGATACAATGTATGTACTTTAAAAAAGTACAGTGAATGAGATTAACACTTGTAGTTAAAGCAATTTATCAACTATCAAAAATGAAACAACACAAAGAGAAGACATAGTGAAAAATTATGAACGGAACATTATTGAGCCATGGGACAACTTATGTACACCTAACTGGCATCTCCAAAGAAAGGAGAAGTGCTAAAAAAATATCTAAAGAAATATGGTAGAAAATATTCCAAATGTGATGGAGTAAAAAAAAGCCTCTATTTGTATCTAAGCACAAAAAGCATAAAAAAAATAACACTGTATTGCTTAAAACCAGTGAGAAAGAAAAAAAATCTTAAAATCAGCCAAGAGAAAAAAGATAATAATGACAACACACTTCAGAAACGTGAGCCACAAGATAAAAGAGCAACATCTTTAAAATACTCAGAAACCGCCAACCAAAAATTCTATACCTAGCAAAAATATCTTTGAGAAAAGAAGAGATATTGAAGAGTTTTTAAACACATACAGAGGCTGAAGGAATGTATCACCAGAAGACTTGCATTACAAGAAATGGTACAGGGAGTCTTTCAGACAGGAAGATAGGAATGACAGTAGATGGGAATACGGGTTTATAAAGAGTTGAATGAAGAACATCAGAAATGTCCATTATCTGGGTATCTATGGTAACTATCCTGCACATAATTAAGGCTAATAGAGATCACTAGTAAACATCTTCTAAAATAAAATGATTAGTATGGTTGATAGGCAATATTAGTAACACCAGCTATGTATTTTTTCCTCTTTAGCTTTTCATCTCCATGTCTGGATTCCAAGATTTACAAATACTAAGTTCCTAATTTTTAATAGCTTTGCTTTACAAGTATTTTTGGTTAGCCAACATTTTTATTCTGAACTAAAAGTAACTTTGTATTCTATTTTCCTGTTTTTTAACTGTGGTGACTTTATTCTTCAATATACAGATTGTCCTTTTGAAAGGCAACACACCTAAATAAGAAAATTGTATTTCCATATGCCATAATCACCCAATCACAACTGATGGGTTTACCTGTTGTTCAGAAGAATATGCAGGAAATTGAACACTAGGCCTTCTAACCCATCAGGCACACAGGCTCTCACTGCTTTGGACCCCCTGGAGTCAACTGTACGTTCGAAGTACCTGTCAGGTCCACAGAATTAAGTGTCTAACTCATAAGAATGAGTAACACTGATTTATTCCTCCAGAAGGAAGCTTAACTTGTCCCTTTTGCATGCTTTAATGAAGTCTCATCCATTCTACATGCTCAGGCAATGAGTAATTTCTGGTAAGGACATGTTTTGGAAAGCTAAAAATTTCAACAAATCTTCTTATTTTATTGCCTTTTTAAAACCCACCAAATTTCCCCCAACTTCCCTAAATTATAATACCATGCTCTAGCGATGATGTCACTTCACTGTTTTATCAAAAAATGAGCCTCTGAATGAGGACTTGGAGAGGTGGATTTGCCTATAATGTGGCCATGCAATGCCTAGGAGTGGATCTTATTTATTAATGACTCTCTGCCTCCCGGGAAAAAAAGTCGCCGTAGAGATCCATATCCCTTCAGAGGAGTGCCCCCAAAGGCCACCACTATTGCTCTTGCCCACCCCATCACCACAGGAAGCTCCCACATCCTATCACTTCTACTGAGGCCTCGTGCTATTCACTATACCACTTCCCTGTTCTCACCATCTGTTGTTTCTTTGATGCTTCGTTACTTGAAGATTCGGACAGTAAGACTGTATCTTGTAACCACTACTGAGTAATAAGAGTAATTATTATTTATTTTTCGTATGTGGCAACTGACAGATTCAGAGATTTCAAGACTGGGTATAATCTTTACATCTTTGACAGCCTTCATGTGAGACAACTGTTACAAAATGACAAGTCATTTCCTAACTATTGGAGACTCCAGGGCAACAAGCTGTACAGGAAAAGTACTGACATATATTCCAGTGGTGATCAATTAGCAAAAATGAAAAAGAACATTAGTTGCACAGGGCTTGCAAGGGCATGCAGCAAAGGACCTTCTCACGTGTGAGGCCGGCAATGTACGCTGAGAGGACCTGTCCAGGTCATTGCTAAGGACAACTGGCAATCACTACTGAAATTTCAAAGATACACACGTTTTAACCCAACAATTTATATCCCCAATAAAATTCTGAAATATACAAGAGATGTGCATTATAGTGCTGTTTAAATAGCAAAAAAAAAAAAAAAAAAAAAAAAAAAAACCAGAAATATCCACCTCTAAGAGAGAAGTTAGATAACTGTTACTCCAAACAGAGGTCCACAAAATATAAAATGTTAAAAGTGCACAGAACAAAAAGTGGTGCACTCTATTTATAATGGGAAAATATGTATGTAATATTTCTGCATGCAAAAAAGGAAAATTAATGCAGCCAGTGGACAGGAGCTATTCCTGAAAGGTCACACAGTTCACGGACAAAACAAAAAGTCACTAAACATACGGCACGATGCTCATCTTCACTAACGGAGCAATGGAAATAGGAACTTCTACTTTCTTCACGGTTTGAATTAGAAATGCAAGTACATAGTCTCAAAAAATGTCCTATTTTTAAGTCTTCATCAAGTCCCTTGTAAAAAGGAAAATTAGAGTCAAAGTAATAAGTTATCACACCTTATTAAAGACCAATGTAGATTATTTACATAAATAAACAATTTCTTCTAACCTCATTCATGGATTTTTTTTTTGTACTTTTCCTGTGTGTGGGTGTCTATCTGTCCCTCTGTTCCTGAGGTTATTAAGGTTTCTTCTTGATCTCATGATTATGGTCCAAATTTTTATACTCAAATCTTTAATCTAGTTGGAATTCACTATGTATTACATTATATATAATACACATTAGATATATATTTTTCCCCCCAATAATCAACCAGTTGTGCCAATACCACGTACTGAAGCTACATCCAGTTCCACCCATCCCCCACTGCCATCCCCTCACATCCTTCACTAAGGCCATAATCGTGCTTCACCTGGATTACTTCCTCAGGCTCGAGGCTGGCCTTCCTCCATTCAGCATTCCACTTCTCCCACCCTACCACCCCCTTCCACTCTGAGAACCTGTCCACGAAAGCGACTGTGTCGCCTGCCTGTTTAAATCCTTTCAGTGGCTTTCCAACTGTTCTTAGGATGACACCCAAACTTTTTAAGATGCTGACAGTAAAGGTGGCCATGTTAATTTATCATCTAAAGAAGGAAACAAAAGAATGGGAAGGAGACTATTAATAATCATGCTGGGACCACAGGCACAAACCAGACTTCCTGGGCAAACCAGGACATATATGCCCCCCCCCCACCGCCCCCTGCCACTCAAAGTATCCCCAGTCTAGCTCTGAACTCCCGCCCCCTCCCCTCTGCCACAAGCTACTGCTCAACCACACTGAACTTATTTTGTGTCTTCAAACTTGACAAGTTACTTGATGGGATTTCATACGCTATTCACCTTATTTAAAACATCGGTTTTCACCCCCCCCCCCCCCCCCCCCGCCGACTCATCTCTCACTCCTTTTCCTTTTTTGGTGACCTCGAAGCCAATCTTCAGGGCTCAACTTCTATGTCACTTCCTCTGCAAAGTTCTCTTGAGCCCCCTCCCCACTTCCCAAATTTAGATTTACCACCCCTCTCCTCTGTGTTCCACAGTATTTCTACGCATCCTTTTACCCAAGATTTCTCCTGTCATCTGCATTAGCCTTCATGTACCTTCTGCAAGTTCTATCTACAGGGCTTGGCACAGAGTAGGCATGGGACATTTGAGAACGAATGAATGAAGATCTGACTCTGGCAGCATTACAAATAATCAGAGAAAGTTTTAAAACTTTTCAAAAAAGAGCTGGCAGATCTGTAGGACACACGTAGTATCCTTCTCATAGTGGCCATATATTTGGTTGTATATATCCGCGTCTGTTTATAAACATCATTATTGCTTTGCAGGTACACCTCAGGCTTCTTTTCACTACTGTGCACTAAGTATTTTAAATGGAACAGCCATCTTTAACTAGCAAATAATTATTTCTCTTAACCACTAAAAAATTAAAAACAGTATTCAAATTAACATCTGGGAGTTACATTTTTCATATTTAAAACTGTCGGTTCAACTTATAATTCATGGACACCTGTCATATTCTACTGTACCTTGCTTCTGCTTTGAAAAAAAGACAAGCAAATATTTTAGTTTACTAAACGACTTCTTACAGTAATTACCTATAAAAAGTGAAATTCAAATTGATGGTAGTCAATATAAATGATTTCAAAGAAATCAATGTTAAATGTTAGGTCAAAATGGGATGGAAGATTTTTTCCCAAGACTGGCTAACTAGAAATTGTCATTGTCAATCGTGACGTCATGTGTCTGCAATCTTACCCACTTCCTACACATAACTTCCTGAAAATACACCTTTCAATCTGACTTCCCACCCATTCTTTTACCACATGGCTATATAATTACAAAAAGTTTTAAAAGTCTTCATCTAAAATATTTTCACCATAACAAAGTTTCAATATCCAATTATAAGGCTGTAGCCAATGGTGCTGAAGACCATCTAAAATCATACCTCCCTCTCAAGGCAAATACCAGTTTCCATCCAGTATAATATTTTATTAACTATTCCATTCCAAACACTCTTGAATATCAAATCATGTTGTTGGTTTTTGTCAGAAACATTCTTCTTTGATTTCTAATACTCAAACCAAGATAACACTCTCAAGTAGGAGTTTAACAAGCCTTCCATTGCTAACCTCACCATTCTCTCGTTCAATATTAAATTCTCATGTATACTCTGAGACCAAATGAAGACATTTTCAGAAAATTCTCTACCTATGAATCTCTTACTCTGAGCTCTTCACTTTTCTGAACACTGTGTCTTTAATTTCCTTTTTCTTTCAGAACTAAAATTCAATCTCCTCTGTACCAGTACAAGTCAATGACTCCAAATTACTAATCAGGGTCCATTTATTTTTAACAATATGTTCATGTACTTCTTTTACTTACAGGGATTAGGAATTATGGCTTGTGCATGTTTTCGCTTCATCTTTTATTTAATACTATCTTTTCTGACTACCAATTTAAGACCATTATAGCACAGTTCCACAGGAGATTTTTCAAGGAAGGCAAAAACCAATTTTGGTATCTATGCAGAAATATTCATTTGACAGCCTACGTATGCTTAATAGAAACTGTTGTAAGATAAACAATAGATAGATAATAGAAATTGTCATTCTAATCACATTGTCCATACGTAATTTTCACTCATGGAAAAATACTTCACATGTAATTGCAGGAGTATCAAGTCCAAAATGTACACGTTATGGGATTTAGTGCATTAATGACCTTCGAATTAACAGGAAGATTTTTAAATGACTTCTGTTGACCAACCACCCTTGAAGGAAAGATAACTGATACGGCTGGAAAGAAAATGGCAGGGAAGGGGTGAAATACATAAAGGAGATTCAGAGGTACGATCTTCCAGTTATAAACTAATAAGATGCAGGAATGTCGTAGACCACAGGGGGAATACAGTCAATAATAATGTAGCCATTTTGTATCATGACAGATGGTAACTAGACTAATTACAGTGACCATTTTATAATATATATAAATATCAGAACATGATGTTGTACACCTAAAACTAATACAATATTGTTATGTCGATTATTCTTCAATTAAAAAATGGTAGGGAGAACTGAAATCTGCCTACCAATATTTTCCTAATATTTTACACTGGAAAACTGCTCTGCTCTGTAAGATGGTAGCATATATTAAAACATGAATCAGGAGGGGCGCCTGGGTGGCGCAGTCGGTTAAGTGTCCGACTTTAGCCAGGTCACGATCTCGCGGTCCGTGAGTTCGAGCCCCGCGTCAGGCTCTGGGCTGATGGCTCAGAGCCTGGAGCCTGTTTCCGATTCTGTGTCTCCCTCTCTCTCTGCCCCTCCCCTGTTCATGCTCTGTCTCTCTCTGTCTCAAAAATAAATAAACGTTAAAAAAAAAAAATTAAAAAAAAAAACAAAAAAAAAAACATGAATCAGGAGAGAGAGAGGAGATGGGGAAGACGGGGAAGGGAGGGAAGAGGAAAGCGAAAATGATCCTATAGGAAAATAGACATTGTTGTCAAATATACTGGAATACCATCAAGTAGCCAAGTAAAATGAACCTGAACAAAACCACTAATAGGCTCTGTATTCGGTACTCTTACCTTCATTTAATGAGAAATTGACCTTGAAGTGACATTACATTCACCAACTTAAACCCTGAGCTTCCCAATTAAAGTATTTTGTAGTTGGTCACATTATCATCAAAAGCTCAACTCTTTGTCCTTAATGGAATTTAGGTTATTAAAATGCTGGGCACCATTTGAAAAGATATTTACTGAAAATTGATGCTCGAAACAAAATTCATCTGAAGTCTCAGAAAGTGGCTCTTCTGGAAGATATTTATTACATGTCCTCACCTTCACATTGGGTTTTGACAGCAGTTTCAACAGCTCTCTGATCTCACTGTTTAATGGCTTGTTCTGAAGCTCTTCGGCCAGCTGCAAGGGAGATCACATGGACAGAGAGAGCATTTAGTAAGAGTACTGTGTGGCTCCATGTGTGACAAATGAGAAGCTATCTTGCCACTTTCCAGTGATTAAGGAAAAGTCAGCATGAAAGAAAACAGACGATCAATCACTGCTCCTCTTTTTAGGCCCTTGGTAGCCCAGGTCCCAGCCCGGGATCTTGGCTGAGAGTATAACTAAAAAAAATCCTATCAGCCAGATCACCTTCTGATTTATTGCAATGAGGGCAAATCCCAGCACTTCATCTTAAGGAATGGTCTTTTGCATGCAAACAAAGGACCACTTGTAAAAAGGGCTGGATCAGGCTTTGACACGATTTTTTAAAAGAGAGAGAAAGGAAGAAAAAGGAAAAAATGAAAAAAAAGTTTCTGAATGAGGTGGTGAAACCCACAGGGTTTCCAAAAACCCACAGTAGCTTGCTGTTTAGAGCTGAAGTGAAAAAGAACTAGAATGTCTCTAATAGAGCAAATGGTCTGAAACTTTTATTATGTTTACCTACACAGACTAAGAAGTCCGTTAAATGGGAACCAGGCTAATCATAAAATGACTTACAATAGGTTGACAAGTACTCTGGTACCAAAATGCTGACTGTATTCTACTATAATGATTGAGAATGCCCGTAGATGATTCTAGCTAAAGAAAGGGTTAGAACCTTGAACCTGTCTCATGTTCTTCACTTAGAGATGTTCCTATCAACATTCTGTTCCATTTCAGGTATGGTAAGGATCATACATTTTCAAAAGAAGAAAAGCAAGAACAAATAGAAAAAAAAAATTACAGGGGTGCTGGGGTGGCTCAGTTGGTTAAGTATCTGACTTCTGATTTCGGCTCAAGTCACGATCTCATGGTTTGGGAGGTTGGAGCCCTGCATCGGGGTCTGCACGGACAGAGCAGAGCCTGCTTGAGATTCATTCTCTCTCTCTCTCTCTCTCTCTCTCTCTCTCTCTCTCCCTCTCCCCCTCCCTCTCTCCCTTAAATAAACATTAAAAGAAAGAAATTTAAAAAAAGAAAAAAAATTGTGAAATACTCAGTAAAGAATTCAAAATATGTACATATATTTTCATTTAAAAACCGTTCTTAAGATATTGCATGAAATTTCTTTTTGTTTCCACCAAGGTTTTTAAAAAGAGCTGTTCTTATCTCTGGAAAAGGACTTTTCTCTAAAAGAAGGGCATAATATAAATTATACACAAAAAATAAAATCTGATAAAATTGATAAATTCACTGGTTACGTTTCAAAAAGTGATTTTACTTTTCCAAGGTAAAATTTTTGTCAAGTTAAAATAATTCTTAGAAATAATCACTAATTTACAAAAAGGCATAAAAGGCCCTTTGCATGCCTTAGTCACTTTTTTAAAATTTAAATATATTGCTGGGATGAATTAGAAAATGCTACATTTACTGTGTAAGTCTCTAATTTTTTTTTTAAAAGCAATACTGTAATACGATTGGGCCTCAATCACATTGGATATCAACAAATATTTCCCCAAACCCTCAAGAGTCAATGTCTTTAAGGTGATTTTTAGGACTTTCTCAAGTGGCAACTATAGCTTCCACCTATAGAATTCTATCTACACCTTCACTACAAAAATTTTGGTTCTACGATGCACAGGAGTAAGTCGCCTCATAAAACACATACACTGAAACATCCCGATAATTTGTAATCTCTGGATAAACCTGGAGGGGAGGCTGGGGACTCACTAGGCGGCAAACATCTGAGAGATTTATTACATATGCTTTATTATCTAAATTAGGAGATAAAATATATATATAAGAAAATCAACCTCGGAAGGTGGTTGGTTTTCTTAAATTATACTTATGGCCCTGATATTTTACTCAAGTGAACTACTGCTTGTTTTATCACAACAAAGTAAAAAGTTTAAAAGGCAACAGGTAAGTTAACAGGACATCACTAAAACGAGCCTTCACAGGCAACCGATTTCTTGTGCAGCTTTGGTGTCTTATAGTTTATCCAGGTGCGCTCTCAATTCATCCGAGTTTGAAAGTTAACAGTAAGAAACAGCAAGTTAGCTCCCTCCCCCAGATCGAAAATAAAATTATAGCCACAGGAAATTAACTACTCCATCAATGCCAACTGCTTCTAAAATTTATTTTTTGGTTATGAAGGTAATTTGGAAAGGTCTAATATCCATAAATCATTACTATGCTTTATAATCCATTTTAAAAACAATCCTGTCTTTTTATGTATTTCATATGCCTCATTCCTATACGAGTATCTGTCATTTTTTTAGCACTGTCAGCAATAGACATATCTCATTTGTCTTTATTTCTCCAAAGCATTCCTCCTGCCTGTGACTTTTCTCAGAACGCTAATAGCTGACAGCTTCTCTCTCCCCGGAGAGTTCGAGCCTAAAATTTCTGTTACGTAGTTACCAAGGCAGAACAAGATGGTATCTCCAATGCAAGATTTTTAGAGCAGGAGAGTGAATGAAAATCAACATAATATCAGCATAAGCTCTGTGATGACAGGACTTTTGGAAACGTTTGCAGCTTCTTCTGGTTTTCGCTCATTGGATCACACGCGTCTGTCTGCACCGGGATGAGCTCTGTCCCGGCCAGGCCCGAGGGAGCCATGTCCCAGGGAGCTCAGGAAGGCACACTTACATCATCGGCCAAGACCGCTGCGCCGTGGAGGATGGGCACGGGGTTCTGCTTCTCATAGTAGTGGAGTTTTTCATGAATCTGGAAGAAAAACAAGTGAGTATAAGTTCACCTGCTGGCAAACAGGAAGATACTGTAAGATTTTTATCTCCGCCAAGAAAACTGAACCGCTCGACTCTCTAAACAAAAACTGTATGTTTCGATAAACCTAGAGATGACAGGTATGTGGGCATCATTCATCTCTGGTCCAGTGTTTCTAACATGAGGTCAAATGGGGGAAAAAATCGTTATCAAATAGGACTCACAGAAAAGCTAAACCTTAGTTTTTCCCCCGAATAATTGTTAGTTTTATAAAATCTGTAATTTCTAAAACATATTGCTTCAATACCTTAAGTATTGGTTGTAATTTATATTCCTGCTAAAAACATAAATTATGATTAAAGCAAAGTGATAAGCTGGCAGCTACATCCTGCCAGGCTGGTTTGTGATAACCACGAAGAGCGAGGGGGCTGGCACTGTGTGGGCCAGTGGTCAGCACTCTGGGAACGCCTTTCTGAGCATGCTGTTCCTTTGAGTCTTTTTTCCCCCCAAATTGTCAACGTCTCCCCCGCCCAAGGTCAAACTTCTAAGAAACAAAGAGAGTTCTCATAGCTAGAGAGACACGTCTCATAACTATTAAGCTTAAATAATTTTCTGTACTGTAAAACCAGTAAAATTATATTGTTAAATAATAATTTGGTCCTTCATTTCCCATCATTACCCAAGATACACAAAGGCCAGAAGATCGTTTAGTGCATTATAAGACAGCGTTCTGTAAAAAAAAAAAAAAAAAAAAAAAAAAAAAAAAACGAAAAAACCCAAGTATTATCAAGAGATGAAAGATGCTGTGACAAACGCAAAGCATTTGATTGATTTCAGTTTGATCGATTTCAGCTCATACAGAGGTGCCCTTAAAATGTTATACTTGAAAACTTACTTGAGCCTCTACTTATTCATTTACACTTGAAATTGCCCCTCACTATATATAAAAAACAGTTGCACTTCAGAATTTCCCATTTTTAATAGGTATCAAGTAATACACTCTTAGGTATCCAGTAATATACTCTTTAATTATACTGAAAGCTAACCAAACTCTCTTGTAAAATGTCTGGAAGATAGATTTTATTTTGATTAGCCAGATGCTACTGCTAAGAGAGGATTCTGTTACCTTTTTGGCAAGCTGGTCCACAATGCAAAGTATCAGGGAAAGAATTTTGACACTTATGATATTACCAGTGATCAGGGCCACAGTTTTGCTTAAAATACTGGAACATTTAAATATTAATCACGGTAGGGTAATAAACAAATTATTGTATTAAGACTACAAGCTATAGAAGGAGCAAGATTTGATGTGAGAAACTATTACAGTATGATCGAAAACAAAACCGTCCCACCTAAGAGCTAAATTAATTTTGCTTAAGTCAGTATCAAAAATTCAGTCACCTCAACAAATACTATCGTAGAATGCTGAACCTACCCTTCTCGGAAGACTCGCCTAGCTTTATTGCAACTACTTGTTTAAATGTCTGTTTCCCTGTAATAATAAATAGAGAGGCTCATAGTTACTAGGGACTTACTGTGCGTCTGTATTCCCTATATAACAGCGATCAGTACTATCAGTAATACAGTCTTCAGGGAGTTCAGTATTTTAATTCTTTAACCCTCACAAGAATAGTAAGAGGCAGAATGCAACAGCATCCCATTTTACAGATGAGCAGATACACAGGAGTTAAGCAATGTGCTGTGGTTCCACAGAGAAGCAGCTGAGCTGGGACTTAAAGGTCAGGCCACCTGGCTTAGTGTCCGAGCTCTTCACTGCTCCAGAAGCCTGCCTCTCAGACTAACATTCCTCTGCCTTCCTCACGGACCTCGTTCACTGCTGGCTGAACAGGACAGAGAGGAGGCTGGGCAAATACGTGACAAATAATAATGGCTGTTTCCAATGACCACAGGATGGTCCCTTGGCACCCCTCCGCTTATTTTTTCTTTCCAACATTTCTTCGGTTTTCCAGATTAATTTATATTGATACACTACTGTAATCACAGCCTGAAATTACATGCCCCAAATAAATGTATTGTTTCTCCACTTACTTTGCTGCTTCTGAGTGTCTTTTAAAACCTGTGAGCCCCTCTCTCCACATCATCTTCTGTAGATCTTCAGCCAAGTGATATGAAAACCTGCCCCCACCCTGCCCACCCTGGGACTTTGTATTCTATCAAGAATTTTCAAATGTTCTCCTACAGTTTCTTTTTTGTGTTTTTTTTCCTCCTAGAATTTCTAACTGCCGGTAACCCTATGTTGATACATGTTTCACTTCAGGACAGAATTTTAAAAATTAAGTTGATAGGAAAGTAAAAATTATTCTAAGTAGTTCTAAGTTGTCCATTGTTTCCCAAATAATTGACTTTTATTGGTATTTATAATATCCAGGAAGAAAATGAAAAACAAAAATGAGTTTTAAATACTAATATAATAAACAGGTAAGACGTATAAACTTCACCCCACGTTATTCAACAGAACTCTCTGTGATATTGAAAACATTCTGGGGGCGCCTAGATGGCTCAGTCAGTTAAGCATCCGATTCTTGATCTCAGCTCAAGGTTGTGAGTTCAAGTC
This sequence comes from Leopardus geoffroyi, assembly GCF_018350155.1. Taxonomy (NCBI): domain Eukaryota; kingdom Metazoa; phylum Chordata; class Mammalia; order Carnivora; family Felidae; genus Leopardus; species Leopardus geoffroyi. The sequence continues at coordinate 25,887,487 of NC_059341.1, forward strand.
CTGAGTTGGCCTCCACGACGGGCATGGGGCCTACTTAAAATTAAAAAAAAAAAAACGTTCTGTACCTGCTTGCCCAACATGGTTAGTCACCGGCCACGTGTGGCTAGTGAGCACTTGTCCTGTGGCTAGTTTACTTAAGGAACTGAATTTTTTTATCTTATGTAATTTTTATTAATTTAAATTTAAATGCCCACATGAGGCTAGTGGCTTTCATATTGAATGATATGGCACAGCTTTATGTTAAATGCTGTAATTCACCTTTACACACCAGAAAAATTCACTCTGATATAGTTTAGTCAATTTCCCTGAGTGCTAACATTCTGGAATCCAACAGACAAACAGAACCGCAGACACAGCATCTAATTACTAAATATCATGTATTGCCAAACCTACAAAATCTCATTTATTTTAACTTAAACACTTCCCTTTGCAGACTCAGCCATGCAATAAAAGCATACTTCATTTTTGTCCTCTGAACAACAAGAAGAGAGCAAAAGTGGAAGGAGTTACAGAAAGAAAAGAGTCAGGAGTAAAAAAGACTGGCGAAAAGGGGAGACTGGTTAGTTTCATACAATAGCAAAACAGGCAATTATTCAAAAGGAAGGTCCTAAAAAATGGCATGCTAAAATATTTAAAATACACTATTAAGAAAAAAGGACGTTTTAAAACGGAGACATTTATGCTCCACTAAATAGTGATTATGCACGTGGCCGCAAGGGTTCGTCTTCTGTAATTATACTTACGTCAGAAAAAGTCAGTTAAAATAAAAACCATTTCTACATGTAACCAATTCTTATAGGAAAGCTGTAATTACCTTCATTTACACACATCTTGAAAATAAATGTTTAATTTTTATAAGAGAATCTGGTGCCAATAATATAATTTTTGTACACGTATCACAGAGATGGTTTTAAATGAAGCTTCGAGGGGCGCCTGGGTGGCGCAGTCGGTTAAGCGCCCGACTTCAGCCAGGTCACGATCTCGCGGTCCGTGGGTTCGAGCCCCGCGTCGGGCTCTGGGCTGATGGCTCAGAGCCTGGAGCCTGTTTCCGATTCTGTGTCTCCCTCTCTCTCTGTCCCTCCCCTGTTCATGCTCTGTCTCTCTCTGTCCCAAAAATAAAATAAATAAACGTTGAAAAAAAAAAAATTAAAAAAAAAAAAAAAAATGAAGCTTCGATAGCAAATGTATAAAATAAATCTTGGCTAATCTCAACACAATTATTTGTTTGAAACGTCTCAGTGACGTGTAGAGGTAAACGGAAGAACCCAATCATGGTTACCCGAATGGTATTAAATAAACCAAAGCTGTAAAAATCCATTTCCTGCCTTCTATTATGAATATTAAAAAGCAGTGAAAACAACCGCTCAGTAGTTGGATTCTCTATGTTAACAGCAAGCAGCCAAACCAGAATTAGCACTGCACGCACCCCACCCCCCACCCAGCTACCTCATTTATTTAGAACACGGAGAAGAGAGAGTTCCGAGTATTAGAAGATCCACGGGACAAAATGCCAGCCAGGAGGAGCTGGGAATGACAGAACTATGTTGTGTAGGGTTTAAAATAAATAAATAAAAATATTCTACTAATGGCGAGGATCCTCTTTTAAAACATAATAATCTTTCTCCAAAAAAAACCATTTTATTAAGAAAGAGGAAATTTAAAGCTGGAAAAACATCAACAGAACAGAGGCAACAGTGCTCAACTGTATGTCCTTCTTTCCAATTTTATAGCACTACTCTCTCTTTTGGAGAATTTTCTTGGCCAATAGCTCCAAAAAAATAAAACTATTAAAACTGATGAGGGGTAATGCTTTGTTCCCTGTCTTTAATATGCGATGAATTCTGGCTTTCCACTGCCATAGATCTATAGTATCATGTGAAATTAATACCCATGCAAGAGTTATACTATTATTATTTTTTTTTTTAATGAATGTTCATGGCACATGGGTAGCTCAGTCAGTTAAGCATAGGATTGGGTCATGATCTCAAGGTTGTGAGGTGGAGCCCCTTGTTGGGCTCGGTGCTGGGTGCAGAGCCTGCGTGGGATCCTCTCTCTTCCTTTCTCTCTGCAGCCCCGCCTATCCCCCCTCTGAAAATAAATAAACTTTAAGATATATATATGAAAAAATTTAATGTTCAATCTCACAAAATGTTTTCCATTAGATACAACCATACTGTTTCTCCTGTTTGACAAGGTAATATGGGAATTCTATTCATAGATTTCAAACTTCTACTCATCCTGGCATTCCCACGGTGAACCTTGCTCGATTAGGATATATTGATCTTTTAATGTGCTGTGGAATCCACTGGCTAATATTTTATTTAGACTTTCTCCATCAATATTCTTGACTGAGGCTGTGTTATTTTTTTCCCCATTGGTCCTGTCTTTCTTAGGTCTTGATATCAATATTCTACTAACTTCATTTTTTTAAAACTATGGAAGCTTCTATCTTTTTATCTGGGCTGAAAACATCTCGATACTACTGGAGTGATCTCTTCTTGAAATATTTTACTGCATTCCCCTGAGAAACTAGCTGGATCTGATATATTTGGGAGGGGAGCTTTATCCCTCAACTTTATTTCTTCTGGGTGGCTTCAGGCAATTTCTCCATGTAGGTTTTTCTATCTTTTCTATTGTCAGTTGTGGCAAATACTATCTCCTAGAAAAATTATTCGTTTTTTTTTCCTGGTCTTAAAAAATACCATCTCCCAGAATATTATTCATTTTCTCTTTGAATCTACTTAAGCAAAATAGCCTCTTGCGAGTCTTTGAATTTCCTCTATTACACATTTTCTTTAGCACCATTTCTTAGTTGCTGTATCCATGCTTTTTCTATTTCTACCCTTTGTTCCTCCGTTAGTTAACAAGCATTGATTTCACTGTATTTTCAAAGAACGACCTTTTAGATTAGCTTTACTGTTTTTGTTTTCTAGTATTTTTCTGTTTTCATCTTAGTTCATTGCTTCTTTCTGTAATCCAGCCCTTTGTAACCCTTCAGTCTTAACACTTCATCGCACAAATTATAAGAAAACGAAAGAAAAGGCAAACTACCCTAACTGGAGTTTCGTTCATTCACAAAACATTGACTAAAGCAAGCACCCATTCTGGGAGAAAGATACTCAGTATGGAAAAAAATATATATGACAAGAGTGTGCGTCACTTAAACTTGTCTATTTAGAAAGGTAATAGCCCGGGAAAGACGAGGACACAGACCACAGAAAGGGAAAACTTCAGTTGACCTATTCAAGCAAGTGAGAATAGTATTTGTCCCTGTTTCATTCACTGCCCATTAGCTGGGCAGCTGAGATCATTTGTTTTGTTTCTTAAATTCCACATATGAGTGAAATCATGGGGTTTTTGTCTTTCTCTGACTGACTTCTTTCACTTAGCCTAATAACTCTCTAGCTCCACCCAAGTCATTGCAAGTGGCAAGATTTCATTATTTTTAGGACTGGCTAATATGCCATTGTATATATACACCACACCTTCCCATTCTTTAACTTCTAAAACGTTGGAAATGTTTTCATTATTAATGTTCCATTTTAAACACGTTAAACGTTTTTTGAAAATAAAGCAAATATATTTCACTGCATACCCAGCATCAAAATTAAAGCACTATTAGCCTGGCATATTTGCTTCAAATATCTCTTAAAGTAATTCATAAGAGATAAGGCTAGGGACCCGTCCTTCTGTCCCTTCCTCTTTCCTCTCTGCCAAGAAAACGAAACATTATGTTGACACTGACAGATATATTCCCATATGCATTTTCATCTTTTTAAACATATATACATTGATAAACATCATAAGCTTTTTTTTTTAATTTTTACTTAAGTTCTAGTTAACATATAGTGTAACACTGGTTTCAGGAGTAGAATTCAGTGATTCATCACTTCCATATACAGCCAGCGCTCATCAAAGCTATTTTTGTACATAAATGGCACGGTTTCCTCAACAACTGGATTTTTCATTCGATACTACATTGAGATATCTAGCTTGATACATGTATATGTCGTTCATCCATTTTAACAGCTCGATGATATTCTGTCATACTAATTAACAGTAGTTTACATGGGACATCCGGGTGGCGTAGTTGGTTAAGCATCCGACTTCGACTCAGGTCATGATCTCACAGTTCATGAGTTCGAGACCCACAACGGGCTCTGTGCTGACAGCTCAAAGTCTGGAACCTGCTTTGTATTCTGTCTCCCTCTCTCTCTGCCCCTCCCCTGCTTGTGCTCCCTCTCTCTCTCAAAACTAAACAGTAAAAACAAAAACAAAAAAACAGTAGTTTCCCTTTTTTTTTTTTTTAAACTGAGAACACGGTGGTTGTTTCTGCTCTTTGTTATTGAATGCCCTTTCACACCACTCCTCCCTGCACTGTGGGAGATGCCTAACAGTCGTCAAGTGTTTCCTGAGTGCCCAGACCCTTGCCAACACTTGGTGTTATCAGACATCTTGCTAATCAAATGGATAGGAAATGGAATCTCCCTATGGCTTTAATGTCTATCTTCTCCAATTTCCGAGTTCTGTTTTCACAATAGTTTCAGAGGCAGAGACAGCTGCTCCCAACATAAACGTCCTCTTCCACGGCCATTGAAGAACTGTAGGTAGACAGCAGCTGCCTAGTGAAGCCACATTTCCTGTCATGTCCACCCTCCACCCCTCCCCCTGCAGCTCAGCTGTCAAGCACGACAGGGAAGTTCTAAGTGCCACTTCCAGGCTGAGGCTTTTAAGAAATTGGGATGCTTCCTCCATACTCTCCCCCTCCCCCAGCTGCCTGCAGACTATGACAAGGCCTTAAATGACAGCAAAGCCACCAGATGGAAGCATCTGGGTCCCCAAAAGACCTTACAGAGGACAGCGACACCTCAGTCTGACGTATCCCTCTAAATGATCGCTGAGCAGGAAATCAACTTCTGTTGTACCTAAACTATTACATTTTTTTTGACTACTTGCCAATTGTCCACCCTACCTTAAAAAATACGGCGGCCCTGGGCACACATAAGTTACTTTAACATAGCCAAAGACATCCAGCTTTTTCTATATGGTTGCGCATTTTGTTTCTTAAAGAAAATATTCCCTGTCCTAATAAAGAGATTCTGCTGTGACTTCTTTAAAGTTTTACAGTTTGACTTCGTATAGTGAAAGAGCTCTAACTTAATCTATGTCCAAAAGGATAGCACCATTTAATCTCTTCCCACTGATATATAATATTACTTATCAAACTCCCGTACACAAGTTATCTGTAGCTGGGCTCTCTATTCTGTATTCTTAATTTGTTTCTCTGAGCCAATATTGTTCTTATACTTTTATCTACACTCTTGACATTTAGAGTAAGGAAAAACTTCTTAGCTCTTTATTCTGCCACAAGGGTTTTGGGTTAAGCTTGCCAGCTACCCATATTCCGTGAAAAACGAGGTTGGGATATCTTAACCGTCTCCCAGCATTCTGGGAATTTTCTTGAAATCTATCTTCCACACTTTGCTCTCTTAAACTGTCTAATCTCTAAAGAACTTATTTACATAGTGTTTTTTTCAAGTATTTATTTTTGAGAGAGAGAGAGGAGACACACAAGTGGGGGAAATGGCAGAGGAAGGGTGACGCAGAATCTGAGGCAGGCTCCAGGCTCTGAGCTGTTAGTGCAGAGTCCAACGCAGGGCTCGAACTCACAAACCGTGAGAACATGACCTGAACTGAAGTCAGATGCTTAACTGACAGCCACCCAGGTGCCCCTCACAGAGTGTTTTGAGTGTTTTTTTTAAATAACTGTGCATCTTATTTGTATAGTTCAAATAGGACTCTTTTTACAAATCTCTGTTCTTTTTTTCCTAGCACCTCATGTTTTTCTTATGCTTAAAGTCTTCTTTATAGCTGTTATCATTTAAGCATACTTATTTTATAAAATTGTTGTATTACATAGAGTGCTTAACTTTTAATCTTGCTATTTGCGATGCCTGCAGACTGTAGCTGAGGGTAGACTGTATTCTCAAATGTTTTGTAATCTGGGGTTGTTAGTAAATCTTCCAAGCGGTGTCATATTAAGTCCTAGGTTGATGGTGTATCTTTTCAGAAAGCCTTTTTATTTGCTTCTGATGGGTGAGTTTGCAAAATCGCCAGCCGCTTCGCTACTTTCACAATTTGGGATTCCTGGGCTTTGTGGGCAAAAACTCCAACCACAGGAAAGATCTTGCGAAAATGGTGGAGGAAGAGATCCTGAGCTCACCTCTCACAGATCCATCAACACTAGAACTACAGAAGACGCAACTCACTGTGAACATCATCTAAAGACTGGCAAAATACATCTCCCACAGACCAACAGTTAAAGGGGAAGCCACATGAAGAAGGATAGGGGAAAGAGATACAATTGGAAACGAAATCCCCAGACCCATGACCCACCAGGAGGGATATTACAAGCATGAAGACGCTCTCTCAGAAGAGAGGGAAATCAGCCCCATAAAGACAAGCCTCCATAAAGCCTGGTTTGAAAGTCAGCAGTGCTTAACTGTGGGAGTTCTGAAAATCAGGACTCAACCACAGGGGAGCCAGAGGGCTATGGGAAAACAAGAGTGTGCTCTTTCAAGGGCCAACGCACTATATTGCTTAGTCTGAGACCCAGGCCAGAGGCAGCGGTTTGAAAATCACCTGGGTTATACATGAAGGAAATTAATTGACTTATTTTATAGCATGTGCTGGAGAAGCAGGAATCTCTACGAACCTTCTGCAGAATAGCAGTGTTGGCGGGAGCCCTTTCTCTTGCCTTCCACCAGCCAGCTGGCCAGACACCGGAGTGAGTCAGTTCTGCCAGTCTCCATCTACCTTGCTCGCGCTGCTTGCCCTGCATTGGCGCTCCCTGTGAACCCAGCCCACCGGATCTGCCCACCCTAGCAGGTGCCCCTCCAAAGCAGCTCCTGCTCCGACAAACCAGGTGGGCAGCCTCAGTGGGAACAGCACCCTCCAAAACAATTCCTGTCCTGGAGAAAGGGGGGCCAGTCATGCGTACCAGCGTGCCCAAAGCAGTTGCAGCCAGGACTCTCAGCCAGCCTCGCTGGGAGCTAACCCTGCCCACCAGCGTGCCTACCGCAGCCACAGCCCAGTCACAAAAGGGGGCACATGCTGCCCACACGGGGACACCCCACAAGTGCCTACTACTGGTGACCAAAGGGTATTGTGCTCCTGGACCCACAGGATACCTTCTATATAAGGCCACTGCCTTCAACACCAGGAGATGTAGCTGACCTACCGAATACATAGAAACAAACAAGAGAGACAAAATAAGGAGACGAAGGAACATGCTCCAAACAAAGGAACAAGATAAAACTTGAGGGAAAGAACTAAAAGAAACAGAGAAAAGGAATCTACTTAACAAACGGTCCAAAGTAATGGTCATTAAGGGGTCCCTGGGTGACTCCGTTGGTTAAGAGCATGACTCTTAACCTCAGCTCATGTATTGATCTCAGAGTGATGAGTTCAAGCCCTGCATCAAGCCCCACACTGTGTGTCAAGCCTCCTTTAAAAAAAAAAAAAAAAAAAGCTGGGGTAGCAATTCCCATATCAGACAGAATAGACTTTAAAACAAAGAGACTTTAAAACAATGAGACAGGGGCGCCTGGGTGACTCAGTCAAGCATCCGACTTTGGCTCAGATCATGATTTCACAGTTTGTGGGTTTGGGCCCACATCGGGCTCTGTGCAGACAGCTCAGAGTCTGGAGCCTGCTTCAGATTCTGTGTCTCCCTCTCTCTCTGCCCCTCCCCCAGTCACAATCTGTCTCTCAAAAGTCAATAAATGTTAAAATAAATTTGTTTTTAAAGAATGTAATGAGACAAAAACATCACATAACGATAAAGGGATCAATCCAACAAGAGAATATAACAACTGTAAATATCTATGTACCTAAGACAGGAGCACCTAAATTTATAAAGGAAATACTGAGATATAAAGGGAGAAACTGACAATAATAAAATACTGTGGGACTTTAATACCCCAATTATATCAATGGATAGATCTCTGAGACAGAAAATCCATAACGGCTCTGAATGATACATTCAACCACATGGACTTAACAGATATATACAGAATATATGTTCAAGTGCATGTGAAAAATTCTCCAAAACATATCGCACGTTAAGCCACAAAACTAGTCTCAAGAAGTTCAAGGAGACTAAAATCATAACAAGCATCTTTTTTGACCATAATGCTATGAAATTAGAAATCCATTACAAGAAAACACTGAAAAAAATACAAAGTGGAGGCTAAACAACCAGTCAACGGAGACGCCAAAGAGTAAAAAACAATGTGTGTATACACACACACACACACACACCTGGAAACAAATGAAAATGGAAATACAATGGTTCAAAATCTTTGCCACACAGCAAAAGCACTTCTAATAAGGATGTTTATAATGATCCAGAACTACCTTAAGAACCAAGAAAAAGTCCAAATGAACACTTTAACCTTATACTTAAAAGAACTAGGAAAAAAGAACAAAGCCCAAAGCCAGCAGAAAGAAGGAAATAATAAAAATCAGAGTGTAAATAAATGAAATAGAAATTAAGAGAACACAGATAAGATTGATGAAGCTAAGCTGGTTCTTTGAAAAGATAAACAAAATTGACAAAACTTTAGTCAGACTCATCAAAAAAAAAAAAAAAAAAAAGAGAAAGGACTCAAAGTCAGAATGAAAGAAGTTACAACCAATATCACAGAAACACAAAATTATTTATTATTCAGAATATTAATTATATATAAATAATATAAACATAAGTAATATAATATTAAGAATTATAAGAGACTACTACAAAAAATTATGCACCAACAAATTGGACAACCTTGAAAAAATGGGTAAACCCCTAGAAACATAAAATCTTCCAAGACTGAATTAGGAAGAAATAGAAAATCTGTAGAGAGGGGCGCCTGGGTGGCGCAGTCGGTTAAGCGTCCGACTTCAGCCAGGTCACGATCTTGCGGTCCGTGAGTTCGAGCCCCGCGTCAGGCTCTCGGCTGATGGCTCAGGGCCTGGAGCCTGTTTCCGATTCTGTGTCTCCCTCTCTCTCTGCCCCTCCCCCGTTCATGCTCTGTCTCTCTCTGTCCCAAAAATAAATAAACGTTGAAAAAAAAAATTAAAAAAAAAAATCTGTAGAGATAAATTACTAGTAACAAAACTGAATCAGTAACAATAACAGTAATAGCTTCATGGTGAATTCCAGCAAACATTTAAACAAGAGTTAACGTAGTTAACTAGGCTAGTTAACCTAGCCTTCTCAAAATGTTCCACAAAATTGAAGACAGAGGAACGCTTCCAAATTCATTCTACAAGGACATTATTCTGATACCAAAATAAAGACACTACAAAAAAAAAAAAATTAAAGACCAATATTCTTGATGACTATAGATGCAAAAATCTTCAAACAAAATATCAGCAAACCAAATGCAACAATATATTAATGAGATTATTCACCATAATCAAATGGACTTATTTTAGGGATCAAAGGGTGGTTCAACATCTTCAAATCAACATGATACACCACTTTAACAAAATGAAGGGTAAAAATCATATGATCATCTCAACAGGACGCAGAAAAAGCATTTGACAAAATTCAACATGCATTCATCATAAAAACTCTCAATAAAGTGGATAGAGAGAGAACATAACTAAAATAAAAACGGCCATATACGACAAAACCCACAGCTAACATCATACTCAAGGGTAAAAGCTAAAAGCTTTCCCTCTAAGATCAAGAGTAAGACAAGGATGCCCACGCTTGCCACGTTTATTCAACATAGTACTGGAGGTCCTAGCCACAGCAGTCAGACAAAAGAAGGTGGGGGGCGGCACCTGGGTGGCTCAGTTGGTCAGGCAACCAATTTCAGCTCAGGTCATGATCTTGTGGTTTGGGAGTTTTAGCCCCACATCGGGTTCTCTGCTGTCAGTGCAGAGCCCGTGTGGGATCCTCTGTCTCCCTCTCTCTCTGCCCCAACCCTGCTTGTGCACTCTCTCCCTCAAAAATAAATAAACATTGAAAAAAAATTTAAGCCACCCAAGTTGGTAAGAAAGAGGTAAAACATGATACGATATATAGAAAATCTTAAAGGCTCCACCAAAAAAACCAAAACCAAAAACAAAAAACTATTAAATGAATTCAGTAAAGTTGCAAGGCACAAAATTATATACTCTGAAATCTGTTGTGTTTTTACACAGTAATAATAAACTGTCAGAAAAAAATGGAGAAAACAATGTCATTTACAATCACAACAAAAAGAGGATAACACCTAGAAATAAATTTAACCAAGGAGGTAAAAGACCTGTACTCTGAAAACTATAAGACACTGATGAAAGAAACTGAAGAAGATACACATGAATGGAAAGATATCCCATGCTCATGGATTGGAAGAATTAATATTGTTAAAATATCCATATGACCCAAAGCAATCTACAGATTCAATGCAATCCCTATCAATTCAATGCAATAGTATTTTTCATAGAACTCGAACAAATAATCCTAAAGTTTGTATGGAATCACAAAAGATCCAGAATAGCCAAAGCAATCTTGCTTGGAAAAGAAGAACTAAGCTGGAGGTATCACAATCCCAGGTTTCAGACTATACTACAAAGCTATCGTCATCAAAACAGTATGATACTGGCACAAAAATGGACACAGAGATCAATGGAACAAAATAGGGAGCCCAGAAATAAACCAAGTGTACTTGGTCAACTAATCTATGACAAAGGAGGCAAGAATATACTATCCTATGGGGAAAGGATAATAATTACTTTTTCAAATAAATAAATAGTGTTGGGAAAACAAGACAGCCACATGGAAAAGAATGAAACTGGACCACTTTCTTACACCATACACAAAAATTAACTCAAAGTGAATTAAAGACCCAAGTGTAACAACTGAAACCATAAACTCATAAAAGAAAACACAGATCTTAGTACTATTTTTCTGGATGTATTTCCTTAAGCAAGGGAAACAAAAACAAAAATAAACAAGTAAAACTGTATCACACTAAAAACTTTCTGCACAGCAATGAACTAAATGAAAAGGGAACCTACTGAAGGGGAGAAAATGATACAACTGATAAGGGGTCAATATCCAAAATATTTAAAGAGCTCATACAAATTAATACCACCAAAACAATGTAATTAAAAAATGGACAGACGACTTATGCAGGCATTTTATCCAAGAAGATATACAGATGGCCAACGGACACATGAAAAGATGCTCAACATGACTAATCAAAACCACAATGAGATTTCATGTAACACCTGTCAGAATGACTATCATCAAAAAGACAAAAAACAAGTGTTGGCCAGGATGTGCAGAAAAGGGAACACTTGTGCACTGTTGGTGGGAATGTAAATTGATGCAGCCACTGTGGAAAAGTGTAGAAGTTTCTTAAAAATTTTTAAATGGAACTACCACATGATCCAGTAATTCTACTTCTGGGTATTTACCTGAAGAAAATAAAAACACTAATTTGAAAAGATATATACACCCCTTCTTTTATGGCAGCATTATTTCTAATAGCCAAAATACAAAAGCAACCTAAGGGTCCATCGACTGATGCACAGATAAAGAAAATGTGATATGTATATATATATATATACACACACACATACACACACACACACAATGTAATATTACTCAGCCATAAAGAAGAGTGAAATCATGCCCTTAATGACAACATGGACGGACCTAGAGGGTATTATGCTAAGTGAAATAAGTCAGTCCAAGAAAGACAAACACTGTATGATTTCACTTATATCTGGAATATAAAAAACAAAACAAACAGCCTCAAAAATACAAAGAAACTGGTGGTTGCCAGAGTCAAGGGAGTAGGGGGGTGGGCAAAATAGGTGAAGGGGATTGAGAGATCTGAACTTCCAGTTATGAAATAAATAAGTTCAGAGATGAAAAGTACAGTATAGGGAATATAGTCAATAATACTGTAATAACATTGTATGAAACAGATGGTAACTACACCTATTGTGGTGAGCATTTCATAATGTATGTAATAGTTGAATCACTGTTATATGCCTGAAGCTAATATAATATTATAGGTCAACCACATTTCAACTAAAAATTAAAAATGGCTTTAAAACTCCACACCATGGACCAACCAGTTCATGGTTACAAAGCCTGAAACTAGACTTTTTTTAGTTTATACCTAATCCCCAAACAAGACAGCCCAAATTCTTGGCCTTCTCTCTAGAAAGGCAGTCGGAATTTTTCTCATTTTCCCATTCGCTAACAGAGTAACCCTAGAAAAGGAACCATTTTGCATGTATGACTCAGTAGCAATGCCCCACCTATATTGAGCCTAATGTCAGGAGAGTGCCCCCCACCACTCCCCCCCCCATCCCCAATCTCTGGACCTCTCCAACATAGCTGTATCATGAGCTTAAACAGTTCCCCGTATTTACTTTCCTCTTCATTTCTTAAGTGGATTTCCCTTACTCTCTTAACAAGCTTAGTTATGCATTTAAAAGAATGTTTGCAATTATGTACCTAGAATGTCTAGGTACTTACCGTAGGAAGTAGAAGGCTGGGTTGATTATTTAATGTAAATAAATTCTGGCTTCTAAAAAGGCAGCATCTAGTTTCCTTGCACAGTATTATTATAAAAGGGGGGGGGTCACTTCTTACTAGCAGGAGGAGATTCTAGGTACTTTTATACTTGAGCTTTCATGACTTATATTCATTTGGCTTGTGAGATACATTTTGGTCTGTGTTTCTACCTGATCTCAATGTATCTTTATAAAGTTGAAAATAATAGTTCTTCTAGCTTTGAATAACTTTTTCAGGGTTAAAGCAGAGATCCTTAGAATGCTTTGGTCTTCAGACTTGCTTCCGTAGGATGTAGAATTTATGAGCATACTTGTACTCACAAGCACAGTTAATAAACAAAACTTTGAGGCTGTAACTTTGCCTCAAGTGATACAGCCAAAAGGGTGGGGGCTGGGGCTGGGGGAGCCTTCAAATAGGAAACTGGTACTGTGCCTGCAATTCAGGCCAGGGTGTTCGCAACATCTCTATAGAGATGAATTCTTATAAGGGATATATATGGCTATGAAGTGGTTATAAGCACCAGTAACACTTTTTAGGCTTAGGTTAAATTATCAAAATGAACAAACCATCAAACTTTTTTTTTTTTTTAATTTTTTTTTTCAACGTTTATTTATTTTTGGGACAGAGAGAGACAGAGCATGAACGGGGAGGGGCAGAGAGAAAGGGAGACACAGAATCGGAAACAGGCTCCAGGCTCTGAGCCATCAGCCCAGAGCCCGACGCGGGGCTCGAACCCCCGAACCGCGAGATCGTGACCTGGCTGAAGTCGGACGCTTAATCGACTGCGCCACCCAGGCGCCCCCAAACCATCAAACTTTTGATTCTGATTGAATACGCAGTGATTGTATTTGAAATCAAGTCCCAGAACCTTTTCTGCAGATCACATTACTTCAGTTCCTCGAACAAGATTCTGAAAGTAGCCGGGGCATTAAACGTTTCTTTGTAAACATTTTGTAATTCAACAAAAACTAAACTTGAGTTATCCAATCCAGAAGTCCCTAAACTGCCCCGCTTTGAAATAACCCAGCATCTGTACATACATCTTTCACATCCCTCATTGTATAATGATCAGATTCTCCTTGAAAGAAACCTATATTCAATAATCACTGAAGAACCAGGAACTGTTAATGTTTTTTCAGGATGATGGTGGGTGTTACCACAAGTGGCAAATAGGTTGCTTTGATATCATGTAACTTGGACCGGTTTCAATATACAAGTAGCAGTCAATCATTTGTAGTTTACATTTTAAGAAACAAGCACTGTAATTAGAGCTGTAAAAGCAAGGGGTTTTTTTTTTTTTTGGTAACAAAAGATGGAATGAGCAGTCTTAAATAGTGGCAAGTTGCATATCTTGGGGTCTATGCCTAAGAGTCATGGATGGTTCTCAGCAGATCACGGCCTCCTGGAAAACTGTATATAAACTGCTGGCATGTATTTTTCTAGGAAAATAATCCAAAACTTTCACCAATAAACTCAAATGGGTCTATGATCCAAAGAAAGATTAAAACTATTGTTTTAGGTTTCCAAATACAGAGGGATGATTCGTGCCAAGAAGCTTAGACTTTACCCCTCCTCCTCCTCCCCTCTAAAGAAAAGTCTGAGGATGAAACACAAGGCTGAACTTGTGCTTCAGTCCATTTTCCTTGCAGAGATTGGGGGAGGGGTGTGGGGTAGGAGCCGAGAAAGAGGATACTGCTCGAGTGGTAAGAAATTCCAAAGGACTTTTCATTGCTCAGTGCAAGTTACTTGCCACATTCCTCAGGCTTTCCCTTCATTTTTGTAGCAGAGTCCAATGGACTCCACCTCTCAGTAGCTGCCACTACGGTCTCCATCCCCAAGCTACTGTGAAATCGGATACACTCTGCCCAACTGTTGTTTTCCTTGCGGTCCCCAAAGAAAAGCATATGGGTCCATTACGTTTTAGGGATTTTACTGCTACCCACATGGGGACAAGGACAAGGGCAAAGAAAAATAAACATGAGGAATTTATAACATTCTCACAGTGTTTGAAACTGAAGCATCAATGTAATTGATTAAGAGCCTTTAACTTAAACATGTCTGAGTTTAAATCCCGGTTCTGCCACTAGACAACTTACCTAACGTTCGAAATGGACTAAGTGTTCATATCCCTCCCCCGCCCCCCCCCTCAAAATTCATATGTTGCAACCTATTACCCCAACGTGATGGGTTTAGGAGGTTGGTCCTCTGGGAGGTGATTAGGTCATGAGAACAGAACACTCATGAATGAGATTAGTACCCTTATAAAAGAGACCCCAAGGGGGCTCCTTCCTCCCCTCCACCATGTAAAGACATAAAGATACAGCAAAAAGACGGCCATCTATGAACAAGGAGGCAGGCTGTCACTAACACTAAATCTGCTGGCACCCTGATCTTGGACTTCCCAGCCTGCAGAACTGTGAGAAACACATTTTTATGGTTTATAAGCTACCCAGTCGATAGGGTTTTGTTATAGCAACCCAAAAGGATTAAGTTAATTTTGAAAACTTTAGTTTCCTCCTATTTAGAATAGGATAATAATAGTACCTACTACATAGCATTATTGTGAGAACAAATAAGATCACATTAAAAAGAGTTTCACGCTATCTCTAGAAAACAGAAAATACCCAGTGAACGGTAGTGTAGGTCTTGACTCTCCCTAAGGCCTTCCACTGATATTCCTAGGAAGAGGAGATTTTAGTTCCCCCTTAACTATAGCACATCACACACATAGGACACAATCAATGACTAGCGATAAAATCAAAGCAGAACTCTATGCTCACATAAGAATGTGCATTTCTGAGGGACCCTGAACCAAACGACATCCCCCGTGACATTTCTTCAAAAACAGTCAAAGTAAAAGACCTGAAAAGAATCATGAACGAAGGTAGTGAGTGGCTGCAGGGTTAAGAAAGTCTGGATGGACACAGAAAAGGCAGAAACTCATTTTTTTCCACAGCAAAAGTCAAATGAGGCAGAGAGTGCAAGATCAAGCTAGGAACATCACAATGAAATTTCGAGGCAGAATATGGTTTGTGTTGAAAATGCTAGATCTACGCATTTATGAATATATGCAAAAAGGTCGCATCTTAAAGTAATCCAAGTCTTGCTTTCCCTCTTCTTAAAGGAGAAAGTTCTCTCTTTAGGAGAGAGAAGAATGAAATCCTCACAAAGGAAAAAGTATATAACAGCTAGATAGAAGGGTTCTTAGAAAGAGTAGCCATTCGAATTACCTTAAAGACCATCAAAAGCTAGCTATTATTGTTGTCAGCTTTCATCTCCCTATGGGAATTTAAAGACCTTTTGTCCCCAACCCCAAATTCTGTTGAAGTGTTGAAGTGAAGACACACAGAATTTTGATTTGGTTAGGGAATGTGGAGTGCATTTCAATGTGACTGTATGGAAAATGGGTGTTGGCCAGGAGCCGGATTTCAGTCACGGTGGAAACACCCAGCAATCATAAATTGGCTGTCAATTCTTTATTCAAAACCTTCAGTGGCCTGCCGTTGCACTCAAGACTCAGGATATGCTTGTAAACGCACTGTCCTTCATGACCTAGCTCCTACTGGCTTCCATCTCAAGCTACTCTCCCCCTAAGTTCCAACCCTCGGGACCTAATGTTGGTACCTCAAGCCTACAGGGTCCCTCTCACATTAAGGCACTCTCTCTGTCTGCGATGTACCTGAGTCTTGGGGTTATGTGTATTCATCTTTGGGTCTCAACTCAAATGTCCCTTATACAAAGAAGGATTCCCTAACAGGGCTATCCAATCCAGCTCACACTCCTTTATTAGTTCTGAGAGATCCTTATTCTTTTTATCACTCTTATCAGATTTTATACTTTTATATTTATCATATTTACCGGCTTTTACCTGTCTTGACTAGAAAATGAAATTCACAGCCTAGGGACAGCGTCCCTACAGTTGACCACTATGTCCCTTGCTGACGACCCAATACCGCACATAAAATAGTACCTCGAAAGTTGTAATTAATTAATGATAAATGGATACATGAATCTTCGCAATTCTAGCCAGCCAGGAACATTCTAGAGTCATGTTTAAGAGGATGGTGAATGTGTCTGTTTTCTTCTTCCTGCCCTCCTACTGATGACTATGGCCAAAGCTGGAAAGAAGTGGTAAGTCCCACATTCTGAAGAAAACTTCCAACAACTGGAAATGTATGTGTCTAGAACAAACTGAGGACTGATGGAGGGACGTGGGTGGGGGATGGGCTCGATGGGGGATGGGTACTAAGGAGGGTACTTGCTGTGATGAGCACTGGGTGTTGTTTGTAAGTGATGAATCACTGAACTCTACTCCTGAAACCAATATTGCACTATATGTTAACTAAAATAAAAGAAAAATGTTCAGGCCTCCCAAAAACAGTGTGTTAAAATGACACGTCTTATGAAACATATTTTACAAAAGAAGAATTTAGAAAGGAGAGTTGTCTTGTTTTACACGTCTGTAAATATCTTTCAATTCTGGCTGAAAAGAAAATAGCTCAATTCTCCTATGTGCTTCTGCGTTCAATCTGTCAGGATATGTTGCTGTGCTTGAAGCAACTGGAGAAAACCAAGCCTCTCACAGACTTGTGGTTGGAAGCAGGAGTAACACTGTAGTTGTCTTTTTAGCTAATCGTGAGTATTTGTCCACACTACACCAAAACTCAAGCAGTGGTAGTTTTCTCAGAGGCAAGTTGCAGTGTGAACTCTGAAGCCTTATCAATGAGCCTTTTATCCTCTGATACATTACAATGACTGGTCTCTCCTGCATGGTACCGAGCCCTGACTTTACACCCTTTGGTTCGACAATTACAACAAAGTCACATTTGTTAATATCACCACTGAGCTCTTCCAAACAAGACTTTAAATATTGGGAAGCTGGCAACCTCACAGCGGCAGATAGGAGTTTTTCAGAATTTTAATGACTGCTCGAAAGCTGGAATTTTATCACTGGCAACAGTACGGTTGGTTGCTATCTTTGAAGCGACAGGCTCACTTTGACCGTTTGAGGAAATGTCTTCCCACCATCACCCAACCCGGATAAACATAGTTTCTATGTCAGGCATCCTTTAAAGTTTAAAAAAAAAAAAAAAAAAGGTAACCTATCAAAAGAGGTAGCTGGCTTAGCTTTCCAATCATGCAATCCTGTAACTGCTTTCCCTCCGGGGCAGGAACTGTGATACTCAGCAAAGTACTTTCTGAACACGTCTCATTTCTTCTACATTTAAAAGATTTGAGAGTAAAAAGACAATGTGAGAGTTTTAATGGAATTAATTATTTTTACTGCTTCATCAAGCACTTTTTTTTTTTTTTTTTTTTAAGAGAGACAGAGACAGTGTGAGCAGGGAAAGGGCAGAGAGGGAGGGAGGCAGAGAATCAGAAGCAGGCTCCGTACTGTCAGCGCAAAGCCCGATGCAGGGCTCAAACTCACAAAACCGTGAGATCGTGACCTGAGCCGAAATCAAGAGCTGGATGCTTAAGCGACTGAAGCACCCAGGTGCCCCTGACCAAGCACATTCCTAATTAAAACTGGCATCTGTTTGTTTACTACTGGAGCGCATGCTGGGGAAGAACAGGATGGCTACCGCGCTACCACCATTTGGCGCCAGTGCCTCGGGGGAGCACGCCAGCGGTTCTACGTGCCTTTGCTTTTCTTCATCAGTGCAAATGCCAGAGCAATGAGAAAAGCAAATATCATAATATTATTCTGAAAGCAGTTCTGGCCTTGCAGACACCTGAAGTAGTCTCAGGGACCTCGGGGTCCACGGACACACTTTGAAAACCACCGCTATATACAGACTCTGAGTGCCCATAATAAATGAAAAGAAATCTAACATTTCCTTGTGGCCGCACCTCTCACAGTGAATTCCGTGACTCTAGCATAAGAATATTAACACTTTTGGGGGCGCCTGGGTGGCGCAGTCGGTTAAGCGTCCGACTTCAGCCAGGTCACGATCTCGCGGTCCGGGAGTTCGAGCCCCGCGTCAGGCTCTGGGCTGATGGCTCAGAGCCTGGAGCCTGTTTCCGATTCTGTGTCTCCCTCTCTCTCTGCCCCTCCCCCGTTCATGCTCTGTCTCTCTCTGTCCCAAAAATAAAATAAAACGCTGGAAAAAAAAAAAAAAAAAAAAAGAATATTAACACTTTTGATCTCATAGACATTCCTTTAGAGTCTGCCATTTTACCTGAAACCACAGGTATAGGTTTGTGTTACTGTTACATATTTATTTATTTTGAGAGAGAGACAGAGAGAGACAGTGAGAGAGGGAGAGAAAGAAGCCCAAGCAGGTTCTGCATGACCAGTGTGGAGCTGGATGCAGGGCTCAAACTCACCGAACCGTGAGATCATGACCTGAGCCGAAACCAAGAGTCAGATGCTTAACTGACGGAGCCAGCCAGGCGCTCCTTTCAATGATATATTTTTCGCTTTTATATTTTTTTATGTTTTAAAATACTGTTCTATTTTCCTGCTTTGCATAATTACATAAAAAGTTATCTGCTTATATTCCCACCCTCACAACTGGGACATTTTAATGTACTATAGTCACATTTGCAATTGGTGTAAATCTAATTGTAATTGGAGCATATCTAAAAGCTGGCATTCTTTTCTTCCCTAAGTTTCATATAAAACACAACTAACCTTTCCCCTCCCACCTAAAATGTTTGTCTTTCTATGAAAAAACATTTTTCACTGTGAATTCCTTTTTTTAATAGAAAAACAGAGCTGTGGTTATACATGAGGTTCCACCAACATGAACGATAAGATAATAATAAACAATCTCTTGGTCAGTAAGAAACAAACACTTGTAATGACTTTGCTTACAGGAAGATGGTCCCTGGGCGGGCAGAGGAACTCAGACCAAAATTAACTATTTTAATCTTGTTCCAAAACAAATTTTCCTACCATCTCAAAGTTACATATCCTAGGCTTCTAAAGTATGAGCTAAAATATTTGCAATTTATTTCTAATAAAAAAAAGTGAAACCTCAATTTCCTAAGATTATTTTCCCAACTTTTCATGCTAGTAAGTCTTTACAGTCATAGGAGTATATGTTAAACATCTTTACAGAAATGCAATTGTAAAATTTTTATGTTTCTACAATCTTTAAAACTATCTCTGATAGTTCACACCAAAGGTATATAAAATTCGATTACTTTTAAATGACAGAAGGTTAATACATGATTACTGACATAGTTCAGGCATCCAAAATTCCAAGTCACAATTCACAAAGCAACTGAATTCAATATTCTGGGTTGAATCTGTCAAAATCTACCACTCAGAAATCAAGCTGAAATGTCCCCCCCTCCCCCGATCAATTAAAGTATTTTTGAACACTAAAACCTGAATGAAAGCAGCTTCGGACCTCAGAGGTGCAAAGATAACTCTCTGAAGGAACAAAAGGGTAGTTTTTCCATCAACTTAATATTTTACATTTGGAAATATCAACAATTCCACTAAAAGAGAGAAGAGGAACCCTGAATGCAGAGCAAGGCCTTCCATATTCAAGATGGTGAACTGCATCTGCAAATTTATCCATTCCTTCTCAGGATCCCACTGATGTGACCGAATAATACATAAATTTTTTAAAATGCATGGTAATAGCAGGGAAAAATGCCATCCAAAGATCAGGAAACATGAACATTTCTAGAAAATATGAAGATAAAGTACTAGGGAAAGCTTATCTGTATCATAGTCTATACTCACAAAGAGGGCCCTGCTTAAAAAAGTAGGCCTATTGCTATGAGAGGTCCACAGAACTCCAAGCTCAGAAAAGCAGAGGTTCAGAAAAAGAGAAGTAAAATGTTAATCTTCATTATTCAACAATAATTTATCAAATGCTATGCTAGCTGCTTCTAAAATGGCTCCCAAAGGTCTTCCCCTCATTGACTCAGTCATGTAATAATTTCCCCCTTGAGTGTGGGCTGGAGCCAGGGACTTAACCCCAATGAACAGAAATAGGAAAAAGGGATGCAGTATCTTCTGAGATTGGGTGATAAGAGATCATGACTTCCGTCCTCGCGTACACACACTCTGACTTTGCTTCCACCCACACATCTCTTTCTGGACTCCGACCCTTCTGCTTCCTATTAGAAGCATCTTGGAATGACACGACCCACTTGGATAATCTAGGATTATCTTCCTAACTCAAGATTTTTTTTTTAATGTTTATTTATTTTTGAGAGAGAGAGAAAGAGAGAATGCCAGCAAAGGGCAGAGACAGAAGAGGCACAGAATCCAAAACAGGCTCCAGGCTCTGAGCTGTCATGTCAGCACAGAGCCCGATGCGGGGCTCGAACCCACGAAACATGACATCATGACCTGAGCCGAAGTCGGACGCTTAACCGACTGAGCCACCCAGGTGAGCCTCAAGATTTTTAATTCAGTCACACCTGAGCCCCTTTCGGCACATAAAGTGGCATGCTCACAGGTTCTGGGATTAGGACGTAGACATCTTGAGGCGGGGAGGCATCACTCCGCCCACCATACTGGCCTGCCAATGCTTCATATGATTTGGTCCTTATTTCCCGTCTGAACACATGCCCTACCACTGCCACTCACCCACCACACTCTGGCCTTATCAGGCTTTTCCTGCGTTTTCGATACACCAAAGTCTTTCCCAACATAGGGATGTGGTACCTGCCTCCCTTTTGTTTGGAGAACACTCTGGCCCTCCGGATCTCTAAGGAGGACTCCTTATATTTCAGGTCTCAAACTGTTACCTCTTAAATTTGGGGATCTAATGCACAGCACGGTGACTACAGTTAACAACACTATTATATATACTTGAACATTGCTCAGACAGATCTCAAATGCTCTCACCACCAAAACACTGTAATTATCCGAGGTGATGGAAGTGTTAACTAACTTTATTGTGGTAATCATTTTGCAGTCTGTACACGTATCAAATTTTACAACAGATGAAATGCTCCCTCTTCAGAGAGGTCTTCCATAATCCTGAATTAACATTTCTCCGATCACCTTGTCAATATTAGCACTTGTCAGTATTAGATATTATCCTGCTCATTTGTTAGGCCTTTAATATAAGTGCCGTGAGAAAAGAGGGCCCCAGTTGATCTCCTATTTGCCTAGGGCCTAGGATAGTACAAGAGAGTTAGCACACACTCAAATATTTGTCAAATAAATAAATGAGGTGAATAAAAAGCAGTTGGAGTTTGATTGGTTAATAGTGGGAGAAGGAAAGGTCTAGCACAAGTCCTGTGTTTCCACAGGGAAGAATGGTGGAAATTATGTCATTTACTGAAATACAGAATTGTGAAGTCCTGAGAGATACCTAGGAGGAGGAGAATAGGTAGTTGACTATATATACACAGGCCTGGCTTTTTAAAGAAAGTCCAAAACTGAACAAAGATTTGAAGAGTCAGGGAATATAAATGGCAGCCCCAGGAGAAAGTACTGTACTCAGTTTGAGAAGAGAAATGGTTGGGGATAAGGTCAGGGGACTCCAACTTTAAAGAATGGGTAGAGCTCCTGGCTGGCCCAGTCAGAGGAGCATGTGACTCGTGACTTCGGGGCTGTGAGTTCAAACTCCACGATGGGTGTAGAGATTACTAAAAAAAAAAAAAAAAATTAAATGGACTTTAAAAAGGCGG
This sequence comes from Leopardus geoffroyi, assembly GCF_018350155.1. NCBI lineage: Eukaryota > Metazoa > Chordata > Mammalia > Carnivora > Felidae > Leopardus > Leopardus geoffroyi. The sequence continues at coordinate 25,909,670 of NC_059341.1, forward strand.
TGGGGGGGGGGGGCGGGGATGGGTAGAGAGGAGACTGTAAGAGAATAGGTAGAGAGGTAGGGGAGATCTGGAATCCTCTGGTGTCTGAGTCCTAGGGGAAGAGTGTTGAAGGAAATTTATCAAGAGACAAAATGAAGTTCCTAGTATCTCGTCACACCGTGTAGATAACCATTCACCCTTGGACCTCACTTGGTGGAACTGCCTGGTAGAAAGAAAGCATTGCAACAAGGGGCTCCTAACACAGGAGGGCAGAGAAGGCAAAAAGCAGTCACCTGGCACTTACAGGCTTCCATCACAAAACCAGCCGGGTAAGGGAGGGCGGAGGGAGGAACAGCACAACACAAAAGCCTGACCTTTTGATTCTTCCACTTCCCACTAGTATCTTTGGCTGCAAATGCACACACATCATAGTTCCCAGCTGCGGAGGCTACAGAAGATGTGCCAGGGAATGATGCTTGTGATCGCGGAATAACCCACCCCCCACCCCCAAAGATATCTGCATCTGAATCCCAGAGCCTGTGACTCTGTTGCCGCTTACGTGGTCCAGGGGACTTTACAGATGTGACTAAGTTAAGGATGGTGAGATGGGAATATTATCCTGGATTATTCAGGAGGTTCCGATGTAATCAAAGGGATTCATGTAAGAGGGATACGGGGAAAATTAGAGGACTGCTCTGTGAGGGGATAGACACACAGGGGGGAAAAAAAATGATGTGATGAGGGCCACAAAGCAAGGAATGAGGACAGCCTCTAGAAGGAGGAAAAGGGAATGGATTCTCCTCTAGAGAGTCCAGAAGGAACCAGCCCTGTGGACACCTTAATTATTTGCTCAGTGAGACTTCTGACCTCCATACTGTAAAAGAATGCTGATTCAAAGGGGCACATGCACTCCAATGTTTATAGCAGCACTATCAACAACAGCCAAATTATGGAAAGACCCTAAATGTCCATCGACAGACAAATGGACAAAGAAGAGGCGATGTATACACACAATGGAATACTACTCAGTGATCAAAAGGAATGAAATCTTGCCATTTGCAACAACGTGGATGGAACTAGAGTGTGTTAGGCTAAGTAAAATAAGTCAGTCAGAGAAAAACAAATATCATATATGGAATTTAAGAAATGCAACAGATGAACATAAGGGAAGAGAAGGAAAAATAAGATAAGAACAGAGAGAGAAGCAAACCATAAGAGACTCTTAAATATACAGAACTGAAGGTTGCTGAAGGGGAGGTGGGGGGGGGGGGATGGGTTAAATGGGTCGCCGGCATTAAGGGAGGAGCACTGGGTGTATTTAAGACACGAATCACTGGGTTCTACTCCTGAAACCAAGACTATACTGTATGCTAACTAACTTGAATTTAAATTAAAAAAAAAAACAACAACGAATAAATGTGCCTTCTTTTAAGCCAACAAGATTGGTATAATTTGTCACAGCAGCAGCAGGAAGGTAATACAGAACACAGACTGAAGAAATTTTGGAACTGTATCAGCATAGCAGACTGCAGCATTTGCCCCAAGTATCCTCTTGGCAAAGATAACAAAGTATCCTGGGTTCTGGAAAACTTCCTGCTCCCACCACACATCTTAACCGAAGGGATCCAGTGGTTTGAGGACCCCCTTCGGCCCATTCACCCTAGGAAGCTACCACGTACCATCCTATTTACATTTGTCGAACCAGACCCCCGTATTTAAAATTGAAGGATCACTAAATAAATGAGGAAAATCAAAGAAGGGCAAAGAAAGAAAAGTATTTGGGGGAAAAAAAAGAGAAAAAAAAAAAAAGGAAGAAAAGAAAAGGAAAGGAAAGAAAAAGAATTTGGAAGAAATGGTCCCCAGGGGATTACGTTAAAAATAAACCCCACTCTCCATGAAATGGACCAGATGACTTTGGCCTCCACTTTTAAAGGCAGCCATTATCAGTTCATCACAGCAAACACAAAGGAACATGCGCATGACATCTTGCAAAAATCATTCCGATAAGCACGGACTGGTCAGACTGATCAAAATAAAAGTGCACCTGGAATTTCATTTCCCACATGGCCCTGAAGTGCTTACCTGCCAGGCAAACCAACAAAACCTTTTCATTAAAAATTTGACTTTCAATAACATAATGTTCACATTCAGTTTTGCTGGTTTCTGAGCTTCACAAAAATGATAATAAGTATACGTAGTTTTCTGGGACTTGCTTTCTATCTCCCCTCAACATTATGTTTTAAAGCTTACCCATTTTGTGGTATGTCTCTTTTTTTTTTTCACCACTGCTGCATAAATACTTCATTGTGCAAAAGAAAAACACAAATTATATGTCAATGGGAATCTGAATTAGTTCCAGTTTTTCTGCTATTAAGAACTCTGCTGCTATAAACATTCTTGTAAACAGTCCTGGGTACATATGTCCATGAGGCTCCTTACAGCATATCCTTATGAGAAGAAATACTGGTTCATTGAGTCGAATTATTTTTAACTTGTTTAGTTCGCGTCAAATTGCTTTCTACGATGGTGGTTATCTATTACATCTCCACTAGCAAAACGTGAAAGTTGATCCACATACACACCAATACATGGTATTAACAGATTAATTTTCGCCAATCTAGAGGATTGGAAACATTAAGTAGCTCAGTGTGGTATGAATTTGCGTCTCCTGCTTATTGGATTATATTGGATGACACGTCCACCGGCCCTATGAGTTTGCTGTTTTCACCCATTTTCTGTTCAACTGTTTTTCTTACGTTCATAGATATTCTTTATATTTCCAGAAAACTAAATCTTTTTCAGTTATAAGTATTATGATACCTTCTTCCAATGCATTGCTTATCTTTTCACTTATTTAAGGGATACTTTGGTGAACTGAAGTTCTTAGTTCTGATACATCAAATGTGATTACAATCAAATTTTTAATTTGAAAATTCTCCCATCTCGTCCTCCAAAAATGCTGAAGATTTGCTTTTCACATTTAGATCTGTCACCCACTGACAACTGATTTTCATTATGAAGGGAAGTGGCAATCCAAATCCACGCTTTTGTACGTGGATTCACTATTTGCTAGCGTTGTTCTTGCTCTGTCCTCTCCAACGCATAGTCTCTATTTTCTGGAAGGATCTGCACAAGATTGGAATGACCTGTTCCTCGAGAGTTTGTTAGAGGGCAACATTCAAAGCTTTCTGAGCCTGGTTTCTTTATCTAAATAAACTTTGACTACCTATTTCTTTCTGATAATTCTGTAAATCGTGGTGCTCTAGAAACTCTTACATTTCACCTGTCTTCAAATTAAGTGCCCTACAGTTATTAACAGCATTTTTTTCATCTCTGCTAAATCTGTAGTTATACTCCCCCTTTGCACTAATAAAGTTTACTTCCACTTTTTTTTTTCTTTATCCTCTCAATCTACTGAGCCAGCAGACTATTTCATTAGTCTCAAAAACAACAACTTTTGGCCTCATTTGTTCTCTTTATCTTTCTATTCCATAGATACTTGCTCTTATCTTCACAACTCCCTTCTGCGTTAGGGGAATGACTGTTCTGCTGTTCTTTTAAAATGTTGACTGCTAAGCTCATTATTTTTGTCCTTTCTTCTTCCCTAAAATAAGCATTTAAGGCATTTTATGAGTATCTCCTTAAAAATAGTTCATGATTTCATTCTGTGAGTTTTGATAGAAACATCAGCATTCAGTTCTCAGTATTTCTTAACTCTCATTAAGATTTCTTGTTTGGGGACACCTGGGTGACTCAGTGGGTTGAGTGTCTGACCTCGACTCAGGTCATGATCTCATGGTTCGTGGGTTCGAGCCCCACATCAGGCTCTGTGCTGGCAGCTCAGAGCCTAGAGCCGGTTTCACATTCTGTCTCCCTCTCTCTCTGCTCCGACCCTACTTGTGCTGTCTCTAAAATAAATAAACATTAAAAAAAAAAGTTTTTTTAAAGAGGTCTTGTTTGGTCCATGAGTTCTAGAACCATGTATGCATTTTTAAATTTAAAATATATGGTTATTCCTGTTTACTACTAACTTCTGCTTCAAATGCACTGGGGTCTGGGTCGATTATTTTACTTACTTTCTCTCAGCTCTTTGGTGGGGGTCCTGGAGCCAGGACACTACATTTCCCAGACTCCCTTGTCTGCAGTCTTCCTGTTAAAGTTGGCCAGTGGGGGCCAATTTCCACAGTAACAAATCTGAGTTCACCTCTTTGGTTTCTTTCAGCCTTCCGGCATGCATGCAAGGAAAATCTGTCAGATTGCCTCTGAATTACTCACCATGGTTTCTATTCTCCTAAAATGACCCTGACTGACCAAGGGTTACTAAATGGAGTCTGTGGGATACCTAGTATTTGACATTTGTCAAGACCCACTTTATGGATTTATATAGTTCCATGTATTAAAATCCTACTGTGATGATGAATTTGTTGAATTATTTATATTTAATAAATTAACTGACCTTCATTCTATCTCTAGTAACACTTTTTATCTCCAAAGCTACTTTGTGTGACATTATAATAGCCCCTCTTCACTTTTCTTTGGTTTGGTCTTTGCCCTTGTGATCGTTTTCTATTTTTTACTTTCATCCTTTCCATGTGTTAGGTATAATTCCTTTTAGTAGTTTATAACACAATTTTTATTTTTTTGTCTTTTTTTTTTTTTTACTCATAAGTTTGGTAACTTTTGTATCTATTGCTACATTTGGATTTTATTTTTATGTCTAACTTTGTTTCTAGTTTTATGACTTTTGTTTTTGCCCTCACTGTATTATTGATTGCCTCATTTTTAATGTTTTTGTCTTTGTTACCTCCCCTTTACCAATGGTTTGAGACTTAGCAACTCTATTATATAAAAGGTCACCTTGAATTTTTCCAAAGATATTTAACTTAAAAAAGCTAATCAGTATCTTGGACCCCCTCACAAACACTACATGGACTGTAGAACTTTAAATCCTATCACTTACCTCCAGGTCAAAGGGCACTGCATCCAAATACAGTACTCACAATATTCTAGCTCTGCCTTTATTTCAGATAACCAAATTTGATTTTTTCAAAATGATTTTACATAAACATGTTAGTTTAATACATGATATTATTCTTATCTGATCATCGTGCCTTTTTGGCCTCAGGACATCCAATTAGGATCTTTGTTTCCCCTTCAGTTCATCCTTTAGAAGTTCCTTGAGTGCAAAAGCCTCATGCCAATAAACTCTTTGGTGTCAGTTATATTTATTTTTTATTTCACCTTGATTCCTAAAAATAGTTTTGTCTGGACATGCCTAGATTGACAGTACTTTTCCTGCAGCACTTCTTTGAAGATTTTATTTTACTATCTTTTGGATTCTATTTTTGTTCTGGAGAAGTCTGCTCACATTTGAATGGTTGTTCTTTGTCCTTTCTCTCTGGATACATTTGAGATCCTCTCTTTCCCTTTAGGACTCTGTGGTTCCATAATCATCTACACAGCGATACAGATTTTTTTCATTTAATGTATATAAACCTATTTTTAAATATTTAAACCATATCTTATATAGGGGCGCCTGGTTAAAAGTGTCTGACTTCAGCTCAGGTCATGTTCTCACGGTTTGTGAGTTCGAGCCCCACGTTGGGCTCTATGCTGACAGCTCAGAGCCTGGAGCCTGCTTCAGATTCTGTGTCTCCCTCTCTCTCTACCTCTCCGCTGGCTCACACTCTCTCTCTCTCCCTCTCAAAAATAAACATTTACAAAAATGTATCTTTGGATATGCTGTACTTCCTGAATTTGTGAAGTCAGGGTTTTCCTTCAGTTCTAGAAAAGCTGCAGCTATTGGCTCTCAAATGTCACCTCTCCATTATCGCCTTCTGGTTCTCCAGTTGAGCATATGTGAGACCTTCTCAATCTAACCTGCAGCCCTCTTAGTAATTCTTTCATATTCTCTATCACTCTTTCCTAATATAGGAATATATAGCAAAATATCATTTTAGATATATACCTCTGCTTTGATACTTCAGATACATTTTAAAGGTCACTAATTCTTTTCAGCTGTATTTAATTTGCAATTAAGCCATTAAATCTACTGAGGTATTTATTTCAACAATTACATTTTTCAGAAGTTCCATTTTCCACCTAAATCTGCCTGTTCATTTCCAGTAATCTCTAAATGCAGCTCATCTTTGCTACCGTAGCCTTTAGATCTTTATTCTTTTCTTCCCATTTAGTTTCTCACTCAGGTCATAGGCTTAGAAAGGTGTTGTCTGACATTATTATATAGAGTAATCATATAATTAAAAACTTGGATTACTCCGGGTTGATTTAAACAACTTTAGCATTCCACCACGATTCCAAAAGATAAATTAAGTTATAAAAATTCTGAGAATGTCATATTATATATAAAAATTTAAGTTAATGAGTGTTTACTTAGTGGTGAGTAATGTGCCCCATCAACAAAGCTACAGAAGGGATAGAAGACAAATACCATACCTCCTTGAAGCGTATAACACACGACATTAAGCAACTAACTATAATTAATTAATTACAGTTGTTTTAACTTGCTTTTTAACCAATTTTCTCCACAAAGAAAATAAACAGATACAAACAAAAGAAACTGGAAATTAATGAAGTTCATGAAATCCAAAAACAGTAATGTAAGGAAAAGTTTTATATAGCTATTGCAAACTTTTCTTCCTTTTTTATTTTTAACCTCAGCATCCTAGGCTGTGGGAAAATTTATTTTCCTTATGGTTTTATATTTTAATAGCTGAAGAAAAAAATGGCCGGTTAGACTTAGTGGCAATAGGCGGAGGAGGCCGAATTGTAACATCAAAGGCATTTCAAGACAGACCAGAGATTTTAAAAAGTAAAGGTATGTCACATAGGGATGAATCACTGGATTCCGCTCCTGAAATCATTATTGCACTATATGCTAACTTACGTGGATGTAAATTAAAAAAAAAAAGTAAAGGTATATCATCTCACTGGAAACAAACTATCATTGCCTGGGTCTTCTCTACATATACACTGAACCTTTTTAACAGGTATATTGCCAAAAGATTATGCTTGGAACCAAACTTTTTAAGCACACCACATTTTAAATTTGGCAGGTTAAGTATTTTACAGAATCCTTTAGACAAAAGGAACCACTGGCAAAGAGCGCACATAATCTGTGTAAATCTGGATTAAGATATTGTACTCTTGCACTGCGTGTCTATAGTTCCTTCTCTCTACAGTCGTTCCATACAGCAGACTTTCTATGGTTTTGTATTGTCTTTCCTTTCTGGCTTGTCTCATTTCTTGTTCATGTCATGTTCCAAAAAGACGTTTGGGGGAAAGAGATTAACGGGAGGATGGTGGGCCTCTCCATCTCATGCGGTTATTCCAGAACTAAACATCTTCCCACCTAGTGGCTCCACTACCCCCGCGATCCCTGGTTGCAATCAATAATTTTGATTGCAGCAGTCATCGCCATCCGAGCAGCACAAGCGAGCGTGTGCTAATGTCTCTGCAAATTTCACAAACTGCCAGAACTAAGATGACGCAATGTCCTTTCACTGGCCTGTGGAGAGGATGACGTCACAGAGTTTGGCAGCACAGCTTCGTGGAGTTGCAAGATACCAAATCAACCTGTCCTGTGAATTTCAAGAATATATTTTACCGAAACGTAAGTCAGAACTTCAACATAGCACGGACATTTTTCTAATATAGTAGAAATAAATATATCACTAGGTAAAATCTGTGATTCAGAAATAGAAATTGTTGGAACTGTATGGAAAACCTCAAAAAAAAAAAAAAAAAACAAACAAAAACTAGACATTATTCAATGCTCTCCCACTCTGATTTATATAGGAAGGTTTAAAAAGCTCTGTATAACATATGCACAAATCTTACTTCATTCTAGACCCTTACTCTGCCCTAGACGCTACACATATTATATTTCTACTTCTGCCAAAGTAGCTACTGTTGAGCTATCAAGATTCTATTATACCAACTCAGATTATGTGGGTATAACAAATATTTACCAATTAGACATAGCAGAAGGCTGCTTTTCCAGCTAAGATAAAATAGTGCTTTTCATCAAGTTCCAACGAAGGAAAATAAATCTAGTAAAACATTAACAACATTCCAAAAAAGGGCTTTCGGAGTTATAGAAACTACACCAATTATACTCCTGATTTGCTCCTCATATATCTAATTACACATGTTTGCCCAAAAACGGAGTCAAACTAGCAATAAATTAGTCTCATTCTCTACCTCTTTCTTTTATTCACTATAAAATTTAATACTTTATTCAAATAGTAATTTATCTTGTTGAATGAATGAATATGGCATTTTCTAATTATTACTGCTAATTATAACCCCAACACACACTGAGTGCCTATTGTAGCCAAACAGCTTTGTAGGTACTTTAGGTGGACTAGCCGCTTTAAATGTTTTCAACAGTCTTATAAGCATTACGATCTTCCACACTATGAATTGTCTGAATATCATTAGGCGTAGTTGAGAGGAAATAACCTTTTTGCATTTTTAAAATAAATAGAAGCCAAGGTGAGGCAAGACGGTGGCCGAAGCTCCTTTCCAAAGAATAACACTAGACGAGGGGAGAAATTTGGTGGAGATAGAACCAATGTGAGCAGGGCAGCAACACTGGAGGTATAAAAAAGAAGGTTCAGATTCACTATGGGAGGGAACCGAAAAGAACAAATCTTATAAAATAGTAAAATTATACCTATGCCAAGACAGCCACTTAAAAAAAAATATTTCACAGTAACAGATACGGAAGCAACAGGAGGCGCAAATCTAGAAGTCACCCTCACATCACCAACCCTTGGACAGCTGCCATCTGCTCTTATCCTCCTTCAAGGTAAACGAAGATTCATTTCACTCAAACACGGAGAGACAGTAGAAGAACAAAAAGAATGAAGAACATATAGAAACACAACAAAGACAAACCAGAAAAACATGACCAGAAAGCAGATGAAAACCATAACCTAACATTTTTAAATGAGCTAATGGGAATAAAGAAAACATTAGAAGCTATAAAAATATAGCACAACTCAAATCGGAAAAGGATCAGAAATGAGATGATTAGAAGACAGGATGATAGAGAGAGAGTTGGAACATGTTAGAAAATTATTTTAGTAATGAAGACTACACTAGAAGCAACACTAAGAAGCAAAGACACGAAAAGTTACACTAAGGAAATAAATGATAAAATGAAGAAATAAAATTTAAATTAAGTAGCAATGAAAACAAATTCATGGGGAAAGAGACCCATTGTTAATTATAATGCCCATTCAATAATATACTAGAGGCCCGAAACCGAGAAAAAGGCACAAATGAATATATAGATATGTAGATGATAGTATAAGGATTATAATGGAAAAAATAAAACTGACCTTATTTACAAACAAGAAAAACTTACAGAGAAACTAATTAAAGTTATAAGAGAATTTAGCAAATTGCAAAGCACAAGAACACTAGACTGCATCAACATAATGCAGTTCTAGGTAGCAGGAGCAAACAAAAACCAGAATTTTTAATTTAGGAAAAACTAATAAAAGATACATAGCATATATTAAAGATAATTATAACATATCAATGAGAGAAATTTAAAAACTAAAAATCAAAAATGAAAAAATGAAAAGATAAACCATACTTGTGAATTTTTGGAGTTGGTAATAGTAAAGATAGACAATATCCATTCTACCCAAATTGATATATATAATCCATATAACCAACAAAGCACTTGATCCATAATCAAGCATTATGAAATATCTACAAGGAATTTCTATAAATCAGTAAGAAGGGGATAACCAAATGCCTAAATGAGCACTTTGTTAAAAGGATATCCTATTAGCCAACAAACATACGAAAAAGTGCTCAATCTTAATGCTCATCCGGAATTCAAATTTAAAACACAAGGAAATAGCCCTATCATCCACCTAAGTGAGTTGAAAAATAAAACAAAACAAACAAAAATTCCTACTATATCGGAAGGCTAGTTAGGAATGTGGAAGAGCAGCAATTGTCAAGGCTGCTGGTGGGAATAGAAACTGAACAAATACTTGGAACAATATCCCATCATGTAGCACCAGCATTCTTAAGTATATACTGAATAAATGCTTGGAACAACACCCTATTATGTAGCACCAGCATTCTTAAATACATACTGCACATAAATACGTATACAAATACAAATAGTTCATGAAAACCCTATGTCCCAACAATTCTATTCCTTAGTTTACACCCAAAAGAAACACATCCACATATAAACCAAAGACCTTTGTAAAACAATATGTACGACAGCAGCATTATCCACAACAGTCAAAAACCAGAAACAGCAAAATGAATAGATCAACTGTGATATACAGGATGAAGCACCCTGCAGCAACAAAACTGAATGAACTAAACACAACATAAGAGAATCATGTAAACACAATCTGAGTAAAAGAAGGCAGACCCAGACACATACTGTGTGGTTCTATTTCAACAGCAAAAGTTTAAAGGCAAAAAAGGAAGGAGAGTTGTTGGTGAGAGAACAGCCATGCTGGGCATCAAAGGGTATTTGGGGGGGGGGGGGGATTTAAAAGCTACCATAGTATAGAAGTATGTGAACATATATGATTAAAAGGGTACACCAAATGTCTGGGAAAGCTGACAGAAGAGTCCAAACTGAAAAATATTCTTTACAGATTTGAAAATAAAAAGAAAAATATCCTTCGAATATCAAGACAAAAACACATATAAAGGAAAAAAGTTTTATTGACACTGGACTTCGACACGAACACTTTATGCCAGAAGTTGAAGGAGTAACATACTTGAGACATTCAAAAAGAAAGTGGAAACCCAGGATTTTAATTTCTGACAAACTGACCCTCAGATATTAATAAGAAGACCATACACATACACAACTCTCTCTCGTGCGCACTCTCTCTCTCTCTCTCTCTCTCACACACACACACACACACACACACACTCATGCAGGAACTGAGGGAAGATTGTTCTCATGAGCCCTATCCACGAGCAAGCTATCAGAGAATGAATTTCTGAAACAATCACAGAAGCTTCTGGATAAGCTTCTGTTATATACAAGGACTAATGATTACCAAGCTATATACTTAACTGAGGTTACATGGTGAGGCTAAGGGTAAAATATAGATCTGGAAATGTAGCTTGAATACAAGTACAAAATTAGGAAGAGAAGGAGGAGAGAATATATGGAAAATAAAATAAGCTCGTTGGTTACCTTCCTGGTACTAACCAGAAGTAAAAAGACAGTACATCAAACTCGAAGTTGAGAAGAGCAGGAGAAAGGAGTTTCTATTGCTCACTGTTAGGAATCAATGGAAAGGATTGTCAGTGCAAAAAGCAAAGTAGGGATCACAGCCTAACAGAGCTGTGGCAAACACCGGAACCAACCTGATGGGGCTCCCCAGGCCCAGGTAATTTGAGCATCAAAAAGAATGCCTGCCCTGAGTTTATGATAGTACTTAGAGAAAGAAAAGAAAGATTAGTGACTAACTTTGGAGAATGTGTGAATACCAAAAGAGTATTCTGCAAATTAAAAAAAAAAGGACTCAAGCATTTATCCTACTGCGCTGTATCAACTATCTCAAAGTAACCTCAAAAAGAGAACTCTATCTCAAAGTAACCTCACAGAATTAAGAAGGAAAAATTCTAACTATAAGAAATGAGTAAAGAAATGATAGTATAAAAGCAGCTGATGAATTACAATAATGCCACTAAAAATATACTTAAATATACTTAGTGATTAACAGATATGAATCTCTTCTTCATCCTCAGATACCTTAATATATATATTTTTTAATTAAAACTGTGGAAATGAAACAGAAGAGTAATCTCTAGGATGAATTTCTAGAAAAAGGAATTAGAACAAACTGGGAGACTGTGTAGGAAAGGGCCAGTTTGGGCCAGGGAGAACACAGTGACACTCAGGGTTCAGAGATGCCGGGCAGGAGGGTGCCAAACACCTAAACACCGAGAGGGTCTCTTTTCCTTTCGCCCCCAGGCCGCAGATCCCAAGAAGTCACAGGAAAGAAGTCCTCTGAATTCTGCAGTTTGCAGCCTCTCCTCCAATGACCAGCTGTGTGTGTGTGTGTGTGTGTGTGTGTGTGTGTGTGTGTGTCTGTGTGTGTCTGTGTGTGCGCGCGCGCACGTGCGCGCGTTAATCCCTTCACTCAAAAGTTGGCTTTCTCAATCTTGGCACTATTGATATTTTAAGCTGGAAAATTCTTTGTTATGCACAGGGGCTGCCTGTGCCTTACAGGATGTATAGCAGTGCCTGAAGTCTCCAAGCATTGCAAAATCACCCCTTTTCCCCTTTAACCCCTCTAACAACCTGCCACAGTTCTAAGAAGAAGCCCACCAGGCACCAAGCCCTGCCCAGGCACAAAGAGCTTCAAAGCTTCCAATCAGCCTTTTAAAACTCACTATTAACACCAGGCAGATGACCAAGAGTTAACAGACATTTGACAAAGCCTTCAGCAGGATAAACACCAAACAAACAGGAAAAAAAAAATCCAGAGTAAATAAAGACTGTGAACAAAACAAAAGAAAATTTAAAATAAAAGCAAAACCACATGCTGAGAATCCATCAACCAGGAGAATGGCTTCATGTTAAAAGCACAGAACAAACCTGAGTCAGACCATGTGGGTTCAAGGCCAGCTCCACCACATAACTACTTGTATAACTTTACCCAAAGGCATACCTTGTTCCTCTAATCTTTACAACGGGGATAAAGATTAGTGCACATCTCTTAGGGTTGCTGGAAGAACAAGGTATTTAGAACTTTTAAAAGCACATGGCACATAGTAAGGAATCAATAAATAAAGGATCTTCTCATTTGGTTTGTTTCAATTATTCTTAAAAACATTTGATATTGTATCCATGGAATAAGACTAGAATGCTATGAAAAAGGAACAGACACACTCCAGCCTCCCTTCCCCCACCAAAAATTATTGACTTAAAATTATATCAAGTGATTTAAAAATTAAATAAAGCTGAAAAGTAAAAGTTGAGAATACCTCTCAGAAAGCAGTCAAAAGAAAAACAAAAGGACTACTAAAACCAGAAAGATCAATATGCACCTAAAGAATTTCTAGAAAGGGGCCAGGGAAGAAAATTACTGAAGAAATAAGAACAGAAGAACACAAGTCTCCAAACTAAAAATGCCCAGTGGATCCAACCACCACAATGGCTTAGAGACAACTCCCAGCACTGACACTTCTTGTGAAATTTCTGCTTCAGCCCAGGCTTACCAGATTACTTTTCTTAAACAACCTTTATATGTCATTGAACTAGCTGAGTAGACACTTCTTAAAGGAACCATCCCCAGAATGTGAGCAAACACACCCACTCCCATTATATACTCTAAGTACCCCACCCACTCCCATAACATGCTCTAAGTACCAAAAACCTGACTGTATCTCAGTTTACACATATTTAAGTATTATTTGAGTTTTGATTTCAAGAGTCATGTGGCTGAGGACCACCATGCCTATTTTTTGCTATTGTATCCCCATCAGCTAATACAATAAGCATTTAAGTACTTTCATGAAATCACTGGTTCCTTGGAAATATAATACATGATCAATCGTAAATACCCCTACCACAAAGTTCTAAGGCTCTTTACACGACATAAGGAAATCTCACAAGTTTTTCATAGAGCTTTGGCCTGCGTTTGCTTCTTTTTATTTTTAATCCATCAGTGCCATAACTGACAAGTTGCTTGAAGGAAGTCTCAGGTTTCCTAAAGGAAGGAGCACCATCTAGTGGAAGGATAGAAGATTTAAAAAAAAAAAAAGAAAAAGAAAAAAGCAGCTTGAGGCAATTCTCTAAAATGACTAAGCACACAATAGTGACCTATAAAATATTTATTCAAACTAGAAACCGAAGATGTGTTTCAAGTTTTAAGTAATGACAATCAATTATCTTCTCTATAATTTATAACACACCAATTTAAATAAAATTTATAAATAAAATGTATTGTCGAGTGGTCAGTTAAGACCATCTAACTGAACTTTTAACTGAAGTAAACACAGAAATGACAATGAGAAAAAAGCAATTAGGGCTGCAATATGCCAAAAGTGTAAAAGACACTGAAGTTACACTAATTGCATCTGAAATACGCTGTTCAATATATTAAAGGCGACTTTTTTTTTTTTAATTAGGAAAGTATGTTATACTTTGATATTGAAAGCCTTTGCTTGGTAAGTCAAAATAACCTCATGAAATTTAATAAGAAAACAAGGGAATATGAAAGTAATGTAGACATTCTGGTCTTCCATTTTATTGGTGCCGAGAGAGAACATGAAATTAGACAAGGTACGACCCAAGATGGCACACTCCACTGCCATTATACTGTGTCAGAAAAATCACATCAAATAGTGAGACCTTTCGCTACCTGCCCTTCTCAGGCCTGGCACAGCAGTGAGGAGGGAAGTACATGTCTATCAGGAAAGAAGAAATAAAAGCTACAGTTCGGACTAGAAAATAAGGATTAGCTGCTTACAGTGCAACTCTCAGATCAATAGCAACCACTTTATATGGAATGTTAATAATGGCATTTATTTTAACTTCTCCACAGCTAAGCTCTGCGGTCAGAAAAAACAGAATTAAAATAGAACATAAACAGTGGTCATCAACAACTCCCAAAGGTTAGTGGCATGTGAGAATGCAGCTTTATTTCCTCACTCTACTCTGTGGCCACCGCATGTCCTCTGGGAACTCTCTCCGCCTTCCTGCATTTCCGGACCCTGGAGAGAGAGCTTCTACTGTTTGGAACATCACCAGTCACCGAGGGAGAGTAGATGGGTAGAGAGATGAAGCAAACCGTGCACTAGATCTTAAAGGCTTCTGCTCTGCAGACATGCTTCACTTCTCCACACATTTTATTGACTACACAAGTCACGTGGCCATAAGTAACATAACCATACATGTGTCTGTGAACAGCATTATCACAGAATATATGGCAGGATGGATGGCAGGATGGACGGTAACAACAATACACAAAATACTTTTTTGATGCAAAGGGAATCATTTGACAGTAATTTTGTATTACACACACAAAAGCCTATGTCGTCACTTCTAGGTATTTTATAATACATTTCCATTAATGTCTTGATTCATAGAATTATACTAATGCATTTTTAAATACCATTTTGAGACTTCTAAAAGTGGTTATTTGAAAACGTTAAAGATTTTCCAAATATTTTATGTAAAATAGAATTATAAAATCAATTGAATTCAGTTTTTTTCCTTTGATGGTACATTATTTACAAATCATGACCACCAGAGAATACCCCTAGCTCCTACTCCCTTTACTGACACGTAGCAATATTAACAATAGCTTTCTTTTTTAAACAGGTGGATAAAAAGATTTTACTCTATTGTCATCTATCTGTAACAAAACGTGACTTATGCAACAAATGGAGTTGGCCAAACATGATTTTTTTTAAAAACAGCATTATCAATTATTCACGAAAAACCATAACACTGCAATAAATAAACCCAGTGAGATGTGAGCGCCTATTCCTATGCCCACAGCAGGCACTCAAGCAACCGTGAAATGAATGGAAAACAAACTGGGCAGGACAGAGCCTGGAGGCAAAGTGCTGCCATCTCCTTTAATAGCAGTTTTTCTCGAACACTTGCTACGATCCTAGGCAATGTGGAACATACGGGGATAAACTGCACACAGATCCCCCGCCCAAAACAACGGGACTAAATGGACAACTATATCCATCATTACAGTAGGTGCCAAAATTACATTATGTGTACATGCTTACAAATAAATGGGAGTATTAGATCAGTGCAAACAGTCCCGGAGGACCTCTCTAGAGCCAGCGTATAAAAAAATAAACCAGACCTCAGACTTGGCTGGGGACTACATACACCTCAGACCCTAATACATGCTCTCCGTAAGACCTACTGAGCTAAGGTTTTATATTGGACAGTGGGTCTGTCAAGATGCTTCTGTCTTCTGCATTTAAGACAAAGAGACTGTGTATATGCATGCTTTAAAACAATAAATTAAGAGAGTAGCCTGAGCACAGACCAGAAGATATTTACAATGCATATAAACAAAGATCCAGTATCAGAATACATAAAGTAATCTGAACAAATCAACCAGAAAAAGACAAATAACCAAAGAAAACTAACAGGCAGAGGATATAAGAAGCATAAAAAGGAAAATGGGGCAGCCCATAAACATATGCTGACCCTCTAATATTCAAATAAATATAAACCAAAAGGAGAGAGCATTTCAAATTTTGTATTAAGTTTATTTACTTTGAGAGAGAAAGAACACACACAAATACGGAAGGGGCAGCAAGAGGGAGAGAGAGAATCCCAAGCAGGCTCTGTACCATCAGCGCACAGCCCAACATGGGGCTCGAACCCATGAACTGCGAGATCATGCCCCAAGCCAAAATCAAGAGTCGTGTGTTTAACCAACTAAGCCACCCAGGCGCCCCAAGGAGAGAGCATTTCAAATTGATCCTGTTGGCAAAAATCAAAATCTAACAATTCTAAGTACTGACATGGGTGTGAAGCGACTGGAACTCTCCTCCTACTGGTGGGAGTGTGATATAGTACAGTCTTAGAAGAGCAGACGTGTGCATCTCTGTGGCCCAGCAACCCCATTCTCTGGTGTAATATCTATAGAAACTGCCCCATATATGTACAAGGGGGGTCTACAGAAAGGCTGTTTCCTGCTTCATTTGTAACACTGACATGGAGGTAAAGGTGGTTTCCAGATGAAGGAATCTTGTACCCATAGGACACCTTTCAATGTAAATATCCATCAACAAGTGAATAAGTAATTTGTGACCTAGTCTTATAACACCATACCAACAATCGAAATGAATGGATCAAAACTCTGTGCATCACCCTAAATATATCTCAACACATATAACCAAATCTTTAGTAAAAAGTGAGCTACAGACAGACAAATGTGTTAAGGATGAATCAAATGATAAAAAAGTCATAAAACATACAAAATAATACCACCTTTTTTTTTTAGGGATTCAGACTCAAGACGGAAGTGACCTCTGGCCAGTGAGGGGAAAGGAATGTGAATGAGACGGGACACTCAGGCTTCAAATGAATCTAATATTCTTTCTCCAGTTGTGTGGTGACTGTCTAGGTGTTCAACATTTGTTATCTGCCGTTGTACTGCCCAAACCATTCCGTAACATCTTCTAAGTGAAGGAAGCATTAGAAAGCACTTTCAGCCAACTCAAGGAGGTTTTCACGAATTTCAAATCGCAGGCTGTTAATGTTCATTACAATTTTACAGAATGAGAGCAAGGAAATAAAAAAACCAAACACGGAAGTTTATTAAGGCCAGCAAGTATCATCGTGAAAAAAAAAAAGAAGAAAAAACAAAACAACCAGAAATGTAGCCAAAGGGATACTGAAAAGAATAGCGCGAACCCAGAGACAAGAACCTTGCACGCAGCTAGAAGAAAGAGATAAAGAAATTAAGGATGCTGCTGCTGCTAACGGCAACTGTGTGCCAGAATGTTTAAGCCACGTTTCTCATATTCATTCATTTACTCCTAACAACAAGCATGCAAGGTAGGTACGACTATCATCTCCATTTTAGGTACAAGGAACAGGAGGCGCAGCGAGGTAAAATAACGAGGTGCTATGTTCTTACTGTCGGCACGATATTCTTGGCACAGCCAGAACCCGAGTCCAGGCAACGCGGCTCCAGAGTCCCAGCTCGGAGCTGCTACCATAGACGTGTGTTCACGAGAAGGGGAAGCCCGGGTGTCTGGACACACGGAACACTCCTCAGTACACCCAATGGCCCATAATTAAGGCACCGCAAGAGAGGTGACCAAACACAATGAGAACAAAATGACCACAAGAACGAGAGAAAAGGGGAAAAAAGAAAGAGAGGCAGCAAAGGTCTGAACTTGATCTGGATGGATAGTGAAAGTTGTCCTGGAGGTCATGGGATTCCTCCCTCTAGAAATTACCTTTATTGTCTTCAGCCACATATTAGACTCCCTCTTTCATTCATACGATCGTGATTATTAGCCTAAAGTACCAAGCTAAACTTCAAGGAATGTTACCCAGCCTCTGTCCCCAAATCCAGTGGAGTTGACACCAAAAGTCAATTGCAATCCATTCTAGATTTGGGGACACATATTCCTGAAATACTGTTAAAATGGTGCCTGGGTCTCCAAGGCAGGCCATAAAAGCACGTTTAAATGGATCGTATGAAACTCCACCTCAGCCTGGAGTTTTCTTTAAACAGAATTTGTGTCCCTATGCACCGTTTCACACAACTGAGAGAAGCATGAACCTAGCCTCTGCATGACCTGCCACATCCCATTCCATCCTGTCCCTACTCCCTTTTTCCATCTGTGTCCACAAGTAATTGTGGCAAATGTACTTTGAGAACCAATTCAGAACGTAGGGACCACGCTTGTGGCCCAAACGCCATCCTGGCTACAAGACATGAACTACTGCTTGCCCTGGCATTAAAGCAAGGGTTCCCGAAAAACTGCACAGTCCAGAGATGGTGTGATAAAGGGAGGTGAACCAGGGTACTGGAAGTGCAAACACAGAGTTGCCCAAGCTAGTCACTTCCAGACACATACAATCTCCTGTAAGATGGTGTGGCGAAACCTAATAAAGTGGGGCGCCTGGGTGTCTCAGTCGGTTAGGCAACCGACCCTTGATTTCAGCTCAGGTCACAATCTCATGGTTCAGGAGATCAATCATGGTTCCACTGACCATTAAGATCATGGTTCGTGGGGCTCTACACTGACAGCGTGGAGCCTGCTTAAGATTCTCTCTTTCTCTCTCTTCTCTGCTCCTCCCCTGCTTGCGCTCTCTCAAAATAAATAAATAAACTTAAAAAAAAAAACTAATAAAGCGGGAGATGCATGTCTCTGTGGCCCAGCAAACCCACTGTTAGGTATACTAGCTAAAGAAGCTGGATATTTCCCCACTAGAATTCCTAGTCTCTGGAACTGGAGAATCACAGGAATCACCTCCACAAGGAAAGGGAGAAAGTTACCGCCTTCCTGATTCCACCCAATTCTAGTGCATGAACGGTTCTCAAGTGTTTCGAGGTAGGAAACACCCCACATGCATTTTTACAAAGTGAACAGACTCCTTGTAATTAAACGATGAATAAATGCAAATTGAAGAGGTCTGTTCTGAAATTCAGTATATTTGAACAATCGTTTAAATCTCATGATTTAACTCTCAGAAGACACCGATCCATTACACTGAACACAGACTACAGTAGGACACAGAACACGGGACACAGTAGGACACAGCCCCGTGGAGCATTCACAAACCTGGCTTCT
This sequence comes from Leopardus geoffroyi, assembly GCF_018350155.1. Taxonomy (NCBI): domain Eukaryota; kingdom Metazoa; phylum Chordata; class Mammalia; order Carnivora; family Felidae; genus Leopardus; species Leopardus geoffroyi. The sequence goes on from NC_059341.1 coordinate 25,928,972, forward strand.
ATTCACTCATCCCCAGTCCCACGCAAATCTCAAAGAAGGGTTACATATGGCCTCTGTTTTGAGAGTATGAATTACAAAGGCAACAATTTACCCAGGGTCTCAGGAATTCCTATCTTCGGCAGACTTTACATGTTTCTGTGCCTGAAAAAATGTAAACTATAACGTAAGAAATAACTTTGTCTGGCTCCTCCAACAGAGCTGGCTGAACAATTACCTTTGATTGGCCAAGGAGCTTTACCAGCTGCTGATACCCAGTTCTCTACTTTGTCAGACCAGGTGGCCATGGATCATTCGCAATGTCTGGCTGTCTTTTCCTTTTCCTCCCACCCAAGGCAAACAGTATTGCAGAGTCAAGTAACATAACCTCCCCAACGGGTTTACTCTCTGAACCTAACACCACCTCTCCCCTCTCAAACAGCACAATTTGTTTCTAACGAGCCCTGTACCCACAAGTATCTTATAAAATAGGTTTTCAGCCTTGAATCTGATTTACTACTATGAAAATATCACCTTTCCCCCGCCCAGTACGATGCTTTTCATTGCTTCTAGATTAAAAGAAAAGAGGAATCCAAAGTGCCTGCACAGAAAATCAGTTTATAAAACCACTGCTCAAAACGTCATCCCTCTTTTTTTTTTTTTTTTTTTGTAGCTTGACTGGATCAATTATCTGGGAAATAAGTCCTTTCCAAGCAAGTCTCATGGTGCTAGTTATTAAGAAAATTGGAATTATTGAAAGATTAAGATCACACATCACCTTCAAATTGGCTTTTCCTTTTCTAAAGTTTCCAGGTTGGAGATATAAAATTTTCTAAGTATATTCTTGTTCAGAGGTTGCCTTCTGAGCATCTATTCAAGACTTATTTTTAGACCCAGACTAAGAAGACTTTTACTTTTAAAACTCTACCTAAATTCACAAATATTAAAAAATTTACAGATTCACATTGATATGGAGATTTAAAATAAACGCCCACTAATTTATCCACCATCTCTTGTGTCCACTGGTCAATACTCTGCCCAAGATTTATCATATGTTTCCTTAAAAACAAAATTGCAGGACATCTCTTTAAGAAGAGAAGCTATTTCCAATTCAAGTATAATTTGGTAGGGAGCTGGTGTTCCAAATACACAGAGAACTCGTTACACATCAGTAATAAAATAACAACCAAATTAAAAGGTGGACAAAGAAAGACTTTTGGTTTCAGTTCAGCTAATTAAGCCGAATGAAAGTCACACAGCAAACTGCCACTGGGAAATCAGCAAGAACAGGGGAATTGAGAGATTCGTGGCCAAGATCAGCTTAGCAGAGGCAAAAGCTGCTGGAGCCAGAAACTTGTAGAAAAACTTAAATGGTAGTTCATATGCATTGATGGTGGCCGAATGTGGACTAGTTTGAGTTAAAAATTCCTGAGACCCAGTTGTCAAGGAGGCCTCTGCACTTTCCTCCCACCACGTTTTCATGGTGAAGACAGGAGAAAAATCCTGTCTAGTATTTCAAATAGGAGAATGGAGAAATAACCGTTTCTTTTTAGTTTATTTATTTTTGAGAAAGAGAAGGAGAATAATTGGGGAGGGGCAGAGAGAGAGGGGGGAGATACAGAATCCATACATAGCAGGATCCAGGCTTCAAGCTGTCAGCACAGAGCCCGATGCAGGGCTCAAACCCACAAACAGGGAGATCGTGACGCTTAACCAACTGAGCCATCCAGGCACCCCAAGAAATAACCATTTTGAAATGCATAGGCCAAGAGCCTTCTCCATAGCAGAGGCCTGCCAATTAAGACAGGTTGCTTTACTAGAGCCCTATCTGACCTGGAGAAAAAAACAATGAGGTCAACCCCAGCCCCGACTAGCCTTCTTGTCCCAACTAAGGAAAGAAAGAAAGAAGAAAACAAGAGGCTAGGAAATGCTCCTGAAGGTCACCAGAGCCCAGGGACTCAGGTCCACTAAATAACTGACGTTTAATCATGAGATCACAGAACAACTCACCACCAACAGGGCTCCAGTGAAACAACAATAGATTGTAACTGAGAGCTGCACAGCACAGACTCCCGGAGAGCTCCTAAGGAAAGCCAGAGAAGGGAGCAGGGGAGGGAAGAGACACACAGGTTTCTGAAGTCTCTGACACTGACAGCTAGAGCAAACTTTAAACACAGTCCAGCTCCTAACCAGATTAACATAAAAACTCACACTAAAAGCCTAACTCCATCAGCTTCTATTACCCAATACGTTATGTCCAGCTTTGAACAAAAAAAAATTTTAAGACATGATAAAAGACAAACACAGTCTGAAGAGATAAAGCAACCATCAGAACCAGACTCAGACAGGACACAGATTCATGGAACTAATAAATAGGGAGATTAAAATAAGTCTGATTAACATGTTAATGGCTCTAATGGAAAAAGTGGACAGCATGCAAAATCAATGTATAATGTAAGCAGAGGGATGGAAATTCTAAGAGAAAATTGAAGTGGGATGCTAGAAATCAAGAACACTGCACCAGAAATGAAGAATGCCTTTGATGTGTTCATCAGTGGATTGGACATGGCCAAGGAAAAAATCAGTAAGATTGACAATATGTTAATGGAAATTCCCAAAACTAAAATGCAAAAAGGAACGAAATACCCAAGAGCTGTGGACAATACAAAAGGTATAACAAATACATAATGGAAACACCAGAAGGAGAACAAAGAGAGAAAGGAGAAGAAACATTCAAAGTAATGATGGCTGAAAATTTTCCAAAATTAATGATAAAAATTATAAACCACAGATAAACCACAGATCTAAGAAGCTCAGAGAACACCAAATAGACTACATGCCAAAAAAAAATCTACACCTTGCATTAATACTGAAACAGCAAAAACCAAAGATGAAGATACTGAAAAAAGCCCAAGTAGGGGGAGGTGGGGAAACACCTTACCTACAGAGGACAAGGATAAGAATTACATCGGACAACTCATCAGAAAGCATGCAAGCAAGATGGAAGGGGTGTGGGGGAATAAAGTGTTAAAAGAAAAACTCACCACCTAGAATTCTGTATCTGATGAAACTGTACTTCAAACATGAAGGAAAAATAAAAACAAAACACTGAAATAAGCAAACATAAGTTCAAGGAATCTGGTGCCCAGTAGACCTATCTTGCAACAAGTAGTAAAAGAAGCTATTCAGAGAAGAGGAGAATGATAGAGGAAGGGCACTGAGAGAAGGAATAATAAACATAAAAAAAGATGTTTTCTTGTTCTTAATTGATCAGATAACTTCAAAATAGCAATGTGCTGAGTTGTTTAAAAATATGAGTAAATTGGGGCGCCTGGGTGGCGCAGTCGGTTAAGCGTCCGACTTCAGCCAGGTCACGATCTCACGGTCCGGGAGTTCGAGCCCCGCGTCAGGCTCTGGGCTGATGGCTCAGAGCCTGGAGCCTGTTTCCGATTCTGTGTCTCCCTCTCTCTCTGCCCCTCCCCCGTTCATGCTCTGTCTCTCTCTGTCCCAAAAATAAATAAAAACGTTGAAAAAAAAAATTAAAAAAAATAAATAATAAAAAAAAATATGAGTAAATGAATGGATAAAAGCAATGTTATAAAGGATGGAAAATAGGAATGGGGAGTAGTTTCTTACAAGAAAGAAATTTTACTACCTGTGAAATTGAAAGTGAACCTAGATTAGTGGTAAATGAACGTAGCAAACGCTAGGGCAAGCACTAAAAAAAACCTTTGTAAAAAAGCATAATGGAGGGGGCGCCTGGGTGGTTCAGTTGGTTGAGCATCTGACTCTTGATTTCATGTCATGATCCCAGGGTTGTGGTATCGAGCCCCATGTCAGGCTCCATGCTTAGCTAAGCATGGAGCCTGCTTAAGATTCTCTCTTTCTGTCCCTCTCTCTCTCAAAACAATAAAAATAATAAAGGTATAATGGATATACTAAGAAAGAATGAATTGAATCATATAAAAAGTCCAACTAAAAGCAGAGAGGGAAAAGTGAGAGAGGGTGATAAAAATATAAAAAGAACAAGCGTAATGAGTAGAAATCAGTTGCAAAGATGGTGAATATTAACCCAACTACATCAACAATGACTCTAAATGTGGATGGTCTAAATATGTCAATTAAAACAAGAGACTGAGAGAGTAGATAAAAAGGAAGATCCAACTATATGCTGTCTACAAGAAACCCATTTTAAATATAAAGACACAGGTAGATTAAAAGTAAAGAAATGGATGAAGATAAACCATATGTATATTAACCAAAAGAAAGCTGAAGAACCTATACCAATTTCAGACAAAGCAGATGGCAGAACCAGGAAAACTGTCAGAGATAAAAGAGGGTATTACATAACGATAAAGGGGTCAGTTCTCTGAGAACACGTAACAATCCTTAATGTGTATGTACCTAATCAGAAGAGTGTCACAATACATGAGGCAAAAACGGGACACCTGGGTGGCTCAGTCAGTTAAGCATCCGACTCTTGATTTCAGCTCATGTCATGATCTCACAGTTCGTGGGTTCCAGCCCAACACGGGGCTCTATGCTGACAGCATGAAGCCTGCTTGGGATTCTCTCTCTGCCCCAGCCCTGCCTGCACACACCTGCTTGCTCTCTCTCTCAAAATAGTTAAACTTTAAAAAAAGAGAGAGAGAAAGAACTAAAATCAATAATGTAAGCTTCTACCTTAGGAAACTAGAGCAAGAATTGCGAGGAGAAGAAAGAAAAGAATAAAATAGCAGAAATCAATGGAATTGAAATGGGAAAACAATAGAAAAAAAACCAACACAACCAAAAGCTGGTTCTTTGTAAAGATTAATAACACTGATAAACCTACAAGCAGGCTAGTCAAGAAAAAATGAAATTAGACACAAATTACTATTATCAGAAATGAAAGAGGAGTCATCAGTATGGATCCTATGGACATTAAAAAGATAATAAAAGATAATGAACAATCCTATGCTCTCAAATTTGATAACTTACATGATATGCACCAATTCCTTAAAAGACACAAGTGACAAAAACTCTCATACAAGGAGAAATAGGTGATCTAAATAGGCCCATTTCTAATATAGAACTTAAATTAACAATTAGTAACCTTCCAAAACAGCAAGCTCTGAGACCAGATGGTTTCACTGGTAAATTTAAGAAAAAAAATTATACCAATCCTCACACTCCTCCAGAAAAAAAACAGAATCAGAAGGTGCATTTCCTAACTCATTCTATGGGGCCAGCATGACCCTATTACCAAAACTAGAGAAAAACATTACAAGAAAGGAAAACTACAGACTGTATCTCTTACGAACAGAGATGCAAAAATCCTCAATAAAACATCACCAAATCAAGTCCAACAATGTAGAATATGAATTATATACCAAAACTAAGTGGGTTTTTTTTCCAGAAATGTCATATTCAGAAGTATTAATCACATCACATCAAGAGGATAAAAAAAAAATACGATCATATCAATAGATGCAAAAAAAAAATGCAACACCTATTCATGATAAAAACAATCAGCAAACTGGGAATAGAAAAGCCTTCCTCAATTTGATAAAGAACATGTAGCAAATACCTAGAGGTAACATCATACTTAATGGTGAAAAACTAGACTCCTTCCACCTAAGATCAGTAACAAGGGAAATATGTCACCTCTCACCATTCATATTCAATACTTAGCTAGAAATCCTAGCTAATGCTCTAAGACAGGAGAAGGAAATAAAAGGCATACAGATTGGGAAAGAAGAAGGAAAACTGCCTTTGTTCACAAGTAGCATGATTATCTATGTAGGAAATCCCAAAGAATCAAATAAAAAAACTCTGGGAACCGGTAAGTGATTATAGCAAGGATTCAGGATGCTAACTTAATGTACAAAAATCAGTTATATTTCTATGTACCTGTGTTCTGTGAAAGAGAGTTATATGCAAAACAATCTCCACAGGCCAAAGATGCTATAAGACCAAAAAGGCTGACAAGCCCAGCTTGATGAGAGATGGGTTTATTAAGAGGACTTATGGGCAGAAGCGTGTCTTGGGTGGCTGTAACATGAGTAGGTCTCCACAACCACACCTCCACTAAGAAACTGGGAAGTGCTGGGGGACCACCCGGGAGAAAATGTTTGAGAATCATTATCATATCTCCAGAGCAGATGAAGGACATTATGACACTATGCACCAAGGGTGTACTTAAGGGTGTGACTAGGCAAAAAGAAAGAATATGGGAGGGAGCTGTGTTCCAGAAGGCTTCAGATCACAGACAGCTGTCAAGACAGATCTGTCCAAGACAGCCTTGAACTGGTTTACACAACTATCAATGAACAACTGGAATGTGGGAATTAAAACCGAAATATCATTTACATTAGCCCCCAAAACAAAAACTTAGGTATAATCTAACAAAATATGGACAGAATCTAAATAAGTACAAAAACTCTGATGAAAGAGATCAAAGATGATCTCAATAAACAGAAATTCCATGTTTACAGACAAGAATCCACAATAGTTTTACGATGTCAATTCTTCTCGACTTGATTTACATATTCAACACAATCCTAGCAAGTTATTTTGCATATATGGCAAACTGATTCTCAGGTTTATATGAATAGGCAAAAGACCCAGAAGAGCTGACATAATACTGAGAAGAACAAAGTCGGAAGACTCACACCAACCAACTTCAAGACTCACTACACAGCTACAGGAATGAAGACAGAGTCATACTGGTAAAAGAATAGATAAGTAGGTCAACAGAACATAACAGAGCCTAAAAGAAAACCCACACAATTACAACCAACTGGTCTTTGACAGAGGAGCAAAGACAATCCAGGGAAGAAAGGCCAGTCTTTCCAAACACTGATGCTGAAAACTGGATAGTCACAAGCAAAAATTTGAAGCTAGACACAGAAGTTACACCTTTCACAGAAATTAACTCAAGGTAGATCACAGAACTAAATGTAAATACAAAACTGTAAAACTCCTATAAGATAACAGAGGAGAAAATCTAGCTGACCGTAAGCATGGCAATGAGTTTTCAGATGCAACTCCAAAAGCCCAATTTATAAAAGAAAAATTGTTAAACTAGCATTATTAAAAGTAAAAACTTCTGCTCTGTGAAAGACACCATTAAGAGAATGAAAAGACAAGCCACAGATTGGAAAAAAAATATTTGCAAAACACATATCTGATAAAAGACTCATATCCAAAAAAGCCAAAAAAAAAAAAAAACCACAAAAAAAACACAAAAACTGTTAAAACTCCAGGGAAAAACACAGCTCAGTTAAAAAATGGGCAAAACATCTGAAGAGACACTTCTGTGAACCTAAGACTGTTCTAAAAAGTAAAGTCTATTTTTTCAAAGGAATCCAATGAGCAAAAAATGGGCAAAGAATCCAGAAACAGACATTTCTGCAAAGAAGATACCCAAATAGCCAATAAACACATGAAAAGATGTTTAACATCGTCATTCACCAGGGAAACGCAAACCACAACAAGGAGGTATCACATCACACCTTCTAGGAAAGTTAGAAGAAAAAAGTCAGGTAAAAACAAGCGTTGACGAGGACACAGAAATCAGAAGCCTCACACACTCCTGGTGGGAATGAAATGGTGGGGCCACCTTGGGAAACACTGTGGCAGTTCTTCAAAATATTAAACGCAGAACTGCCATTTAACCCAGCAATTCCACTCCTAAGTAGGTACCCCCCAGACATGAAAACATGTCCACATAAAAACGTGTATATGCACATTCTTTTTAAAAAAATGTTTAACGTTTATTTATTTTTGAGAGAGACATAGCATGAGCAGGGGAGACGCAGAGATGGAGACGCAGAATCCGAAGCAGGCTCCAGGCTCACAGAGCCCGACACGGGGCTTGAACTCATGAACCGTGAGATCGTGACCTGAGCCGAGGTTGGACACTTAACGGACTGAGCTACCTAGGTGCCCCCGTATGTGTATATTCTTAGCAGGATTATTCATGATAGGCAACAGGTAGAAACAAGCCAAATGTCCAACACTGTATAAAAGGATAAACAAAACTGGTATAGTCATACCATGGAGTACTATTGGGCCATAAAAAGGTATGAAGTATTGTACATGTTATCATGTGGATTAAGCTAAGTGACAGAAGCCAATCACAAACAAATCCACATGTTCTATACTCCACTTACATGAATTATCCAGAATGGGTAAATATAGAGACAAAAAGTAGATTAGTGGTTGCTTAGGGCCGGGGTGGGGAAGGGTAGGAGGACACAGGGATTAGGGAATGTCAGTTACCTGAGATAGGGGGTTTTGGGAGGTGATGAAAATATTCTAAAACTGATTGCGGTGATGGCTGAACAATTTTGTGAATACCCTTAAAACCATTGTGCATATACTTTAAATGGGTAAATTGTATGATATACTGTAAACTAGATCTCAAAAACGCTGTTATAAAAAGTGTTACCATCTAAATATTAATGACTCCCAAACAGTTGCCAGATTTCACAAACATAAATACAGCATAGTTCATACTTAGATTAAAAAAAAAAGAAAAAAAAATACTGTTCATTTGGAGTTCAAATTAAGATGCAGGCCTCGGATTTCATGTGGCAACCCTACTCCCAAATCTATTATCTCCAACCTAGAACATCATTATCCTCAATTCAAGATCTAGGGGTCCAACTATACAGTAGCCAGTCCTCTTTGGTTATCCCCCAAATATCAAATGAACATATAACTAAAATCACCTTTCTTCCGAGGAGAGATTCAAAATACGTTAAGAATTGGTAACTTAGGGCTTATACAGATCTCCTGGAGCCCTCTCCCAACCCCTGATGGCCTGGCATAAACAAGCTGGTGGTTGGATTAGGGGTGTGGGGGTGTCCGGGGGCAGAGGTCAGCAGTTGTTTACCAAGGAAGGGGAAGAAGTTTCCATATGTTAACAAAGGGCAGGCTTGCTGGTGAGGACAGGCTGAATATCAGCCTCCCTTTGTCCACACTAAAATCACCTCCCCTCTCTCACATCCCTTCCCATCTCCATAGCACACTAATTTACTTCTTAAAAAAAAAAGATAGCTTCATTCCCCTGATTTAAACCTCTCTATGCACTGGGTCCTACTGCGTTGGGATAAAGTCAAAATCATTCAAGAATGGGTCTTGGCTTACCTTCCTCGCCACACTTTGCATTGCTCCCCACGCCTTTCCTTACTCCATGTACCAGCCCAGAGAACCTGTCAGTCTCCATCCTAAAGGCACAAGGCTTCATCTTGCCTGCAGGTGTTTGTGTAGATTATTCCTTCTGCCTAACCCTGACAACCCCCCATAAATCCTTACTTGAGCAATGCCTAGTCAACATTCAAGTTTCACCTTAAAATATCAAATGCTCCATGAGCCTCTGGATCCAGTGTTGAGTTAGGCACCAAAAATAGCTCTACACATAAAATGGGATGCCTGGGTGCCTCAGTTGGTTAAGCATCTGACTCTTGATTTTGGCTCAGGTCAAGATCTCACAGTTCCGTGAGTTCGAGCCCCACATCGGGCTCTTTGCTGACAGCGCAGAGCCTGCTTGGGGTTCTATCTCCCTGTCTTTCAGCCCCTCCCCTGCTTGCTCACTCTCTCTCACGTGACTTAACCACAGAACACTGTAACTGCCCATCCCCTCGTCTATAAGCCCTCTGGGAGACTGGAGACTGCAAGCTAGGGACTGTCCAACAGAAAATGGTAGCCCTATTGGCCCATTCAGAGTGTGGCAAGAGTAGGAACTCAACAAAGACAGGATGATGAAAACATCAAAAGTTAAAGTTATGTAACTAAATGTTGTAAGGGTGTGGTTGAGTGTTATACCATTACTCTCTAAGACAGAAATCACAGAAATACAGTAATTAAGCCACATTAAAAAGCTTTCTTGGGGCGCCTCGGTGAATTGGTTGGTTGAGCATCTGACTTGATTTCAGCTCAGGTCATGATGTCATGGTTGTGAGATGGAACCCTGCATTAGACTCTGCACTGACAGTGTGGAGACTGATTAAAATTCTCTCTCCCTCTGCCCCCTCCCTTGCTCTCGCTCTCACTCAAAAAACAAAAACAAAAAACATTCTTAAAAATAATCAACATGTGTTTTGTTGAAACAATTTTTTTTTTTTCAACGTTTATTTATTTTTGGGACAGAGAGAGACAGAGCATGAACGGGGGAGGGGCAGAGAGAGAGGGAGACACAGAATCGGAAACAGGCTCCAGGCTCTGAGCCATCAGCCCAGAGCCCGACGCGGGGCTCGAACTCACGGACCGCGAGATCGTGACCTGGCTGAAGTCGGACGCTTAACCGACTGCGCCACCCAGGCACCCCTTGTTGAAATAATTTGGAATCCCCAAAAAAGCTGCTACCTTTTTTTCTCCTGCTCATACACGTATATGCAACTATTTAAAAGGGTAACAAAAACATACGCAACTATTTAACAAAAACTGTGATATTCTTTTCCTGGAAACCAAACACAATTGTGAAATACAAACAAAAATTTCTTGAGGAAACAGAAGTAACAACCTTGTTTAAAATAAACATTTAAGCAAGTCTTTATGCCGTATCTTGTTCTAAACTAAACTTAGGGACGCTTGGGTGGCTCAGTTGGTTGAGCACCGGACTCTGGATTTCAGCTCAGGTCATGAGCCCAGGGTTGTGGGATCGACCCCAGTGTTGGGCTCCAAGCTGAGTGTGGAGCCTGTTTGAGCGTCTCTCTCTCTCTTTCCCCTCTCCCCCTCCCCCTGCTTGTGCCCTCTTTCTAAAATAAAATAAAAAATAAACCAGATTACAAAAACACATACATCACAAACAAGTAAAATAAAATGTAAAGTAATCTCAACAGAAAAAAACCACAGTGGTAGAAGATAAATTTAGAAATGAGATAGGGACACAAACTATATGCTGCATGGTTCTATCTGTACATGATGGGTCAAAAATGTGGCTCTCAGGGTGCAGGGGGTGGCTCAGTCGGTCATGCGTCTGACTCTTGATTTCGGCTTGGGTCATGATCTCACGGTCGTGAGACTGAGCCCCACGCCGGACTCCGTGCCAATCATGGAGCCTACTTGGGATTCTCTCGTACCCTCTGCCTCTCCTCAGCTCTCTCTCTCTCTCAAAACCGTGGCTCTCTGCTTACTGGTGGTCTACCACATTCTCTGTGTCACGTGAACACTGCTATCCTTGTCGTAGAGCCACGGCTTCTCTAGGATATTTCCCACATCTTCTATCAGGACCGCCTTTCTTCAGACACTTCTAAAATCTCATGCTCACAGTCCTGATTATCCACCTCCTGAATTTAGGAGTTTTTCTTTTTAAAAAATAGCTGCGGCTAACACTCTCTAGGATCATAACACTTCCTTTCCGGTGACAAGCTCGTAACTACAGTATCCCTGCCAGAGGACCCTAACTAGGCTCGTGACCCTAACTAAGGTGGCACGCCATACCTGTAACAGGCTGTTAACGCCAAGCTGCCTCTTCTTAAGCATATTTCACGCTAGACCAGAAAGCTACGAGTATTTAAAACCGTGCAATGTTATAACAACCATTTTTTTTTTTTTTTTGTAAGCATAAAATAGGGTGACCGCTATGAAAACTCTGTGCTGGAATAAAATCCAGTTTTGCCTGTACCTAGCTTTCAATCACATCCCAGCAGCTACAACTTCAGGCAAAAGAGCCTAACATCAAAGCACATTTTGATTCACTCTGAAACACATCTTGTCCGATTCCTTTTGCTCTACCAAGATTTATGGACAAAAGCTGGAGGCTTCTATCCTCCAATAGAGGCACTTGGAATACAGTTAAGCGGACTGTTCCAGTGTTTAAAGTGTGATCCCATGAGCCTGCCTCCTGGAGGCATTTTAGACTTTACATACTTGAAAATGAAGAGAATGGGTCAGTCAAAGGACACACTCGAGTTGTGCATGTGACAGAAGCTGGGAAGGGGGGTAACCAGTTAGAAACAGAGAATGGACTGGGGGGGGCACTGTAAACCTCACTTTACAAATACATTTTATAGTAATTACTGAAAGACATTTTCAATAGTACACATGTTACTGTGCTATTTAAATATTGGCCACGTCAACCTGGAATTAAATTCCATTCGCTGTTTTTAATAAAATCAGACATCAATAACTGTATGCTCCCTAACCACTTGTTATTCGCATTTACTTTGAAAAACCATCTATGCCTGAAACTCAAAAGCTAGTGTAACTAAGATTTTTTTAAGTTTATTTATTTATTTTGAGAGAGAGAGAGAGAGAGAGAAAGAAAGAGAGAGAGAGAGGAAGCGGGGGAGGGGCAAAGAAAGAGGGGGGGAGAGACAGAGATTCCCAAGCAGGCTCCGCAGCTGTCAGCACAGAGTCTGATGTGGGGCTCAAACCCACAAACCATGAGATCATGACCTAAGTTGATATCAAGAGTTGGATGTTTAACCGACTGAGCCACCCAGGTGCCCCAATAACTAAGATTTTTTTTAAAACATTAGTGTTTTTTTGTTTTTGTTTTTTTTTTTAATTTTTTTTTTTCAACGTTTATTTATTTTTGGGACAGAGAGAGACAGAGCATGAACGGGGGAGGGGCAGAGAGAGAGGGAGACACAGAATCGGAAACAGGCTCCAGGCTCTGAGCCATCAGCCCAGAGCCCGACGCGGGGCTCGAACTCACGGACCGCGAGATCGTGACCTGGCTGAAGTCGGACGCTAATAGAAATCATACCCATCTCTGTCATTACTTTTTGGTCCTTTACATACTATGATATTAATTTTTTTAATACTTAATGCCTGCTTATACTTGCCGAACCGATGTAACTATTCAGAGAACTAAGCGCTTCACTCTTTTATCTGAAACTCACAAACGGTCTTGTCAACAGATACCACAATTTCCATTTTAGATAGGTAAGGAAACTGAGATAGCAGCCACATCACAAATGCATGCATTGTTTTGGGCAGGTTTATTTAATGATTAAGGGGGTGATGAAGTCATTTGAAATCCGTCTTATTCCACCTAGATCAAATCAATTTGAACAAATCCATAGGTATCTAACTTCCAAACATTCCACACAGGAATATTTTCATGATTGCCTCTGGAAATCATAAACGTCATTCAATTATAATCTCAAGGCCACTTCTGACACACCCCAACAGAGCAACTGAACTCCCCCAAATTTTTCAGAACACAAAGATAAAGATACCTTGGCGATTATATGAAAACTAAATGAACAAAGCACGCTAGTCTTTAAATGTATTGCTAAGAAGATGCTACTTCTCAACATTTTCATTTCCTGAGAATTGCCACCTCTTGAGGCACGCAAATTTCAGCAGATTAGACAAAATGTATTAAGAATTATTCTATCCTGCGAAGCAACAGCACTTCAGAAGTGGTTCATTTTCAAACACTATGCATCAGTAAAAGCCTTCTATCATGACCAGCAACCGTAACAAATTTAGCTGAATTCAGTGTTGGTCCAGCTGGAGCTAAGGCATCAGAGGGGTCCATCTCCTACAGACTCAAGCGGGACTCACAATTTTTTTCAGCTTGAGTTAAATGAAAGAAAATGCAATTCATATTTCCAGAAGCAAAAGTGGCATATTTTCCAGTAAGCTTCTTGTTCTCATTTTACTATTTTAAGAGCTCTGATCACTCCCAGGGTTGCTGTGTGGCAAAATCTCATTTCTGGTGGCTGATCAATTTCCATGGCCTGATGCTTCACCAAAACCATCTCCAGAAACTGTTTTTACTCGCATTTAGCATCAGGATATTTATACACAAAATACCATTTCAATGGCGTTGCACCAAAAAAGAAACAGCTTGCTCGAATTTCAGTTGACTTTGTTAAAGGAAATTATTTTAAATTAATGTGGCTACTGAACCACTGCCATCCTTAACCTCAGAAAATATATTCCTTCTAATTTTTGCTGTGAACACTTACTTATTCGAGTTAAACTCCAGCTCATGACTGTCGACCATAAAGAGTCTAAACCTTCCTGCTACTATTTCATATTCTTTTTCTAAACAGGGCAAGCACATGCTTGCTGCATTAGTATGCACAGCTAGATCACCACCATTAAGTGAAATCATCTATATATTTTTGGTGGGATCTTTAACAATTTCCACGCCCGTCAGGGAAATGGAACAAGGCTGTTTTGTTTTCAGACAGCAACAATTTGATCTCTGGTTTACTAGATGGCGCTCAACATATTTTTCCATATGTTTTTCCGCAAAGAGAATCTGACATCAGCATGGTTTACCTTTACCAGTGAATGCAGGCTTTTTTCACCAAACATGTCCCAGAGGAAGGTCAGGTCTTCCTGGCTATCCACATGTGGCTGCAGCTGGGCTGGCAAGGCAGCCAACAGCTCATACAGACCTATAAAACGAAAATAAAACACAAAGCGTAATCTTAGAGTGATCTCATTAATTTCGCTTTAAGGTGTGTGTAAATGACAGCTGGAACATGTCGTTTTTACTGGATCTGTATTCTGGGCCATCAAGCAAAACACTTCTCCAAAGAAGCCAACAAATCTTTTGGATTTTTAAATTCCACACAAGTGTGTATCAACAGGAGAGTTTTTACCTTTGAATTGTCAACATTCTACAGCCATCCAAGTTTACATAACCCGGGACAGAAAATGTCTACAAACGTTCAAGAAAAAAAAAAAAAGAAGAAGAAGAAAACGCATACATTCCTTTCCTTAATCGTTATTACATTTCCCTCAATGTTAGCCAAAGAGTGAAATGAGTCATGAATAGGAAAAACTTCCTTAGAAGAGCAGAAAATTGATAGAGTGGTCCATTAAAAAGGTTTTGTGGTTTCCAAATAGTTCCTAATAACATATAGCTTCAAAAACATTTGCATTATCTAACTTCCAAAATCAAGTTCTAAAAAGTGAGACGGATTAAACCACACTTGGTGTTGCTTTGATGTCGTTGCCCGTTTAAAACAACGACGACAAGCTACACAGAACTTAGTTGAAATCTGACTCTAATCTGAGCGTATGGGATACCCCCTGAAAGAGTTAAGGTCAAAGACGGAGGTCACTGGAGGCACTGCTCACTAGAAGCTTCCTTGGGGTAGACAGTAGCACAGTGTTCCACAGTAGCGTACTGCATAAACCATCCATCTCCTTCAGGGGCCGTCAGACGCCTGTCCAAGAAATGTTGCGACAGTGCCTGCCCAGGACTCTTCAGGGAGGTGACCTGGCAGAAGTCAGTATCAACTCATAGCACATGCTTCACTTTCCAGTGGGATTACATGAGGTAAAAAGGACAAACTTCCTTTTATTTCTGTCTGCTGTCTACAAAAACACCAAGACCTCCTGGGATCTACAACACACGGGACTGTTGTTATTCCTGCTCTGAAATAAGTGCTGTTGTTCATCAGAGGGACAGCTTTACAAGATATTTAACTAGCAAAGAATCGTAAACTATGGACTGCTGATTAGTATACCTATTATCTTCCAAGAGCATTACAGTATTCTGATAATCAATGATAATGCACAACCAAATGTAGGAGTTTTCACTTGGAATGTCAGATCTGTAACTTGAGAGATTAAACTCAAACATTCCTGGAGCTGTATGTGGCCAAAAAGATCTAGGATACCCCAGGAAAAAAAACAAAAACAAAAAACAAAAAAACAAACTTACCCCAAGTACATTCTTAAGTATTCTTGATGGTTTATGTTTATTCCCTTAAAAACCTGGCATCTTGCCTGAACTAGCTCCTATTCATAATTTAGGAGAAACATTTTTAAGGTGTCTCAACCTAATTCAGTGCATAAGATAGGTCTCACTTTACACAGATACATACATATCCGCAAAATAATGACAATTGCCAAGATCAGTGGTTAAAGTCAGAGGTTCGAATTTAAAATTATGTAAAGAGAAGGTAGAATTTCACTATTTTATTATTGATTTCAGAGGCAGTAAAACTAGCTCCTTACTCCTTGGTAATACGGTTAGTTTAACTAATGGTACTAATTGAAATGGAATATAATTTATGAGGTACAGTTGTTGGGGGAGGTTAAATGAGGTAATATATTAGAACAGTCCCTGGCACGTGGTAAATACTCAACCTGTTCCGTATGTAACTCAGTGATCTTCGGCCATTGTTGTTATTGATTATTACTGTTAGTCGTCATTACTATTATGGAAAAAGCAAAACTCTGGGTCAAACAGACCTAGGTTCAAACCCCAGGTCTATACTTCATTATTTCACATAACTTACCTAAGCCTTGTTTCCCTCACATGTTGAAAAAGAGACAGTCATCTGCACATGTAATAAACAGGAAAAAAAAAAACCACACAAACATGCACACGTACACAAATAAGTGCCTGTGATACAGGTGAAGTCTAAGGTTAACGGATTCTATCAGTGACAACTTGCCCATTGTGATTACTATAGTTATGCAAGATGTTACCACTGGAGGAAGCAAGGTCAAGGGTACGTGGGCTCTGTATTATTTCTTACAACACGTGCATACACAATTACCTCAAAATGAAGTTGGAACAAAAGAAGATATTATCATAAATACAACTGTTATAAGAGTTGAAGGGAACCGTGCACATGGCAGCACTGAGCCCTGTGGCTGGCGCAGAATAGGCACTTGATTTAAATACACACACGCGCACGCACCATTGCAATGGTTCAAAGTCAAAACAACAGAAAATGTAGGTATACGTTTCCCTGGACACAATGCCAGACTCAGAAATAAAACCACCCCAGTCTTTTACATGTGGAAAGTGTTAGCTTTACCCAGTACTGCTTACCTTTTTGTGGGAATAAACCATATTATGTTTAAATTAAAATCATTTCTCTGTTAGCAGTAGCTCATAAACCTGAGTTTTCTGGGTTTTCCTAGCTTCATGCAATCCTAATTCATACGCCACCTAGTTGGGTCTCTAGAGATGACAAGCAGTCACTACTCTTCAGCTCCCACAACTGGTAGCCATGGACCGAAGCCAAGAGAGACAAGACAGTGCCCGCCAGAAATGAAAGAGGGTGAGAAGAGCTAGGAAGGTGGGGCAAGTGGCCTCAACGCAGGTAACACGGACAATCATTTCCTCTCATATGCATCACAGGGGCCCCAGAAACCACTGCCGTCCATGGCGAAAACCAGGTCTGTGCTCTCACGCGTGCTTTTTTCTATTTTAGCTCCTCGAGTTCCAATAGCGAAGAACACTATGAAATCCAAATGTTTTTGGTCCTTGAGATTCAGAGAGCAAGTAATGAGAGTTCAAATAACGAGAGATATCTTGAACAACCTTACCTAAATGTACATGGTCCCTGGGCAAAGGCAGGGACTACCTCCCGTGTAGTCATTCCAGCCCACGAGGGCTTCATTCCAGGCCACCTTTATGGTACCTATGAACCAAGCACTGTTCGTGGCTCTAAAGGTCTAAGATAAATCAGACATGATCCCCGTCCTCAGGACTGTACAGTGGAAAGGACAGGCACACACAAATCTGTTATAAAGTACAGAGAGGGGTTAGACTGCCTGGTGAGGCAAGGAGCAAGGAGACATCAGGGAAGGCTTCAGCAAAGACCACCACCCGAGTTACATCTTTAAGGTCCATGTTCCTAAGAATCGGTATTTATGAATTCTCACATTCGGAGCACTATATTGGTTCCTGAGGACAGGTAGGTCCAGACTATGCCACCACCTCTACCCCACAGATCTTACAGCTTCAGTAACAAACAATACCTGTTATCTACTCCCCAACAAAAGGCAACCCTAAATATAATGATCTCCTCTATTTGTCCAAGATTCAAAACGTATTTTCTTCTAAGTAAAATAAACAGACGTTCAGGCTGCTGATACAATATTCAAACACCGAATTACTTGTCAGGGATGTTGATAAGATGCCCATGCCCTGCTTAAAATATTTAAATTATAATTTGATTAGGAACACACATTTTGAATTACCTATTAAGTACAAATATGGTAATTTAGATATTTGGGTCTTGCCCCACTTGCATATTTCATACAACCATTTTGTTTAATTCCTTCACAATGACTTCCTCATCATCAGTGCCACTTGTAGAGTTGAAGAAGATCATTTTCGCTTCTAGTTACTTGAGACACAACACTTTTTTGAACGTGTGGGAGATGTCATCACTAAGGATCCGGGTAAAGCTGTTGCTTTTCCACCTGTCCTGTAGTTTTAGGTTTTTGACCTCCACAACAAAACCACTAACCTATTCTCTAAGTATCTTTAACATTTGCAGGTGTGAGGTTTTTAACCCCTCTCCAAGAAATAATAACGAAGCCTAGTTTAAACTACCTTGTCTCAGGGCGCCTGGGTGACTCTGTCGGTTAAGCGTCCGACTTCAGCTCATGTCATGGTCTCACAACTCGTGAGTTCGAGCCCTGTGTCGGGCTCTGTGCTGACAGCTCATAGCCTGCAGCCTGCTTTGGATTCTGTTTCCTTCGCTCTCTGCCCCTCCCCCGCTCACACTCTGTCTCCCTCTCTCTCAAAAAAAAAAAAAAAAAAAAAAAAAAAAAAATTAAACTTTGAAACTATCCTGTCTCTTTAAAACAAGAACAACAATTCTGTCAAGTGATGTCTCAATGACTCCAAAAAAAAAAAAATGGGAATTTAGGTTATATGAGAATAATTGTGGCTTCTCCAATCAACACATTTTTTGTGTAAGTCAGTAAAAGAAACTTTGTCAGGGCTTGAATGTAAGGCAGCTCTCTCTTTTCTGAGAGAGAATTTTAATAGTGGGGGGGGAAAAAAACCCTACCTTATATTTGGGTATATATGGTACAAGACAATGTCAAAGATGCATGTGAATAAACTATCTCACAAAAATACTCCAGCAGGGGGGAAAAAAGCAGTATTTTTGTATTAGTGTATTTTATATACTGAGACAAAAGGCAACAACGGAAAAACTAAAATAGGACAAGGGTCATGTGATTAATATGTACAATAATCACAGTGATTTAAAGGAGAGAACGATCGATAAAGGTCACAGAAGGCTATGCTATTGCTGGCAGGATGTGAGCTACGGTCTGAAGGAAGAAAATTGGGCCCGGAAGGGTGCGTGGCCAGGGTGGATAATACCCGAGCTGAAAGTCAGCAATAACCATGCAAAGGGGTAGATTTTTAAATGCACCAAAATTCTGAAGAAAACACTAGCAAGTACTCAAACTCACATTTCTGCCCTGTACGTTTGCCTCAGTCATGGTCCAATCCAGAGACGAGAGCCGTGCGGTCATTTGAACGGGGAAAGTCTAATATAAATATATAACAGAGGATGACATATCAAGTGGTAAAGCAAAATCTCAAGAATACCTGGGGATGAAGGAGAAGACCCAGGAGGAAACACCACTGAAAGAATAGCGCTTTCCCCAAGACGAGGATTCAGAGCTGGCCGGAGGTGGTGGGACTAGCACCCACCCAGTGGCTGAGTCTCCCTGGGTCCGAGCTTGTCCACTGTCACTGGACCAGCAGCAAACTCCCCTGCAGGTGTGCAGGGGGACAGAAAACCACGGCTGGGACCTTCAAGCAGGAAATGCTTCGCCACAGTACAGGTGGGTGGAGCCTGGGTGACAGGAAACCACAGCCAGGACCGGAAAGCCGAAATAATCCCTGCAGGTGGGCAGACAACTGGGGAAAGGACTGGCAAACAGACAATGCCCCCTTGGGGCTAGCTGGTCAAGACCCGTAAGGTGACCTCTGGGTGCCCGAGTGACCCACCAGGAACTCCTCTGAAGGGGTGTCGCTGAGACTCAAGAGGAAGCCGTCCACCAGGGTGCCACCAGAACCAAAGGGGGTAAGCACCGTTGGATGCTGCCCACGTGGGCTGCTGCCAGTCCCATGGGAGGAACAGGAAGACGTGAAAAACACCAGAGCAAGGAAGAGACACCTCTTCCTCCTGCAGTGTGCCACTCGTGCCCTCCCCTGATGCCAGCCGCAAGGAAGGATACTTAAAGGGCCCAACTTAACTTTCACAGGGCAGGCACCGAAGTATGGATTTAGGGCTGAGAGGCAATACAACGATACCTTGCCCAGTCTTCCACGTGTAGATGCAAGTGCGTGCGTGCACGCATCAAGGGTGGGGCAGTTCTCCTCTTTGCAGACAGAAGAATCCTGTCTTTCTGCTTTTATTCTTCTGTGACTTTCTGTTGTTTGGCAGTGGGGATACATGAAAAAATTTTTTTAATTTTTTTTTTAACGCTTATTTTTTGAGAGAGACAGAGCATGAGTGGGGGAATGGGCAGAGAGAGAGGGAGTCACGGATTCTGAAGCAGGCTCCAGGCTCCGAGCTGTCAGCACAGAACCCGACACGGGGCTTGAACTCACGGACCACAAGATCATGACCTGAGCCGAAGTCGGACGCTCAACCGCCTGAGCCACCCAGGTGCCCCTCCTTTTATTCTTCTGTGACTTTCTGTTGTTTGGCGGTGGGAACACATGAAAAGTATTTAATCAGTGGTTAGTAAAGGTAAAGATTTTACAAATAAGGATTTTCAAAGGGAAACAGTATTGCCTTTTTTGAGATTTTAGCAGTAGGCTAAGCCTCGACCCAACAGCTCAGTTAGAGGATGTCAATTCAGTCAAAGTTCGAAGTTCAAAGGTGACAAATGAAGAACACTCATGCCTATCCAGAGAGCAGTCTCTTAACTTCAATGTCCTCAAAAAGGCCTAGTGTTTATAAAAGAGGGCAGAGGGCAGAGACAGAGTGCCATTTTCCAACAATAAAAACAACAACAACAACAACAACAAAACTAAATCTGGGAAAACAATACAAAGCACAAAGAGAGCAAGATTTTAGGAGCTAAGGAAGGCGTTTATGGCAAGAGGAGCTAACTGCAGAGAGAGGCAAAGATATTTTCAGACTTTTAGTTTGGTCACTGAAGCCTACTCCCCCCTTCCCCAATGCTAGATGGCAGATGCTGGCTGTCTGAAATCATGAAAAATAATATACTAACGGGAATGTTCTAAATACAGACTAAACTGCCACTTTGCAAGCCAAGTTCATTAAGCCACTGCATACAAAGACCATGATCTTGATTTAACTTCACTAACTCACTTGAAGTTAGATGTGCTACAGCTGGCTTCTCTGTAGCTTTACTACGCTGAAGGATGAACATAGGTCATCTTCCTTAAAGATAAAAACCTAAAAGCTTACTCCCCCTCACCAACACCGTCTGGTCAGAGTATGTTCTCGAGGCTTTTTGAGCCCTGAGCAACACGAGTGACAGAGGGGCAGTGGTAGCATTTTATGTACAGACTGAAATACTTCGATGCTTTAGCAACTTCAGGTTGTCTTATGATTTTTTTTTTATATATAGAAGTAGTGTTGTAAAGCTCAAGTCCTAATTCTCTAATAAACTTAATACCTTCATAGTAAAATATACATCACATAACAGGCAGGCGATTGGATCAAGGTCTGGGAACGTAGACAGCACTGACCTAAACAGTAAGGAAATGTAACCACCTTAAGTAAACAATTCATCCAAAGTTATGATATATTAATCAGAAGAGGAGCATCTGGCTGGCTCCATCGGGTGAGCATTTGACTTTGGATTTCAGCCCAGGTCATGATCCCAGGATCGTGGGATTGAGCCCTGCATAGCGTCTACAGTAAGCATGGAGATTGCTCGGGATTCTCTCTCCCTCTCTCTGCCCCTCTTCCCCACTCGCGCGCTCTCTCTAAATAAAAAATATGTGTGCGCGCACATACACACACACGCTAATCAAAAGATAATTATGAGGAGTCCTCATCTGGGATTAAGATTTCATTACTTCATAAGATTACCCAAATCAGTGGATTTGAATAGTCATTTTCACCGTAAAGAAAGGTTCCCGCCATCATAGTCGAAGCCTCTACAGTTTCACCTTGCCTAAACAAACTAGTTATTAAAAATTATGCCTATTTCTATTTTCTCTCCCCTCCTTAATCTATCCTTCCCATCACCAACGAATAAAGCTTCCTAAAATAATAGTAATAATTACCACCAGATGCAATTCCTAGTAGTGATCATACCTAATACTTACAGAGCTAAGGTGGGCTCGTGGTTTGCACGTTACCTCACCTAATGCTCTTCATAAGTAGGTTCTGTTACTACCTTCATTTTACAGGAGGAAATGCATTTAGCCTAGAAAGGGGCATATTCAGGACTTAGCCTCAACTCTGCCTATGTCTCGATAATGAGCCCAATATTTAAATCTCCTACTCAAAAACCTTCAAGAGCTATCTATAAAAGTTAAGGGCCTGACACCCCAATTACAGAGGGATCAAATATATCAAATAAAAACTAGAGGAAGATTTCATAGAACATATTTGTCATGTTGGAGTTAAATGCTTTTCTTAGCACACAAAGAACTTAAAAACCAAATATGACAACGCCAGACTTTATAATAAACAAAATTTTCACCCACCAAAAAAAAAAAAAGAGAGAGGTCTGCAGAGAAACTGCTAAAAATTATTTGCACCAAGGTGATTGAGTAAGGCAGAATAAGGACTGAGGATCGACCATTGTATTTGGCAACATGCAGCTTATGAATTCTGGCATCATGAAGAATGAAGAAGCCTGGATGAAAGGGACTAAAAACAGAGACATGTTGCAAATGACAACTGTAAATATAGATCAGCCTTACAACCTCTTACCAAACAGAACTGGTATTTGTAAGGGAATGGGGAGTGAAGATGTTCTTAAGATGGAAAAGAAAAAAGCCTGGCATATTTGTGTGGTAATGGCACCGATCCACGACAAAGAAATTTTATAATGTAAGAGACGGCAGGATCTGCCACAGCAGATGGGGAGGATTGGGGTCTGGTGTACAAGTGGAGGGATGGCATTAGATACAAGTACGGCTGGTTCACCTACAGTCCCAAGGAGGAAGGCAGAATACTCTGGAAATGTGGTACAGGGAACATGTGGCAATTCCCTTATGATCGCTGCCGTATTCAGTAAACCATGAAACATGGTCACCTGCTGAGAGTGAGGATAGGGAAGAAAGTGCTTGCTTCTGAAAAAAAAAAAAAAAAAAAAAAAAGGCTAAAGAGACATCTGGGAGAATGGGAAAATGAATAAAGCAGGGAAGTCATAAATTGGTACACATTATTGACAATATGAAAATTTAAAGCTTGCATTCCCTTTGATCCAGTGATTCACTCATTTATTCACTCACTCATTATACTTTTAGATAGCCCAGAGGGCCATCCTCAGGACCAGTCTCCAGGGGCTCTCAGCATCTAACCTACACAGAAAAACCAGAACAGGAAACAATTACTCTCATTTTTGCTGTATACATTTCTGCACTGCTTGAGTTTTTACAAAATTGATATTACTTTTATCATTTTAAAATTTTCACTTCTGGGTAATGATCTGGTAGAACCCTCTCTCCAGCCATAGGGCTCACAATTTCCCCCGAAATTCCGTTCCAGCCACAGAGGACTGCTACTTGCTATCCCCAGGAAGCAGAACTGCATCCACGCAATCCTGCACCAGTTCACTCAATAATTAACTTCCTGGTGACAGCTACTGCTGCCTTATTCCCCTCCTTCAGGACCCCGGAGATGATCTGAAAGACAGAACAAGCATGGTAACATACTTAGCTCAAAGTTTCATGAAAGGTTTAACATAACACACTTGACGATATTTCGAGGAGCGTGTGTAGGAAGCGGGCAAAGTCCGGAGACCCTGTGCGTTTCAAAATGCCACCTGCTCCTTTCTGACCTCAGTCTACAAATACCAGGTGCTCACTGCGTGCCAGGCACTGGTAAGGACAGGGGCTACAAAGGTGACGGGAAGGAAAAGAGCAAGCAAATTCATCCCCTGGGTGTAGTGTAGGAAACTACAGGGAAAATAAAGGTAAAAATGTAACTGGGAAAGGCGCTTTAATAAGGGAGTGACGGTGGCGCCGTGAAAGTGTAATCGAGGGATGTGAATGACCTCAGGGGAAGCTTCCCCAGTGGAGACAAGTGGGCTGCATTGAGGGAAGCACAGACGTTAATGAGGAGAGAAGAAAAATCTCGTAGAAAAGAACCACGCTTACAAAGGCCCTGTGGTAGGATGCTGAGACTCTGGAGCCAAATGACATCACTACTAATGCCAACCGCGCAACTGGTAATTAACAGCTCTGTGCAGCCATGTCTTGATCTGCAACATAGACACAGCAGCGCTAACCTTACAGCATTGTAATGAGGATTGAATGGCTTTTTCATAAAGCTTAGAATGACACCTCACTTAGCTATACAATCTATGTGAGCATTTTTAAAATAAAAATAAATTCCAAGGGCGCCTGGGTGGCTCAGTCAGTTGAGCATCCAACTTCAGCTCAGGTCATGATCTCACAATTCATGGGTTGGAGCCCTGCCTTGAGCTCTGTGCTGACAGCTCAGAGCCTGGAGCCTGCTTTGGAGTCTGTGTCTCCTTCCTCTCTCTGCCCCTCCGCCCATTCTCTCTCTCCCTCTTTTAAAAATAAGTAAAACAAAAAAAAATTTTTAATAAAATAAATTCCAAATTAAATGCTAAAACACAGGAATATGCCCAAGCATTAAAGAGACAGATTACAAAATTTAAGTTTATCCTGCTGGAATACATTAAGGGGAGAAAGGCTTTCCACAATTGGCAAAAAAACAAAAAAACAAAAAAACAAAAAACAAAAACAAAAAAAAACAGTCAAAGAGCCCCATGTTTTGGGTAAAGAGTGAACTAGAAAGAAAGGAAAAGTGATCACACGTCCTAGACCTGAGTCAGTCTAGAACATTTCCCTAGTAAAGGAACATAACAAAAGGCTCTCTGTTCTCAAGCAGCTTAAGTTCAAGGTATCTCATATCATCTGATGTTCAAGATAAACCTATTTGACAAACACTTGTAAAAAAAACCTCAGTCGCTGTAATTATGATGATATCAATATTACATATTCACTGACAGACTTCTGACAATATTGCCTTATGTAACCTTTGTGCAAGTGCATGGTCCTATTTCAAAATCCTGAGTGAGGCTCCCGGGATGAAATCATTTGTCATGAACACGAAACATGCTGAAATACTAGTGCACTAATCTTGCAAAATGCTTCAAGTGGCAACAGAAAAATAATATTAATCCCTTCACTGAGATGATTGCACAGGCTTCTCACTCCCCTCCAGGCTGCCAGCATTGGACGTAATAAAGAAACACAGTGGGGGTGATCAGTTATACCATGCTGGCATTGCCTTATGGAAACAGAGTTACTCAGAGCTGACAACAAACCTCCACTCAGATGATTTCATCATTCTGGATCTCTGGCCCCCCAACTTTTGAAGTGACATTATAAGATGGTTCATCAGCTACAAGATCAATTTGTCCTTGTAAGTACTGTCATCCCCTCGTCGTTTTGGCAGAACTAAACCTTGGGGAACTCTGGCTACATCCAGAGATGGTGGCAAACCAGCCAGCGGCGTAATTCATCTCAAGAGGTTGATCGGTTGTTTTTTTAAAACAGATCTTGCTTTTAAACCTTTTAACATCCGGTCTCCCTGCAGTTCTTACAAGAGCTCTTGATACAATTAACATATTCATGAGAAAAATGTCAAGAACTCTTGCTTGCTTTCTATTTACAATTTGAGGGATTGAAAATCGTTGACAAACTTTTATCTTCCATTTCAAAGTGATACAGTTATAGAGGAAGACAAAAGATTCTGAGATTTGAAAATTCACAAGGAGGTCCCTCACACAAAAATACGAATTCTCAGACGACAAACTGCATCAGTCAGAAACTTACACCAAAAAGTCACATAAAGGCTTACCATTTGGCACAGACCCACTTCACAAAATTCACCTTTATTATAAAAATTACTTTCTGAATCTTTAAGATGGATGGAAGACGGGAATAAGAAGTAATGGATAAAAAAGGAGCCAGGAAACCTATTTATTTCCTATACAGACAAGAATAAAGTCACAATGCTTTGCAAAAGAGGAAAATTAGCAGAGTTGTCACATTTGGCAAACGATAGAGAAGTATCTTCTCATCAAGAAAGCTACCAAGTACAGACACGCCATCTGGACTACATCAAAACCAATCCAAGGGCGAAGCAAAGAATAAAAAGCCTCCAGCTTAACCAAGTGTTTGTGGTTCAGAAAACCTGAGGAGAATTAGGCGGATAAAGGATGTGAACTATGATTTTACTGACTTATACTGAGGATTCACATCTGCTTATGGAGACTTGAAGCCTAAATGAAAATAACAATGCTTAGTGTAGTTTAAAGTGACTGGAGGGCCTTCCCGAAGTGAGGAGCAGACAAATCATCCTTGCCACTTTGGACTATTCACTTCAGATCAGTGAGGAGACTCCCCCCCCCCCCCCACCCCCGGTCTGCCTGCAGACAGGGCAATGGCTCACCTGAGACAATGATGGGTAACAAGGAAGAGATGCTGGGAAGGGGGGGGGTGGGAAGGGGGGAGGGGCGTGGTTGGGGGCAGGGCAGAATATTTAGCAGTAGAGGAATGAATCTGCCAAATAAAAGGTCAACATGACACTAAGACAGTTCATACACTCGGAAGAGCACATCCCACGTGCACTTGAATAACCAAACCATGCATGGAAGGAAGGTCCCCAACGTCACAGTTCCGTGTTTAGCTTGAGCTGATGAGAGAACATGAGGGGAGGCAAATGTGTACAGGATTGACTAAATTCTACTAAACTGAGGGAAAGAAGAATATCCCAGTTTAAGCAAACTACTGAATTATAAACATATATTAGGTATCCACAGAACACGAAGACACTAACTAGTAGGCACAAAAATGAAATGGTGAAATCAAAAAATCTGGCCCATCTCTTAGGCAATGAGAACTCCTGCCATATAGTCAAACCCAGCATCGGCAATACTATATCCAAACACAAGGAACTGGATAAGATATAGATACACATTATAGATAGATAGATAGATAGATAGATAGATAGATAGATACAGATAGATAGCTACAGATACATATCAGGACACAGAAGACTCGAACTCAGAATAAAAATTTACTAAGTAGAGGTAAGGTTTTTGGTAAGAAAAATAAAAAGGCTGGAATCAAAAAAAACAAACAAAAAAAAACAAGAATAGAAAATTTATACCAACTTGTACTTCTTACTTTAAATACCCAGCATGATCCAGGGCTAATTAGAATCTCAACTCCTAACCTGGGAAACGTGTTAACCAAAACTGACAGAGAATGTCACACATTCCTTTCCTCCACCTCCATAGCACTTCTGTAGAAATTCATTTATGCCATAATCAAGGGAAAAGATACTAAGATACATATTGTAGCTGTTCTGAATATTCAAGGAAAAAGTTGGCAAAGTATGGATCACAGATCCATCTATAGGAACTATTAAGAAATCTTTGTTGAGGACAATTTATTTTCTATTGCTTTTCCACTGTATTTGGACAAATATAAATTATTGCTAGTAAACCAAAGACAATGAATTTAATACTAAAATGTGACATTAATTCTCAAAGCAAGAACATCTCTAAATGGTGAAAGCATACAAAAATAGCGAAGTGTAAAGTGGAGAAATTTTTCCAGGTCCAGAAAACTGCTTCTGTAAAAATATAATATTCTGTACAAGACAGTAGTTCCTAAGAGAATAAATGGCTCAGAATTTGATGAAAGTGTTCCCGCAGTGAACAATTCACTCTTCTTGCAGATTCCAGATGCTCTGCATTCCTGACATCAGGATGGAAAAATTTACTGTTAGTCTAGAGAAATTTAATATCACCATTCTTGTCATATCCCTCATAGCTTCATTATTAGAACAAGTCTGGGGAAGCTATAAACCTATGTTAAATGATAAAAAAGATGTTTTCTGTGTTCAATCATATTAGACCGTATAAGTAACCCAAATATTTAGAAATCCTACAGAAAAAGACTTGAGAGAGAGAAAAACATGTATTTATTTGTTATTTTTCCTAGTTTTGATACCTGTATTCTGCACAGTATGGCCAGGCATAGGACCAAGACATTTAACTACAACCAAGGACTAATAAACACTAAAGGACATATATCGACGCCCAGAGCAACACTATAAAATTTTATTATATTAATAAAATGGGATACACCAAGCTTTAAATTTTCCACTTTGTCAAAGGTAAAGTAATCAGCACTATTCAGTGCCATTCATAACAGGCCTTGATTTTTCTCATTTAAAATAGGTTTTATTTCCAACACTACCTATGCTAAAGTATAAAATACTCTAATACAACCCCGACAGAACCGTTCTCTTTCTTACACTCTCCCTCCACTACAAGTAACTTATTAAAACATTTGGCAAGCTCTGTTTTATATATGCAAACAATCTCAGTCATTATAATGTTGCAGTTTGTTAATAACATTTTATGCAATCACCTAGAAGTCGGTAAAGTCAGGGCAAGGTAGTAGCGGGCGAGGCCATACACCTGTACAGAGCTCCCGTTTTTAAAAGCTAGCGCCAAGCTTTAAATAGATTCCAAATTGTAATTAGCTCTGTGTTAGCAGTCCATGGCCAACGCAGCGTGTCCTCCCCTATCAGAGTGAGTATGACACACAGGTGACCGGTTTGAAGGGCACAGGTCCACTTATTCGTGCATTTTTTTTTTACAGCACGCTCCCCTAAGTATCTTTTCTGATCTTCTCAACAACATCTTTTCTCTAGCATATTTTATTGTAAGAATACAGCATAGAATGCATGTAACATACAAAACACGTGCTAATCGACTGTTTATGTGACCAGTAAGGCTCCTGCTCAACAGCTGGCTATTAGTTTTTAGAAAGTCAAAAGTTACACATGTATTTTGAACTGTGTGGGGGAGGGGGGAGTGTTGGGGAGGGACTGATGCCTCACTCCACCCCCACCAGTGTTCAAGGGTCAACTGTACCTTGATTCTTAGAAGACTCATCCAGGAGAGAAAGCCATAGCAAAATGAAAATTACTTCTAAAACTCTTATGAATTTAGAAGAATGAATTACATTTACACTACATTTAACCAGTTATAGGTCCCCCTAGTCTGGAATAGTTAGTCGGCTATTACAGGTGAAGTACTGTATTTGTTTTATTGCAGTCAATAGCATGATAGGATTTATCTTCATTTATTCCAATATTCTTAAAATTAAACTAACATGTAGTTAGGCCAAGCCAAATAAAGAGGTTATCTGCATCTTCGCTTTCATGGCAGAGCAGCAACCTAAATCTTAACTCTCATCATCCTACATTCAGTGCATTAACGGTAAGTAATGGACAGCCCAACGGGTATGCGAACGTTAATTAGGAAGAAAGCAGCGAGAGAAATCATGTAAATAGAAGCCGGCCTACTAGTGGTAGAGAATGGCGCTGTAGAAAGACAAACAGGTATTTCTCAGTGGACTACGACAAGAGTCAACAGAGATAAGGAATGAGTTCTTAGCACCTAACTTGTGCCTCCACGTTGTGTAATGCCACGGATACATTAAAAAGCACCTAGCACGTGGATGCCCCCAGTCGCTACATAGTAGCTGCCATTATTTCCTCTCAGAGGCTTGTTAGGTGAATTAATAATCAACTGAGTCAAAGAAAAGCTCCTGGGAGTGTTCAGAATTATTTTCCATGGCTTTCTTTTCAGGTATTCTCCTGAAAGAGCCTTCCTGATCTTCCCCCAAGGACCATCTGTTACGCAAAAATACAACAGCTGCACTCCTAAGAAACTTCATGTTATCAAAAATGTGTAAAAACTCTTATTTCGTGGGGAAAAGAGATGGTAGGTTCAAGAGTTCCTAAACTATGGTATGCCCATGCATGAATTTTAATAACAAATGGAATAACCTAAGCAGTAACTCTATTTTACTTGTAAGCAAAAAGTCATAAACTGATGGTTCGCAACTGCTGACCACGAACCTAAGTGCTTCCCGGCCTTCAACCCACACACGTCTTCTTTAAACAGCTTGAAATTTCCTTTCTAACAGAAATCATAACCATCAGTGTTATGACTGGCCAGCTAAGTCTGCTGAAACATAACGGAATATCTGGAAAGAGAGCTGGTATACATAAAGAATTGAGTAGAAGACAAAGGTACCATTGCAAATCATTAAAGTAGTGAGAGATGATTCTGCTAAGAGTGCTGAATCCCTGTATTACTATTCAAGAAAAAAAATGCCATCAAATCCATTAGGATCCGTACATAACGAAGCCAATCCCTAATCATCTTTTAACGTGCAAATTACATTACAAAAATTCAGTCTAAGAGACATCTGCTATTACAAAAATCCTTACATAATATTTACAAGGGCAATTTATCCCACAATCCTCACTTCTCAAGAAGCAGCAAAGCAAAATATACAGACTTTAGGTACTCCGTCCTATACCTTAACACATGTTCACTTGAGCTTCCTGAACAGTACTGAAAAATTTAGAAGGTTCAGGGCTCCTGGGTCGCTCAGTCAGTTAAGCATCCGACTCTTGATTTTGGCTCGGGTCATGTTCTCGTGGTTTGTGCACTCGAGCCCTAAGTGGGGCTCTGCATTGACAGCACAGAGCATGCTTGAGATTCTCTCCCTCTCTCTCTGCCCCTCCCCAGCACATGCACACATGTTCTCTCTCTCTCTCTCTCTCAAAATAAATGAACTTTAAAAAATTAGGAGGTTCAAATGCACTACATCAGAGAAGTTTAATGTTTAATGTGAGGTTTGGCTAATTACATATATATGTTTTAATTGTATCAATTTCAATGGCCGTATAGAAGAACTATTTCATTACATCTTAATGTCATGGAACCATCTTCTTAGTTTGATCTCCATCTTTACTGTAACCACTTACCACGCATCCCTCAACTTCTCTTCTAAAAGAGAAAAAAGTCATGTCTTCTGAGTGACAAATTCCAAAAGTAATATAAACCAATTAAATAAAGTTGATGTTACCAAGAGAAAAGTTTTTTTTTTTCAGTTAAGCTCAGAATATATTTCTATCAAAAACTGGGATGAGGGGCGCCTGGGTGGCGCAGTCGGTTAAGCGTCCGACTTCAGCCAGGTCACGATCTCGCCATCCGTGAGTTTGAGCCCCGCATCGGGCTCTGGGCTGATGGCTCAGAGCCTGGAGCCTGTTTCCGATTCTGTGTCTCCCTCTCTCTCTGCCCCTCCCCCGTTCATGCTCTGTCTCTCTCTGTCCCAAAAATAAATAAACGTTGAAAAAAAATTAAAAAAAAAAAAAAACTGGGATGATTAAGTGTTCAGTGGAACCCAGATTTGAATCCAGACTGCCTTATACCAGAAGACAGGTTATTGGCTTCTGTGGTGTCCTGCTTCTCTTACTGTACATCAAGAGTTTTTGTTCTGTTGCTTAATTAGCCGTCTCCATCCCAGTAAAAGCTTTTTCTCAGAAAAATCGTCATATGTACTCGTTCATTTTTGTGTTCTAGTTCCTGGAAGAGCGTATGGTATACAGTAAGCGCACAGTAAGTATCAAGTGAATTGCACTGGTGACTAAGGAAAAGATAGGGACAGAGAGAACGAATAAAATGGTATTCCTCCTCACCTTTTACTACTTTTGGTCAGGAGAGGGACGAGTATTTTGAGGAAGAAAGAAGGCATCTCATATGTAAAGGACAGAAATTGATCAAGAATTGACAGTATCTGAATTGTTATTAATGCTCACATTTCAAAAGTGACTGGAATAGGTGAAAGTTCATTTCCATGGAACTCAAAAGCTGTAATTCATTTTCCTAAGGAAAATTATTCCTTTAGGAGAAATTTCCAATTTTCTGCCACGTAAAAGAATTTTACGTCCAAATCCTACTCATCTCTTAATTCCCAGTTCAGGTGCCCTTCATTTCACCTACCCCCCAAAACTGGCACTCAATCTCTTCCGACTCTGAACTTCCATCTCACTTCACCTCCCCCTCTCGTAAGATACTGACCACAGGGGCGCCTGGGTGGCCCAGTCGGTTAAGCATCTGACTTCGGCTCTGGTCACGATCAAAAGGTTCATGAGTTCGAGCCCCATATCAGGCTCTGTGCAGAGGGCTCAGAGCCTGGAGCCTGCTTCAGATTCTGTTTCTCCCTCTCTCTGCCCCTTCCCCAGTTCTCTGTCTCTCAAAAATAAACATTAAAAACAAATTAAAAACAAAAAAAAGATACCGACCATAGTCAGCCTTGTTGCTGAGACATTGTACTCAGTTCTGTAGGCAGTGAGATGGATGCATATCCTCCATGCTGCCGGCACATGCGTGCTCAGTAAACGCTTGAATAAATAATGAACTAATTCATAAAGAAATAAGCCTTCCCGTAAGAACCAAGTACTCGCCTAGCATGAAAAATTTCTTAATTCAAAAAACAGGATAGCTCTGGAAGTCATGGGAACACAGGGGAAAGGCCAGCCGTACACTCAGATGTGTAATGTGTTAATAGCCCATACATTAGTCTCCAAAAACTTTGATTCTAACATGCATTCTGTCAGATTTTAATTTAAAGCACATGCTTCTATCTTTCCATTTGTTTTGAGAATTTTGACATTTTTAGGGCTTTTTTTTTTTTTAAGTTTATTTATTTATTTTGAGAGAAAGAGAGAGAGCAAGCTGCCAAGAAGGCCGGAGGGGGGGGGGAGGGGGCGGGGACAGAATCCCAAGCAGGCTCTGTGCTGTCAGTGCAGAGCCTGATATGGGGCTCGAACCCACAAGCTGTGAGATCATGACCTGAGCCGAAATCAAGAGTCGGATGCTTAGCTGACTGAGCCACCAAGGTGCCCTGGCATTTTTAGGGCTTTTTTAAAAAGGTGCCTTTGCAGGGGACCTGGGTGGCTCGGTCAGTTGAGCATCCAACTTCGGCTCAGATCACGGTCTCAGTTCGTGAGACATCAGGCCCGCTGCTGTCAGCCCACAGCCCGCTTTGGATCCTGTGTCCCCCTCTCTCTCTGCCCCTCCCCCATTTGTTTTCTCTCTCAAAAATAAACATCTAAATTAGCATCTATTTTTTTTAATATGAAATGTTTTGTCAAATTGGTTTCCATACAACACCCATTGCTCATCCCAACAGGTGCCCTCCTCAATGCCCATCACCCACCCTCCCCTCCCTCCCACCCCCCATCAACCCTCAGTTTTTTCTCAGTTTTTAAGAGTCTCTTATGCTTTGGCTCTCTCCCTCTCTAACCTCTTTTTTTTTTTTCTTACCCTCCCCCGTAGACTTCTGTTAAGTTTCTCAGGATCCTGAGAAAATTAGCCTCTGTTCTTTAAAGAGACAGCTTCTCACTTATACTGAAGGACTCTCAGAAGGTTTAAGTCTAACATGATTCATTTGAATTCTCAAAGTCAAATTTGAATTTTGACCTGAATACACAGTTATAAATCCCAGTTTTAGACTAGGAATGCATGAGAACTGCATTTTCCTCCAGTGCTGGTTTTCACTTTTTGAAAATGCTTAAAGATAACGCCTTACAAGATTTTTTTTTTTTGGGGGGGGGGGTCAGGGTCCTCTGAATCCTCTTTTTGACTTGACCTGGACCTTGGTCTCTGTCCAGTCTTCAGCCTGCCTACCCCAGTTTTTTGTGGGTGTTATTTTATTTTTGATAAAAGAATACTTCACATTGAACAATTCTGCAGCACAAGTATCTGAAAGCTAGCAAGACAATCCTTACTATATATGGGTCACTCGAACTGTCAAACCCTTAAACTGACTAAAACCCCAAGACTGTGTTAAGATTTTTTTCTAAAAAAAAAAAAAAAAAAAAAAAAAAAAAGATGAATGGTCTTTTGGGACAATGCAGAATATTTAGAATACAAAACCTAGCAATTTGGCTAATTTTAGCGAGCACCATATACACACAAGCATAAACGGAAAACGGGGCTACAAAAATTGCCTCCAGATGTAACTACTCTTATTTCATAAGAAGACCACCAAGAGATAGTCCCTTTAATTTAAATGTCAGTGTGGCACGATCTCCTGATCAAGAACCAGCAGGGAGAACAAGGAGGGAAATTTTCCAAATTGCCAAGTGGGCTCCAAGCCTCATGGGAACCAATCCAAGAGAACACATTAATTCTTAAGGTCCAGGCTGCTGAGCATTACAGGGTCCAGTAGTCTGTCATGGGCTACATGACAGTTTCTACTGGTAACTTAGCACTATCAAAGGGGGAAAAAAAATTAAGATTTTGTTCAACTAGGTTCACACCTGCAACAGGATTATGACTTTTGCATGACTATTTCATAAGGCTGTGCCGGTGCTACAGAGGTTACGCTTGCCAGAGTTTTTCTAATCAGCTTTCATGGCATTTGCCTATCACCACTGTGCTTCGAAAATTTACACTACACAAGTGTATCTAGCCATGTACTCAATTAACTGAAATAGACCAAAGATTTAAAACTAGCTCATAGAAGGCTAGCCATTGAAAACAGTAATACAAACAGAGAAGTTCTAATCTTCTGCATATTTATGATCTAAGTCCCAAAGGGTTTAAGGTTACAAAGGAAAATAAACATGATACTCACCAATAATCTGACAGTGTAAATGCCAGCCCTCATTTAAACATTTCTTCCCACTTAACACGTGCCCACTACACTAATGTCATTGGTTTTCATCTTGGATGCCATCAAGATCACTGCAAAAATACAGGATTTGGGGCACCTGGGCAGAATCAAGGCAACTCTTGATTCTGGCTCAGGTCATGATCTCACTGTTCGTTGAGCTCAAGCCCCACATCGGGCTCTGTGCTGACAACATGGGGCCTACTTGGGATTCTCTGTCTCCCTCTCTCTCTGCCTCTCTCTCTCTCTCTCTCTCTCTCTCTCAAAAATAAAGAATAGATATTTTTTTAAAAAAAAATACAGGATTTTACAAGGCTGACAAAACGTAATGTCAAAGAGCTGCTCAGTGGTGAGCAATGATGGTGGTGACCGAGTCTCTCTGAAAGAGGCCTGCTAGTCAACAACCAAGGAAAATATAACAAACCCAATAATACATTTCATTTCAAAAGGGAACAATCTGAATACTAAATTTTAAAAACAAACAATAAACAACTACTACTGAGAAACTAAAGACTTCAAATATTTTAGTTATTACCCACTGGAAAGTCAAAGTGTTATTATAAAATGTTGTCAGCAATTTTACGCAAATAAGGGAAAATTCAGCAGGATGCAGTCTTCATTCATGCTAAGAATTAGCACAGTTACAATTATAACCTGCAATGTTCTTGACTATATTTAAAATGTGGCCACAATTTGTATTTCCTTTTTCTAGATAAAGTTCTGATGACTTCCCTACCATTTCCTTGCTCTTTTCATACTCTTATTTAATGTAGATTAATTTTAATTGGTCTTTTCCTGCTATTACTAGAGAAGATGGATCTCAGAATAATAGCATCAATAAAGAAAGTTAACAGGATTCCAACCTTAACGGATAGTGAATCTATCTATGCTGGAAGTGGAACTAAAAATGCCTTTATTTCATAAAGACAACCAAAAAATAAGCCACCAAAACAGAGAATACAAAGCACAATAAGAATTGGATTTTATTTAATCTGAGAGCCAACTTCCCCTATCCCCAGTGCTTTGTGCATTAAGAAATTCAGTGTCATGAGGCCATCAAAGTTCTCCAGTAATTTTTAAGCCAAGGACAAAGAGATGAAAAGGGGCGCCTGGGTGGCATAGTCGTTTGAGCACCTGACTTTGGCTCAGGTCATGATCTCACAGCTCATGGGTTCTAGCTCCACATCGGGCTCTGTGAGGGCAGCTCAGAGCCTGTACCCTGCTTCAGATTCTGTGTCTCCCTCTCTCTCTCTCTCTGCCCTCCCCCTCTTGCATTCTGTCTCTCTCTCAAAAATAAACATTTAAAAAAATTTTTTTAAATAGAGATGAAAACAAAATAGATAATACTAGGAAAACTGGATTTCTGCATGCAAAAGAATTAACCTAGACCCCTATTTCGCACCGTATATAAAAATTAACTCAAATTTTAAATCAAGGGGTAATTCCTCATAACTTTGGACTTGGCAATAGATTTTTAGATATGCCACCAAGAGCGTGAGCAACACGAGAAAAAACTGATAACTGACCTTCATCAAAATTAGAACTTTTGTAAAAAGGATATGATACAGCAAGTGAAAAGATAATCTACACAATGGGGAAAAAATTTGCAAAGTTGAAAATGTGGTAAGGGTTTAATATCCGAAATATATAAAGAACTCCAAAACTCAACAAAAAGGCGATCTAATAAAAAAAATTGGTAAAGGACTTGAATAGACATTTTGCCAAATAAGATACAGAGATGGTCAACGAGCATATGAAAAGATGCTCAACATCATTAGTCATCAGGGAAATACAAGTCAAAACCACAATGAGGTACCACTTCATACCTACTAGAATGGCTGCGATCAAAAATAATAGAATGAAACAAGTATTCATGAGGATATGGACAATTTGGAACCCTCATACGTTGCTGGAAGGACCGTAAAATGGCGCGGACCCTGCGGGAAACATTTTGGTGCTTCCTCGCAAAGCTACATGCAGAATTATTCCATATGCGGGAAATTCAGCTCTTAGGAATATACCCAAAAGAACTGAGATCAGGGACTCAAAACAGATACTTGTACAACAATGTACGTTGCAGCGCTATTCACAAGAGCCACCAGCTCTTGGGAGCATGCTTGGGAGCTTGGGAGCATCCAAGTGTCCACCGACAGATAAATGCAGAAACTACATGTAGTATATACACACAATGGAACATTATTCAGCCATGAAAGGGAATGAAGTTCTGGTACATGCCACAACGTGGATGAACCTTGAAACCATTCAGTGGTCTAAGTTAGTTACAAAGTGACAAATATTGGTGCCTGGGTGGCTCAGTTGGCTAAGCACAAAGTGGCAAATATTGTGTAACTCCATTTAAGTGAAATATTTAAAATAGTAATAATCTAGAGACAGAAAGTAGGATGGTGGTTGTGAGGAGCTGGGGGAAGGAGGAACAAGTGAAGTTACTGCTTAACAGATACAAACTTTCTGTTTGGGGTGATGAAACGGTTTTAGAAATGGTGGTGTTTGCACAGCACTCTGAATACACTTAAAGTCACTAAATTGTATAATTAAAATAGTTAAAATAGAAGCTTTTATATCAAT
Source organism: Leopardus geoffroyi (assembly GCF_018350155.1). Classification (NCBI taxonomy): domain Eukaryota; kingdom Metazoa; phylum Chordata; class Mammalia; order Carnivora; family Felidae; genus Leopardus; species Leopardus geoffroyi. The sequence continues at coordinate 25,965,960 of NC_059341.1, forward strand.
TTCACCTGAAAGGAAAACTTAGCTAAAAAATAAACCACAAATGCATGATTAAACGTTGCACTCCTTACACCTAAAACAGGAATCACACTATTGCCATGAAGATTATAAAATGAGTCTCAAAATAAAAGACAAATATTCCACAGCGAATGAAAATTGCTGGCAAAATTCCTGTATGGAATGACTGCTGGACATACAAAGTGTCTGCACAATTCCACGAGATACAGAACATTCAGCAACTTGTTTACCCAGCATTTGTGTAAAGACTACAATGTAATCACAACAAGATGATACGTTAACGCTAACAACCACAGCAGAGCAAATAGAGAATTTGTATGGTGTCCCCCCTGCACATGGTCTAGTCTGACTTACCTGCTTCTTTGTGTACAAACTTTTAACTGTCTCTAATTAACAGTATTTGTTGCAGCTGACTTTGTAATAAATAAAGCCGCTCATTTGAAAAACTTAAAAATAAAACAGATTCTTGGACTTTTGGTAACAGGAGAGCATGCAATTTGGAAGAGTAACTGCTATCGTGTAGCATGCTAGTGGGCATTGACCTCAGGAGAAAACTATTAATAGGACAGAAGCAGAGACACTCCCTGTTCCTGTAAGAGCCAATGTGAGAAAATACCGCTCAGTGACTTTTCCGTTTATCACTGAAAAGCCCATACTACATGAAAAAGACTTTTTCACTTCATTCATAAATACTTCATGAGCAGTAACAAGGATGAGAATTAAGGGTATGGATTCAGTTTAAGGAGCACATGCTGTGTGTACTATCACACACACAAAAAGGACCCAAATGCTAATTCGTACACTGTGTTTCGTTCACATGGAACATGAGCAGTCAACCACACGCCTAATGATCTTGATTTGCTGTGGAAGAGAACTGTAAAAATATAAATATGGTCAATTCAAAACTGCAGAATATACTTCATTTTGGAAACGAAAGTTAAAGACCATGATGGCTTTTCCATGATGGAATATACACACTGGCAAAGAGGAAAAATAACCACATTCATCTTTTAAATGAAAGATGAAAACAAAAACATTTTTAGGACACTGGCAAGGCCAACAAAGTCCATTTTGGTTATTTCAAAGGGCTTCTGGTGGTGGTATATTGCAATGATATATTCAAAATCTTTCGTAACTTGACTCTATCCCTTTAAGGATCAAACATCATGATTTAGATGTTGGAAATAAGGTTAATCAGATTTCCTAACAAGACTAACCTACGGTATAAACAATTTGAATGTTGGTCGAAAATTTTTTAAAAGAACTAAATAGAACTTCTTATAACAAAATATGTATATGTATTACCAAGTTAAACCTTAATGAAGGCATGTAAGAAATCAGATATAGTTCCACAAATTTATGAAAATGGACAAAAAGACATTTTACACACACACACACACACACACGAATACTATACTACTCAGCCATAAAAAAATAAAAAAATAAAAAGCTAGCCATTTGCAACTTGTATGAACCTTAAGGATATTAGGCTAAGTGAAAGAAGGCAGACAGAAAAAGACAACTATCTTATGATTTCACTTATTTGGAATCTAAGAACCAAACAAACAAAAGTCATAGATACGGAGAATACACTGGTGGTTGCCAGAAGGGAAGAGGGTGGGGGGGGGGGGGGCAAGGGGTGAAATGACTTAAGGGGATCAAGAGGTACAAACTTCCAATTATAAAAGGAAGTCATGTACAGCATGGTGACATTAGTCAATAATAATGTATTGAAAATTTGAAAGTTGCTTTAAGAAAGTAAATCTTAAAAGTTCTCATTACAAAAAAAAAATTCTGTGACTCTGAATGGAGAGAGATGTTAACAAGACTCAATGTGCTGCTTGCTTGGCAATATATACAAATGTCAAATCATGTTGTACACCTGAAACTGATAGGCCACATATCAAACATCCTTTAATATAATGAAAAAATGAAGGCAAATAAAACATGTTATGATACATTAAAAGAGAGAGTTTGAAGGCCAAAACCTTTATTTAATATAGGAGACTCTAAGTTGTTTGTTTTTTTTTTAAACAGGTGAAAAATCATCTTGGGTGAGAAGGCGGAGTTGTGAGATGGAGATTAGAACAAACAAATGGTAATATGGGAGGAACCCTAAATGAATATTGATAATATAAAGCGAAATAATGAGGTCTTCAAGGTTGTGGGGGGTTTTTTAGAGAGAATTAAAATACATGACATAATAGCACTGAACTTGGGAGGGAAGTATACAAGGTAAAAGTGCTCTAAGACCCCCGGATTTTTCAGGATGGTAATAAAGGTCCAGATTAAGACAGGATCTTATAATGAAGGATGCATGCTGTAATTTCTAAGGTAGTCACTAAAAGAACAGAAAGATAATGTATTAATTTCAAAACTGTGAAAAGGGAAAACCAAAATGAAAAAGGAAAACCCTAATCAATCCAAAAGAAAACACAAGAGAAAAAGAAACTTAGAAAAATTAGGATTAAAAAAACACAATATAGGTTAAGATTTTAAACTTTAAAAATCAGACATTATAACTAACTGAAGATTCTCCAGTTAGAAGCAAAGCCTGTCCAACTTATTACCTCAGAAAGCTCCAACTCTAATTCACAAAAGCTGTAAGACTGCGGGAATAGAGAGAGGGTCACAGTAAAAGGATAGAAAAAGATGTATCATGCAAACGTTAACAGAAAAAAATATTTACTTTAAGATAAAATGTATTAAAAAGGCTTAATTTACCTGCAAAATAACAAATTTGTATTTAATAATAAATTTAAATATTATACAAAATTAAATACATACAACAAAAACTGAACAGGACTACAAAAACACAGTCATAAAGGGAAACTTTTTAACATACTTCTGTTGATAACTGAGAAAAGAAACAACAAATCAGTAAAAATACAGACGATTTGAGTAACTTAATTAAAAACCTTATCTGTACGCTTATATAGAAGACTAAACTCAATGACTGCAGAATATACCTTCTTTTTAGACACAGAACTCTTACAGAAATTGACCATACAGCTGGCCATAAAGTCTAAACAAGTTCAAAGGACTGAAATAATGGAAATTAAGTTTTCTGACCACAAAGCCATTAAGAAGAAATCAGGAACAAAAGATAAATTTAAAAAATTCTTATTTGTATACTTCAGAAAATTCTAAATAACCAATTACAAAATAATTCTAAGGTAATAAAACCAGTACCTAGGGAGAAACAGCCTTAAATGTTAACATTTGGCAAAGAAGAAGGTTAAAATTTATGAACAAATGTTCATAACTAGAAAAAGAATAAGTCAGTGAAATAAAAACTAATATACAATGAAGAAAATTCATAAGGCCAAAAGTTATATATCTAAAAAGACTAATAAAATTGACAAAACTCTGGCAATATGAAGGAAAGAGAAGAAAAGACCATAATTACCAATACCAGGACCAAAAAGAAAAAAAAAAACAAAACACTAATATAGAAACCACACACATAAAATAAAATTATGAGCAACTTTTTCAGATATTTGAAAATTTAGGTGAAATGGACCAAGTCTTAGAAAAATATAAACTAACTCAAGGATAAAGAGAAAACCTAAACATTCTTGTAATCTTTAAAATAATTACCAATATTCTTATCAGAAAGAAAATGTCCAAGCCCAGATAACCTAACAGGTAAATTCCACTAAAGTAAAAACTAATTTCAGTCTTTCACAAACTTGTCCACAGAAGAGTAAAGACTTTTCCCACCTCACTACATGAGGCTAACATGATATTGTTAAAATGACAAAACAAAATTACAGGCTAAAGTCATTCATAAACACATAAAGTTATAAATAAAATATGAGCAAACTAAATCCAGCAGATTATATGAACAAATTGGGTTTATCTCTAAAATACAAGTTGGTTTAATAGTCAAATATCAATGAAATTTGCTGTGTTGAGATTCACAGGACACAGATGATCGTTACAATACATACATAACAAGCACTTGACAAAATTCAATGGCTAGTCATTAAAAAAATCATTTTGCAAACTAAGAATAAATGGAAGCTTCCTTAATCCAGTAAAGGGCATATATGAAAAAATCTAGAGCAAATATGACAAAGAAGAAATGCTGAAGTAATTTCTTTTGAGACCCAGAACTAAAAGCAAAGATGTTCACCACCACCACTGTGATCCGACATTGTAACAAAGGTTCCAGAAGTAGCACAGCAAGCAAAGGCAAGCACAGTCTTTACTATGCCATGGTGGGCCAACTGGATACCCACATGGGAAAAATTAATATGGAGCCTTCACACCTTACAAACAAAACTCTGCAATACCAAAATCAAAACGGAAACTGAAAAGGGAATAACTTTTTGATGGTAAGTTAAGGAAATAGTTCATGAATACAATTCAGCAATCGTTAACCTAAAGGAAAATGGTGCTCGACTGATTGGAAATTAATGACTTCTGCACATAGAACAGGGGAGGAAAGCGCAAAAATGAGAAGACTAGTCATAGAACGAGAGAAGGTGCTTGTAACACATATAACTAATCCAATTCATATGACATAATTCCACTTACAAAGTTCAACAAGCAAAATTAAACTATATGGCCTAGGGAGCTTACATAAATCATAAACTATGTTTTATATAGAGTGTAAAATTGCAACCTTTTGTTTTTTTGGGTTTTTTTTTTTTTTAATGTCCATCTCTAAGGAGGTTGAGGCGATTATGAAAAGAAGAAATACCCAGGCTGCTTTCAGGATGCTTGATTTCTTGAACCAGATGGTGATCACGTGGATGTTGGCATTGTAACCAGTTTTAGAACTATCTTATAAAAGTTTTATGTGTTTTTCTGTATATATATTTCTTATTATATGATTTTTGGAAAAAAACCATACTTAATGAATTTATGAAACTAAAACTAACATAGGTACTATGCACAAAAGGAATGATTTCATAAGATTAAAAAAAAGAACGGCACTATCAGAGGAATAAAAACAAGGTCAACTCTCTAGTTCATAAAAGTTGTTTCCCATGAGGTACAGGTTAATGACATGTACCTGGAACCGATTAATTTAAGTAAATGGATGGTGGCGCCCAGGTTTCTCACTGTTGGGGGTGGGAATTTACAAATAAGAAAGGGAAGAAGGCGAAAATGATCCATTTGCTAATTAGAGTTGGCAACATCTGTAAGAATTCACGTTTAGCTTAATATAGTTATAGCTGATTGCACACAAAAATGTTTATAATGATGTGTGTATCTACATGGGTTAGTGTACATGTATGTATTTCTTTGCTCTGACACATGAGAAGACCTGAAAGAAACAACACTCTGATAGCCATATGCAAACCACCACCCAGATCCTGGGTTCTAATCCCATTCCCCAGTAAAAGGCGGTAGGGTCTCCCTAGCGAAATAGTTGATTCCAGGACTGGAGCACTGTAAAATGAGCCTGGGACATCTTGTAGTGCCAAAAAGAAAGAAACAAGCAGGCCCACATTGACAGGAGAATATCAAAGGGGCCAAAGCTGGAATGACTGGAACAACAAAATAAATTTTGTATTGGATTATAACCCAAAATATCAATAAATATCCATGAGTCCATACTGATACGAAAAAACAAATAGGAGAAAAAAGACAAACTATTCCAAATATTTTATATAGAAACTTTAGCCTAAAGGAGGGAGAACATAACACACAGTGTAGACTGCACAGTATGGTACAGTGTGGAAAGAATGGAAAAAGAGAATAATGTTACAGTGGAGAAATCTGACAAATACTACTTTAGCCAGTTGACCAACATCAATAGTCATAAATCAGGTTGAGAGTATGTACCCTTGATATGATAGCAATGGCACTTAAATCGACAAATTCTAACAGAGGGGAATTCTATAGCATACCTGACTACAACTCCTAAGAACTGTCAGGGTCACCAAAGACAAAAAAAAAAAAAAAAAGTCTGAAAAACCCTCATAGCCAAGAGGAGCCAAATGAGACCATGACAATCAAATGTAATGGGAGATCCTGAAGCAAAAAAAAAAACAAACAAACAAACAAAAAAAGACATTAGGGGAAAACAAAGAAAATCTGAATAAAGTATAGATTTTAGTTAATAATAGGGTTTCAATATTGATTCACTAATTGAAGTGAACGTGCCAAACTAAGGTAAGATGTTAATCAGGGAAACAAGGTATAAGGTATACTGGAACTCTCAGTATTATCTTCATAATCTCTGCAAATCTAAAAAATAAAGTCCATTGAAATTTAAAAAAAAACAAAAAACAAAAAACAAGAAAGAAAATCCAGAACATATATTGGTGAACAATGGAGGATATATTACAAATTGATGTCAAAAGAATGGACTACTGAATAAGTTATTTGGGGACCACTGGTTGTTCATGTGGGAAATAAAATTAGACAATTATTATTTCACTCCATATAAATTACAGTTGGACTAAAATTCCAAATGTATACAAACAAACTGTGTTAATCATTGGAAAAAAAATCTTAGAGAATATCTTCATGACCTTGCAGTAGGTAGGAAAGCACAAGGAAAAAAAAAAAAAAAGCATTAACCATACAGAAAAGATTGATTTGCCCACATAAAAGTTTTCAACTTCAATAAAAGAAATACTATTTAAGAAAAAAAGGACAAATGGCTGACCAGAAAAAAATGGCATTCAACCTAAAATGTCCCATAATATACAAAATACAAATAAAAGAAATTCTGTAAAAACATGAAAAAATGGTAACCGATAGAAAAAACGGGAAAGGATGTGAATTGACAAATCAGAGGAATAAATGGCCGTTAAACGAATGGAAATCTGCTCAATATCAGGAGTAATGCACATTCAACACTTGAGATACCATGTTTTATCCATCAAATGGGCAAAAATTATCAAGGCTTATGATATCGAAGCTCGACAAGAATATGGGGGAAAGAATCCCCAATGTACTGTCCATGGGATCATTAAGTGCCTTAACCACTCTGGAGGACAATTTGATAACATCCATTAAATACTCACATCTTTTTTCCCAAAATATTATAAAAGAAGCAAAACCAGGGTTTTCATCAACAGAAGTATGGTTCATTACACTGTGATACTACAGAAAAGTATGCCTTAGTTTAAAAGAATGAGGTAGATACATAAATGGTTGTATAGATAGATAGGTCATATATATATATATATATACACACACACACACACACACACACAAACACACACACACGTATATATATATACATACACACACGTATATACACACACACGTATATACACACATATATATACACACATATATATACATATACGTGTGTATATATATATACATCGTATACATATATATATACACACACATATGTGTATGTATACATACGTGTGTGTGTGTGTGTGTATATATATATATATATATATATATATATATACGTATGTATACATATACAAACACACACACACACACACCCTGTGGAATTCCAGCTCTGAGATCTTACTTGATATAGGAAAAAAGGTTCTAGAACAATCCACAGAGTAGAACAGAATCTGATTAAAAAGGAACAAAGACATAAAACAACACACTTATGTACATCCGTGTGTAAGTGTTTAATGTATACAACATTCTTGAAGGATACTCATCAAATGAGAAAGAAAATGAGACTGGGGCAGAGAATGGGTGGGTAATTAAGAATTCCTTTCTTTTTTTATCTATGCATCTTTGACAACGACGATGTTTTATATATTACCTGTGTAATTGCATTTTTTTCCCTTGGTGAAATCAGTAGAAAGGGGGAGAGGGAGAAGTGGTATAAGCTTTACACTGAAAGTATAGTCCCACACGAGGACTATGTGCATCAGGGGCCGCTGGGAGCCACTCCCCTGCCACCCGAGCTTCTGCTTCCGCCCTTCGGTTACGCTCTCTAGCTCTGTACCCAGGAGAGGACGTTGCTAAGCAAACCTGCTTAGGTTAAAAATGACCCCTGACTGGCAAACTGCATCTGGTCTACAAGGGACTAGAAGGGAACCATAAGCATCTGATGCGTGCACCATACTTTGGAACTTCCCTGAATGCAGTGACTCTTGGAGCAGGTCTTCTCTGCTGGACTCAAGCCTTGTTGGGCATACAGGTCAAAAAATATCACAAAGCCAGGTGTGAATGACACAGGCACTTTAGATCCGCATCAAGGGAGCCAGCTACGTGTGGAAAAGTCCTTTTTAAATTCTGAATAGCCTCTGCTATTTTCATGACTGACCCTTCAACTGCCCCATAAACTATAAATACTCCATTTTAATCATTCCTTAAGAAAGATGTAAGCAACAATATTTTGCATTCAATTAAACTAAGGCATTTTTGGCAAACAGCAAGGCATGAAACTTATTCATTACATAACTGTAGTAAATTTATGGCTCAAATAAATTTTATCTATAATTTCCCAAACCACTATGGAAAGTTAAATCATTCATTTTATATAGTAGAACACAATGTGGGACTTTATAAAAACTAAAACGAAGAAAAAAAAATTTTTCCAAAGGAGCTGGCTTCCAAGTTAATGTCTTGAGAAAAAAAGATTTTCAGGTATTTAAACATCAAAATTACTTCCTCAGAAAAACTAACCCTCAGTGTAAATTACAGTGGAAAAAAATCATTACTGATGGATAAAGATGAGACAAAACTTGCCAAAGCCTAAGGATGGATATGCTTGAAATAGCAAGAATGATATTTCCAAATTTGTGATTCAGCTTTGTGAAAATCATGGTACCAGTCACTGCCCACACTGAGACCACTATCTCAGCTGCTTACGGAACGGCAGTGATGGAACCAAATTCAGTACAGACAGTGCAACACATGAGACGTTCTTTTTAGTCACATACCATGCCATTTCTTTTGAGAGGTCTTAAAAGTACAAGGCATAGCTCCCCCACCCCACTCACATTCTGTTTTAACAGTTCTGGGGGGCACCTGCGTGGCTCAGTCCATTAAGCGTCCGACTCTTAATTTCGGCTCAGGTCATGATCCCCGAGTCTTGGGATTGGCCATGCAGCCTGCTTAAAATACTCTCTCCCTCTCCCCCCAAAAAAAAGTTCTGGGAAGGGTTCATGAATCTACATTTTTAACAAGTGCTGATTCTCAGACCTATAAATACAGAGAACAAACTGATGGTTTCCAGAGGGGAAGTGGGTAGAGGGTGGGCAAAATGGACGAAGGGTAGTGGAGACACAGGCTTCTAGTTAAGGAATGAGTAAGTCACGGGAATAAAAGACACCGCATAGGAATATAGTCAATGATACTATATGGTGTCACTGTATGGTGACAGATGGCAGCTATACTTGTAGTCAGTGGACACAGCTTAACATATAGAGAAGCTGAATCACTGTATTGTAAAGCTGGAACTAATGTAACATCGTATGTCAAGCATACTCTGAAAACTTTTTTTAATTAAAACCAAAGAGTGCTGATTCCGGGGAACCTCAGAACAGGACCTCAAAGGGGCACTGACCTCCTTCACCCGCCTCCTGAAACAGGTCGGAAGGAAGAGGACTTTACACATACATGTGGTTTTTTTCTTTCTTGGAACTCTTTATTCTAAGTATCACTAAATCTTACAACGGATAGTAAGGTGAAATATGCTTGTTTTAACTGAATCCCTTAATGACATATCAACTTCAGGATAGTTGGTTGCCACCCCCCACCCCCTCCGGTGACAGGAAGAAAGAAAACGCAAGAATGGGGTAGGGACAATATTGTATTTCTTAAAGGAAAACAGTGCCAGGTCTGAAGGTTATTAAACCTGAGTGAAGAGTACCACGAGTATCATGGGATTTGCCATACTTTATTGCATGCTTAAAATATTCGCTTGTTTTTTTTAAAGAAATTTAAATGCATGGCATTATCATAAAGGGGAAGACCATATAAGAGCATCAGCATAAGCCATCGCTACCAGGAGAAAGCAGTGTTCAGTCAAGGTCCTCTGACGACGTTTACCTTGGAAGGAGGCATCCTAGTTGCTTTTGTGCCCCTCTTGCTGGTTACGGAAAAACAGGCATGATCTGTTCACACTTACGGAAAGCAATGCTGTTTTTCACTGCGAACAAGAAAATGCAAGGACGGAAGGAAAACCGACCCTCTTGGTTCACATACCTGTGTCACTACCGGATCCTGTTGACAACGCCGGCATGATGCAAGCCGCAGGCTGGGACAACGCACACCAAACGCTCTCCACTTAGAAAGCCACAGGGGAGTCCAGGTCCGTGGCCAACAGCCACGCTGTCGACCAAGATTTATCGTGCAGGCCGTTTCTAAAAAGAGAAGAAACGCTTTAAAAATAATAATAATAGGGGAGACTACCAAACTACGACATTCTGCAACTAACTCAAAATTCTTATTCCAACACACTTACCAGAAAGATCAGATCTTCCAAAGTTTACACGTCTCCGCTACGTGTAAATATTAAGTGCGGGAGTTTTTTATCTTGATGGGAGGTTTCTAATTAAAACCGTTAAAGTTCCTCATACATGTATCAAGGCTTCCTTAAAGATTTTCACAGTTGGAGCGCTGAATGCACAGACTGAGAACTTAAAGATTTTTACGCCAATGCTATCCTAAAATCCTTTGCCTCTATTATTGCGATCCCACGCTATCTTCCTAATGCAGAACAGAGACTCTGTAGACTGTCAACAACTTATAAGTAATTGTAATTTTTTCAACAGCTCGTCCTAATAAGACAACTCCAGAGTTCTCTGCCTGAAAGCTGCGAAATCACCCTGAAAAACTACTAGAATTGACGATGTTAGAGATTCACAGAAGTGTTAGTAATCTCAACGAAACCTACCAATCCGAGCTAACGTATGAAAGTAAATTCTTTTAGTAAAAACTAAGCTTTGATGCACCTTTGAAAAATATCCATTTTTTTTTCAAAAGCTGTTTTCACCAAGGTTTATCCTGAAATAATTAGCAAGGCGCTATTGAATAGGAGCTAAAGAGCAAGGACTCCAGAGTTTGACTTGACCTTTCATTCGGCTGAGTCTGTGATCTTGGACAAGTTATTGAATCTTATTGAGCCCTAATTTCCTTACATACAAACGGAGAGAACAGCACTTCAGGACTGTTTGATAATTATACACACTAAGGCTCGCAACACAGCATCTGGCACATAACAAGCAAACAAGAAACGCTGGCCGTTATAACTGGAGTTGTTTAGCTCAAGCAGTAAGATTATAAAATGCAAACATAAAAGAAAGTAGCAAGATTAAAATTTACGTTGGCCTGACACCCGGGAGAAGGCCATGTGGTTTAAATTTAGACCGCGGCTGCCTAATCACGGAAAAATACACTACATTTACACTTTTTAGAAATCAGAAGACCCACACAATGCGTTTAGGTCCATTTTTTAGTGCATTTTCCCCAGTTCTCTATAAAGCAAAGTCGGTAATTTAAAAGCATATTTTAACATATATTAACAAGAAAAACAGATATTGTAAACACTCGAAAAACTGGCTCACTTCAATTCATAAAGCCTTTAAGTTGCTGATTCATATTACAGAGTAAGGAAAAATGAACTTGCCAAACTTCACTTGAAAAAGTCCAAACTGTAAAATTCTATTAAGACCTTCTAAATTAGCTATTTAATTATCAAAGTGAACTTTAGTATGAAAAAACTCACCAGACTCTCTTGAACCAGACTATCTGTTGGAACGGCCTGCATTTTGTTTTGTATTAGGAAGGCTGGCAAAGTTAAAATATGCAGACGTATCCATACAGAGAAGACTATTAATTAAAAATGTAAGAGCAGTTATTTTCAATACCAAATGAAAATATAAATCACTAAGCTAAAAATAAGAGAAAAAGACTTAAGTGTCACTAACGCCCACCCATGAGGCTGTTTTCCCCAATAATTTTAAAACGTAACTCTGCTTTTGCTTTCATAAATGATTCTAAACAATCAGGATTAAAATTCAGCTACATACAAGTGTTGGTTAATTGGAACTCAAAGTAAGAAAAAAAAAAAAAAAAACAGACCATAATTTCAAGAAAGCATTCAATAAGACTTCTCTGTTTTGCTGAGAAAAAAGGAGGAAACGGCTGAAATTTGGAAAGTGTAGGCACACACCTTTCTCCCATTAAGGCAATATGTACACGTATGTGGGTAGACAGCTATCACGTGTGTGTGTGTGTAGATAACTTAAGCTCTTTATGCCATAAGTCATAATTTCAATAGTACAGATTGTTTTAACTATAGAAATATATATACGATACAGTTTATACCCTGCAAACTACCACATTCCTCACACCTTAGAGAACTTACAATGCTTCACTTTTATAAATCGTCAACACTGTATAATAAGTGATCTTCTGCTTATATCAAACATTCTAGCAATACTAACACAACCTCACATTCCCACATCAAAACACCCTTCTGAGTTGATGCTGCTGGACATATAAAGCCACTTATGAAAGGCCTTAGCATTTCGCATTTTTTATTTCATAATGAACACTTGCGGTTAAATTTTTCCAAAGCCGTATCACCTAAGAAATATACACTACAAAGTAATTATCTTCTCAGAACATATGTAAGTATATTAATAAAAAATAAATGGCTTGATAAAATCCCAACCAGTAAAATGCTTACTATTTTGTGGAATGAAGCAGAGTTGCTGGGTTTAACTTTCAAACTGAGCTCAATTTCTCTAGTAATCATGTTATTTTCTTTGGCTAAATTTATTGAAAATACTTTGGAATTTGTCAGAACCCAGTCATAATTATTACTGACTGTTGTATGGAATCGATTTACTACAACACAAAAATACCAGCTGTTACAGTATGTCCTGAGAGGGATTACCGAATATTCTTAAATTGAAGTTCAATCCATCTTTCCATAAAAGAGAGAGAGACCCAAACGCCAGGAACCTAACAGCGGTATCAAGTGCACCTGAAGCATTTACAATACCCAATAGAACTATTACAACCCTCCTTTAAAAAGGCTTATTTTTGAAATTTCATTATTCCAGTTGTACCTTGCTTCTATATATCACACAGTATCAGGTTCTTCTGGCATCGATCATGTGGAAACAGTGAAATACGTGAAGGTCTATGAGCTTACAATGTTCAATTTCTACTGGCCCCGGGCAACCCTTAGGGCTCCCGTAGCACTCGTGACACCTAATGGTAGACCGTGGAAGTGCAAGTGTTTGTCGCTGAAAGTTTTTTTTGTTTTCGTTTTTTTTTGTTGTTGTTGTTTTGTTTTGTTTTTTGTTTTTTTTTTTTTTTTTGGAGTTTTCAGTAAAGCAAGAATGGTCTTAATTGTACCTAGCGAAACAGTCACCTGCAAAAATTTTCATTAATATTCACATACACACTATTAGAGAAATACACACTCCTCCTGTGTGCCTCTTCCTCTCTATACTTCACTATACAACACGTCACTTCGGACACCAAGCGTGGTTTCCCACACATCAGGCAATTCTGCAACACGAGCTGAGCGTCCTACAGTTTAATTCAATTCTGACACTATCTACCTGGAGACAGCATCAGATCCCACAGGTTAAGGGCACCGTCCCACAAGACTGCCGCTACTCGCACCCCTCCCCCCACCCCCCCAACGTCAATCCCAATTCAGGCTGTCACCTGTGCTTCCGATGGATGAACTATAGACCGGAAGTTCCCGTAACCCCCTGCTCGGTTTTTATTCATTTGTGAGAGCCACCACTCAAAAACCTTTACTGACTAGATCACTGGCTTATTATGAAAGGGTACAACTCAGGAACAGCCAGATGGAGGAGACGCAAAGGGCAAGGTGTGTGCAGAGGAGAATGGAGCCTCCATGCCCTCTTCCTCTCGGATGCACCGACTCCCGGCGGGGTTTTTATGGAGACTTCATTTTATAGGCATGGTTGATTCAATCGGCCCGGCCCCTAGCCCTCCTCGCATCTCCAGGGGTAGGACTGCCGGGTTCCAACTCGCTAACCTACTCGAGGCTGGTCAGCTGGCAACCTGCCCCCATTCTCAGGAGCTTCCCTCGCACAAGTCACGGCATTATCATGATCTCAGGTGTGTCTGAAAGGGGCATGTCATCACTGACAAGATACGTTTATCACTCTTACCACCTGGGTTTAATTCCAAGGGTTTTTAGGAGCTCTGTGTGAAAACCAAATACACATTTCTTATTATAAATCACCATACTACACCTACCCAAGAAGTTTTTAGGCAGATGAGCAAGAAATCAAGCAGTGGACCTAGTTTCCAAACACATTTCCTCTCAACGGGGCAGAGTATTCAAGAACATGAAAACGTCTAATTAACTGTCATCATAAATAATTAATCATAGTAATATGCTACCATTGCTGGAGATTGCAACTGTACCCAGTCGTCCAGTAACTTCACCAGTTACAAATATTCCAAGTTGCACTTCCAAAATCTGAGAGAGCAATAAAATAGCACAGAGTAAACTTCTTCTAAAAAAAAAAAAAAAAATTTACATTGATGATTTTTTTAGACGCTCCATCTGAAAGATTTACTAGTTATATTGACCAGTACAAGCAGCCAACTGGTAACTGTTAACATTATTCAAAACCTCCTGAGTTAGAACTAAGAAAATAAAGGAGGCAACGTGTAGCTTAGTGGCATAGATCTGTTTATGTAAAATGGTATTTATGCCGTTTATACCAGCTGTTCTCCGCGTGCGGTCTGCAGACCCCCAGCGGTCTCCAGGACCCTCTCACAGGCATTCAGTAGGTCAAATTATTTTCACAGAAATTCTGAGATGCCATTTGCCTTTTGTGCTCCGTGCCCATCTTCACTGACAGCAAAAAGGAACGGTGGGCAATTCCACCAGCACCGAACCGAAACTGCCCATCCTTGTGCTCTTTAGTGCCAAGCACGCTCGTGAAAAAGGAAGAAAACAAAGACAAAGGGGGGGTTCGTTCTAGAATGCTCTTAATAAAGTAAAAAGTTCTTAATTAAATCACTAAATAATTGCCTCTTCAGTATCCATCTTTTTAACGTTCTGTGTGACGAAATGAGAAGTATGCAGAAAGCGAAGCTGCCTTAAAATGAAGTCATGTCTGTCTCAAAGAAAAACACCTGTGCAATGCTTTTTAGTAAACTATACTAGCCGTGTTTTTCATGAGAAACCATTTGTATTTGGAAAGACAACTGAAAGGCAAATTATTCAGCTAGTCCCCTTCGTCAGGCTCGAGTATTTGCTAAATATTGTCTGGCATATGAATGAAGGGAGTCTGGGACTCAAGAAACATTGACAGTGTGTGTTGCTAATGATAAAACATAAGCTTTCAAGCAATAAAAGTACAATTTTTCTTAATTTGAGAAAGAGTATGCACATGTACGTGAACAGGGGAGGGGCAGAGGAAGAGAATCTAGTGTTTATTTTAATGTTTATTTAATTTTTTTAATGTTTATTTTGAGACAGACAAGAGTGCACTTGAGCAGGGGAGGGGCAGAGAGAGGGGGAGAGAGAGAGAGAGGGAGAGAGGGAGGGAGGGAGAGAGAGGGAGAGGGAGAGGGGGAGGGGGAGAGGGGGACAGGGGGAGAGGGGGAGGGAGGGAGGGAGGGAGGGAGAATGAATCCCAAGCAGGCTCCACACTATCAGCACATAGCCTGTTGTGGGGCTCGATCTCACAAACTGTGAGATCATGACCAGGGCTGAAATCCAGAGTTGGACACTTAACCGACTGAGCCATCCATGTGTCCTGAGAGAGAATGAATCTTAAGCAGGCTCCATGCTCACTGCAGAGTCTGACATGGGGCTTGATCCCACAAACTCGGGATCATGACCTGAGGTGGAAATCAAGAGTCCGACACTCAACCTCCTGAACCACCCAGGCGCCCCCCAAAATAAAATTTTATAAAACTTGGTTCCACTACAGGCTGTCCTGTCCTCACTTTGCAAGGTACCAAGTTCACTGACAAATGCAAACATACTACAACCCAGCCCCCATTTTGCATAGTTCCAGTAGCTCCCCAATACCCAAAGGCTCTTCTGAGATCAATGGTGATATTGACAAATGTGATCTTTTTTCATGTTTATTATTTTTGAGAGAGAGACAGACAGACAGACAGACAGCAAGCGAGAGCGAGCATGAACGGGGAGGGGCAGAGAGAGATGGAGACACAGAATCCGAAGGGCTCCAGGCTCTGAGCTGTAAGCCCAGAGGCTGACATGGGGCTGGAACTCACGGACCACGAGATCATGACCTGAAGTCGGATACTTAACCGACTGAGCCACCCAGGCACCCCAACAAATGTGATTTTTTAAATCATGTCTACATGTGGATTGTGAACCAGTAGTTTTGAAAATATCAATACGTGGTATTAGAAAATCATGCGTGAATAGAAGATTCATTCAAAGTGCAAGACGGGGCAATGGATTTCCAAAGTTCCAATATGATAAGCTTATTCATATATTTTCAGATTCCACGTTGAAACTCCTTTTAATAAACAACCAGGCAATGAGTTTTGGGGTTGTACCATAGAATCTCCACAATTCACTGAACAGGCTATTAAAATACTCTCCCTTTTCCACCTACAGATCTGTGTGATTTTTTTTCATATCTTTCAACCAAAATACACAGCAACAAATTGAAAAATACACAGATATGGAAATAATAGTCTATTAATCCAGGTACCAGAGAAATTCCCAACTTACTAATGTTTTCCCTTTTGAGAAGCAAGTTATTTTTCATAAAAATGTTATTCATGTTAACACGTAACAAGTTTAATATTGCTATTTTTTTTTTAAGATTTTAAGTAATCTCTACACCCAATGTGGGACTTGAACTCACAACCCTGAGACCAAGAGTCACTCTACTGACTGAGCCAGCCAGGCACCCCTAATATTTATTTTTAAATGAACTGAAATAATTTTTTACTCAGATTTAATCTCCAATATGGTAAACAGCATATAATGCACATAAATAAAATTCTTTGAAGTCTTTAATAATTTTTAAGAGTGTAAAAAGGTCCAGGGGTGCCTAGGTGGCTCGGTTGGTTGAGCATCTGACTCTTCATTTTGGCTCAGGTTATGATCCCAGGGTCGTGCAATCAAGCCCCACGTTGGGCTCTGTGCTGAGCGTGAAGCCTGCTTGGGATTCTCTCTCTCTCCCTCTCTCCACCGTCTGCCCCTCTCTCCAGCTCATGCTCTCTCTAAACATAAAAACAAATTTTCAAAAAGAGTGTAAAAAGTTCACGGACCCTAAAAGTTGAGAACTGCTAATCTATGCCAGTGATAAGCAAACATTTCCTGCAAAAGGCAGACAGTGAATATTTTAGCCTTTGTGGTCCCTATAGTGTTGGTCTCAACACAGACAACACATAAATGAGTTTGGTATGACTTTGTTCCGGTGGTATTTTATTTCCAGAAACAGAGAGGAGCCGAGTTTGCTGACCATTATTCTATGCCATGACACCCTAATCTGCTAGTGACTTGAAGATCTAAAATTAGCATGCTTTCCAGTAACATTTTTTTTGGTAATTATTTAAATATTCAAAGGAAATGAGTTTTTTAAAACCACTTCCATTGTTTAATGCAGAAATGCATGCAAAATAACAGATACAGATTTGCAAACTAGACCGTTCCTAATCATACACAAAATCATATCTGAATTTCATCTATTCCAAGAATATTATAATCTGTCCGTACACATAGAAAATTAAGACTCATTTAAAACCGACAACCTGTTAGGGTGCTCTACATTAAGAAAATATGTTTTTTATGATCAAACACACACAAAAAATTCTAGCTCCAGGTAAAGGGAAAAAATATGAAAAATTAAAAACACCCTCCATTTTACAAACTCAGGAGGGTTCCATTGTTATATGACACAAGCTTCATATTATTTCCTTTCCATAAATACCTAAGCAACAGAAAAAGTAGAATCCCACTGAAAGAATCCTGTAAAACTTTAGACTGAAAAGAGGAGAAATGCTGCTTTAGAATCCCCAGGCCAAGACACCAGGTTGTAAGGCCACCAGGAAAGTCTACAAGGAGCACTGGCCCTGCTCGTCCAAAAGGGGCATTAAGCACATGACAGAGCTGACCCTGGTCAGGGGTCTTGGAGAGAAGGCACACACTGTCACACTCAATTCCTGCCCCCCCCCCACCGGAAGTACAGGTGTAATGCATGAACTGACACTCACAAGCAATGAGCTCCTTCCAGACTCTGCAAACCATCTACAGCAAATTAGTGCATCACGAGCCCAGTGTTTTCCCTCGGATCTTTCTCAAGTAAAACCGGCAGCATTTCTAGAGCTGTGCACATCCCCCACCTCTCACAACGGGACACTTTTTTTTCGATGACAGCTTTTTTTTCATTATGTTTATGCCCTACCATCCACCGCTAAAGAGTCGTGGATAATCTTCAAGAGTATACCATGAACCATAAATGACCCACTTTTTTTTTTCCTGTGTTTTAGCACTTTCCTCTAATGGTCAGGGCAGGGGAGAATGATAACTTCCTATTTTCCTTGACCAATTCTCAATTCCAGATCTATCCCATCCCAGCATTCCACCTGTTTTCTCTTAAGTCTTCTCTACGGGGAAAAAAAAACCAATCTTGTAGTTGTTTTCGATAATTAAGATACATCAGTATAATTTTCTATTTTTCTCGGGCTTAAATCACCTCACTAGATTCCCTTAAGGAAGGAAGCCATACCATCATGTGTCCTTAAAAACTGAAGCAGGGCACCTGGGTGGCTCAGTTGGTGAAGCATCCGACTTCAGCTCAGGTCATGATCTCACACTTCGTGATTTCAAACCCTACATCAGGCTGTGCTGATGGCTTGGAGCCTGGATTGGAGCCTGGAACCTGCTTCGGTTTCTGTGTCTCCCTCTCTCCCTGCCCCTCCTCCACTCACACTTTGTCTCTTTCTCTCTCAAAAATAAACATTAAATAAAAGACTGCATAATGAACCTTATTCAGAAGTACTTCTATACGTGACCGGTTCCATTTCTCCACGAACTCCCTCTCCCTGCAAGGTCAGAATAACCCCATGAGTTTACTTATAGGGAGAAAGCACCACCTAATGAGAGCACAGAGTTTGAAATGAGACAGACCTGCTCTGCCGTACTGACCCCTGGTCTTGGCCAGACTATTTAACGAAATGAGGTTAAATGCAATGACACAGTAAAACACCTGACAGCAGCCAATCAACGGATGACAGCTTTATTAACACTTTCGACTTCAATTTCATCTATTTCTCATTTCCTCTCATCTACCAAACTTTTAAAGGTCCTATAATAAAAAGAATACAGGCTTTGGTGAGAGACCGGTCTCTTGATTCTACCACGTACTACATGCACAGCTTACAAGGTATGAGATCTTGGGAAACCAGTAAAATACCAATTTAAGTTATATATATGTTTGTATATAAGCATATATAAAGTATAACTATATATATGTATATATATAGTGACATTAAGTGCATACAACTTCCCAGACATTAGATTAAAAACTCAACATGTACTATTTCATTTAATTCTTACAATGATCCTCTAATGTAAGCACTATTATTTTACAGAGGAGGAAACTGAATTTTAAGCAACTTGCCCTAAGCCCACAGCTGGAAAGAATTCTAATGTCAGTATGTATGGATCTAAGGTCCATACTGCCCATCACCCTACACAACGCTGCCCCTTAACTCTCTTATTTAACCGCTCCCATTCAGTTTTCTCAGCTATCAAACAGAAATACCATTTTTGACTCACTCAACTTTGGGGGTTGAAACAATGTATCTAAGGCATGAGAAACACACTAGATGCTCAAATATTAGCTCCCTCCTTCCCACAACCTTTCCTTTAATACCCTTATTTTTATGTTATGCTGTTTATTTATAAATAAGAAAATTCATTTCATGTCCACATTCTCTAGCTTGCTCGTCAGTCCCCTGATCATGCCTTCTCGGACTGACCACCCAAAACCTCCAGTCAGTTCAGAAAACAATATTCCCAGCCTTCAATCCATTGATTTTGAACACTTAGGGCGACACCACATCTACAAACCTCATACCCTATTTATAGCCACAGATATTTCCAGAAATCTACTGTCACATTTTGCAAGGCGGCTAAGGATATTGTTCTTCTCTGTTCTATACAGTAAATAACCGAATATGTTAGAAGCTCAAGAACATGATTCAGACTCTACTGAATCTTTCTTATTAACAAAATGTCGCCACAGCGCTGTCTACAATTCCTAGTAATTTCAAAATTACATGAAAAGCCTAAAAATAAATCATCCAACAAAACAAGCCTTATTAAAATTATATATCACTTCCTATTTAAATTAACATGCACAAAAATAGAATAAACCTATGTTTACTAAAGAGCTACATTTAACATCAAATTATAAATTACCAAAAATCTAGCCCTTTAGCAATAAAGCCTCTAATAGTAACACAGTCTCGATTATCTGTACAGGTATGGTATAACAGGTAAAATACCCTAACAATGACAGGAGTTAAAAACCAAATGTACACAGGAACTGACATCAGCAAGATGGTGGAATAGAAAACCCCAGGTCCTTGGGGCGCCTGGGTGGCGCAGTCGGTTAAGCGTCCGACTTCAGCCAGGTCACGATCTCACGGTCCGTTAGTTCGAGCCCCGCGTCAGGCTCTGGGCTGATGGCTCAGAGCCTGGAGCCTGTTTCCGATTCTGTGTGTCCCTCTCTCTCTGCCCCTCCCCCGTTCATGCTCTGTCTCTCTCTGTCCCAAAAATAAATAAACGTTGAAAAAAAAAATTAAAAAAAAAAAAAAAAAAGAAAGAAAACCCCAGGTCCTTGTTCCCTTGGGAGAAACTTGACAACAATATAAAGACCTTTAACAATCTATTTTAAACTGATAACTTTAATTGTATACAAAAATTCTACTCCTTTACGTCTCTGTCCCCCCTTCCCCACTATATGTTATTGAGGTCACAAATTGCATCTTTCTATTTTGTGTGTCTTTTAACATAGATTTATACTTTAATGCTTTTGCCTTTTAAATTCTACAAAAGAATTCCAAGTGATTTATGCACCAACATTACAATACCATAGGATTCTATATTTGCCCAGATACTACCAGAGAGCTTTATATTTTCATATGGTTTTGTGTTGTTGTTTAGTGTCTTTTTTTTTTTTTTTTTTTTTCCTCCAGCTGACTCAGTTGGAAGAGCATGGAACTCTTGATCTCAGGGTCATGGAACTCTTGATCTCAAGGTCATCTCCACATTAGGTGGAGAGATTATTTAATTAAATAAAACTTAAAAAAAAATAAAATAGATTGTTAAAACCCAAAGATGTTTTATGTAATTCCCATAAAACCACAAAGAAAATATCTATAGAATATACACAGAAGCCAATGAAAAGGGAATCAAAGTGACTATAAAAGAAAAACTCATTAAAACATAAAGAAAAGGTAGTAATAAAGGAAAAGAGGGACAAAAAAGTTATAAGACACAGAGAAAACAAGAAAATGGGCATATAAACCCTCTTTTATCAGTAATCACTTTAAATGTAAATGGACTAAACTCTCTAATCAAAAGACGTAATAGCAGAATGACTGAATGGACTAAAAAAACAAGACCAACCATACATTGTCTACTAGAGACTCACTTTAATTTAGATCTAAGGACACACACAGGTTGAAAGTGAAAAGATGAGAAAAAGATATCCCAAGCAAATACTAACCAAAAGACAGCAGGGTGGCCATACTAAAAGACAAAATAGACTAAGTCAAAAACTGTAATGAAATACAGTCAGACAGTATATAATAATAAAAAGGTCAATTCATCAAGAAACTACGGCAGTTATAAATACCCCTGACAGCACAACTCCTAAATATATGAAGCAAACAGTGACAGAACTGACAGGTGAAAGAGACATCAACAGTAACAGACTTCAATGTCCTTCTTTCAATAGAAAAAACAACCAGACAGAAAATCAATGAGGGAAGAGAGGACTTGAACAATACTGTAGACCAAAAGCACCTTAAAATCCTATACAGAACACTCTCTTCAACAACAAAATACACATTTTTCTCAAGTACACATGGAACATTTTCCAGGACAGACCACATGTTAGACCACAAAACAAGTCTTACAAATTTAAGAAGTCTGAACTCATACCAAGTATCTTTTCTGACCTCAATGGAATGAAAGCAGAAATCAAAAACAGAAGGAAAAATAAAAATCCACAAATATGTGGAAATTAAGCAACACACTTAAATAACCAGTGGGCCAACATAATAAAGGCCATATATAAAAATTTCACAGCTAACATCATACTCAATAGTACAAGACTGAAAGCTTTTCCTCTAAGATGAACAAAGTATTGATGCCCACTCATGCTACTGCTATTCAACACAGCACTAGACGCCATAATCGCTTTGCAATTTGGCAAGAAAAGTAAATAAATAAAAGGCAGCATAATGATTAGGAAGGAAGAAGGAAAATTATCTCGGTTCACAGATGACATTATGTGATCTTATATACAGAAACCCCAAAAGATTCCACACAGACACAAATTATTAGTACTAAACAAATTCAGCAAAGTTGCAGGATACAAAAATCAACACACACACACACACACACACACACACAAATCAACTGACTTTTCAAACACAAACCACAAGCAACCCAAAAAGAAAATTAAGAAAATAATCACATTCATAATAGCATCAAAAAGAATGAGATACTCAGGAATAAATTCAACCAGAAAGGTTGAAAGACCTGTAAGATTGAAAAACTGCTGAAAGAAATTAAAGAAGATGCAAATAAACAGAAAGACATCTGTGTTCACTGATTGGAAAACTTAAGTGTTAAAATGTCCATCTCCCTGAACAATCTACACATCCATTACAATCCTTACCAAAAAAATCCTAATGACATTTTTGCAGAAATAGAAAAACTACCCTCAAATTCACATGGGATCTCAGAGAACTCTGAAAACCCAAAACAATACTGAGAAAGAAGAAAAAAGTTCAAGGCCTCACAAGTCCTGATTTCAAAACATATTACAAAGCTACAGTAATCAAAACAGTGTGGTACTGACATAAAGACAGACATACAGACCAATGAAACAGAATAGAGAACCCAGAAAAAAACTCTCAGGCATGTAGTCAAATGATCTTCAACCAAGGTGCCAGGACTATTCAACAGGGAAAGGACAATCTCTTCAACAAGTGTTGGCAAAACTGAATATCCACATGCAAAAAAAAATTATGTTGGACCCTTACCATACATCATATATAAAGCTAATGCAAAATAAAAACCTAAACATAAGACCTAAAATGAGAAAACGCTTAAAAACAAAACAGGGGAAAACCTTCATGACATTGAATCTGGTAATGATGTCTTGGATATGACACCAAAAGCACATGCAAGAAAGGTAAAAATAATGAATGGAACTACAGAAAACTTAAAAAACTTCTCAGAACCAAAGTAAACAACAGAGTGAAGAGACAACCTACAGAATGGAAAAAAATACTTGCAAATCATATATCTGGTAAGGGATTAATATCCAAAATATATCAAAAGCGCCTGAAACTCAAAAAAATAAATACATGAGCAAAGTACTTGAACAGACATTTCTTCAACAAGCACATGAAAAGATGTTCAACATCATTAAAGAGAGTGCAAATCAAAATCACAGAGATAACACTTCACACCCATTTACTAACAAAAAAAAAAAAAAAAAAAAAAAAAACACCTAGAAGATAACTATTGGGAATAATGTAGAGAAACTAAAACCCTGCACACTGTTGGTGGGAATTTATAATGGTGCAGCCACTATGGAAAACAGTATGAAAGGTCCTCAAAAAACTTACAATGGAATTACCACATGACCCAGCACAACCCCTTCTGTTTATATACCCAAAAGAATCGAAAGGAGGATCTCAAAGAGACATTTGCAAATCCATGTTCATTGCCGCGTTAACAATAGGCAAGAGGTTAAAGCAAATCAAATCCTCATCAAGAGATGAACAAAATGCGGCATACACACACACACACACACACACCCGAGTATTATTCACCTTAAAGAAGAAGGAAACCCTGTCATGTGCTACAATGTAAGTGAAACTTAAGGACATTATATTAAGTGAAATAAGCCAGACAGGAAAAGAAAACTACTGTGCGATGGCACTTATATAAGGTATCTAAAGTAGCCAAACTCTTAGAAACAGAAAATAGAATGGTGGTTGCTAGGGGATAGGAGAAATGGAGAGTTGTTTCATGTGTACAGAGTTTCAGTTTTGCCATATAAAAAGGTTCTGGAGATCTGTTACACAACAATGTCAAAATACTTACTACTCCTGAACTGTACACTTAAGAACAGTTAATAGGGTGAATTTTAGGTTATGCACTTTGTCACAACTAAAAAAAAAAAAAAAAAAAAAAAAAAAAGAGTGCAACACTTGAAGACAGGCTAAGGAAGAAATGAAATCACTGCAAACTAATAGTAGCCAGAACAGTTGCCCAATAACCCAAAGATTATTATCAGAGATGGAAAAGCTTAATTCTAGCAACAAGCAAATGGACGGAAGCAACATTTGCAAATACAAGCCAGCGTTCATAGCGGAGCCCGCATGGCAGTCTTGGAACTCAAGGCTGAAGCACACAAATCACTGTTGTAGTTAAACTCACAAACACTTTGTCAGACAGGAGGTACTAATACCAGAGGATCAGACTATAAATTGGGGCACAATAAACGGTTTTAAACATCCCTACCAATTATAAATGACAACCCAATTGCTATACCAAAGTAGATAATGTAGTGAACTTAATGACACTCGTTTATTTTTGGAATTTTTTTCTAACTGTGATTAGACAGTGGTGCCTACCCCACAATATTTCTGTGACCTCTCCCCTTCCAGGCACATGGGAAGAGAAGTGTGTTTCCCCATGCCCTCGAAGTTGAGGTCTTAGGACTTGCCTCGACTAATAAAAAGAAAGCATCAGGTCGGTCACTCCCAGGAAGACACAACACTTAGGAGCCATGGCGAGATTCTCGTATCTCCTCTTTCCCAAGCTGTCCAGTGTTCAACCGAATGGCACCTCCATCAGCTCAAGTACTGACAGAGAATGCCATGGAGCTGAGTGCCCCACCAACGTGTAAGGGACAGACAGCACGAGCAAGAAATGAACAGTTGTTGCTGTTGTTTGTCGCTAAAGCACAGCCTAACTCCTCCTGACATGTTGGTCATTTGCAAAAATCAATATATAATTTTTAAGTGATATAAATCATCCAGTCTAAGTACTTACATTGTTATTTGCTAGGTACTAATTAATACTGTGTGGCTGAAAAATAGTTCCCAAAAATATAGTCTGCTAAAAACCTCTGCAATGAACCCGGATATTTACAAATGTGATTTCATGTGTTTACTAACTTGACAACAGAAATCATGCAAATTGTCTAGTTTTGTTAGTTTCTCGGGCCCTAAAGTATAGCTATAAAAAATAAGCTTTCCAAAAACCAATTTTTATTTGTAAAATATTTATGATATCAATGTTGTTTTAAGTTTTGTTTTTGTTTTTTGTGTTTTTTTTGAGGGAGAGACAGTGTGAGCAGTGGAGGGGCAGAGAGAGAGAGGGAGGGAGAGAATCCCAAGCAGGAGATTCTGTCAGCACAGAACCCTATGGGGGAGCTTGATTTCACGAACTATGAGATCATGACCTGAGCTGAAATCAAGAGTTGGATGCTTAACCAACAGAGCCACCCATGTGCCTCTAAACGTTAATCATTATTTTCTAATTAGGGACAGCACAAAGGAGAGAAACTAAATGTAATACATAGCGGTTGTTCATGCACATTTACATATGTATTTTTTAAAGCTATCACAGATCATGACAGAAGAAAATATGCAATCCAAAAGCAATATTCACATATAATACAAACAACTTTATATTGTCCATGGTGGCCTGTCCCTACACTCTTAAAGGAAATCCTCATTTTCTTGCATAGGAGTTTATGTTCATAACATACTCATTTACTTTAACAGTTCCCAAAACTGAAAACAAACGGGAGTCAGTCCCTTAGAGCAGAATTCAAAACCCTATTCTTATGTTATACAGAAGAACAGTGAATGCTGTATTAACAAAAAGAGAATCTGTTTTGCATTGGCCGTTCACGTGTTACATGACAGAGAATCTCATGCTTGGAGCCTGTTATACCCAAGGGTAGCTTTGAGAGTATTTCATTGTTCATATACCTTTTAATGCTATTTTCTTCAACTCCATCAATATTTAGACTTCCTTAATATTAGTTCCTGGGATCTACTTTGTAAATCTCCCATTCGCATATCACAGCTCTGAAAAGGATTATTTTCATTTCCAGAGCGAAACAAATGAATGGAAAAGGGAAAAAGTTACCATTTCCAAAGTTTCGTGTGAAGATGGAACAAAAATTAAGTTGCCAAGAAAAGTAACATGCCAGTCATTGTTCAAAACCATGGGAAACGTGGACACAAGAGAACCTCTCAAGAGCTTTTGAGCCTTCGAGGGGACTCAGACACACTGTCTTACACCAACACGCTCTGGAAAGATACAACATGATAAGGAGAAAACTCACTTTGCAGTTTATCTACGCGAAGAAATCTTAGGACTGGAAGGGTCTGACTGAAAAGTCTGACTGAGGAGACAGTGTGTGCAGGGACAGAAAAAAAAAAATTAAATACCACATGGAAGCCAGCTGTCAGTCACCTCCTATGTACACATTCTTTTTTTTTTTTTTTTTTAATGTTTATTTTTGAGAGGGAGGAAGAAGGGGGGGGGGGGAGGCCGGGCACAGAGGATTCAATGCAGCTCTGCACCGACAGCACAAAGCCCAGTGTGGGGCTCAAACTCACGAACCATGAGATCATGAGCTGAGCTGAAATCAAAGTTGGACGCTTGATCGACTGAGCCACCCCGGCGCCCCTCCTATGCACACATTCTTGAGACAGACACACGGGAAACGGCAAATGGCACACTGTGCACATCGACATCGCTCAAGTGGTTCAAGTCTCACAGGTCTTTCCCCAAATGGCCTCTTAGCGGAGTCCCTTCCTAAAGTCTCCACCCCCCCCACTGCCCCCACCACTTAATGTTTCTTCTCAGTGCTTATCACACCCTGTGATGTAGATTTCATTTATCTTGTCTATCGTTCAGTCTTTCCTACTCTGACGTAAGCGACAAGAGGGCAGGGACTTTTATCTGTTGCTCACTATTGCTTACCGTTAATAGCTGGCTCCACAAACATTCATTGAAGGAATGAGCGTCTGGCATCTCTACCAATTATAGCTACGATAATATCATACGAGGTGTTCTGTGTGCCTTATCCCCTTCCCAGTCGTCCCGCCCAAAGGAGGAAGACTTCCTAATCTCACTGATCATAACGTAAAACACTTACTAGACCAAAGGTGTAGCATGCAAATTCCCCTACTAATTAAAGATACTTAAGGACTGGCCCCTATGTCCAGTGCCCTTTGGCATTTCCGGCTTCCTCCTCTCCCCACCGCCACCTATGCTGGCGCCAGTCAGCTTGTCTCCTTTTCACTCTCTGCATCACACGGGGGTTGAATCACACCCCTGCTCGATGCACACCTTTCTCACACAAACAAACATCCACCGATCTGGGCCTTCACACGGTTCAAGGGCCCGGCCCTTCTTCCTCCTTGTGGAGAAGGCTGGTCAGCCCCTCTATAATCACCTTTTTTTTCCCCTTCCATGGAGAAGCTTGGCATGGACCATTGCCTCAGCCAAGAACAATGCCCACTGTCTACTGTTGTATTTGAATTTTTTTTTTTCTGATTAAAAAGTTTTCTAAGTTTAAGTTTCCATTTAAAACGGAATAGCATGGACCATTTTTCCATCTCCTAAAAGTCTCAAAAAGAGAAGAGGAAAAATACTACAGAAACCACAAATTAGTCATGGTAAACCAAGCCTTTGTGCCTGTGTGGCACCTCTTACTAGATATAACAGAACGCATTATCTTTAACCCCTAAATCCTAAACTCTCCTGATTTTATCCCCTGAACATCTCTCCCCTGATGTCCTTATTTTGGAGAGATGCTTAAATATTTGGGGATGCAGAGCAATGAGATCTGCAACTTACTCTAAAATACTTCCATAGATAGGGCGGGGGGGGGGGCGCGGAGTCGCAGGAGAGGGCAAGGGAGATAGGAAGTGCAATGTGACACAATGTTACCAATTGTTGGCTCTAAGCTGGGCATATGAGTAGTGTACTGTTCTATCTTTTCTGTATGTTTGAAAGTTTTGTGATAAAAAGCTTTTTGCAAAAAAAAAAAAAAAAAAAAAAAACTTCCAAGTCCTATCCTAGAACTGGTCAGTCCCCACGTCAACCCCTCCCCTCCCGTACACTGCTGTCTGCATCATCTTTCTATGGCACCTAAATGATCACATTATTATTTGAAACAGAACTATCTGAAGACTCAAGGGCACTTTTTATGATACAGTTTAAATTCCCTAAAAGGATACGTGCCCCCTGTCTTTAACAGTTTCCTTCATTGCAAAAGGCACAGCAACACCCTCTCAAGTTTCCTATAAAGCTACCCACGGATCCCTGAACACGCCATGTTATTTCATGCCTCTGTGTAACTTGCTCACTCTAGTTCCTCCACTTGCTTCAAAATATGGGTTAAATTGTACGGAACTGCATGTTTGTCATCATGTGGCCTAATGTTGAGCAGCGTCAGCACAAAGGAGCATCATGAGGGACAAGACAGTCTACAGTACACATTTGTATCTGCTCTTACTCAAACTTGTAGATTATCGTTCAGCAATTCCTTTCGACATCAGCAGAGGGCGCCATCATTTCACTTTTAACAAGGAAAATTAAGGTCCTGCTAACAAAAGCAACTTGCATGACTTTATATGCAGCGTTAAAGCTCCAAAAAATATATTTTCCTAACAAAGAGGGAATTTGAAAATGAAAACATCCAGTGTCAATTTGAACAAATAGAGTTGTTTTGTTTTCAAAAGAAACGTCACTGAACCAACAATTTAAGTTGCAGGAATTTATCTTAAGAAATAATCACAGAAGTATGTAGTAATCTAAAAATACAATGAGAAAAGCTTCGAGTTGTTAATGACACTGTCTTCCCTGCAGAGTTATGGCTTCATTCACAATATCAACGTGGAATGGACTGTAAGGCATTGACCGATATTTTGACTTCAATCTATCCACACCAACGATGTGGGGTGGGGACCCTCTACTCCCCACCACACCACCTCTTTATTCAAACTTTTAAGATGTTTTATTTTTGGCCTTCTGGTCTGTACTTTCCTAAGCTAGTTCCTAGCCCACCTTTAGTTTTGGTTCTGCAGTTCCAGAAAGGTACTGATGACTAACAGTGACTACGTTTTAGACAGGACCATAGATATCAGATCTTCTGGTACTTTCAAAATTCATCTGCACCTTTTGTGAGTTAACGTGTATGTTGCTTATAGTTGTCATAATTTATCAAAATCATATAATCTACACAGTATTTTATCAGGCTACAATAGGGTATATACCAAACTATAAACATACTTTGATTGGGTTATCTTAAAATCAATTTCTACTTCTAAAATTCCAAATCTATCCATCTAGGTTTTATTCTGTGGTTTCACTCATTACCTTCGGGGACTCAAGTACACAAGGGCACGTCTTACTCAAGAGTATTCTGAAGCAGGCATCTCCCTGTATAAACTGTAATCATTGTTACAGTTCAGCCTCATCTGGAAGGATGGAGGTTGGGAATGAAAAAGAATGGAACCACCAGAGTACCCAGGAAGTTTATTAAGCTTTCTGGAAGATGTTAAACATCAGTTATTACTCAAGCCTGGGTCATCATACCAGGAAGCTGGCATCAGTTCTCATGCATACAGTCTCCCCATTAGGGTCCTCCACTTTTCCAGACAACTTGCTACTAGTCAGTCATTGTTCTCTTCAACAGGTAATAGGTAAAAAAATGCAAGAATTGTGTCTGTATGTCAAAAGCATCAGCAGGCAACCAGGTAAGACTGTCTTCCAAGTTGGCAAAACCATCTCTTACGGGTGAAAACTCAAGGGACACTTAGGACTATCTGAAATCTGAGCAGGCAGATGACATTACAAAGTGATTAATCTCCTGATCAGAAAAGTGACCGTTCCTGACACACCTGTCCAGCAGAAACCCCCATGCACCTGACAGCTATAAATGTATACTGATTCCTAAAAAGAGTCTCTTATTTGCATGTCTTTAAAGGTTAGACTAATTTTTATTATGTCTAGCAAAAGGAAAAAAAAAAAAAAACAAAAAAAACTAAGCTGAGAGGGAGAGATGTACTAAAACGCCGAGGAGAGCGGTCAGCTACAAATGGCGTAAGGGTTGCCGGAAAAAAGCTCATGTGGTTAGCCAGGTAAATGTAAAAAAGAAAAAGGGCCTATAAAAGACAAGGACTCCTACTTCTCTGCAGCCTAAGAAACTGGGCCAGACTAGAGGACTGGATTGATCTGAAAGAGGAAAACAAATAAATTCGTGCTACCACTATCTCAACATCAAGGAAACCTGTAAATATCATGTAGAAAATGGGTTTGCTAATTACTTCTCCTGACTACTGGGACAGGCCTCTCTCAAGACTTTCAGTGAAAAATTCTTCCTCCTTAATCTCTGCAACAGTTACACAAAGTGAACCAAGCAATGTGTCCACTTGATAGCTCCACACATCCTTTCCTAATTATTAAAAAGATACTCTTGCAAGGTCTATGTGAATTATCTTCAGTGCATTCTAATCTCTTTGGATTAAGACAATGACAATGTCTCAAGAAGATTCTTTTTACTCTCCCCTAAACCAACCTAAGAACATTTCTAAAACCATTAATTTCACCAACTAGCCAAGATTTCAAAGAGAAAAATCACAGCTGTCCAAGTTTCTTAGCAAGATTTTCTTAGCAAGAAAAATTTGCTAAGCTTGTCTTGTGGTTCAAGGGTTGCTTCTTTGCCCTAATCCGTGAAGAGTAATTTGCTATGGAGAGGAAAGAGTCAAGGAAAGGATTTGATAAAAGGTTACCGTTGGGAAAGCAGTGACATTATTGTAACAAATGTTTACATGAGCGAGGGATTACCTAAAACCATTGGGCTTCTGCTCCTAAATACTAATTTTGCAAGGCTATGACAAATATGACTAAATAAATTGGGACTGCATCTTCCTGAGTTAATCATTTGGTCCTACTTTTTTGAAACGCTATACCTTACGTAGTAAATAAAAAGACTAGAGATCATATTTAAAACCTACCAGACAGAATTAACCTTAGGAGCAATAAGAAGTACATAGATAGTCATAAAAGAGATCTACCCTGAAATGAAAACTTGGGCAGATTATATTAACTGAGTAATTGTGCTGCCTACACTCTAAGTAGTGCTTACAGCTGCAAGCAGAGGAATGGCTGAGAGAAAAAACAAGGTAAGACCTGCTGTCTTACTCATCGCCAGTTCACCGCTGGCTGTAAATCAAGGCAGCCTGCCCAAACACACAAACAACTTAATGACGACTTAAGGGAGAGCTGTTGAATCAATACAATCAGGAAACCCGCACAGAATTAAGGGAGAAACTGTTGAGGCCTCCCATGGAATTGCTATGTTGTATGGATCTGAAAATGATTAGAGAATGGGGGCATGAAGGGGGGGGGGGGAGGGTCCCAGCAGGAATCTGGGAATCAAATATGATACCTGAATTTGTTGTAAAATCGCAACTAGAAATAACTAAATTTTCAGCATTCCCTACCCCCCCATTATTCCCTAAATTTATACAGTCGTTCTAATACAGTCCACAGGTACTTTGGGGAGTAGGGAGAAGTACAGAAAAGGGATAGAAATGCATTTTTTTTAATGTTCATTTATTTTTGAGAGAGAGAGTGAGAGTCGGGGAGGGGCAGAGAGAGAGAGAGAGGAGGAGACAGAATCCATAGCAGGCTCCAGGCTCTGAGCCGTTAGCACAGAGCCCGACAAGAGGCTCAAACCCACGAATCAGGAGATCATGACCTGAGAGGAAGTCGGATGTTTAACCAACTGAGTCACCCAGGCGCCCCTAGGAATTTATTCTTTCTTAAGTCTATAAATTTATTATTGAAATACTTTCCTAGTCGATTCTATGAATTAACAAAATTCTAATCACAGAGCTCAAGGATCAGAGTATCCTGATCCAGAAAAATACAGGAGCACTCTCATATTTGTGGGTTAAGTAACTAGGAATATTTCTAATCGGTGGTAGCTATATCCAAAAAAAGTCTGTGGAGAAGCACTGGGAGAAGGAGAGGAGAGGGATGGTAAATATCACATTTAAGTTCAAGTATGTTACTTCTTTTAAGACTCTATATAAACTATATAGCCTATTGTATATAAACTATTCTATATAAACTATTCTTTGGACTTCAAGGAAGACCCTGAAAATGCTATCTGTACACAGTTGATTGTCTTGCTATGACTATCAGAAGCACACCTAACTAAAGGTCAGCTTAGCACACGAGGACCGTGAAAAGGGAGATTCTGGAATTCGGGACAATTGGGGAGAGCACGTGTAGACAAGGAAGAGGGAGGGCAGTGGTGGCTCACATGACAGGAAGGGGAGGTGAGGGACTGAAGAGGAATCAGGGGCACATATAATTCCTTCCAGATGACGACTGCAGGTGCTGTAGCTAAGCCATCAGGATTACTGTCTTCCAGGCTATTTCTGCCAATTCCATATACCCTAACGCCTCCCAGGTTTTCAGTCAGCTTAAAAGGAAAAGCGTATTAATTCTAAGGATTCTAATAACAGGCAAATATACCAGAGAAATATTCTTCAGCCTGGATTCTACTCCTAGGACTTTTCACTATATACATAATTTACATGTGTCTGAAAACACAGATGTACACGTAAAAGTAATCATCATTGGCGACCAAAAAAAAAAAAAAAAAAAAAGGTAATGATCTAAAATGTTCTTAAATCAGGCAATGGTTTAAAAACTGGGGGTGCCTGGGTGGCTCAGTCAGTTAAGCATCCAACTTCTGCTCAGGTCATGATCTCCTGGTTCATGAGTTCAAGCCCCGTTGTAGGGCTCTGTGCTGACAGCCTGGAGCCTGGAGCCTGCTTCGGATTCTGTGTCTCCCTCTCTCTCTGCCCCTGCACCACTCACATTCTGTGTGTGTGTCTCTCTCAAAAACAAACATTTAAAAATTTTTTTTAAAATGAATGAAAAGTGGAA
Source organism: Leopardus geoffroyi (assembly GCF_018350155.1). Taxonomy (NCBI): domain Eukaryota; kingdom Metazoa; phylum Chordata; class Mammalia; order Carnivora; family Felidae; genus Leopardus; species Leopardus geoffroyi. The sequence continues at coordinate 25,999,120 of NC_059341.1, forward strand.
TAGGGAGGAGAGTTGGAATACAAAATGGAGCTAAATTTTCAGACTGTTTGTTGTATTTTTTTAAATTTCACAAGTCCTTCATTCAAGTCTTACTTACCTAATTAAAAACAAAGAATTATGCATGTTAGGCAATTATTTTTTAAATCAAACGACAATCATGACCCATGATTTCATTACAGGTCTCAAAGCCTATTTAAACTATCATTGTACTTAACACATTTATATAAGCATCTGTGTGTCTTTCCCCTCCATTAAACTATAAATTCCTTAAGAACAAAGAAATAAATTACCTTCCACATTCCACGCACAGCAGTGCTCGTTAAGCATATACTGAGTGAACAACTAAATAAAAGTACATCTGACCTAAGGCTACACGTGTAACGACATAGGCATTTGGCTAAAGTCACCATTGTAAGTTCTCTGAGCTATGTCACCCTGACCAACAGAAAGGATAAAGATAGTTCTCAGAAACTGTATACTTTCATAAAGTTCCATAATCCCTTAGAAGATTCTAGGTTTCCTAGATCGAATTTATCCTTCACTAAGACTACCCACAGTAGATTAAAAATCAAATGACTCATCTGGAGAGTTAATTCCACTATGTAAAAGAAGCCAACACAGATCAGTGATACATGTCATGGCACAAATTGTGAGTATTATTATTTATCTGGTGCCTGGAAGGGAAACCAAGGCTTGGGTGATATAAATCAATTCTATTTCCCTTATATTCTATAATGATGATCAGGAAACAAAAATATTAGGGAATACTTAGTTAAATAAAGAATTTGTATGAAACTCCCAAAGAAAATCTTCTTAGATTTTTTTCATGAGAAATAGAAGCTTGTTTCTATGAATATAACTTTTTGTACGTCAGGTTCTGTACTTATACTGACCACATACTGACCAAGACACAGGATTTCTTCTAAATTCCTCATGGACCCCCATCAACAATAAACTTTATTCACACACTGTAATTAAACATTTTAAATCATTTTTATAATCATTCAACAATTTTAATAGGATTGCATATTTCCTATTTTTTCATAAATAAATGCACTTTGTGAGAATGCAAATAGACTTCAAATTCAATCAAACTTTTCATATTAGGTTTTTTAAATTAACGTTTTGCAAAGGCAAACTATGGAGACAGTAAAAGTCAGTGGTTTTCAAGAGGTAAGGGGGAGGAAGGCATAAATTAGCAGAAAACAGAATTTTTAGGGCAGTGACACTATTCCCTAGAATACCAAAATAGTGAATCCGTGTCATTATACATTTGTCCAAACCCACAGAGTGTGCAACACCAAGGGTGAACCCTAATATAAACTAGACTCTGGGGGCACCTGGGTAGCTTGGTCGGTTAAGCATCCGGCTTCGGCTCAGGTCATGATCTTGCGGTTTGTGGGTTCGAGACCCGTGTCGGGCTCTGTGCTGACAGCTCGGAGCCTGGAGCCTGCTTCGGATTCTGTGTCTCCCTCTCTCCCTGCCCCTCCCCCACTCAACTCACTCACTCTCTCTCTCTCTCTCAAAAATAAATATAAACATTAAAAAAACTGTAGACTCTGGGTGATAATCAGGTGACAGTGTGGGTTCGTCAGTGTAACAAATGTAGCACTCTGGTGGAATATATTAAAAATAAAGGAGATTACCCATGTGTGGGGCAGAGTGTGTGGGACAATCTCTGTACCTTTCACTCAAGTTTACTGTAAACCTAAAACTGCCCTGAAAAATAGTTTATTTTTCAGTTTATTTTTAAATTTTTTAAAATATTTCTTCTTCAAACAAGAATAAATGCTTTTTTAGTCATTCACCCTTTTGTAGTCAATGTTTACTGAACATCATTAGTGAAGACTTTTAATCTAACTTTTCCTGAGTTTAATTTTTACTTGGAATTATCAGTAAACATAATACATAATCTCTGCAGTTCTTGAAATTTTCTGTTAAGTTCAACTAGATGTTCCATCTTTAACTTAATAATAACCATCTTTCCACAAATCTACAGAGAATCAGTCACACACCAAAAAACAACAAAACAAAAAAACAAAAAGAATTCTTTTTTTATGCAAATTCTTGACAAAACCTTACTTTTGGTGTATTAACACTTAAAGTATGAAATAGCAGAGATTGGTATAGTAATCCCATATTCATTAAGAATTTTTTTAAACTCATTGGTATGTTGGTAGTTGTGTGTAAATTACATTCTTCCGAGAGTCTTTAAAGATTCCCTAGAATACTATAAGTAAATCTTAACCCCTGTTGATTCATCTTGAAATGAAACGTTTTGATTTCATAACCTTCTGGATAAATGTTGTCTCTATGTAATCTTGTCATCAACAGGGCTACTAAAAATATTATTCAGATGTAAAACATTTTAAATTTTCCTCACTAGTTCCTAACACTGTGTTCAAAGTTTCCTGGCAGAGTGGCAAATTAAGCAATTCTGAATTCTAGAATGTATTTGGGCTTTAAGTAAGGAATTGTGTGGCCTTGTAACTAGCTAGCCTCATAAGAGTTCTGAATTCACAATTTTGGTGTTTTGGTTTTTTTTTTTTTTTTTTTTTAAGTTTTATTTATTTATTTTGAGAGACAGCAAGTGAGAACATGCAGGGGAGGGGCAGACAGAGAGGGAGAGAGAATTCCAAGCAGGCTCCACACTGTCAGCACAGGGGCCAACGTGGGGCTCGATCCCACGAACCGCGGGATCACTGAGCTGAAACCAAGAGTCGGATGCTTAACGGCGCCTCAGGAGTCCTGCTTATTTTGCCCTATCAGACCTTTAAACCATTACAAATCTATAACCAAACACGAACATTTTTGTTTTAAAGTACCAGAATAATCTGCCAGCTACTCTGCTTCATGTAATAACATTCCATGCAAATGAGGCTTTCAGGTTAAGAAAGAATTATCAAGGTACACAAGTCCAAATGTGAGCTCATCTTCTATTTTATTACCTAATGAATGCCAAACTCTGAATTTTAGGCCTCTATGTTTATCTTGTTAATTTATTACTTTCAGGCTTTAACTCAAAAGTGTTTCATTATGATAGGAGAAGTATCTCAAACTTGAATCATTTAAAATAGGAAGAATTTAATGGGACGTTGGTATGTACAGTTTCAGAATATCAATTTTTTTTTCAAAGTATTTTCAGTTACTTTCATTCTAAGAATGTTTAAAATATTAAGTACAATGGGAAAAGATAAAATGTTAGTTTCCATTTAATTTTTAAAAATCTCAAAAAGTAGTACATTATAAAATTACATTCACACGTAATCAAAACTTTGGGAAAATTACTTCTATAAAGCTCTGAGGTTATTGGTCCCTTGAAATTTTACCAGGCCCCTTAATGAAAGAAATTCAGTTTTTTGTTTTTAGAAATAAACATTTTTATTTCTTAAAAAAAAAAAAAAAGTCATAAATCTGGTCAAGATCAGTCCGTGGCTCTTGAGTTCAGAAGTCAAGGACAGTAACTGTAGCGGCTATGGAAATCAACAAAATCAATTTATAGTCTACTTAACATTACCTAGTACCGGAGGAAAGAGGAGGAGAAAAAGAACAACTAGGAAAAAAAAAAAAAAAAAAAAGCCTTCCAAAGTGGGGCTTGAATGGCCAAGATCTAGAAGAAAAGGAAAACACCTGAAGATGTACCCGACATTCCACACTGCTTCCCCCTGAGCAGATTCCCAACTCATAAGCAGCAGAGATGCAAGGCTGAGGAGGGAAGCCAGCTGTCAGATAGTAGAGGCATTAAAGACAGCCTTTGGCAGTCTGACAGGGCTGGGCAGACAAAACCTGGAGTTCAGGACAAGTCAGGCGCCAAGGACCCGAGAGGTCAAGACTCCAGAGAAAAGAAAAACACAAAAAAGTGCATCTCGCACCCTGAGCTACTTTTCTGCTTCAAGTATTCACTGATGCATAAGCAAACAAATGCGTGGGGTAAAGAAGCTGAACAGAGTGCAGCTAAGAGACTGAGAAGCTGAGCAGAGACCGTCTGTCCCATCAGACAGGAAAGACAAAAATTGGAGGTAGGGGCCTAACAAGGCAGATGTGCACCACTGAATCCCACCAGCTTTCAGTTTGGACCCCTAAAGGAGTGCAGCCCGTTGAGACCTCTAAAGAACTTCCCCTGGGTGGTAAGGGAAAGCTGGAAATACACGAGGCCTCACAAAGGGGTTCCCACCCTCAATCAGCTCAACCTCTGAGTGGATTAAGGCGATTCCCCCTATTCTAACTGCCTGTCAGATGCTAAAGGAAATTCTATCATCAGAACCTCTTCAATTTTCCGTAATAACCAATATTTAATCAAAAATTACTAGACATACCAAGAGACAGAACCAACGGAAAAAGATGATCGAAAGGAATTCAGAGGTAATCCAGATACTGGAATCATCAGATACGGACATAATTAACCACAGTTTCTACTGAAGAAAATTTCAACCGTGATGGACAATTTCACCAGCACCAACAAACTTCCCAAGCGAATGAAATGCACAACCGGAGTAGACAACGACCGGACTTTCTAGTTCATCAAACCTAGATTCAAATCCAAGCTCTACCACCGACCAGCTTTCTTTTCACCCTAAACAGGGAGAATTTTCACAGTAACACTATGAGAAAGAACTAAGTGTCTTGCATAGTGTCTAACATAATAGTCAGTAAACATTAAGTCATGTATGATGGTCAAGAATAGTTATATCAGGATAACCTTGTCCCAGGACTAAGTAATTCCCTGCACACTCCCCCTTCATATAGCAGAGTAATACACTGCTATCAACTCGGTACAGAAGTATCTTTCACGTGAAAAAAAATTACGCCTATTTTGGTTTTGTCTTGAATCACCAATATTGTATTCTGGAACTACCAATACTTTTCCGAGAAAGTATTTCGTAAACAGTAAAAAAAATAAATAAATAAAATTTATTAACTCCTACTCTGACTTGTTCCCCCAAAAAAGATCGGAGGTAGCTTACCGACATATAAACAAGAAACCAGGACTTCAGTTTGTCCCCAGGGCATTGTTTTTCTTTTCAAATGAGAAAAGGACAGACTATGATGGAAGATGGATACAAAAGTCTCTAGGCAAGATATTACAGTCACGAGACACAGCAGATACCTAAAACCATAACACTTCTGTAGGTCTTGGCAATAGTATTTATGCAAGCATTATTTTGCTTGACCCCCAACCCCTTTGATCCTTCCTGTACCAGACCCAAACAACAAGAGGAGGAAGGAAGACCCAGGACTAGAACTCAGTGTTCCTTCCACACTAGCATGCACGTGCGGTCTCTCCGGCAAAGCCAAACTGACACCACCAAGATGACAGAAAAGTGAACCAAATTTAAAAAATGGTTTTCAGCTATTACTACCAAAGGTTCTGCAGTTTGTCTATATGTACAACTATTTGGTAAGTTTTCGTGTTACTTAGGACAGACTAAATACGTGCTTTTACTCCTGTTTGGTTTACCGAATAACAACTCAATGCATCCAAAGACCCACTTACTGAACAACTACCAGGCCCAACACTGGAGGCACAGGTAAAAATGACAGTATCCCTGTCGTGAGGAACAATCTGGGGACTGGGCGAGAGAGCTTCACGTGAAAAGGAAGAGTGGGACAAGAGGCTGTGGAGACACGAAGTTTTCACTACACTAAGCAGCTATGAAAGGGAAATAAAAGAGAGCAAGTGGAAGTCCGAACAGAACTTCTACTCAGATCGAACGTCTTGGGGCTCCCCACCTGTGGCATCCCACCCTCCTTCCCAGTTTATTATTACTCTTTAAAATACAGCAACTCAAAATTAAACAGAAACAGCTATGTGTCAGTAATTTAAATCAGTAGTTTCCAAACTTGGGTCACTTATACCACCACCATTTACATTACATAAAAAACTATTCTTTCACTTAACGTTTTTTTTTTTTTTAATGTTTATTTTTGAGAGAGAAAGGGCGCACGTGCACACATGAGCAGGGGAGGGGTGAGTCAGCCCGATGCGGGGTTCAAACCCACGAACCATGAGATCACGACCTGAGCTAAAGTCGGACACTCAACCGACTGAGCCACCCAGGCGTCCCTCACTTAACATTTTGCTTGAATCAAGTTTTGTTTTGTTTTTAACTGAAATGCCCACTTTGGATCCTCCTGAAACAATGAGTTTGATGAGCTAGTTAAGCTTTCTAATATACATGAAAATAAAGGCATAGTGTTTAAAACAAAAATTGTTTTTATGAATAATGCTAAAATAACCCTGCATGTTCACATTTAGGAAACATTGGTATTTTTTTTTAACTCTATTAGCAACTATTTGTAAATTCTTTATTTGTAAGTAAATATTTACAGCGTTATTATGTGACTACAGCATCAGTTCCTTTTTCTACTTGTGAATTAATATATGCTTTATTACCTAAAAAGTACACAGTTATTTCTGGTGGAAATCCATTCTACTCCAGTCACCCTAGCTCTCCATAATAAGCATGCTCTCTACATCTAATTATTAGTTAATAATCTTAAAGAGTTATACAAATCTTCCTCATGCCTACAGACAATTGCAGATGGTTTTTCCCTTCAATCACCTGTCAAGATAAAGAAATCAAAACATGAAAAAATACCAGATACAACATTTAACTATGTTCTCACCAAATAGTATCTTCCTTCTGATGCACTTAAAATGAAAAGGAATCTACTGTTTTCATTACATGATACGTACAGGATATGTACATGATACACCTGAACTCAGTGTTGAGGTTCATTTTATGCCCAATTCCTGTGAGAGAATTTAAATATTTGCAATTACCATTGCCAAAACAATTACACTGTAAGATTATTTTTTAATTAGCCTTGTTCCTTACCAAAGCAAATTAATTTTAAGCCAATTCAGCAAACCACAAAGTCAAGATGAATACTCAGTTCAATTATCTTTAATCTTTCAACTAAGAAACATTGTTCTTATCTCCTTTAACTCACTACTTCCCAATCCAGAACAGAGCATTTCAGCAGTCAGAAAGACGCATGCTCAGTAGCAAAGCAGATCTTACACAGAGGTGAGAAAACAACAATCAACACTTCCCTTACTTGCAGTGAGTGTGGCTACACTGGGCCATGATTCACAGAAGACTCTGCAAATCACTTAGTAGGGTTGCAGCTCCGTGGTGTTTATCACAAAGGTGGCTTTGCACTCCACTGGCCAGTGCTCTTTATGGTGGAATAGGTCAAAGGCCAGATCCAGAAGGAGTCACTGTCTATACTTCCCCAAGAACTCAAGTAAGGCAAATCACCATCCCTCCCATTATATCCTGGAAATGGTCATCCTTGCATAAAAGTAATCGGATTGGGTCCAAGATGGAGTCACTCATGCTAAGCCGCATATCAGCAAACCAAAACTTAACTACGTCTCTGTGCCCGGCTCTCCCAGAAAAGGGAGGCCTAGGTCAACCAGTCCACATAAGATACCTGACCTGGATTCCAAGACTTCCCTTAGCTTTAAAGCAGGAAAGTAGCCCCGCTTTAACCTATCAGAAAATGCCCAGTATAACTCCCTTGTTCCTGCTCACTTTGGTCTACAAAAATCTCTTGCCTTGTATAGCTCCTCAGAGCTCCTTGCTCTCTGCCCGATTCATGAATCACTGAATAAGGGGCGCCTGGATGGCTCAGTCAGGCATCCCACTTCGGATCAGGTCATGATCTCAGGTCCGTGGGTTTGAGCCCCGTGTCGGGCTCTGTGCTCACAGCTCAGAGCCTGGAGCCTGCTTCGGATTCTGTCTCTCCCTCTCTCTGCCCCTTTCCCACCTGCACTCTATGTGTGTGTCTCTCTCTCAAAAATAAAAATAAATAAACAAACATGAATCACTGAGTAAAAAGCCAATAAGACCCTTAACATTTACTCAGTTGGATTTTACTCCTTAAGGCTAGGACCATCAGTGAAAAGCCACAGTGCCTGTTCACGGTCAACAACACCTCCCTTCTTTCTCTCCCCTCCGAATCTCTCTCTCCTCAGTAGCACAGGTTCCTCCCTCAGGGAACCCTTGAGAGAGTGGCCATCGGAAACACCCCAACAACAATTATGTGGAATACCCTCCAACTTGTTAAGTGATACTATCTGGTCAGGTGATACACTAATAAATAAGCTTACTCTGTCCAGAGAGAGATTATTAGTCTTACTCCGTATCTCTCCCTTTGTAATTTTTAGCCCTATTAGTAAATCAGGGGCAACTACCATTATAGCTCAGAAGTCGGCACCGTGCACTGAGCGAGGGACCACTGTCACGGGGCCTAAATTGAGTGCCCTAAAAACCGTCATCTGTGTTGTAGGTTACTATTTCAGTTTCATAAGTAATACTCTCCTTTCAGAAGCCACAGACATTTTGAAATCACAGGAGAACTCCGGACCCTTCTGTCCTCAGAAACATTCACGTGACACACAAAAAAGCTGTGTCTATTCTAGGCAGGCCACGGAGCCCGAAGACTCTGAAATCTACCCAGATCAAGAATTCTTGCTCCAGTGGCTTGAGAAGGCTAACACAAGGCCACAACGTCACATTTGGAAAGAAATGCCACGAGTCTGCAATCACATGCAAATCAGGAGCAATTATACAATACCATCAAGAAAAACTAAACCTGTTAGTGGCAGCAGCTTGAGGATTGTAGACATTAGGGATGTGATCTGATGGGGCAGAGGAGGAAAGTCACAGGCTACACACACTAGGTTTGCGTAGTCCTCCAAGTATATCGAGAAAACGGCAATTGTTCTTATCAAATATTGGCGGAGGGGAGGTATTATGAAAGAGCCAAAGGCCCAAAGTGCCCCTCCTAGCCTGTCACCACTGTCAGCTGGATCTGTGGCCAGAGTCACATTTTTCTATCAGGGTTTTTACTGGGATGAAGCATGAGTTTGGCTCATGAGACATATACAGGCAATCTTTAAATCAGCACTGAAGCATTCCCCTCCTTAGGGCCTGGCTGTGAAGCAAGACCCGGCACCCAGAAGAGAAGGGGAGGGTGCTGGACCTGGCCCATAAGCCGCAGACGGAAAAAGGATGGGAGGGGAAGGGTGGAGATGCCAAGTCTAGCCCGGTGAAGGTGACAAGTCTAGCCCAGCTCAGCAGCAGACTGAGAAGCTGCAGCCAAAGCAGTGACAAAGGTTTTCTCACTGACCAAACTCAGGCCCCCCTGAATTCTTTCTCAACTGGGCCCGACTCCTGGACCTCCACAGTCCTCTGTGCATTGTCCGATTTTAGCAAGAATCCTTATAGATCAGTTTAACCAGACCCTCTTCTACCCCCCAGGATCTAACTGGGGTCCTCGTCCTCCACCGACCCCCAGGTGAGGTCTGACCACCGTGGCCTACCTTCAGCAAGAATCCTGTCAGGTTGGCTGAGCCAGACTCGCTCCCTCACCCCTGATGCTTCCTGTTAGTCATTTCCCATCCAGGGACCTCCACCCAGCTCCTGGGCTATAAACTGCCACGGGCTCACATTCATTCAGAGTGGAGTCCAACCTCTGTCTCACTACAAGACCCCACTGCTGTGGTCCCCACAACCATCATGATGGCCTCCCTTGAACGAAGTCTCCCTTACTTTCAACAAGTCTCAAGAATATTTTTTTTTAACTGTTTGAATCGTATTTTTTCTAAAGGAAAACAGGAGCAAGGAAAACATCTGACAAATATGGGAAACTTAGGCATGTTTCAAGCAATGGTAGTAAGTTTTCAAAAGAGGGTATGTGGCAATGCTGAGGGACAGAAGCAGGAAAATGTTTACGTTTAGCCCAGAAAGCTTTCTAGCCTCTAGCCTTCATGGTTCTGAGAAGGATGAAAATATGTGCTGGTTGCTACATTCTTAAAGGGTCTCATGACTGCCTGTATATCTCACTGACTGTTAATATCAAGCTGAATGATAAGCACCACAGAAATCTTGCCAAAGTAGTTTCATGAGTAGACATTCAAAGAAGACATTTACAATCTAATATTCCCTGCATGTCTCCTCCCCCTTGCACACGAAGCATACAGAAAAATTATAGCCCTTTGTGCCCACGGGCCCTGTCCCTATGCTACTCAAATAAACTTACTAAATTGTACCATACAATGTCTAAAAAATTCTTTCTTATGCTCCAGATCTGGCTCAAATGAAAAAACAAGTAAGACGATACTCACAGGATCCATCCAAGTTTATAGGTGGATTTCACCAAGTGTCTCTAACATTTGACTTAACCTGGCAGGGTATCTACATTATTCTAATGCATTGTTGTACCCCAGCAGGAAAAAGGTCCAAATTTGGGCTGGGGCACAGGAATTTGTAGATGAGCTGGCAACTAGGGACAGAAATCATTAACCAGTAGGAAGAGACGCCGTTCCCAAGGCTGAGCCCCACTGAACTACCAAGAGGAGACACCTGCCAGGGAAAGAAGAGACCACATGGTCACCTGTTTGGTGGAGGGAATGAACCTCAGTTTTGATAAAATTAAGGAAGTAACCTAGGCAAATGATGAAAGTCCTGCCTCATTTCAGGGCCATTTAGTAGAAGCAATTCATAAATACACAAACGTAGGCCCAACCACACCAGAAGGGATGGCTGTCCTAAATATTCATTTTATGAACCAGTCGGCACCAGACATTCGCCACAAACTGGCAAAGTCAGCCCCAGGCCCTCAAACACCAACCCAGAGGCTGCTGGAAGTGGCCGCTGGAGTCTTTAACAGAGATACGGCTCTAAGACAGAAGAACCGAGGGCTAAGATACAGGGCAGAACACAGGCTCAAATATTGGGAGCCACTAGTGTGGGTCCCCCACACCACCAGGCTATTCAGGGGCAAGAGAAGAAGCCAGCATGAGACAGAAATTCACGTAAGACCACTTGCTATAGGTGTGGACGCTGGAGTAAAGAATATCCAATTTTTAGTATACGTGCTGCAGAAGTGAGCACAGGAGTAAAGAATATCCAAATGAACGCTCTCTGCCAGGGCCGTGTCCCACTTACAAGGCACAGGGACACTGGAAAAGGGACTCCCCTCATCTCCAGAGAGTAAGACAGAAACTCATTTTCCAGCCCAAGAGCAACAACCTGAAGAGATGACATGATGGGGCCCTGGGGCTGGTCCGGCTCCTGTGAACATCAAGATGCCCGAGCCCCAGGTCACCCTGGACGTGGGAGGGAAGTTCGTTGTTTTCTTATTGTTACGGGAGCTACTTACTCTGTCCTGATTCAGCACGCCAGCCAGACTCGTCTTTCTAAACCTAAAATTACTGGACTAGAAGGGGAATATCAAACTCGCTCGCTTACGTGGACAATCCTACTGCAGGGATTTAGAGCAAGTCCCCATTTGTTTGGCAATGCACCGGGTAGACAACTTAGGGACCTTACGTTGCCTCAGGGAACAACAGTACAATGTGCCGATGATATTGCAATATGTACCCCACGAAAGACATCTCGGATTATAATTCTACCATTGTCCTTCTTGGAGAGAAGATACTGAGCATCATCTAAAAAGGCTCAAATTTCTAAACAGAAGGTACTGTACTTAGAATATGAATCAGAGGCGTCTGGGTGGCTCAGTCAGTTAAGTGTCCGACTTCAGCTCAGGTCATGATCTCGCTGTGAGTTCGAGCCCCGTGTCGGGCTCTGTGCTGACAGCTCAGAGCCTGAAGCCTGCCTCGGATTCTGTGTCTCCTCCTCTCTCTGCCCCTCCCATGCTCATGCTCTGTCTCTCAATAACAAACAAACATTAAAAAAAAATTTTTTTTTAGTAAAAAGAATATGAAATCAACTGCTGGACATCGTTCCCTGTCAATCGAGAGAAAAAGAGCTATAAGAGAATTGGGACCTCCTGCCACAAAAAAAAACAAAAACAAAAAAAAACAAAACTCTGAACCTTTTCTGGAATGGCTGGATTTTGCTTTCTATGGATAGCAGGGTTTGGAGTCTTAGTCAAACCTTGTTATGAGGCTACTAAAGGGCCAGATTAAGAGCCTTTAAAATGGAACAAGAAACAACAGGAGGCCTTTCAACAACTAAAACCTAAACTCTCCTAGGTTCTGGTTCTACCAAACTTAGAAAAGGCATTTACCCTATTCACTGCTGAAAAACAGGGCCAAGCCCTAGGAGCACAACCCAAAAACTAAGGCATGAATGGAGACCCGCAGGAGGCAGGATATTTTCCAAAGTCGTTGACAACATGGCCTGAGGACGGCCAGCACGCCTCTGAGCAGTCGCAGCTCCTACCCTACCAGAAGCATCTAAATGTTCAATAGGACAGCCCCTGCCAGTGAGGACTCCTCATCGGGTTCAAGGAATTTTAGAAACTAAAGGCCACCCATCAGTGAATGACAGGGGTGGACTCACTAAATTATCAGGCTATATTTTTAGACTTCCCCCATAGGGAAGGTTCTCAAAACCTGTCAAACCGTAAACCCAGCGTCTCTCATGCCTGGAGGAAACCAGGCTACTGTTGTGTCTGAACATGACAGGAAAGAGGTAACAGGATCAGTCTCTTCCAGCCGTCTGGATCTGAAGGGTCAAGCCACAGATAATGCCGCGGAAGGCTGATTTACAGATAGTAGTAGTTTTACACAAGGAAGACAGAAAGGCTGGCTCTGTGATTATTAGTTTAACTTCAACTACTGAGGCCAACCCATTACCGACCAGTACTTGAGGTCAAGAGGCAGAACGGATAGGTCTCACTTGAGCTCTTCAGTTAGCTAAAGGCCTAAGAATTAATACATACACAAATTCAAAATATGCCTCCATGCCTGCAGGCATATAGTGCCATCTGGAAGGAAAGGGGATTTTTTTCTTTATTTATTTTGAGAGAGAGCGCAAGCTTCAGTGGCAGAAGGGTAGAGAAATGGGGAGAGGGAGAATCCCAAGCAGGCTACACACTTTCAGCACAGAGCCCGATACGGGGCTCGAACTCACGAACTGTGAGGTCAAGACCTGAGCCGAAATCAAGAATCGGACGCTTAATCGACTGAACCAAGGAAAGGGGATTATTAACTAGTCATAATTCCATTAAATATGGACCCAAAACTGTAACTCTATTAGCAGCAGTTAATCTCCCTAAAGAAACTGCTGTAATATATCTTAAAGGACATCAAAAGGGAGAAAATTTAGGATCCAAAGGAAGCAATTTCACCACTTGGGCAGCCAAACTGGCAGCTGGAACTGAACTAGTTATAGGAGTCTTCTATCGCTCTCTAATCCCTTAAGCACTGTCGTTCCCACTTACACTCTAGGGGACACCTGAGCACTTGGGAAAGGACACACTAAAATGGCCTAGGGTATAAAAATGATAAAGGAAAAATCTCTGTCCCTAAGGATAATCAGTGGAAATTCGCAAGAGGCCTGCACAAGACTACTCATATGGGAAGAGAAGCTTTACGGAAGTTCACCAAACTGGTGTTTGATGGAAAAGGATTAAGAGCATCTTTAAAAAGGCACGTAGGGGCACCCGGGTGGCTCTGTCGGCTAAACTTTCAACTCCTGATTTCGGCTCAGGTCATGATCTCACAGCTTCAGGACTTTGAGCCCCACATTGGGCTCTGCGCTGACAGAGTGAAATCTGCTTGGGATTCTCTCTCCCTCTCTCTCTGCCCCTCCCTCCCTCACGCTCACTTTCTAAATAGATAGATAGATAGATAGATAGATAGATAGATAGATAAGGGCAGGTAAATCTTGTGCAATATGTGCCCAGGTAAATCCAGAAGGTACCTTATGACCACTCTCTCTTTTAACACCTGTCCAAAGACATGGGACATATCCTGGGAAAGACTGGAAAATAGGTTTCACACAAATGCCACCTTGTAAAGGATATAAATATTTATTAGTCTAGACAGATACCTTTACTGGATGGGTGGAAGCTTTCCCATGCAAGACAGAAAAGGCTACTGAAGTAACAAAGACTTTATTAAGGGAAAATCATCCCCCAGTTTGGACTCCCTCAACCTCTTCAAAGTGAAAATGGCCCATCCTTTACAGCCCAAATAACTCAACAGGTAGCCTAAGCCCTTAAAATTAAGTATTTTTCACATACAGCCTGGCACCCTTAATCATCCGGCGAAGTTGAAAAGGCTAATCATAATTTTAAAAGACACCTCACTAAGATGAGCCTAGAAACACAAGAAAACTGGATAATTCTTTTACCTGTAGGTCTCTTAAGAATAAGAGCCACCCCATGGGAAAGTTGAGGGTTAAGCCTTTTTGAATTAATATATGGTTGACCCTTCCTTACCATTGACTTATCCTTGGACCCACATTATAATAATCTGTTACACTTTTTTTTTTTTATGTTTATTTTTGAGAGAGAGAGAGCGCGCGCACGCACGCAGGGGAGGGGCAGAGAGAGAGGGAGACAGAGAATCCGAAGCAGGCTCCGCGCTGTCAGCACCCAGAGCCAGAAACAGGGCTCGAACTCATGAACCATGAGATCACGATCTGAGCTTAACCGACTGAGCCACCCAGGTGCCCCTGATACACTTTTCATTTGAGTCTGGATTAACCCATAAAACTCTTAATGAAGCTGCTAATAAAGTACAGCCAAAATTGGACCCTAATGAAATTCAAAATTCTTTGCAAGTACACCCTATGGAACTAGTCTATTTAAAAGACAAGAATTGGTTCTCCTGCATTGTTTGCCTTCCTAAGTGGAAAGGACCTTACAGGGTCATAGCAAGCACTCCCACTGCAGCAAATCAGAAGGCCACTTGACATGAACTCATGTTTCTAGAATTTAACTCATACTCCCTTCAACACAGGATGACAATGAACTGACTTGATGAGCCCTCATATTCCTATGAACCATTGGAAGACCTCAAATTCCCCTTCAAACAGCAAGATAGGAAAAAATGAAGGTCTTTTTTTCTTTCACTTGCTCTCTACACACGATACCTAAATGGTAACTCTTTTCTACAATAGGCACAATATTACGCTGCGCTACAAAACCAATCTTTGTGCTGAATGTGTGTGACTTGCCATCCGTACCAAGCACTTCAGGCCTCCCTTGGTGGGTTTCTCCATGATCAAGTGCAGACTGGCATTATTTACATCAATACATAGCCAATAGGATACATCACCCCAACACCAGCACATATAGGGATATTTCTATTACTAAAAAGAATGTTTCATGCTGGCCTATAGTCAATGTCACATGGGACTCTCCAGGCCATAAGAAGCCTTTCTCTTATCCTCAAACCATCAACATTGTAACTGAATATGCCAACCCACAGATAGGCTCACAATAGTCCTTCCTATTGATATACCTAGAAAGGATTATAACAAATATCAGATGGATATATGTGGCTTACTCCCACACTAGGACAAATAAACCAAAAGGCCCTTTAATGCTGGGAACAGAAAAACCATACCCTTGATTCATGGCCCAACAGTACTCACCAAATAGGATGGCTCCCCCCAAGAAGCCTTTGTACCACTTTTTTTTTTTTTTTTTTTTTTTTTTTTTTTTTTTACAGGCCATCAATCAATTCTTTTGCTACTGCCTGGACAAGGCGACCAGGCATGAGATGGCCAGCACCTAATGGGACACAATGGTGACATGGGCCAAATTTGTGGCCATGGCTTCCACCAGGCTAGACTGGAAGATGTGCTAGATTATGGCTGGATGCAGGGCTGTAGCACTAAGACTATCAAAAGTTCAGCTAATCTTCCATAGCTAAGACAATGAAAGACAAGATCCGTGTCCCATGGGTATGACCATCTGACATTTATTTTTCTTCCATCAGTAGATTTAGAAGATGTCATATTGATGAGGAAACATAAGGCAGGCTGACACCCCACAAACCCCCTCCCCCCAACCAGGTGGGATATATGTGACATTCCTCAGGCACTACTGGCTGCCCAAGAACAAAGAGTTAACTGATTGAGATCACAGTCCTACAGGACAAATCCCTACAGGATGAATCAATCAGTTTACAAATATCTTAGTAAACTACAAGAAAAAGGCAATCTTATCAATAGCCTAATCTCCAGAAACCCAGAGACTCCATTTCCTAGAGTCCTAACATCACCCTCACCTCTATGGTGATGTGAGGAATAAAGACAAGAAGAAAACATAAATAAAATTAAGTTTCTTTGAGAATTTTAAATAAATTCAGCCCAATGAGAAATATTTGAGGTAGGCAGAGTAAAACATTCCTCCAATAAACTCCTGTCTTGTCTTAATGCCTTACTAGAGGGAAAACCACCTTAGCTTAACAATAACAAGGCCTCCAGTATCTTCTGAGTCCTCTTTAGCATATGAAAATCCTTTTGGATTTTCCCTCCATCTCCACAGTATATAATCAGTCACTCTAGACAACTCCAGTGCTGCTCCTTCCGCCCATGGGTCCTGTCCCCGTGCCTTAATAAAATCACCTTTTTACACCAAAGATGTCTCAAGAATTCTCTCTTGGCCATCAGCTCCCGAAGCCCCCCACCACTCCAAAACTGCATCAATGTGACACACAGAGGCCCTTGCTACATACACAATGAAGGCCTTAAATGACTCTCAAAGTCTCATTACATTATCAATGAAATAACTCAAATGCGTAAAGCAGTTCTACAAAACAGAATGGCATCCGATGTCTTGACAGCCGTACAAGGAGGAATGTGTCCCATTATTTTTTTTTTTTTAATTTTTTTTTCAACGTTTATTTATTTTTGGGACAAAGAGAGACAGAGCATGAACGGGGGAGGGGCAGAGAGAGAGGGAGACACAGAATCGGAAACAGGCTCCAGGCTCCGAGCCATCAGCCCAGAGCCTGACGCGGGGCTCGAACTCACAGACCGTGAGATCGTGACCTGGCTGAAGTCGGACGCTTAGCCGACTGCGCCACCCAGGCGCCCCTGTGTCCCATTATTAAAGAGGAGGGTTGTGTCTGCATTCCAGATTCTGACAAAAATATGACAGGATTACTGATCGGAAGAAGGAAACCGGTGCTCTTAAAGACCCTACCTTGTCACTTAATGACCGGTGACACTCCTGGTTGGGAGGTGGACTATGGTTCACCCTAGAGAGTCTTCTCACTGCTCTTCCTATTTCCATTATAATCATAATCCTCACGTGTTGTCTCTTTTGCTTTTTTCTCCTCTATTGCCAAGGTGCATGCAAGCAGTTCCTGACTCCTTCATTTGGCACACAGATGAGTCTTACTACCTGAAACAAATTCACCCCGATGTCCACTCTGGACTCTAAAGCAATGACCTTTTCTAATAGTTCGCTGCAGGGACAGATGGTGACGAAGTTTGAGTCCATAGGTTGAGACATCTCTATGTCCCCTGTGAGCTTGAAGAAGTCACAGAAGATGAGGCATTCAACCTTCAACAACCTTAAAGTTTTAAGGACCAAAAACTGGTCAGCGGGGAGATGATGAGGGATGGAAGCAGAAGAATGTTCACCGTTACCCCAGAAGCTTATCCTCTGCATACTTCCCAGATGGATCAAACAAGTGCTGGTTGCAAAGGATCTCACGACTGCCTGTAAATCGCACCAAGTGTTCATATCGAACTGAATGATGGGCACCAGAGAAATCTTGCAAGAGTAGTTTTAGGAGTAGAAACTCGAAGACATTGATGATGTAATACTCCCTGCAAGTCTCTTCCCCCTCAAGCACTCAGCATATAACCACCAGCTTCTTACAGCCAAAACGCACCTCTTTCTGCCCACAGGTCCTATCACCGTGCTACTCAAACACACTTACTGAGTTTCACCATACAACATCTCAAGAATTCTTTCTTGGCCGCTGTGCTCAACGACCCTGAAACAATATTGTGATTGGTAATAAATATATATTTGGTCTTCTCCCTGATTCCTGGCACAGAGCTCCTAAAACCCAGAGAATTTCCTAAGTGATTAAGAGCAATAAAGATGCCTTTTGTTATTCATAGCATTCCACACCCCTTGAAAACACACCGGAGTTCACGTTAATGAGGTGACTTTTAGAAAACCCCTAAGTGTGGAGGCTTGTTGCCAGGGGGAATCAACTAAATGATTAGGGTTGGAACTTTCAGTCCAAACCTGACCTCCAGGGAAGGGAGAGGGGCTAGAGAGGGAGTCCAATTACCAAAGGCAGCCCAAAAGGACAGAACGCAGACATGTTCCAGGTTGGTGGACACGTGGAGGTGTGGGGAGAGTGGTGCCCCATGAAAGGCTATGGGAGCTCCACGATGCTTCCCTGATACCTTGCCCTATGTATCTTCTCCCATCTGGCTGTTCTGAGTTGTATCTTTTTTTTTTTTTAATGTTTATTTATTTATTTTGAGAGAGAGAGAAAGAGTGCGGCATGCCTATGAGCAGGAAAGAGAGAGAGAGAGAGAGAGAGAGAGAGAGAGAGAGAGAGAGAAACCCAAGCAGGCTCTGCATGATCAGCGCAGAGCCCGATGCGGGGCTCAATCTCATGAACCGTGAGATCACGACCTGAGCCCAAACCAAGAGTCAGACACTTAACCGACTGAGCCTCCCCGGGCCCCGGAGTTATAGCTTTTATAATAAACTGGTCATCTAGTAAGTAAACTGTTTTCCTGAGTTCAGTGAACTACTCCAGCCAATTCATCAAACCTGAGGAGGGGGTGGTGGGAACCTCTGATGCACGGCTGGGGAGTCAGAAGCACAGGGGACACCCTGCACTCGCATCGGAGGAGGGGAAGGAGAGGGACAGTCCGGTGGGACTAGTCTGGTGCCGTGTCCCGGCAGCGTCAGGACTGGTACCACAGAATCGCCGGATGTGTGGAACCCACACGTCTGGTACCAGAAGTCAGGTGGTGTTGCAGTGAACCACTGAAGGGCGAGGAGACACATGGCAGACGAGTGTTTCCTCCAAATCCCTCAGGTTGAATCAAGCAACAGTGATGAGGGAGCACAGGGCAAGCTGACACCCTGCAAATGCCCAGCCACCCTCCCCAGGTGGGACCCATGTGACACTCCTCAGACACTCCTGGCCGCCAAAGAACAAAGGAAACGGAAAACAAATGGTTAACTGATAGAGATCAAAGCCATAGAAGACACTAGTCTCTATCAGTTTACAACGGTCTTAATAAATTACAAGAAACAGGCAATCTTATCAACAGCCGAACCTCCAGAAACCGACACACTTAATTTCCTGGAGCCCCCAGATCACCCTCCCCTCCACGGTGATGTGGGGGAACAAAGGCAAGATGAAAATACAAATAAAATTAAATTTCTTGGGGTGCCCGCATGCCTCAGTCGGTTAAGCGTCCCACTTCGGCTCAGGTCATGATCTCGCGATTCCCGAGTTCGAGCCCCATGTCAGGCTCTGTGCTGACAGCTCAGAGCCTGGAGCCTGCTTTGGATTCTGTGTCTCCCTCTCTCTCTCTGCCCCCCCCCCTTCCTCTCTCTCTCTCTCTCTCAAAAATAAATAAACATTAAAAACATTTTTTAATTAAATTTCTTTATAATCTGCAGCCCATTGACAAATATTTGAGATAGAGTAAAAACATTCCTCCAATAAACTCCCAACTATCTTGTCTTAATGCATTACTCGAGGGAAATCCACCCCAACTTGACAATAACAAGGTCTCCAGTAGCTTTTGAGCCCTCATTAGCATAAGAAAGTCCTTCTGGAGACCTCCCTTTTTCCTTACTTCCCCCAACTCCCAGGTATACATAATCAGTCACTCTTCACAACCCCAGGGCAGCTCTTTCTGTCCACGGGTCCTGTCCCCATGCTTTGATAAAATCACCTTTTTGAGGGGTGCCCGGGTGGCTCAGTCGGTTAAGCATCCAACCTTGGCTCAGGTCATGATCTCACAGTTCACGAGGTTGAGCCCCACGTTGGGCTCTGTGCTGACAGCCAAGAGCCTGAAACCTGCTTCAGATTCTGTGTCTCTGTCTCTCCCTCTGCCCCTCCCCTACTCACGCTCTTTCTCTCTCCTTTTCCCAAAACTAAATAAACTTTAAAATTTTTATCATCCTTTTGCACCAAAAATGTCACAAGAATTCTTTCTTGGCCGTCAGCTTCAGACCCCACCACCAATCCAAAACAGCATCACTAGGAGATGTGGCCACACTTGGGAATCAGGTAATGAGGAGGCCATTGGGGAAGGCAGTTCTATGGAGCCCTGAGCCCTGGACTTGACCACAGAGGTGGGGCTCCAGTCCCCAGAAAAGGCGTCTCCAGAGAAGACAGGGCTGCGGGGACCCGAGGGGAGCCCTGTCCTAAGGAGGACTGGGACTAAGAGCAGCAACTGGGACCCGAGAACCGGCTGCCGGTCTGGTTAGCAAAGAAAGTAAGTACGACGGGCACACCCAGTGCTCGGCCTGGAGACCGGTGGCTGAGGACCAGTTCTCATGGCAAATGAGGGGCTGAGCTTTAAATCCCGCCCGCCTGGCGTCTGTCGTGATCATGGATTTAAGAGTGGAGATAAGCAAGACGGACACCAGCCCTGGTCTTGGAGGGTTTTTTTAAAAAATACATAATTTCAAGCTATCAAAGACAAGTACAGAGAGTCTGGCTACAGAGCCAAAGTATTAATCTATGACGTTCCCGGCAGCTTGAGCAAACATATGGAAGTGGGACGCAGAAGACATGTTAAGGAAACTGTTTATTACAGTTGGGATAAAATAAAAGGTAAATGTTGGAACGAAACTGGGAGATAAGATTAGAAAAGCATGGTCTTAAATGCCAGCCTAAGGGGTTTATATGGGGGCGGGGGGGTGGGCAGGAAGGAAAGGGCATGTGCTGAACCACATCTGAAAGATTAATTTGCTGGCACAACAGTAGAAATGCGGTCAATATTAATATAAAAATACTGTTCAGAAGACATCTTCTCTACCAGTTTTATTAGCGCGGAGTTTGTGAGTGAGAAGGTAGAACCGGGTAGAAACATCTCTGCAAATAGAAAGTGGTCAGAGAGGAAGGAAACATCAGTGTCACGCACCAGGATTATGTGCTGAAGAAACAGGAGGGCTCAGGACACAGAGCCCATATATATATATATATATATATATATATAACATTTACCCAGTTTTACTCTTTGCATCTTTAATCTATTGGCTCAAGTGTACGGGTCTTTAAAAATAGCAACAATGGGGCACCTGGGTGGCTCAGTCGGTTAAGCATCCGACTTTGGCTCAGGTCATGATCTCACAGCTTGTGAGTTCAAGGCCCGCATCGGGCTCTGCGCTGACAGCTCAGAGCCTCGAGCCTGCTTTGGATTCTGTGTCTCCCTCTCTCGCTGCCCCTCCCCTGTCATGCTCTGCCTCTCTCTGTCTCAAAAATAAAAACATTAAAAAAAATCTTTTTTAAAAATAGCAACAAAAACCCAGTACTTCTGTTGTGACCTTAGGGAACTATCTGTTGTCATCTTTTTTTTCAATGTTTATTTGTTTATTTACTTTTGAGGCGGGGGGGGGGGGCAGAGAGAGAGGTAGACACAGAATCCCAAACGGTCTCTGCACTGCCAGCACAGAGCCCAACGTGAGGCTCGAACCCATGATCAGCTCAGATCATGACCTGAGCTGAAGTTGGACACTCAACCGGCCGAGCCACCAGACACCCCCAATTCTTGAATCATCTAATAAAGCCAATTAGATCTTCAAATTTACTTAGCTGAATTTTGTTTTTTAACAGGAGAAAGTTTCTCCGAAAGGTGAAATTAAACAGACCCGAATTAAGGGGGTGAGCAGAGGACAGTCAGGTAAGAGAGGAGTGAATTCTAGCAGAAGGTCCCAGCACACTGGAAGGAAAGCGTGGCTGGAACACAATGAGCCACAGAGAAATTCTGATAAAATCAGGAAGGAAATAGAGGAGTTAGATCATACTGCACCTTATAAGCCATTTTATTGTCTGTATTTTAATTTTAAAAACCACTTGTAATTTTAAAGAGTTGAGGCAAAGTTAGGGGCTTATCTTTTAGACTCACACAACTGTACTTATTACTAATAACAGTGAACAAATCCATCTCTGGTTACATCTAACTTTTACTCGAGAGAGGACTTTCTCTTCCTGTAACTGTCAGGACTTCCTTACGCATTCAGTCACCTGTACCTACCCACTGACAGTTACAATGAATAAAGCATTCAAGCTCTCAAAAAAAAAAAAAAAAATCAACTATTGCAAAGGCAATATTTTTTTTCTAATTCCAGACTGATGCATCTTTATTTTAATAATACCGCAAAAAAAGTGTTCCCTAATCACAAACCGTATTGTATATAACTAATCTACATAATAAAAAACACAAAAGTAATGCTTCCATTCAGATAGCATTTAAATATGGAAGGGGAACAGGACCTAAGGAACTGGTGTATTAAGAGGAGACTGAAATTTGTTAGCAAGTAACTACTGAAGCTTATGATTTACTCCTGTTAGAATCAAGATCTCAGGGCACCTGGGTGGCTCAGTCAGTTGAGCGTCAGACTTCGGCTCAGGTCATAATCTCACGGTTTGCGAGTTCGAGCCCCGCATCGGGCTCTGTGCTGACAGCTCAGAGCCTGGAGCCTGCTTCGGATTCTGTGTCTCCTTCTCTCTCTGCCCCTCCCCTGCTTGTGTTCTGTCTCTCTCTGTCTCTCAAAAATAAGTAAATGTTAAAAGAAAAAAAAATTTTTTTTAAAAAAGAATCAAGATTTTCTCAGTAACAATAAATAGTATTTCTAAGCACCTCACCCATATAAACTCATTCAACTTCCATAACAACCCTATCCGATAGGTAATATATGTTTATCCCTAATTTCCAGATAAGCATATTTAGGCACAGATCAGTTAAGTAGCTTGCCCATGGAGACTCAGCCCAGGTTTTAACCACTGGGTACAACACCTCCCAATAATGATGTCACCCTCATTCCTGGGCTCTTTCCTTAGAGGTGGGATTTCAGCTGGTTTCCTGGATACATTCTTGGAAGTAGGGTATTAACCCCAGGAGCTTAATTTGCACCACGAGAAAACAAAAAAGACTTAAGAATTGCACTACTATGGGAAGAAAACCTAAGCACGCGCTGATCTTTATTTCCTCAACGATACTGAACTTCATGAGAGCAACAATAGCAGTGACCATTTACTGAGCATCTCTCACTCGCTACACCAGTCCATCCACCTTAGTAACCTCATTGGATATTCCTAACAAGCTACTATTAGTCCCAATTCACATTTATAGAAGATGAGATTGAGAAGTTCAGCATGTTTATTCTAAAGCTCCTGTTCTGCTTATACCACATACTGTCTATAGGTCAAGACACATTCCTCTGGGCTGCTGAGTCTATGGAATCAGGGGTTATATAAATACTACTCCATTTGTATAAAACCTTGTACATTTGACTGGTTTAGGAGCTTTGTCAGAGGGAAGAGACATTTCCCCTTTGTTCCAATTCCACTGCTCTAGGATTAAGAGTGCAGAAGGAGAACCAATTAGGGGTTGCTGCTTCCTTCCTAGGAAAGCTCCATGACAACAGGTACTACACGGGGCTTGGTCAATGCCACGTCCTCAATGCCCAAGAAGGGGCCGGACATCAGTAAATGCTCAATAAACTGTGGTCGACTTTGCACTTCACGAGTCTGGCTTAGGACAAACCAATTTGAGCATAAGTCTCCGTCCTCCTTCGATACCAAAGAAGCAAAATGACTTAGCAAAGAAGTGAATCCATCATCGTTTTTTTTTTTTTTTTTATTTTTGTTAACGTTTATTTATTTTTGAGACAGAGAGAGACACAGCATGAACGGGGGAGGGTCAGAGAGAGAGGGAGACACAGAATCTGAAACAGGCTCTGGGCTCTGAGCTGTCAGCACAGAGCCTGATGCGGGGCTCGAACTCACGGACCATGAGATCATGACCTGGGCCGGAGTCGTACACTTAACCGACTGAGCCACCCAGGCGCCCCAATCCACCATCATTCTTAACAAAATCCCCACCAACATAAAATCATGAATTATCCACAGAGGTTGATCCACAAAGTTTGAATATTTTAAAGCTAAAACCAGTAAGGAGTCCTTCAAATTGCAAAAAACAAAGCAAAACACAGATCATCTTATTTGAAACTCTGATTCAGAGTGTAGAAGACTAAAGCATTCCAAAAGGATGGGACACCAGAATGGAAAGAGACGGGAGTTGGACTTTGGGACTTTGGGGTCTAGTCCTGGTTCCGGGGTTCTCCTAGTAACAGTGACACGGCCACAGCCAGCTCTATAGTCCCCCAGGCCTGGTTTTCCCAGATAAAGGTTAAACGGATTAATCCGATGATTTCCAAGGTCCATAACGGTTTCTCCATTCCATGGCTCTAGGATGGGAGATGCCACCAGACTCTGACGTGGCCAGTTAAGAGGGTGACAAGCTTCAAGGACTAAGAGACATCAGAGCTAGTCTTTGAGGGAGGCGAAGACCTACCAAATTGTAATTTATCAGAAAACATCAGCTATACTGTCTGGGCTGCTGTTTTTGAGAAAGAGTTGTGACGCTTGAGAGCCATTTGGAAGACCACAGTCCTTTGAATTAAGTGCATGTTACTTTTCCTCTAGTGACATGAAAGGACACTGAGGATCTCCTTGTGGGACGGCCCCCAACCATCTGCTTCTTGGATGTTTCAGTACAACAGTAAGCTAAATGGCTGGCAGGATCAGTAGAAACAGACCAGGTAATTAAAGGCGGAATCATTTTACTTTATCATGAACTGCAACTGGGTATATTCTATTTTTTTAAAGAATTATATTAATCAAAATATTTCACAAAATGAATCACACACCTAAACGTAACAGGCAAAACTATACGACTCCTAGAAGATAACACGAGAGAAAATCTAGAGGACCTCGGGTAGGGTGAGGACTTTCTAGATACAACACAGAGGCCCAATCCATGAATAAAATAATTGATAAGCCAGATTTCATTGAATTTTTTTTTAACGTTTCTTTTTGAAAGACAGAATGCAAGCAGGGGAGGGGCAGAGAAAGAGAGGGAGACACAGAATCCAAAGAAGCTTCAGGCTCTGAGTTGTCAGCATAGAGCCTGATGCGGGGCTCAAACCCACGAACCTCAAGACGGTGACCTGAACCGAAGTCAGACGCCTAACCAACTGAGCCACCCAGGTGCCCCAAGCCAGATTTCACTAAAAACGAAAAGTTCCGTTCTCCAAAAGACAGTATCAACAGACTCACACAAGCTACAGGCTGGGAGAAGATATTTGCAAAAGACACGGCTGATAAAGATCTGTTATACAAAGTACACAAAAATGTGGAATATTTTTTTCAAGATTTCAAGCAACCTCTACATCCAACAGGGGGCTCGAACTCACAAACCCAAGATCAAGAGTCAGATGCTCCACTGACTGGGCCAGCCAGGTGCCCCCCAAAAGCTCTTAAGACCGAGAATCCAATTTAAAAAATGGGCCAGAGTTTAACAGACATCTCATCAAAGAAGATATACAGATGGCAAATAATAACAATAAGCCTACAAACAGATGCTCCACGTCATATGTCATTGGGGAAATGCAAATTAAGTAACAATGAGATACCATGACCAATTCACATGAATTGCCAAAACCTGAAACACCAACACCATCAAATCTTGGTGAGAATGTGAAGCAACCGGAATTCTCCTTCACCTGCTGGTAGGAATGCAAAACCAGTACAGCCGCTTTGAAGACAGTTTGGCAATTTCTTACCAAATTAAACACATTTTTTTTTTTTTTTTTAGAATTTGGGTTTATTTATTTATTTTGAGAGAGAGAGAGAGCGCTTGTGCAAGCAGGGGAGGGGCAGAGAGGGAATCCCGAGCAGGCTCTGCACTGTCAGCACACAGCCTGACGTGGTACTTGAACTCACAGCGAGATCACGACCTGAGCTGAAGTCAGACGCTCAACTGACTGAGCCACCCAGGCGCCCCTAAACACACTCTCGATACGCCATCCGACAGGGGCGCCTGGGTGGCTCAGTCGGTCGAGCATCTGACTTCAGGTCATGATCTCACAGTTTGTGAGCTGGAGACCCGCATCAGGTTCTCTGCTGTCGGTGTGGAGCCCACTTCAGATCCTCTGTCTCCCTCTCTCTCTGCCTCTCCCCTGCTCACTCTCCCTCAAAAATAAACAAACGTCAAAAAAAGAAAACACACTATCCAGCAGTCATGCTTGTTGGTATTTACCCAAAGGAGTTGAAAACTTATGTCCACACAAAGACCTGTGTAACAGCTTTAGTCACAATGGCCAAAGCCTTAAAGCAACCAAGAGGTCCTTCAGTAGGTAAAGGGATTAATAAACTGTGGTAATCTAGACAACGGACTATTATTCAGCATTAAAAAGAAAGGAACTCTCAAGCTGCGAAAACACATGGGGGAAACTTAAATGCATATTACTGAGGGGAAGAAGCCAATATGAGTGGGCTACAATACCGTATGATTCCAAGTATAGGACATTCTGAAAAAGGCAAAACCATGAAGACAGTAAGAAGACGAGTGGTTGCAGGGCTCGGGATAAAGGGATAACTAGGCAGAACACAGTGGGAACACGCTGCACGACTCCATGATGATGTGCACATGTCCTTGTACACCTGTCCAAACCCAAAGAATGCACAACACCAAGAATGAACCGTAATGTAAACTATGGACTTATGATGTCTCAGTGTTGGTTCATCAACTCTTAATGCACCAGCGCACTGGGGGGTGGGGGGGGGGGATGTTGATAATAGGGGAGACTGTGGATATGCGGGGGTTAAAGAGTAGATGGAAAATTCTGTACCTTCCCCTCAATTTTGCTGTGAACCTGAAAACTGCAATCAATCAATAAAATATTGAAAAAAATTTTAATTGCATGTGCATAATTCAAAAAGACACACAAAAGCTCACATATACGGTTTCTAGGCAAAAGAGACTGAATCAAGATTTGAACTATGCCTTTCCTCTTTGCAGAAGTACAGACTATCATTCTGAAAGGAGCAGTGAAACTTGAAGAATACTTTACTTAAGGACAGACAGATGACAGTCACAGATCATCGATCCCATTTGCTGGCACTGAGAAAGAAAAATATCAGGTGACAGAGCCAGAGGATCTACAACACCTCTAGGGGATGTCCTGAGTTGGCCATGACAACACCTTCTAATATCACATCAAGTAATAATTCAGTAAAAGTATGTTAGATGTCAATAAAACATGATATCAAGATGCTGTTCTTTTGCTAATCTGACTTGATCCTGAAGTATATTTAAAACTAGCATAGGGGCACCTGGGTGGCTCAGCCAAAGGTCTGACTTTGGCTCAGGTCATGATCTTGCCGTTCGGGGCTTCGAGCCCCGAGTCAGGCTCTGTGCTGACAGCTCAGAACCTGGAGCCTGCTTCCAATTCTGTCTCTCCCTTTCTCTCTCTCCCCCTTCCCACACTCACACTCTGTCTCTCTCTCAAAACTAAACAAAAATTATAAAATAAAAAATAAAAGAACTATCTCGTATAATGTATGAGCTACATATCTTTTGAGCAATCTCCCTCGATACTGCTTCTCTCAAACAAGGCATTGATAAATACTGGGTGGCAGGGAGCTTGTTTATCCTCCCTTAGGGACACGTCTGGAGTAGCAAGACAAATACAAATCCACTTGCCTTAACAGGAAGTCTAAGAGCAGAGCTAAGATTCTTCCATAAAGCTGAGGAGCATTACAGGAATGCAGACTTGAATAAAAAGCCAGCTCACTACAGCTTTGGGGAAACTAAAACAGGCAAGGTCAAGACTCTCCTCTGAAAATCAGGCAGACTAACGGATGATCAAGATGCCAATATTCTAGGACACATAGCTTGACCTTGAGCATCTGAGTCAGAAAAACGCCTGAGGGAGAAATAACCAGACATCTTTAGCCAACCTAAAGTGTACGTCTAGATTCATGACGTGAATCGGTGTTTCTTCCTCTTGCACAAACAAGGAACATTATTTGTAAAATGTTCTCCAAAATGTGCTATCTACACAGATGTATTGAATGTGTGACTTTTCATCAAGGTATGCCCATGTATGTGTATATGTGCATTTTACTTTTAAAAATTTTATTTTGGGGGAGCCTGGGTAGCTCAGTCGGTTAAGCGTCCAACTTTGGCTCAGGCCATTTTCTCACAGTTCATGAGTTCGAGCCCTGCATCAGGTTCTGTGCTGACAACTCAGAGCCTGGAGCCTGCTTTAGATTCTGTGTCTCCCTCTCTCTCTGCCGCTCCCCCACTCGCACTCTGATCTCTTTCTCAAAAACAAACATTTTTTAAAACTTAAAAATTTTATTTATATCTATATATATTAAATGTGTGTATACGTTTATATACACACGTATGTAAAAATAATAAACAGGTAACATAAGGTATTGATACTCAACTCATGAAAAAAATGATATATTTATGGAATTATTATTTACAACCATTTAAAATGTGGAAACATCTAGAAAATAAGTTCCAGGAGCAACAGCTGATGCATAACCCACAGATATAGAAAAATTATTCCCTCAACTAGGTATGACCTTTTCGCTGAGTTTTCATAAAGAATTGCTTGGATTTTAATTTTACAGCCACTCTTTGAAAAAAAAAAAAAAAAAAACTTAAATTTTTTTTTTTGACAGAGAGCGAGCGCGAGTGAGCATGGGAGGGGCAGAGAGAAAGGATGACAGAAAATCCCAAGCAGGCTCAGCACTGTCAGCACAGAGCCCAGTGCGGAACTCAATCCTAGAACCGTGAGATCCCCACCTGAGCCAAAACCAAGAGTTGGACACTTATCCGACTGAGCCACCCAGGTGCCCGAAAACCCCAAATATTTTTAAAAGACAGAAAAGGAAGGGAAAAGGACACATGGATCCTGAAGCCTGGAAAATGTTGAGTAGCTTCCTTTTTGCAATTTACTACACTGCTTATTAATTCTTATTTATTTCCTATGAAAAAGACTTATTTTTTATGTTTGTTTACTTAGAGAGAGAGAGAGAGAGAGCGCATCAGCAGGGGAAGGGCAGGCACAGAGAGGGAGAGAGCATCCCAAGCAGGCTCTGCACTGTCAGCCTGACACAGGCTCGAACCCACGAACCATGAGATCATGACCTGAGTCGACATTAAGAGTCAGATGCTTAACTGACTGAGTCACCCAGGCACCCCTGAAAACGGTTTTTAAAATCAACCAAATGGAACAAAGTGTCATTTTACATCATTAACAAAATTATATGCTATCATTCAAAACTGAGGGACAAAGAGTTTCCCAGACAAGTGAAAACTAAAGGAGTTCATCACCACTAAATCGAGCTTACAAAAAATGTTAAAGGGTCTTCTTTAAGAAAAAGCTGTGACTAGGGGCACCAGGGTGGTTCAGTCAGTTAAGTGGCCTACTCTTGATTTCAGCTCAGGTCTTGATCTTGGGGTCATGACTTCAAGTCCTACATTGGGCTCCATGCTGGGCATAAGGCCTATTTAAAAAAAAAAAAAAAAAAAAAAAGGGAAAAGAAAAGGCTGTAACTAGAAATAACAAAATAAAGGGAAAAAATCTCCCTGGTAGAGGCAAATACTTCATAAAGCCAGTGGATGAGCCACTTAAAAAGCTACCATGGACATTAAATAACAAAAATGGGAAGATCAACTATAATTGCAATAAGTGGTTAAGGGATACAAAAACAGATGGAAAATATGATCACAAGAACATAAAATGTGTATGGGGAGAGTAAAAATGTAAGACTTGGAGAATGCATTCAAACTTTAGCAACTATCAGCTTAAAATAGACTGCTATATATATATAGGTAGATAGATATGAAACTCATGGTAACCACAAACCAAAAACCTATAAAAGATATACAAAAAATAGAGAATGGAACCCAAAATAACACTAAAGAAAACCAGCAAACCACAAGGGAAGAGACCAAAAGAAGACACAGAAAAGAGCTACAAAAACAACCAGAACACAATTAACAGAATGGCAATAAGTGTATACCTCTCAGTAATTACTTGAAATGTAAATGCCTCCAATCGTAAGACATATAGTGAATGAAGAGATAAAGAAAATAAGACCCATCTATATGCTGCCTCCAAAGACACATACAGATTGAAAGTGAAAGGATGGAAAAAGATATTCCATACAAATGAAAATACTCAGAAGTAGCAATACTCTTGTTAGACAAATTCGACTTTAAAACAAACATTGTAACAAAAAACAAAGACAGGCATTACATAATGATAAAGAGGTCAATCCAAGAAGAGGATATAACATTTGTGAATATGTATGCACCCAACACAGAGGCACTTGCCATATTATATATAAAGGAAATATTAACAGACATAAAGGGAGAAATCAACAGCAATACAATAATTGTAGGGGACTTTAAGACCTCACATCAATAGACAGATCATCCAGACAGAAAACCAACAAGGAAACACTGGCCTTAAAAGACATGCTGGACCAGATGGACTTAACAGATATTTGCAGAACATTCCGTCCAAAAGCAAAATACACATTCCTCTCAAGTGCACGTGGAACATTCTCCAAGATAGAACACATGTTAGACCACAAAACAAGTTTCAATAAATTCAAGAAATTAAAATCGTATCAAGCATCTTTTCTTACCACAAAAGCATGAAACTAGAAACCAATTACAAATGGAAAACTGCAAAAAACAAACACATGGAGACAAAAACATGCTGCTAAACCAAAAGGTCAACTAAGAAATCAAAGAAGAAATCAAAAAACAACTTGAGACAAATGAAAATGGAAATACAACATACCAAAATCTATGGACAGAAGCAAAAGCAGTTGTGAGAAGGAAGTTTATAGCAAAACAGGCATCCCTCAAAAAAACAAGGTATATCTTAAGTAAACAATATAACTTCATATCTAAAGAACTAGAAAAAATAAAATAAAATAAAATGAAAGTAAAGTAAAGTAAAATAAAATAAAATCCAAAGTTAGAAGGAGGAAATAACAAAGATCACAGTGGAAATAGAGGCAAAAAAAATTAGAAAAGATCAATGAAACTAAAAGCTGGTTCTTTGAAAAGGTAACAATCGATAAACCTGTAGTCAGAATCATCAAGAACAGAGAGACATGGCCCAAATATACAATCAGAAATGAAAGAGGAGAAATTATAACTGGCACAAAAAAGATCATAAGGGATTACTACAATTATATGCCAACAAACTGGAAAAACTAGAAGAAACTGATAAACTCCTAGAAACACAGAGCCTTCTAAGACTGAATCATTAAAAAACAGAAAATATGAATAGACTGATTATGAGTAATAAAACTCATTGAGCACTCAAAAAAAAAAAAAAAACCCAGGACCAGGTAAATTCTACCAAATAATTAAACAAGAGTTAGTACCTATTCTACTCAAATTATTCCAAAAAAAATTAAACAGGAAGGAATGTTTCCAAATTCCTTTTATGAGCCAGCATTAATTACCCTGATACCAAAACCAGAAAATGCAACACAAAAAAATAAGACTATAAGCCAATATCCTTAATGAATATAGATGTAAAAATTGTCACTAAAATATTAGCAAATTGAATCAAATAATACATTAAAAGGATCATAACCATGATAAAATGGGATTTATTCAAGAGATGCAAACATGGCTCAATATTCACAAATCAACATGATGCACATTAACAAAATGAAGGATAAAAATCATATGATCATCTCAATAGATATAGAAAATGCATTTGGCAAAATTCAACATCTATTTCTGATAAAAGCTCTCAACAAAGTGTGTGTAGAGGGAACATATCTCAACACAATCAACGCCATAGAGGACAGACCCTCAGTTATCATCATACTCAATGGTGAAAACTGAAAGCTT
Source organism: Leopardus geoffroyi (assembly GCF_018350155.1). Taxonomy (NCBI): domain Eukaryota; kingdom Metazoa; phylum Chordata; class Mammalia; order Carnivora; family Felidae; genus Leopardus; species Leopardus geoffroyi. The sequence goes on from NC_059341.1 coordinate 26,030,814, forward strand.
CTCCTCTAAGATTAGGAACAAGACAAGCATACCCACTCTCACCACTTTAATTCAAACCCAGTAGGAATTCCTAGCCACAGCAATTAGAGAAGAAAAAGAAATAAGAGGCATCCAAATTGGTAAAAAAGAAGTAAAACTGTCACTATTTACAGGTGACACGCTATATATACAGAAAACCCTGAAGATTCCTCCAAAAAACTATTAAAACTAATAAATGAATTCAGTGAAGTCACAGGATACAAAAATTAACATACAAAAATCGGTTGCATTTCTATACACTAATAATAAGCTATCAGAAAGAGAAATTAAGAAAACAATCCCATTTACAATTACCTAGGAAAGACCTATCCTCTGAAAACTATAAGACAGTGATAAGAGAAACTGAGATCACAAATAAATGGAAACATGTATCATGCTCATAGATTGGAATAATTAATATTGTTAAAATGTCCACACAACAGACTAAATAGCCAAGGCAATCTTGAGAAAGAGAGAAGAACAAAGCTGGAGGTATCTCACTCTCTGATTTCAAACTATACAACAAAGCTACAGTGATCAAAACAGTACGGTACTGAAACAAAAAAACTGACACATAGGTCAATGGAACAAATAGAGACCCCAGACATATGGTCAATTAATCTATAATAAACGAGGAAAGAATATACAATGGGGAACAGACAGCCTCTTCAATAAATGATGGGAAAACCAGACAGCCACATGCAAAATCTTACACCACGCACAGAAATTAACTCAAAATGAATTAAAAGACTTGAATGTGAGACCTGAAACCAGAGAACTCCCAGAAGGAAACAGGCAATAAGCTCTTTGTCACTGGTCTTAAACTTTTTTTTGGATCAGTCTCCCCAGACAAGAACAGCAACAACAACAACAACAACAACAACAAAAGCTAAATAAACAAATGGGATTACATGAAACTAAAAATCTTTTGCACAGCAAAGGAAACCATCAACAAAATGGAAGGTAACCTACTAAATGGAAGAAGATCATACAGCCAATAAGGAGTTAATATCCAAAATACAGAAAGAATTTACAAAACTCAATAGCAAAAAAAAAAAAAAAAAAAAAAAATCTGATTAAGAAATGGGCAGAGGATCTGAAGACACTTTCCCAAAGACGACGTAAAGATGGCCAACAGGCACACGAAAGGACACTCAACATCACAAATCATAAGGGAAATCCAAATCAAAAGTACAACAAGGGGGTGCCTGGGTGGCCCATTAGAGTATCATATAATCCAGCAATTCTTCTTCTGGGCATTTATCTAAAGACAACAAAAACACCAATTTGATACATGCAAGTCTATGTTCAATGAAGTACTATTTACAATAGCCAAGATGTGGAAGCAACCTAAGTACATCAACAAATGAATACAGAAGATGTGGTATACACACACACACACACACACACACACACACACACACACACACACGTGCATGCACACACTGGAATATTACTCGGCCCTACAAAAAGAATGCCATCTTGCCATTTGTGACAACATGAATAGACCTAGAGGGTATTATGCTAAGTCAAATGCTAAGTCAGAGAAAGATAAGTACCACAGGATTTCTCTTACACAAAACAAATGAACAAACAAACAGAAACAGACTCAAAAATACAGGAAACAGACTACTAGTTACCAGAGGGGTAGGGACGGGAGGGGCAGGTGAAATACGTGAAGGGATTAAGAGGTACAAACTTCCAATTATAAAATAGATTAGTCACTGAACAGAATGTTCAACATAGGGAATACAGTCATAATACTGTAATGACTTTCTATGGTGACGGATGGTAACTAGACTTAAGGGGATTGTTTTGCAATATATCAAAATATCAAACCACCATGAGGTACGTCTGAAACTAACAGGATGTTGTATGCCAATTATACTTCAATTTTAAAAAGTTAACCTACTTTTTACTACATAATTATGTATAAAAATCTATTTGTATTTCTTTACGTGGTAACTTAATATATTCACAAAGATTTCTCTTTCACTAGTGGAAAAAAAAATTATCCGGTATTAATGGTGCAAATGAGGTCTCACATTGTCTAAAAGAGACTGTTAAGTTGATGTGTTCTAAGTTAACCAGGGAGTCTTTTCTGTGTCTTCTGGTGCAATTACAAAAGAATGCTATATCAAAAAATAAATTAAAAAAAAAAAAACATAGCTGAAGAAAATTTGCAAGTATTCACATTAGTGAATTCTGTCACAATTTCTTAGGCAACCTCTTTATTGATACAGTGACAAGCAACTGGAAACATACATAAGCAATTACTCAGTAGGTCTTCTCACACGGAAGAGTAAGCTCAATGAAATATGAAAATTCTTACCCACCCTCACATTCCAGTTCACTCACCCACAGCTACCTTAGTACTTAAGGGATAAGTATTCAGAGACTATGAAAGCAAAGAATTTAAGTCTTTGGTCTACTTTAAGACAAGAGGCATCAAGAGGGCAATCAAAAAATGCAAACACATAAAAGTTTCTCTCCACCAGAACACAATTATTCTTTGCATTCACAGTTTAAAGTTCCGCATTTGTTAGACCTCACAGATTTTTATTCTCACCCTGTGCAAATTATCAAAGCTGTATGAATCTCAGAATGTTGATTTGCAAAGTACATTTATAGTCCCTAAGGCTCCCTAAGGAGTTAATTTTTTTTAATATTTATTTATTTTGAAAAAGAGAGCATGAGCAGGTGAGGGGCAGAGAGAGAGAGAGAGAGACAGAGAGAGAGAAGGAGAGAGAGAATGAATCTCAAGCAGGCTCCACACCGTCAGCACAGAGCCTTACTTGGGGCTCGAATTTACAAACCGTGAAATCATGATCTGAGCCCAAATCAAGAGACGCTTACCCGAGTGAGCCACCCAGGTGCCCCACAGAGTTTATTTTTAACATAAAATATTACTCAGCCATCAATATGTATTTCACGTGACATTTGACACCATGGAAACAAAATAAAGGATATACAAAATCTCATAAAATTTACCAATTTTCTAATGACCTAATAAATCAGAAGGCTCTTTGGCTCTCAGAACGAACAAAACCAATAAAACGGATTGATAGAAAAATCACAGCCATCCAGTGTTTACACGATGTCTACACCAGACTGACTTCAGTGGGACACTCCTCGAATCACACGGCACGTAGGAGGCTGCCTGGAAAACCTCCTCCCTACTTCCTGCTACCAAAACATAAAGAAACCTAAACATTTGTGAAAATAAGCTATCTTCATCACCACCCCCTCCTAGCTTCCCACATGCCTTCAAATTCTACATCCTAAATGACGTGCAACACAGCTACTCTAAATATTTGTCTTTTAATCACATTTCATTCTGCTTTCTTGCAATTTCTATGGCCTTCGATGTTAAGGTCCCAAGAGAGAAGCCGGATAGCAGGCCTCTTTGCGTCTGCTCAGTGCCTAATGCAGTGCCTTTCAACAATGGGTATTCAGTGAATCCTGATAAAACAGCTAAAATCTTTATTTAAAGAAGGCTAAGTCCAGACTTAAAGAGGTATTGTTGAACCTGAAAATGTCGCCACTAAGTAACAACAAATTTATCTGCAATTACCATCTGTAAACCGACCTCCTCAGTTCCCTATCCTTACCCCGGATGCATCATACAACCAAGAGTCCTCTTAATGTGCAGGCACTCACAGAGTATCTAAAAATGAACCTATCATCCTGCTACCTCTTCCAAACGGGATCTTCTGCCAGCACATCCTCTCTCAGTGAATCTGATTACACAACAGGCTTGCACGGTTAAAAGGTTAAACCTGAATATTCAGAGTAGCTCAAGATGAAAAACAATTCGATCTGGGTAAAAGGATTAAGGCTTGATACCATTAAGAATAACAGCCCTGGGGTGCCTGGGGGGCTCAGTCGGTTAAGCGTCTGACTTCGGCTCAGGTCATGATCTCACGGTCTCTGAGTTCGAGCCCCGCATCGGGCTCTGTGCTGACAGCTCAGAGCCTGGAGCCCATTTCAGATTCTGTGTCTCCCTCTCTCTCTGCCCCTCCCCTGTTCATGCTCTGTCTCTGTCTCAAAAATAAATAAACATTAAAAAAATTAAAAAAAAAAAAAAAAAAAAAAGAATAACAGCCCTAATATCTAACTGTGCCAGGTACCATATTCTCGGATTTAAAACCTACTACAGCCCTATAACCTAAATATTATTTGCCTGGGAGGAAACCGAGTCTTACAAACGTTCACAATCTACACAAGGTCCTAGAGTTGGTAAGTGGTAGAACTGACTTGGAACAAACAGCAACTTCAGGGCCCTTAAAAACCCACGAGGAAGAAGTCCTCTTTCAAAATAAAGAAATGCAAGAAAGGTTCTAAAATCTGATAACAGGATCCAGGGTAAACTGATGGCTGCATATTCAGCAAAGCATCGACTACAGTTACCTTGGTCAGGGGTGAGCGTACTGGGACTAGAATGACAGCATGGAGACTGGAGGACAAGAGACTAGGGCAGGACAGGATGGTAAGGGGGAAAACCAGCTGTAAGAATAAAACATTAAAGACATGCTAGGAATCAATGGCTCCACAGCTCCGGATCTTAGACACGCAAGACAGTGGCGCCATAAACAGGAGCTGGGTAAATTAAAAAGTGGAACCTGTTTTTCCACTTCCGATCTTTGAATGAGGTCAAGATGAGATACCCAAGTGAAAACAACCAAAAGACAGTGCAGTCAAGGAGACCAGAGCTTCGTTAGAACAGGGCTGGATCAACATTACTAATTAAATATTAATTTCATGTTTATGCATATTAAATCAAAGGGGACATTGTTCCAATTAGAAAACTAACAACGGTTACCAAAAAAAAAAAAAAAAGAAAAAGAAAAAAAACTTGATAACCTAACACTTCCCCACTCAATGACAAGTCCCCAAAATGGCCCTAGCAACAGCTTTTCTGCCTATATTCGTTCTAGCCAAAAACTCCCTGCCACCTACTCATGTCCCTTGCAAACTCTCCCACACCCACAGCAACATCTCTGCAGCATCCTTTTGGAACACAAAATATTGAGACTGTCTGCTAACATGCCTATGGAAATCTTAGCCAAAAAAAAAGGAGGCTTTCAACTTATTAATGGTGTAAATTCTTAAAATGCTCATCAATTTAAGGCATACAAATAAGAATGTGCACTAAATGTCAGGGAACCAAGGATATATACCAAGCAACCAGATATATAAAGACGACCTCTGCGGACAACACAAAGAAATTCGAATGGAAAATGGCATCCGGTCTCTGAATCTGCAGAACTAGACACCATCAACACGTGATTCTTTTAAAGCAAATAACAGAATGAAACCTGCAGTATGATTTACATTAATGATCACTTACATCATATATGTCCTTTAAATTATAGGAACATCCATATACAAAAGCATATTTAGAAAAAGACGGAAGGATACATGCAAATCCCTACTAGCAACTGCTTGTGGGGAGGAAGGGGGAATAGAAGTAGGAAGGGGAATAATATATACAACTTTATCTACAATGTTTCATTGCTTTCATTAAAAAAATCTGAAACAAGTTTGCCAAAACGAGAACATCTGTCCACTTTGGTGAAGGTCCTATGGCATTTATTGTGTTTTCTTTGCTAGTCAATAGGTTTTAAATTTTACCCAAATTATTAAAGAAAAAAAAACAAAAAAGGGTTCAATTCTCTCACCCAATTACAATATCACACAGAACACAGCTGACATATCTTGCCTGAGTAACTCCAAGTGAACAGGGTGAAGTTCACTTCTTCACCAAGCAGCCAACTTCTATTTCGGACTCCTAACATATTTTTTGAAAAAGAATGGACTCCTTAGCAACTCTAAACTCTGGTCTCATCTCCTGAAATGAATCGAGAAGAGTGGGCCTTGACTGTGGGCAAGTTCTCAGTGGTAGAAACTAGAAAGAGGCACCAGCCTCAGTGTCTCCTAAGGAAGCGAAGAGGAAGACGCCGGAAGAAGAGTGACAATTCTAAGTCCAATGTCTCCCCTCCTACCCCAATCATGATCCCCATTCCCTCTTCTGACTTCTTCCTCCAAAGCCAGCCACCTGCAGAGACATGGAGCAGTGAGTCCTTGAGAACCACTGAATTACTCTTTTGGGTTAGCCATTTACACACTCTGGAAATGCACAGCCTGCTCTTTAAGAAATCCATGCATTCACTCAATAATCATACCATACGGGCACCGGGGATTTAAGCAGGACAGAGTTCCTAAAGACACCTCTACTGATTCTTCCTCCTCTCAATGTCTTAGTCTTAAAACGCTTCCATCATCAAATCCAAGAAGACTCAAGTCTAAACTGTGGCTTCATGATCCCTTAAAATTATTTTTACTATTGTGAGCCAAGATGAGGACATGCAAAGTGAGATCAGGTGATGTGAACAGGCCAAACCCTCAGGCAGGTCTGAGCTTCCACACTGTGTCCACACCACAAGAGGCAGGCCTGACATGGGCTACTCCCAGGACCCCGGAGACGACAGAGAACAAGGGAACACGTGCTCATATATAGTCCATTTTTCTGTTTTTTAACCAAGAGACTCAGTTTAGCAACTGCCCAGACCCCTGAAATTAAGAGGGCAAAAATAAATAAAAAGGAAACATTACTATGCACCCACTCCACTACACATGCTAGTTTTAGGCACACCAGATATAAAGAAGTATCGTGATGTTCTAGTTTACAAACCAGGGAGCAAAATTCCTTCCAATGGGATATAAGCATAAAGGAGACAATTTCTAGTACTCTGGGCTCCACATTAATAACAGCAAAAGAACAATGGAATGTCTTAGAATCTAGACCTCTACATAGCGCCCGCCAAGAGGAAGGTGTGACAACGCAGGCCCTGCTCATTAGCGACCAGGAAAAACACACACGGGGAAGGAACCTGCAACTTCCAATGACAGAGTCAAAACCATGAGAGCCAAGTGGGCATGCGCCTGTGAAGCGATCCAGCATGTCAATGTAGACGAGAGAAAAAACTGCATGTCTTGGAACACATTCCTATGTCTCACTAGAGTAGAAGGTATGTAAGCGTGAAGAATGAAAAATAACCATACGTGGGCCTAAATATAATAGGCTTTGAAGGTCCCATGGAGTAATTTAGACTCAGAGTGGTACAGTCCAAGAATCAAAAGACATTTTTAAAAAGGAAGACACTTCTGCATGGATAGAAAAGTGGAATCCGTGGAACAGGAGAGACAACCCAGAAGTAAACCAAAGCATATATGGTAAATTAATTTATAACTAAGTGGAATCATTTAGTCAACTAAGTGCTGATTATTGCAATCTACACAAGACAATGAACATCTAAGCTAAGCTGACAACAGTAAGAATATAGAAAGAAGAATGACACCCAGGAAACACTGATAAGGAAGATGACAGCATCTGGTTGTTGACTAGCTGGCAGAGATGAGGGGAAAAAAGTCAGCATTTTAGGTTACTGAGGAATATCGTTTATTGATAATGAATAGCAATTAGCATTTACTGAGCCTTGATTTGCGCCAGGCACTGTACTAAGTGCTACGTATGTGTTATCTGATTTGGTTCTCACTACTATCATTTGAGGTAGGTACGATTATTAGCCTGTTTCAGGTAAGAAAATTGAGGCCTACAGAGATTAAATAACTTTCCCAAATTCTTAAGACTAGCAATGAACAAAGCAGGAATTTGAATCCAAAAAGGTTTAGAACACTATTCAGCCTTCAAAGAGAAGGAAATCCTCATAGCTAACAACATACTCAATGATGAAAAGATGTAAGTTTTTCCTCTCAGATCAGGAACAAGACAAGAATGCCAATTCTCCCCACTTTTATTCAACACAGCACTGGAAGTCCTGGCCACAGCAACAAGACAAGAAAAAGAAAAGACATCCAAATTGGAAAGGAAAAAGTAAAACTGTCACTATTTGCAAATGACATATATGTATAAATACATATATAAAATATATATATTATGTATAAATAAAACCCTAAAGACTCCACTTAAAAAAAAAAAAAAAAAAAACCCTGTTAAAACCAGTAATTCAGTAAAGTTGCAGGGTATAAATTCAATATCCAAAAATCTGTTTGTTTCTATACACTAATAACAAAGTATCAGAAAGAGAAGTTAAGCCAACAATGCCATTTAGAATTGCATCAAAAAGATTAAAATATATAGCCATAAATTAAGGAAGTAGAAGATCTGTACACTAAAAACTGTAAGACACGGAAAAAAGAAACTGAAGATAAAGATATTCCATGCTCATGGATTGGAAGAATATTGTTAAAATGCCCATACTACTCAAAGTAATCTACAGATTTAATGCAATCCCTAACAAAATTCCAATGGCATTTTCACAGAACTTGAACAATTAAAACAATCCTAAGATTTGTATAGAACAAAAGACCCCCAACAGCAAGGCAATTCTGAGAAAAAAGAACAAAGCTGGAGGCATCAGACTGGCTGATTTCAAAGTATGTTACAAAGCTATAGTAGGCAAAACAGTATGATACTGGCTTAAAAACAGACACACAGACCAATGGAACAGAACAGACACCCCAGAAGTAAACCCAGGCATGCACGGTCAATTAATTTATGACAAAATAGCCAAGAATATACAATGGGGAAAGAATGGGCTCTGCAAAAAATGGTGTTGGGAATGCAGGACAGCCACACACAAAAGAATGAAACAGAACCTCTATCTTACACCATACACAAAAATTAACTCAAAATGGATTAAAGACTTGAATGTAAGGACCTGAAACCATAAAATTCTTAGAAGAGAGACTAGGCAGTAGGCTCAACATCAGTCTTAGAAATATTTTTGTGCACTGACTCCAAAGAGAAAGGAAACAAAAGTAAATACACAAATGAGATTATATCAAATTAAAAATCTTCTGCATGGTGGGGGCATCTGGGTGGCTCAGTCAGTTGAGCATCTGACTTTGGCTCAGGTCATGATCTTGCGTTTGTGGATTCAAGCCCCGCCTCGGGCTGTGTGCTGACAGCTCAGAGCCTGGAGCCTGCTTCAGATTCTGTGTCTCCCTCTCTCTGCCCCTCCCCTGCTCACGCTCTGTCTCTCTCTCTCTCTCTCTCTCTCTTAAAAATAAACACTAAAAAATTAAAAAAAAAAAAAAACTTCTGCATGGCAAAGGAAACCATTCACAGAACAAAAAAGACAACCTACTGAGAGAAGATACACGCAAATGATATATCCGACAAGCAGTTAATATCCAAAATTTATAAAGAACTCTTACAACTCAATAGCAAAAACATATCTGATTAAAACGGGCAGAGGATGTCAACAGACATTTTTCCAATGACACACAGATAGCCAACAGATACACGAACAGATGTTCAACATCCCTAACCATCAGGAAAATGCAAATCAAAACCACAGTGAGATGTCACCTTGTAACTGTTGGAATCCCTATTATCAAAAAGACAAGTAATAACAAGGTCACTAAAAATTTAGATAAAAGAGAATCCTTGTGCCTTGGTGGTGAGAAGATCAATTGGTACAGCCACTACTGAAAATAGTATGGAGGTTCCCCAAAAAATTAAAAAGCAGAACTGCCAAAGGATACAATTCTACTTCTGGGTATTTATCAAGAGGAAAGGAGGAAAGGAGGAAAGGAGGAAGGGAGGGAGGGAGGGAGGGAGGAAGAAAAACACTAATTCAAAAAGACATATGCATCTCCATGTTTATGCAGCATTATTCACCATAGCCAAGATATGGAAACAACCTAAGTGTCCACCAATGGACGAATGGATAAAGAAATTGTGCGTACACACACGCGCACACACACACACACACACAAATACTATTCAGCCCTTAAAAACTAACGAAATCTTGCCATTTGCAACAACATGGATGGACGTTGAGGGCATTATGCTAAGTGAAACAAGCCAGACAGAGACTATATCTTACCTCACTTATATGTGGAATCTAAAAAAGAAAAAAGAGGGGCACCTGGGTGGTTCCGTTGGTTAAGCATTCGACTCTTGATTTCGCCTCAGGTCATGATTTCACGGTTCATGTGTTCGAGCCCCACATAGGGCTCTGAGCCTGCTTGAGATTCTCTCTCTCCCTCACTCTCTGTCCTTCCCTCTCTCAAAATAAATAAACTTTAAAAAGAAATCAAGCTCACAAAATACAAAAACAAACTGGCAGTTGCCCCAGGTAGGGGGAGGTAGCTGAATGGGTTTGAAAGGGGTCAAAAGATCTAAAGTTCTTGTTATAAAATAAGTAAGTTATCAGGACGTAATGCAGAGCATGATGACTACAGTTAATACCCTATTGTGTATTTGAAAGTTGCTAAGTTACTAAGTAAATCTTAAAAGTGAAAGAAAAAGGCAAAAGGGAAGGAAATCCTGCCATCTATGACAATCCTCCAAATCCTAGAGGACATTATGTCAAGTGGAAGAAGCCAGCCCCCGGAAGGACAAATACTACATGGTGTCTCTTATGGGATGAATCTAACACACTCAGAGAAGCCCAGAGTGGAATGCTGGTTGCCAGGGGCTGCGGGCACAAAGTGTCAGTTACACAAACAGGTTCTGCAGATCTACTGCGGGGCACAGTCCCGACAGCCAACCGCCACAGTCCTGTAAAAGGGTAACTCGCACGTGAGTGTTCATATCACGAAGTAAAAACAAAGAGCAGTCCTAATCATAAATAGGGCAGGAGGAAACTTTCCAAGTGATGAGAAAGTCTATAGCACAGACGGTAGTGATGGGGTCCCAGGGGTTTCTCTCCAAACTCACGAAGTTGGACACATTAAATGTGCTCAGTGTTTTGTAGGTCAATCAAACCTAAATAAAGAAATTAAAAAAAAAAAAAAAACGTTTGTTTTATAGTTCACATCCTTAACCATTTAAGACATCTTGCCTCGGGGTACCTGGGTGGCTCAGTAGGTCAAGCCGACTCTTGATCTCATCAGGTCGTGAGTTTAAGCCCCGCGGTAGGCTCTGCCCTGGGATGGAGCCTACTTAAAATATATCTGTATATTTACATATCCTTGAGATTTTCAGTGACCAGGGCAATAAACATTGATTATACAAGGAAGAGAGCAGTCATGGTTAAGAACATCAACCATTCCTTCTCCTCACAATGAGACTTTTGGCCTTACGGAAGCTACGTTTAGTTGAAAAACTAGGAGAACCTGCTGTTTATGAGCGTTCCCTTGAAAGGAGATACACAGATAGTTCCTGTCAGTTCTGGTGGAACCGTGATGTAATCCATGACATTATCACAGGCTGCGCGCTTCATCGGGAACCAAGGGGCCAGAGGAAGGAATGCCACATTACCCTGTGTCCTGGCCAGTGTGACTGCCCACCTTCCAGTGAGTTCTGGACCCTTGGGGGATGTGAATCTAATCTACAGTGGATGTGGAAATGTTCTAGTCCTACCAATTTGTATACCACCTAAAAACGTTATCATTACAGAGAGAAGAGCAGTTGAAATCAAACATGGGAACCCTAAGACATTCAAAGAGTGAGGAGATACCACCGAGCACCTGCTAACTTGCTTCACCAAATCAGGGCTCAGATGGATTCAATAAACTAGATGGAGCTCACCAAAGCCACTGGCAGTTTAGAAGTCACCGAACAGACCAAAACCCAGACAATGGGCAAAGGCACAATAACAGGGGTGAGGGGCATGAAAAAAATGGGTCAAGGACTGAAGACACTCCCATAGTTAAGGGAAGAGTCAATGGCAGAAGCCAAGAAGACACTCAACTGTCTGAGAATTAGAAGAACCAAACTTCCCAATATCTGGTCATCAAATCTGTTCTATCACACGCCTGAACCTCTAGAAAATTCATCCTGCACCACCCTCTACTCCTCCGTTCAACCCCTCACCACTGTCCATCTGTACCGTGTCAGTGACCTTCCCATCTGACCCCCACTATACCAACATGGTGGATTACCTTAGGACAGGACATTAACCGCAAAGTCCCAGAGACTTGTTTCCAAAACTGAAGCACTTGTGGAGGTTCCAGGGTGGGCATAAAAATGACACCTCTTTCTAGAGTGTCAATTTTAAACAGTGGAAAGCGATATTTAATCTGTTAGATCAAACATAAAACCTCAGAACAATTGCATGCTCGCAGTGGGTGTCTCTTTGAAGTGCCCTCTGACTCCTAAGCAAACGTCTGCCGTCAGGGGTGCGATTTGGTGGATAAATTTTTAGCGCACTGGCCAAAGCAGGTGAGCCTTGTGCTTGTTCAGACTAACACCAGGAGTCACAGAGAGACTGAAGATGCATAAAAGAGAGAAAAATTCCAGTAGGAATTCAAATCGTATGATACTCTCACACACTGGTTTCGGACATATAGGAGAATGGGTGGCCGGGCTTGAAATCCTGGCTTCACCACTTTCTAATCATAGGACTCAGGACAAAGTACGTAACTTCATGACTCAGTCTTCTCCATTTGTAAAAGAAAAAAAGACAGTACTCAAAGGGCTGCTGTGAAAATTACGCATGAATATCAGAGAGCACTGGCTTAACACAGTGCCCGATGTATAGTGAAGGATCTATAAATGGCAGCTATTGTCTGTAAACTCCAAGCCTATCTGATTATGTTAAAGCATTCTCAAGCTTTTATGAAGTTAAAAATGACTCAGAGAGAAAAATGTCTATTTTGGTAAGCCACCTAGCCATACCATTCACAGTCTTCCCCTAGGGATATTTTAGGCTCCCTATGCAAAAATTAGAGTAAATTCAATTCCCCAGCCGTAGGCCCAGGTGGAGATTAGAAACAACAAGAACAGAAGCCACGTCAAACTCACTTTAGTTATCATCGGTGAAGTAGAAGATGCTGAACTGAAGACGACGGAACAGATCTCAGGGGCTAAAGAGTCAGTACGCGCAACACTAATGAACTACTTCGCCGTGGACCATCCTGAAGTGCGCACGAGAGGGAAAATACTGGAAAAGCTGGAACCCTACAGCTGAGCAGCAACAGCTGTCAATCAGTTCCCAGGAGGCGGGTACAAATGTGCACAGGTGTTTACATAATCTCTTGTCCAGGGACCAAGCATGTTCAGCAATCACTCAAATTACGAGAAGGAATTCAGGAAGGGAGGAACAGCTTGAAACAGGTCCAGCCTGAAGCAGAAGGACCTGTTTCAAGTCCCAGCCAACATCAAGGTGAGAGTCTGTCGCTTAAGACTAAAGGCCTTTGCCTCCCTTGTTCTCCCCAGAATTCCAACAGACACTCCTGCTCGATCTGATTCACCCCTCCCGTAACCAGTTTCGGCTACTGCTATCCTTTTTCCAAAGAAAATTGTATTTTCCGGCATCCGTTTCTCCATGTTGTAAATTTTAAGAGGGGGAAACATTGTACCAGATATAACTTTTCCTAATTTTCTTAACAGCATCAATAGGTGTGTACCATAGTTTTTTTTTTTTTTTTTAATTTCAAATGGATTAGGCTACTTTCAGAATACAACAAAAGAATTTTTCTATTCACAGTTTCCTTTGGATTTACTTATTTCTAAAAACCAGTGTAATTTCACTTAGTGTTTCAAAGAAAAATGAAAGACCAATTTACTCATCCTGAACATTTATTCTGTAATCTAATGGGCCAACTCATAATGTTGACAAGTGATTTAAAAAAAACAAACAAACAAACAAACATTTAACCTGCCTTTTCTTAACAACTACATCTCAAATAACTGATGCAGGAAATTTCCTCTTTATAAAAATATCCTAATAAATAAGGAAGATAGAATTAAAATGTGACCACTTCACAAACCACTAATAAAATATTAAATGTAGGCAATGATTATCATTGACCAGGCACATCACAAAAAGACAGTCAGTACTGCCTACTCCCAGGGCACCCAGGTGGCTCAGCCGAAGCCTCTGACTCCTGATTTTGGCTCAGGTCATGATCTCATGGTTTGTGAGTTCAAGCCCCGTATCGAGCTCCACACTAAAAATGCGGAGCCTGCTTGGGATTCTCCCTCTCCCCTTCTCTCTACCTCTCCCCTGCATGTACACGTAGTCTCTCTCTCTCAAAATCAATAAACTTTAAAAACAAAACAAAACCATGTACTGCCTGACTCCAGTTAGAAGTATACCTTACCACCTATGAAGCAATTTTGCAAAAAAAAAGAAAAAAGAAAAAAACTGAATCAAATCAAGCTCTGATTACTATTTACAGGAAATAAAAGAAAAGAACATGTTAAACCATACATTAAATGAAAAGCATTCCGTCAGGTTACCACTTGTTATAATTCTTCTTAATTATGATGACATTACCAAACAAATATTTCTTGATAAATGTACGGGACATTTCTTCAACTTCTCTTTGCGATTATCTTCATCTTAAAAGATGAGGAAACTACAACAAGTATCGGCATGTGAACAGATGTATTTATTGTGATAAGACGGCAAAATTAACAGCTTCACACAGGTCTGGGGTTGCTAATCTCAGAACTATTTTCTTTCCTAGTGTTACTAAACTTTCCCTCACTTGGAAAAATACAACAAACAGCTGAGCCAAGAGGTAGCAGCAGGTCCCTCCCGGCTTCTAAGAAGATAGCTTTAGGAGAAAATAAGCAAAGGAAAAGTTGGATCTGGCTCAGAACCAACAGAACAGAACAACCTCAGGGGACACAGATCAGCACGATCTGACCCTCAACTGCCCTGGCAAGAGATACAATCAGCCAGCTGTTCTCAATGATCCTTAAACCCTGGGGGTCCTCAAGGATCTTTCAGGACTTCCGTGACGTCAAAATGATTTTTATAATTAACGCTGAGAGGTTGTTTGCGATTTTCACTGTACTGCCATTTGTACTGATGATCTAAAAGCAACAGTGTGTATAACAGCTGGCACTTTAGCAGGAAGTAAGGTGGGGACAGTCCTCTCCACTCAGTAAGAAAAAAAAAAGATGCCACCTTCACATAAGAAGGTGTTTGGAACGCCTGGGTAGCTAGGTCCGTTGAGCATCTGACTTCGGCTCAGGTCACGATCTCACAGTCTGTGAGTTCAAGCCCCGCATCGGGCTCTGTGCTGACAGCTCAGAGCCTGGGCCTGCTTCGGATTCTGTGTCTCCCTCTCACTCTCTGCCCCTCCCCTGCTTGTGTTCACCCTCCCTCACTCTCAAAAATAAAAAATAAACATTTTTTTAAAAAGAACATCCTTGATGAAACAGTGAAAATTAACAATTGCGTGAAATCTCGACCCTTGAATACGTGTCTTCTTAATGTTCTGTGACAAAACAGGAAGGATGTGTGAAGAATTTATGCTACACGCTGAAGTATGATGGTTGTCTCCAGGGAAAGACGTTGTGCCAACCTTGTGATCTGCAAGCTGGGCTGGCAGTTTTTGCCCCCCACAGAATATCATCTTATAGGAAGTAACAACGGTAAGGCAAATTGAGTATTGAAAGTGGGGTATGTGACAGACCTTTTTTTTTTTTTTTTTTTTTTTTAACAAACTGAACTTAAGGCTTCAAGGAAAACACCCAACATTGGTGTTGACCGTGAGAAAATTCAAGCTTTCAAGCAAAAATTGGGATTTTCCAAAAATTACATCTGTGCCACGAACATTGACAGTTTTCTCAATACTTACAGATCTTTCTCCTAGGATCACGGGTGATTTTTAACAAATGTGACTTTTTTCAAATGGTTATCATAAATGGTGCCAACATTTGGGAGATTTATGTAATTCTGTGAACCAATATGTTCCAAAACACGTATGAAGATTCAAAGGACAAGATATACCAATAGAATTAAATGTAACAGAATGACAAAAGTTTGATACGGGTTAAAAGATTCTAGTCTGCAACTACATTTTTAAGAAACTGTCACAGAGTTTTGACGTAGTGTCTAAGAGAATACCCAGGATTATCTAAAAAGATCACTAAAACACTCCTGTCTTCCAACTACAAGTCTGTAGGAGACTGGATTTCCTTCATATATTCCAACCGAACAACCAATCACAACAGAAAAATCCAGCTTCTACTAAGCAGACATGAAGAGCTACAATCAAGAGGAAAGATATCCAGGAATAAATGTCACTAAGGAGGTGAAAGACGTGTACTCAGGAAATCAGAAGACACTGAAACTAAAGATGACACAAATGGAGAGATAGTCCAAGCTCATGAACTGGAAAACTACTGTTAAAATGTCCATTCTACCCAAAGCAATCTACAGGTTCAATACAATCCCTATCAAAAGTCCAACAATATTTTTCAAAGACAAATACTCCTACAATTTGTGTGGAACCATGAAAGACCCCAAATAGCCAAAGCAATCTTGAGACAGGAGATCAGGCTGGAGGTATCACAATCCCAGATTTTATACTATACTACAAAGTCACATCAATCAAAACACTGCATACTGAAACGGATACCTACAGATCAAAAGAACAGAACTGAGAGCCCAGAAAGAAACCCATGTTGCTATGGTCAATTAATCTACAACAAAAGGGGCAAGACTATACAATAGGGAACAGTCTCTTCAATAAGTGGTGCTAGGAAAACTGAACAGCTATATGCAAAAGAATGAACCTGGACCACTTTCCTACATCGTGCACAAAATTAACTCAAAATGGAATAAAGACTTAAATATAAGACCTGAAACTACGAAACTCCTAGGAGAAAACATAGGCAGTAATCTCTTAGACACTGGCCTTAGCAACATTTTTCTAGATATGTCTCCTCAGGCAAGGGAAATAAAAGCAAAAATAAACTGTTGAGACTACCCCAAAAATAAAAAGCCTCTGTAAAGAAAACCAACGAAATGTAAAGGGGAAAGATACATGCAAAGGAAAGATCTGAAAGCAGTTCATATCCAAAATATATAAAGAACTCATACAACATCAAAAAAACTAATATGATTTAAAAATGGGCAGAGGACCCGAAGAGACATTTTTCCAAAGACAACATACAGATGGCCAATGGACACATGAAAAGCTGCTCAACATCATTAATTATCAGGGAAATGCTAATCAAAACCAGTGAGGTATCACCTCACACCTGTCAGAATGGCTAGTATCGAAAAGATAAGAAGTAACAAGTTTCAGTGAAGAAATGGAAAAAAGAACACTCATGTACTGTTGAATGGGAATATAACTTGGCACAGCCCCTGTAGAAAACGGTATGGAGGTCTCCCAAAAAATTAAAAATAGAAATACCATACAGGGAGCCTGGGTGACTCGGTTAAGCGTCTAACCTCAGCTCAGGTCATAATTTCACGGCCTGTGAGTTCGAGCCCCGCATCGGGCTCCGTGCTGACAGCTCAGAGCCTGGAGCCTGTTTCGGATTCTGTGTCTCCCTCTCTCTCTGCCCCTCCCCCACTCATTCTCTCTCTCTCTCTCTCTCTCTCTCTCTCTCTCTCTCTCTCTCTGTCAAAAATAAACATTAAGGGGTGCCTGGGTGGCGCAGTCGGTTAAGCATCCGACTTCAGGCAGGTCACGATCTCGCGGTCTGTGAGTTCAAGCCCCGCGTCAGGCTCTGGGCTGATGGCTCAGAGCCTGGAGCCTGTTTCCGATTCTGTGTCTCCCTCTCTCTCTGCCCCTCCCCCGTTCATGCTCTGTCTCTCTCTGTCCCAAAAATAAATAAACATTGAAAAAAAAAATTTTTTTTTAATAAAATAAAATAAATAAACATAAAAAAAAGAGTTACAAAAATATAAAATAATGACACTCTTCTTACTTTAACGGTTATTTTTCTGAAGTGTTTTTGTTTATATATAATGGGATTATAATTTTTTAATGAGTTAATACTCCAAAATTTGTTTGAATTCCTAATAGAGTAAATATTGTTAGATATAACTCACAGAAACAAAAGATCCTTCATAATTTTTCAGAGTGTGAAGTGTAGTGAAATAACACATTTGAAAACTGCCAAGCCCAAGGACTGGAGCCTAAGTCAAGGCTCCAATGTTCAAATGAACTTTCAGATACAGCCTTATTCTTTGATTTCCCTGTTGAACAAAACACCCAAAATCAAGAGTCCAACAAGAACCCAGTGACAGATGACCAGTAATCACCACAGTTACAAGTCAAGGTCACAGAAAAGAGCAGCAGGGTGACTTCTGGGGTCCTACTAATGTTTTGTCTCCTCAATCTGAATGCTACTTAAACAAGTGCGTTTGGTTTGTGATAATTCAGTGAGCTGCACATATAGGACATATGCATATCCTAGTATATTCAATTTTCTAAGTGTAATATGCATTACACTTCCATTTTTTAAAAAAATTCACTCAGTTTAATGGGGCGCCCGGGTGGCTCAGTCGGTTAAGCGTCCGACTTCGGCTCAGGTCATGATCTCACGGTCCGGGAGTTCGAGCCCCGCGTCAGGCTCTGGGCTGATGGCTCAGAGCCTGGAGCCTGTTTCCGATTCTGTGTCTCCCTCTCTCTCTGCCCCTCCCCTGTTCATGCTCTGTCTTTCTCTGTCTCAAAAATAAATAAACGTTAAAAAAAAATTTTTTTTTAAATTCACTCAGTTTAAGATACATAACCATTTCTGCTTTGTTTTTCCAAACACATGCTGGCTTTCAACTAAGCAGAATCATTACACATAACTTACTTTGGAAAAGCCTCATAAAAATAATTGAAATATGTAACTTAAAAACCTCTATAACTTTTCAGGGTTAAGAGGTCCATAGGCCAACCATGACAGTTACCTTACCAGAAAGAGAATTCTGTGTTTATTTCTCAAGTTCTCAAAACCAATGAAGCCAAGCAATTTAAAAAAAAAAAAAAAAAAAAAAAAAAAAAGTACTTAAAAAATTAGAGCAGGGGCACCTGGCTGGCTCAGTCAGAGGAACATGCAATTCTCGATCTCAGGGTCTCAAGTTCAAGCCCCACAATGGGTGTAGAGATTACATAGATTAAAAAAAACTTTAAAATGAAATAATCAAATATAGAGCATATAACCCAAAACAAAGTAAAATCAAAACCAATAAAAATAAATAAATCTCCCAATTAAAGGTGAAACTAAAGATGAGTCTCCTTAAGTTATTATAGGATCAAGACACCACCATCTCTGCTACTCTTCAATGTGTGACCACAATTCCAGACCAGTGCGATAAAAGCAAGGAAATACAAAAGATAATAAGAACTAGAAGGAAAAAGACAGTTGGCCGTTATTTAAAGAATAAACTTCACAGAATATGGGAAAGAAATGCTAGTCATTAAGATACAGTAAGATAGATTGCCCAATCAGTGCTAGTGAGGTAACCTGCCTGACCACAGTCATCTCCTAAAGGAAGCCAACCTGGCCATAACCAATCCACTTTTTGCTAGTATAGCTCCTTTCCAGAGCTCCTCTCTGTTTGCTAGATGGGTTACTGCCCAGTTCATGAATCGTTGAATAAAGTAAATAAGACCTTTAAAATTAACTCCATTGTGGGGTACCTGGGTGGCTCAGTCAGTTAAGCGTCTGACTTCAACTCAGGTCATGATCTCACAGTTCATGAGTTCGAGCCCCGCATCGGGCTCTGTGCTGAGAGCTTAGAGCCTGGAGCCTGCTTCAAATTCTATGTCTCCCTCCCTCTCTGCTCCTCCCCCACTCATGCTCTCTCTCCTTCAAAAATAAATAAAAACATTAAAATATTTACTCAGTTGAGTTTTGTTTTTTAATACATGGTTTAACCATTATTACATATCACCAGAGGAGTTTCTACAAAAAAAAAAAAAAAAAAAAAATACAACTGCTGGGTTTCTCCACTCTCTCTAGATTACAATTCAGTTGATACGGGGTAAATTGGGCATAGGTTTCTGAAAGCTACCTCAGTAATTCTACTGTAAAGTCAGGGATGAAAACCACCAGCTTAACTACATTTGAAAAGAATACAGGTGGGTCTCACACTCCCACATACATACCAATATCTATAAACAGGTTACAGTAATGAAAATGAAAATAAAACAGAAACCACTGTGGATGCAGAACAGGAAGAGACACTGTGAAAACATACCTTTGTTAACTAATAATGGAGAAATATTTCCTAAACAAACCCTAGATGGTGAAAAAACAGATCTAACTATAACAAAATTAAAGGTTCTATTCAATAAAGGATTTCAAAGAAGAAACTAGAATAAACGGTGGGGGGGAAAAAAAACTAAGAGAAGATATTTGCACCATTTAAAATCAACAGATTAACACCTAGAATATACACAAAATTCCTGTAAATTAGGGGAGAAAAGCAGGAAGAGGGCTATAGAAATCTAATAGAAAAAGAGGAAATTTAAAAAAAAAGGGGGGGGGGGGGCGTGCCTGGGTGGCTCAGTCAGTTAAGCCACCGATTTTGGCTCAAGTCATGATCTCACGGCTCATGGGTTCAAGCCCCCTCTAAGGCTTTGTGCTGACAGCTCAGAGTCTGGAGCATGCTTTGGAGTCTGTGTCTCCCTCTCTCTCTGCCCCTCCTCCACTCGCACTCTCTCAAAAATAAATAAACGTTAAAAAATAAAAAAAGAAAGAAAAAGAGGTGAAGAATATATAAATGCCAATTCACAAAAGGGGAAAGCCACACAGCTACGAAGCATATGATAGGATACTCAACTGCATCAGTAATCAGAGAATTCTAAATCACAATGATAATGTTTCACTTTGTGCTCAGTTGGCTCCATCCGTTGCATCAGATTGTAAAAACTTAGAAGGTTAGAAAAAACCAAGAATGTGGGAAGGACAGCTGGCAACCTTGTAAACTGGCACAGCCATTCCAGATAATAATCTGGCAGAATTTAATGAAGTCATGCACAAGCCCAAGAGAGGGTCCTAGGTGGGGAGGGGGCGGGGAGGAGAAACAGGAATAGAATAGGAGACGAAGGGGGAATACACAATGAAATGAACAGAGAGCCTTCACGTGGACCGATAACGACAGTGGACCACCCAGGGAGCATTAATTAATGCAATTAATTGCACGCCTGACCTGGCAAGGGAGCCCCAGCCACGTGCGTTCCTTCATGGAACCAGTAAGTGCTACATCCCCAACCCACCAGGTGCTATACTTGGGCCCTGCCCTCACAGACTTTACGTTCTAGTGAAGGAAACAGTAAAAAGTCAACAGCTAACACTGTAAAAGAGGGTGACAAGTGCACGGAGGGAAGTAAAATGGGTGACTGTGACAGGAAGCATCAGGAATGAAGCACGATGTTTCAGAGGCTTGCTCCACAGGGGCGGAATCTCAGAGACCTGCAGACAGAGAATTAACCAAGCAGGCAGCCAAAGGGGGAAGAATCTCCAAGAACTGCACTTGGGGGTCATCAAACATAGTCCCCATAATACAGGGGAGACTATTTCCTTTTTTTAATTTTTTTTTAAACTTTATTTATTTTGAGAGAGAGAGAGCACAAGCAGGGGAGGAGCAGAGAGCTAGGGAGAGACACAATCCCAAGCAGGCTCCCCAAAGTCAGCGCAGATCCCGATGTGGGGCTCAAACTCACAAACTGTGAGATCATGACTTGAGCTGAAACCAAGGGTCAGACGCATACCGGCAAGACCATTTTCTAAAGAAGACTCTCGGGTACTTCCTGTAATTAACTCTCAGGAACAACTTTTAAAATTCTTGTTGTATAAAACGTGCACTTCAATGATTACTGTAAGAAACCAAAATATTTTGACCAAAGAAACCTTTTTAGGAGGAAAAAAAAAAAAAACACTAATGTCTCTTCTACGTCGCTTAAAAATGTTTCTGGGGGCATCTGGTGGTTCAGTCAGTTAAGCATCCAACTTAGGCTCAGATCATGATGTCAAAGTTCACGAGTTCAAGCCTGGCCTCAGGCTTTGTGTTGACAGCTCAGAGTCTGGAGCCTGCTTCAGATTCTGTGTCTCCCTCTTTCTCTGTCCCTCCCCCACTCACACTCTGTATCTCTCAAAAATTAGATTTTAAAAAAATGTTTCTGGAAAATTATTAGACCCACAAACGTTTCCTTCATTTGTTAGAAATGGAATACTCAAATACCCTTGCCACAGCACATTGCTAGAAAATGAGGATAAATAGGAAAGTTTCTGTCCTTAAGGAGCATACTGCAACTTTCTAAGATTCAGGATTCTATTTATTTCATACCCTAACTGATTGTTTAGGATTAAAAGCCAACACTTACTGCATGTTTGCAATCTGGCAGGCACTGTTCTTTGAGCTTTCCATACATTTGAGTTCACTGAATACTCAACACAATATGACACTATTATCGTTTCTACTCTAGAAAGGAAAAAAACAGGGGTGCCTAGGTAGCTCAGTTGGTTAAGCATCCGACTTCGGCTCAGGTCGTGATCTTGCGGTTCGTGAGTTCCATCCAGCCCTGTGTCAGGCTCTGTGCTGACAGCTCAGAGCCTGGAGCCTGCTTCAGATTCTGTGTCTCCCTCTTTCTGGGTTCCTCCCTAACTCACACTCTTGTCTTGTGTGTGCGCGCTCTCTCTCTCTCTCTCTCAAAAATAAAGAAAGAATAAAAAAAAATTTTTTTAAAAAAAGGAAAAAACAGAGGGAAAAAAGGGGGGGCCTGAAGACAAAGAAGTAGTCGGTGACAGAGCAGGGATTCAAATCCAGATCTTTCAACCTTCAAAGCCTTTTTTCTTAACCACTACGCTTATATGCCACCTGGCATCTCCTCAGTGGTTTTCAAAGTGTGATCCCTGGGTCAGCAGCATCACCATGACCTTGGAACTTATTAGAAAGGCACATTCTCAGGGCCCACCCCCAGACTCACTGAGTCAGAAATTGTAAGGGGTGCCTGGGTGGGTCAGTCGGTTAAGCGTCCTACTCTTGATTTTGGCTCAGGTCATGATCTCATGCTTCGTGGGATAGAGCCCCACGTCGGGCTCTGTGCTGATAGCGTGACTTGAGACTGTCTCCCTCCCTATCCCTCTCCAAGTAAATAAACATAGAAACAATAAGAATGGCGCCAGCTACCTAGGTTTTCACAAGCCCTCCAAGTGAGCTGGAGGCCCCTGAGGTTTGAGAACCACTGGTCTACAGTTTTCATGTTCAATGTATGCATGTTAAAAGGGAAACGATCACCATTTTGGAAATTTCAAAACTTAAACTTTTGATCCTATTTAAAATGACTCTACATAAATCAAAATAATGTTCATTCATTTTCTCAAGACACAGTAACTCCTTCCCCAACCTGACAAAATGCCGAATCTGTACCCTGATTCAACTGCCTAAAAAAAGTCTACTCTGAGGAGACTTACTAGGAACTGGATTTTAAATTCCAAACACGAAAAAGAGCACAGAGATCCAAACAGAATCTTCAGAAGTTGAATCAGAAGCTATATTAGGAAGAGGACAAAAATGTTTTGAGTTATCAGCAGCAGAAGCTTGACAAATCTTGGTCCACAGCTCCATAATCCTTTTTATCTCTGGCTCCACTCCAGATTCTTACAACACCCCTCAACACACTTCCAATTGCCAAAAAAAGAAAAAAAATAACAACCTTCAGGAATATTTGCATTCTCGAGATTCAAAGTGCTTTAAATAAACACACATAGGCACCATCTCCCAAACATGTTTTTATGAGTCAAGCTAATGGGAGGTTTTCACCATGCATACTAGAGCAAAAGTGCTCGATAATCCCACCCCCTTACTGAGCCCGCCCTTTAAGGCATCCTACCTGACCCTTCTCTTTTCAAAGCAGTACCTAGACCAGGAGCCTTCTTTCCTATCCCAACTCAAGTCCTCAGTTCAAGTAATAACAGATTACTTAAATTTGTGTGTGTGTGTACTTAAATGTGCCTATTTCTATTGACTTTTTTTTATTAATTTTTTTAACGTTTATTTATTTTTGAGACAGAGAGAGACAGAGCATGAACGAGGGAGGGTCAGAGAGAGGGAGACACAGAATCTGAAACAGGCTCCAGGCTCTGAGCTGTCAGCACAGAGCCCGACGCGGGGCTCGAACTCACAGACCGCGAGATAATGACCTGAGCCGAAGTCGGCCGCTTAACCGACTGAGCCACCCAGGCGCCCTGTCTATTGACTCCTTTTTTTAAGGGAGTGGAAGACAGTATCAGAAGTATATACAGATTCAAGCACCTACTATAACATGAGAACCGACTATACGCCTAGTAACTCTTGTAAGCTATTCACGTGCGTACTCAATTTTATGAAGTTCAGGATTCCACTTATTTTAAACATTAAAAACATAAATTTAGAGACTAAAGAGTTAACAAGTCTGTACCATGGGATAGCTATAAAACTGACTTAAGATGCATATTGACTTGATTCAAGTCAAAGATGCAGAGAGCTCTGGAAAGCCCACACTCAGGCAGTTTGTAATCTGCCAGCTTTCCACACCCACGCTCACCCAAGGGCTGGCAGCACTGGAGGAGCTAGCATCCTAGAAGGAATGATACCTATTTATCTTCCTCCTCCCAAAGCACCATCAAATCCCCTGAGAATCCCAGCTGATTCCAAGAAACAAACTACCAAAGCCCTTCTCACCACACAGAGTTCATTGGAACTGAAACACACACGCACCAACCACCTACAGACCTTCCTGTTTAAGTTCTTATCCTGCCTTTTAAAAGTCCAATGCTTTCTGCAAAACATCTCCCAAAATGCAATCGTCCAAAACAGTCCTTCTCTGGTAACAATGCCATTTCTATATCTAAAACTGGCACCCCTTATGAAAGCAATAGGTAGGTTTTCTCAGCCCCCTACTGTAACTAACAATCAGTAACAGCAATTAGTCAGTAACAAACAAGCCTGTTAGCTTCTACAATCAGAGGGAGAATACTCCCTTCTCTATAAGTGGAGTAAGCTGATAATAATGATCTCCTAAAAGAACAGATTATGGAAGCCTTCAAGAAAGAAAAACCGAAAGTGTTTTATGTGCCTGGGGAAAAAAAATTTATAACTTAAGAATTTGCTCATACTCAAGACTTGAATATTCTTGTTACACGTGCCCACTTTAATTCTACCACTACTTTTGAGGAACCAGTAATCAAAGAACAAAACATAAAACTATACTCAAATAGCTCCTAGTTCACATTAAGAGTTAAAACACAGCCATTTAAAAAAAAAGTGCAAATCAAATGTAGGACCAAAAATCCACACTCTGGTGGTTTTTTGGTTCCTGGTTCCTGATCACAGGGAGAATCAGAGAGGTTTTTAGAAGTTATTTCTAAAATTACTAACAGTGTGCTTCACTTTAAGCTGCTGTTTCCTTCCAAATAATCTCACTTAATAAAACTGACTTAAGTCACTCGTTGCAATTGTCTCTGAACTGCCATTACAACAGGAACAGTTACAGTACATTTGTATCTTGGTCAGTGAAATGTTTATAAGGAAAAAAAAATCTGATTGAACGCTCTATGAAGCAGCACCCAGTGCACCACCTAGTGGGAGTTGTGTAACACTGTAATTAATTATTCTTTTTTTTTTTTTTAAAGGAAGAAACCCTAGATAAGAATACAACAAATACTATATATACAAACCGCCTAAATCTCTTTGGTTCCCACTTGGCAAGAGGATTGTGTTCATAAGAAAAGAGGACTCATTTTCTGTACAAACTAACAGGCTGATAAAGGTTTCTTAGTGGCAATTTTTGCTTGGGTGCCAAAAATTTTGACAGGAGACTAAAAATTAAGACATTACTGCAAAAACAAACAGAATCAGAGTTAGGCTGATAGGGCCTGTGTAAGGGATGCCTTATACCCTATAAGAAAAACTTATGTCAAAATGTACATGTTACATGCAACAGATACATCTCCCATGTAAAGGGACTTCATGGTTAAAACAGTTCCATTAATTCATAAGACATTTCCATGTTCCTGATGACTACTAAATTTAACATAACTGAGCAATTCTCCAAAGTTCCCCAGGCCTTGACATCATTCAAAAGGTTCCTCCCAACTATCCATCTAAGCCTCCTCTCCATTAACCCCCAAACTCCCTTGTGTTATTCTAATTAAGGAATGATTTTTACATTTTCAATTTTTCCACTAAATTTATAGTAAACCTTCTGCAAAAAGAAGTCATAAGTCATGACCAAAATGCATCATGCTTCATGTTCCTTTGCCTTCTGCATGTGAATTGTTTTGGTTCAATTCAAAAAACAGTATTGGAGTCCACTGCTAAGCTACAGATGCAAACGTAAATAAGATATGGTTCTCTAATTTGGAAAACGTCCCAAAATTTAAAATAGAGGTTTTTCACATAGCACCACGAGGAGTTTGTTTTGTTTAGCCTGTATGAGAAAGTGCCTTTCTGGTGTGATTTAAACTATCTTGGCAACCTCGAGGAGAAAGAAAAAACAAAACAAAAAAAACCTAAGAGACAATATTCCTTTACTTGGAAATAACCACCTCCATCTGTGACTCTTGTATCACATGATCAAATCAGTATGCAGACGCTTGCTTGATGGTGGGAACCTTAGTAGATCCTGGATTAAATCCATTACAGGTGTAAAATAAAGTAGGGGTCAGGTGACCTGGAACAGAATTCTCTTCATCTCTAGGGCTTTCATTTAGGTACTTGTAAAATGGGCATGATATGCATTACCAGCCTCTGAATAGAAGGATTACAAAACTGATAGAGTCTATGAGAGTCTCATTAAAAGACCTAAATGGAAATACAGGTTATCTCCCATTTTTCACAAGTTCATGTACCACTACTTTGCTTTTATGAAAGACCTACTTAGCTAACCGAAAGAAATCCAACAGAGGATTCTCCCTTTTTTTTAATGTAAAAGCGAAAATAACGTTCAGTGTTTGTTTTGCACTGGCTGGTATAGAGGCAGGAGGCACCCCAAGCATCAGAAGTGGCTCTGCCCAGCTCCTTCCCTGGGAACTACACTCAGCATCCAGCATCACGCTGCCGCAGCCTTGACCTGTGTCGAGCATCTGTGCTGTATCTTGACGTATTCTAATGCATCCACTAGCAAAACGTGTCCTACGGTATCAGAAAAGCCCAAGAGGTTTTTTTTTTTTTGGGGGGGGGGTGCATCTGGAACACTAAAAATGTTTCCCATATAAATAGTAAGTGCTGCTTTGCTTTGCAGCACTTCAGCTTAGAAAAGGTTTCACGGGAACGCTGTTTTCAGAGAGCGGGGAAAACCTGTACTGGTTTGTAAAACTGGAGTGCACCTGGAGGGGGAGAACACTGCTCCAAGAGTTCTCACTGTGCCATTACCACCGACACCCGGTGACCTTCACCATTTCACTTGTTAATAGTGAATGGAAAAAGGTTATTAAGCAAGTCCAAGGTAATAACAATTCAAAATGCAATTCATATAACGAATAGCCTGGCTTCTATGCAAAGTATTACTGCATGAGTACCAAGCAGGTGCATCCCTAAAAGCTAAACCCAGAGATGGTTTTTAGAGAAGCTTTTTTATTTGAATGCCAATGTTTAAAAAATTACAAGAAAAAAGAATCCCAATTTGACAAAGTGACAGAAACAAGGTTCCACCCCCTCAAGCCTTTCAAACCTGCGCAGGCATTCCTCGCGAACATTCCTCCCCCTCACTCCCATCGCACCGTTCCCCACTTCAGCCCAGACAAAGGTGAGTCACACTGCTGGGTCTACTTGTCACTTCAGGAAAGTCCCCAAACAAGTTCACGTTAAAGACTTTTAATTTAAAAAGTAATAAATAATAAGTAAACAGTGTTCATGTGTAAATGGCACTGCAATGCGCCTGTCTTAGGAAATATGTAATTAACAATACCCAAGACACCTTTCTCGCTTAAAAAAAAAAAAAAAAAAAAAAAAGCCACTCAGCTAATCGCTACTTATCAGTAGATCCTTTTTCCTCGCGAGCCTGACTCTGACTCAACTCCGCAGCTTTTCTCCACCTGCGCGTCCTCGCGCCCTCCGTTGGGCCCAGCCGCCTCAGGCGAGTCCCCAAGGGGTCCCACCCGCCGCTGCCCCCCCTTCCCTTCCCGGTCGCTCGCCCGACCCCGCCCCCACCTCCCCGCAAGGTGTCGCCGCCGCCGCGGGCTCCCGGGAGGAGGCGCTTCGAGGCTGGCGGGAGGCTCCGGGTGACGCGGCCCGGCTTGGCCCGGCCGCCGCCCGCGGGAACAGCAAGGGGAGCAGACCCCACAGCCTGTGCCGCACCGGTGCTCGGATAGGCGCCGCAGCCCCGGCGCCTCATTACCTGCTCCGGGCAGCCGCGGCCGGCGGGAGGCGCGATCGCTCTGGCCCCTGCAGCCCCGGGTCGGGAGACGAAGAGGCAGCGACCGCAGCCGCCGCAAAGGACAATCAGGAGCCAGCGGGCTCGGCACCGCCTCGGCGGGCGCAGAACGCACGAGCCCAGCGGGAGCCCGGCCCCCACCTTCAGCCCGGCGAGTAACCGACTTGGCCCCCTCCCTCGGAAGGGCGGGGCCACGGCTGGAGGGACGGACTGGGGCGGGACCGTAACGCCCGCGGGGCCGGAGCTCCTCAGAGGCTTCGTAAGACGCGCCTGCTTATAGGCTGCGACGGAGGTAGGCGTCTCGGACTTGAAGACGGCCTCGACAGCAGAGCTCCCTCATTGGTCGGTAAGAGAAAACAAAGCAGAGGTCTGATTGGTGAGAGCTCTGTAGCTCCTCTCCCTCTCCCCTCAATCATCGGAAGCTCCGCCCCTACCCGCTCGGTTCCCAGGTGGCTGCCGAATGCGTTGTCTTACAGACCTGCAACGTCTCCGAAGCGAAGGAACCCGGATACCCAGGTTTCTTTGCCAGGTGCGAGAGATTCTTTGATTCCCGAATGAACTTGATGAGTTACAGCTAACCTTTAACGTGAATTTAGCTAGGATTTAGAGAGTTTTTCCCTGGGTATTTTTTAAGTACTTCATAAGATTCAAAGGGAAATTGTCCTAAGAGAAGGAAAGGCAAAAAAATGTTTTCGCTCCTGGCAAAATTATGCGTCACTTTTTTTTTTCGTTTTACCTGTGTATGAGGCATATATTACTTTTATAATTAGAAATAATTTTTAAATAGAAAGTGAGTAAAGTGCAAAGAATGGTAAAGCAAACCTTCGGGATATCCAAGAGACTAATTCTTTCACGGCAGAAAAAATATATATAGTAATACAGGCAACATATGATGGTCATCAAAACAATATGAACTGGTATCAGCCCCTTCTAAGAACTTTACAAGTATCACTAAGTATTACTGAGGCTCACCCATGCTCTTTCCTGAGTAAATAAAAGCTACTTACACATAATGTAGAATGCATCACACTCTCAAAAGATTTATAGGAAAACTCCCTGACAGGAAGAATTTAGAATCCAAAGGACAAAATAAATAAAGCACTAACAAAAACAAAAAAACAAAAAACAAAGAAAGGAAGCATACAGAAAGAAATTCAGAAGATATAAATTGGAAAACTCAGCCACTACAGGGAATTAAAGAAAGGGATGTGACAGAACTTCAAGATGTGACTTTAACTTTGAAAATTGAAAGTCGAGGGAGGAGGAGAGAGAGAATGATCAGTGACCTAGAGTTAAGGTAATCTGAGCTCTCAGACCAGAGTAGGCTGGCCCTGTGTTATTGTAGCCAGTTTAGAAGGGAATGAAGCATAACTCACCTGGGGACCAAAGTCCCTTAACTCTCTGGCTGCTTCCCTATTCTATTTGTTCTTCTTGTCATTTCCCATGAGGTTCAGAAATAGGCTGTTTGAAATAAAGCCTTTCCCCAACAACTTCATGAATTATACAGTCGTGAAAAAAAAATGGAAGCTGGCAAAATTCAAAACTAAGGAAGGAAAGGAATGTTAAGGTAAACATGAACTTGAAAAGAAGGACAAGAAACTCAATACAAGGAATAGGGCACATCCCCTTTTTTCCTGAGAATACGATAAAACTCTTTGGAGGGCAGTAACCTCATTACCTAACAATTTTTTATATAACCTTTGCAGTAAATGGAATCCTAAACAATAGTCTGAAAATAGATGTCCCAGTATACTCTAAGCAAGTAACTTACTGTTGAGATCTAATTATGTGTAAATATGTAAGGAAAAAAAATAAATAACTTAGCACTCACTGCCTACCATGACCAAATTGGCAAGAAAACTCTCCAAAAGTTTTCCCACAATAATGCCTGGCATTCCATTACTAACATTCTTTCTTTGGGATTAAGTAATTTATATCAAAAATTATTCTTTTATGGGGCACCTGGGTGGTTCAGTGTGTTGAGCCTCTGACTTCAGCTCAGGTCATGATCTCACGGTTCGTGACTTCGAGCCCCACATCCGGCTTGCTGCTAGCCAGTCAGCACAGAGCCCACTTTGGACCTTTTGTCCCCTTCTCTCTCTGCCTCTTCCCCGCTTATGCGCTCTGTCTCTCTCAAAAAAAAAAAAAAAAAAAATTAAAAAATATTTTATTCCTTTACTCAACAAACATGTAATAATACTAATCATCAAATTCTAGTTCCTTCAGTGAACTGGTCACTCTACTAAGCATTGCCTTGAACAAGACAGAGTAGGAGCTATTTATCAGTAAAAGAAAGACAATGAACAAGTCAACAGATAAACTTACAGAAAGGGATAAAGGCAAAGAAGAAAACAGGTACCCAAGGGATGGAGGTGCTTCTTGAATTTGGGAAGGGAGAGAGAAATACTCTAAGATCTGAGCTGCCACTGAAATCAGAAAATACCAACCAGCTCTGCAGAACCTGAGGGCAATGGCATTCCTAGCAGAGGAAACAGCAAGAGCCAAGGTCCTGAAGGAGGAAGAAGAGTAATGTTGTAGGAAGAGAGAGAAGACCAGTGTGGTTAGACTGGCACAGGGAGGGAGTGATCCCAGACAGGTCAGAGAGGGAGGCAGGGCCTTGTAGGCAGTGGTAGGAAGTTTGTATTTTATCGTAGATTCCTGATAAGGTAACAGGATGTTGGAATAAAATCATGATTTTCTTTTCCCTTTTCAGAGTCACCAAAGAAGTGGGCATTCATTCACCAGGCCAGCCTATCAGGCATAGATCTAGTAAGAACCTACTATTTTGCAGGGATAGGCTAGCTGTGGGGGTATAATATTGAGTATGATACCAACCCAGGTGGATGTACAGACAAATTGTTACTGCACAAGTGGTAAGGAAATCAAGGGTGCTATGGGAACAGAATCCAGAAAGGGCCAAGGAGATCATCCTGAAAGAAATGAGGGATCACTGAATCAGTAGGGCATCATCCCAGTGAAAGGCTACAGGTTCTAGATCCAGGGAGCCACAACAAAGGAACATTGGGCCACAGTCCAGAAGAAGGAAATCTAAGGCAAAGCCTTAGAAAGCATTGCATAAAAAATCAACTTTCCCCACATCGCAAGTTTGCCTAGCATGGATGAGCCCAGAATGTGGAAACAAAAATCCAATTAGAAGCAGCATTCTGAAAGCATAAGAGCTGAGCAAAGCATGAGAAGAAATAGACTGTTGTTTCACATTATCTCCTTCGTTTCTTCAACACAAGTCATTAAAAATTGCACACACACCCTTATAACTATGACATTCCTTTTAGGGTGGTAATGAGTTAACAGTATTAATCCTATTTGGCCAGAATTAGGACAGAGCTGAAGCCCTCGGAGTTAGAGATCTGTTCTACCAGTTCCAGCCTTTTGCGTGCTTCTGACCATGGTTTTCTCTTTACTGGTTGAACTCACACCATTACCAGATATCTGTAAGAAAAGAGAGCCCCCCCCCCAACCCTGCACTGTGGAGGGCTAATCAGTGGAAATGCTGAGAATGTCAAAATATCTTGGTGCATCCAGCTGGTGGTGGCAGGTGAATCAAAAGATGCAGCAACTGAATAAGTCAAAAAGTAAATAAAAAATGTAACCACTGAAATGTATGGCACAATGCTTCAAAGCCACTGAAAAGTAATCTCTGTGCCCCAATAATAGAGTTCAAAGATAAATGCTTAAGACAGAGGGGTAACATAGAATCCAAGGGCAAAGACAAGTCAGTCTTGACTTGAAAGACAAGAGGAACTTGGCCGTAGTTTTCTCTGTCTTCAAACCAGCCTCTTTCTACTCTCCCATTCTCTAGAAAACAGCTTTCGGGGCTCCAAAGTTCAGCAGTCAAAGTAAAGCTACCTTAGTGCTCTCCAACCCCCAACCTAATCAACTACCTTGACACAATCCCAAGTTCTATGGAGAGAAAATACGAGTGGCTATGCCTGGTCCGTCTCCACTCTACCCCACCACCTGTGATCATGGAGGTGTGGGGAGAGTGGGGACCACCAACATGGCTGCCAGGGCCCATCTCTGTTGACAGCCAGTGATTTCCCAGAGAACAGGCACTAGACAGATTGCCAGATAGGCATGCATCCTGCCCCCGCTACCCAACGTTTTGTGGAGTCAGTCAGTGGGGCTCCATTATCTATTCAGTGAAAGTCTTTGCCTGTCCTTTCACACTAAGACGGAGGCCCGGAGGCCAAGACCAAAGTCTTCGATGGTGACTGCCCGCTTTCTTGAAATCTGTTTATTTCAGTTGGCTTCCAGACACGAAGTACCCCTGTCTCTTCCACTTTCGAGCTGCCATTCCCATTTAAGTCTTCTACTGATTCCCAATTTCCCTGTGTCAAGTATACCTCTTGACATTGATTTACCTAAAGAGCAAAAGCACCTGCCAGGTTGGTGAATACCCGTGAACACTGCTCTCGGCTCAGCTGAAACCAGCACGTAGAACAGTCAGGACCAATGAAACGATACAAGCAGAAGGTGGACCTTCACCTGCCCATGTTCCTTCGACACTTACTCAGATGAACATGTGGGCAGTCCCATAACTTCTCTGATAGCTTTTAGGTAATAAAAATCCTTTGATCAGTTTAAGCCATAAAATATAGTTTTCACTGAGAAATTTTCATATGAATGCCAATACACTTTGATCAACACTTCAAGCTTCATTCAGATAGGCCTTCCCTCCACTCCCTCAGCCGGGGTCCCAGACAGGCTGGGTCCTCCCAGGAAGGGGAGAAGGAACCGCCTCCAAATTCACAAGGCAAGGAGAGGAGAGTACTCCAAAGATCCAGCATCCGTGCTCAGCTCTTCCTGCTATGGGGAGACGGGAGACGTTGCTCTGGGCCTGGCCAAGGACTACACGGAGCACTTCCCCTCTCAGGTGCTTTCTAACAATCTTAGAGACCTGAACTTGAAACATCTGACTTTGTCTCTCCTGTCCTGGTCAATGCAGTTTTCTCTGGCTGCCGCTTCCCGCGCCCAGGAGGACCCTTAGTTTCTGGTTCCCGGAAGGCTACTTTCTACAAATTCTCCGCTTGATCACCTCTCCAGGTGTTGCTCTTGGGCAAGATTTACACATCTCCAGGGGCGCCTGGGTGGCTCAGTCCGTTGAGCGGCTGACTGCAGCTCAGGTCATGATCTCTTGGTTTGTGAGTTCGAGCCCCGCGTCGGGCTCTGTGCTGACAGCTCAGAGCCTGGAGCCTGCTTCGGATTCTGTGTCTCCCTCTCTCTCTGCCCCTCCCCTGCTCACGGTCTGTCTCTCTCTTTCTCTCAATAATAAATAAATGTTAAAAAAAAAAATTTACACATCTCCAGCACAGCTCTCTCTCACAAACGGCTCTCCTCGGGTCCTCAAGAAACCTTCACACATACTTTACTCCCACCGACCCAGATGCCAGAGCTTGGTGGATTCTCAGAGCACACGGGGCTTGAGTACTCCCTCTCCTTCCCTGCTGTCTCTCTGAACTAACACCTCAAGCGAACACCTTCAGTCTCTCCATTTTAGATATCTTAGGAAAAAGCCAGAGACTCCAAGAACCAGAGAACACAAACCCACTTTGATTGATCCTCCTGACACCCCTCCTCAGGGAGATCAAGGAGGAAGACCTTGGACCAGAGGTTAGGTGGGACTCAGCATTGCTTTCTCGGAAGAAAACTTCCTCACAGATCCTACCCAAACCCCACTTCTGCTGCCTTTGTACAATCCTGTTTTGAGGGGTTTTTAAGAGTTAACGAGGGGGGCGCCTGGGTGGCGCGGTCGGTTAAGCGTCCGACTTCAGCCAGGTCACGATCTCGCGGTCCGTGAGTTCGAGCCCCGCGTCGGGCTCTGGGCTGATGGCTCAGAGCCTGGAGCCTGTTTCCGATTCTGTGTCTCCCTCTCTCTCTCTGCCCCTCCCCCGTTCATGCTCTGTCTCTCTCTGTCCCAAAAATAAATAAACGTTGAAAAAAAAAATTTAAAAAAGAGTTAACGAGGAGCTGAGCTATTTCCTTTGAGATTTGCTTCCTGCTCTGGCAAGTTTAGAAATTTACATCTATTGTCTCTTGGTGCCTCAGTAAAAAAAAGTACTTTTGCACCTTGTCACACCCGTGTGAAGCTGCAAAAACTGCTTTTGTTAACACCAAGGACATAGGGCTAAGAAAACTCGTTCTCTAAAATCACAGACTGTGGGAAACTGAGTTGAGTATCAGTGAGCACGGAACCCTTGCTCTTGCCTGAATGATGGGAGCCTGTGGGTCACTTTGACACAAAGCAGCAGCCTTGATTTTCAGCCGAAGTGCAGACCGTCCAGTAAAGGATTTGGACACACAGCATTGTGCATTAATCCAAGGAAATAGGACTCCGAATATGCCGTTCAGCCCAGACCTGATGTTGCTAAGAATATTATTAAATGTTTATAAAATATTACTCACAGCTGGGGCGCCTGGGTGGCGCAGTCGGTTAAGCGTCCGACTTCAGCCAGGTCATGATCTCGCGGTCCGTGAGTTCGAGCCCCGTGTCAGGCTCTGGGCTGATGGCTCAGAGCCTGGAGCCTGTTTCCGATTCTGTGTCTCCCTCTCTCTCTCTGCCCCTCCCCCGCTCATGCTCTGTCTCTCTCTGTCCCAAAAATAAAAATAAACGTTGAAAAAAAAATAAAAAAAAAAATATTACTCACAGCTTTGCTCTGCTTTGAAACCGTCATAACTCTCTTTCATCTAAATCTTACCCAACTCCACCTTTCCCACGCACCTTGCAATAACCTTGCCTCCTCCTTTTTTGGTGAGGCTCTCCCTGGGTCCCTTGGCACACTCTGTCCCGTTACGAGTTCATTAACCTAAGTAAGTTAGACTTCGGTTTGTCTCTGGTGGTGTGGGACTGTTGGACTTCATCATTAATGATCAATTCTTCCCAGATCAAGTTACTAGCTCGCATTTTCCCAGGTTCTGTCTTCATATCTGCGTCTCCCTTTACTGCACCAAGTCACACAACCCCACTGCCACCAGCGTACCATCCCCAGAGTCCTCCAGAATCCTGCAGCTACAATCGTAGAACACTCAAAAAACCATGAACATGTGAGCACGTGGGAACAATAACCTCTATAGACTAGCAAAAAGAGAACGTATTAAAGGATATCAAAATTACCTGAGGAGCTTTTTCAAATTACACGAGCCCTGAGAAATTGATACAATCCCTCCTACTGTTCCCTCCCCGGATATACATAATTGACTAACTCGTTACAGCGGGGATCCTGTTAACGAGGGAAGAGTACCTTCCGGTGTGTTCATGGGAGGAGGTTAAAAAACTCTCCTTTATCCCTCACTAATCTGAAAGGCCCTCGATCAAAATTCTAAGTCCAGAAGTTTGAGGAAATATTTTTTCTCTTCGCTAAAAACACTGGCTTGTTATTGCTTAGAAATGAAAGAAGCTGTCCCCATGATGAAAGGGGCTTTGTCTGACTCATTCACCATGGTATCTCCGGTGGCATCACCCAGGTCCTGCACATAGCCAGTGCCCAGTGGACATTTGCTGCAGTAATAAATTTGGAACTAATTTCAAAATGGCAGAGTTTTGATCCACCAGTTGTATCAAGGCAAGCACCACCCGTCTAAACTGTTAGCACTGGCAGGGCTCTATTTCTATTCATATTTACGTGGTAACGCTTCAAGATGGGTTCCTGATGACATCAGCGGTTGGCCGCCCCCTCAGGTGTATAAACTGAGAGCCATTCAATAACTCTGAGGGGTAGGGAGGGGTGACAACAGGGTATTTCGGGCATCTGAACGCTGATTACCAGTGATTCCACGAAAACCTTTACATGAACCTGTACGCTGGCCTCAGCATAGTATATTACCATACGTGTTAGAGTAAAACAAGACCTCTGGAACGATGGAACTCTGATAATAGCTTGTCAGTAGGCTGATGATGACTCATGCTGGTGTGCTTAACTTAGGAGCCTCAGCCTGTGATCTATTCTCCAGTCGTTCAAACCAGATGTTCCCTGTAATGTATTTGATGCTATAGACGTAGGTATAGATAAAAATAAAAGATGTAGATATATACAGATGATATAGATATCGGTATAGGTATCAATAAAGGTATAGGTATAGATACAGATATATAGATATAGATACAGATAGACATAAATCACTTAAAGTTTCTCATACTAAACAAAACACCCCTCCCTTGCTCCCATCTGCCCATGTCTGTAAAGCTGCAAATTTGAAGGAGTTGGAGTAGTTCTAGAACATCCTTCATACCCATGACATTTGAAGTTAGGATAAGAAAACCATTTTTTCTTAAATTGCATTTAGCATTTTAAAAAAAGATCAAAGACCTTTCGGCCACGAGTATAAAGTGAGAGCAATTATAACTACCAAAAAAACCCATCTTGTCACTATTTAGCCACCTTCCCAAAGAACAAAGAACATCTTTGCTTTGTAATACGCACGATCAGAGTAGGCATTTTGCATTCACAAGGGCATTGATACAAAAGTTGAGGAAAAAACACCCTTATACTGACATGAGTTAGTCAGAACTTATATTTAATTAATCTCAGTCATCTTTGTACTTACCTTGTTGAGCTCACCAGGGAACGTCACAAGCATAATTGCTCTCGTGCTATTAGGTTCCCCAGAAACTACACCATCATTCATTAATTAGTGCTGACCTGGAAAGCAGAAGCTTCCTCCTCTCCCCGCTTAAAAACTGAGTAACTCTTCATTGTGCAAAGAAGATTAAGAAGCATGTAAAGAGAAGCACTAGCAAGAAAGAAAGCCATAAGATGCACCTGGCCGGCTCAGTCAGAGCAGTGACTCTTGATCTTGGGATGGTGGGTTCGAGCCTACATTGGGTGTAGAGAGTTCTCAAAAAAAATGTAAGAGGCACCTGGGTGGCTCAGTCGATTGAGTGTCTCACTTCAGCCCAGGGCGTGATCTCACTGTTCGTGAGTTCGGTTGGGCTTGCTATTGTCAGCACAGAGCCTTCCAGATCCTCTGTTCCCCTCTCTCTCTGCCCCCAGAAAATAGAGCACTTTTCCTTGATTGCCTTTATTGAACTATGTCTTCACAGGGTGCCTGGGTGGCTCAGTTAAGTGGCTGACTTCGGTTCAGGTCATGATCTCACAGTTCTGTGCTGACAGCTGGGAGCCTAGAGCCTGCTTCAAATTCTGTCTCCTTCTCTCTCTGCCCCTCCCCTGCTTGTGCTCTCTCTCTCTCTCTCTCTCTCTTTCTCAAAAATAAATAAAAAACATTTAAAAAATTTTTTTTTAAAGGGGCAGGGCACCTGGGTGGCTCAGTGGGTTAAGCGACCAACTGCAACTCAGGTTGTGATCTCGCAGTTCAAGCGAGGGGGGTTCAAGAGTGGGGGGGTTCAAGCCCCACATTGGGCTCTGTGCTCCCCACTCGCACTCTGTCTCTCAAAAATAAATAAACATTAAACATTTTTTTTTAACGTTTAAGGAGAAATTCATAGTTTCTAAAAGATTACAGAATTCCAATTTGTGCATTTGCAAGCCCCGGCTCAACTCTAGTATAACATGGATTTTTTAAAAAAATTTTAATGTTTATTTATTTTTGAAGAGAGAGAGACAGAGACAGAGTACGAGCAGGGGAAGGGCAGAGAGAGGGAGACGCAGAATCCAAAGCAGGCTCCAGGCTCTGAGCTGTCAGCACAAAGCCCAACGCAGAGCTAGAACCCACAGACCATGAGATCATGACCTGAGCTCAAGTTGGCCGCTTAACCAACTGAGCCACCCAGGCACCCCAATGTAATATGGATTATAGAAACAAATGAACATGGAATCTAGAAAGAAACACAAGAAAATAAGGCAAATAGTGCATGAATGGGATTAATGGCACCAATTTATTGCAGGTTTTTTTTTTTTAATTTTTAATGTTTATTTATTTTTGAGAGAGAGAGAAGGGGAGGGGCAGAGAGAGAGAGGGAGACACAGAATCTGAAGCAGGCTCCAGTCTCTGAGCCGTCAGCACAGAGTCCGACTCAGGGCTCGAACCCACAAGTTGTGAGATCAAGACCTGAGCTGTAGTTGGCTACTTAACTGACTGAGCCACTCAGGAGCCCCTATTGCAGTAGGTTTAATCAAAGATGTGGTGTTAAAGGAGTTCCTTCCAGTTCCCACATATTTCATTGAGGGCAGTGAATTTAGAACAAAGTCCAGATGATTCTGAGAAAGCGAACAAACTGTTGAAGAATCTCCAAAGGAGACGATTATAGAATAATATTAGAGCCCTGAGTGTCAATCCCAATTTAGACACTAAAGCTAATGGTGTGACCTTGGCCATCGCATCTACCTTTCTAAGGCTATTTCCTTACCACTAATATGTGTAGTTGTTAATCTACCCAAGAAGTCGCAAACTACCGTTATGTCGGGGGTGAGCACAAATTTTGTAAAAATTTGGATGAGTTGCCAACTGTTCAAAATCAGGAGACACCAGTTTCTATTTTTTACAAAAGGAAGCTATGGCAAGGCTGGCCCACACTCCCACAGAGAAACAATTGCCAAGAACAGACAGTGCCCCCTTCAGAGCTGCCGTGTGCTTTCCAATCTGCCATGGACCACATCCCACCTGCTTCACTCTTACTTTCTGCTACCTGCTGACCTCTGTAGTTATCTGAGTTTGCATCTCTCAAAATGGAGAATTTTTAAGGGCTTGTTGTTGTTGTCATTGAAAGCTATTGGCACGGTTTCAAGATAACATAAATTTAAAATATTTATGATATAGGGAGAAAAGACAGATCTCCCATACAGAAGAATTCCAAATGATGTATGCAGATGCCCCACCCTCAAGGAGGAGGCATTTGCCTCACATTCTTTAAGTGTGGACGGTGCATAGTGACTTCCTTCCAAAGAGTTCAGTAAGAAAAGGGAAGGAAGGAAGAGTTTCTCTGCAACTGAGAAACCTGATGATGCTACCCTGTCTGGGTGATGAAGGCCAACATCAACAGTGATGATAATTCATGTTGACATTATGTACAGTCTTCCTCCCAAGTCCCTTACCCTAGTCTAATCATGAGAGAAACATCAGACAAATCCAATAGAGGGACGTTCTACAAAATACTTGACCGGTACCCCTCAGAACTGTCGAGGTCATCAAAAACAAGACAAGTCTGAGACTGTCACAACCAAGAGGCAGCTAAGGAGATATAACAAGTAAATGTAGGGGTGCCTGGGTGGCTCAGTCAGTTAAGCAACTGACTTCGGCTCAGGTCATGATCTCACGGTTCGTGGGTTCAAGCCACGCGTCAGGCTCTGTGCTGACAGCTCGGAGCCTAGAGCCTGCCTCAGATTCTGTGCCTCCCTCCCTCTCTGTTCTTCCCCTGCTCTGTCTCTCTGTGTCTCTCAAAAATAAATAAACGTTAAAGAAAATGTTTTTTTTAAAACAAGTAAATGTAATATGGTAGCCTAGATGGAATCCTGGCCCAGAAAAAGGACATCATGTAAAAACTAAGGAAATGTATAGCTACTGCTTCATTAATTGTAACAAATGTACCATAGTAACGTAAGATGTTCCTGATAGGGGAAACTACGTCCAGGGTATATAGGAACTCTCTGTACTGTCTTCATAATTTTTCTATCAATCTAGAAGTGTTCTTAAAAAAAGTTCACTTTAAAAATATTTTATATATGTATGTGCATGTGTAAATACATGTATAGAAGGACATCGAATTAGCTCGAGGGATTGGTGGAAGACTTGGACCCCCAAGGCTGAGCAGAAAAGGTCAGGTTTGCTGTAGTGTATTTTATCCACAGCACTACCTTTAGTGCGACTCAGCTCTGTCACGCCTCAGGCACTGCATTTCTCAGTTCCACATTTCACCTCCCTCAAAGAAAGCCCACTGCTTCGGCCTGGGTAGGAATCAAAGTCTGGATCTAGTCATTCTACCCAGGGTTTGGTTCCATGTCAGAATCATGGCCACCGTACCCATGCCTGTGTATAAGTGACCATTCTCATAAAAGGAGGAAGATCTGGGAGCCACACAGACCCCTCTCAGCTCGGCAATTCTGTGGAAGATGGTGAAAGAGAAGAAGCTTCGCCAGGGACACCTGGGTGGCTCGGTTGGTTAAAGCATCCGACTTCGGCTCAGGTCATGATCTCACGGTTCGTGAGCCTGCTTCAGATCCTCTATGCCTCTCTCTCTCATCCCCTCCCCTGCTCATGTTCACTCTCTCTCTCAAAAATAAATAAATATAAAGAAGTTTTTTTGAAACACTTTAAAAGAAAAAAAAAGAAGCTTAGCTGATAAAGTCAACATCCTAAAACATAAGGCCCCATAGTCTACAATAAGGGCACAGCATCATGGCCGTTTACATTTGCCATTTATATATACTAAGAACGCTTTGGTGGCAATTGCAAAATTTTATGAAATGAAGATTTATAACAACTATTCTTTCTGCAAAAATTGATTCAGTTCCAAATACTCAAGTTAACTCTCCAGACATCTAAGCACAATTCCTTTTACTTTTTAAAAATTGTATTACAGGAAAGTCGAAGAGTACGCACAGTAATGGAAACCACGGACGTTGATACACCGATAGAGTGGAAGGGAGACTAGTCCAACACAGACCAGCTAAGCGATCCACGGAATAGTTGGTGATGGAAGGGTCGCTGCCCTTAAACCAGTTCACGTCGTTGGCGCTGTGGCACAAATTCGGAAGTCACCCTTCCTCGGGACACTTCATTTCCATTTGTTGGACACCTATCACAATGTGCTGCTTTTGTTAGAACAAGACGGTTCACTGACACCTGCCAGGAATTTGTGAAAATTCAAATGCGTGATACCTACAATGTGACCCCAGGCGCCTGTGTACTGTACAAGCTGCACAGCCACACGCTGTCACTCTGGGTGCCATTGTCTCTTACGAGCAAGTTTCACGTTTTTAGAGCCTTGATGGGGCGCCTGGGTGGCTCAGTCGGTTAAGCGGCCGACTTCGGCTCAGGTCATGATCTCGCGGTCCGTGAGTTCGAGCCCCGCGTCGGGCTCTGGGCTGATGGCTCAGAGCCTGGAGCCTGTTTCCGATTCTGTGTCTCCCTCTCTCTCTCTGCCCCTCCCCCGTTCATGCTTTGTCTCTGTCCCAAAAATAAAAAATAAACGTTGAAAAAAAAAAATTAAAAAAAAAAAAAGAAAGGCCATAGGCCTGTTCTTGTGAGTGTCTCAGACATACAGTCCTACATTTCTGTGTGCAGGAAGACAGTGGTTTTTACCTGCCTTGCTTAAGTGAAGTCAAATCCAAATATCATGCACCACCTGCAGACAGCGTGTGTTTCCTCTTCACAAATTATATTATCGCCAGAAGTAGTGTGTGACTTCTGTGTATTAAAGAACCAATTTCTAGGGGTACCTGGGTGGCTCAGCCAGTTAAGCGCCTGGCTCTTGATCTCAGCTCAAGTCTTGACCTCGGGGTCGTGAGTTCAGGCCCTGCATTGGGCTCCATGCTGGATGCGGAGCCTACTTCAAAAAATAAAAGAAAGGAAAAGAAGAGAAAGAAAGAAATAACCAGTTTCTACATGGAATGCGATGAAACTTTAAACTCCATTTCAAAGATTTTTTTTTTCCCTTGAAAAATATTTTCTTGCTTTATTTATCTACTCAAATTGAGATTGTGTATCTTAACTGTATTTTTTTTTTTTTTTTTGTATCTTAACTGTATTATGAGTGACCTTGGGCTACAGTGAAGTAAAGTTAAAACATAAATTCAGAGGGGTAATTAAATATGGAAAATTGAAAATGTCATTCATAAAAATACACATTTTTCTCCATCCAAATTATTCTTCTGATGTCCTTTGTTGCCTCAGGTAGGAAAACTACCTTAACATATCTTGTATGTTAAGATACTCTGGGAGGCTCTTTATTTATACCCTCCAGCCACACCTGCATCCTCCCTTCAGGAAGGAGTCCGGTCACTGGAAAACAAAAGTATGAGAGATCAGCATGAATTGAAGGAAATGAAATGAGTTGAGGGAGAAGAAATACATAGGCCGAGAAAGTACCTTGGAAGAGGGCCTTCCATGTGGGGTTCGGCACGAATAAAACCTTTGAGGGAGCAATGAGCTTACAAATATTTAGAGGAAAAGAAGGATATGAGCTGAAACAAAAGACTTCTGTAGGGAAGGCTTGGACAACAGCAGAATCATCTACATTCCCCAGGCTAAGATATTTGGGCCAGATCCTAAGGGGTCACCAGACTTTTACCTAGTAAGGAAAAAGGCATTTTCCAAAACTCAATCCCGTAGGGGGAGAAAAGACTATTTCGAAATAAAGTAATTGAAACTATTTTTTTGTATATTTTATAATACTCGTGAGAAAGAGGACCCTTATAATAAGCGTACTTTACAAAAAAACCTGTTAAAGTTACCAATTACTTATCGATAGTGGGAAAGGGTCATATTAAATTATTACCATTTCGCCCTCCATGCTCTTGTAAGATTTTGTTAAATGTTTATGTATTTATTTTGAGATACAGAGAAAGAGAAAGAGAGGGAAGGACAGAGAGAGAGCGTGCACGAGAGAATCCCAAGCAGGCTCTGCACTGTCAGCAAAGAACCTGACACAGGGCTTGATCTCACAAAACATGAGCTCACGAACTGAGCTGAAATCAAGTCAGATGCTTAACCAACTGAGCCACCCAGATGCCTCTTTTTTTTAAATTGAGATTCTTTTTCTCGAGGTGACTTTTTTGGGGGAGGTGTCTAAGTCAGTTAAGCAGCCGACTTCAGTTCAGGTCATGATCTCGTGGTTCCTGAGTTCAGGCCCCGAGTCAGGCTCTGTGCTGACAGCTCAGAGCCTGGAGCCTCCTTCAGATTCTGTGTCTCCCCCTCTCTCTGCCCTTCCCCTGCTCGTTCTCTCTTTCCCTCTCTCTCTCTCAAAAATAAACACTAAAAATTTTTTTTTAATTATAAAAAAAAGTTTTGGGTTTTTTGTGTGTTTTTGTTTTTTGTTTTTCAAATCGCCCCCCATGCTCTTAATTATTCAGGGTGGGCCCAAATCTTGGTTTTGCAATTGTTAATGTATAGTTGCATTTTTCCACTCATTTAAAATAATTTCTTGATTTCTACCTCAAACCATCTATCTCTCCATTTTCAGTTGTTAATGTGAGGTTCTTTGTTTGATTGAGTGATTGTTTTGCTGTAAAGGAAGGTCGTAGGAATGGTCCATGGTGAGAACCCTCCCCTTCACTATAACTGGGATGCAACCCAGGAGAAGGCAGGGCTAAGTATGCCAGGAGGAGGAGCTCAGGGTTCAGCTCATCTTCTGAGACACTGCTCCAAGAAACTTCCTTCCCATGGAGACGCAGGAAGCTCACAACTCCCAGAGCCTAATCCAGCCCAGAACTTGGATCTGGGAGGTCTGAAACCTTCCCGGTGTGGGTAGAAACCCGGGGGGGGGGGGGGGGGGAAGGGGCGGGGGGGAGGAGGGAAGCCAACATTTCAAATATGGAAGCAGTTTTATATCCTGCAGAAGCTAGAGACCAGGGTATGTTTTTAGGGCAGACTATTCTGGAAAACCAAGAAAAGGTTAATTACAGATAT
This sequence comes from Leopardus geoffroyi, assembly GCF_018350155.1. Classification (NCBI taxonomy): domain Eukaryota; kingdom Metazoa; phylum Chordata; class Mammalia; order Carnivora; family Felidae; genus Leopardus; species Leopardus geoffroyi. The sequence goes on from NC_059341.1 coordinate 26,074,452, forward strand.
GAAAATAGACACTAAATGAGAAAAGATCTTTTCTCTTCTTTTAATGTTCCTTTATTTTTGAGAGACAGAGCATGAGCAGGGGAGGGGCAGAGAGGGAGGGAGACACAAAATCTGAAGCAGGCTCCAGGCTCTGAGCTGTCAGCACAGAGCCCAATGCGGGGCTTGAACCCACAAACCACGAGATCATGACCTAAGCCAAAAGTCGGCCACCTAACCGACTGAGCCACAGGCGCCAGAGAAAAGGTCTTTTCATGCTATTGCTCCAAACGTCTAAATCTCTCCATGTTAAATAGTGGTCTTAAACAGTAAACACCTGTTAAGTATCTTGCCTGGATTATGTCATTCAGTCCTCACAATAAACACCATGGGGGCATATATCATTGTCGCTGTTTTACAGATAAGAAAACTGAGGCTAGAACATCGATATTAATTGCCCAAATGTAGGCAATTAATAATTGGCAGAGCTAGGGCTCAAATCTGTCTGCCTCACATCAAAGCCAAACTCTTGTCTGTCACTCTCGACCCTTCAGATTACATTTTCTTCATCAAAAATTTTTTAAAGACTTTATTTAGACTGCATTGTACCTGCAACCCATTACTTGTTTTTGTAGCCAGGTGTATGTTTAACTGTGAGGATAAAGAAGCGAAAAAAACCCTGTTTTTCTAAGAAAGTTGGAAAGACACTGGTTGCATTTTGGGGCACCCTGGGGCCATGTGACAAAATGAATCACAGAGCCAGGGGGAAGTCTGATCTTCCACATGGTGTAAGGAGCCCTGCACTCCAAGCCTTGGGAGCCACTTAGCAGGCAGGAGACCCCGGCAAGGAGAATAGGAGTAGGAGACCTTGTGTTGACCAAAATAGATGAGATATTATAACCCACATAAAAGCTAGAATGTCTGTAGACCCTGCCCTGAAGTAGTATTAAACTAAACATAAGTTCAGAGACTTAGCAGTTAACACTTTTCTTTAAAAGAAACACTTGGGGTTCCTGGGTGGCTCAGTCGATTAAGCATCCACCTTCAGCTCAGGTCGTGATCTCACGGTTCACGGGTTTGAGCCCCACGTCGGGCTCTGTGCTGATGGCTCAGAGCCTGAAGCCTGCTTCGGATTCTGTGTCTTCCTCTCTCTCTCTGCCCCTGCCCCCCTCACACTCTGTCTCTCTCAAAATAGATAAACATTAAAAAAAAAAAAAGAAAAGAAAAGAAATGTTCATGACTCAGTGAGGTAAGGCAGGGAAGGCAAGACATTTTGCAAAAATCCTCTCTCCCATCTTTAACAGCCATTTTATATGTTTTAAAAACAGTGGCCAGTCCCCAAAACTTTCTCTGTCTCTGTCACTCTCGGGTCTTCCTTGTAGATCTTGTCTCTCCTTGCACTGTCTCTCTCCTTTAATTTCTACTCTCTGTCCTCTCCCATGGGCAAAACTCATTCCTTCCTGGAACACATCCCTGTAACTTCTCCATTTTCTCTGAATGCAAATCCCGCACCATAAAAGCCCAGGAACTGGGCTGAGAAAGGCAGAATTCCCATTAGGCGCTATAAAAGGGCCAAGCTATGAACTCTCACATGTCATGGATTACTCAGTTTTGCATATCATCTCAATGCCTTCTTCTCCCTCCATTTCTCTGTCAAGAAGTCCCAGCCAATGTATGGTGACTATAGTTAATAATACTGTGTTGCATATTTGAAAGTTGCTAAGAGAGTAAGTCTTAAAATTTCGCATCACTGGAAACAAAATTTGGAAGTGTATGGTGGCAGGTGTTGACTAGACTTACTGTGGTCTTCATTTCACAATACAGTTGCCCCTTGAATGATGCAGATGTTAGGGGAGCTGGCCCTCCCCCCCCCCCCCGCCCCGCCCCCAGTCAAAAATTCACATGTAGACTTCCCGGGAAGACGGCACAGTGAAAAGATCTCAAGCTCCCTTCCTTTGAACTAGATAACACCCACAACAGTGTAAATAGCCCAGAAAATGACCTGAACACTGGCAGAAAAGACTCTACACAGCTAATTGTAGAGAGGAGGGCACATCAAAGAGGGTAGGAAGGGCAGAGACTTGGTCAGGAGTTAAATGGACAGGTGTGGGACTGTCCCCAGGAGGGAGGGACACTGCAGGCACAAAGAGGGGAGTGAAACAGATCCTGACACCAGCGCCTCAGACACCACAGGGGAACCCACTCAGAGAAGACAAATCTCCCTAACGTTGGGTTTTGAAAACCAGAGGGGCCCAATTTCTGAAGTTCTTTTGATAGGCAGGGCTGCACATCTGGGACTTAAAAATCAGCGGGCTCAGCTCTGGAAGAGCTGATGGAGGGTGATAGGAAACGGAGTCCCTGCCCTTAAAAAGACAGTACAACCAAACCCCATGGAGATACAGCATGGAAGCAGCAGTTTGAAAAACACCTGGGGTAGACGGGAAGGAGATTTATTTACTAATCTCAGAACGTGTGCTGGAAGGCGAGCATCTTTAGGAGACCGGAACAAAGGAGCTGGCAGTCACCATTTCCCTCCCCTGCCCCGCAGCCTAGATACGGGGACACCTGCAAGAATCAGAGCAGCCCCGACACGATCCACTCAGTGCCCCGCCCCTACATTCTCCCGCGGACACACCCCTCCAGCCAGGCCGAGCTCCAGGTCTCCTCCCACGGCAGACCCACACAAACCTTGCCAGCATCGAGCCCCTGGCCCCTTCTTCTCCCGCAGACCTGCCCCGTCCAATCGGCCCTTGGCCGGAGCCCATCCAAAGCGGCGCCACAAGCCCGGCGGTGTGCAAGCAGCCCCAAGAGGGGCCAGCACTGCTCCAAAGTGTCTCCTGCCCTTTGGCAGAGGGGACCATAAGCACACATACCACTCTGGCTGTGGCCCCTGCGGTGGACTGGGGGCAGACATCTGGTCTGACTGCAGGCCCCACCCACCGATGGGAGCTTCTCAGGGGACAAAACAGGGAAAGCGCCTTGCAGTGTCACACGACTGCATCTGTGGCCAACATTTGGTCTGACTCAACTCAAGCCCGAGGCAAGTCCCGACAGGAACCAGGTCTGCCCGCGACAGGCAAAGAGACCACCGCAGACCACTAGGTGCACGCAAACGTGGCTCAATAACAATACCGTGCACACAACACGCAGGAGGAGACGCCCCTGAAGCACCAGGTTCTGGTGAACAGGGGACGTTGCACTGCAGGGCGCTAGAGGATCTCTTCTTTATAAGGCCACCATTTTCAAGAGCAGGAGACGTAGTTGGCTTTCGTAATACATAGAAACAGGCACAGGGTTATAAAAAAGAAATTAGGAGACAGAGGAACATATCCCAAATGAAAGACCAGGACAAAATCACAGCAAGAGAGTTGAACGAAATGAAGATAAGCAACATGCCCGACAGACAGTTTAAAGTAATGGTCATAAAGATACTCACTAAACTTGAGAAACGAGTGCAGTGAGACCCTCAACAAAGAGACAGGAAATAAAAAATAAAAAAAATAAAAAAAATAAAACACTCAGAGATGAAGAACTCAATAACTGAAATTAAAAATACACGAGAGAGAATGAATTCTAAACTAGAGGAAGCAGAATGGATCAGTGACCTGGAGGACAGAGTAATGGGAAAGCAATCAAGTGAAACAGAAGAGAGGAAAAATAATAATAAAAAGTGGTAGACTTGGGGAACTCAGCAACACAATCAAGCATAATATGTCTCCCGTTATAGGGATCCCAGAAGGAAAAGAGAGAGAAAGGGGGGCAGGAAATTTATTTGAAGAAATAACAGCTCACAGCTCCCCAAATCTGGAGAAGGACACAGAAATCCAGATCCAGTAGACACAGAGAGCCCCCAATAAAATCAATCAAAGGAGGTCCATACCAAGACATGTCGTAATTAAAATCAGAAAAAGTGCTGATAAAGAGAGAATTTAAAAGCAGCAAGAGAAAACAGTTATAAGCAAGGGAAACCCCACATGGCTATCAGTGGACTTTTCAGCAGAAACATTGTGGGCCAGAATGGAGTGGCATAATATATTCAAAGTGCTGAAGGAAAAAATCTGCAGCCCAGAATACTCTATCCAGCAGGATATCATTCAGAATAGAAGGAGAGATCAAGAGTTTCTCAAACAAACAATAGTTAAAGGAATTCATGACCACTAAACCAGCCCTAAAAGAAATGTTAAAGGGGATTCTTTGAGTGGAAAGGAAAAACCATAAGTAGGAATAGGAAAAGTAGGAAGCACAAAAGCAGTAAAATTAAGCATATCTACAAAAATCAGTCAAGGGATTCATGAAACTAAAAGGATGCAAAGTATGACACCAAACGTAGAGGGAGAGGATCAAAGAATGGGTCCAAACTTAAAGCAACCATCAGTTTAATATAGATTGCTATATACATAACATGTTATATAAAAATCTAACGCTAAACACAAATCAAAAATCAGTAATAGATATGCAAAAAATAGAGAAAGAAAGCCAAATATATCACTAAAGAAAGCCAACAAATCATGACAGAAGAAAGAAGAGAGGAACAGAGAAGAGTTACAAAAAAAAACCCCAATAAAACAAAATGCCAATAAGGATATACCTATCGATAATTACTTTGAATGCAAATGTACTTAATGCTTCAATCAAAAGACATAGTGTGAGAGGAGTTAAGGTGGTAAAGTAGTAAGGGGACCCTGTGCTTGTTTCGTCCCTCACAGTTAGATCAACATCAAACCATTTGAACACCTAAGAAATTGATCTGAGGATTAACAGAACAATCTGCATACTTTGAGGGAGAGAACATGCCAATTTCTAACAAGCAGACCAAAACACACCTAGGGTCTAGCTTCCTTTATTTGATTTTTAAAAATTTTTTGGTATTAGTTTTTTTTTTTCTTCCTCCAAAATGACAAGATGGAGGAATTCATCCCAAAGGAATGAAAAAAGCAAGAAGAAACCACAGCCAGGGATTTAATCAATACTGATGTAAGATGTCTGAACCAGAATTTAAAACAACTATTCTAAGGATTCTAGCTGGGCTTGAAAAAAAAAAGCATAGAAGACACAGAGAATCCCTTATTTCAGAGATAAAAGAGCTAAAATCTTGTCAGGCTGAAATTTAAAAATGCTAAAACTGAGGTGCAAACCCAAACGGATGCTAGGACGGTGAGGATGAATGAAGCAGAGGAGCAAATCAGTGATATAGAAGATAAAATTATGGAAAATAATGAAGCTGAAAAGAGGGAACCAAAGGTAACATCATAAATATAGACTTAGGAAACTCAGTGACTTATTAAAACAGAATAACATTTGTATCATAGGAGACTGAGAAGATGAAGAGACAACGAAGGTTTATTTGAGCAAATTATAGCTGAAAATTTCCCTATTCTGGGGAAGGACACATACATCAAAATCCAACAAGCGCAGAGAACTCACATTAAATTCAAGAAAAGCCAGCCATCACCAAGGCATATCATAGTCAAATTCACAAAATACACAGACAAGGAGAGAATCCTGAAAGCAACAAGGGAAAAAAGTCCTTAACCTACAAGGGAAGACAGATCAGGTTCGCAGCTGATCTGTCCACAGAAACTTGGCAGGCAAGAGGGCAGTGGCAGGATATAGTCAACATGCTGAATGGGAAAAATATGCAGCCAAGAATACTCTATCCATCAAGACTGTCATTAAGAATAGAAGGAGAGATAAAGAGTTTCCCAGACAAACAAAAACTAAAGGAGTTCGTGAGCACTAAGCCAGCCCCACAAGCAATTTTAAGGGGGAATCTTTGAGTGGGGGGGGGGGAGGGGGAGGGATGGGGGAAATAAGACCAAAAGCAATGAAGACTAGAAAGAAAAAAAGAATATCATCAGAAACACCAACTTTAAAGGTAACACGATGGCACTAAACTCATCTTTCAATAATCACTCTGAATGTAAATGGACTAAACGCTCCAGTCAGAAGACAGTGTCAGAATGTATAAAAAAACAAGATCCGTCTACATGCTGCCTACACTAGACTCATTTTATTTTATTTTATTTTTTAAAAATGTTTATTTCTTTTTGAGAGAGAGAGAGTGCAAATGGGGAAAGGGTAGAGAGAGAGGAAGAGACAGAGAATCCCAAGCAGGCTCAGCACTGCCAGCATAGAGCCTGACACGGGGCTCAAACCCACGAACTGTGAGATCATGACCTGAGCCCAAACCAAGAGCCAGATGCTTAATTGACTAAGGCACCCTGGTGCCCCCTACAGAAGACTCATTTTAGACCTAAAGACATCAGCAGATTGAAAGTGAGAGGATGGAGAAACATCTATCATGCTAATGGACTCCAAAAGAAAGCCAGAGTAGCCATACTTATATCAGACAAACTAGATACTAAACCAAAGACTGTAACAAGAGATGATGAAGGGGGGCGCCTGGGTGGCGCAGTCGGTTAAGCTTCCGACTTCAGCCAGGTCACGATCTCGCGGTCCATGAGTTCGAGCCCCGCATCGGGCTCTGGGCTGATGGCTCAGAGCCTGGAGCCTGTTTCCGATTCTGTGTCTCCCTCTCTCTCTGCCCCTCCCCTGTTCATGCTCTGTCTCTCTCTGTCCCAAAAATAAATAAACGTTAAAAAAAAAAATTAAAAAAAAAAAAAAAAGAGATGATGAAGGGCATTAAATCATAATTCAGGGCTCTATCCATCAAGAAGATGTAACAGTTATAAATATTTATGCTCCCAATTTGATACACCCAAATATATAAATCAATTAATAACAAATGTAAAGAAACTCATTAACAATAATAACAATCATAGTAGGGGACTTTAACACCCCATTTACAACAATGAACAGATCATCTAAACAGAAAATCAACAAGGAAACTGGCTTTGAATGACACACTGGACCAGATGGACTTAACAGATACATATAGGAGCTTGATTTTTGAGATCAAGTCCTGAGTCGGCCTTTGCACTGGCAGCATGGAGCCTGCTTGGGATTCTCTGTCTCCCTCTCTCTCTGCCAATCCCCTGTTTATGCTCACTCTCTATCTCTCTCAAAATAAATAAACATTTTCAAAAAACCAGATATATTCAAACATTTCATCCTAAAACAGCAGAACACACATTATTCTCAAGTACACATGGAACATTCTCCAGAATAGATCACATACTGGGTCACAAATCAGCCCTCAACAAGTACAAAAAGATTGAGATCAAACCATGCATATTTTCAGACAGCAATGCTATAAAACTTGAGGTCGACCACAAGAAAAAATTTGGAAAGACCACAAATACTTCAGATTAAAGAGCACCCTACTAAAGAATGAATGAGTTAACCAGGAAATTAAAGAGAAAATAAAAAATGCAGAGAAGCAAATGAAAATGAAAATACAACAGTCGAAAACCTTTGGGATGCAGCAAATGCAATCCTAAGAGGGAAGTATATTGCAATACAGGCCTACCTTAAGAAGCAAGAAAGGTCTCAAATACACAACCTAATCTTACACTTAAAGGAGCTAGAAAAGGAAGAGCAAATAAAGCCCAAAGCCAGCAGAAGAGGGAAATAATAAAGACTAGAGCATATATATAACATACTAATATAAACAATATAGAAACATAAAAACAGTAGAACAGATCAATGAAACTAAGAGCTAGTTTTTTAAAGAATTAACAAATGAAAACCTGGGCAACCTGGAAGAAATTGATAAATTCAGGCAGCCTAGAAACACACAAATTACCAAATTGATAAACACAGGCAGCCTAGAAACACACAAATTACCAAAACTAAAACGGGGAGACATAGAAAATTTGAACAGACTCATAAACAGCAAAGAAATTGAAAGAGTACTCAAAAATCTCCCAACAAACAGAAGTCTAGGGCCAGATGGCTTCCCAGGGTAATTCTATAGATATTTAAAGAAGAGTTAATATCTATTCTTCTCAAACTGTTCCAAAAAATAGAAATGGAAGGAAAACTCCAAACTCATTCTATAAGGAAGGCCAGCATTACCTTGATTCCAAAACCAGACAAAGGCCCCACTAAAAAGGAAAATTACAGGCCAATATCCCTGATGAACATGAATGCAAAAATTCTCAACAAGATACCAGCAAGTCCAATTTAATGATACATTAAATGAATTATTCACCACAGTCAAGGGGGATTTATCACAGAAATATAGGGCTGCTTCAACAATTCACAAAACAATCAACATTACCACAATACCACATTAATAAAAGAAAGGATAAGAACCATACGATCCTCTCAATAGATATAGAAAAAAAGTATTTGACAAAATACAGCATCCACTCTTGATAAAAACCCTCAACAAAGCAGGGATAGATGAAATATACCTCAGCATCATAAAGGCCACATATAAAAGACCCACAGCAAATATCAGCCTCAATGAAGAAAAAGTGAGAGTCTTTCCCCTATGGTCAAGAACAAGACAAGGATGTCTAACCATTACTATTTAACATAATATGGGAAGTCTTAGCCTCAGCAATTAGACACCAGAAAGAAATAAAAGGCATCCAACCCAGCAAGGAAGAAGTCAAACTTTCACTATTTGCAGACAACATGGTACTCTATGTAGAAAACCCGAAAGACTCCACTAAAAAATTGGTAGAACGAATACATGAATTCAGCAAATTCACGGGATATAAAATCAACGTACAGAAATCAGCTGCATTTCTATACACCAATAATGAAGCAGCAGAAAAAGAAATCAAGGTATCAATCTCATTTACAATTGCACCAAAAACCATAAAATAACTAGGAATAAACCTAACCAAAGAGGCAAAAGATCTGTACTCTAAAAACTATAGAACACTTATGAAAGAAATTGAAGGAGATATAAACTAGTGGAAAAGCATTCCATGCTCACGGATTGGAAGGACAAACATTGTTAAAATGTCTATACTACCCAAAGCAATCTACACATTTAATGCAATCCCCATCAAAATGCCACCAGCATTTTTCACAGAGATAGAACAAACAATCCTAAAATTTGTATGGAACCACAAAAGGCCCTACACAGCCAAAGCAATCTTGAAAAAACAAAACAAAACAAAACTGGAGGCATCAAAATTCTGGGTTTCAAGCTATATCACAAAAATGTAGTCATCAAGATAGTATGGTATTGGCACAAAAACAGACAGATCAATGGAACAGAATAGGAAACACAGAAATGGACCTACAACTATACGGTCAAGTCATCTCCGACAAAGCAGGAAAGAATATCCAGTGGGAAAGGACGGTCTCTTCAACAAATGGTGTTTGGAAAACTGGACAGCGACATGCAGAAGAACGAAACTAGACCACTCTCTCACACCATATACAAAAACAAATTCCAAGTAGATGAAAGATCTCAATGCGAGACAGGAAACCATCAAAATCCTAGAGGAGAACACAGGCAGCAATCTCTTTGACCTCAGCTATAGAAACATCTTACTAGACACATCACCAGAGGCAAGGGAAACAAACAAACAAAATTAACTACTGGGACTTCATACAAATAAAAATCTTCTGCACAGCGAAGGAAACAAGGCTAAACTAAAAGGTAGCAAAACTAAAAGGTAGCTACAAAATGGGAGAAGATATTTGCAAACGACATGTATGTCAACTATACCGAAATTGTTAAAAATCCTCATATAACGACTGACTTCCCCAAAACTTTACTAATAGCCTACTGTTGACCAGAAGCCTTACTGATAACATGAACAGTTGAAGAACACATATTATGTATGGTATATGCATTATATCCTGTATTTTTACCAAAAAAAAGTAAGCTAGAAGAAAGAAAATGTTATTAATAAAATCATAAGAGAAAATACACTTACAATACTGTACTGTATTTACCAAAAAAAAAAAAAAAATCCACATGTAAGTGGATCCACACAGTTCAAACCCATGTTGTTCAAAGGTCAACTCTATATACGCATATAAAATCACCAAGTGGTACACTGGGAACTAATAGAACGCTATATGTCAATTATGCCACAATTAAAAAAGTAAATTGTAAACAAATTTTTAGTCCCCAGACAAAACTAGATATTGTTTTCCCTAAATACAACTTCTAACTCTGAGAAGGACTGCTGTTTTAAGAACTGCTAAACGAGGGGCGCCTGTGTGGCTCAGTCAGTTAAGCGTCTCTTGATTTCGGTTCAGGTCGTGATCTCACAGGTTATGAGCTTGAGCCCCACATCGGGCTCGGCGCGGACAGTGTGGAGCCTGCTTGGGGTTCTCTCCCTCTCTCTCTGCCCCTCCCCTGCTTGCTCACTCTCTCTCTCAAAATAAACTTAAAAAAAGAATTGTGAAATAAGCAGGAGCTAACAGATGAAGAAATTCAGTCTCCAGCCCAGGAGCTACATCAATCAAGGCTGAGATGTAGAATAATCATGATTATTCTATGTTGGGAATTATTGACAAGTACTTGGCACATGCTTTCACCAAGGATTCTTCTTCTGTGCCACTGTCCTCTTTGGCAATCTAGTAGAGCCTATCGATTTCTTCTCAAAATCAGGTTTTTAAAGCATAAAGCACAATACACGGGAAAAGACGTGAAACAAAATATACTGAGACAAAAAGCTATACGGTAATAAAGTGCTTCTTTCTTTTAACATATTCAATGATGAGGTCTAGTGACAGGTTTAATAATACTGTAACTTTGAAACACTGAGGAGCCTTAACGCAATTAGTATCCCTATTGAAGTTCACAGGCATCCGGAACTCCAATCCACTGGTTTGTGGACCCCAGGGCTAATTTAATCCTGATTATAACCCTGTAAAGTATTATTATTCCTTTTTCTTCCAGATGAGGAAAATGAGTACGGAGAGATTAAATGACTTGCCCGTGAATAATAAGTTTTGGAGCTGAGAACTGAGCCCATAATCTGGTTCCAAGCCCTGTGTTCTTAACGACTACACAGTGCCTGGCTTAGCTCGGGGCTTGCCTCATGGTCAAGGTCAACAACATTAGTAGGTGGAAATAGTAATTGTAACAAGTAGTGGAAGCATTAGGGGGAGAATATGTCTAGAGGATAAAGAAGAGTTTGTACCAGTATTAAGAAAATCTTTAAAGGGAAAAATCTGGTATGAAGCAATAAAGCCAACTACACAGCACGTAGCGTATCCTGTTCCTGCGAGACACGTACAAGTTCACTGCTTTCTCTCTGTGATTACCCATTCTGGGGCTAAACCGCACAGACTTTGGGGGATGTGATAATGTACAGAAGTGTTCTTGAGTCTATGAAAATTTCTTCCTTTTATTTGTATAACCCCTTATTAATGACGGGGGGGGGGGCTTTTCTACACTTCCAGGAGGCACTTTCCCCCAAAGACCCTCAGGACATAAATCATTGCGGCAGAATAAAAAGAACGCTGTTCATCCTGCAGAGAGGGTTGCTCGGAATGAATGCAGCTACTATTCTTTTCTGCCCTCGTTTGTAAACGCGAGAAGTCAGAGGTTTGGATACGGCGTGGGGCCTGCAGGCACTATATAAATATTAACGAATTGAAAGGTGTTGATAAGGTAAAGAGACTTACACTTCTCCAAATGGTGACAGCCAACACTTTAGTTTCAATTTTTTTTTTTTTTTTAAGGAAAAAGACAAGCAACGGAGCCCAGATCATCAGAAAGGCTTTCTTCGTGCGTTGGGTGACAGCCATCACGGTCTCAGTGAGAGGAAGAGCCCTGCCGGAGGCTAATGGACCATAGGAAGATGATTTATCCTTTCTCCCAAGTCTGCCTTGTAAAAGCATTTCTCTAATCGCCTGTCCACAGCATATGTTTCCTGTAACAAGGCACTCTGTTCCCTAACATTCATAGGGCACACTGCTGCCAACAGCAAAGCAGAAAAGTGACGGGAGGTGCCCTGTCACACCATCCAGCTAAATGCCTCCTGATCCACTAGAGGGTTTGAGAACCCCAGTTCCCAAGCCCTGTCAGGCTGACATTCTATTAAACCTCACAGGAAAGAAAAAACTTCAACACTAACATGCAAGAGGGATTGAAGTGCCCGTGGCCACTAAGCCCAGCACTCAGCCAGGGGATCAAGTCTCAGGAGGACATGGTGAGGTCAGAGGATGCCTGAGAGTCTGCACACATTCCTCCCCCGGGCCACCCGGCCCGGACTTGGGAAAAGAGCACATGTGACCAGCTGCCCTGAAAAATACCAACGAGAACCTTCACAGATGGCTCCGAGCCTGGGGTAAAAATAGCTCATCATACAGCACAGCCCTAACGAGGGGCAGGACAGGTTTTGATTTCAGCTTGCCAAAAAGGTAAAAAAAAAAAAAAAAAAATGTTTTCACTAAATCATAAAAGGCTGCCATGGCAAGAGAGACTTAAAATACAAATATTTTACATTCTACCTTATTTCAAATTCATTCAACTGTCATCGGCAAAAGAATGAAAAACATTTGCAGCTAGGAAAAAAAAAAAAAGTATTTGTCTTTCTTCTGATTTGACCATAACAAGAAAACTGGCAGCCTGATAACTTCTTCAATACGTGGACTCATGGGAAGAGTTGAGTAAGGAAATGAAAACATGTGCTTTTGCATTAATTTCTAAAGACTCAGACTTACAGATTTATCGGAGTTCTAATTTGTTTAATTATTTATTTTAAACAAGCTGTCTAATCCATGTCCCATTGTTCCAGTGAGGTTTCTATTTTTACCAAGGGTGGGGGGGGGTGAATCATGCTCTGATCATTTACAGACATGTTTAGGACGTGATTTTGCAAGTCAAGGCCCAAGTGAAATTTTGATTCCCAGACCAGAGCCTTGACGCTCAGCACACTAAGCAGCCATTGTGCACTGACATTATGTTGGCCTGTGCACACTGATTGTATCACACACAGTAGAGGTGATTGGAAGGGTTCCATGGACAAAAAATAGCTCAGATAATAACTCCTTACAAGATAAGAGGAAATAAGTGGCATTTGACTCGGGGTTCCCTCAGTCCCCTGACCTGGTGAACAAGAAAATGCTTTTGTAGCTTTCAGTTGTTGAAACTGATGCAATCAATTTGCATCCAATCAGCAAAGAAGTGTTTGTCCTCATGTACAGTGTTGTTCTGTCCTGAGAACCATGAATGCTTTTCTTATTTGATTCAAATTTCTAGTGCCTCATTAATATAATAGAGTCTTGATGCCCGGTTAATAAAAATCTCAGCTCTGCTGGATTTTCTTTTGAGTTTTTTAATACAAGGTAAAATTAAATCTAATTAGAACTTTTAACCTACGTGCAATGTAAATAGGTTCAGTGTTGAAATTCACATGTTAAAAAGGGTAGAGTAATTGTTTTTTTAGGTCTCATCTGGAGTTTCTAAAATTTTAATCCCTTGAAATTGAACATTAATCCAAGTGCTGCCTTTTTTTTTGGTTTTTTTTCCCAGTGGGTCAGAATTTTAAGTGGCCAGATGAGGTTCATAAGTGTAGAACGGTGCTGGTAGAATTCTTAATTTTTTCTCTCTGGGTGTCAGGAGATGATTCACAGTCAGTTCAGAGAAGAGAAAAATAAAAAACGCCTCCATCTTGAGACTTGTCCTTAAGTAGAGAGTGCTTTTTTGATTATGAGTTGATTTCCATTCCGAACAGAGAAACTCATATTTCTGATCTTATTTTTCTACCTAACAGAAGAAAGGTTTATATGCTTTTCTCTTCCACTGGGAGGATTTGCGTGATTATAAATATATCAACCCATGTTTTCTTATAATACCTTGTAGTTATAGTTTTAGCATTTACATGTTCTACGTAGCTGGAATTTATTTTGGCATTAAGTATAAATCCAGTTTTGCTTAATGGCTTTCCATTTGTCCAAATACAATAAGGCACTGACCTGAAATACTTTTGTTATACATTAAATTTATATATGCATGGACCTCAATTCCTTTCCATTACAATGACTGTTCTCATTGTCACAGTTTTGGTCAATGTGTCTTTTATATTCCCACATTGTTTTAGCCACCGTACTACATCGTAATACATTATATATTCACTACACTACTATTAAGATGTATTGTAAAGATGCTGCTCATCTTTGCTACTCTTTTCCAAAGTGGCTGTGGCTACTCCCTGAAACTCTTAATAAGTTGTAGTTTCAAGTCTTCTTACCTGCCCCCCCTCCTCCAGTTGATTGGGATATCTTTTGATTCATTGATTAATTTAGATACTATCAATACTTCAAAAGATTGCTTGTTCTAAAGCATAAAAATGTTCAATCTTCCTTGAATACTTCCTTATCAAGTTCATTCCAAAGTATTTAATGTCTTTGGCTTGTTTTTGTGTCTGAGTGAATGCAGTCCCTCCAACCTGATACTTTTATTTTTTTTTCGTTTAGTAAAGTATTGATTTTTGCATATTACCTTAAAGACCAACTGCTTTATATATACCATATATATAGATATATATATAGATATATATATATATCTTACTATTTTTCTAATAGTTTTTCAGCCGAGCTTTCCTTAATAACACAAAATTGAATTACATTTGTAAAAACAATCTATCAAAATGTAACTTAAATTATCAAAATGTAGGGGCGCCTGGGTGGCTCAGTCAGTGGAGTGCCCGACTTCAGCTCAGGTCAAAATCTCCCGGTTCATGAGTTCAAGCCCCACGTCAGGCTCTGTGCTGACAGCCCAGAGCTTGGAGCCTGCTTCAGATTTTGTGTCCCCCTCCCTCTCTGCCCCTCCCACTTGTTCTCTCTGTCTCTCTGTCTCTCTCAAAAATAAACAAACATTAAAAAAATTAATTATCAAAATGTAGAGTCTGAAATAATGAGGTTTTGCTGTATCTGAGAATATGCACCTTTCTATAAATCTTACTAACTTTAATAGCTTTACAGATTTTAATCCTGTCCAGCAAGAACAAAATAAATACAAGGTTTAGGGTCTATCCCCACTCAGTGGCCAAAATTCTCTGATTATAACCGCTTTTCCCCCCATCTCTTTAAGTTGTCACTTTGTACAGTGGAAAGAGTGGTACTTCCTCTTTCCTCCCTAAGTTGAGGTGACATATGATAAATGAAACACTGAAGCAAGGTATTAACAGCTTCCCAATAGATACTACACTGCATTTACCAAGCACACCAGCCAGTACTCACCAATAATGCTACCACTCACAGAGTTTTAGTGTTGGTGATAGTGGAGTAGTTAGTCAAACTAATTTTACTTTAAAAAAAATGCTTAATGTTCATTTATTTTTGACAGAGAGACAGAGAGAGACAGAGCATGAGCGGGGGAGGGGCAGAGAGCGAGGGAGACACAGAATCCGAAGCAGGCTCCAGGCTCTGAACTGTCAGCACAGAGCCCAATGGGGGGCTCGAACTCACAGACTGCAAGATTACGACCGGAATGGAAGTTGGGCACTTCACCAACTGAGCCACCCAGATGCCCCTCGAACTAACTTTATTTTTGATAGCAATTAGTTTAAATAGTTTTTAAAAATGATCTGAAGGCATTGGTGAATGACTAAAAATGGGCAGAAAGTAGGTGAAAACTTCATGCAGTGCGAGATGACTACAACTCAAGAAGAAAGCCACAATCTGATTGGGTTGAAGGAGGGAAGATGAAATACAGGTTTCAATTCAATACAGGTTGAATATTTAGGGTGGAAATCCTGGAACAGAGGGAACCACAGAGGAGGAAGTCCTAAATCGGAATATAAACTCCTCTCAAATGCTCAGCTGATATAAACTGTGCATACGTTTCCCAGCAGAAAGCAAAAGCTAGAAGTTAGAAAGAACTAAGCAGAAACTCCAGCTGTTGCCCACTGCAGAGTGAACAACGTTTAGAATTTTGAAACCTACCAAGTTAGAGGGGCTTGGTAAACAGCTCAGAGTTATTTTGGAACCATAGAAGAGCCCTGACTTACAAGTAAAGGTTATGTCCCAGGACTGAGGGGTTCACCCTAGGAGTAAGGGCAAAACCAAAATAGATCTGCCCTAAATAGACATTAAACCAAGCTTCCAAAAGTTAAGATAGATCAGTCAGTAATTTAACTGCATGCTAAAACAAAAACCAAAACTCTTCAAGGAATATAAGAGATTTCCAAGTACATGTATTGTGCACAATGTCTTGTGTATGATTTAAAAACTACTATTTTTTTTATTTTTTTAATGTTTATTTATTTTTGACAGAAAGAGACGGAGCATGAGTGGGGGAGGGGCACAGAGAGAGAGGGAGACACAGAATCCAAAGCAGGCTCCAGGCTCTGAGCTGTCAGCCCAGAGCCCAACACGAGGCTCGAACCCACAAACTGTGAGATCATGACCTGAACCAAAGTTAGATGCTCAACCAACTGAGCCACCCGGGTGACCCCCAAATTACTATATATTTGAAGAAACAGAGAGGTATAACCCATAGTTAAGAGAAAAATCATGAAAACCGTATTCTGAATGACCAAGATGTTGGAATTAGCAGACATAAATTTTAAGGCAGCTATTATAAACACGTTCCAAGAAAGTAAAGGGAATGATGGTCATAATGGGTGTACAGATAGGGAATCTCAGCAGAAAAATGGAAACTGTATTTTATGAATACAAAAAAGGAGGAGGAGGAGGAAGAGGGGAAGGATAAGGGAGAAATTCTAAAGCTGACAAGAATAGTATTTAAAGTGAAAGAAAATCCCTGGATGGGCTTCCCAGCAGTTGAAGAGACCCAAGAAAGGATCTGTGAATTTGGATACAAATCAACGGAAATTATCCAATCTGACAAAAATCAAAGAAGAAACTTCTGAAGAACAAAGACAAAAAAAGACCCAAGAAAGTCAAGGGCAGGGGTGACTGGGTGGCTCAGTCCTTTAACCATCAGACTCTTGACTCTTGATTTCCACTCAGGTCATGCTCTCAGAGTTAGTGAGTTCAAGCACCACACAGGGCTCTGCACTGACAGCACGGAGCCTGCTTAGGATTTGGTCCCTCCGTCTCTCTCTGCCCCTCCCCTGCTTGTGCTCTCTCTCTCAAAATAAATAAACAAACATTAAAGAAAGAAAGAAAGAAAGAAAGAAAGAAAGAAAGAAAGAAAGAAAGAAAGGCAAGGGAAAAGGTTTAGCTGGACAGTTTTTGAGGACTTCATCCCAACGCAGGATTTCATCAATTCAGTCGAGTGTCTAGATTCCACACAGTTGGCAAACTGTCTCTCATGTCTCTCAAACTGTCTCCCAAACAGCTCTCTTAAAACTTCTTCCAGAAGACCTCACTTCCTGGATAAACAGCTTTATTTAGAACATCTCTCCACTTCCTTCCAACCCTATGAATGAGAGCATTATCCTTGCCGATCCCATTGAGAATATCCTAAACGAAGGGAAAAATACCCGAGAAGCGTATGCATTTTCAGAGGGGGCTCCCTGGTTTTGTCAATGAAACTCTCTTTCGACTTCCCCAATAAGGTAGAGCGCTCAAAAATTTGCTGAGTGAATGATTACACAATCTGGAAGGAAAAAGAAAAAAAGACAAGGAAAAGTGAGGGCACTATTAAGAAAGCGGCTCATTTTATTGGCCACTGAGTTTCAAAAAGGTCAAAGAATAGACGGAGTTGGACTAAGGAAACACAGAAACTGGGCCGGGGGTGGGAAGCCTATGCTCAAAGAGGGAGCCGAAGATTTGAGAAGCAATACACTTACAGGGGATGACAAGGTGAGGGCTTGTCCAACCAGTTCCAGTCCCTTGAATGAAAGCAGCACATCCATGCAGACCCAGTAGAAGAGCTCAAAAAACCTGCTGCAGGCATCGCTCCTTCATCTCCAAAGCTGAGCTCTTGATTTCCTCCTCAAACCTGCTCTCCACCCCCATCTTAGCAAATGGCACCTCCAACTGCCTGGTCATGTCCTATCAGAAACTCGGAAGTCATTTTTATTCCTTTCTCTCACCTCACCCCTACATTCAACCTATCAAGATCTACATTCAACCTTCTTCTTCTTTTTTTTTTTTCTTTTTCAACGTTTATTTATTTTTGAGACAGAGACAGAGTGTGAATAGGGGAGGGACAGAGAGAGAGGGAGACACAGAATCTGAAACAGGCTCCAGGCTCTGAGCTGTCAGCACAGAGCCCGACGCGGGGCTCGAACCCACAAACTGTGAGATCATGACCTGAGCCGAAGTCGGAAGCTTAACGGACTGAGTCACCCGGCCGCCCCAAGATCTGCTGGTTCTTCTATCTCCACTGCCATCAGCCTATTTCAAGCTGTCATCACTTTTGTCCTGAACTACTGAAATAGCGACTTATTACATTTCTGTTTCCCACTCTTGTCCACCTTCGTGTTTTCTCTACATACAACCAGTTATCATGTAAGCATATAAATCAGATTAACTCTTTTCTACTTAAAACAGTACCTTCCATCCAAGCTAATATAAGATTCACATTTTTTTTTACTGTACAACCAGAACCCTGTCTGTTTCCCCAATCTCATCTCTCACAGCTTTTCATCTTGTTTATTGTACCCCCCACCCCCGCCCAGTGTTATATATACTGGCGCTAATATAGCGAGTTCTTATTCTTCTACTTGGGCACCTTCGCAGCAAATGTTTTCTCTCTTGGAATGATCTCCTGTTCTCATCAGGTGACCGACTCTTTCTTTTCCTCTGAGGATCAGCTCAAAAGGCCACGTCCTCAGAAATGCCTTCCTTGACCTCCCTTGTCTGAAGTTGCTCTCCTTTGTTACTCTCCAACACAGCACGCTATCCATTTTGCTATGTTTATACCAATTTGGAATGAAGTCTTTTTTTTCTTGTTTCTTTACTGTCTTGCCACTAGAATATAAATTCAGCAAGGCACCCAGAGCAATTTTTTTCAGAACTGTTTACCTAGCTCAGGCCGTAGCCCATAGCAGGTGCTCAATACGTACTTGACCAATGAGTGAATGAAGGGAAACATCTTGAGAGTTCTTTTAGACCTTCTCTCACTAGCCCAGCTCTTCATTGAGTGGATCCTGCCTTCAACTGATTTCCTTCTTCTCTTCTTCTTTTTTTTTTTGAGTTTATTTTTATATATTTTGAGAGAGATAGAGAGCAAGCGGGGGAGGGACAGAGGGAGAGGGAGACAAAATACCAAACACGTTCCATGCTGTCCGTGCAGAGCTGATGCGGGGCTTGAACCTGCAAATTGTGAGATCATGACCTGAGCTGAAATCAAGAGTTGGATGCTTAACTGACTGATCCACCCAGGCACCCCCCATCATCTCTTCTTCCTTACACTAATGTCACTAAGGACAGGAGCCTCAAACAAGTATAGCTATAAGGGTAAGTTCCTAATGTAAAATGCTGGGGAAAGTCTTTAGAAACAATTTTATTTATTTTTTTTTAATTTTTTTAACGTTTTTATTTATTTTTGAGACAGAGACAGAGCATGAACGGGGGAGGGGCAGAGAGAGAGGGAGACACAGAATCGGAAGCAGGCTCCAGGCTCCGAGCCATCAGCCCAGAGCCCGACGCGGGGCTCGAACCCACGGACCGTGAGATCGTGACCTGAGCCGAAGTCGGACCCTTAACCGACTGAGCCACCCAGGCGCCCCTAGAAACAATTTTAAATAACTATAACTTAAAATCATGATACGAATTGTAAGGCAAGGAACTACATACTCAATAACATAGTGCAATATTTAACCCCAGTAACTGGTCTTGTCCACCTATATTTTAGCAAATCAGCATGCAATGAAAATTATAATACAAGCTAAGGATGATCTCCAACAAAGAAATTTTCAGTTTCTAGGTTTTAAAAATATATGTATCTTTACATAGAAAATTAGAACAATTATTATCTTCATATTTCAACTCTTGGTATTACTGAGGTCATAGACACTAATTCCAGGCTTTAGACATTTACAAATTATATGTTCCACCCTTTACAAGGGTAAATGATGCTACTGACTCATTCTTAATTGAACAGGCATTTGCTTTGTTTATTCAGCTGTGGTCCTGGTTTGGGTTACTCGATCAATTCCTTTTCTTGAGGTCCCCTTCCAGCCACTGAGCAGTTTTTATACTTACACAAGTTCGATGACCTATAAATCTTAATTTCATCATGTTTTAAACAACTTAGGTAATAATTGAGACGCATACATCGTCAATTTGTCAAGTGTGTGTGTGCGTGTGTGTGTGACTAACAAATTGCAAATGGCCCACGTTGGTATAGTATTTCTAATTCCTATCTGTTCCCTAAGTGCTATCCTAACCATATTCCACTGTCACTTCATTTCAAGGGATTATGATATAAGATTAAAACTGAAAGGATATCATTTAATATAGTTTGAAGCATAAGAGGTTTAAAGTAACTATTGTACAGTTGAGTTTGTACACATTTTATTATCTACCTATTAATTTAGAATAGGAATGGTGTAAGCCTGTCAGAATTATTATAGCTAGAAGACTTTATCATAGTATTTCTTGCGTGTGTATATATAAAATCAACATTTATTGTGCACTTAAATTGTAGTACATATTTTACAATATAGTATCAGATCATTTAACTCTCAAACAATTCTGCGAGGCATGTATTATCATTTGCTTTTAAAAAAATTTTTTTTAATGTTTATTTATTTTTGACAGAGAGAGAGAGACAGAGCCTGAGCGGGGGAGGGGAAGAGCGAGAGAGGGAGACACAGAATCCGAAGCAGGCTCCAGGCTCTGAGCTGTCAGCACAGAGCCCGACGCGGGGCCCGAACTCACAGACCGCGAGATCATGACCTGAGCTGAAGTTGGACGCTCAACCGACTGAGCCACCCAGGCGCCCCTATCATTTGCTTTTTTAAAAAAATGTTTGTTTATTTTAGAGAGAGAGAGACAGAGAGAGAGAGAAGAGAGAGCATGAGCAGGGGAGAGGCAAAGAGAGAGGTGGAGAGAGAATCCCCAGCAGGCTCCACACTGCCAGCATGGAGCCCAACACAGGACTCGATTCCATGAACCATGAGATCATGACCTGAGCCGAAGTCAAGAGTCCAATGCTCAACCAAATGAGCCACCCAGGTGTCCCTATCATTTCCTTTTTACAGAGGAGGACTCTGGGGCGTCAAGAGGGTGAGTACCATGCCAAACGTCCAACAGCTGATACATCCACCCAAGATATGAGCCCATTTGTGTCTGACTACAAAGGCTATGCTCATGGCACTGTGAGAGTTCTACTTAATTTAACTCTATGTGTTCAAATTCCAGAGTTCTGAAATGTACTGCTCTAATTCCTGAGTTCTGCAATTATACGGCCCTGCATAGCACACATTATAAATCTTCAGCTGGAGTAAATCTGCCACTCAGAAGTAACAGGAAAAGGTTACATGCTCGAGATGTTCCATTATGTAACATCATACATTTGTGAAACTAAAATCACACAGGAAATAATGTAGCTAAAGTCTGCTAAAAATTTGGCCACGCAAACAATTTTAATCTCCTTTCTTAGAACATCAGTTTTTCAAGCACTTTCAAAGAAATAGTTTCCATTTGAAAAGAAACCCACGTGGACACATTTTTTAAAAGAAATACGTGTAAAGTAACTGGAATTTAATTTAAAGTCTATCTAGGAGCAAAGGAAAAGCAGAGGGCTCTTCTCAAACATCTGAACTCAGCTATACGAATACAAGTGGGGCTGAGAGAGACCTGTGTGTGGGGGGGGGGGGGGGGGGGGAGTGGGTCATGAGTATGGCTGGTGGGAGGGGGTGATAAGGGAGGACAGAAGAAACAAAGTGGAGGAAGAACTTCTAAAACCAAGTTTCAGAACAACCGAAGAAGAGACTGAGTAAAAGCTCCAGTTCAAAGCACTAAATGTAAGAAAAACTTGATGGAAAGAAAACAGAAGAAAACAAACGTAGGTGGAGTTTTTTTCTCCCCTAAACACTCAACCAGCTGTTCAGCCCAACGGCTGAATCCAGGATGAGACGATGGTGGTGGGATCTGATTGAAGCTGATGTTTTGTTTCTTTTTCTTTAGTTGCCAAGTAACACCTTCACCTCAATGTTCTTTTCCGTCACCCTCAGGGTTTATATTCAGGTCTATGTGCTGGGTGTTTGTTCTTAGACATACGATTCTGTACCTTAGTAGAAATACAAATGTACGGGAGTTAAATATTTTGTGAAGTTCTAATATTAAATGTTTTCCCTTCATGAACATCGATTTCTCCCCACCTTCCTCTCTTTATGACTATAAACGTTTTGTCCAAATAGCTAGATCCCTGGCCAAAGGAATTATTTTAAGTTAAAGAGAAAGTGAGATTATGTTCAAGAAGACAGACTGAATACATGCATTGTCTTTCTCCCTTTTCCAACATAGTATTGAAATGGAATAAAACATGTTTCAATTCTATTTGTTACCCATTGTTGTATAGCAACTTATCCCCAAACTTGGAGGCTTTTAACAACAAGTAGTTTTGGAACCTCACAGTTTGTGTGGGAGTTTAGGAGCAGGTCAGCTGGGAGCTTCCAGCTTAGGGTCTCTCACGAGGCTGTCATCAAGATGTCATGGGGGCGCCTGGGTGGCTCCGTCGGTTGAGCGTCCGACTTTGGCTCAGGTCACAATCTCGCGATCCGTGAGTTCGAGCCCCACGTCGGGCTCTGTGCTGACAGCTCGGAGCCTGGAGCCTGCTTCGGATTCTGTGTCTCTCTCTCCCTCCAACCCTCCTCCACTCACACTCGGTTTCTCTCTCTCAAAACTAAACATTAAAAAAAAAATTTTTTTTTAAAAAGATGTCACAGATGAGTGGAGGCTGAAGTCTTCTGAAAACTGGATGACTTAGAGGGTCCACTGTCAAGCTCCCTCAAGGCTCTGGGCAGGAGGCCTCAGTTCCTCACCACGTGGGCTTCTCTACAGGGCGGTCCTCCTGACATGGCACCTGGCTTCCCTCGGTGAGCATGACCCAAGCCATAAAGCGCAAGATGGAAATCACCATGTCTTTTATGACCGAGCCTTAGAAGTCACATGCTATCATTTCTGTCGTCTTCTGTTAGCCACACAGATTAACTCTGATACGGTTGGAAGAGGACTACGTACATAAGGATGGGAATATCAGGATGAGGAGGTCCTGGGGACTATCTTGGGGGCTGGCTGTGACAGAAAGATAAATCCCAAACAGCAAAGTAAAAGGGAAATTTTAGCCATCAGAAGATTACCTATACAAATACAGAGTTTTTGAATGATAGAAAGCAAATGAAACTAGAGAATATTTAGAGATAAATAAAAATGAGAATCCTAGATACAATAATCTAGGGATGTAGTCAAATTAATACTCAGAGGAAAATATATAGCCTTAATTTATTATTAGAAAACCCATGGGGCGCCTGGGTGGCGCAGTCGGTTAAGCGTCCGACTTCAGCCAGGTCACGATCTTGCGATCCGTGAGTTCGAGCCCCGCGTCGGGCTCTGGGCTGATGGCTCAGAGCCTGGAGCCTGTTTCCGATTCTGTGTCTCCCTCTCTCTCTGCCCCTCCCCCGTTCATGCTCTGTCTCTCTCTGTCCCAAAAATAAATAAAACGTTGAAAAAAAAAAGTTTTTTATAAAAAAAAAGAAAACCCAGAATGTGAGGAAATGTATTAACTAAGCATTCAACTCAAGTAATTACGAAAACTCATACTAATTTCAGCCTTTATCTGGCGTACGAGTTTTAATAAAACCCAAAACTGCTCCTACAAAAAGGCCAAAAACTAGCAAAGCTTTTGAAAGCCTAGTCAAGAGCAAGAGAGAAGATACACATAAAAACTAAAACTGAAAGAAGCCAATCCACAAATTACGAGAAATAACAAGTCATTGTGTTAAGCCGCAATGTTTTGTGGTAGTTTTATCCACAGCAATAGATCAACTGAAATACACAGCATATAAACCCTGTCAGTCCAGTAGCTGCAGCTGGGCCAGTGACATCCCGGCCAATTAGAACGACAGGCACATACATTTTACGATGGGCACCACATGGTAAACATTTTAGGTTTTGTAGGCCAAACAGTCTCTGTACAAATACTCTTTTAATTCTGCCATTGTCACACAAAACAGCCATAGACAGAACATAAATTAATTGCATGGCATTTTCCAATAAAACTTTATTTACAAAAACAGAAAACAAACCGGATTTGGTCCGTGGGCTGCAGTTTCCAGTTCCTCGGTTAGAGCGCTGCATTTGTTGGCTGCGGGGTTTGGATCACAGAAGGGCACATTATACCATCAGATGCAATGAGACTCAAGTCTAAGACTTTGTGAATCTGTTGAGAAGAGAAAATAACTGTGTTCTGCTGGGATTGTCACCCAGACACAGGAAGCTTGGATATGCTACCAACCTTCTTGCTACCATGAAGGAATCATTGCCTCGTGCTGAAGAATGTACGACCAAGGGTTGGAAAGGGGAACCTTGTGACAATATCTGAACTCCTAGATCCATATGAGCCTGAGGCTACAACTGCCTTTAGGCTTTTCAAGCATTTGAGCCTATGTATTTTTTTACTCGCGTAAGCCCACTTTAGTTATTGATCATTTATAGTCAAAGAAGTCATTTATTTCTTTATTCCTTCATTTATTCAACCCACATTGATTGAGTCCCCCTATGCACCAGGCACTATGGAGCTGGGAACATACCAGCATATACGGCAAATGAGTTCCCTACTTTTAAGGGGCTTATCTTCCAGTGGAAAAGGTCAGGTCATCAACATGTTAAATAAATAAAGCCTTTCGTTTCAGATACTGTTAAGTACAATGAGGAAATGAAGCAAGGAGTGATGGACGGTGGTTATCTGGATAAGGTGATTAGGAGAAACGTCTGTGACAAGGGATGAGAATGAGGAGAAGGAGCCAGATACAGGAAAGCTCTAGAGAAAGTGTATTCCCTATGGAGAAACCAGCAAGAATAAAGCCTAAAGGCAGGAATAAGTTCAGATTTTTTAAGGAACGGTAGGAAACCTAGTGCAGTGAAAACACGACGGATAAGAAAGAGGGTGAGACGAGGTGAGATTGGAGGGGTAGACGAGAGACTAAGCAGACCATCAGAGAGTTTGGATATTTTTTCCTAAGTATGTTGGGATGTCACTAGGGAATTTTTTCTTTTTCTTCTTTTTTTTTCTTTTTTTTTTTTTTTTTTGCAGAAGAAATGACATGAGAGAGATAGAGAGAGATAGAGATGAAACAGAGACAGAGACAGAGACAGAGATATAAAGTTCTAACAGAGTAGATCTTAAAAGTTTTCATCACAAGAAAAAAATCGTAACTAGGGGTGGTGATGGATGTTAGCTAGACGTGGTGTGGTGATCATTTCCCAATATATACAGATATTGACTCATTATGTTCTACACCTGAAAGTAATGCCTTGTTCTATGTCTATATATATTCTGTGGCTGCTATGAAAGGAGAAAGAATGGGAGCAGGGCTGCTGTATTCTGAGACTGTTGTAGCAGTCCAGGTCAGAGATGAAAGGGGACTTTGGACCAGCACGTGAAGTGATGTTTAATGGTGGGCAGTGGTTGGATTTGGGATGCATTTTAAAAACAGAAAAAATCAGGGCGCCTGGGTGGCTCAGTTCTTTGAGCGTCCGACTTCAGCTCAGGTCATGATCTCACGGTTTGTGGGTTCGAGCCCCATGTCGAGCTCTGGGCTGACAACGCAGAGCCTGGAGCCTGCTTCGGATTCTGTGTGTGTGTGTGTGTGTCTCTCTCTCTGCTCCTCCCCCATTCATGCTCTGTCTCTCAAAAATAAATAAACTGTAAAACAATTAAAAAAAAAAAAACAGAAAAAATAAAAACCAGTACTTACTGATGGGTTGTGTCATGGAGGGGAGAGCCAGAGAGGAACGTGCTGTGATTTTTAGGTTGTGGTTGAAATAGCGATTTGTGCCACCAGCTGAGGAACGGATGAATATAAAAGCAGTGGATTGGGGGAAGGAGCTAAGAACTGAGTGTGTAATTTTGGTTTGTTAAGGTTGAAATGTCTATGAAATATCCGAGTGGCTATACGTGTAAGCATTTGAACACTCTAGACAGAAGTATGGCAAAGACATCAATGTGGGAATCAACAGCGAACATGTGGTACTCAAAGCCACAAATGTGATCGAGAAGAGGGTTGAAAAGTGAGCTCCGGGCACGCCAGGACCTTCCACATTTAGGGACCAAAAAGACAACGAAAGAGGAATGGCGGGTGATGTGGGAACAAGACGAAAAGAATATTGTGTCCCAGATGTCAAGAAGAGAAAAGGACTCAAGGAGAGATGGTCGAATGTAGAACAACAACAATAATAACAGTAATAATACTTTGATGAAGACAGACGATTGCCCAATGGATTTGGAAACATGGAGTCTCCAGGGACTTTGGCACAAGTGGTTTCAGCGGTGCGGGGCGGGGGGGGGGGGGGAGATAGCGGGGAGGGGAAGGGGGGAGGAGAGGACAAAAGAGAAATGGCAAGCCAGGAGATAGAAACAATGAGACGAGGCAAGTTTTTCAAGGAGCTATAAAGAGGTGTTTTGTTTAACTGCGAGATTGTGCCAAATGTTGCAAGGACTCTGGAATCCACATGGTCATAAAATTTTGGAAAGAAAAGACAGATTTGTAGAAAATGGAAGAATATTTTAAGAGAGCAAATTTTACTAAAAACAGGCTGCAGAAGTTTCCTATTAGTCTGTAGGAAAGTATTCAAATGACATTCCAGAGCTCTAACTAGTAGCTAACAGACACCCAGAGCAAACCTCATTCTTAATGATAAAATAGAAATATTAAAATAAGGATCAAATCAAGAATGCCAAGTAACACTACTGTTATTCCACATTGTGCAAGAATCCTAACCAATGCAGTAGATGCAAAACATGCAATGGGATGTAATTTTTGAAAAGAGGAGAGACTTTCAATGTTTGCATGCTTTAAAATCAGTAGTGTGGGGCGCCTGGGTGGCTCAGTCAGTTGAGCGTCCAACTTCAGCTCAGGTCACGATCTCACGGTCCGTGAGTTCGAGCCCTGCGTCAGGCTCTGGGCTGATGGCTCAGAGCCTGGAGCCTGCTTCCGATTCTGTGTCTCCCTCTCTCTCTGCCCCTCCCCCATTCATGGTCTGTCTCTCCCTGTCTCAAAAATAAACATTAAAAAAAATTTAAAAAAATAAATAAAATCAGCAGTGTGATGATACTTGTGAGTGTAGTTTCCAACATGAATGTTGGTTGTTGATGTTTTTGTTTACATTAATGAGGAAAACAAAAGTGAAACAATTTGTCCTAACTATACCTGTTGGTCCATGATGTGAGCTACTTTGTGACGAAATGGAAAAATAATTTTCAAATATTGCCAATTTTTTGTGCAATTCACAATATATGACGTGATGCATGGTTTTTTTTTAAATATTTATTCATTTTTGAGAGACAGAGCATGAATGGGGGAGGGCAGAGAGAGGGAGACACAGAATCCCAAGTAGGATCCAGGTTCTGAGCTGTCAGCACACAGCCCAACGTGGGGCTCGAACCCATGAACCATGAGATCATGACCTGAGCCAAAGTTGGATGCTCAACCAACTGAGCCACCCAGGTGCCCCAGACATGATGCATGTTTGAGTTTAATCTCCATTATTAACATTTTTCTCTGTTACTTTAAGTCCAGACAATTAACAAAATAATAAGTCAGGACCTGCCTTGAAGTGTTTGCTGATTTTCACGATGTAAATATTCTCATCATGATTGATTTCAAGCTACGAATGTGAACTCACTCAACGTGAAGTTGGAGAAGATACACAGTAGAGTACTATTATAAAGAATTTCCACTGCACAGAAATATTGGAAATGAATAACTTTAAGAGTAGAGATAAGTAAAATAATTAGGACACAATAGGTACTGAGCTTCTATCTTTGTTTTTAATAAAATCTATTTCATTATAAATTTATACAATTTAATCTTTTTTAATTTTCTTTAATGTTTATTTATTTTTGAGACAGAGAGAGACAGAGCATGAATGGGGGAGGGTCAGAGAGAGGGAGACACAGAATCTGAAACGGGCTCCAGGCTCTGAGCTGTCAGCACAGAGCCCGACGCAGGGCTCGAACCCACAGACCGCGAGATCATGACCTGAGCCGAGGTCGGCCGCTTAACCGACTGAGCCACACAGGCGCCCCCAATTTAATCTTTAATAATGGCTATGTTTAACAATCAGCTGAGGAAATTCCTGACTACGTAAAAAATTGACTCTCATGAGCTGGCATAAACAGCATTAGTACATCATATACTTGTGTACCTATAAAAGCAAAGAAAATCAAATGAAAACCTAATGGAACCAAAGAAGAATCAGTTAAGTTGGTTAGATACAAGACCAACAAATGTAGAGTAAAAACCGTTGATTCACAGTGGCAACAAGCACAATAAAATAATTAAGAAAAGGCCTAATACATAATGGGCAAGTCACCTATTAAGAGACATGTAAAGCTTTATGGATTCACACTCTATTATTTTTTTTAATTTTTTTTAACGTTTATTTATTTTTGAGACAGAGAGAGACAGAGCATGAATGGGGGAGAGTCAGAGAGAGAGGGAGACACAGAATCCGAAACAGGCTCCAGGCTCTGAGCTGTCAGCACAGAGCCCGACGTGGGGCTTGAACTCACTGACCGTGAGATTATGATCTGAGCCGACGTCGGCCGCTTAACCGACTGAGCCAACCAGGCACCCCCACACTTTAAAAGACATAAATAAATGAAGAGATATAGCTTATTTCTACATAGACACAGTTAATGTTGTAAAGATGTAAGCTGTCTCCCAAAGTCCACTAATACAGTCTCAGCCAAAATTCAAACAGGATTTTATACAGAAATTGGCAAGCAGATTCTGAAGTTTGTTGGAAGAGAACGTGCCCATGAATGAATTGTTTAAAAAAAAAAAAAAAAAAAAAAAAAAAAAAAAAACTTGGTCTCCTAGATATAAAAAGATTCTCTAAAACATTGGTAATTAAAATAGTGAGATTCTGGCGTAAGAGTTAACAAACATATGGAGGAAACTGAGGAAAGAATTCAAAATGTTTCATTTGTAAGAAAGTGTTGTATTCGCCAAGAAAGGAGGCAATTCAAATCAATGGGAAAGGAGGTAGTGCGAATTATTTATCCTACAATTTACCAAAAAGTTGTAAAACTTCCCATTTCACACCAGACAAAAAAAATTAATTCCAAATGCCTAAAAGTCATCAGTATTAAAGAAGGAAATAACTTTAAAGGAATACAGGGTGTTATATTTATAATCTTAGCATGGTGAAATATTTCCTTAGCAAGACACACAAACCAGAAGGGATAAAGAAAAAATTGACAGGTTTTTAAAAACTCATAATTTTTGTATAACAAGAAACCCATCATTCGAGACCAAAAATAAGTTACAGACTGAGAACAAATATCCACCACCATATAGCAAAGGATATATACGAACAATATAACAAGAGGTCCTGGTGATAAACAATAGTAGACTTTAACACACCATTTATGTCAACAGATAGATCATCTAGGCAGAAAATCCAGGAGGAAAAAGTGTCTTTGAATGACACATGAGACCTGGACATGACAGATATATAGGGAACATCCCATTCAAAAACCACAGAATACACATTCTTTTCAAGTGCACATGGGACATTCTTCAGAATAGATAACATGGTTAGGCCACAAAATAAGTCTCAATAAATTTAAGAAGACTAAAATCATACTATGCATCTTTTCTGACCACAGTGGTATTGAAACTAGAGGTCAATCACAAAAGAAAAACTGGAGAAAGAAACCTAAACAACTAAAAAAACTAAACAACAATGGGTCAAAGAGGAAATCAAAGAAGAAATTGAAAAATACATGGAGATCAATGAAAATGAGAACACAGCAGTTGAAAATGTTTGAGATGCAGTGAAAGCAGTTCTAAGAGGGAAATATATAGCAATCCAGGCTTACCTCAAGAAACAAGAAAAGGCTCAAATAAACAATCTAAACTTACATCTAAAGGAACTAGAAAAAGTAGGACAAACAAAGCCCAAAGTGAATAGAAGGAAGGAAATAATAAAGATCAGAACAGAAATAAATGACATAAAAGCTAAAAAAGAAAATAGAAAAGATCAATGAAATCAAGAGCTGGTTCTTTGAAAAGAGACAAAATTGATAAACCCTTAGCCAGAGTCATCAAGAAAAAGAGAGAAAGGACTAAAATAAATAAAATCAGAAATGAAAGAGAAGTAACAACTGACACCATAGAAATACAAAGAATTATAAGAGAATACTACAAAACAGTTATATGCCAACAAGTTGGACACCCTAGAAGAAATTGATAAATTTCTAAGAACATACAATTTTCCAAAATGATCTAGGAAAAAATAGAAAATCTGAACAGACCAATTACTAGTAAAAAAAAATGAATCAATAATTTAAAAAAACTACCAAAATTAAAAATCCAGGACCAGATGATTCACAGGTGAATTCTATCAAACACTTAAAAAGGAGTTAATACCAATTCTTCTCAAACTATTACCAAAAAAAGAAGAGAAATTAAATTTTCTAAATATATTCTACAAGGCCAACATTACCCTGATACCAAAACCAGACAAAGACACTACAAAAAAAGTAAACTCCAAGCCAATATCCCTGATGAACATAGATTCAGAAATCTTCAACAAAATATAGCAAACCACATTCAACAATACATTCAACATACACCACAATCAAGTGGGATTTATGTTGGGAATGCAAGGATAATTCAAAATTTGCAAATCAATCAACATGATATACCACATCAAAAACGAAAGATATGGCACAAAAACAGACACTCAGATCCATGGAACAGAATCAAGAACCCATAAATGGACCCACAAACATATGGCCAACTAATCTTTGACAAAGCAGGAAAGAATATCGAATGGAATAAAGACAGTCTTTTCAGCAAATGGTGCTGGGAAAACTGGACAGTGATATGCAGAAGAATGAACCTGGACCACTTTCTTACACCATACACAAAAATCATCTCAAAATGGATGAAAGACCTAAATGTAAGACAGGAAGCCATCAAAATCCTAGAGGAGAAAACAGGCAAAAACCTCTTTGACCTTGGCCACAGCAACTTCTTACTCAACACGTCTCCAGAGGCAAGGGAAACAAAAGCAAAAATGAGCTATTGCGACCTCATCAAGATAAAAAAACTTCTGCACAGCGAAGGAAACAATCAGCAAAACTAAAAGGCAACTGACAGAATGGAAGAAGATATTTGCATACGACGTATCAGATAAAGGGTTAGTTTCCAAAATCTATAAGGAACTTATCAAACTCAACACCCAAAAAACAAATAATCCAGTAAAGAACTGGGCAAAAGACATGAATAGATACTTCTCCAAAGAAGGCATCCAGATGGCCAACCAACACATTAAAAAATGCTCAACATCACCCATCATTAGGGAAATACATATCAAAACCACAATGAGATGTCCTCTCACACCTGTCAGGCAACAACAGATGATGGCGAGGATGCGGAAAAAAAAAAGATCTCTTTTGCACTGCTGGTGGCAATGTAAACTGGTGCAACCACTCTGGAAAACAGTATGGAGGTTTCTCAAAAAATTAAAACTAGAACTACCCTAAAACCCAGCAATTGCTCTACTAGGTATTTATCCAAGGGATGCAGGTGTGCTGTTTCAAAGGGGTACAGGCACCCCAATGTTTATAGCAGAACTATTGACAATAGCCAAAGTATGGAAAGAGCCCAAATGTCCATCGATGGATGAATGGATAAAGAAGATGTAGTATACATACATACAATGGGGTATTACTCCACAATCAAAAAGAATGCAATCTTGCCATTTGCAACTACATGGATGGAACTGGAGGGTATTATGCTAAGCGAAATTAGTCAGAGAAAGACAAATATCATATGACTTCACTCATATGAGGACTTTAAGACACAAAACAGAGGAACATAAGGAAAGGGAAGCAAAAATAATACAAAAAAACAAGAAGGGAGACAAAACATAGGAGACTCTTAAATATAGAGAACAAACTGAGGGTTGCTGGAGGGGCTGTGGTTGGGCGAATAAGCTAAATGGGTAAGGGGGGACTAAGGAAGACAGTTGTTGGGATGAGCACTGGGCATTACACATAGGAGAGAATCACTGGAATCTACTCCTGAAATCATTATTGCACTATATGCTAAGTTGGATGCAAATTTAAAAATAATTAATTAATTAAACAAGAGACAAAAAAATGAAAGTTAAAAATCATATGATCATCTCAATAGATGCAGAAAAGATTTGGCAAAATTCCACATCCATTCATGATAAAACCTCTCAATAAGGTGGGTTTAGAGGGAACATACCTCAACATAATAAAAGCCATATATGAAAAACCCACAGCTAACGTCATACATAATTGTGAAAACCTGGGAACTTTTCCTCTAAGATTGAGAACAAGACAAGGATGTGCACTCTCACCACTTTTATTCAACATAATACTGGAAGTCCTAGCCACAGCAATCAGACAAGAAAAAGAAATAAGAGGATCTGTATTAGTAAAGGAGTTCAACTGTCACTATTTACACATGATACTATACATAGAAAACCCTAAAGACTCCACCAAAAAAACTGTTACAACTAATAAGTGAATTCAGCAAATTTGCAGGATGCAAAAGTAATACCTACAAATTGGTAATGTTTCTTTATGCCAATAAAGGAGTAACAGAGAAATTAAGAAAACCATCCCACTTACAATTGCACAAAAGAGAAGAAAATATCTAGGAATAGACTTAAACAAGAAGGTGAAAGACCTGTACTCTAAAAGCTATAAAACACTAATGAAAGAAATCAAAGACGACACAAATGGAAAAATGTCCCATGTTCATGGATTGGAAGAATTACTATTGTCAAGATGTCCATCCTACCCAAAGCAATCTACAGATTCAATGCAATTCCTATCCAAATACCAACAGCATTTGGTTCAAAAAGATAAAAAGCACCCCTATGTTTCCTGCAGCATTATTTATAATAGCCAAGATATGGAAGCAACCCGAATGTCCATCAATACATGAGTAGACAAGAAAAATGATATATAAAATATACCTATAGTGGAATATTAGATAACCATAAAAAAGGATACGCTCTTCCCATTGGTGACAACATGGATGGACATAGAGGGTTTCGTGCCAGTGCTAAGTGAGATAAGTCTGACAGGGAAAGACAGACACCATATGATTTCACTCATAAGTGGAATCTAAAAAAATGAAACAAATGAATAAATAAACAAAAAGCAAAATCAGACCTATACATACAGAGAAAAAAACTGATGGTTGCTTGGGGATGATGGGCAAAATGGGCAAAGGGAGTGGGAGATATAGGTTTCCAGTTAGGGAATGAATAAGTCACAGCAATAGAAGGCACAGCATAGGGAATATAGTCAATGATATTGTGATAGGGTTGTATGGTGACAGATGGTACCTATACCCGTGAGCACAGCATAATGCACAGAAATGTTGACTTGCCACGTTGTACACCTGAAACTAATGTAACATTGTGTGTCAGCTACACTCAAATTAAAAAAAAATTAAAACAATATATCAAGAGGTCCTATAAATCAATCAGAGAAAGATAATACCTCAAGTAAAAGAAAACTGTAGCCCATCTGCCTCACAGAAATACCATGAGAGCTACAGATAAGATTTAAATTTTTTTTTTTCAACGTTTATTTATTTTTGGGACAGAGAGAGACAGAGCATGAACGGGGAGGGGCAGAGAGAGAGAGGGAGACACAGAATCGGAAACAGGCTCCAGGCTCTGAGCCATCAGCCCAGAGCCCGACGCGGGGCTCGAACTCACGGACCGCGAGATCGTGACCTGGCTGAAGTCAGACGCTTAACCGACTGCGCCACCCAGGCGCCCCAAGATTTAAATTTTTTTAGCAGCCATATTAAATTATTTAAAGCAGCATATCTATATTATTATTTGAACACATAATGTAAAAATGTTAATGAGATATTCTACATTGTTTTTCTTAGACTAAGTCTTTGAAATCTCTCGCGTACTTTATACTAACGGCGTATCTCAGTTGAGGCAATTTGGCTAGTGGCTATCACATCTGACTGCTGCTGGTTAAAGTGAGTTGTTGGCCCAGATGAGCAGACTATTGCCTCAGATATACCAATGTGCAGAAATTTCCTAAAGCAACAGTGAAGTTACTAAATGGCTATAGTCTTTCCCTCGAGCAAAGTTTGCTAGAAGCAACGACTAGGCCATGCTTAGTTGGGCATTTCCGCACCCAGTCTTTGTTTTCAAATTCTTATTTTGTAACTCCATAGTTGACCTGGGTGGTCACAGTTCTTAGTCCTAGTAGCTATACGATCCATGTAGGTGGTGGCAGTTCTCAATGGTGAGTAGGGGTCTAGAAGGAATCTGGTTCCATTAAAACTTAACCACTCAGGAGCGCCTGGGTGGCTTGGTCAGTTGAGTGTCTGACTTCAGCTCAGGTCATGATCCCACAGTTCATGGGTTCAAACCCTGCGTCGGGCTCTGTGCTGACAGCTCAGAGCCTGGAGCCTCTTCAGATACTGTGTCTCTTTCTCTCTCTGCCCCTCCCCCACTCATGCTCTGTCTCTGTCCCTCAAAAAAATGAATAAACATTAAAAAAAAAATTTTTTTTTAAACTTAACCACTCAGCAAGCTCTGGGCTTCCCCAGACTTCTTTCTTTCTTTCTTTCATGTTTATTTATTTTTGACGCAGGGCATTGGGGGAGAGGCAGAGAGAATGGGAGACAAAGAATCCCAAGCAGGCTCCTCGCTGTCAGCGCAAAGCCCAACGTGGGGCTTGAACCCACGAACCCTGAGATCCTGACCTGAGCCGAAGTCAGATGCTCAACCAGCTGAGTCATCCAGGCATTCCCAGATTTCTTAATATGTGAAAAAAAATTAATTTAAGCCAATTAATTAAGTTTGCATCACAGGCAGCAAAATTCAGTTTCTTTCTTTCTTTTTTTTTAAGTTTATTTATTTTGAGAGAGAGAGAGAGAGACGGTGTAAGCAGGGGAGGAGCAGAGAGATCTGAAGATAGAGAATTCCAAGCAGGCTCTGTGCTGTCAGCACAAAACCTGACTTTTGAACTCATAAACCATGAAATTATGATGTGAGCTAAAATCAAGAGTCAGATGCTTAACTGACTGAGCCGACCAAGTACCCCAGCAAAGTTCAATTTCTCGTTGATACACCTTGAGAAGGAGGAATTGTCATGTATTAAGAAGTCCCAAAGCTCTTAAGGAATTCTCCTGAAAGAGAGAACTGACCAAGGGCCAAGGATGAAAGGCCCTCAGCCATGCTAAGGAGATTGGGTTTTATCTGGGGTGCGATGCGGAGACTCTTAAGAATTCATTAATAAGTGACATGAGCTGATTTGTGGCTTGGAAAACGCTGGTGGCATTTTGGAGTAGAGATCAGAGAGGGACAAGACTGGAGTCAGGAAGACCCGCTGGTGCAGCAACCGAAAATAAATGGCAAGGATCTGAGCTGTGGTGATGAATGTAACGGGACCTTCATTCATTCCTCCATTCCGCAAGTACATAGTGAATGCCTATCATTTGCCAGGCACTGTGGAATGCGTTGGAGATTCCGTGGAAACAGCTTGTGGGCTTACAATCTAACACATATCACAGTCCTGCTATCCATCAAATGCTTTTTGTTCATGATCTCAATTACTCTTCACAAAAACGCCGTGTGTGTGTGTGTGTGTGTGTGTGTGTGTGAGAGAGAGAGAGAGACAGAGACAGAGACAGAGACAGAGAGAGAGAGACAGAGAGAGAAAAGGAGAGGTGGGGTGGGGCACTATTATTATCTCTCTTTACAGATGCAAAACCTGAGGACATTAGAGAAGTATCTGAATGGATGGACATTAAGGAGATTGACCAATGCAATTTCTTCCAACATAGAATGTTGTCGACCTAAGCCAGAGGGCATTAGGACATGGGCAGTTTCTCAGCCCGGGGTCCATTTTCAACCAGCTGGCCAGTTGGCTCGCCCCAAGTAGCTTCATTTCCAAACCCGGTCCCAGGTCGATTCACCCCAGCCTTTGTCCTCAAACAAGCGATTTTTCTTTTTAAATGTTTACTGATATCTGAGAGGGAGAGCACAAGCAGAGGAGAGGCAGAGAAAGAGAGAGACAGAGGATTTGAGAGGGCTCGGCGCTGACAGCAGAAAGCTCGACGTGGGGCTCGAACTCACGGAACCACGAGATCGTGACCTGAGCCAAAATCAAGAGTCGGGCGCTTACCCGACAGAACCACCCAGGCGCCCCTGACACAAGGAGTTTTGTATGAAGTTAATTAATACTTGTTGGTCTCAGAATGCATATTTTTTTTTAATTTTTTTTTTCTCAACGTTTATTTATTTTTGGGACAGAGAGAGACAGAGCATGAACGGGGGAGGGGCAGAGAGAGGGAGACACAGAATCGGAAACAGGCTCCAGGCTCTGAGCCATCAGCCCAGAGCCCGACGCGGGGCTCGAACTCACGGACCGCGAGATCGTGACCTGGCTGAAGTCGGACGCTCAACCAACTGCGCCACCCACGCGCCCCACAGAATTCATATTTATGGGGCCATTTAAAAAAAATATATACATAGTCTCTACATACTCAGGTCAGGCCTACCAGATAAATAGCATATCCTAACTCTCTCTATCCCAGTTCTTCTACAAATAGACATTCTTTACCCTGTATCTGTCCATTCTTACTCAACTGAGGCAACTCTGCAGTATCATTTTAAGTCCCTAGCTCTGGAATCTCCAGCAACCACCTCACATCTACCTAATGAGAGACCTCGGTTTTTGTCCTCGGCCTGCCGCCTGGCACTGTGACAGATTTCCACCAGTGGTCTTTCTCTTCTCTGTCAGAGATTCCTTAAGCAGGGGCGCCTGGGTGGCTCAGTTGGTTGAGTGTCCGACTTCCGCTCAGGTCAAGATCTCTCGGTTCATGAGTTCGAGCTGGTGGAGTCTGTTTCCAATCCTCTGTCCTCCTCTCTCTCTGCCCCTCCCCCACTCATTCTCGCTCTCTTTCTTTGTCTCTCTTTCTCTCTGTCTGTCTCTCTCAAAGATAAACAAAAAAAATGCACTTAAAAAAAAACCAGAAAAGAAATTCCTTAAGTAATGACCGAGTCCCTAAACTCTGCTTTCATGCCTGGCACCATGGGTCCTCATGATACTGCCTCATGCTGAGATCTCATGATGAGGATTTCTACAATTGACCTCTTGGGAGCTCATTAGAAACAACAAACTGTCCTTTGAATAGTCCCATGGTTTGTCCCACTTTCCGGCTTTTTTTTTTTTTTTAAACATCTGTTGAATTCCTTTTATCCATTTGGAACCATAATGGAAGCAACAGACACCAGACCAGTGCTATTTCCTGTAACCCTTTTGACTCCCTCGTCTGCTCAATCTTCGTTCCTCCCTGTGTCATTTCCTCCATGACTGGCCCCTTTTCCGGCACCTTCCCTCCCCGTCACAATCCCGTGCCTGCATTCCCACACTTCACCCACGGCTCCCCTCCCCAAGTTTCCAGATCGTTCTCTATCAGTCTCATCGCCAGTTCCTCTGTCACTTGCCTCCCTGTGGTCCTCAGTCCTCTCAGAACAGATGTCAGTTCTCTTTCACATCACCCCTTCCTTTTCCAAAACAGGTGGCATAAATATCTTTTATAAAGATAGAATCGAATACAAAAGTACAATAGAATATATTATATATTATGTATATATGTATATATGAAATATAATATAGTTTATATATAGACTATGAAAGATGTGGCCACTGATTATAACATGACATCATATTACCTCTTACATAAACAATATATATCATTTTTTGCTGTTATTCATGAGTTTACATAATTTAACACAGGAAAATACTCAGAGACATATATGTCTTCTATTATTATAATAAATTAGACTACCACCTGGACACCTATTTTTCAATCATTACATCTCTAATTCTAATTTACTCCTGCCTTCCAAAGTCATGAAATGGACATTAGTCTCCACCCACCTACCTTGCTGGTGATTGGGAGAGTCAAAGTGTCAAAACAGTTGGGCTCTTTATTTATTTTATGTATTTATTTTTTAATGCTTATCTTTGACAAAGACAGAGCACAGCAGGAGAGGGGCAGAGAGAGGCAGACACAGAATCCGAAGCAGGCTCCAGGCTCTGAGCTGTGAGCACAGAGCCCGACGCAGGGCTCGAACTCACGGACCACGAGATCATGACCTGAGCCGAAGTTGGATGCTCAACCGACTGAGCCACCCAGGCGCCCCTATTTATTTATTTCTTAAGTAAGCTCGATGCCTATCTTGGGGCTTGAGCTGACAGCCCTTTGATCAAGAGTTGCATGCTCTAGGGGCGCCTGGGTGAATCAGTCAATTAAGCGCCCCACTCCTCATTTCAGCTCAGGTCATGATGTCATGGTTTGTGAGTCTGAGACCTGAGTCTAACCCCACGTCGGCCTCCATGCTGTCAGCACTGAGCCTGCTGGGGACTCTCTCTCTCTCTCTCTCTCTCTCTGCCCTTCTCCCACTCATGCTCACTCTCTCTCAACATAAATAAACTTAAAAAAAAAAAAAAAAAAAGAGCTGCATGCTCTACCAAGTGAGTCAGCCAGACACCCCCTAAAAGCCCTTTAAAAACAGCCAAAGTGTAGAGCCATGACGCAATACTGTGTAACCTCTCTCTTCTGTCACGTGACACAGCTTGTATCCCCACAACATGTCCCTAAATACCAGTGGAATTATTCCCACCTTATAGAGAAGAAAGTAGGCAGGTATTATCCACAATCATATGTCAGACCAATTATATAACAGGAAAAAGAACTATTTTCTGTTGCTCCCGGTTTAAAACTTCTTTTTTTTTAATGTTTATTTTATTTTTGAGAGAGGGAGTGTGTGTGAGAGCTGGGGAGAGGCAGAGAGAGAGGGAGACAGAGGATCCGAAGCAGGCTCTGTGCTAACAGCAGAGAACCCCGTGTGGGGCTCGAACTCACCAACCATAAGATCACGAGTT
Organism: Leopardus geoffroyi; assembly: GCF_018350155.1. NCBI lineage: Eukaryota > Metazoa > Chordata > Mammalia > Carnivora > Felidae > Leopardus > Leopardus geoffroyi. The sequence goes on from NC_059341.1 coordinate 26,113,330, forward strand.
GAGCTGAAGTCAGACGCTTAACTGACCGAGCCACCCCGGCACCCTGGCTTATAAACTTCTAATGTTGAAACATGTGGATCTGTGACTCACACATCCATGGGAAATGCATGTGGTCTAATTTTTCTCAAATCAACTCCTTCCGGGGCAGCATAAACGGTACCCTTTTAAACTATCAGCAGCTGGAGAAAATACCTATGTATGCACAAATTAAATAATATAGAGCAGTGATCACATCGAAAGAGGATTTTGTCGCATATCCTTGTTGGATATCCTCGTATATCATTGTCGGCTGCCAGGATGCAAATATCCTCCCTCTGCTCTTCATTCCGAGTAATCAGGGATCTGTCATTACGGGACATCCATTCTTATGAAGCATAAAAGCACTCACTGAAATATTAACATCCACTAATATTACACACGTAAGCATCTGTTGAGTAGTACGTGAAATGGAACGCTTCTCTGAATACACACATTGAAAATGTAAGAAAAATTAAGGATATTTTACATCTTTGAATCCCAGACTAAAAATGTGGTTCGTGGATACACTCAATCATCAGTGTTTCGGTGAAGCAGTGAGAAGACCATTTCTTCTAGTCAAAAAGAACAGGCAATACTTACACTATTTTGTATTTTGCAGTATTTTTCTTTCCAGAATGACAAAGGTTGCTTTACCTCCCCCACCGAAAAACTCCATTAATCTTTTTGAAACCTTTTGTAGAGAGATCAGTAAATGTTAATTGGATTATTTAAAAACAAGTCCCAATAAATTCAGACAGCAATCTGTTTTAATAAAAACTTCTCTAATAATGACTGACTGATCTCCACTAATCGTTCGTCCAATAACTTAATTGATGATACTATTTAAAAGTCCTCTGTTTTCTTGTTAAAGTAAAAAACAAAATCCAGCAAACTCAAGAATAAAAACAGCCCAATCTGACACACAGATCAGTAGAACCAAATAGATTCTAGAAAGAAAGACACACATATAAGGTCAACTGATTTTCAATAAAGTACAAGGGCAAGTTAGGGCAAAAAGGATTTTTTTCTAGCCAAAGGTACAGAAAAAATTGGATAACTGAAGGCAAAAAAAAAAAAAAAGCTTTAATTCAAACCTCATGCCATACCCCAAAATTCCCTCAAAATAGATCATTTACCTAAATATGAAACAGAACTTCAAAAAAAAAAAAAAAACTTGTAGAAGACAATTTTCATGACCCTGGGTTGGGCAAAGATTTCTTAGATAAGATCCAAAAGAGAAAAAATTAATAAATTGGACTTCATGAAAATTAGGCACTTCTGCTCTTTGAAAGCCATTGTTGCAGTAGCATAGAAACAAAACAGACTGGAAGAAAACGTTTGCACGTGACGTATCTGATAAAGGTCTCGTATCCAGAAAAATAAGGAACTCTCAAGACTCAATAATAAGAAAATAATCAATCCAATTTTTAAAACAGGCAAAGGAAGGGCGCCTGGGTGGCTCAGTTGGTTAAGTATCCGACTCTTGATATCAGCGACTCTTGATGTTTTGCAGTCAGGGCATCGAGCCCCATGTTGGGGGCTGTCTCTCTCCCTCTCTCTCTCTGCCCCTCCCCCCCAATAAATAAATAAACATTAAAAAATAAAAATAAAAATGGGCAAAAGAGTTGAACAGACACTTCACCAAAAAAAATATATTTATATATATGAATGGCAAACAAGCCCATGAAAGACATTGAAATCCTGAGTCACTGGTAAAATGGAAATTAAAACCACAATGCCATACTACTAGCTGCTTGTGTGAGGGGCTAAAATTAACAATACTCATCATGCCAAGCGCTGGCGAGGATGTGGAGTAACTCACACACTGCTAGTGAGAACGCAAAGTGATATCACTGCTTCGGAAAAATTCACATACGAAATGTTTCTAGGGGCTTGACGGGTCACAGCCCTAAAGTGGCAACAGCTCAAATGTCAGGCAATGGGTGGCTAGGTAAATTGTGGCTTATCTGTACAAAAGAACAGTACTCAGCATTTAAAAGGAATGATGTGTTGATACAGATAACAACATGGAGGGATCTCAAAATAATTATGCTGAGAGAAAGAAGCCAGACAAAAAAAACAAAAAAAAAAACAAAAAACCCAGAGCACTTTTTAAATGTCATGTCATCTAATCCACCTAAGAAAAAAATGTCTGCTGTTGAACCATATATTTGCAATTCGTTTCATGTTCTCAGTGAAAGCTTGTACGCTGATGATTTATTTGACTAAATTATTTTGTTCGTATGTAGCAAAAGATGTCTTGTATCAGGATAAATCATTCTGATGCTGAAATATTACTGTACTCCTTTATTCTCTCTCCCTCTTGTGTTCTTGAATTCTAGAATGCCATCGGCATCTATTTATTTTATTCCATTGTATTCATTCAAAATGTACGAAGGTCCCATTATACACCAGATACATGTAGTGCCTGAGAATACAAAGATGAGTCCAACCATGATTGGAAGGACTTATTGCCAATATTATGTTGTGTAAATATCTGCTAATTGCAAACAATACTTTATTTAGGGATTACCTTTGGAAGATGATACCACATATTATCTAATTTTTGTATTTTTCTTAGTCCACAGACATTCCTATGAGGATGAGGAATGTATCAGATGGTCTACTGTGGGCAAAAGGGCAGCTACAAAAGGGAGAATTAGCTACAGAAGGCAGCTAACCTGGCCCACCAGAATGCTGATATGCACCAGGACTCCCAGTCAGCCTAGGCAGTCACACTGGGTCCCACACTGATGGGGCCCAGCCTCGGCCGCTTGAGTCAGTGGGGAACAGTGGTGGCCCCTCCCTGTATCAGTTAGGGTTCTCCAGAGAAATAGAACCAATAGGATATAGACTCAGATGATACAATACATAAGTTCGATTATATCCTAGATCATGTATATGGAGCGATTTGTTATAGGAATGGGCTCGTGTAATTGTTAGAGGCCAAGAAGTCCAATCACCTGTGTCTGCAGCCCAGAGGATCACTCACACATCAGTATGAGTCTGAAGGCCTGAGAGCCAGTGAGTGCCCACGTCCAAGGTTAGGTGAGGGTGAGGTCCCACCTTCAATAGAGAGAGCAAGTTCACCCTTGTTCCACCTTTTTCTTCCCCTCGAGGAATTGGACGATGCCCACCCACACGGGGAAGGACCACCTGCTTTACCCAGCTGGCCAATTCAAATGTTAATCTCTTCTGGAAAAGCCCTCACAGACACACCCAGAAATCACGATTCGCCAGCTGTCTGGGCATCCCCGAGCCCCGTCAAGTTGACACATGAAATGAACCATCACGCCGTCCGAGGCAGTGACCCAGGGGACCAGGTAAATAAGACGTGGACAAAGGGGTACTCAGAGGCTGTTGTGGAAGATGGGAAACTTCACACTCAGGACCAGTTTCCTGTGGGCAGAAGAGGGGGCCGTCCCAGAATCCGTGTAAGAGGGCATCGCAACACAATTAACAAAATGGTCTCGAAGAAGAATGAAACAAAATGTGCCTTGAACTACTGACGTTATCAGGTAATACAATAAGAAATGAACAATTAGCCACGTTAATGATCATAACCAAGAAAGCTTTCCTAATACAAAGGTTTCTGTGATGATTTATCATACCAATTATTTCGAAAAGCTTACATAAAACTACTGAAAAAAAAAAAAACAAAACAAAAAGTAAAGTAACACCTAAATCCACTTGCAAGTATGAACGTATCATGTATCTCAGACTTGATTTACAAATAATATGGAAATATTTGGAAACCAAAATTTCTTCTTTTTCATGTTTTTTCATTTTCAGAGACAGAGAGAGAAAGAGAGAGCACGAGTGGGGGAGAGGTGGAGAGACAGGGAGAGAGAATCCCACGCAGGCTCCTCGCTGCCGGTGCAGAGACTGACGTGGGGCTCAAACCTACAAACTGTGAGATCATGACCTGAGTCGAAGTTGGGTGCTTCACCAACCTACCCAAAATTCTTAAATTATGTTTTTAGTAAATATTACAACAGCACAATTTTTTCAAAAATTCCTAATACAGGAGTGGGGACATTAAAAGAAGTTTTCTCTTAAGCTTTCCCTTGGGTCCCCGTAAATGTTTAGAAAGACTGTTGCCGAACCAACATCTTGCTGTGAACCAAACCATCTTCTCATCTTGTTCCAGTCTCAGGTGGTGGGACATGAAATCCAGAAATTTCTCTCCCCCACCGCCTGCTGTGGGGGAGAGAAATTATGGAGGAAGGAGAAGAAGCTAAGAAAGAAACTAAGGGGGGACACTTGGGTGGCTCAGTCGGTTAAGCGGCTGACTTCAGCTCAGGTCACCATCTCGTGGTTTGTGGGTTCGAGCCCCGCATCAGGCTCTGACCTGACAGCTTGGAGCCTGGAGCCTGCTTCGGATTCTGTGTCTCCTTCTCTGCCCCTCCCCAACTTATGCTCTTTCTCTCTCCCTCTCAAAAAAAAAAAATTTTTTTTTAATAAAAAGAAAAAAAAAGAAAGACACCAAGGGAAAGGAATAAGGAAGAACATGAAGCTAGGAGCTGGTGGAGGAATAAAATGAGGTTGAGAAAAACAGGAGAAAAGGAAAAAAAAATCGGAAGAAAGAGAAAATGCTAACAGAAAAGTGTAGGAAGGAGACTGAAAACCCAGCTGCCCCTGCAGAGAGAATGTTTACATGTGATTCGCTTCTCCCTCTACAGATTGGGGCACAGAATCCAGTGGTTTTCAAGTTTCGGTTTCATGGTTACTGTTCCGAAAGCTAGAAATTCTTATCATTTTCCTTTACTTCCCTCTCAGACTCTTCTCACCCACCCACCACATTAACCTCGAACTGGGGAGAGCAGAAAAATGGTAACGAGAGAAAGAAGCAGATGGGCATCTGGAAATCTGTAGCTAGTCACTACTGGTCCCTAAGTTCGTACAGAGCACACTACAAGAACATTCTCCTGGAAAACATGAGCCTGATGGAAACCCTCTTGTGAGGTAAGCAGCTGAGACAACTGCCAATTTCAAGTAACAGACAAATGGAAGCAGACCGGTGGCCTCCTGGCTTTCTGGGCGGCCGAAACCTATCTGCTCTCAACAGGGGTTTTCCTTTGGAGAGTCCGACTTCTTGCCAAAGCCATCTTTCAGCCAAAAATCATTTTCCTCTAGTTTACAGGAAAAAGAGGAAGACAGAATCCCACCCATCCTTTTCTGAGCTGATTATTTTCCATTTGGAATTAATGAGCTTTCCACAGCGAGGTCAAGTTGCTTTGTTCAGATCACGAAATCCGTACTTTTGCTTCACACGAGACAATTCAAACTGCTGGGGATCTCAGCCCGTTAGGGGCAAAGTCCTTTGAGTGGCCAAAAGAAGAATGCTACTGTTTTGATGAGATAAAAGTTAGATTCAGTGTTCTCTCCAAATTTATCTGCCTCCCACTGACAGAGGAATTCACAATGAAAAGTTTGATATTCACAGAGTATTTAAAATACAAATCTACATTTTCAACATCTTCCTGTGGCGGGCCAGCGTTTCAGAATATGCACTGGGGGCGCCTGGGTGGCTCAGTCAGTTAAGCGTCTGACTTCGGCTCATGATCTCACAGTTTGTGAGTTCGAGCCCCGCGTCAGGCTCTGTGCTGACAGCTCAGAGTCTGGAGCCTGCTTCAGATTCTGTGTCTCCTTCTCTTTCTGTCCCTCCCCCACTTGGGCTCTGTCTCTGTCTATCAAAAATAAATAAATGTAAAAAAAAAAAAACAATTAAAAAAAAAAGAATATCCACTGAGAAACATTAGAGAAAAGAGCGGTGATTCTGGACCAGGTACCCATCCCCATCCCATACTACACACAATTCGAACTTGCCAGACAAAGACACGCCTCCCCGGGATATGGCAACAAGGGGACCCCACTTGGGGTGGGGATGTGTGGGCCTGTGCACCGGGTCACCACTGAAGACTCCCACCTTCCAAGGAATAACTGACACACAAAATAGAGAAAGAGAGAGACTGAGGGGTGTAAAGTTTCTCTCTAGAGCTCCCGCCGTCTGGGAGTCCTTAAAGTCACAAGGGTGAAAAAGCGGACATAGAAGTTATTCCTAGGCACCAAGAGAAACTATGCCCAGTTAGGAGAATCAGAAAATGGTCTCATCAGAAAATGATCTGTCTCCTCAGGCGCATATTTAATGAGAGTACCCCAACCGTAGGAACTACAGTGATTTTAGCTTCTTTGGAAAAGAAGGGAGACGGTGAGCTTACGCACTCTGCCACCTGAAGAGATCCCCAGACCCGTGCCAAAGGATAGGAAGATGGTAACAGAGGGTTCGGAGACAGGAAGCGTGCCTGCAAAGGAAAACCCACGGCAGGGTCAAGAACAGGGCGGCTCCTTCCCCAAAACGAACTTGGGGTCTTGCAATAAAAATTTCCAGATGACTCTTCAAATGATTACTGTAAAGCATAAGCATTTTTCACGGGGAAGCATGGGTCCACAATCTGAAGAATTTGTCGTCTGTAGGTGAAGATAAACGGGGCAGGAAGTAGACACGGCACAGGGATCAAGTTTAAGCAATTTTCATTTTGTTGTGTGTCTCTTTATGTCCTAGAAGATGATGACGCCACTAATAAGGGGGCCAGAACAAATCCTGAGGCAATGCACTGGTCACCCTCACCTTCACCTCCATGCAGGGCCGCAGAGCACAGTCACACGTGAAAAATCCACTATGAAACACCCACACGTCCTATTGCAGAGGGCAAGGTTACACGAGGAAAAATTTCATTCATTCAGCAAATATTTATTGAACACCTACTGTGTGCACCCGCTGAGGGTGCAACAGCAAACAAAACAATGTTCTTGTGTTTATGGACCTTCGTTCTAGTGGAGGAGACAAACAGTAAGCCAATAAACAAGACAGTGTTCAACGGGGGGAAATCATATACATGAAACCAAGCAGAATAAGGGAATTAAGTATAAGGGTGATGCTATTAAATAGAATGGTCAGTGAAGGAAGGACTCTCTGAATAAATGCCTTTCCAGGAGAGACTTAAGTGAAATCAGGAAGGGAGACATGTGCTGGGTAAAGGAAACAGTGTGTGCAAAGGACCTGAGGCATTAGGTATGTATGCTTGAGGCAAGGAGCAATATGCAATATGCGACATGTCATGTGTGCTACAGGCAAGAAGGCAAGTGCTGGAGTGGAGTCAGTGAGGGTGAGTTTACCTCGTCTGAAATCCTTCTTTTAGGGTGAAGCAATTGAATGGCAAAAAGGCTAATTACCCAATTAATTGTAGCTTCTGTCCAAAAGGATTACTGGTAACAAACCTAGAGAGCTCAAGTGACTCATGTGAGTTCCCCTCATTGATCCTTGACAGGGTAAGTCTTCTAGGTCTGCTGCCAGCCTATCCAGTACCTTTGAGCAAATTAGAAGGGGTGTCTCCTCCTCTCGGAAAATGCCACTTCACGCTCGTGTGCACTCCTCGGCAGTCGGGGCCTGGCCTGGAGCTCCGCTCTCACTTACCTCCTCAGTCAGGCACCCCCTGGGCTGGGCCCAACCCGCAGAGCAATGCGCAGGGGCTCAGAATCAACAGCTTCCTCCCTGTACTGTGATACCTCCCCAACGAACGGTCAGATAATCCCCAAGACGTTGGTTTTGTGTTTGAAGTCTTAGTTAATTCTGATCATACAGCTCATTTTGCAATAGTGCAGCCTCATTCCTTTGAATCCCTTGGTCCATGTTGGAAATGGCTGACTAACGGAAAAGATGAGTTTGCTTGACCACAGAGGGAGAATGAGATGTGTATCAGTTTCCCGTGGCTGCTGTAACAAATTAACACAAACGCAGCGCCTGGGAACAGCGTAAATTTACTATCTCCCATTTCTGGAGGTCAGAAGTCCTCAACTCAAGGTGTCGGCAGGGTTACATTTCCTCTGGAGGCTGTAGTGGCTAATCCATTTCCTTGCCTCTTCCAGCCTATAGCGGCCATCTGCATTCCTTGGTATATAGCTCTACCCCCCTCCCCGGCCCCCACCCCCTCACCCCCTCACCCCCTCACCCCCTCCTCCCTTGCCCCCTCGCCCCCGTCTTCAAAGGCAGTAGCATAGCATCTTCAAATTCCTCTCTCTCTCTCTCTCTCCTCCCCACCTCGGCATCCATTGTCACCTCTCCCCTTCTGACTCTGACCCTCCTGTCTCCCTCTTAGAAGGACACTTGTGAATACACTGGGGCTGCCTGGATAATCCAGAATAATCTCCCCACCTCAAGACGCTAAATTTAACCACTTCTGCAAAATTCCTTTGTCATGTTAAGTGCCATGGTGGCTTCCAGGGATTAGGATATGGACGTGTTTGTGGGGCCTAATTCCATCTACTATGAGATACAATAAGAAAATTCACTCACTGAAAGGTCCCTTGCCCCACACTGTTCCTAGACTTAAAATTTCTTTCTTTTAAATTTTTTTAGTCTTTATTTGTTTCTGAGCAAGACAGACAGACAGAGCATGAGCAGGGGTGGGGCAGAGAGAGAGGGAGACACAGAATCCGAAGCAGGCTCCAGGCTCTGAGCTGTCAGCACAGAGCCCGACGCGGGGCTCGAACTCGCAAACTGTGAGATCGTGATCTGAGCCGAAGTCGGACGCCCAGCCAACTGAGCCACCCGGGTGCCCTTGAATTTTCTTTTAGAGGCTCATTCTTCACCCCTTGAAGGCTCTCTGAGCTTGTAAGTCTTCGCCGATAAAATATAAACACTCCCTGGGAGATAATACACGCTGAGCCTTATCTGTAGAGATTTCACCAAGAGAGTGAAGACCCTGGGAAAGAATTTAACAACATGAGAAGTGGTGCTTGTGAACCGTGAGCACAAAACCATTATTTCCCAGTTGTTGCCAAAAGCTAACTTACCCTCTTAAAAAGAGCGTGCGGTTAGGAATCTCAAAGTCTAGCCTTCCGTTGTTAACCACAACTTGTCCTTGAGGTGTCTGTGTCTCATTTTCCTCATTGTGAACGAAGAATAAGAGCTGTCCTACCCAAACATAGTACGTGGAAGACATTTAAACACCTGCACGTGGAAGTCCGTGGACACATGTAACAGATGGGGCGAGCGAACATTCCTCTCGTGATAAAAGCTTTGAGAGGCCCTCTCCCCGAGGGCTCACAACTGCTCTTTGAGGCAGGTGCTGTCATTACCCCCATTTAGTAGGTGAGGAGACTGAGGCTTGGGTCAAATAACCCGACAAAGCTCACACAGTGAGGAAGCGGCAGAGCTGTGATGTGAACTTAATTCTAGGCTCTCGGCTTTTAATCACGATAGATTATTCTGCCTGTAAAACATCTGTGGGAAAACTGCGAGCCAGCCCAGCATACAGCGTTGGGCATGGCATTTGGGCGAGATCATAGAAAGGAGGCAGAAAAGATTAGAGCCAGACTGTCTTTAAAAGTACAAGGAGTGGGGCGCCTGGGTGGCTCAGTCGGTTAAGCGTCAGACTTCGCCTGGGTCATGATCTCAAGGTTCATGGGTTCGAGCCCCGCGTCGGGCCCTGTGCTGACAGCTCAGAGCCTGGAGCCTGCCTCGGATTCTGTGTCTCTCTCTCTCTCTCTCTGCTCCTCCCCTGCTCACACTCTGTCTCTCTTTCAAAAATGAATAAACATTAAAAAAAGCTTTTTAAAAATTACAAGAAGCAGTCATTTCAAGGCAAGTGAGCTTTGCAAAGGGAATAATTTGTAGTTTGGGGGTCATGTGCCATTTTAACATCCGGGCATCTGGGATGCAAATCGGCCGAGGCCTGCCTCTAACCCTCCACGGCTCCCTGCCCAACCTCCACACTCTGTGGGGAGACCACAGCCACGGCTACTTTCAGGAACCACACATTCTTTTGTTTTCAAATTATTAAACACTCAAAATGTTAGAAAAGAAGAATCAAATCCTGAAGATATCAGAAGGAAGAAAGTAATATGATTTATGAATGAACAAATTAGAAACCCGGACATAACTTACATTAACAAATACATTCCAATGGGGCTCCTTTAATAAGAACACTCCCCATTAAAATAGATGAATCCTGACATTTTCATCAAGAACAATACAAATGAGGGGGTGCCCGCTGGCTCAGTCGGTAGAGCATCTGATACTTGATCCCAGGGTTGTGAGTTCAAGCCCCACATTGGGCATGAAGCCCACTTTAAAAAAAAGAAAAACACAATGAAAGAAAAAAAATAATAAGAAAAAAAAATAAGAAAAACCATGAAGAGGGGCGCCTGGGTGGCGCAGTCGGTTAAGCGTCCGACTTCAGCCAGGTCACGATCTCGCGGTCCGTGAGTTCGAGCCCCGCGTCGGGCTCTGGGCTGATGGCTCGGAGCCTGGAGCCTGTTTCCGATTCTGTGTCTCCCGCTCTCTCTGCCCCTCCCCCATTCATGCTCTGTCTCTCTCTGTCCCAAAAATAAATAAAAAACATTGAAAAAATTAAAAAAAAAAAAGAAAAGAAAAAGAAAAACCATGAAGAGATTAAATGAGACCACTGTAAACAATTTCATAAATATCTTAATCTAAACAAAGGTAAATTCAAAAAAACTGATACCAGAAGAGATGCAAAACAGGAATAGACTGAGTAGGAATGTATTTCCCTGGCCGGGGTCCCATTTAATCTTCCCATGAGCATTCGAGAACGCTGCTCCCATCTCTGCAGGCTGAACTCCTACCCTTCCCTTCCTCCTTTCTTTCAGCCACCCTGTTTCCCCCACTCAGACCCCTCCCGCTTCAACCCTTCCTGTGTCTCCACTTCCGTTTCCATCCGCAACCCTCCTTTCCCAAGCCACACCATGACTTGTGAAACTCAGGTTCACTTTTGAACAAGCTTCCCTATAAGTTAATGTATTTTTAAGTAGTTATTTACTTGTAAACTTACTGTGTTAATCGTGAGCAAAACCAGCCAAAGTCCCTGTTCTCTGATGACTTGCGTTTTTAGTGGGTGGAAGGCTGATCACTATAATAGCTCTAGAGGCACAAGGAGAAAGAAGAAAAATAAAGCAGGCGCTCCCGGTGCTGCATGTCTGGCTGCCCAAATCGCTGTCAACAGTTACAAAATGGATTTTCTTCTGCCTCGGTCATCGGATTTTTAAACATTCTTGGGCACACTTTAGTCTGATTATCTAGTCTGAAAAGAGTTAACACATAGGCATAGTAATGCATTTACTCTTGTAATAAGCCTGTCAGGCAGATATCATAACGCCATCGTTACGTTTTTTTCACGGAGCAGAGAGACGAAGGAACTTTCTCGAGGTCTCACAGCTACATCGTGGCTGAACTGGCATTTGAACCAGACTGTCTGTCCCCAGAGTTCATGCACTTTACCCGTATGTCTGTCTGTGCCCTTGACTGAAGTCATCTTACATGAACTCCTTCCATCATCCTCCTTTCCACATCAAAACTTCTGTGTGATGTATTTTCAGTCTTCTCTACATTTGCTCAAAAGCTGTCACTCTTTTCAAGCCTTGCCCCTGCACCTGTCCCTTTCTCCCGCACCTCCTGAGACCGTTTCATGCCTCTTTGTACACCCTTCTTGTACCTTTTTAAAATAAGGGACAGGGCTCTGTTGTGAAATTCACATGCTTTCTTTTTTTTTTTTAATGCCTTATTTATTTTGAGGTGCGGGGGGCGGTGAGGCGGGCGGCAGAGAGAGAGAGGTGGACAGAGGAGCCAAAGCAGGCTCTGAACTGACATCAGTGAACCCAATGTGGGGTTCGAGCTCACGAACCCTAAGAGCGCGACCTGAGCCAAAGTCAGGCATTCAACCGACTGAGCCACCCAGGCACCTCTGCTTTCTTTTTGCCTTGCTCAGTACACAGACCTTTGCTGTTCTTGTCCTGAGGTGTCTGTAAATTTGGGAGGAAATTAGGATCGTCAGCACAGGAATGTAGCAGTTCCTAAAGGAGAGGCATAATCATCTTCTGACATGCAAAACACAATCATGCAACCAGAAGATAGCCTTTATTCCTCCCCACCTCAACTGATTACATTTCTTTAATCAAGCAGGCTCAGAGGTCAATTCTTCGAATTCTATTGTGCGGGGAAAGCCCTCGTCAACATCAGGTTTCACAGCGTTACAGGGAAGCGGAGTCACAGAGGAGAGAGTAGGACTTAGGGGTCATCAAGGAGAGGCAGGCAGGAAGAAAGAGAGCTGGGCAGACCTGTGTCCTCATGGCTCCCTTTCTGGGCTCCATCCCGTAAGAAGGCAAGGGTCTTGGAGGAATGCCCCCCACCCCCAGCACCACCAACCACCCACCTAGGACTCTGGAAAGCCATCTCTCTGTTATGCTGCCCCAAGACGCATCTCAGCGACATCAAGGAAAATTTGGCTTCCATGAAAAACACATTTGACACAACCTTCCTTCTCCCATCTTTCTGGTTTCCCCCTCTAATTCTGTACGTGTTCTTTGACGTTTCCTGGTTCTCCTCCCTTCTTTCATTCTTTAAGTGTGCACATTCTCTGGGGCACCTGAGTGGCTCCGTCGGTTGGACGTCTGACTCCTGATTTCAGCTCAGGTCATGATCCCAGGGTTGTGGGATCAAAGCCCCACGTTGGGCTCTGCACTGACAGTATGGAGCCTGCTTATGATTTTCTCTTTCTCCCTCTCCCTGACTTCTCTCCCGCTCAAAAGTGCACTCTCTCTCTCTTTCTCTCTCGGTCTCTAAAAATAAATAAATACATACATAAGTAAATAAATATGCCCACTCTCCAAAGTTTTGTCCTCACCATGTTTTCTTTCCTTTAGTGATCTAATTTCTTCCTATACTATGAAGTCACCAAAGGAAGATGTCTTCCAAATCCATAACATCTGGTCATAACTTCTCTTTGGGGCTTCTGTATTGCATCTCCAAGCTCTCCTACATATTTCCACCCTTCTTTTTGCCTGTAACTCCAGCCCCATACAATTAAAGCCACATATATTCCTTGCCATCTTCCAAACCACTCTTCCTGGCTTCCTATACCTGTTAATGACATCACCGTTCTTTGTGAATTTCCCTACTTTCCATGTTGAAAGCCTCAGATATTTCACACGTATTTATAACAACGGGGTAAAGTACCTAACACATGCAAGAATTACTACGTGGCAATGCTGAGGGCTTTCCACCTGTTAATTCACTTAATCCTCATAACAGTGCTATGAAATTGTTACTATGACCGCTACCATTTTATGGCTATGGAAACTGAGGCACAGAGAGGCTAATGTCACACAGTCAGCAAGTGGCAGATGCTGAGACTTGAAACCAGGCAGCCAGTTCTAGAGTCTGTACTCGTCACCACTCTACTCTGCCGCTTCCCACCACACGACAAACGAAAAATGGATACAAAAAAAACGTAATGGGATCACAGCTGTGGGAAGCAAACAAGCAAACGAACAATCTAAACAACTAGGTATAGAAAAAAGACTAGAAGGAAATACAATCCTGGGTGCAGGCTGGAATGAGAGCAACTTTACTTTCTACCTTCCACTTTTCTGATTTTCCAAATTTCCTATTATGAGTATAATGTTTACAATGGAAACATATTACAAATGCAATATGTTGTTAATGCATAATACCTTTTACATTTCATTGTTTTCAATGTTTATTTATTTTTGGAGAGAGAGAGAGAAAACATGAGTTGCAGAGGGGCACAAAGCAGGCTCTGTGGTGACAGCAAAGAGCCCGATGTGGGGCTCGAACTCACAAACCCTGAGATCATGACCTGAGCTGAAGTTGGACGCTTAACCTCCTGAGCCACCCAGGAGACCTTACATTTCATTTTTATTTTTTTTTTTTAATTTTTTTTTCAACGTTTTTATTTATTTTTGGGACAGAGAGAGACAAAGCATGAACGGGGGAGGGGCAGAGAGAGAGGGAGACACAGAATCGGAAACAGGCTCCAGGCTCTGAGCCATCAGCCCAGAGCCTGACGCGGGGCTCGAACTCACGGACCGCGAGATCGTGACCTGGCTGAAGTCGGACGCTTAACCGACTGCGCCACCCAGGCGCCCCTTACATTTCATTTTTAAATGAGTTTTGAAATTCAGCGTGCCTGGGTGGCTCAGTCAGTTAAGTGTCCGACTTTTGATTTCAGCTCAGGTCATGATCTCACAGTGTGTGGGACTGATCCCCTCGTAGGGCTCTGTGCTGACTTTTCAGAGCCTGCTTGGGACTCTCTCTTCCTCTCTCTCTGCCCCTCCCCCACTTGCATACATGCACATGCACCCTCTCTCTCAAAATAAATACACGTTATAAAAATTTTAAAAACATAAATGAATTTTAAAATTCATTTCACTGCAACACATTGAAACATGGAAAATCCAGTCGCAACATACGTCCCTCCCCCAACAACAACAAAGTCGCTTGTGCATTTCTGAGACACCTGTATCTTCCGTTCCATCCCGCACTCCTGTTCTGGCTATGGTCTCCCACTGATACAGTGACTCTTATATGTAAAACCATGGGACGTGCCAGATTAACCTTCTTAAGACCAAGGTTTCTTTATACGACTTCCCTATTCAGGAGTTTTCTGTCTTCCTGTTACTCATAGAATTTAATTCAAACTATCTAGTCCGACGTGAAATTTGTCCACTCTCTGGCCCTAACCTTCTCTGCAGTCTTTTCTTCCTTGTTTTCCTTTTATGTTTCCTGTGAGCCAATCAGCCCCACATCACTCCCTCTGCCTCGTTCTTCTGTAGCTCTCCCCAGCTCCCACAGGAACCCTGACCCAAGGGCATCAGCAGCCGGAGCCCAGCTTCTGGGCTGGTTTGGAATTAGCTCCTGCTTCCCGGTGGCCAGTGTCCGCCAGTCTGGTCAGATTTCCCGGGCTCCCGAGCGCTGTCCTGGCACATCCCTCAGCCTTCCACAGTGTTGGGAGCCAGGGAGCCCGGAGTGAGCCTCAGCTGTGCCAACTCTCCCAGGTTAGCTCTGAGCCCGGTGTGTGGGCTTGCTCTGCTCTTTGTCTCCCTCCGTTCTGCATATTTCCCCCCCAGTCATGATGACCTCGTGCTCTGCACAACTTGGGCCAGATTTAAGTTGGATCCTGCCCAGCCCTCTTGACTTCTGCCTTGGACTCCCAACTAAGTTTGCCAGCACACTGAATCGGACCTCCTTGAATCGCCCGACCCACCTAAGGCCCCTGGGTCCCGGAGATAACATGACTTGACCTCCCTCACCGCTCACACTGACCCCAGACGCTACTGCCTCGCGCCCTCGCTTCCATACCTGCTCCAACACTCCGTCCGTTCGTGTTGCCCAAATTTCCCATAAGGCACCTGGGAGTCTTCCTGAGGTTTGAAGGTTTCTGCCAAAAAAATATCCCCCCAAATCTTTTCTGCCCCTGGAGCCTTTGGTTACACTGTTCCTTTTGCCCAGAAATCCCTGTGAAGGATTACAGTTTCTACCCCCCGCCCCTTTGGTGCGTGTGTGGTAAAACACGTATCATACACGATTTGCCGTTGCAACCATTTTGAAGCGTATAGTTCAGTCGCATTAACGACATTCATATTGTTGGACAACCGTCACTATATCCATTCCCAGAACCTGTCATCATTTCAAACGGAAACCCTGTACCCATTAAACAATAACCCCCACTCCACGCTTCCTCCCAGCCCCTGGCAACCACCCTTCTATCTCTGAATCTAATGCCTAATCTAGGTATCTCATATAAGTGGAATCATATAATATATTGAAATGGATATCATATTTTTATTTCTTTGAAGTGTAATTGACATGCTATGTTATACTAGTTTCATGGGCACAACATAGTGAGTCAACGCTTGTATTCATTGTGAACTGATAAACAACATCCATTTTTTTAGACATTTAAAATTAATTGATTCGTTAATTAATTAACACGAGAGGGAGAGAAAGAGAATCTTACGCAGACTGCAAGCTCAGGAGCCTGACAGGAGGCTCAATCTCATGGCTACGAGATCATGACCTGAGCCAACATCAAGATTTGGACACTAACCCAACTGAACCGCCCGGTCGCCCCAACAACATCCACTTTCAAGGCCATATCCTCTAGTAAACCCCACTGCATTGTAAGCTTTGGAGAAAGGACCATCTTCCTATGCCTGATACTCGGCACAGAGCCTTTCACTAAGTAGATGCCCAGCCGATATTTAATGTGCTCACTAGAAGAAAAGAAGTCAATGAGAGACCATAATATACACACAGAAAAGAATCCTTCGTTCTTCTACTTTTTAATGGAAAGTAACTAGTTTTCACTGGCTAATTTCCCCCAATGCTGTTATTAAAACAACTCTTTAAGGAAGCACGTGCGTACTCTCTGCTTATCAGTTTGCCAAAAATAACGATCCATTGAAATCATCTAACTATCTAATTGTTTTATTACGTTGAAATAAACCAAAGCTTTTTGCCAGGAAGAAAACCAGACCCTCAGAAGTGATTATTTCGAGTTTCACCTAACTGTAATCAGGCATCTGATCTCTGATATGCTGGTTTTTAATCCTCATGCATCCTTCTAAGGAGCCACACTCTTAGCAAAGTCATTTAATTATGGAAAACGAAGAACCCATGGCTTTACTGCACGGAATTCAAAACCTTGCCTAACGTGAACGTTGCTCAACAAAGTGTCAGATTTTGCAAAACAAGCGTTCCTCAGTGACACTCAATACACAAGTGAAACATTTTTAAAGGTTTACACACAGTTAACAGTACGGAAGAAACAGGAGAAAAGCAATCAGTATTGATTAATGACGGGAAACATATATTATTCCACGTGTATTTGAATTCTAGGATTCCCATTATGTAAATAAGTCTTTCAGTTGAAAGCGAAAAATAATCCAAAAAGTAGTTCAGAAGATCTTAAGCACGAAGGGAGGCCGGGAAGACAGAGAATTATGTTGGAATACGCACCTCTGCCTTAACCGTAATATCGTCACCACAGTCCTAGAATTATCTCAAAAACTCCAGGCCGACACCAAATGCTAACCAATGCGTTTCTCGGCAAATATGTGGGACTGATATTTTTAGGTTCTCTTCTCCTGGATCGAGGGGCTGGAACTTATTGTAGCAGGCTGCCATCTGCTGGTTCCCCACCAAGATCCATGGGAAAGAAGGTGGGATACTTAGAGCCCCCCCCACCCCCACCCCTTCTCTGTTCTCATCTCCTGCCTCAGACCACAGTACACTTGAAGAAGGAAGCGCGGAGGCCTTTTATCTCAGTTCCTAGCCTTACAATTCAGCCTCTCAATACTGGAATGAGTTTTGAGTCAATAAACAGCACGCTCTAAGACTCCTGAGCGGCAACAAAATCCTCCAGGACCTAGAGAAGTCCGAAAACAAACAAATCTGGTTCTAGTTTCACAGCATTGACATTAGTGTTTCCAGAGAGACGAGAATGGCACATAGGGAGGATGAGTCAAACCAAGAAAATTACGTCGCCTTTATACCCAACGGTGTTGTGTCTGCTACTTTCCTATAAAATGGGATTGGTGGCAGGGTATGAAGAGATTTTCCAGCTGGAATCTTAATTTGTGACCGTCAAAAAGGAGTTCTGTGCAATTAGGTTCATTCTACAGGATTCAGGGACAGAAGTTAGACCTGTGCTGTCCGATACAGCAGCCCCCAGCCACAGGTGGCTGTTATGCGTTTGAAGTGAGGCCAATCTGAAGTGAGCTGCGCTGTAACTATACAATACTGGATTTCAAAGGCTTCATATGAAAAAAAGACTATAAAATATCTTGCTAGTTATCTATATTGGTCTTACATTAAAGTGATACTATTTTGGATATATTGAATTAAAACATTATTAACATTAACATCATCGCTTCCATTTTTTTTTTAACGTGGCCACCAGAAGAAAAATTAAATTACATATGTGGATCACAATATTTTTCTTCTCAATAGTGCTGCGTTCAATAATAATAGTGGCCCTTACTGGGTTCCCAGGGTTCCCAGTAAGGGATACTTTATATGCGTACTATTCTAAGGGTTTTATGAGGACCGGTTTTTCACTTAATCCCCATGATAGCAATATTAAAAATATGCCTCATTATCATTCCAATTTTACATATCAGGAAACTGAGAGTCAGAGAGAATAAGGAACAAGCTTACACACTTAGGAGGTCACTGTGTGTGGACTTGAACCCAGACTAGTAAGAAGCCAAAGCCAGAATGATCTTACCCACAATGCAAAGCCCTCTTCCAGCAGGGCTCTCACTGGCCTTCCCTCTATTGAGATCCAATCCTCTCCCCCATTCCCTGTCCAGGTCCGTGGCTTTTTTCTTTTTAATTTCTTTTTTAACTTTTATTCATTTTTGAGAGACAGAGAGAACAGAGCATGAGCAGGGGAGGGGCAGGGTGGGAGGGAGACAGAATCCAAAGCAGGCTCCAGGCTCTGAGCTGTCAGCACAGAGCCCGATGCAGGGCTTGACCTCAACTGACCGCGAGATCATGACCTGAGCCAAAGTCGGGTGCTCAACCAACTGAGCCACCCAGGCACCCCCAGGTCCATGGCTTTTTATGTCATAGGCCTTTTTTCCCCTCTGCAGGACCACCTTGCTGTAAATTCTATAGTCAGGTAAAAAGAGGGCTTTCTCCCTTGCATATTTTCCTAGGCCCATATTAAATAACAAATTTGGGGGTGGAATAGTATATAGAGGTAGAATTCTTTCCAACCACTCCTTCTAATTTTTGTCCATCTTGGCTTTCAGTGTCTCGAGGTATAAAATTTCTCAGACATCATAAATCCTTGCGAAAGTGCTCTAAGAGGTTTTAGATGAAAACAGATTTTCCAGATTGGCCTGAAATTGTTTTAGCTTTTTTGCAAAGAGGGAAAATTCTGTTTCTACAAAAGCACCAGGCAGAATTTCTGTGAGCCTCCAGTGCTTCCGTTATTTGTGTGCACACGGGCCGTACATGTATGCAAGTACATGCACACAGAAGGTCATCTACGATTTCTCTTACAAGGAAAGTAGGCTTTTGATCTGCTACGTTTGGGCGAAGCAAATCTTACATTTCTGAAACAAGTTCCCAACTGTTATTTCTGGAATCACTATTCAGGAATGAGTAAATGTCACCTCTCTTCTGTGTCCAGCCACTTCCTGCTGTATCTCTAATTGTTTTGGTTTCTCTCCAGTTGTGAAATGCCACGAGATTTTTAGCGGGGCCTGGCAGAGCAAACGCCCAACAAATCCTATGTCAAAGAATGCAGTTTTCTAGTGCAGGCGGAAGAATCAAAGACTAGATTTTAGAAGACAGGGCCATCCGTCCACCTATCCAACCATCCACTTAGCTAACCATCAATTCCATGGGGAATAGAGATTCCACAAGAAACAAACCCTGCTCTCACGGCGCTTGTGGGAAAGGCAGACAACACACAAGTAAACAAGCAAATCAAAACAACACATTGGGATGCATCCTACAAAGGAAGCAGATTGGGTACCGAGACAGAGGGCCACCTACTTTAGATCAAGTAGCCAGGGAAGGATCCAACTCCGTGGCGACTGGTGAAGGAAATAGTGCGACAGTCCAGACAGAAGGAGACACCTTGCCGTCAGGAGCATGCGGTTTTAGGAATGGGATGGTGAATATTGACGGGTATAGTGAGCAAAGGCAGAGTGCAGGAGACACATAGGGAAGAAGCGGCAAGTATGGGAGACATCATCCAGGGACTTCAGGCAGAGTGAGGGGTCTGGGTTTTATCCAAGGCTCTGTGGAAAGCTACTGAGTGTTTCTAAGCAGACGGGTGATGCATGCAGATTTGTATTTTTTGAAGACTACTCTCACTGCCGGGTGGAAAGTAGACAGAAAAGGCAGGATGCAAAGGGGGAAGTGTTTTCTGACACTGGTTATTCTTTTACCCCTTGACATCACTATTCTGCAGGTTTGTGCCGCTAACAACTGTATGCCGCTAACAACTGGTGTTCCACCCAGATTCCAAAATTGTTCCATTCTTTTTCTAGGTTAAAACCTCTTATTTTTAGGGTGCCTGGGTGGATCAGTCGGTTGAGCATCCAACTCTTTATTTCAGCTCGGGTCATGATCCCAGGGTCGTAGGATCAAGCCCCGCGTGAGCCTGTGTAAGATTCTCACTCTTCCTTTGCCCTTCTCCGCCACTCGTGTTCTCTCTTTCTAAAGAACAAAACAAAATCTTTTTTTCTTCTTTCTTGTTATTTTAAAAATTTAGATATAACCATATAATTAATGCAGAGCTTTACAATAACAACTTAACAGTTCGATATTTGTGTACTTTGTAAAATGATCACTACAATAAGTCTAGTTAATCACCACACATAGCTAGAAATGTATGCGCGTGTTATGAAAACTTTTAAGATCTACTCTTGGCAACTTTCAAATATTCCAAACGGTATTGCTAACCATAATTACCATGTTCGACATTACATCCCCAGGACTTACTCATTTTATAGCTGGGGGTTTGTACCTTTTAACCCACTTCACCCATTTTGCCCATCCCCCACCCCCCTCTTCCTTGCTCTTTTTCTTTAGGTGCTTTCTGTCTGCACATCCGACATCTTTAAGCTCCCAAGAATAATGTTTCTTCCCTCAGAGCATTCTAAACATCTGGATATAATGTAATAAAGAAGTGTAGCTGTTGGCCCAGGTGGGCCTACAGTATAAGGACCCTGGCTCGGGCCCCAACTTCTGCCTGGAGATCTAAGAACACCCTGGGTGGGGCCTTTCAATGCTCCTTCAAGGCACCGTAGCTTGTCAGCAAAGGGCTTTTCATAACAACGGTGAAATACTGTGTGTGGCTCCCCACAAGAGCTCGGTGCTCCCAAGGACTCGGCCCGGCCTGAGGGTTAAGCACCACTCCAAGCACGACCCTCCCTGAAACACAGCAAACCCACAGGAGCCCCGTCAATTGTCCCACTGGGGCATATTTGGCACTTTCTGCATTTCTCAAAGAGCGCTGGTTAGCCCTTGGATTAACACTCCCCCACCACCTCTCCCTGGGGCTCGCATGCCAACTCACAGGGCACAGAGCTTGGGGCAGCAACACCTCTCAAGGAGTGAAAACACCTCTTGTCCTGGACAGCTTCCACTCGCCTCCCCCTCTACCCACCTGCTCTCCAGCCCTCGGGCCCTGCTCTGAGCCCCAGAGGCAGACCTGAGGCTGTGCTACAGAGGCCAGCTGGGGGGTGGCTCTGAGGGCCCCAGCAGGAGATCAGAGGGAAGGGAATGAGGTCAGGGTTTTTCTCGCCCCACTTCCTCCCCGGAGGGGGCCCTGGGTGGGCTGCAAGCTGGCCCGGAGCCCCTTCCACACTTCTAGCTGTTTCTGCTCCCTTCCCTGGCCCCTTCAGGCTAACAGGTAGTAAAGCCAACCCTGCTGTTACTGATCCCTGGTCCCCCTACTCCTCACCACCTTCGTCCCTTTATTAAATGTTCCTAAAACTCTCCCAGTTTGAATGTGCCATCCCTTTCCTGCTCAAACCCTGACAGCTGCAACCTTCCCCTTTAAGCGTCCCTCTGGAGCTCCCACTGACAGGATGTAATGGCTCTGACCCCTGACCTTCAATTGAGAGTGACCAGTGTCTCATGGCGTCCCCTTCCTCCTTCCAACAGGAGAGTCCTTCCTTACGGGACCACATCGCACATCCCCCAAGTCTTTACGACCACGTAATTCACTCTCTCTGGGCACCTGTCATGTTAGGCAGCTGAAGCCCCACAGAGAAAATGGAGTTTCTTTTTTGTTGCCCCTCCAACAAACACAGGCTACCTATGCCATTTATTCTCTCTCCTTGGCTATTCATAAAGACAAAAATTAGTGTGCGAGGGCACATACCCTAACCCCTAAAGCCTTGCACTAAATGTACAAAGAGACACAAACATGGGGAGCCATATTATTGTTCAAGAATAAGAACAATAGCTACGTGTATGTATCATGCGTGAGTACTTCCCACGCAGCAACTCCTGTAACGCGCGTGTAATTAACTCATGTGATACAACGCTCTTGAGATGGGGACTATCATCCTCATTTCATAGGTGAGAAAATCTCGACACAGATTACACAACGTCTGCAAGGTTAAACAGCCTGTAAAGGGTGGATCTGGAATTCAAACCAAGGCTATTTGGCCATAAAGTTGATGTTCTTAACCACGATATTGTAAATAATTAAAGTCTGCTGTGAAATCTTAGTAAGGAATCCTGCTTTCACCGCTTACAGCTGGCTTATTTCGGTATCCCTTATTATAAAAAAAAAAAATGTTAGTGGGGAGAAAGTAAAATAAATCGTGGAAGCCTCCAGTAGGAAGAAAAAGTAGATGGTTCAGGGCGTTGAAAACAAAACAAGAAGTTTTAAAACGCCATCAAAGAATCTGACATTAGAACATTAGATTAGGGGGATGCTTGGTTGTCTCAGTGTCTCAGTTGGTTGAGTCTCTGACTCTTGATTTTGGTTCAGGTAATGATCTCACGGTTCATGAGTTCGAGCCCCACATCAGGCTCTGCACCAACAGCATAGAGCCTGATTGGGATTCTTTCTCTTTCTCTTTCCCTCTTTCTCTGCCCACCCCCCACCCTAGCGCACCCCCCCCCCCCCGCTCATTCGCTCTCTCTAAATAAATAAATACACATTTAAAAAAAGAACATTAGATAAGGGCAAGGGCATACTTTAAATTCTTTTAATTGCTAATTTTGATAAAATACAGTTAAATTTAAAATAGGTTGTTGAGGAAGATATAAGATGTCCTAGGATGCTCGCCTTTAAAACCAGGGTATGAGGGGCACCTGGGTGGCTCAGTCGGTTAAGCGTCTGACTTCAGCTCAGGTCATGATCTCACAGTTTGTGGCTTTAGAGCCCTTCGTCGGGCTTTGTGCTGACAGCTCGGAGCCCGGAGCCTGCTTCGGATTGTGTCTCCCTGTATCTCTGTCCCTCCCCCACCCTCCCCCCCTCTCTCAAAAATAAACTAAAAAATGTTTTTAGATAAGATATGAGGCTGCCTGGCCATCTCAGTCTGAAGAGCATGAGTTGAGAGTTCAAGTTCCACATTGGGTGTACAGATTACTTAAAAAAAAAAAAAATCTCAAAAAACAAAGAGGCTATGTATCCATTCACAGCAATGGTTCTGAAACTTCAGTGTGACAATCATTAGGGGCTTGTCAGGTGAAGAATCCTGGGCTCCACATCAAACCCCTGGAACGGAGGGACACCTGGGTGGCTCAGTCAGTTAAGTTTCTGACTTTGGCTCAGGTCACGATCTCACAGTTTTTGAGTTCGAGTCCCACATCGGGATCTGTGCTGACAGTGCAGAAGCCACTTCAGGTCCTCTGCCCCTCATCTGCATGCTCTCTCTCTCTCTCTCTCTCTCTCTCTCTCAAAAATAAGTAAACATTAAAACAAATTCTGAAAAGGAATCCCTAAGGCATTGTAGTGGGCAAAATAACGGTCTCCTAAAGATGTCCACATCTTAATCCCTCCATCCTGTCAATATGTTTCCTTATGTGGCAAAGAGACTTTGCAGATGTGATGAAATCGAGCACCTTGAGAAGAGAAGGTGATCCTGCATTATCTGGGTGTCCCTAACTCACAAGGGCCCTTGAAAGTGAAGGAGGGAGGCAGGAGCTCCAGAGTCAGAGGAGATGTGACACAGAAGCCGAGGTCAGAACGATGAGGCCAGTGAACCAAGGAAAGCCAGTGGCCTCTAGAAGCTGGAACAGGTGAGGAAACAGATTCTCTCCTAGATGGTCCGAAAGGCGTGCCCCCTGCCTGATCCTTTTTAGACTTCTGACCTCCAGAACTGCAAGACAATAAATTTCTGTTCTTTGAAGCCACTAAATCTGTGGTCATTTGCTACAGGAGACAATAGGAAACCAACATAACAGTCAATTCCGGAATTTGCATTTGTAACAAGTTCTGGGCAACTCTGTTGCAAATGACTTTTGAGGAGCACGACCTTACAGGATTAGCCTCAGTATAGGCTCCTGCAACAGGGTAGAAGGGATCAATGATTCCTCCAGCCTTTTGTATTTAAAAGGAGTCCCCATTCCCTTTTTAAAAATTTCAAATAGGGGCGCCTGTAAATCTTTTTTTAAGCTTCTTTATTTATTTTGAGACAGAGAGAGAGAGCATGTGCACACATGCACATGAGTGGGGGAGGGGCAGAGAGCGAATGTCAAGCAGGATCTGTGCTGTCAGCTCGGAACCGACCCGGGGCTTGATCTCATGAACCATGAGATCACAACCTGAGCCAAAATCAAGAGTTGGACGGCTTAACCAACTGAGCCACCCAAGTGCCCCAATAGGTATGGGAATCTTCATGGAACAGTTCATGTTCAGTCTTTGTTTCTACAGAGACCCCAAAAAGATAGGTGCTAACCACTGCCGCTTGGGAAAGTGAGGTGCTGCCTTAACCCAGCCAGAACTTGTAAACCTGATATTTAGAACCAGTTTTGTTACTTTAATCCAGATCCCATCTCGAGGGTGTAAACTATGTGCAGCTGGAGATTAGGCGAGATTTCTCTGGGGGTTATTTATCGATGTGCTGTGAACGTCCCGGATGGGAAGTCTGGCACTGGTTCCATGCACATGGTGTCTGATGTATGATGCTTCAAAGATGATCTGGAAACAAGTGTGTGGCTGAACCGGCCCCTGGCTGCGGGGAGAAGTGTGTTTGGGAAGTGACTGTGCGCCATCTAGTGGCGGATTAAAGTTGAGCGTTTTCGGTGGGTCAGAGGGGCACCGTTCTGGAGAACCGGGGCGCTGGGGTTAAGTCCTTCCTGTAGGACAAGGCGACCTGGAGGCGTCAGGAGATCTCAGCAGAGGAGAGTGGAACTGTTCCCCCAGAATCAGAGACGCAGAGGAGGTATTTTTGCTTAAATCTCAGAGAACGACTGATGAGAGATGCCCACTGAGACCAGGAGGGCTCTGAAGGACCCACAAATAACCCCACAAAATGGGTGAACAGGCCGTGTGGGGTAGGGGAGTGGAGGAGAATAAAAGTCCCTCCATATTGCACCCCATGGGTTCTGTTTCTTCAACGTAATGACTTAAAAAACAACTGTGTGTAAAGGGAAGGTCATTAAAATTTTTCAGAAAAAAACCAGATTCTGGGAAACCATTTTTATAATTTCTGCATGTAAAGCCTATTCAACACCCACTGAACCGTGTAGAAGCCATTTTTTCACTTTTTTGTACACAGATTCACGGGTCCTCTTCCTTGCTCAGAAGGAAACAGCTCAAGAGTTTCCTTCTAATTACAACATTATTATTATATGTTCACTGTAAAAAAAAAAATTACCAAGTATAGAAAAGTTTAAATTTTTTTTTAATGTTTATTTATTTTTGAGACAGAGAGAGACAGAGCATGAACAGGGGAGGGTCAGAGAGAGAGGGAGACACAGAATCCAAAGCAGGCTCCAGGCTCTGAGCTGTCAGCACAGAGCCCAACGCGGGGCTCGAACTCACGGACTGTGAGATCATGACCTCAGCCGAAGTCGGACATTTAACCGACTGAGCCACCCAGGCGCCCTGAAAAGTTTAAATAAAAAGCAAAAATATCCTCTAATCCCAGTAATCGGTGTTAAATCCTGGTAGCATCTCGGAACATATTCTTTCAAACTTTCCAATTTGTGATTCTCAGAGTTATAAAAATATGCTTTCAAAGAATGTACATCGACGTCCCTCTGAAAGAAAGAAGCATCCTGGACAACGGTGCTATGCGACAGCGTTTGTTTGAATATTTCCACACAGGCAAGTGGACTTTGGGCTCAGTCTGTTTTCTTTCAACCTACGACCCTGTCATCCACTCCTTGTGACCTGGGCAAGCTATTTAATCTTTTCATTCCTCACTTGTCTCACCTGTAAAATGGGGGTAATAATAACAAATCCTTTCCCAGTTTGGGGAGCACTTCATGAGATGATAACTATAATTAGCAGCGTCTGGCTTAAGATTTGTCACTGTTCTTGGGGCGCCTGGGTGGCGCAGTCAGTTAAGCGTCCGACTTCAGCCAGGTCACGATCTCGCGGTCCGTGAGTTCGAGCCCCGCGTCAGGCTCTGGGCTGTTGGCTCAGAGCCTGGAGCCTGTTTCCGATTCTGTGTCTCCCTCTCTCTCTGCGCCTCCCCCGTTCATGCTCTGTCTCTCTCTGTCCCAAAAATAAATAAACGTTAAAAAAAAAAAAATTTTAAGATTTGTCACTGTTCTTAAAACACGGCCCCTCCAGCGGGACAGTACCCAAGGCACCCGCTGAGCTCCAAAGAGCATGGTAAATATTAGTTGTTTCCTGTTCTGCATGCCACAACTCACCACGGACTCCCGATTTTTCCCATCCATGTCTCTCCCTGTGCAATTGGTTTTGAAATCATATGCAACCTTTGACACCAATCTCCCGTCATTTTCAGGATTAGACTTGGCCCACTCTTCGTTTGGATCATGATTCTGTCATAAAGTGAGAGGATAATTCTTTCACACTCTGTGCTGTCTACAACTTTGCGATCCCTCCTTCCTTTTTTGTTTTTTTTTAATTGAGGTATGATTGACACATAACATTATATTGGTTTCAGGTCTACAACATAGTGATCTGATATTTGTGTATGTTGTGAAACAATCACCACGATGTGTCTAGTTAGCATCCCCCACCATACATAGTTACATTTTTTTCTTGTGATGGGAATTTTTAAGGTCTTCTCTCTTGGCAACTCCAAATATAGAATACAATATTATTATCTGTAGCCCCCATGCTGTATATTACACCCAACGACCTAATTTATTTCATAACTGGAATTTGGTAACTTTTGATCCCTACACCCATTTCGCCCACCCCCCACCTCCCGCTTCCAGCAACCATCAATCTATTTTCTACATCTATGAGCTTGTTTTTTGTTTTTTGGAATTTTTTAAGATTCCATATGTAAGTGAGATCATAGCATTTTTTTTTCCTCTGTCTGACTCGTTTTGCCCTCAAAGTTCGAGCGTGTTGTCCCAAATGGCAAGACTTCCTTCTTTTTATGGCTGAGTAATAGTCCAGTGTCTGTATCATAGTTTGGTTTTATTTTTATTTTTTATGTTTATTTATTTATTTTTGAGAGAGAGAGAGAGAGTGAGTGAAAGCAAGAGATAGCATGAGCAGGGGAGGGGCAGAGAGAGAGAATCCCAAGCAGGCTCCAAGCTGACAGCACAGAGCCAGATGCAGGACTCGATCTCACAGACTATGACATAATGACCTGAGCCAAAATCAAGAGTCAGATGCTCAACCAACTGAGCCCCCCGGGCGCCCCTCACATTTTCTTTGTCATCTGCTCATCCATCGATGGACATCTAGGTTGCCTCCATGCCTTGGCTATTGTAAGCAATGCTACAATGACCACAGGAATGCATATAGCTTTTCCCATGATTGTCCTCGCTTCCTCTGAGAGAACACCCAGAAGTGGATTTTCTGGATCATATGGTAGTTCTATTTTTATTTTTTTGAGGAACCTCCACCCTGCTTTCCATCGTGGCTACACCACACTACTTCCTTTTCTTAGGTTTGCAAATGGACTTTTTAACAACCCGTTACATAATGTTACCAGGATTTGAGCATAAGCGCATTGGTTTTACATTTCTGGAATCTTTCTCTTCTTAAAGAAAAACTGAGAGTACTTGCCTCCGTTGGGTGCTTTTTGAACCTCTCTGATCATTCAGAGATTCTTATTATGTATGTGGCAATATGCCAGTAAATTCTTGTAGGACCCTGGTGTGTTACGTATCATGGCTTTGTCGTGAGAACTTTCTTCAAGTGTGGCTTTCTGAGATCCGTGTTCATCTGGCTATTAATTTCCTTTAATAGAAAAGGACATTTCTATTAAACATTTCCTTTCATTCTCCTAGGTAAAGACATAAGACATTTCATCCATAGCTTCCTTGTTTATTCAAATTTGTATTTAGGTGTGAATATGTTATATATTGTGTGATATGTTATATATCATATTGTTGGCATATACATAAAGTTATTGAAAATACATATATTGGTGTCTGTCCTCGGTTCCTGGCACAGGAATCTTTGTGGTTTCTGAAGTGATAAGAGCGCTGGGATCTTGTTCTGATATTTGGTCTTTGAACCCATCCCTGACACAAGGCTCCTTAAACCCTTGGAAATTCCTAAGGGATTCCTAGGTGACGATCCTGATCCTCAAGGAGCATCTTTTGTTCTGTTGAGGTGGCTGAAGGTGGGCTCCTGGCTGGGGGGTGGGGGTCACCAGGAAAACTAAACCACGTTTAAAGGCTTGGAATCCTCAGCCCCCCGCCCATCCTCCAGAGAGCAGAGAAGGGCTGGAAATGGAGTTAATTATTGATCATGCCCTACATGAGGATGCCTCCATAAAACTCCAGTAATAATTTAGAGGTTTGGAGAGCCTCCAGGGTGGCAAACACATCGACACACCAGGATGCTGATAGACTTTGGGGACAAAGTCTATCCTGTATGTTGAACACAATTAATGTGGACCATCCTTTCTTCCTACTCCCTTAAGACAAGAGTAGTATCTCTGTTGCTTCCATCTATCAGAGTATAATATAGCATACTGAATTTCTCAGATCCTAGAATACACTGCTTGTTAAATATATACACCGATTTTCTGGTTCATCTGGTTTTGTACGCTAGCTTCTTGACTTACTCTGTGCACACCCTGTTGTGTCAAATGCCTACGCCTGGCCCTTGAGTTTGTCTGATACAGAGACACAAGCCACACAAATAGACTAAACCAATCTCTCTGTTCTCCTTTTTATCTTCCTGCTGCGTTTCCCCCTCCTCTTTTTCTCCCTCCTTCTCTCTCTCTCTTGCTCTCTTTCTCATTCTCTAAATTCAGACTGTCAACAGGAGAGAGACTCTGGCAGGCTCCCTTTGGGCTAAGTGCCCACTTAGTCCAATAATCAGCCACGATGCCTGAAGTTCCCCCTTGTGAACTGGAAGGGGGAACAGGTGAGGCCATTCATTTGGGATGGCCAGACATTCCTGGACTTGTCTGGTATCAGAGCAAAGCAATCTGTACTTCCTCAACACTCAGAATTTTTCATCGAATTGGACCAAGAAGAGAGCTTTCAAGAGCTTCGCTAAGAATTCCTGCAGCGATCTAATTTCAAGGCCAATGTCTCTTTTGGACAGTTACGTAACAAGAATACCAAACAATCAACATTTCGTGCACACGTCATCATTTTGCCACTCGTCATCCCAGGCTGTAACTAAGTAAGTAAGTGCATTAATGCAGCGATCAGTGAAACTCCACGTGTTTCCTTTAAAAAAATAAAATAAGCCTCAGACGTTTGCATGAACAAAAGTAAATTTCTGAGTTCTTGCAAAAACACAAAAGCCTCAGAGTTTGTTAGGAAACTTGCAAGGCTCTTGGCATTCAAATTGCTTTTACAAAGCCATCCTGGGATGAGTCAAGTATAATTGAATCAGGAACATATGGGTTATATTCTCCCTTAAATATACATGGGTATAAAAATGGAGGGGAAGAGAACTTGCCAAATGTGTTACCAAAACAAAACACTTTCAAAATAACTTGAGACAGTCAACAGACCCCAAACACAGCTGTGTTCGCTTATGTCTAAAAAAATGCATTTTTCCCTTCAACGTCTTGATATGTTAATTTAATTTCTGTTGAGCGCCTACAGCACATTAGGCACCTTAGAGAGCTCACCAAGTCTGCAGCAGGGGCTTCCTATTTGTAAACACGAACTCTTAATGAAATGATTAGCATAATTTTCTTCTGGTTTTCCACGTCTACTTGAATAATTGGGTTTTTTTTTTTTTTTGGTTTTGTTTTTTTAAGTCTGTGCAGCACTGGGCATCGTTACCAGTCCTGTTTCTGCGATGGGTGTTTATGGTCCTAAACTGCTGAAGGGCAGTACGCTTCTTAGAGAGGGTGAACTTGATTTGGTTTCCACCAGAGAAGTGGTGGGTGGCAAGAGGCTGTGTCACGTGAGAAGGCGGCCCCCGGGGGAGGAAGTGTCAACACCGAGTCCTGATTGACACGCTGTGGCACGGTGATCAGAGCTGAACTTTATTAGTATTGCCCTTTCCTTTAACTTTTGTTCTTGTTTTCGTTTTTTATTTGTTTATTTTGAGAGAGACAGAGACAGTGCGAGTGGGGGAGAGACAGAGAGAGAGAGGGAGACACAGAATCCCAAGCAGGCTCCGCACTGTCAGCACGGAGCCTGACGTGGGGCTCGAACTCCCGAAACCACGAGATCATATCCTGAGCCGAAACCAAGAGTCGGATGGACGCTTAACCAACCGAGCCACCCAGGCACCCCCTTTCCTTTAATTTTTGTAATGCCAGATTTTCTCAGTTCGTCTGAGCAATTGTATTATGTTCAGAATTTTTTTCATTATTTGCACATTTGCCTTTTAACACAGTCAGTTATGATTTGGGTCACAATACACAGAATTATCTAGCTCTCGTGAGGTCTATATTGACAACATGGAACCCGCTCAGGCAGAGCATGGCCTCGTGAAAGTGCCTTCTGGAAAGGGAGTTGCTTACTTTATTTTACTCACCGGGATCACCAGGTTCCTGATGGTAACAGGAGTCAGGATCTGTCCAGGCCAGGTAAGTTTCAATAATGTATTTTAGAGTGTTCATTAACTCTAGAATTTATAAAGGCAACAAAAGACGGGTTGATCGTAACTCATTCTTACATTACATTTTGTAATAACAATTGATACAGTTTTTACTCTACAAGAAGCACAATCTAACTATATCTAGCCCGCATCGGGACTCAGACAGACCTTTCCAATTCTGCCTTACTAGGGAGCCGCTGGAAACCCTTAATCAGTGTGGCCAGGAGAACAGTTTTTCCTCTAGACTGAAATCCTTTTCCCGCTTTTTCCAAGTTCTGCTGATCTTGTTTGCACGTTCCTTAGCGAATATGTGTGAGGATGTTACTGCCCGGATTCAGAGTCCTTACTATATGCCATTTGCAGAAAAATCTCTACCTGTGCTGATGCAATTTCTGAAAAATCACAGTTGGTATAGACTAGCAGTGACATTCCAATGCTGTCCTGGGAATATTGCTCCCTATAAAATGCCATACCAAAATGCAATGTTTTAAAAATGTTTATTTATTTATTTTTGAGAGAGAGAGCAAGGGAGGGGTAGAGAGAGAGGGCGACAGAGAATCCCAAGCAGCTTCCAGGTTCCGAGCTGTCAGCGCAGAGCCCGTCACAGGTCTCAATCCCACAAACCCGGAGATCATGACCTGAGCCAAAGTCAGACACTTAACTGACCGAGCCACTCAGGCGCCCCACTACCAAAATGCACTCAAGTAATCACCTTCCTCTGGGACAGTTTTCTTTTTCCACTGGAGAGGTCCTGCGCTCTGGTTGTTTATAATTTGAGTGCTATTTCCCACACAACCTGTTCGGCTCTGCTGGGCTCCCCCCTTCCTAGAGCAATGAAAACGGTGATCATAGGAGGAATAACTTCTTGACTTAAAAGTGGATTTTTCCCACCTCGGTGCTCCCCTTGCCCTGCTTTTCAGCCTGTCAGGGAGTTCAACTCAATAAATCTTTACAAGGTGTCTGTTATGCCCCAGGCGCTGGGCTAGTTGCCAAGGATATAAAGGGAAACAATACATGGTCCCTGCCTTCCAGAAGCGTATGCCTTAGTTGGGAAATGAGAAATATGCAATTCCTGCAATGTAGTGGAAAGATGCAGTGGATGTGATGGGTGCAAGGAGAAATGGCACTCAGCCCCAGCAGGGGTAAGGGGAGGGAGGGGTAGGTAGTTTTCCATGGCTGCCGTAACAAATAACCCCAAAGCTGGCAGCTTAAAGTGATACATACTTATTCTCCTACAGTTCTGGGAGTCAGACCCCGGAAACACTGGGTCAAAACCAAGATTTTGAGAAGGCTGCCCTGGGGAGAATCCATATGTTGCCATTGCCAGCTTCTAGAACTTTATTTCTCTCATTCCTTGGCTCATGGCCCCTTCCACCATTGCCAAGGACAGCTTTGTAGCATCTTCAAACCTTGCTCAGTCTGATCGTCACATCACCTTTTCTCCTGTGTGGTCAAATCTTCTACTCCCCTCTTGTGTGATTGCATTTAGTGACCACCAGATAATCCAGGATAATCTCCCCATGCCACAATCTGTGATTTAATTAAAGCTTTGAGGTCCTAGAAGCTGAACATCTTTGGGGGTCCCCATTCAGCCCAGCATAGGAGGTGGTATAAGGAAGCTGGGAAAGGGTACTCTGGTGGAAGGAATGAGAAGGTGCAGTGGCATGAGATAGCACAGAGCACGCGGAAAGTACTAGTAGTTTAGTACTATTGCAACATTGAATGTAAGGCAGGTGATGCTTAGGCAGGAGGGAGGGGCCACCTTGCAGAAGACGGCATGTGCCATGCTAAGTCATTTGGGTTTTATTTTGTAGGTTTTAAGGTGTCGTCACAGGTTTATAAGTAGGGCCATGAGGTGGTCATTTAGCATTAGAGAGATCATTCTGGAAGATAGATTTAGGCAGGTAGCCATTTGGAAGATCTCTTTGTATGGCAGAGAGAATAACCCTTTGTCTCTTATCTATTACAAATATTTTTTCCATTTTGTCATTTCTTTATTAGGAGTTTTTTCTGTATCGAAGATGGTATGTAGGGGTGCCTGGGTGGCTCAGTTGGTTAAGCATCTGACGCTTGATTTCGGCTCAGGTCGTGATCTCGCAGTTTGTGAGTTCAAGCCCTGCGTCAGGCTCTGGGCTGACTGTGTGGAGCCTGCTTGGGATTCTCTCTCTCTCCCTCTCTCTCTGCCCTTCCCCCACTGATTCTCTTTCTGTCTCTCTCTCTTTCAAAATAAATAAATAAAGTTAAAAAAAAATCTTGTAAAAAAGATTGTATGCAGACAAATATATCTATCCTTTTTCTTGGGTTTCGGGATATCATATGAGGCATTCAACCTACTTCAGCTCCATATTTCCTTAATTTTTATGTTTTCCCGTTATAACATTTAATTTAATCTCTTTGAAATTTGTCCTGGTATAAATTAAGTATAAATTTTTCCCACAAAGCATCATTAATTAATGTTACTACCATTTATTGAGCATTGGCGCTGGGCCAGGCACTATTCTAAGTGCTTTGAATGAAGTGGCTCGTTTAGTTCTTATAACAACCCAATGAAAGTCATTATTATCCCCATTTTGAAAGGACAAAAGTGAGACAAATGGGGTTAGTAACTGGCTCACTTCTAGTATGAGTAAGTCGTACTTCCAGTAAAAGTAAGGCCATGTATTCATGTCTAACTGGCTCTAGGGTCCACTTGGTTTTAACTCTCCACGAACATTCCACCTCTCTATGCCAAAGCCAGCTTTCCCTTGCTTAAAAAATATATATTTATATGTGTGTGTGTGTATCATTCCTTTTCTTCTTTTTCTTCCTTCCTTCCTTCCTTTCTTCCTTCCTTCCTTTCTTTCTTCCTTCCTTCCTTCCTTCCTTCCTTCCTTCCTTTCTTTCTTCTTTCTTTCTTGCTTTTTCTTTCTTTTTTAGTGTTTATTTATTTTTTAGAGAGAGACAGAGGATCCAAAGCAGGCCCATGCTGGCAGCAGAGACCCCAAGGCGGGGCTCTGTCTCACGAACTGTGAGATCATGACCTGAGCCAAAGTCGGACTCTTAACCAACTGACCCACTGGGGCCCCCCGTTCCTTTCCCGATTACAAAAGTAATACATAATTGAAACAATTTTAGAAAAGTCAGAAAATAATAGAAGAGCACAAAGTCAAAAACTAAAAACGTCTTTAATCTTATGCCCAGAGATTATCAGTATTAATTTTGGGTGAACTGCATGTTCTTCCAGTATTTTTTTTTTAAGTTTATTTTTTTATTTTGAGAGAAACAGAGACAGCGCAAGCAGGGGAGGGGAAGAGAGAGAGAGAGAATCCCAAGCAGGCTCCACACTGCCCAGCACAGAGCCTGTGCTCCGGGCTCAAAGTCACAAAACTCTGAGGTCATGACCTGAGCCTAAATCAAGAGTCAGAGGCTCAACTGACTGAGCCACCCAGGCACCCCCTAGTTTTTGTACACATATGTAAAAGTATCTATTTAAAAAATGCATTTATGCTTAGTGCTTTATTTTGAACATTTCCTCAAGGGCTGTGTTCTTCTGCAAGATTTTTAAATTGTAAAGTATAACTTATAAACTTACTAATTATTGTTATAAATTGCAACTGAAACCAGTTTCTAAAGGTTAGACATTAAGGTTTTTTCCTTTTTAAACTTGATGAATACAAACACCCATTCTTGCACATACATCCTTGATTATGTTCAGGGGTTGGGACTGTTGGATCAAAGAGTTTGTACACTGAATCGCCTTCCAGAAAATGTTACTATTTGATCCTCCCTCTACCAATATATAAGAGAATGCCAGTTTCCTCAACATTTTTTTAGTGGTCTCAGTGGATGTGTCTATGATTATTAGTATGGTTGATCATTATGATTTAGCACTGCCTTTATGAATTGCCTATTAAATCCCTTTTTTTGCTCCTGTTCAGCTATATTCTCTTACTGCTTACAGTTTAATGTACTTTATTAATGTTTGTTTATTTATAAGAGAGAGAGAGAGAGAGAGAGACCGAGCATGAACGGGGGAGGGGCAGAGAGAGAGGGAGACATAGAAACCGAAGCAGGATCTGGGCTGTAAGCTGTCAGCACAGAGCCTGATGCAGGGCTTGAACCCACGAACTGTGAGATCATGACCTGAGTCGAAGTCGAACGCTTAACCGACTGAGCCACCCAGGCACCCCCTTACGTACTTTAATATATACTATTTACTAATACTTGTAAGTCACTAATTATATATATGACTAATGAGTATTATATATCTATCTTTTCACTCTGGCATATAGCAAATACATTTTTCTAGTGTATCCATTGGTCTAATAATGTTTTTTGGTGTTTATTTTTATTTTTTGAGAGACAGCGCGAGCAGGGCAGGGGCAAAGAGAGAGAGGGAGACACAGAATCCGAAGCAGTCTCCAGGCTCCGAGCTGTCAGCACAGAGCCCCATGCGGGGGTCCAACTCAGGAACCTGCAAGATCATGACCTGGGCTGAAGTCGGAAGCTTAACTGACTGAGCCACCTAATTTTTTTGAATTGGGGTAGACAGTGGGAAGTTTCAAAATTCTATTTAGATGAATCCATTATCTGTTTCCTTTGTAACTTCTTTGCATTTCTGAATTTAAAAACAAAAACAAAAAAACCTCAAACAAAAGAATGAATAATATCATGAACATTTTGGGGAGAGAAAAATTCAAAAATCAACCCAAGGAATTCTATTAGAATGCTGATCAAAACACAAAGGGATAGAAATTATTAGAGAATTACCCTTGGAAAGATAAGAGTGAGTGGAGAGGCTGGGTATCCCCAGGTGAGGGAGGGGGAGGGGGTCAGGGCAGAGTGGAAGGCCAGGGACAACCTGGAGGGCAAGTGAGATTTCCCTGATCTCCTTGGGGAACAGCCCTCCATGGATACCTCGTCTGTCCTCCACCCTGTCTTTTTGGAACCAACCCAGCAAGGCCTATACTGTTATCTCCAGTAGTGGGGAGATAACCTCCAGGGGGGAGATGTGAAAGCCTACCCAGATTTTTCATGGGTACCCGGATTCAGCTATATCGCTGGAGAACAGAGAAAGAAACAAAAGCATTGATACCTTTTTACAGTTCTTTCTCAGCTTTTGACCCTCCCTAATTTTGCTTTCATTACCTTATAATTTAGGATGCATCTTTCTGTCCACGCCATGGTTTTTTTCTTTATTATTATTATGGAAATTGGGAAGTACAAGTAAGTACGAAGATGTACTAATTACTAATAACAGTTTGTTTGTTTGTTTGTTTTATGGGGGTAGGGGCACAGGGAGAGCAAGAGAGCGAGAGCGAGAACAGAGACTCCCAAGCAGGGCTCCACACTCAGCACAGAGCCCAATGCAGGACTCGATCCCACAATCCCGGGATCATGACCTGAGCCGAAATCAAGAGTCGGGTGCTCAACCAACTGAGCCAGCCAGGCGCCCCACTAATAACATTTTAGAAACTTTCGTATCAAAAAAGAAAGAAACTTACATATTTGCCGACTCTTCTTCCGAAATCCAGCTTCCTCTCAACTGCCTTGTTCCTCCAATTCCTTTCATTTTGAGGAAAGGAAGGAAGTATAAAAATAAAAATTACAGGGAAACTATAAAGGGAAAGACCTCAGAAATCAGGCCGCAAGTTATCAAAGGCTGTAAAACGCCATTTTTCCCCTCTTGCGTCCCCAACCCTGTTCTCTGCAACACTCCCACCGTCCTCACAAGCTGGAACACCGTGGGGTATGCCTTTGTGATACTGATGGTGGATAAACGGAGTGACACACGCGGGGTTCAGGGTTCAGAATGAGAATATGGATCTGCGTCTCACCCCCACATCAGTGTTTCTTAAAGGAAAGAAAGGCTTGCAACGAGCTAGGCCCAGGCAGATTGTGATGTGGGGAAAGTCGGCCTCCAGGGCCTTCTCTCTCTCCCCCTCTCCCTTTCTCCCTGCACTCTGGCATCTCTGAACCTGCCCACTTCCTACAGCATCTTGCTCTCAGCCAGCTGCTATACAATGCTACCGAAGAATACTCTGGCAATGGCGTGAGCATGTATCCGCTCTTTGGAGGTAGCTTCAGGGTTAAGGAATCCATTTTTTTTAATACACACCAGGAGAAGGAAACTTTATTAAAAGAATCGTGCCCAGGGGCGCCTGGGTGGCGCAGTCGGTTAAGCGTCCGACTTCAGCCAGGTCACGATCTCGCGGCCCGTGAGTTCGAGCCCCGCGTCGGGCTCTGGGCTGATGGCTCAGAGCCTGGAGCCTGTTTCCGATTCTGTGTCTCCCTCTCTCTCTCTGCCCCTCCCCCGCTCATGCTCTGTCTCTCTCTGTCCCAAAAATAAATAAACGTTGAAAAAAAAATTAAAAAAAAAAAAAAAAAAAAGAATCGTGCCCAGAAACTGGGGCTTTGAATCTTTAACACCTTCTAAATGTGATATCCTAGTAGGCGTAAGGAAGGTTTTCCGGTTACTTTGGTGGGGAAAGGGAAATGAATTTGGGTTAAAAACTAGGAGGTTTGGGGGGCCTGTGGATTGTGAAAAGCAGAAAGCGGGGGGTAACTGAGTTGTGAAGATTCTAGGAGGTGGATTGATGGAAATTATGGAGTCTGCTTTACGGAGGTAAAAACAGAAAGGAAAGTAAGATTGTGGAGACATTTCTCTGGGGGAGATCAAATGGAGGGCTGGGTAGTATTTACCTGAAGCTAAAGGGTCGGTCTTGGACCAAAAGGGAGGAAAGAAAGGGTGGACCACCCAGAGAAGTCAAGATCAGCACAGGACCCGGTAACCAGAGAACTCCCATGCCTAAAACAGTCGAACGTACAGGAAAAGCCCAAATTTCTTACCGCAGCTGGCCGGGGCCTTCCTAATCTGCTCCCCGGTTGAGTCTCTCTCTCTCCTCACTGTACTTCAGCCGCATCTACCTTCTTGAAGCCTTCCAAACACCACACGTGGTCATGCCTCGCTGTCTTTGAATAATCCCTTCTCGTCCCCGAGATCCACTTCCTGTGCTGGCTGTCTGAACAAGTGGGCACCCTTCAGGAGTTAACCAAATTATCACCACCACCACCACCCCCGCCCCCCACCGCCCCGCCGAGAACCTCCCTGACTCCTCCCTGGTGCACTTTTGAAATACTAGGTGTGGCAGTCCATTAACATTTATCACCCTTTCTGTCATTCTTTCTTTGAGATGAGCTCAACAAAAGGCACCCATACTTTAGATTTGAGTAGCCAGTCCCTGACATCATGCCTGGAAAGCAGTGGGGTGTCAAAACATTCTCCATAAATGAGGAGGCGGGGGGCGGGGGTGGGGGGGGGGAACAGGAAGGTTCTAGAAAGGAAAAAGGAATCTTTTGTGACCTGATTTGATGACCATTGTGATACACGCCTTTGACTTAATTTTCTTTTCCTTTTCTTCAAGGTGTTGACAGTGAGAAATTACTCAAGAGAAGGATTGGCTAAGTGAGTAACTCTCGGCTTTGATGGGGAAGACACCTGTGGCGAAAGCTGGTTGGCCCCTGGGGTCCGAACAGCACTGAGAGTCTGGGCGTGGCTTCCCTGTGAACACCTTGCCCAAATGCCAAAGGCTTTCCCGCCCTCCACAAAGGCAGGCAGGGCAGACCATTCCCGGGAACAGACCAGCTTGCACATTCCTGAGACCCAGCCCTGGAGTGTGGTCACTGAACTACAAATCAGTAGTTCCCAACCAGAGGAGATTTTGCTCCTTCCCCCAAGGGATGTTTGGAAATGTCTGGAGATATTTTTGTTGTCATAACTAGCATGTTGGTTTGGGGAGGGGGGGGTGCTGCTGGTATCTAGTGGGTATTGGCCAGGGACCCTACTAAGCATCCTACACACACAGGAAAGCCCCCACAGCAAATTCTCCAATCCCAGTGCTAATACTGAGGTTGAGAAAGCTTGCTCTAAATAGTGATGTCATGGGAGGGGTTACCAATTCTCAGAAACACCATGACTGAAACTCTCAACTCAGAGCACTCCACCCGGTGACTTGGGACCGGCACACCCTGAAGCGTACTTCGGCATCCTTAGCAGATCCCGGGTCAGGTGACACTACTACCCCAGATAGTGGCCATAACTGCCCACAGCCCATGTACCATCACTTGGGGGCCTTGCCTTACACTCCACTGAGAAATCACTGGCCATCAAGCTCAGTGTCTCAGTTTTTGTCCCTTTTACCACCATTTCCTGGCAACAGCACCTGCACTGACTTCTGCATCCTCAGTCTCCTTGGCTGAGATCCTCACCTTGAACTAGAACGCATCCTCTTTGGACTCCACCAAAAGCTTGCTCCACCAGTCAATTCCTCTTTATGTCTAAACTCTCTCGAACCTTTGGCTCCTTCCCTTAGTCTATAGATGATATAGATATATAGATATAGATATAGATATAGATATGGATATAGATATGGATATAGATATAAAGAATGAAGAATGTTATGTGTATATATACGTATATATACACACACGTATATACGTATA
Source organism: Leopardus geoffroyi (assembly GCF_018350155.1). Classification (NCBI taxonomy): domain Eukaryota; kingdom Metazoa; phylum Chordata; class Mammalia; order Carnivora; family Felidae; genus Leopardus; species Leopardus geoffroyi. Next base: position 26,152,317 of record NC_059341.1, read on the forward strand.
TATGTATATATACACACACATATATGTGTATATATATGTATATATACGTATATATGTATATATGTATAAGATTATACATGTATAAGATTCTTCATTCTTTTAAAAAATTAAAGAAACTTTTCTTAATCTGACGCTTCTCAAATCTTTACCTTGTATCCCTCCGTCCCATTCTATTCCATTTATCTGAATGTATATTCTTCCTGTAAAAAAAATTCAAAATTTTGAAACAAGTTCAAGCCCGCCTATGACTCACCCATACCCACCAGCAACAAAGTCACCGCTAGTAATCAGTTTGGTGTTTCCTGCTAGAACTCTGTCTGTGCATTTGATTCACCATAGAATATAGATTTATTTTGTGAAGGGTTCATTCTCCCAAGGATGGCATTATTCTGTGCGTATTGTTCTACAGCCATTTTTTTCCCGCACAGCTTGATTTATCTCAGCGCCCTTCCTGTCCCATTTTTTATTTATTTATTTATTTATTTATTATTTTTCATTTTATTTTTTTTTAAATGTTTATTTATTTTTGAGAGTGAGCACTCAAGCAGAGGAGGGGCAGAGAGAGAGAGAGGGACAGAGAATCCAAAGCAGGCTCTGCACTGACAGCAGAGAGCCTGATGCAGGGCTCGAACTCATGAACCACGAGATCAAGACCTGAGCTGAAGTCAGATGCTCAATGGACTGAGCTACCCAGGTGCCCCTTTCCCATCCCTTTCTTTCTTTCTTCTTTCTTTCTTTCTTTTCTTTTCTTTCTTTCTTTCTTTCTTTCTTTCTTTCTTTCTTTCTTTCTTTCTTTTCTTTCTTTCTTTCTTTCTTTCTTTCTTTCTTTCTTTCTTTCCTTCAATGCAGGGGCTGGAAATCTGGAAACTACTTCCCAGGCTCCCTTGCCAGCATATTTCCAGTTTAGCTTCCATGAATGCCAGGCTCTTGCTTGATATTTGGAAGGTAGAAGAGAAGCAGAGGCCATTATTGTCTTAGAAACAGGGACAGCTCGTGGGCAAACACGGTTTCTGGACATCCTTCTGTGAGTTGCCTGCTTGGGTACTGCCGGCAGCTGAGAGCATCGCTGGCATTTTCCTGTGATCCCTGATGGTCCTGATTTCCCAAATGTTAATATTGCCTTTCCCAACTTTTTGCTTCCCCTGTCCTTTCAACAGTTGTGTGAGCCCCGAATCCCTTCAATTAAATGTTTTCCAGTTTAAGCCACCTGAATGATTTCTCTGTTCTTGACTGAACCCTCACTGCTGGAATATTGTGCCCAGAAATGGTTTTCGGAAACAGTCCCACAGGATGGGGCTCTAGGATTAGGCATTTGATGTGGTTATATTCGAAGGCTGTGGACAATGGAATACTGCCAGTCTGTGGCTTGGAGCGGTAAGCACTTTTTCAAATGATCACCTGCAGTTTCTTGGAATGAAAAGCATATTCAAAGGTAAGCTTGGGGGTGGGGGGGCGTCTGGGTGGCTCAGTCAGTTAAGCATCCGACTTTGGCTCAGGTCATGATCTCGTAGTTCATGAGTTTCAGCCCTGCGTCAGGCTCTGTGCTGACAGCTCGAAGCCTGGAGCCAGCTTTAGATTCTGTGTCTCCCTCTCTTTCTCTGCCCCTCTCCTGCTCATGCTCTCTCTCTCTCTCTCTTGCTCTCTCTCTCTCTCTCAAACATAAACATTGAAAGAAATTTTTTTTTAATAAAAAGAGAATATATCTTGGAGCCTGGGTGGCTCAGTTGGTTAAGTGTCTGACTCTTGATTTTGGCTCAGGTCATGATCTAACGGTTCGTGAGACTGAGCCCCATGTCAGGCTCTGTGCTGACAGTGAAGAACCTGCTTGGGATTCTCTCTTCCTCTTTCTCTGCCCCTCCTCCTCTCGAGCTCTCTTTCTCTCTCTCAAAATAAATTTAAAAACTTAGGGGCGCCTGGGTGGCTCAGTCGGTCAGGCATCCAACTTCAGCTCAGGTCGTGATCTCACGGTCTGTGAGTTCGAGCCCCGCCTCAGGCTCTGTGCTGAGCGCTCAGAGCCTGAAGCCTGTTTCAGATTCTGTGTCTCCCTCTCTCTGCCCCTTCCCCGCTCATGCCCTGTCTCTCTCTGTCTCTCAAAAATGAATAAACGTTAAAAAAAATTAAAAAAGAATATATGTTGGAGACCTTTCCTAGCCAGTTCATAGATTGGCCTCATTCTTTTTAGCTACTACATAATGTTTCACAACATAGACATATCTTTGCATTGCTGTTTTCCTGTTTTTAATTTTTTGCTATTAAAATGTTTCAGTTAACACCTTTGGGCATGTCTCTTTGTACACAGCATTTCAGCATTTCTTAGTATCCAGAACTGATACAAAGAAATGGAATCGTTTAGATAAACAGTAGGTTCGTGTTAGTTTTGTGTTGATATCACCATTTGCCTTCCAAAATGTCTGTATAATCTATTCCACCACCAACAGGGCAAAAGAGTAACTATTTCGCTGGCTTCCTGCCAACTTCAGTAATAGGAATAATATTTTGAAAATATTAGGCTAATGTGTTTTTCCTTTAAATTCCTTCCTTAAATCACTTTCCCCTGCAGACTTCCACCTCTAAGGCTGATGCAAGGGGCTTAATGTCCTCGCAAAACGAGGTAGGTAAAGGCATTAATCCATTCTGTATCTCACACCTGACTTTCCTGAATCAGAAACAAGTCTCTGAAGCCAGTTTTCAGCAAAGTTCCTTTAAATCCTATTAACAGATTAAGAGCAAAGCCTAGAAAGCTATATTATCAGTTAGCCTTTGTTGCCTGACAAACTACCCTTCCATTTAATGGTTTCAAACAATGAACATTTATTTGCTCTTGGTTCGACGGGTTGGTGATTGGAGTGGGCCTCAGCTAGGTGGCTGGCCTCTGCCCCGTGTCATGTCAGTGAGGCTCGCTCATGCATGTGGACATTGGCTGCGAAACTAGGATGCACAGCCTCTCTCCATGCTTTCTGATCCTCCAGGAAGCTAGGGCATGTAGTGGAAGAGGAGTTTCTAGAAGCAACAGAGGGCAAGTCCCAATGTCCAGGCACTTTTGAAGTCTATCCTTTTGCTATTGCTGCATTGGCCAAAGTTGCATGGCCCTGCCGTGATTTAAGAGAGACGGGGTGCCTGGGTGGCTCGGTCAGTTAACCACCCGACTTCAGCTCAGGTGATGATCTCACAACTTGTGGGTTTGAGCCCCACATCCGGCTTTGTGCTGACAGCTCAGAGCCTGGAGCTTGCTTCAGATTCTGTGTCTCTCTTCCTCTTTCTCTGCCCCTCCCCTGCTAGCACTCTCTCTCTCTCTCTCTCAAAAATAAATAAACTTAAAAAAATTCTTAATAAAAAAAAATGAAAAGACAGAGAGACATAAGACCCCACCTCTTAATGGGATGGCTTTAAGGACACATACAAAGATCGTCATGTCTACCTTGAATGCCCTCTCATAGGCCTCCACTCCAGACCTCTTTGTCCTCATCCTTTCAGTCCTTTCCTTTCAGGCTCTTGACCAGCCAACCAGTCTACTCACTGCTACCATGAGCTCATGTAAATTCTCACCTTACGCCACCTTTTCTGTCTTTGAAAAGTGGGTGATCAAGCAATTACTCAAAGCTCAACCCACTGGAGAGATTTTTCTCTCCAGAATCTCTTTGAAGGTTGAATGTCACTGCGATGCATCTGCTATCCGTTTTATCCATTCACCGTGGGCATGTAGCAAGCCGACCCAACCCATCCACAGGTCAAGTTCAGGCTCTTCTTCCCCTTTCAGCACCTCTTCCTTTGCTATATGGCCAAACATGTGAGTCGTGGCCATATAGCAAACTGGTACAACTGTCACGTGGAAAAGGGGAGTCTGGGCTAACTTCTCGTGCATCTGCGTGTCCTGCTCAGGCTCCCATCACAGCCTTTCCACCTTATCACGCGCTGCCTCTGGGCCCCCCGTCTTTATGATCGGCAGGTTCAGGACAACTCAGCTCATAGCGAGCGGTTTCAGACACATGGCCACCTGATGCTTCATGGTAAAGCATTCTGCCTTTACCGGGGCTCAGTAACACACCAGAGATTATTTCAAGAAAGACAAAAGGGCTATTATTCGTCCTGAGCTTGCCATAAACTCCACGTAGAATCTTTTCCCACCACTGACCTTTCCCACATCATCAAGTCTGCCGTGTTGAATGGTCCAAGTGGCAGGACTGCTTGCGGGGCAGAGGGGACCTGCTGCGGAACCCTTTTCTGCTGAAGGGGAATCCCTCCAGGCTGCCGGTCTTCCCAGTGACTCAGTACGTGACCTGGAGCCACGTGCCTGGGTGTGGAATGTGAACAGGCCTATCGAGGGTGGTAGTACTTTCTTCTTTGTTGTAAGAGACACAAGACCCAGTCTTTTAATACGGGATGTCCTGGTCCACCCCAGCCCTTGCACACCCAACGTCTTTACCAAAGTGGCAGGTCCATAAATCTTCCTAGAGGTTATCCCGGGCCCTGTGGTGCACATGTGTCTTACCAAGGCCTCCTGGTGCTCGCACCTCTTGCTTATCCTGCCCAAGCAGACGTCATCGATGTGAAAGATTAGTTTTATGCTCTACAGGATGTCCCTGGAATCCACATCCCTCCCGATTATATTATGACAGCCAGTGGGTGCATTAAATTAGCCCTAGGAAAAATCTGTAATATGTATTGTCTATTTATTGCACAAACATATATTATGGGGCCCCTGGGTGTCTGAGTCAGCTCTTGGTTTCAGCTCAGGTCATGATCTCTTGGTTCGTGGGTTTGAGCCTGGTGCTGTCAGTGTAGAGCCTACTTGAGGTTCTCTCTCCCTTTCTGCCGCTCCCTGGCTGTCTCTCTCTCTCTCTCTCTCTCTCTCAAAATAAATAAATAAACTTGAAACAAACAAACATATCGTATATAAATCCACGTAATTACAAACTGTTTCGGATCCTCTTTTCTGATTGGGATTAAAAAGAGGGCACGTGTCAGGGCACCTGGGTGGCTCAGTCACTTGAGCGTCCGACTCCTAACTTCAGCTCAGGTCATGATCTCACGGTTTGTGAGTTCAAGCTCCGTGTCGTGTCGTGTCGTGCTGTGCGTGTGCGCTGGGAGCACAGAATCTGCTTGGGATTCTGTCTCCCTCTCTCTGCCCCCCCGCCCCACTCGCTCTCTCTCTCTCTCTCTCTCAAAAATAAATAAATATAAATAAATAAATAATTTTTGTTAAATTTAAAAAGAGGGCATTTGTCACATCAATGGCTGTAGAACGTGTGCCTGAAACCGTATTAAGCTACTCTAGCCAGGATACCACGTTTGGCATGGCAGTCGCAGGTGGGGCTACTATTCGGTGGAGCTTTTCACAGTCTACAGTTATTCTCCAGGATCCATCTAGCTTCTGCTAGGGGTCCTCAGGGGTCAGTCTGATAAATTCACTAGAGATATGACAGGAGCCACCACAGCTGTATGCTTAAGATCCTTAAAGTAACACTAATCTCTGCCTTTTCCCCCAAACTGCTAGACTGGTTTTGTTTCGTGTTTTGAGCAGGGACTTAGGATTTGTTTCAGAGACTTCCATATGACCTTCCTTATCATGGTAGCCATTACTCCAAGAATGCGACGTGGGGCTTCTCCCAATTGCCAACAATGTCAGCCCTCCCTGTGGGTCAAGCACCCTGAATTTTCTTTGTAGATCGCACTCGATATTATTAAACTCAAATTTCTGTCAGTCTGATGGAAGAAAAATGACACCTCTTTTTGTTTTGGTTGCATTTCCTGACCGTAAGGTTGATTACATTTTTCCACGACTCCTGGCCTCTGTACATCCTTTTCTGTGAACTGCAGGTACACATTCTTTACTCCTTCTTAATTGGGTCGTGTTCCTTTTTCTTATAAATTCAGTAATATTAGGGGCGCCTGGGTGGCGCAGTCGGTTAAGCGTCCGACTTCAGCCAGGTCACGATCTTGCGGCCCGTGAGTTCGAGCCCCGCGTCAGGCTCTGGGCTGATGGCTCAGAGCCTGGAGCCTGTTTCCGATTCTGTGTCTCCCTCTCTCTCTGCCCCTCCCCCGTTCATGCTCTGTCTCTCTCTGTCCCAAAAATAAATAAACGTTGAAAAAAAAAATTAAAAAAAAAATTAATTCAGTAATATTAATTTTAACCCCACGAAACAATTAAATTATTTAAATGATTATCATGAATACATTAACATATACTTATGTTAACTAACCGGCTGGTTTTATCAGTCAGATGTTGACAGGGAGCAGCCCTTCCTTACGTGCGGATTCTCTTTCCCACTTGGCATGGTTTCAGTTACCCATGGTCAAAAATGACCTTCCTTCTGATATATCGATATATCCTTCTGATATATCTGTCAAAAAGTCAATAGGAGCCTAACACCACATCACGATGCCTACGTCACCCACCTCACTTCATGTCATCACGTAGGCGTTTTATCATCCCACATCGTCACAGGAAGAAGGGTGAGTACAGTATTTTTGAAGAGATAGAAGAGGACCGCATTTACATCAGGTTGATGACACTATATTGTTTCGATTGTTCTATTATTAGTGGTTGCTGTTCATCTCTTACTGTACCTAATTTACAAATTAAACTTTATCACAGGAAAAACCAGTATGTATAGGGTTCAGCATTATCCACAGTTTCAGGCAACCGCTGGAGACCTTGGACCCTTACCCTGCACATAAGGAGGGATGATCGTAATGGGGTTAATAATGGAATAGCATGTGTAGGTAATCTGTATATTGTTAGTAAATAATGTATAGATTCTTTAATGTGGACTGTGTATAATGTGATAATATTGTGTTAATGTTAACACAAATATAAATTAACATTTAGTATAATTATACACTTTTGTTTATTTTTTATTTTTTTAATAAAAATTTTTAAATGTTTTTATTTATTTTTGAGAGAGAGAGAGAGTACAAGTGGGGAGGGACAGAGAGAGAGGGAGACACAGAATCTGAAGCAGGCTCCAGGCTCTGAGCTGTCAGCACAGAGCCCGACGTGGGGCTCGAATTCGTGAACTGCGACATCATGACCTGAGCTGAAGTCGGACGCTTAACCGACTAAGCCACCCAGGTGCCCCTATACTTTTATATAATATAACATTAATAGATGTTATTTTATTTTATTTTTAAATGTTTATTTATTTTTGAGAGAGAGAGAGCAAGCAGGGGAGGGGCAGAGAGAGAGGGAGACACAGAATCCAAAGCAGGCTCCAGGCTCTGAGCTGTCAGCACAGAACCTGACATGAGGCTTGAACTCATAAACCGTGAGATCATGACCTGACCTGAAATCAAGAGTCCGACACTTAACTGGCTGAGCCACCCACGTGTCCCAACGGATGCTATTTTAAATAAAATTATATTGATATAATATTAGTTATTAATATAACAAATATTTATTGTTTCCATTATATATGTTGCTAAATTTCTTTCAGGAGTCCATGTTCATTGCTTTTATTTACCTAACTTCTCAGTATTTTTTATTTAAAAAAATTTTTTTAATGTTTATTTATTTTTGAGACAGAGACAGAGTGTGAGCAGGGGAGGGGCAGAGAGAGAGGGAGACACAGAACCCAAAACAGGCTCCAGGCTCTGAGCTGTCAGTACAGAGCCCAACGTGGGGCTCAAACCCACGAACTGTGAGATCATGACCTGAGCCAAAGTCGGAAGCTTAACCGACTGAGGCACCCAGGTGCCCCCTAACTTCTCAATATTTTAATGAACCCCTTATGATCTGGCTTCTAACTGTAAAACACACCTGAAATTTATCTTGCTAAAGTCTTGTTTTGTTTAGGTAGGTTCCACACCTAGCGTGGAGCCCAATGTGGAACTTGAACTTACAACCCTGAGATCAAGACTTGAGCTGAGATCAAGAGTCTGATTCCTAACGGACTGAGCCACCCAGGCGCCCCTATTTCGTTACAGCCTTAAGTGATCTTCAAAAGTTAAAACCAAAGCTTTGTTTTTGATCTTGCTCTGACTTATCTGCTCTTCCTGAAACTCTCTTCTTTCTACCTTTCATCTTCACCTTCCTGATTTTCTTCCTCATCGCTGACGATTACTCATCACTCTGTTCTCAGGCTGTGCTTCCTTTGGCTTCCCCTTTAAACGTTTATTTTCTTCTGTCTTCGTTTCTGTCTTATGTCCTTGGTCCTCACACTCTTCTTGGCGATTTCGTCTAACCTCAGGTTTCAACACCACTTCTACATTGTTGCAAACCAAATCTATTTTTGCATGCAAGACATGCTCCCTTTGCAACAGAATCCCTTTCCTGGGCTCCGATCACATCACATGCCAAGTATTTTTTTCATTTATATCTCTAGCCCAGACCACTCATCTAAGCTCGAGAATTGAACATCTAATGGGACATTTCTACTTGGACATTTCACAGGAATCTCAAAATCAACAAACATATAAACTGAACTTCTGGTGTCCCCACCCGGTACCAGCAACCCCGTTTTGTGCTCATTCAGCGCTCACCATGCCAGTGCATCTACCCCATGTTCTTCTCCAGAGCCCTGCTCATCATCCTGGACGCTGTTCTCCAGGGTGGTCCCACCTTGTTACATTCTCGACTTCTTCTAATCCATTCTTCACACGTTAGCTGGAGAAGTTGATATAAATGAAAATCCTTGTATGTTCTCTCTTTTTTTAAGAAAATTGTTAATTAACTAGTTTATTTTGAGGGAGACGGCATGAGTAGGGGAGGGGCAGGGAGGGGGGGAGAGAGGGAATCCCAAGCAGGCTCTGTCAACACAGAGCCCTATGCAGAGCTCAAACCCACAAACTGTGAGATCATGACCTGAGCCGAAGCCAAGAGTCAGACACTTACCTGACTGAGACACCCAGGCGCCCCTATGTTCTCTCCTGAAAACCTGTCGATGATTTCCTATTGCATCGCGATTGGGACTCTTGCCGTCAACATAACCTAAGATGCTACGTGCAACCCCCTGCACCTGTCCCGCTGCTCCAGCCTCTTCTAATGGCCCCTCTCCTTTGCTCACTGAGCTTCCTTTAGTTTCTTTATCCCGCCAAATTCCCTGCTGCTTTGCAGCTCTTCCTAGGCCTGAAATGCTCTCCACTCCGTCACTGTTTGCGTAGAGAAATCTCTACTCATTCTTTAGAGCTCCCTTCAGAAGTCTCTCTCTCTCGAGGAAACCACCATGCCTCCCTCCCCCAGGTTAGGTCTCACTCACGGACAGTCTCCTGGCTCTGCTGAACTTTTCCTTGACCACATTTGTCGCAAGGGTGATTCACTGTGATCTTTTCACAACTATAAGGAATTAACTTCGCACCAATATTTGCTTAATATTAACAGCGCACACTAGACTATAAACTTCACAAAGGCAGAGACTGTGTCTGGTTCGCTCATGCTTGGCACAGTGCCTGGCACGTAGGAAATCCTCAATAAACACTTATTAAATGAATAAATGTGCTTATTATAATATCCTCTGAAACTTCCTTTTCCTGTTTTCTGTTCCCATCCATGAAGATATCACCATCCACTAAGACCGGAAATCTCTGAGTAAGTCATTACGTTTCTCTTCCCCGCTCCATACCCCGTATGGAATCTGCTGTGAAATCCTGGCCATTCTGTTTCAGAAATACTTCCCGGATCCGGTGTCTCTTTTCTGTCCTCCCTACCACGCACTGGTGGAGGCCAGCCTCCTCTGTCTGGGCTGCTGTAAGCCTCCCCACAGGCCTCCTGGGGCCTGGTCCTTCTCTCTGCATTTCACCTCCAGAGTCTTGTTCTGAAGAGACCAATGGAACTGAATAATGTCCAGGTAAAGATGTTAGCTACCTCTGTTCTATGCAGATCATCGTGTGTAACACCGTAGAACACCAGGGAAGCCTCCATCATCATCTGCCACTGCCCTGAAAAACCCATATTCTAATCATCCATATTTCTTGGGGTGCCTTACTGACTTAGCTGGTAAAGCGTCGACTCTTGATCTCGCCTCAGGTCATGACCTCATGGTTCAAGACACACGGCGGGCTGTACGCTGACAGCACGGAGCCCGCTTGGAATTCTCTCTCCTTCTCTCTCAGTCCCTACCCCACTCGTTGTTGCTCTCGCTCTCTCTCTCTCTCTCTCTCTCTCTCCAAATAAATAAATAATCTGAAAAAAAATTTTAATTAAAAAAATTTAAATCTAACCCCCCGATTTCTTGCCATTTCCCAAAGTACACCTCGCCTTTTTGTGGCTCCGTGTCCTCGCACAGGTTGCCCTCTTTGCTTGGAACACTTTCCCCTCAACTGCTCACTTATCAAGTGCCTGCTAATCCGGCAGAACTCATTTGAAACGTAATGCCCTCTTTGAATTATTTCTCTTTTCCCCCAGGAAAGCTAGACGTTTCCTTTCTCGGTCTCCACGGCTTTCCCATCGTGCCTGAATTTACCACACACCATGTGACTTTGTAATTATCTATTCCCGCGCCTGTCAAGGGGACATAAAATTTATAGTCACAATCCACATGTGCAGGAAAGGTAACTTTTTTTTTTCCCCTACAATAAAGCTCAACTAACTGTTGAGCCACAGATCCACACATGTCAGAAAACACATATTGTTGCCACCCCGGAGTCATCTCTGGATCAACCTACTCTCTCTGAGTAAACGTGCGAGCAGTTTTAAGATCCTATCCCTTTGGTTTCCGCTAACCTTTTCTCCCTGCAGAATCTTCCTGGGTGACCTAGGCAACATCCTGACAGTGAAGGAGGGTGTGTGTGGACTCTGTGCCTTCCTCCAATACTGGCTGGCCTCTGAAGAGGTTTGGGGCGCTGAGGACTGGCATCAGTTGCTGATATAGAAGGCCCACGCATGACATGGCCTCTGGTAAAACCATTGTATCCACTCCGTCCTTCTCATCTAGACCCCCTCCCTCCAGACCCCGTACCCTTCCTCTTAGCATTTATACCTCCACTATCTCCCCCGCGGCTCAGGGCTCTGATCTATTTTCTTCTTGTCACTGTGAGGTGTGCAGAATTTCGCGGGGGCTGTTCTCAGGCCCAGCTGCTTGGATGACACCCTGAGCCACGAGGAAACTATTGTTTTGTCACCCTGTGCTCGGTGTGGGGCTTCCCTAGAGGCTGATCAACTGGGATGGCCCTGGAATGTAAGGACCCTGAGATCCTTTGAACGTCTAGGGTGTTTATGACTCTCCTTCCCCAGGGGTTATTATCCTGGGTGGGGCAGGTTTAACTGGAGGGTGGGAAGGTGCTTCTCGGGCACCTAATTTACTCTCAATTTATTTAATCCCTCCAAGGTTATCCCATGGGGCTCAGGAAGAACTATGATTTTCTACATCATGATAGATTGGCCTTTTAAAATTTTTTTTAAGTTTATTTATTTATTTTTGAGAGAGAGAGAGAGAGAGAGAGAGAGAGAAAGTGCATGCACAAGCAGGGGAGGGGCAGAAAGAAGGAGAGACAGAATCCCAAGCAGGCTCCGCACCGTCAGCGCAGAGCCTGATGCGGGGCTCGAGCTCACCAACCATGAGATCGTGACCTGACCCGAGATCAAGAGTTAGACGCGTAACCGACTGTGCCCCAAGATTTGATTTTTAATATAATCTGTGCTCCAGTCCTCCTGACTCTGGAGCCTTGATTTTCAAAGACCTGCATTTTCTGTCTTACCCAAGCCTACCTCTTGAAAATCAAAAGGGCTTGTCTCTCAGACTGACATGTTAGCTAAGGGGTTTAAAATTATACTCTGAAACTTGAAGCTGAATAATGACTGCTTTGTGCCAGCCTACACCCAGCCTCCCCCCAAGGACGGTGCAGAATAGAGAGCCGTTGCTGCTCTCTTATTGGTAGGGGAATGGTAACGTAAAAGAATAGACAAAGACAATTTAAGAGCAAAACTTTGCCCTATTGCATTTGTTTTCCCCCCAAAACTATAAGCTTCCCGATGGCAGGGTCTCATCCATAGGGCTGGAATGTTTGTGGAGGGCAGAAATTAGCAGTTCCCTGGGGAAATTGGTAGCAAGGGTCAGGGCGCCAAAGCTGTGATAAGGCCGTGGCCGGCAAAAAGTTGGTGTAAACCCACAGGTCATTCTCTAAACTTTCCTCCTTTGCTCTCCACTAGAGACAGTGGACATTTAAAATACCCGAATTCCAACTTCTCTTGCAGCTAGAGATCAGTGGCAAGATTTTGTCAAGGAGCCACTGACAATTTGGTGGGGAGTGTCTAGGCAAGGGTTTGCTTTCCAAATGGAAGAGACAGATGCAATCCTTCCCCTTCCTGCCTGCCTTGGGCAACTGGCACGGCCCCCCCCCCCCAACTCCCCACATTGCTCCCTGGCCCGTGCAATCGGGACAGTTGTGGCAGAAAGGGCCATGTGAAAGCCCTTTGAGTTCTTCCTCCCTGCTAAAATCGCAAACAAAAAGCAATAGCACAGCCCTGAGGAATCGTAGAAATTGGTGCCTTCTTCAAAGCTTTGAAAGATCAAGTGTCACTTCTATTAAATCCTATTAAATCCAGCTATGGGGCCTTTGCAGAAGAGAGAAAGGTCTTAGAAGATGACAGCAGATTGTCTGAAGCCTAATTAGGCTAATTAGAATTAGAATTGCTTTTCTGGATATGATCCTTTATAGTAATGACTCAGCACACACCCTGGTACCTGGTATGCTGCTGTTAATCTAAAATTTTCTTTTTCTTTCTTTCTTTCTTTCTTTCTTTCTTTCTTTCTTTCTTTCTTTCTTCCATCCTTCCTTTCTTTTCTTTCTTTCTTTCTCTATATATTTTTTATGTTTTATTTATTTTTGAGAGAGAGGGAGAGACAGAGCGTGAGCAGGGGAGGGGCAGAGAGAAAGGGAGACACAGAATCTGAAGCAGGCTCCAGGCTCTGAGCCATCAGCACAGAGCCCAACGCAGGGCTCGAACTCACGAGCTGTGAGATCATGACCTGAACTGAAGTCGGACGCTTAACCGATTGAGCCACCCAGGTGCCCCTTTTTATGTTTAATTTATTTTTGAGAGAGAAGGATACTTTTATTATGTAACCTCACGTTGTCCCTGGCCTCATTCAAGGGAGTCCTCTGGGAACTTGATGTTTTTACCATCTATACAATATCCTGCTTGTCCGTTATTTTGATGCCGTTTATACGGATAGGACCTGATGAGCTAGAATTCGGAAGTTCCTCAGATGCGCAACTAAGATAAATATCTGCTCAAGTGTGGGAGATAAATCCCATGAAAATATGTACCCCTACCAGTAAGAAAGAGGCACAATCCTTGACGGGATATTGGAGATTTTAGAGGCTACTGCCTTAATCCATTTGGGTTGCAATAACAAAATACCAGAGCCTGGGAGGCTTATAAACGACAAAAATCTATTTCTCATGGTTCTGGATGCTGGGAAGTCCAAGATCAAAGCTTTAACACGGTTGCATTCTGGTGAGAGCCCTCCTCCTGCTTCTTAGCCCGAGCCTTTTTGCTGTGTGTTCACATTATGGAAGGGGCTAGGGGAGTTCTCTGGGATCTCTTTAATAAGGACACTAACCTCATTCATGAGGGCTCTGCATCTCATGAGGCTCCACCTCTCAAAGGCTCTACCTCCTGATACCATCACCGTTGAGGGTTTGGATTTCAACACATGAATTTGGCAGGGGTAGGGGGGGAGCACAAACATTCAGACCATAACAACTACCTGTATCTCTTTTAGGTGTCTTTCTGCAGTCCATATACTGTATGAACTTGAAGGTTGCCATCTTTAAGTGTGACCCAGAACAAGAGAAATCTATATGGATTTCTAACCAGGACTGGATAATAAGTTACAGAGCAAAGTTATGGTACATTACGTTAGTTACAATTTCTGTTTTCAGAAAACAGCTCTTGGCTTGCTACCAAACCCTGGTAGGTACTGGATGCCTGACCATGGATCACGAGGTGATCGTGTGACAGAACCGCCCATGTCGAAATACTTGTTTCCAATGCGCTTCTCCATACATTTGAGGTGCCCAGAAACACTCCATTATTAAGTGGAAGGAAGCAGCAGATACTTACCCCAAACCAAGCAGGTCTTGTAGACACAAATGAATTGCATGAATAGGTAGCTTATATTCCCAGAAGATGTACTCCTGCCCATTACCTCTTCAATCTCCAAACGCGGATGGCCTCATGGGCACTTTGTTATATCCAGCTGACGGGAACATTTTGAACCTGGATCGCAGGTAGGTCTGCCTAGCATGCTGGCACCAGCTGAAAGACAGCGGATGTAATGTTACAGCCTCACCACAGGATTTTGGTATGATGGACTTCGAATTAACATCAGATGGTGTTGATTCCATACACAGAATGCTTGTGTCCCCGCAAAAGTCATTAATTGAAACCGAAAGCCCATTATGATGGCATTTGGAGGCGGGGCCTTGGGGAAGTGATTAGGACATGAGGGCGGAGCCCTCATGAATGGGATCAGTGCTCTTAAAAAAGAGACTCCGGAGACTTTCTTCACCCCTTCCACCGTGTGAGGTCCAAATGAAAAGATGGATGTCTGTGAACCAGGATGCAGACCTCGCCAGACACGAAATTCATCTGGCTCTTTGACCTTGGACTCCCCAGCCCCCAAACTGTGAGAAATGAATATTTGTTGTTTAAGACACCCAGATATATGGTATGTGGCTCTAGCAGCCCGAACGGGCTAACACATTGGTCTTCCCAAAGGCAGAAGAAAGGCAATCCTCATCCTTGGCGGATTCCATATTTGTGCATTTGCCCACTTGCTAAGATTGATTTGCAACCGGGCCATTGACACTGACAGCACTTTTGCAGACATCTGAGGACAGGCCCAGAGTGCAGAAACATCTCGGTTGCCCTATGCACATGTTGGCAGCTGAGCAAGGCGACACTGTCCTCCTGTTTCAGCTCTCATGCTGAACAAATGTCCTTTTCGTGACCTGAGTGGTACCACGTTTTTCACATTCTGTGCCTTTTGTTGTGGTTTCAGCGTTTGAAACAGCCTCCATGCACAGAGCTGAAGTGCTGTCTGCTGTTCCTAAGCTCAAAAAGGCTGTCATGTGCCTTAGGGGAAAAATGTGTGTGTTAAATGAGCTTTGTTCAGGCATGAGTTACAGTGCTGTGGTTGCGTGTTCAGTGTTAAGAAATCAACAATGTGGCACATCCAAAAAAAAAAAAAAAAGAACAAGGGACTTCCATGATCTTGTATCTCAGGCCACTCCAGAACTCCAGAAAGTGCTAAGGTAGCATCTTTAGTGTGTGATGAAACTATGGGAAAGGGGCTATGTTTGTGGATTCAAAGATGCCACCCGAGGGGCGCCTGGGTGGCTCAGTCGGTTAAGTATCCGACTTCGACTCTGGTCATGATCTCACAGTTTGTGGGTTCGAGCCCTGCGTTGGGCTCTGTGCTGACAGCTCGGAGCCTGGAGCCTGCTTCACATTCTGTGGCTCCTCTCTCTCTGCCCCTCTCTGTTTCTTTCTCTCAAAAATAAATAAACATTAAAAAAAAAAAAAAAAAAAAAAAGATGGCAACCGGTTAAAAAAAAAAGAAGCAGCATAGTGGAAACCATTGTTGTAAGGCTGAAAAAAAAACAAAGAAATTTACAACCACATCGCCCAGGGTCAGGAAAATGTTACTCTTCTGGGCAAATGCTGGCTCACGTATTCCAAACAGCAATACAGCATGAAAAATGTTAAACTTATCCAAGGTGGAGGCTCTGCAGCTCAGGAGGCTGCGGAAGAATTTTTTAAATACCTGCCGAGTGTTTTACAGGAAAAGGATTATATGCAGAAGAGCAGGTTTTCAATGCTGATGAAACTGGCTTGTTTTACAAGGCTGCTGGCAAATAAACCTATAGAACAAGTGGAGTGTTGGTTGAGGCAAATGCTGTGACCAGGGGAAAACCCCGTATTTCAGTGTTGGCTAATTCAGCATTAGTGGTGACTTGACAGAAGTACCCAAACATTGGATGTGGATCGGAGGAGAATCAAGAGGTGGAAATGAGAATAATACCTCCATTTTTATACTCAAGGACTCCCTCTGTATTTGTGTTACAATCTTCACGATTTGGGGTTCGAATGGGTATTTACCCAAGGGATGAATTTGTCTGCCAGGGGATGCAATGATAGTCTCTCCAATATTTTTTTTTATTTTTTTTTTTAAATTTTTTTTCAACGTTTTTATTTATTTTTGGGACAGAGAGAGACAGAGCATAAACGGGGGAGGGGCAGAGAGAGAGGGAGACACAGAATCGGAAACAGGCTCCAGGCTCTGAGCCATCAGCCCAGAGCCCGTCGCGGGGCTCGAACTCACGGACCGCGAGATCATGACCTGGCTGAAGTCGGACGCTTAACCGACTGCGCCACCCAGGCGCCCCTCCAATATTTTTAAGAGACTTGATCAGTCACTGCTACATGTTTGCAATGTGGTGTGGTTTTGTGTGTGTAGGTGTGTAAGGGGATAGGGTAAAGAGCACGCAATGCCATCTACACTGCTGAGCACTACCATTTGTTTCTCACCTACCCTGAACTAGTTTCCATGTGCTTTGCTGTCCCGTGTCCTGTGAACCCCTGAAGTAATCGGCTCTCAAATAAACTGTTAACACTACCATGCCTACACGCTTTGAGGGTGTCCAGGAAAATTACTGTATAGAATCTGGGTAAAATGGAGCCTTTTAGGATTCAAAAACACTTTGCTACGTTTTGTTGAGTTAATCAGTCTGGTAATAAGTAGAAGGTGTCGGTTTCATTGTCTCAGGAAGTTTTCAGCTCTGGGTTCCTCAGATTGGCAGGGTTCCAGGATATATATATTTACGTACGTTTTCCTCCTTGAATTTATGATGTAACTGCAGTTATACACATGAGAAAATCCTTAGCTGAAGACTAAATAGTAAAAAGTGCATAAAAAGAGATTGGGGGGGGGGGGGTTCTTCTACCCTATGCCTTATCTCCAAATACCTATAGTAATTCAAATTAATCAATCTAATATAATCCATTAGAATGTGCATTTCTTCTTTCAACATCTTTTTTTTTTAAGTTTTTTTTTTTTACTTCTTTTTAAGTAACCTTTACACCCAACGTGGGGCTCGAACTCACAACCCCAAGATCGAGAATCACGTGCTTCTCTGACTGAGCCAGCCAGGTGCCCCTTCTTTTCACATCTTTTGTTACTTATGTGTGTGTGTGGGGGGGGGGGGGTGTTCAACTGGAATTTTGACTTCCCCAAACAAAAACAGACGAGAAAAATTTCACAGGGTCACAGAACAGTTCTTACCCATGTTCTTCTTCTGAAAAACCAGCAGAGGGCGAACGAGATGGAAAATAAAGGAACCGGAACCCACAAGGCTGACAAGAGATGTTTCTCAGGTATTTGTCCAAGTTCGTGCAGAATCTAAGCGGGAAAAATGATTCCTAACTTGAGAACTTAGAAAGGAGGAAATACGGCCTTGAACACCAGTTTGACTTAACCTGGCATTCCTAAGTTATGTAAGATTTTAGTCTGTGATAGAGATGAAATCCTTTGCAATCAGGACCCATCTCATAACACAATTCCTAGAGACCAGTTTTGGTAAAGTAGCACTCAGAAAACGTACTGAGGACAGAGAATATCAACATATCTCATATTCTACTGATAGAACTCAGACTTGTAACAACCAAAACATAATTTCCCCTGGACACTTGAGTATTCACCATGTCTGTAGGCTTTAAAAGGAAGATAATCAAAAGAAGTAAAATTTACTTTATTTCACAGACCCTGGGTTCAAGATGAAGACCCACATAAGCATTATGGAAAGAAAAGATAAGAATTTCATCATTCTTGGGGTGCCTGTGTGATTCAGTTGGTTAAGCGTCCAGCTCGGTTTCGGCTCAGGTCATGATCTCGTGATTCGTGAGCTCTGGTCCTGCTTCAGGTGAGCTCCACTTCTCTCTCTCTCTCTCTCTCTCTCTCTCTCCTTCTCTCTCTCTATCCCTTGCTCACTTGTGCCCTCTGTCTCCCTTTTTTCTCTCTCTCAAAAAAGGAAAAAGAATAATTATTACAATATACTATAATAAAAGTTACATGACTGTGGTCTCTCCCTCTCTCAAAATATCTTGTTGTACAATACTCACTCTTCTTATTGTGATGATACGAGATGATAAAATGCCTACGTGATCAGATGAAGTGAGGCGAGTGACATGGGCATAGCGACATAGCTTTAGGTCACTACTGACCTTCTGATGACACATCTGACGACATGTTAGAAAGAGGATCATCTGCTTCTGGACCGAGGTTGATCTCAGGTAACCGAAATGGCAGAAAGTGAAATTATGGATAAGGGGAGACTACTGCATATTCACTTATTAGATGGAAAATTTGTTTTTAATTATAATATCTAGTTTGAGCAAAAGTCTGGGGAAATGAACTGTCATGTACCATGCTGGCTAGAGTGTAAGATGGTATGACTTTTGGAGAGCAATTAGGCAAATCCTAACTCTATGTGAACATCCTATATGATGCCTCGTTCTCACGTCTCTCTTACAAAAACACTGGCAAAACCGTGCAAAGATGGAGCCTGCTTCGGATTCTGTGTCTCCCTCTCTCTCTGCCCCTCCCCTGCTCACTCTCTGTCTCAGAAATAAATAAACCTTAAAAAAATTTTTTTTAAGGTTTATTTATTTTCTTTTAGTAATCTCTACCCCAAACGTGGGGCTTGAACTCATGACCACGAGATCAAGAGTCGCATGCTCTTCCGACTGAGCCAGCCAGGAAGCCCTGTTTTTCTTTGTTTTGTTTCCTTCTTTAAATTTTAAGTCCAGTGTAGTTAGCATACAACGTTATGTTAGTTTCAGGCATACAACATAGCGATTCCACAATTCTATACATTACTCAATGCTCATCGAATTAAGTGTACTCTTAATCCCTTTCATCTATTTCATCCATTTTACCTTTTTATTTAAACAAAGTGTAAGAGACTCTTTTTAGCTACTTTTTAAAAAAATTCTTATTTATTTTGAGAGAGAAGGGAAGAGAGAATGAACACGAGCAGGAGAGGGGCAGAGAGAGAAGGACAGAGAGAATCCCAAGCAGGTTCCACACTTGTCAGCACAGAGCCCATCTCTGGCGCTCGATCTCACAAACTGTGAGATCATGACCTGAGCAGAAATCAACTTAACTGGCTGAGCCACCCAGGTGTCCCCCACCCCCGTTTTACCTACTTTTAAGATGACAGAAGGAAGCTAGAGGGCCAGTGCTCACCCAGCATTAGCTAAGTATTTATTCACTTTTCAATGGATCTGGATAAATTCTTAGAAGGAAGTAAATTACTGAACTGAAGTCAGGATCATTTGGGTACAAAGACAGAGATCCAGTTACCCCAGGAAAATGGAGACTTAAATGAAAGGCACAGGGTTTGCAGAGGCTCGGGGATAGTCTCAGGCAGGGGAGGAACCAGTTTTCCTTCCTTTTGTCTTCCAAAATCAATCTGTTTCCCTATTCCAAATTGCCAAGAGAGGAAGGAGATCAGGCCAACTCACCTTTCTCACCAGGTCCCCAGATTTTAGGTTTCCCATCAGGTCTCCTCTGCTAGACAAGTGGCTCTGGCCAGGTGTGGTGGGAGCCCTGTGGTTCCTGACCCACAAGGGAAATGGGTGAGGGCGACATCCCAAAATACATCTAACGGGTATGAGAAGACGGGCAATAATTAGGAGTTGTCTTCTAGGGTTGGTTCCACCCCTTACTAGCTGTGTGACCTTGAAAGAGTTACCTAATTGCTCTGTTCCTCATGTTTTAAATTCTTAACATGGGGCATTTCGATGGTATCTCCTCACAGGACTGTGGTAAGGATTAAAGGAGACAAAGCAAAAAAGCCCTCAAAGCTATAAATGGCATAGCCCGAATATTCAGTGAGTATTGCTATTGTACCTTCCCCGGAAAAAGAGTGCCCCTCCCTCAGTTTTCTCTTAATGCCATCAATATTCTCCCATATTTCAACACTACTGGCATATGTCAGCCTCCATGCATTGTTCAGTCCTCCTTTGTAAGTTTTCTCCATCATTTCGGATTCATTTATTTATCTAACTTATGGTTTTTGAGCATCCATTTGCTACATAAAAATAATTTCCCCTGGGGCTCCTGGATGGTGCAGTCAGTTAAGCATCTGGCTCTTGATCTCGGCTCAGGTCATGATCTTACAGTTCGTGAGCTTGAGCCCCGCGTGGGGCTCTGCCCTTGGGATTCTGTCTCTCCTTCTCTCTGCCCCTCCCCTGCTTGTGCGCGCTCTCTCTCTCCCTACCAAAATAAAGAAATAAACTTAAACAAAATTAAATAAATAAATAAATAAATGATTTTTGCTCCCCAATCTTGCTGGCATTTCTCCATCATAAGCCCTTAACACTTCTCACGTGGGCTGTTACAATTAGCTCTCTGATCTCCTTGGCTCCTGAGTGCCATAGCCAGATTAATTTCACTAACATAACTTCTGATCATGTTATTCCCCTGCTCAACAGTTTTCAGTGTTCCCCTATCACTGGTATAAAGTCCAGAGTTGGAAGCTTGACACTTAGAGCCTTCTACAGCTCAGAACTGATCTGCCATCGTAGGTTTATTTTCCACACGTTCCCCAGATACAGACGAAACTCTGGTGAACTGGACTGTTCTTGTTTCCGGCTCCATTGCAGCTCGGATTATACTTTCCCACCTCTGTGCCTTTTCTCATGCTGCCAGCCACTCGAAACGCTAACCCCTTGCTCTCTGGACCAGGAGCACCAGTAGCACGTGGCAGCTTGGGCTTGTTAGAAATGTCATATCCAGTGCCTACTGAATCAGAATCTGCATTTTAACAAGATCCCCAGACGATTCATAAACACGTATTTGTCTTATAAGATACTTTATGAGATAAAATATCTTGTAAATTTATTACTAGCTTGTAAATTACAGATTAAGCCACACCGTCCCCCTCCCTGTTAGAGTTCTACCCTTGCCTCAGAGCCCAGCTCAGATAATATTGCCTCATCCAGATGTCCTTGACTGCTAGAGCTAAAAATAATCTCTTTGATATCTGCATTCCCATAGCTGCTTTCTGAATCCTTTGAATTTCCCATGACCAAATTCTTTATACCTACTTGTGGTAATTAGCACATACCTGTTTTTGTTTTTGTTTTTGTTTTGAGTATGGGCTAACAATTCTGTAATTACTTTGTTACTGAGATATGGTTGACATATAACAGTTTCAACATACAACATAATGATTTATTTGTACATAGTGTGAAATGATCACTGTAATAAGTCTAGTTAACATCCATCACCACATTTAGTTACAAGTTTTTTTCTTGTGATGAGAACTTTTAAGATCTACTCCCTAAGCAACGTTCAGATATACAGTATCATTAACTATAGTCTCCATGCTGCACATTGTATCCCAGGACTTACTTATTTTATTACTGGACATTGTATACCTTTTGATCCACTTCACCCATTTAGCTCACACACACCCCCATCCCTCACCTCAGGCCACTGCCAATCTGTTCTCCATATCTATGAGTTCAGTTTTTTTCTTTTTCCTGTTTTTGAGATTCCACATACAAGTGAGATCATATAGTATTTGCTTTCTCTGTCTGATTTATCTCACTTCACATAATGTTCTATGGTTCATCCATGTTGTCACAAATGGCAAGAGTCCAGTCTTTTTTATGGCTGAATAATATTCCACTGTGTGTGTGTGTGTACACACAACAGAATATATATATATATATATATATATATGAAAAGATATATACATATTTTTTATAATTTTTAAATTTTAAATTTATAGGTTTTTAAATCATTTTATACTTTTATATATATGGTCTTTTCTTTATGTGTTTATCCTCAGTAGACATAGATTGATTCCGTATCTTGGCTATTGTAAATAATGCTGCAATAAACATGGGGATGCGTATATCTTTTTGAATTGGTGTCTTTACTTCCTTGGATAAATACTCAGAAGTGGAATTGCTGAGTCATAGGGTAGTTCTACTTTCCATTTTTTGAGGACCCTCCATACTGTTTTCCAGAGTGGCTGCACCAATTTACATTCCCACCAACAGTGCACGAGGGTTCCCTTTCTTCCACATCCTTAACAACATTTGCTATTTCTTGTCTTTTTGATAATGGTCATCCTAACATGTGTGAGGTGATATCTTATTGCGCTTTCGAGTAATCTACACTCAACGTGGGGCTTGAACTCACAACCCCAAGATGAAGAGTCACATCCTCCACCAACTGAGCCAGCGAGGGGCCCCTCACTGGGTTTTTGATTTGCATTTCCCTGATGGTCAGTGATGTTCAGCTCCTTTTCATGTACTTGTTGGTCATGTGTATGTCTTTTCTGGAAAAATGTCTATTCAGATTCTCTGCCTATTTTTTTTTCTCTGCCTATTTTTTAAACGGACTGTTTTTGGTTTTGTTTTGCTATTGGGTCTCGTAAATTCTTTGTATATTTTGGATGTTAACGCCTTACCAGATACATGAAATGCAAATATTTTCTCCCATTCAGTAGTTTGCCTTTTCATTTTTTGATGATTTTCTTTGCCGTGAAGAAGCTTTTTGGCGTGATGTAGTCCTGCCTGCTTATTTTTGGCTTTTGTTGCCTTTGCTTTTGACGTCAGATCCAAAAAATCATCGCCAAGCCCAATGTCAAAGAATTATAGACTATGATTTTTTCCAAGAGTTCTATGGTTTCAGGCCTTGCATTCAAGTCTTCAATCCGTTTTGAGTTCGTTTCTGTGTATGGTGAAAGATAGTCGTCCAGTTTCATTCTTTTGCATGTGGCTCTCCAGTTTTCCCAATACTATTTATTGAAAAGACTGTCCTTTTCCCTTGTATTTTCTTGGCTCCTTTGTCATAAATTAATTGACCGCATATGCATGATTTATTTCTGGGCTCTCTCTGTTCCACTGATCTATATGTCTTGTTTTTATGCCAGTACCACACGGCCTTGAACACGATAGCTTTGTAGTATAGTTTGAAATCAGGAAGCATGATGCCTCCAGCTTTGTTCTTTTTCTCAAGATTACTTTGGTCAGAGTCCTTTGTGGTTTCATACAAATTTTAGGATTGTTTGTTCTATTACTGTGAAAACTTCTGTTGGAATTTTGATAGGGATTGCACTGAATCTGTGGTGTGGCATTTTAACAATATGAATTTCTCCAGTCCATGAGCGTGAATATCTTTCCACTTATCTGTGTCTTCTTCCATTTCTTTCATCAGTGTTTTGTAGTTTTCAGCATATAGGTCTTTCACCTCCTTGGTTAAATTTAGTTCTAGGTATTTTATTCTTTTTGGTGCAATTGTAAACAGGATTGTTTTCTTAATTTACCATTCTGATAGTTTGTTATTAGTGTATAGAAATGCAACTGATTTTTTATATTGATTTTATACCCTGCAACTATACTGAATTTCTGTCTTCTACCAGTTTTTTGGTGGAATCTTTAGGGTGATATAATATTTCATCTGCAAATACTGCAGGTTTTACTTCTTCCTTTGTAATTTGAATAACTTTTATTTCCTTTTCTTGCCTACTTGCTGTGGCTAGGACTTCCAATACTATGTTGAATAAAAATGTCAAGAGTGGGCATCCTTGTCTGAGCAAGGATGTTTCAGCTTTTCACCATTGAATATGATAGACTTGTTATATATGGCCTTTATTATATTGAGATAATTTCCCTCTATATCCAACTTTATAATCCCTCTATATTCAACTTTGTTGAAAGTTTTTATTATAAATAGATATTGAATTTTTTCAAGTGGTTTTTTCTGCATCTATTGAGATGATCATATGATTTTCTGCCCTTCATTTTGTTAATGTGGTATATTACACTGAATGATTGTGGGTGTTGAACCATCTTTGAATCTCTGGAATAAATCCCACTTGGTCATAATTAATGATCTTTTTAATGTATTTTCAGTTTGCTAATATTTTGTTGAGGATTTTTGTGTCTATGTTCATCAGGGATATTAGCCTATAATTTTCTTATGACATCCTTGTCTGAATGCCTTATTTGGTATCAGGGTAATACTCATTAAATAAGTTTGGAAATGTTCTTTCCTCTTCTATTTTGGGGGATGGGAGTGGGAGGAGGAGTTTGAAAAGGTTTGGTATTAAATGTCCTTTAAATGTTTGGTAGAATATCACAGTGAAGCTGTCTGGTCCTAGACTTTTGTTTTTTGGAAGGTGATTGATTACTGATTCAGTCTCCTTACTAGTAATCAGTCTGTTCAGATTTTCTGTTTCTTCATGATTCAGCCTTGGTAGCTTGTATGTTTCTAGAAATTTATCCATTTCTTCTAAATTGTCAGATTCATTGGCAGATAATTGTTCATAATAATCTCTTATGATCCTTTGTATTTCTGTGATAACAGTAGAAACATACAGTCTTTGCTTCCTGATTTTATTTGTGGCCTCTCTCTTTTTTTTCTTAGTGAGTCTAGCTAAAGCTTTGTCAATTTTATCTTTTCAAATAACCAGCTGCTCTCAGCCTAATTGATCTTTTCAGTTTCTCTTTCATTTATTACCACTTTTTTTTTTTTTTTTGGTACTCAACTGTATTTATTTATTGATTTATTGATTTTATTCTCAAGTTAGTTAACATACAGTGCAGTCTTGGCTTCAAGAGTAGATTCCAGTGACTCATCACTTACATACAACACCCAGGGCTCATCCCAACAAGTGCCCTCCTTAATGCCCCTCACCCATTTTCCCCACCCCCATCAACCCTCAGCTTGTTCTCTGTATTTCAGAGTCTCTTAGGGTTTGCCTCCCTCTCTGTTTTTATCTTATTTTTCCTTCTCTTCCCCTGTGATCATCTGGTAAGTTTCTCAAATTCCATATAGGCACCACTCTACTTTTTGTTATTTTCTTCCTTCTACTAACTTCGGGCTTCATTTGTTCTTCTTTTTCTAGTTTTTTTGAAATGTAAAGTTTGGTTTTTATTTGAGCTTTATCTTGTGTCTTGATGTAGGCATTTATTACTCTGAACCTCACTGCTTTTTCTGTGTCCCATATGACTTGATATGTTGTATTTCCATTTTCATTTGCCTCAAGGTATTTTTTCATTTCTTTTTTGATTTCTTCTTTGACCCATTGGTTGTTCCAGAACATGTTGTTTAATCTCTGCATATTTGTGAATTTTCCAGGTTTTCTTCTTATAATTGATTTCTATGTTCATACCGTTGTGTTCAAAGAAGATGTTTGATATGATTTCAGTTTTCTTAAAATTTGTTTTATGGCCTAACATACAACCTATCTGGAATAATGTTTTGTGTGCACATTTTGTAAGAATGTTCTGTCTCACATTTTATGAAAATATGTATCGTGGTGCTTTTGGATGAAATTTTCTGTAAACACCTGTTAAGTCCATCTGGGTTGTTTTCTTATTGATTTTCTGTCTGCATGATTCATCCATTGATGTGAATAGGGTATTAAAGGTCTCTACTACGATTGTATTGGTGTCGATTTCCCTCTTTAGGTTTGTTACATAAATAGACAGCAATACAATAATAGTAGGTGACTTTAAGAACTTTTGAATGGGCATTTTCAAACACATACAAAAGTAGACAGAAAATACAATAAGCCTCCATTTATGCATCACTCAACTTCAACAATGATTGACAATTTGCCTTATCTCATTTCATCTATTTTTCTACTACATACACACATTTTTTCTGTAGCACTTAAATTCCATAGCAAAGCATCTTACTCATTGATACTTTATTAGTATCTCTGGAAATATGAAGTTTTTAAAAACCTAGCCAAAATATCCTTATCACACACACAAAAATAATAATTTTTAAGAATCTTTCTCTAGTAAAATACCATTTCCTGTTCAAGTTTACTCCTTATCTCAGAAACATCTTTTATAGTTGTTTAATTCAAATAAGTATGCAAGCAATATCCACCAATTAAAATTGGTTGATTTGTCTATTTCCTATGGCATTTATTTGTTGAACAAACTGTATAAATATATACATATATATGTTTCATATATATGTTTTTCAAAATCATTCTGGAGAAACAAAATGTGGCATAGGGGCGCCTGGGTGGCTCAGTAGGTTGAGCGTCCAACTTCAGCTCAGGTCACGATCTCATGGTTCATGAGTTCGAGCCCCACGTCAGGCTCTGTGCTAGCAGCTCGGAGCCTGGAGTCTGCTTCAGATTCCGTGTCTCCCTCTCTTTCTGCCCTGCCCTGCTTGCACTGTCTCTCTCTCTCTCTCAAAAATAAATAAATATTTTTAAAAAATTTTTTAACAAAATCCAGCATGTACCTACAGTGGAGTATTATTCAGCCCTGAAAAGGAAGAAAATTCTGACACATGGTACAACACGGATGAACGTTGGCAACATTAGGCTACACGGAATATGCCGGTCATAAAAGGACAAATACCGTGTGGTTCCACTTCCATAAGGTACATTGAGTAATCAGATTCACACAGAGAGAAAACAGAATGGTGGTTGCCAGGTAGGGAGGGAGGGGGGAAAGGGGAGAGGGCTTGTGGTTGTTGATGGGTGTCAAGTTTCAGTTCTGCAAGATAAAAGCCTGGTGACCGGTTGCACAAAGATGCGAATGTACTTAACACCGTTGAACCGCATACCTAAAAATGGCTACGATGGTTCATTTTTATGTTACGTGTATTTTATTACACTTTACAAACATTTTTAGGTCACTGTGGTGTGGAGAGCAGTGTGTAGCCAAGACGAAGTAGAAGCAGGCTTATCTGCTGGGAGGCTTTGGCAGTGGGCCAGGTGAGACGACCGTGGCTTGGACTTTGGTGATAAAGGTGGAGGTAATTGCAAAAAGATCAGGGGCGCCTGAGGGGCTCAGCGGGTTGAGTGGCCGACTTCGGCTCAGGTCATGATCTTGTGGTTCATGAGTTCGAGCCCCGAGTCGGGCTCTGGGCCGACAGCTCAGAGCCCCGAGCCTGCTTCGGATTCTGTGTCTCGCTCTCTCTCTGCCCCCCCCCCCCTTCTCGCGCTCTGTCTCTCTCAAAACTAAATAAACATTAAGAAACACAAAAGAAAAACAGATCGGATTTGGGATCCATTTAAAAAGTAGAAACAGTAGCACCCGTTGGCAGATATCCAGCGTGAAGGGAAGGAAGGGACAGGGGACTCCTAGGATTTGGACCTGGTGCATTGAGTTACTGGCAGTTTAGCGCAGTGAGGAATCCTGGGGGAGGAGCCGGCTACCAGGTGGCAGGTTGATTACACTGGACCTTTTCCATGGGGGGCAGGGGGCTCCGTTGTTCTCTTCGGAGCAGGCACTTATTCTGGATTTGGATTTGGTTTCCCTGGCTGTCGTCCTGCTGCTGCCAGCACTCCCTCTCTGTAGACCTGCCGAATGGCTTATGGCCTATCACGGCCTCATGCACAATATCGCTGCTGGCCGAGGAGCTCATTTTACAGAGAAGAAGCAAGCAATGGGCAAATGCCCGTGAGATTCCCTGACCTTATTGCGTATCGGAACACCAGAAGCGGGCGGCTCTGTAGAACAGGAGTGGTCGATTGGCAACCAGCTCCTGGGCCAGCTGGAGAAACATGTTGCCGTGATGCAGCATATGGTCTCACCAGCCCCGCTGTTTCTCCCCAGCCGGGATGCGCTTGGCCAGGTCTCCTCGAGGGGTAGTGGTGGCGGAGGGGACTTCTCAAGATTATGCCTACCCACTTACCCAAAACCATTTGCCTCTTCTACTCGAGTTTCTGTTGAGAGGTTTAGGCACCTGGAGAGAAACGTTTTCACCTGGGGACACAGCCTCCCAAAGGTGACTGGCTGGAATATTCTGTCAGCCAAGTCAGCGAACATTAAACCTGATCTGATTTTACCGTAGTTCTCCATTATCCACGGGGGATACGTTCCAATACACCCAGCAGGTGACTGAAACTACGGATAGCGCCAACCCGTGTATACACTCTGCTTTCTTTCTACACATACATACCTATGATCAAGTTTAATTTATAAATTAGGCACAGTAAGAGACCGACAACGGATAATACAATAGAATAATTATAACAATACACTTAATGAAAGTTATGTGAATGCAGTCTCTCGCCTGCTGTCGAAACATGTTTTTTAAATTGAAATGCAGTCGACATATGTTGGTTTCAGGCATACAACATAGTGACTTGACAATCACGGATATCACAAAAGGCTCACCTTACGTGTAGTTTCCATCGATCACCATACAGTTATTACAAGATTATTACTATATTCCCTCTGCTGTACTTTTCATCCCCGTGACTTATTTATTCCAACCCCTTTGTCTGTTTGATCTATCCCCCGATGCCCCTCCCCTCCAGCAACCACCACTTTGTTCTCTGTATTTATGAGTCTGTTTCTGGTTTTTACTGTTGTTTGGTTTGATTTTTTAGATTACGCACATAAGCAAACTCTCACGGTATTTGTCTTTCACTGTCTGACTTATTTCATTGAACAAGATCCTCTCACCCATCCATAATGTTGCAAATGGCAAGATTTCATTCTTTTTCTCTCAAAATATCTTATTGGACTGTGCCTACCCTTCTTCCTGTGATGACGTGAGATGGCAAAATGCCCAGGGGATGAGGCGAAGTGAGGTGAGTGACGAAGGCACCGCGACGTAGCATTAGGCTGCTATAATTGACCTTCCGGGGACGTGTCAGAGGGACGATCATCTGCTTCCGGACCACAGCTGACCGAGGGTAACTGCAACAACAGAAAGAGGAACTGCAGCTGGGTGAGGGGGGGGGCTACTGTATGTGGAAAAGTAATGTCCCTACATCATGGAGCTTTTCACACACATCATCTGTGACCCTCATTCCCCGGTCTCGCGTCTTCCATCACATCGGAACTCCCTCAAAGCCTGACCTCCCATGATCTCCATGGGCAAGTCTTCCTGCTGCCGTGTTCCTCCTTCCCTGCCCCTCGCTTCAGCTTGATGCCTACTGCCCACGAGGCTGCCTGAAGGAGGTTGTCTGCTGCCCTTGCACGAGGTCACCAGCACCTCTGCCAACAGCCTTTAACACAACACGCTGAGGCCACTGGAGAGATGCTGGGATCCACTCTCACATTGTCACCCGGGTCACTGCACCTGTGCATCCTTTGGGGGGGGGGGGTCTCCCAAAGTCTCAAAAACAGATGCTTCTGGTTCTTCCTTTTTGTTTCCTACCTGAAAACCAACAACTGAGACTTGACCAAAAGCCTTTTTCCTTAGGAACTAGCATCGTCTTCATTCATGGCAAGCCAAGACTCTCCCACCGCTCGCACCCCAAATCAAGAAAACTACACTGGGGTGCCTGGGTGGCTCAGTCGGTTAAGCGGCCACCTTCGGCTCAGGTCACGATCCCGCGGTCCGTGAGTTCAAGCCGCGCGTCGGGCTCTGTGCTGACAGCTCGGAGCCTGGAACCTGCTTCTGTTTCTGTGTGTGTCTCTCTCTCTCTGACCCTCCCCCATTCGCGCTCGGTCTCTCTCTGCCTTTCAAAAATGAATAAATGTGGGGCGCCTGGGTGGCTCGGTCGGTTGAGCGTCTGACTTCGGCTCAGGTCATGATCTCACGGTTCGTGAGTTCGAGCCCCGCGTCGGGCTCTGGGCTGACAGCTCAGAGCCTGGAGCCTGTTTCAGATTCTGTGTCTCCCTCTCTCTCTGCCCCTCCCCCGTTCATGCTCTGTCTCTCTCTGTCTCAAAAATAAATAAAACGTTAAAAAAAAATAATTTAAAAAAATGAATAAATGTTAATTTTTTTTTTTTTTTAAAGAAAACTACACTCAACTGAGCACACAAGGCACACTTCTCAGTTAAAGGTGATGTCCCGGTTCCTTGGAGAGTAACAGGTACTCCTTTTGTAGTAAGAAAGGGCCTATTCTAGCCAACTTCCTAAAATAAACAGAGTGGGTACCGAACTCAGATCTTAAAGTCAGGTGTACCAGAAATGTTCATGACTTTACTTTTTTTACACCGCAACGTTTTTTCCTCTGGGATGGTCACCCCTCACCACCACGCCTCGTTCCGCATGGTGACAAAAGTGAAATCTTAGCGAGCTGGGATCATGGTTTCTCCACAGCACAGGTTACTCCCCTCCTTTCTCCCAGGGCTGCGTTTAAAGGCTGGGAACGGGGGCCAGGGGAGACTTCCAGCATCCGTGGGAAGAGAAGCCTGACCTCACCGGCCTCCTCTGAGTCCCCGGCTCTGTTACAGCACCCTCCTGGGTTCTCTGCTGCGTGCACACTGCAGACACACAGGGAAATGCTCGGCTGCCACGCGCCTCACCGGGCGCCCAGGACACTGAGGTGGCCCCGGGCCCCTGGGACCCTTTGGGGCTGTCTGTCCTCCACTGCTCCCAAACCACGCTGCTTGGGGGCTCCCAAGGCCTGTCATTCCCCAGCCCCACTGCCTCTCAGATGTCCTCACTTACCTGGGGGTTATTATTAACAAGTTTGCAGCATGGAACTGGGATGTGGGCTGATTGGTCACCCTGCCTGCCCAGCCAAGCCTTCCTCCCTTCCTCATCTCCCTCTGGGCCTTGGCCAGGGAAGGGGGGCAGGCTGAGCCTAGACGCTTGCTATTTTCGGGGTCCCTTCCGGTGCGTAGAAGTCCCGTACCCACCTTAGCTTCTGTGTGACAGTCCACTGCCAAATGTTCCCTTTCCCACAGACGAAATCAGGAGAAAAAGGAAAGGCATCTGTTCTTCTGGAAACTTTCTTTTTTTGTTTGTTTTCCTTTTTTTTTTTTTTAAGTTTATTTATTTATTTTGAGAGAGAGAGAGAGAGAGAGAGAGTGAGAGAGGATGCAGGGGAAGGGCAGAGAGAGAGGGAGGTAGAGAAACCCAATCAAGCTCCGGGCTGTCAGCGCGTGAATCTCATGAATCGTGAGATGACCTGAGCCGAACCCAAGAGCCAGACGCTTAACCAACTGAGCCACCCAGGCGCCCCTGTTCTTCTGGAAACTTTTAAAGATTGTCTCAAAGGCAAAACAAAGCAAACATCGCATCCCTTTCAGGACGGGGGATGCTTTTTCCCTCTGGCATGGAAACTGGGATCCTGCAAAGTGCAGCTGGTCCGCAGTGGCTTCAGGAATGCAAGGCAGGTTAAAGGGTTGCTGGTGGGCCTGAGACATGGGGTCCTCTACCTGGGCGGGCAGAGCTGGGGTCCACGATGCGGAGCCGGGAGCCACAAGCTGCAAAACTTTCCTTTTGTAGAGGAAAAAGGTCGGTTCGCTTAGGAATTCACCAAAGAGTTTTAAATTCTCCTTTTCTTACCCCTACGTTTCTTCCTCTCCTGGCTGTCCTGCATCGACTCAGATGCTATTTTTTTCAAATGCAGTCTCCTCTTGGCCCACTGATACTTCTAGAACCACAATGATTCCTGAGAAGCTTGCCTCAGCTCTGCACACCAGTTTGTTCATGTCCTGGAGTGACCTGTCCCAGATTCCATTCTACAGTTTGTCATCAGTCTGCAGAGCCAACGTGTACTTTGACCTTGGGCAATAATTTCATCTCCCTGTGACTCAATTACCTTATGTAAAAATGGGACAAATGATGGTATCTACAGCAAAATAACATGCAAAATCCTTCGAACAAAGTATGGTACGTAGTAAACAGCCAATAAATATTACTACCATCATTATATTGACTATCTTTATTACTGTTACTCTGACAAATCGTTACATGAATCCCTACATGCAGCCGGGGTAAGTCTCAGGTCACAACTCAAAGGCAAAAAATGTAACTTGCTTCATTTTTCCGTAAGTCTATTTAGTTTCTTTTGTGTGTGCTCATTCTCCTGGGTGGCAGAGACTTCATTCCAGTTAATTCAGAGTCTCTTTCTCCCTAGGGTTGTGTCTAACTTTTGGACCTGGGTCCTAGGCCAGCCAGGCACCCAGCTGCCTACAGTGGAAGTGAGTCCCCAGAGAGCCCAGCTTAGACCCAGTTCTTACTTCCTGGGGAGAGTGGAAGCAGAGAACACCTCTAGAAGGAGTCAACTCTCTTTGCAAGTTCAGGGGGGATGACAGGAGGGAGGGGCCGTGGTGGTGTAAATTTTTAGAATCCTACACAATGTGTTTTTCATTACTGCTAATTCATTTTTACTCTATGGCCCTTTACCAGTCAAAGTAGACAGTGAGGCACCCATGGTACATCCCAGGGAAGGGTTAGTATGTCGGAGAAGCCGAGGAAATGCTTTTTGGAGGTTCCAACATCTGGACATTTCTGTGTCAAAAGCCTGGCCTTGAAAGAGTCACCGCATTCATTTTATGCCATAAACGCTAGATTGGAAAGAATACGAGGTGATGGTAAAAGTCAGGTCTTGCAAGCCGAAATGAGATACAGATTCTGTCAGTTGGAAAAGAGGAGAGTTAGAAAGGAAACCGATAAATTAGATTCTGTGGGGGTAGGGTGAGCATGTAGTTTAGCATCTAAACTGGTTCACTTTTGAAAGCAAAAAAGGGCGGGGCGCCTGGGTGGCTCGGTTGGTTAAGTGTCCAACTTCAGCCCAGGTCGTGGGTTCGAGCCCCACGTCAGTATCTGTGCTGGCAGTGCAGGGCTTGCCTCGGGTCCTCTGTCTCCCTCTTTTTCTGCTGCTCCCCTGCTCCCCCACACCCCCCATCCTCACCCTCGCTCATGCTCTCTGTCTCAAAAATAAGTAAAAAAAAAAATTAAGAAAAAAAAAACAGTGAAAGGGAGCTCTATTACTATGCCAGCTCCCCCTATCCATGGGGACATGTTCCAAAACCCTCAGTGGATGCCTGAAACTGTAGATAGCACCAAAACTTATACATGCTTTTTTCTATACATACATACCTATGATGAAGTTTAATTTATAAAGTAGACGCAGTAAGAGATGAACAATAGCTCCTAATAAAATAGAACGATTATGCCAACATACCGTAATAAAAGTTATGTCAGTGTGGTCTCTCTCCCCGTCTCTCAAAACACCTTACTGTACTGTACTCACGCTTCGTCTTCTCGCGATGATGTGAGACGATAAAATGGCTACATCACGAGATGAAGTGGAGCGAGCGACGTAGGCATTGTGACAGAGCGTGGCGCTGCCATCGACCTTCTGATGACGGGTCAGGGGAAGCTCATCTGCCTCTGGGCCACCGTGGACCGCGAGTAACTGAAACCAGGGAAGGCGAAATCACAGACAGCGGAGAGCTATTGCATTCTGCTGGGATCAGAGGCACAAACCAGGACTGTCTCAGGCAAACCAGCCCAGACATATGTTCACCCTACACATGGGCCCCGCTCCCTATCCCCACACCTGGCTCAGGACAAACGAGACGTTTCTAGAAACCATAGATTTGCTTGGGGGATCTGAAAGGAGAGCTCCTGCTCCTCTTTGCTTATGAGAAAGCTTCAGGGGTGCCATCTTGCATGGCTACGAAGCATGGTGGCATAGACACGGTGCACAAAGCCTGATGCAGTTCTCCATGTACCAATGTGGCAAGGAAGCACGGACGCTTGTTTTCTCTACCCCAAAGAGGTCAGTGGTAGCTGAGAAAGAGCCAGGCCTGGAAAGGCCATGGAGCAGCGACACAAGGGTCAGATGGAAGGGGAGCACCCCAGCAGAGGGCCGGGAGTGAAGACAGTGAGGCAGAATCCAACCTGCGTGCAGGCCATCACCACTAGGGCCTCTGTCTTCCGCCACAGGCAAGCAACGACTCCTGGGAAACCAGAGGGGAGCCCACACCCACACCAATGAAGTAGCCCATGGAATGGGCAGAGATGCCCTAATTTGACTGACACTTCATTTCAGGTGCCAGGCAGAATAGGGACTTGATACAGAAATGACATGGCTGTGACTGTGGCATGACTTATCCCGCACATCTGAGTTGTGGCCTGAGATTCACACCCACTTTACAACGCAACAGAGAACTCAGAAGTTAGAATGTCAAGTCCCAAAGGCAGAAGTCTCGCAACTTTTAAATACAAATATTGCCGTAACTGCTGGTGGGAATGCAAACTGGTGCAGCCACTTTAGAAAACAATATGGGGATTCCTCAAAAGTTAAAAAAGAGCGACCCTACGACCCAGCAATTGCACTACTAGGTATTTACCCAAAAGATACAAAAGTGCTGATTCGAAGAGGCCCATGCACCCCAATATTTATAGCAGCACTATTGACAATAGCCAAATTATGGCAAGAGCCCAGATGTCCATCGACTGATGAATAAAGAAGATGTGGAATAGAATGGAATACTACCCAGCAATCAAAACGAATGAAATCTTGCCATTTGCAGCAACGTGGTTGGAACTAGAGTGTGTTATGCTAAGTGAAATAAGTCAGTCAGAGAAAGATAAATATCATATGATTTCACTCGTATGTGGAATTTAAGAAACACAACAGAGGATCATAGGGGAAGGGAGGGAAAAATAAGACAAAAACAGAGAGGGAGATGGACCATAAGAGACTCTTAAATACAGAGAACAAACTGAGGGTTGCTAGAGGGCTGTTGGGTGGGGGGATGGGCTAAATGGGTGATGGACATTGAGTAGGGCGCTTGTTGGGATGAGCACTGGGTGTCGTATGTAAGTGACGAATCACTAAATACTACTCCTGAAACCATTATTACACTATATGTTAACTAACATGGATTTAAATTTAAAAAATATATTGCCTTAGCTTCTAGATGTCTAGGGCATTTTGTCATATGTAGACATGCATATCTACACACAGGGAAGGCCTGGACTTTGGGGGAGGTACTTTGATAGAACATACAGGGGAAAAAATTCACTTAACCTTCAGCCCAGGGTTTTATTTCTCAGCATCTGCCTTAGAAAAATAATTGCCCAGATAGTGCATTAGAAGGAATGTGAAAGGATTTTCAGTTATGCTGTTTATGATAGCAGAAAATTGGAAATACCCTAAATGTCAGTCAATAGGGAAGTGGTTAAATAAACAGCTGTATCTCCACACTACTAAGCAGTAAGTTTTAGAAATGTGTTAGATTTGGAGCACCAGCAGCTCAGTTGGTTGAGCGTCCAACTCTTGATTTTGGCTCAGGTCATGATCCCAGGGTCTTGAGATCCAGCCCGGAGTCTGGCTCCATGCTGAGTCGATTGTGGAGCCTGCTTAGGATTCTCTCTCCTTCTGCCCTTCTCCGCAGCTCATACTCTCTCTCTCCCTAAAAATAAATAAAAAATTAAAAAATGTGTTAGGTTTTATATTGTTCTGAAGTGTAAAAATCCTCAAAATATAAATTTTAAAAGCAAGATATGGAACGACGCATGCAGTCTGGTATTATTTATGTAAACACATATAACACACCTCACAAACATATGCATAAAAACCTGTATTTGTCTATAATTTTGTTAAAGTAAGTGAATGTAAAAAATAAAAATCTGGAGGGGCGTCTGAGTGGCTCAGTGGGTTAAGCATCCAACTCTTGGTTTCGGCTCAGGTCATGATCTTACCACTGTTTGTGAGTTTGAGCCCCGCATCAGGCTCTGTGCTGACATCTCAGAGCCTGCTTGGGATTCTGTCTCCCTCTCAAAAGAAATAAACAAACTTAAAAAGAATAATAATATATATAAAAAAAGAAAAATCTGGAAAGATATTCACCAAACTGAAAACAATGGTTAACTCTGAGGCAAGGGTTACAGCTGGGGGATTGAAGGTTAAGGTAGATGTTTTCACTTTATGGGTACAGTTGAAATTTTTTACAGTGAGAATATATTCAGAAAATACCCAATTTTTTTTAAAAAAGGCCCCTTTGTAGCAGCCAGGAAGCAGATAGTACAAATTAGGATAATTCGAGGAGAGTTTAGTTAAGGGGCAGGTTACAGTTACAGGTAGGGTTTAGGAGAACTACTCAGGAGAGTGATGTGAAAACAAGGAGAAAATCATGTAGTGACTTTCCTGGAGGAGAAACGTGACCCGTGTTCTAAGGATGCAGCTGATCAGAGGAGTTAGGAAATAAATTCCCTGACGTCGTTCTCCTCCTTCCCTCCCATCGCCTGCAGGAGCTCCCCAGCGGCCAGATCCAATGGGAAGCCAGGGAGTAAGGGAACTTCTTGAAGTAGTCCACAGAGTGAGCAGAAAGTAGAAAAGAGAAAAGCAGAGGACAAAGGACTACCTGACTGATAGAAAAGGACAAACAACTGGTGAGTGGGGATGTCCGAACAAATGTCACCTCTGCCCCTTTCCTGAATTCTGAACAAATCAACATCCATGACAAAATAAGGCAGATGGGAGCCGCGCATCATCTTCAGAAAGGAGCAGGGGCTGGGGTGGAAGACGCTAGCGTGAGGGACACGCGTCTTCCCAATACTGAATAGAAGCGTGCATCGTGTGGACCTGTCACAGCCCTGCCGCTGCGACAGAGCAGACCCCTCCCCGAGACAGAGAGGGAGAGGGGCTGAGCAGGACCAACTGAAGTCTCTCCATTGCTCGCCATCTCCCAGGTCACATGGGCTCTCCTGGAGTGGAGTGAGGGAAGGGGAAGAGTCTGGAAGATCCGTGCCCTCACCCCTCATGTGCACTGAACTAGAGAGAGAAGGGAGGGTGTGTTCTCCACTAACAACCAACAAAAAAACTGCGCAAGGGATACAAACAAGAAAGTTACATCAAAGGAGAGGAAGGGAGGGAGGCGGAAGGGGAATGGAAGTCAGAAGGGGAGAAAAGAGGACAGAGCCCTCTCCATAGGGGTGTTTATGGGGTGGAGATAGCAATGCAGAAGATACTTCATGGGAAAGGGTTGGAAACCAGGACGGGGAGGACGCTCATTTTATTCTTCATGGATTGTATTGCTTAATGTGATATGTAGAGTGTCCGTAATTAAAAACAGCGTCTCGGTAAGTGAAAAAGCCACACGCCTCCTTTTCTAGAAAGAAAAGAGAGTGTTAATTTTGTCAAAGGCAAATGCTACGGAGAGATGAAGTGCGGACTTTGGATCGGGCTATGAACTCGGAGGTTCTTGCAGACATCAACAAGGGCAATTGAGGGTATTGTGGCAACCCCAAGTTTGGTTTTGGTGAAGTGAGGCAATGTAGGTGATGAATGAACACGTGCTTTCAAAGAACTGGCTACGGCAGGATGATGTGGTGGTGGCTGGAGGGAGACAGAGGGTTCCGGCCAGACTTTGTTTTATGGCAGGGGAGAAGTGAGCCCATTTCCATGCAGTAGGGAAGGCGACAACACAGAGGGAGAGAGAAGATGGGCCACGACGAGCAAGGTCTCCGATGAGACAGATGGAGGGCAATCTTGGCCTCTAAAATAGGCGGGGAGGAAGCAAGGTGAGCGCAGTTGCAGGTAAGCCTGTGGGTGAGAAAGGAAGACCGTTTCTGGTCAGAGAGAAGGCAAGCGAGGAGAGAGTTCCAGTTTCCGAATGGGAGCTGACAATCTGGTTGAAGTTGGAGACCACTCATTTCACCGACCCGGTAGCACCCACGGAAAGGCTGGCACAGAGGCCACCAAGTTTGGTGGGTGGTAAGGCACATACATAACACATAAGACAGTTGGAGTTCAGAACGCTTGGGAGAGGGCGATTCAGTTGCAGTCTGGTGTGGATAGAAGGGACAAAAGGGCCTCTTGATACAGAGAGAGAGCACTCTGTACTTCCCATACTGTTGAAGGAACTCCCTGTTTATTTTCTGCCACCAGCTCCTATTAGAGTATAATCATCTCCATCGTCTGTCTAGTTCTCTTTCTGAGAAGGGAGACTACATGGCAAATGGTTATTAGTTGGTTAATAACTGTCCACTGAATAACTAAGGGGAAAAGGGAGGGGGGGGAGTGATATGAGGGAACGGATCTCTTAACGAGCTAGAGGATAAAGTAGTGTGGGATTTCCTTTCATTAAACTTGACAAATACGGGCATCTCTTCTGCGCCTTAGGGACCAGGCCAACCACAGCACACTGGAAGACGCAGTCCTGAGTTTCCAG
Organism: Leopardus geoffroyi; assembly: GCF_018350155.1. Taxonomy (NCBI): domain Eukaryota; kingdom Metazoa; phylum Chordata; class Mammalia; order Carnivora; family Felidae; genus Leopardus; species Leopardus geoffroyi. The sequence goes on from NC_059341.1 coordinate 26,190,136, forward strand.
AGTATAGGCTGGAGAAATACCAGAGCAAACCGTGGAGGCTACAATCAGAGCCTGACGTCACGAGGGGAGCCTGGGTGTCTTGGTTAAGTGTCCAACTTCGGCTCAGGTCATGATCTCACGGTTCATGACTTCACGCCCTGTATCGGGCTCCCTGCTGTCAAGGCTGAGCCCGCTTCAGATCCTCTGTCTACCTCTGTCTCTGCCCCACTCCTCTCTCTCAAAAATAAACTTAAAAAAGAAAATTAGAGATTGACATAATGCAATTTAAGATTTGGAGGTGGAGCTGATCTAGGTGACAACTTTGTCCAACTCTCTTTTGATTACTGATCAGAATTGACATATGGGCCCAAGCCATATGGGAAAAGGAGGAAAGTTCCAGGCTGTGTTATGGCCGGGGGGGGGGGGGGGGGGGCGGAGGGGGGGGCAAGAACAGTGTGCCTGGGGGCAGAGAGAAGGAATGGAGAAGATAAAGCTAGGAAAAACAGTGCGGCACATAATGATTGAGAGTATAAGCTTTGATTCAGACCTGGATTCAAAATCTGACTTCCCCTCTGCTACGAGACTTGGGTGAGTTATTTCACCTCCCAGTGATTCTTCATTGGTGATTTTACCCCCGGGGAAATATTTGGCAACATCTGGAGGTGTTTTGGGTTGTCCCAGCCGGGTGGGAGGAGAGTGGGGTGCTACTGGCATCTATTGGGTTGGGGCCCAGGATGCTGCTAAACAGAACCGCCCTCTAAAAAAGAATGATCATGGGGCACCTGGGTGGCTCAGTCGGTTAAGCATCTGACTTTGGCTCAGGTCATGATCTCAGAGTCCATGAGTTCGAGCCCCGCGTTAGGTTCTGTGCTGACAGCTCGGAGCCTGGAGCCTGTTTCAGATTCTGTGTCTCCCTCTCTCTGACCCTCCCCTGTTCATGTTCTGTCTCTCTCTGTCTCAAAAATAAAAAAAAAAATATATATATATAAAAATTTTTTTAAATAAATAAATAAAAAAGAATGATCAGGTCCCAAATGTCAATAGTGCCAAGGCTGAGAAAGTCTGCTTCGAGACTTATCCATAAAATAGTTTTAATAATGCCAGTAGGTTTTATGAGGATTAAGTGATTTAATATATACAAAGAACTTGCCGTGCAGTACATGATAAAAAGGGAATAAGAAAAAAAAATTCAAGAGGAATATGAAGATGGTGGGAGGAAGATGCTCATGAGAAATGTCTCATTGCAATTTTGAATTGAGCATTTACTTCCAGGGCATGGAAAGCCATCTTTGGTTTTGATTGTTGATCCTTAAAATATAACATCCTGATAGGACCAGGCCCTGGGTTTGCTGCATGTCTGAGGTAGACCCCCCTCAGGGGGCAAACTGATATCAGCCAAGACCTTCCAACCACCAGTGTTGGCCCCACTTCTGTGAGAAGAGAGAGGAAACCTCTTCAGGGTTCTAGGGGGAAGAGGTGTGGGGATTGTGGGGCGGCCAGCGAGGCCCGACTCCAACAACATAGTGGACTCTGCTGTATTTATTGAATGCTGGGGTTGGTGGAAAGAGGAGGGGCCGCCAGCCTTTCTTCTGTTTCTTCTTAAGAGTTGCAAAATATTACAAACGCAGACCTGGCAGGAGAAGAAGTGGCAGTATTTGTTGGCCCAATCAGAGTACCTCAATTTTTGTGTAAATTTTGATTTATCTTTTCGGGGAGCCTGGGTGGTTTGGCCGGTTAACGTCCAACTTCCGCTCAGGTCACCATCTCATGTTCGCGAGTTTGAGCCCTGCGCTGGGCTCTGCACCGGCAGTGCAGAGGCTGCTTGGGATTCGCTTTCTTTCCTTCTCTGTCTGCCCCTCCCCAACACCCTAAATAAATAAATAAATAAATTTTAATTTATCTTTTCAATCTCTGTAGAAGTCATTTCGTATTCATTATGTGGGGGTGGGGGGGAATCCGACAAAACGAAAAAGGAAAAAGCACACATAGTCTTACTATTCAAAAACAATTGCAATTATTTTGGCATGCGTTCCTTCGGGTTTTTTCCTGTGCATACAGGGCATTATGTACACCTTTTCAAATAAAATTGGAATCATCTCATTAAAAAACTCTGTAACCTGCTTTTTAATTTAATAATGCATTTTAGCTAGTGTCAATCTCTTCTGTATTCACTTGTCAAAATATAAACATCTTTCTTCCTAATTACAAAAGGAATAACCGCTAAATGTGAAAGAAATGCCAACCGTGTACAGACAAGACGAGGGAGGGGGGGACCCGCAGTATTTGTTAGGAAACCGTGACTTCGATTGGCATAAGCAACCCAACTACAGAAAGTTCAGAGGTAGGACGGGCTCAACATTGTCATCAAGATTGCAGGTGCTTTGTTTCTCTCCTCTGCGGTCTTCAGCACCCTTATCTGCAAGCCCGTTCTCCTCATGGTCACAAGATGGCTTCCAGTGGCAGCCAGGACTGCATGGTCCCTTCTTGTGTCCCTCTGCCCCGGGGAAATATCAGCTCATTCTTTAAGTCTAATGGGTCAGCTTGTGTCCTACGCCCTGCTTGACCAATAACAGTCACCAGGGCAACCCTAATCGCTCATGAGCTAGGACTGGTCAGGTACAGAGCCCAGGCTGGGGGTCAGCTTGTTCTGAAGGGCATGGCTAAGGGCAGAGGGGCGGACACCTTAACTCAGTGGGGATTCTGTCAGGCGAGATGAAAGGAGAATGTGTGGTTAGATAGGCCGTCAACAGTGTTCACGTCAGTTCTCCCCTCTGGCTAGCCAACGTGCCTCACCCTTTCCCCTCTATCCGTTTGAAACAACAGCCACAACTTCATAAAATGGACGCAGCCCTTTCCTGAAGGGAGGCAATGAGGGGTCTTCGGACTACTGCATACATTTTGAGTCTTGGGTCTCTGGGGGTTCCACAGGCCTCTTCGTTCTGTTATTTTGAGCGTATGTTGTTGAATTTACTTAGGAAGAGAAGCACTTTTCTGAGCCTTTCTTCCAGAACGAGCTCTTCTTTTTCTTTTCTTTTGAAGGGGTGGGAGGCAGGGTTATCCCACAGACCCCAAGACGGGTTTTACCTTGCTTAGTCATTTTGAACTAGTGGCAGGTCTATGCGGGCCTGCGCTGCACTCCCCAAACGATACCCGTGCACTCTTTGGTCATCTCCCTGTTTTTCTCAAGCGTGGTTTGCTTCCTCTGACTGGCACTTGGGTCTACACCATTTATATGTATTGGTCCCAGGACTGCCTGAGGAGACTGGGGAGGACAGTGGTTCCGCCAGCCATCAAAGCTGGGAACAACTTGCACGTTCATTTGATTTGTGTTGCTGTCGTTGAGACCCTTGACAAGAGGCCCGGTCCAATGAATAGAGAGCCTACTTTGTCCCATGGGTCGTGGTGGGGTCTGGAGGTGTGGGTTTGTCTCCCCTCTCTGGCTGATCAAAGCTGGAGGCAGAGCCCTGCTGAATGGCGTGAACACCTGGCCTTGTGTGGCCGCGGGCACTTTCCCCCACCCAGCTCGCTCTGTCCGAAGCTGTCAGTCCTTCACAAGCAATTGCTGCTAAAAGCTGATTTCTGGGGGTGGCTGGGTGTCTCAGTCGGTTAAGTGTCCACTGCCGGGTCAGGTGGTGATCTCATGGTGTATGAGTTTGAGCCCCACTTCAGGCTCTCTGCTGTCAGCACCCAGTCCGCTTTGGATCCTCTGTCGCCCTCTCTCTCTGTCCCTCCCCTGCTCACTCATGCTCTCTCTCTTTCTCTCTCAAAAATAAATAAATGTTTAAAAAAATTTAAAAAAAACTGATTTCTGGACTCTGTCCCACCACTGTGGCCTTCGACCGATGTTTGGCTTTACAGTGAGGAAAAAGGGCCCCAAGTGGAACATTCCAGATCTTTTCTTTTGCCAATTCAGGCCCCTATTTCCTGTCTTTCCAAAGTGAGAATTATTTTTAGTGGGATTTTCAGAAATTCTGCCTCTTCTCACTCCAAAAAGGGAGTTGTGGATTGATTCCCAGAATTTTATATCAATTTAGGCTTAATTGTTTTGGAGTTAGATTTGTATTTCTTGAAGTCTGAAATATGAGATTGTGAAAATCCCCTAGATTCTTTGTTGGGTGATACTTTCTTTGGTATATCTTGTTTTGTTCGTTCCAGTGAGTATTGGAAGGAGATTTTTGTAAACCTGCTAATCCATCACTCTTTCCTGGACGCCCCCAAAGCACTTTTCATGGTTACATAGCATCCCAATCACATGGATGAGGTCAAAAGCACTTACCCAGTTTCCAACTGGCAAACATTCAGGTGATTTCCAATTTTTTTTTTTGTCGGTATATAAAAGCTACAAAAACTTGGTACATGATATTTGTGCGTGTCTCTATTTCTTGTGTAAATTACCACATTTTCAATAATGACAAGGAATTCAGCTGTATTTTGCCCCTTCTCAGCACTGTCTTAGTTTTTCAGTTAAGTGCCTCTAAATAAAAACCATCGCAAGAGTCCTTTGTCATATTGTAGAGCACTTTTCAGCTCCTGTTCTTGCTACCAGACCATATGTTGACCCAGATAAACTAATCCCTGTATCCAGGAACGTGATTGGTCTACCAGGGATGTTCATTACCCTCATTTCTACTCTCCTTCTGCACCTTCTCCTGGTCTTTATCACCCCCAGGTTCTCTCCATGTACTTTCTACTTACTCTCTTTTTCAGCTGGTTTTCACCATACACCTCTGAAGTTTCCAGATCCCTTTCTACCAAGGCTTTGTCTTGTGAAAATCAGTGAGATAGAACTAACAACCTTCTTAGCACTGTACCCCTCAGAATAAAATATCATACACACACACACACACACACACACATGCTGAAACTCTGACATATCACTGTCATAAGGCAGAAACCAATAATCTTGTGTTTGTCAAACCATGAAGACCACCCGCATGAAAACTCTCAGAGGTGCTTGTTAAAATCCAAATTCCTGGACTGCCCCTCGGGTTAACTGGATTAAAAATCTCTAGGGATAGGGGACCAGGAATCTTTGTCTTACTTTTTTTTTTTTTTATTAATGTTTATTTATTTTTATTTTGAGAGAGAGAAAACACAAGTGAGAGAGGGACAGAGAGAGAGGGGAACAGAGGATCCCAAGTGGGCTCCGTATACTGACAGGCTGACAACAGGGAGCCCGACGTGGGGCTTGAACTCACAAACCCGGAGATCATGACCTGAGCCAAAGTCAGAAGCTCAACTGACCGAGCCACCCAGGCGCCCCAGAATCTGTGTTTCAGTGATTTCTCTAATGATTCCGATGCTTATTAAAATATGTAAACTTCCCTAACTTACTAGAATTCTTTTTTTTTTTTAACTTATGAAAATTCTTGTATTCAACGCTGCATAAGCCGACTCAGCAACTCCCTATCATGCCGTTTAAATAAACACGCTACTAATCATGTGCCTCAATTGATGGTAATACTGATACAATCTCCACAAAGCCAAAGAACATCATGTGCTGGAGCTTAGAAGTATCACCACATCTGACACGCCTCTCCTTGCTAGTCCCTTCCTGTTCTCTTGGGGTCAAGTGACCAGTTCGGACCCCCCCTGGGCTATCAGTAGGATTTAGTTGCGTTCACACTGTGCCTTTGCCATGGTGCTAATGAAGCCATGTGCTAAGATGGTGCCTTGAGATAGTGAAGCCCGTGTCAGCGTGAGTCTCTGATGGTCGGTAAAGCCAGACCGCTGTCAACTTTCAATACAGCGTGAGCGAAAAAAATAAGTTACAGAGATTTTAAGGGTTATTTGCCACTGCAGCATGACAGAGTCTTATTCTGAATAATTCAACTGAGATCCCTATTTCTCGTTCGCGCATCAGTATCACAGGGTCTTCTGATCATTTAAAACCAACTTATGGTAAGAAATCTCCAGTTCTGTAAATCTGAGCTTTATTCGAACATTGCCCTCCTGAAATCCATTTTTTTTTTTCAACGTTTATTTATTTTTGGGACAGAGAGAGACAGAGCATGAACGGGGGAGGGGCAGAGAGAGAGGGAGACACAGAATCGGAAACAGGCTCCAGGCTCTGAGCCATCAGCCCAGAGCCCGACGCGGGGCTCGAACTCACGGACCGCGAGATCGTGACCTGGCTGAAGTCGGACGCTTAACCGACCGCGCCACCCAGGCGCCCCTCCATTTTTATCTTTATAACTAATTTTACCGCATTTGCTTCCGTGCAAACAAGAGAAAACACTTTCTGTGGTTGAAAGAGGGGCGTTAGGAAGCTCGATGACCTGGAAAAAGTAAGTGAGGTAAAAATGAGTCAATCAGCGGTTGACCTGGAGAAAGAACCCAGAACTTGCTCTGTCAACCTGGTTTGACAACAATTCACTTTCTTCTTTTTTTTTTTCTTACCACTAACCGTGATAAGAAACCTCAAATTTCTCTTAAGTCCAAAATGCATATGTACTATGATCACGATATTACATACAATGCGCTGTAATTTTACACAAAATACGCTAAACTATAGATTGGGCTTGCTACCCTATTCATTGTTGAGTCAGAATGCCATTGTGATTTCCGATTATCTTATTCAATTCTGGTCGTGGCTCAGTTCTGCCATATCTGCTGATATTTTAACTCAGGGCCAGTCTTAGAAACGGTGCCAACACTTCTACCCTTCCTAACCCCCATACCTACCGGGTCTGTAAGAGAGGAAAGAAGGACCTTGCACCCCTTTGCACTTCCTGATATCAGTTCTTTGAGTCCCGAGCCCATTATTTGTTCCTTGGCAGGTAACAAATGTATGAGTCAAAGAAAAATGGGGGCAAAAGGAGAAAGAGAAGGCAAGAATTGTTTTGCTCTAGCTGCTCCTTTTCGTCCTTTTTCTATTTGCCTTTCCTTCTCCTCTGTTAGCATAATCTCTAGTGTCTACTTTCTGTTTGTCTTACTTTGATCATTTAGCATGTAAATTACTTAAATGTCATGAGCATCACTCAGAAGCTGATAGTCTATGAACTTTCTCCTAGGAAAACTACACATAAACTCTATTTATTTATTTACTTATTTATTTTAACAAATGTGGGTTTTTTAAATGTTTATTTATTTTGAGAGAGAGATAGAGAGCAAGCGGGGGAGAGGCAGAGACGGAGACAGAATCCCAAGCAGGCTCTGAGCTGTCAGCACAGAGCCCTAAGTGGGTCTCGAACCCATGAACCGTGAGATCATGACCTGAGCAGAAATCAAGAGTCGGAGGCTTAAGCGACTGAGCCACCGAGGCGCCCTGCACATAAACCATATTTCGAACCTCAAATTAAGTAAACTCTGTAAGAATCAGATATTCTGCCCTCAACGAAAAGTCTCTATGCTCTCTTCTAAAGTAGTCATCTGAAATCTATTTGCATTGTAAGAATCCGCCCCTGACATTTTCTTGGAACTTTTATATCCCATTTTCCGGGTCACAGGTTCTTGATAGTTACTGAGAAAACTTTTTCCGGGAGTCAGCCTGGGGTGGTGAAAAGAACATGAACTTTACAATAACCCATGCCTAGATTAAATGGTGGCTGTAGTGCTTATTAGCTATGTGACAACAGAAAACACATGGAAGCCCTTGAATGTCCCTCACCTCATCTCTCATTGCTTCCCTTCCACAGACAAGGTGAAATGTGGAGTGAGGATTATCAAGCTAGTTGGGGCCTGTGGCTGTACCTAGCATTCTCTTTGGAATGAATGGCTCCCAGCATTCATTGCTACCAGCACGAAAGTCTGTGGAAATCCTAAGACAACAACAAAAAAATTAGAAAGTAGTATTTTCTCTCATCAGCAAGACAGAAACTCAAATCATGCACATTATGAGTTAGACTTGAGAGATTAATCTGATGCCTCCGAAGGATTATTTCTTCTTTTCCTTCTTAATCTTTGAGAGATTCTTTTGTATGAGTTAGTGATGTTCTGTTTCTTTACACTTCTTCATCTCATGTGGGACCTGCTCTTCATAACTTTCTGCTGTCTCATTATTGAAGAATTATTTTTAAATTAAAAAAAAAACTTATTTCAACAAGCTAGGTTTCATTTCGTCAAAGGTTTATCAGCTCCTCTAAATTTCCTATCTAACAAGTTATGAAGAAGGTGAATTCACACTCATCTCTTCCTTACACACTTATACCAACTATCTCTGCATTGTCTACACAGAGACATTCCTATTTGATTCTAGCCAGACAATAGTCAGTGATATATTATTTTGTACTCAAAACCGAAAATTTCAAATACTAAATAGAATAAAAAATTCCTCTGTAAATATAACCAAGTCACAGAACCTATAATATGTTCTAATGTGCCCCTGTACAAAGAAAGCTCAACTCCAAAAGAAAACTTTGAAGAGAAATCTGAATACATTCTCCTTTCCTAACATGAAAGACCGATTCCTCAATGGGTTTCAGATGATTTTGTCTTATTTTCCCACTCACTTCTGTGGGTTTGGCACAAATCGTTCCAGAATGTCAGAAGGTGGTGATTACGTTTGATATCCCTCCTCCAAAATGGCGCCAGAAAGTTCACGCAGGGGTTCCTGCTGAGCGTGGAGGGGAAACGTCACAGCTGTATCCCATTCAAAGGGTGCTGAGCTCGGGGTTAACTGGACGGAGGAGGGAGGGAAAAGAGGAGCAAAGAAAATCATCGTTCCAGAAAAGTTGTCCCTTCCTCAGCTTGGGCCACATTTTCAGGTTATCACAAAAGGACAGTACGTAGGACTAAAGCATGAAAAAAGGCAAAGAATGTGTTTGGCTGAAGCTTTAAGACAGGTGTTAGACCGGAAGAGGGGTAAATGCAGGCATGATGTCTGGTCTTCCTCTGTCCCAGCTAGAAAGCCCCCCTTCCCCTGCCCTGGGGTGGGGGCAGGGGTCATCTGAGTTGCCTTCCGGTGAGGTGGGAACAAAGGAGGAGACTTGGCCCGGGAGGGTAGGGGAAGAGGAGGGTTTGGCATAAACTTCCTTCTCTGCTCTTCTTTGTCTGACAGCTGGCCCGGGAGCCATCCACCAGCCCTGAGGCACTGAGTCTTCTGTTTAGACCAGGGAGACCACCTCACCATAGTTTATGTGAATTCACCCTTTCAGACTCATGATGGATGTTCTTGCAAAAAGGCATCCCGATGGACCACCCATTACCTGTGTAGGTGGTGACCTTAGTCCCCCAGCTGTGGGAGGGCTGCCCGCAGACAGCTCTCAGCGACTGGCCTCCTTGGACATTGCCTCAGTTGAAAAACAAGCGCCCCACCCAAGGTTATACACCCTTCCCAGGGTGGCCCACATCCAGTGACTAACTGGCCTAGACTTTGACACAAATGGGGCAGCTCTGAGAGGCCGTCCCAAGTTCAGAGCTCTCTGTGGTGCCCACTGGAGCTGTTGTTAAACAGACTTCACCGCAGCCCAACTTGGCGGTGTCCCCGGCCCTGATTCGTTCTCTTCCTCTTCCTCCCTCAAGGGAGATGCTGGGCGCGTTCCTGCGTAAACGTCCTACACACGCATCTCCACCTGCCAGTCGGCTTCCTGGAGGAACCTGGCCGTGAGCATTGATATGTGCTTCACTGTACTGAAAACATTAGCGCGCACGTTCCGAATTTGATAGAAAGCTCTGTCTTAAATATGGCATAATTTCTCGAGAGACTTGTGACGGTGGTCTGTTAATAATGAGCTACCTTTATAAAAGAAATGATTCGGCCCACGACACTTGTTCAGTTTTATGTGGAAAGTGACCGCCACACTTAAGATGAAGGCTTAGCAACACAGGAAAGTGAACTTGGAGTCTGAGGGGACATGTCTGCTGTCCATGACAAAGTCTCCCAGGCACTAAGCGGGACGGGATGTCAGGGAGCAAGCCTGGTCATGGGAGCCCCAATTTGTTGCCAGCAGCTTAAAATTTTTTCAGTTGTCGCTTAGTGTCACCCCCGGTCTCCTCCTCCACTAGAAGGGGAGTGGAAAAGCACACATTAGCACACTTCACTCAAATAAAACAACACCTCCCAGCTGTCCCCAGCTCCCTTACAAAAGACAAAACCCTCCCAGCCCACAGATGCCTTGCTTGTATAGGAAGGAGAGGGGAGGGAGAGAGATTGTTCAATTCCTGAGCAGCGGAGGTGACCTTGGGGGGGGGGGGGGGGCAGCACTGTTGGTTGGTGAGCCCTAAAGATGGAAATAGAATGGGAACTCCTTTACTCCTATTAGAGAAAGTGTGAGGGAGGGGGAGGGGAAAAATGGGAGATGAAGAGGGGAAGGAATTTTGAAGACGATCCAGGGAAAGTACACAGTAACAGTAGGAAGCCCCCAGTGCATGGGAATCTCCGTTTTGGTAAAAATCGGTGATAATTTATGTATAACTCTTGATAAAGTCCTGTTGTCTCCCGAAGGAGGTGTAACCACAGGCATGTCAAATAACAAAAAGCAAAAGAGAGGGTGCTGATTTTTTTTTTCCTTTTTTTTTTTTTTAAAGTTTATTCTCTTGCTGATTGATTCCTTTCCCCAGAAAGCAACTGCTTAATATTGAGAAAAGAGCTAAAACTCTTTTGTAATATGCTCTGGGGAAAGAAAAAAGAAGAGGAAGGAAAGCTGATACAATACTACGAGAAAAAAAAAAAAAAAAAGCCTGTGCAGTGTTAGCTTACATTGGAAACAGTTTGGGCTCTCAGAAGGGAAAAGAAGTGTAGGTTTCCACCGCTATCCAGAAGTAAAGCGTTCCTGTGAAACCTTTCGTAAGCCACAGTGGCGCAAAGAGGCAATTTCCATTAAAGTGGATGGGACGTTTTTGAGTGTTCCAGACCTGCAAAATAACCTCTCTTGAGCTTTTTTTTTTTTAAGTTTATGTATTTATTTTGGGGGAGGCAGAGACAATGTGAGTAGGGGAGGGACAGAGAGAGTGGGTGAGAGAGAATCCCAGGCAGGCTCCTCACTGTCAGCACGGAGCCCCGGTGGGGGCTCGAACTCAACAAACCGTGAGATCATGACCTGAGCCAAAACCAAGAGTGGGACACTTAACTGACTGAGCCACCCAGGCACCCCTCTTAAGGTTTTTTTTTTTTTCCTTAATGTTTTTTATTTATTTCTGAGAGAGAGTACATGAGCAGTGGAGGGGCAGAGGGAGAGGGGGACAGAGGATCTAAAGTGAGCTCTATGCTGACAGCAGGGAGCCCCAGGCAGGGCTTGAACTCACGAACTGTGAGATCATGAGCTGAGCTGAAGTCGGACATTCAGAAGACTGAACCTCACTCTTCGGGTTTTCTGATTTGATCTTAGGACACATCTTGCCAACGGATGCACAAAATAGATCAAGATAAAGCACAGATGCTCGTGGACGCAGTTTCAAAGCCTTGGCCGCTTAAAGCTGACTTGCTGAGTAGAATTCCTGGGGAAGGGGCCAGGCCCTGCCTGGGCTATATGCTGCCTCTCTAAGGGCTTGCTGCAAAACAAATGCTGAATGCTGTTTTTGCTTTTCACCTTTTCTCACAAAAGCAAAAATCCTCTTTGGATTCCTCTCAGGGAGAACAGGTACTAGGGTAGGTCTTTTGCAAAAGTGAAGTGGCCTAACATAAACTTTCCAAAAGTAGAAGATAACAGAGGCGCCTGGGCGGCTCAATCGGTTAAGCATTCGACTCTTGATTTCGGCTCAGGTCATGATCTCAGGATCTCATGGTCCGTGAGTTCAGAGCCTGGAGCCTGTTTTGTATTCTGTCTCTCTCTCGCTCTCTCTCTTTCTCGCTCTCTGCCCCTCCCCCACTCACGCTGTCTCTCTCTCTCTCTCTCTCTCTCTCTCTCTCTCTCTCAAAATAATAAATAAACATTAAAAAAAAAATCAGAAGTAGAAGATACCTGTCTAGGAAGAAATAAATGGCCAAATCAGAAAGAAAAAAATAAAACTCTGATTATACACAGGAAAAACTAAGCTATTTAAGAGAACTTATTCAGAGCATGTATGTTTAGTTAACACATTGCTTTGGAAAGAAGTGGAAATTGCTGTCATCTGGGTGTTCTCTATCTGTTGATGATCTTGCTTGGTGTTAGTAACTGGAGGGCTTGTAGGGAGATTTTAAGGGCATTTGTAAACAGATGCTGCGGCTTATCATCAGCCACACCACCCCCCCAGGAAGCCTACGGCCACCCCCATTCCATTCTGTGCCTGAGAGGCCCACGGTGTTACATGCGTGGAGATACAGGGGAATTCATTAAGAAGCCTCTAGAATTACAGTTTATACAGATTGTAATCTTTGCAGATCGTGTGGCTGCAACTCCAAATACAGTCCTTAGGTCCTTTGATTTGAGATCATGAAAGGTAGACTTTTCTTTCTAAGAGAATCTTAACTCACTGAGTTTGGATAAAATATGTTATACGTATGCTAATCTCTCTTCTGGTATTATATTCTTGATATATTTCAGGTCCCACAGGTGCTAAGAGGCAAACGCTGAGCACTAAAACGCAACATAAAGATACTTACCCTTACCCCACATATTCACTCTTGACCCCTAGGTCAGTCTTCACATCAAGCCCACCCGCTGAAATCGTTCATGTAGTACATTGTGCAAGTCGTTTGTGTATTTTTCTAACTTTACATCAATTATGTCTAGTTTGGAATGGAAGCCTTTTGAAAGGCGTGGTGGTTTTAAAAATACACCCGCAAGTTCTTTTTTACTCCTTAGCTCAAGAGGCGGAACTTAATTCCTCTCTCCTTGAGTGTGGGCTGGAACTCACTCAGTCTTTTGGCCGAAATTATGTCACTTCTTCATTTTTATTATTATTTTTAAATATTGTGGTTAACTATATTTAATATGATATTGACTATGTAACCAGTTTTCAGTGGATGGCTCTGTGGACAGTTGAGTCTTGAGAGAGACCCCCCCAACCCAGAATCGCCCGGCTATGCTGTTCCCAGATTCTTGACTCACCGAAAGCATGGGTGGCATCTTTCAGGGTGCCGTTCAGTGTAATGCCATTCACAGTGTTGTGCAACCAACACCACCATCGCGTCCAGAACTTTTTCATCATCTCACACTGGAACTCTATCCCGATTAAACAATTCCCCATTCCCCGCCTGCCCCCCAGCCTCTAGCGACCACCGTCCTTTTATTCTCTGGGAGTCTGATTATTCTAGATACCTCCTGTAAGTGGAATCATACTGTATTTGTCCTTTTGTGACTGGCTTACATCACTCAGAATCATGTCCTCAAAGGTTCATCCATGTTGTGGCCTGTGTCAGAATTTCCTTCCCTTTTAAGGCTAAATAATATTCTACCGTACGATACGTTAATATGCCACAGTTGCTTAGCCCTTTGCCAATGGGCATTTGGACTGCTTCCGCTTTGGGGCTATTGTGAATAATTCCGCTGTGAACATGGGTGTGCAAGTCCCTGCTTCCCATTCTTTTGGGAATATCCCTGTGAGTAGGATTGCTTCATCGCACAATAACTCAATGCTTAATTTTTTGCTTAACTACCAAACTGTTTTACACAGCAGCTACACCATTTTACATTCTTAACTGGTGGTGCACAAAGGTTCCAATTGTTTCACATCCTTAACAGGACTTGTTATTTACCGGTTGTTTTGAGAATAGCCATCTTAATGAGTGTGACATGAGATGTCACTTCTGACACTAGATTATCGAAAGACTGGAGCTTTTGTCTTGGATGTGTGTGGCTCTCCGTCTGTCTCCCATCATGCCCGTTGGGGAAAATCATCTGCTTTCTTGTGGGGAAGCCTGTGGTGAGGTCCATGGCGAGGTCCCTATGTTGAGGAACCGAGGGCCCCTGTCAACAGCCTGTGAGTGAGCCTGGCAGGGGATCCTCCCCCAGCGAGCCCCGAGGTGACTTCAAATCCCCTCGCCAAACTGTCCCCAGATTCTTGACCCACAGCAACCATGAGAGAACAAACCGCTAACTTTGGGGTGATTTGTTATGCAGCAACAAACAACTATTCAGGGGCTAAGAACTTCACGACCAATTTAGTCAATAGTTCCACAAGTATTTACTGAGCAGCTCTGCTGGGCACTGTTCTAGGCGCTGGGGATACCCCAGTGAACAAAGAGGAAATGCCATCCTGATCCCATGGAACTTCTATTCTAATGCACGGAATAGGAGAAGGTGGTCAAAAGGCACACACTTCCACTTAGAAGATAAATACGCACTGGGGATGTGATGTGTAACGCGATGATTACGGCCACCACTGCTGTGTGACGTGCGGGAAAGCTGTTAGGAGGGAAAATCCTGAGTCCTCACCACAAGGAGAAAAACTTTTCTTTTCTTGTCTTTTCTATTCTTTTCTCCTTTCCTTTCTTTTCTATTCTTCTCCTTTCTTTTCTCTTTTCTTTCTCTCTCTCTTTTCTATCTTCTTTCTATCTCCTTCCTTTCTTTCTTTCGTATCTTATATGAGTTGATGTTAACCACACTTATCATGGTGATCATTTCACAACACACATAAATTGAATCGTTATGTTGTATACCTTAAACTTACATAGTGTTGTGTGTCAGTTGTGTCTCAACACAACAAGGAGAAAAAAGATTCAATGAAGTCATAAGGTTGGGGCTCTGATCTGATAGGATTAGTGTGCTTGTAAGAAGGAACACGAGAGCGCTTTCTCTCTCTCCCTCTCTCTCTCTCTCTCTCTCTGTCTACTGAGCAAAGGCCATGTGAGCAGCTAGTGAGAAGGTCGTCATCTGCAAGCCAAGAAGAGAACTCTCACCAGAAATCCAATCTGCCAGAACCTTGATCTTGGCGCTTTCAGCCTCCAGAACTGTGAGACAAGAAATTTCTGTGATTTAAGCCACCCCGTGTATGATATTTCAATGGCAACCTGAGCCGACTAATACCGCCTCATAGGTATTGATCGTTAAAATTATAAGAATAAAGGCGTGAACTCCGGAGTCACACGTTTTGGGTTTGAATCCCAGCTCCACTGCTTACCGGCACCGTGACCTTAGGCAAGTTACCTCTGTGCCTATCAGGAAAAAATAATTGCCTGCTTCACAGGGTTATTACGAGGATCAAAGGAGTTCGTATTTGCGAAGCAGAGTGCCTGGCTCGCGGCAAATGTACAAGTGGGTGACAAATAAATAAGAGACTGATGAGTCACATTCTATTAGGAAAACAGAAGCCACCTCCGTGGTTTGAGCGTGACGTTTAGTGCTGGGGACTAGGGACCTAAACACGTCTGGAGATAAGACAGGGATGAGAGGACATGGAACACAGAGGCAGACAGGCTCCTTCAGCACCGCAGCCGGGACTCCCAGAGTACAACTGAAAACCACAGGCCAAACACCCACGTCAGCTGCCTGCAGCTGTTTCACCAGCTTCTGGGGAAGAAGGGTCCCTGCTTCTCTTTTGTCCCCCAGCGCCTCTCCGATGCTTTCCTTGGGCAGGGGACGTTGGCAAGTGTGGGTCTCGGGCTGTCCACGGCCCCCAGGAGAGCTCAGGAAGGCAGAGCTGGCACCAGGTCGGATCGAATTGGTTTCCCTGCAACTCCTCAGAAGGAGGAGGTTTTACTTAACTTCTGATTATCTTCGTATGTGCTTTGCCTTCACGTGTTATTCAACATTCCGAGAGCCCTCGGAGACCTTCCGTCTAAAGCTGTATTAGCAATTCCTTAGCGTCAGGAAGACCACAATTTATACCCCTTTAACCTTCCCGTTGGACTTCAATAGGGTCTTGCACACGTGATGCACGATGTATGCTCAAGACATTTTTACTTATTGAAGGAAAAAAACGTTATAACCCAAAGGACTATGAGAATACAATTCAAGCAACCACAAAGCAGCTTGAAACTCTTTTCGATAAGATCTGCGTTTTTTTTAAATCTAGTTTTTCTTTTTCTTTTCTTCCAGCGATAGTAGGATTTATTATTAAAAATGCAGTTATTAAAAAAATACCGCGGTGTCTGGGTGGCTCCATCGCTTAAGCGTTGGACTCTTGATTTCAGCTCAGGTCACGATCTCGCGGTTTTTGAGTTGGAGCCCTACCTTGGGATTTGTGCTGACAGTGGAGGGCCTGCTTGGGATTCTCTTCCTCTCTCTCTCTCTCTCTCTCTCTGCCCTTCCCCTGCTTGTGAGTGTACACGTGCGTGCGTGATCGCTCTCTCAAAATAAAGAAGATTTAAAAATTAAAAATTAAAATAAGATTACAAAAATATCCATGGCATGTCACAAAGACACGGGAGCCAGCCTGATGGGGCACCCATCGGCCAAATCCAGAGCGATCGGAGCACAAAAATAATTAATAGTATAAATCATTGGAGAAATAATAACCTACAAGTCAATACTGATGACAATAGGTAATAAGCAGTAATAAACGGATAAGTAAATAACTGGGGAGAAGGAGGACCTTTGCTCAGGGCTCGCTGATCAACGCGAGGGTGCGCTGAAGCTGGGCACTCATAGTGAAGCCTGTGGCAGGCAAGGATCATCAGTAGATGCTCAATCTAGGCATTTTGATGAGGAGCTTGGTCCAGAAGTGTCCACCCTCAAACTGCTTATTAGTTGCCAAAAGGGAAGAAAAGAGCAATTATACAATGGAGAAACTGGACAACTTGACTGGGGTGATCCAAATCGATATCACCAATGAAGAGCAGGTGAATATCATATACCTCCGGAGATACTACCCTGAGAAGGGGATGTCACCTGTGTAGTATTATGGCCCAGAAGGCACCCTTGCATCTAATCAGGAGGAAACACTAGCCAAACCCAAGGTGGAGGACATTCTATTTAAAAAAAAAAAAAAAAAAAAAAAAAAAAAAAGGCGGGGGAGCTATATTTTTCAAAAATGTCAAGAACAGTGGAGAAATGTCCTCAACGAAGGGAGAAGAAAGAAGCATAACAACCAAGTGCAAACTGACTCTAGCCTGACTCCTGTACTGCAGGAAAATTTTCTATAAAGAACGTACTGAGGGGCACCTGGGGGGCTCAGTCGGTTAAGCGTCCGACTCGATTTTGGCTCAGGTCATGATCTCACGGTTCATGAGTTTGAGCCCTGTGCCGGGCTCTGTGCTCACAGCACGGAGCCTGTTTGGGATTCTCTGTTTCCCTCTTTCTCTGCCCCTCCCCTGCTTGCTCTCTATCTCTCTCTCTCAAAAATAAACATTAAAAAAAAAAGAACGTTATTGAGTTAACTGACAACACGGGAATACCCGTGCCAATGACAGATTAGATTAGACAAAAGCATTATGTGGTGTTAATTTTACTGAAACTAATAACTGTGCAGTTGTTAGGAAATAAACATTGATATATAGAGACATAAAGAGTTGTATTGTGTGTAACTTACCCTCAAAGTTCAGAAAACAATTATTAGAGAGACAGGACCAATGATAAAGCAAAGGTGGCAAAACGCTAACGATGAGGGAACAATACAGATGTTCTTTGTCCTATTCTTATTCTTTCAACTTTTCTGTAAGTTTGAAATCATTTCCACATAAAAAAGGAAAAAAAAAAGTTCAAATCTATGAAGCAATTTTTCACTTTTACCTAATTTCCATATGACAAATTTCAAACAACTCAAAACTAGAAAAGAAACTATAACCAAATCCCATGTACTTAATTATATGTATATGTATATATATATAAATAACCCTTAATAACAGATGAAGTTCAAGTAGATTCCTGGATATAGTCTGGAAACTTAGGAATTCTAAAGGTATAAGAGGTATACCCATTGACGGACACCTGTGTTCCTAGCAAAAGGGAAAATGCCAAGTGATGGCCAGGAGGGGCCCGACTCTATCAGCCTTGAGGGCAAGGCTCTTGTCTGATCTCTCTTATGTTCAGGGCCCACCACACTGCTTGTTGTAGAGTGGGTGCCCGGTGGACTTTATCGTGTGGCTGAGTGGACAGATAACGAAGGAATAAGATGTCCCCCAGAGCCCTATCTATCCCTAGCCAAGCTTTGGGGCAGTGCTGTAGTTTCGAAGTTGTATGCCTTTCTCCGTGCACGGAGAACAGGGAGGACTGGCTTGTCCCACCGCTTTCCTTTTGGTTCTTCCGGTGGCTCTTCTAATCTATAGGGCCTTGCTGAAGCTAGTTAAGTTATTCCCAACTGGACTATTCTTGTCTATGTATAAGTCAGCAGAGTTAGTTGATTCATATAATTCACATAGGTATTTCTTTCATTATTAGATCTTCCTCTTTTTAGTGAGTGATACTTGGCCCTGAATTCAGAAATTATGTTTGGTTTTAGAATGCACATGCAAAACACAATAGGTAAATACTGATTTAGTCCAGGGTCTCTGGAAAGCGGATGCCAAGAAGGAATTAGATATGTAAGAAACTTATTGGGGAAAACATCCGTGAGGGATCGCAGGGAGGAAGCGGAAGGAGGCAGGGCGAGCTATCAGACCGTGATGTGAGTCCGAGACCCGCGGAGAAGAGAGGGAAGGAGAAAAGGAAGAAGGCGGGGAGGGAGGAAAGGAGGAAAGCCACATACATACAGCTGTGTGGTTCTAAGAAAGTTTCAGCAAGGATAAAAGGGAATCCTTGAGCCAAACTCTCATCAGAGGAGCCCCTGTCTCCCAGGAATGGTCTCTTTAGTAACCCCGCCACGCTCAGTCATTGGCCAGGAGCAAACCTGAGAACGATGGCCAGCAGCTTGGGAGGCTCATTAATCTTCCTGCGCTAGGAGATCTGAGAGGCATTACTCCATTGGCTGCTACTGACAATAATTTGCATGATTTAGGCTTAGCTACCCCCTGCTTTTACCTGAAACAGTCTATGATCCAAGGCAAGTTTTAGGGTTTAGGCATTAATCATCCATTTGGACTCTGCTGTCATTGCCATTTAGCTTTGAAGAGGGAGTTGTAGTCAGGACATCCTGAATGAAGGTTGAGAAAAGGGATCCATGTTGCACTGAAAACATTAAGCTATAGCTTTGCAGCAAACGATGTTCTGCTTTCATTTCAAGATACGGTAGGTGCGTTATTTTCCTTTTCCCTCAGAAAGACACTGATTCAAGATGCCGGATGCCCGTTGACTCCCCAAATCTGGTGGCTGTTATTCCAAAGCCTCACTTGTTTTTAGAGACTCGTTTATGGATCAAGAGAGCTTTAAATTTGCCTTTCCTGCCAAACGTGAAGACCATCTTCTAGGGGGCCATCTTTGCGTCCGTGCTCCAGGCCTCCTAGAACATCTCCTCTCAGAAACACTGAGACTTTGAGTAACACTGACATCAACTAGATAAAGAGGGTTGGCTTTTGCCCGTGCAACGTGACTGTTTAGGAAAGCAGTGTCCTTAGGAGGGTTTCTTTGTCCAGCCCCCTTCACCAAATCTCTCATTTGGGGAACATCGTTAAAATGTAAGGATAGATAGTGGTAGGATCTAGTAGAGACAAAGCGTAGTCTTGGTTTGGAGGTGATGAAATCTGGGCTTGAACCCGCCACGCTGCTGTCAGCAAGGCAGATGACCGGTAAATATCTAACTGTCAGGCAGCTGGAAAAGTTCCAGGAGGAAAGGGAGGTCTAGGAGTAGCTATTGGATATTTGGTCACAGGACAGTGACATTCAGAGGGGGAAGACATTCACTAGGATAGCTGAAACTGGAGAAACGGAGGAGAACCCCGTTCACAAGGGTAGGGGTAGTGAGGCATCAGAAGAGTAGCTGTCAAATTTCCAACCTATGAAAGTAGAAGGCAAGGACTAAGGCACAGAAGTAATCAGTGGGGAATCAACGTTCTGCAAATATTGGGGTGCGAGGATGAGATTCGATCAGCAGTGAGAGCCTGATCCAGCGTTGGGGCTGATGACCTGCTGACCAGCTTTCCTTACCCACCACGTACAGAGGATCTGAATTATTCCGGTCTGAGCTGGAACTTTCCTACACTGCAGATAGGGACTAAGCAGCCCAAGATGCAAACTCGCAAGGTTCAGAGTTAGGGAGACGATAACTTCAAGAAGCTAGAAGTCCAATTTTATGTGTTCACGCTTGAGGATGATAATTTCTGTACTAATAATTTCACAAACAAGTTGAACATCAATTTACTCAAAAGCATAAGAGATTGCTAAAGAGATAACACACTGGGGACTCTGTTATCAACACGGGACTAGAATAGGATCCCAGAATAACTGCAAATTGGCCATATTCACATACCATCAATACCACTGAGTTTTCATTACCTTTCAGATTATTGATGTATTGGCAGCTACTGCCACATGCAACCAAAGCCCAAAGTCAATACTATATCAAGGAGGTTGCATATTTAGAAGACAGTACATTTTAGAAAAAGAAAACAGAATTAGAGGTTAGGGTTCTGCTATTTTCTTATTGCTTTGTAGGGACGTAAGCCTTTATCTGGTAAATTTCAAAGCTAGAGGCATTTCTAGGTTATTCCTTTAAAAGTATTTAATCCTTGGGGCTCCTGGGTGGCTCAGTCGGTTAAGTGTCTGACTTGAGCTTAGGTCACGATCTCGTGGTTCATGAGTTTGAGCCCCGCGTCGGGCTCTGTGCTGAGGCTCAGAGCCTGGAGCCTGCTTTGGATTCTGTGTCTCCGTCTCTCTCTGCCCCTCCCCCCCCCACTCAAAAATAAACGTTAAAAAATTTTTTTTAAATACAAAAAAATAAAGGTATTTAATCCTCTATTTAGCAAGATTGATAGGGGGAGATACTTCTAGTCTTAAAAATGTTTGGTAAGTTTAATGCCTTTTGTTTTTCTTCAAGTTTTTTTTTTTTTTTTTTCCAAGCTATGGATCATGATGTGCATAATGCAGCAATCCTATCATTATCTTAAAGGAAAAAATGATGTTTTATTCTTAACTTACCCTTAAATTAAATATATAGAGAAAATGACTAAAATTATAAAGTTAAGACTAAGTCTAGGGAATTCAAGAAGAAGGGGAAATTACAATGCCTATGTGTTCTATACTTTTTACCCTTCCCCTGCCATGTAAAGAATTAATTGTGGAGGTATAATCTGGTTAAAATATTACGGAGGAGAGTATTGATGGGGAAAGGAGACAGAGACGGGAAAGAGGCTTTGGGGGATAAATAAGTAAGTTACAAAAAGTAGGCATGGTTGTGGTACAGAGATTATAAGGACACATTGTAGATTGATTTTATTTATACATGTCTATTATTGCCTAAAGTCCTTTCTCAGTAACACTTGACCGTGCTATGTCCCATTCCCTAATTTACTACCTTCATGAGTCCAGTGCTTGGTGTCCATAATAGTATGGGCTGTACAGTGTTGACGTGGTTATTTTGGTATGGTTTACCCAGAGGCAGCTCAGAGGTATGGTTTACTCAATGCACAGCATTTTCTTTTCAAAGTTTGCCTTGTTTCCAAGTCTACATCTTATGGTCACCAACCGCCACCACTCATGCTGATGGTTAAGACAATGATCTGGGATAAAGAAACCCTGTTTCTAGCTAAATTATTTTAGAAAAATCCTTTAATCTTTTGAGTCAATTTCCTCCTTATTAAAATGAAGGGGTTGCATTAAGTCTCTTTCAGTTTTAAATGTTTGTCTGTGCGTTTACCAGTTACCCTTTATTATTAAGACAGGTACTTGTTGGGGCGCCTGGGTGGCGCAGTCGGTTAAGCGTCCGACTTCAGCCAGGTCACGATCTCGCCGTCCGTGAGTTCGAGCCCCGCGTCAGGCTCTGGGCTGATGGCTCAGAGCCTGGAGCCTGCTTCCGATTCTGTGTCTCCCTCTCTCTCTGCCCCTCCCCCGTTCATGCTCTGTCTCTCTCTGTTCCAAAAATAAATAAACGTTGGAAAAAAAAAAATTAAAAAAAAAAAAAAGACAGGTACTTGTTAGAGGTCAGTATTCTTGCTGGGAACTAGGCTGATGAGAATAGTGCATAACCATAGATACATTACAAAATTCAGTAACTAAGAGCGCCTGGGTGGCTCAGTCAGTAAAGCATCCAACTCTTGATTTTGGGTCAGGTCATACTCTCTCAGTGGTGAGATCGAGCCCCCGAGTTGGGCTCCATGATGGGTGTGAAGCCTGCTTAAGATTCTCAATCTCTCTCTCTCGCTCTCTCTGTCGCTCTCTCTCTCCCCTCAAGATAAATAAACTCAAAAAGATAAAAATTTAAAAAAACAACAACAACTTACCTGTTTAGCCTTGGATTTGGCTAGACGCAGGTGGGTAGGGAATGTTTCCCTGAGAGTTTCTTGCAACAAGCAGGTCCTCTTACGTTTGAAGGCACAAATTCACGCTACCTATGTGTCCCTAGGTACCTGGAAAAGACAAATGTAAATCCATTCTGCAACAATCCAACTTAAAACAGACTTTAGGGGCGCCTGAGTGGCTCAGTCAGTTAAAGGCCTGAGTCTTGTTTTTGGCTCAGGTCATGATCTCCTGGTTTGTGGGTTCAAGCCCCATGTCAGGTTCTGTGCTGATGGGGTGGAGACTGCTTGGGATTCTCTCTCTATCCCTCTCTCTCTACCCCTCCCCTGCTCCATCTCTCTTTCTCTCTAAATAAATAAATACACTTAAAACAAAAGTAAATTAAAAACAAAAAACAGACTTCAGTGGTGCTTGGGTGGCTCAGTTGGTTAAGCATTCGACTTCGACTCAGGTCATGATCTCACGATTGGTGAGTTCAAACCCCACATCAGGCTCTCTGCTG
This sequence comes from Leopardus geoffroyi, assembly GCF_018350155.1. Lineage (NCBI taxonomy): Eukaryota > Metazoa > Chordata > Mammalia > Carnivora > Felidae > Leopardus > Leopardus geoffroyi. The sequence continues at coordinate 26,212,684 of NC_059341.1, forward strand.
TCAGTGAAGGGCCTGCTTCAGATCTTCTGTCCCCCTCTATCTCTGCCCCTCCCCCACTTGTTCTCTCTCTCTCTAAAAAATAAATAATCACTAAAAAAAAAAACCCACAGACTTCAAGAATAACAAGGGATAAATTTATAACAACTGACTCACAGTCAGAAAATACAAAATACATGAGGAACACAAGTCATCATGAATGAGAGTTAACAGAAATAATAAATAACAGGGGCTGCTGAGTGGCTCAGTCAGTTGAGTGTCCGACTTCAGCCCAGGTCATGATCTTGCGGTTCTGTGGGTTCCAGTCCCACATCGGGCTCTGTGCCGACAGCTCAGAGCCTGGAGCCTGCTTCGGATTCTGTGTCTCCCTCTCTCTGCCCCTCCCCCACTGGTGCTCTGTCTCTCAAAAATGAATAAACATTGAAAAATATTTTTAAAAAAGAAATAATAAATAACAGAAATCAGACTTGAAAGACTGAACATATTTAGGTTTTCAGATTTGGATGTAAAATAAGCACGGTTAATTTGCATAAATACATGAAAGAGGGTATCAGATATACGACTTGGAAACAGGAGACTCAATTATTAAGGATATTCAAATTACTTAATTTGGTGAATTACTTAATTTTAGCTAGGTGTTGTACTTTAATACTTGCTTTAAACTGTATTATTTTTTAAAATGTAAAATAAATTAGTATAAAAATAAAGAAATATTAAATTTATTTTAGTCTTCAAAAAAAAAAAAGGTATCCCCATATCATGGTTGGTAAAGTCTTGTAACATTTTCTATTTGAACAATAGTAATTGCTATATACGCTTCGGTACCGGTGTTAGCTTTTGCTGTGTAACAAATCATGCCCCAAATAAAGTGCCTTGTAGTAGAGTCTCATCCTTTTAAATTTCTTTCTTTTTTAATTTATATCCAAGTTAGTTAGCATATAGTACAACAATGATTTAGAGAGTAGATTCCAACGATTCACCCCCTATGTATAACACCCAGTGCTCATCCCAAGTGTCTTCCTTAGTGCCCCTTACCAATTTAGCCCACCCCCTCCACAACCCCTCCACAACCCTCTGTTTGGTCTCTATATTTAAAAGTCTTTTATGTTTTGTCCCCCTCCCTGTTTTTATATTAGTTTTGCTTCCCTTCCCTTATGTTCCTCTGTTTTGTCTCTTAAAGTCCTCATGTGAGTGAAGTCATATGATATTTGTCTTTCTCTGACTGACCAATTTTGCTTCATGCAATGCCCTCCAGTTCCATCCACGTAGTTGCAAATGGCAAGAGTTCATTCTTCTTGATCGCCGAATGATAATACTCCATTGTATATATGCATACCACGTCTTCTTTATCCATTCATCTCTTGACGGACATTTGGGTTCTTTCTACAGTTTGGCTACTGTTGATAGTGCTAGTGGTGTCTCATTCTTTGCTCACAATTATGTGGGTAAGCAATCGGGGTCTGTTTTGCTGCATGTAAGGTGAGCTGGACTCAGCTCACTCTATGTCATCTGAAAAGGCTGGATTGGCTGGGAAGTCTGGCTCCTCTCTCCTAGGGCTCTCTCACCCACTGGGAGACTAGTCTGGACTTTCTCTGAGTAGGAGTGGGCAGAGTCCCTGAGAGAGGACAAGCCTTTATGCATAAGTACTTTTCAAGCCTTTGCTTGCAACCTATTTGCTAACGTCCCATCGGCCAAAGCAAAGCACATGGTCAAATCCAGATTTAAGGAGGGTGAACTAGACTGTTTCCTGAGGGGAAGAGCTGCAAAGCAATGGTGCAAAGGGGTATACACCTACAATAGAAAGAATTGATAGCTTTTTTTTTTTTTTTTTTTTTTTTTTTTTTGCTGTCACAGTACATTAGAGTGGCTACCCAACTGAAAGAAAAATAGGGGGAAATGTGCAGGGGCAGCTTAAAGAGTAGGCTCTGGAGCGGAGTGAGGATCATTCATTCATTCACCAACCTTTATCAAAGACGCATAGTCCCGTGAGGAGCTCACACTCTGCCCCTGGGATGTGTGCGCTTTCACTCCAGATCCATTTCACTGTCATCCATTTAGGATGTATAAACTGGTTATCTAGTCCAAGCAGATCGTTAGGTACAAATTAGGTACAAAGGAGGCAAATAAGCATATGTGTTGCATAAAGCCATTTCACTCATGTTCCCCTACAGAGCTGTCTTTTAAATTGTTTCCAGTTTCCATTGTAGTTCACTTCTTTCCACTGCCAGTCCAAAACCAGAGCCATTTATTTGTTTGGTTAGTTTAGCTATATACCCCGACTGCTACTAAGAAGATTTGAAGCAGCTGCTAAATTTCTCTTTCTCAGTTCCCTTGGGTGCTAGGGAAGCACATTCCTTTCTATCTGAGCCCTAAGTCTGGCCTCTCAGTGCAAGTGAAAACTGCACTCTTGATGGCCAAGTAAACCCCTACCTAGTTCAACACTGATTCTTATAAAATGTTCTTAACTCCACTTCCCTTTTGCTGGGAATAAGAGCTGGGCTTATCTCCCCTAAGCTGCTCTTGCTCTAAAGCTCTCACATCCGTGCAGAAAGGATGGTTTCTCTGCAAGCTTAATGTATTTTCATTCTTCTTCTTAACCTGCACCAGCTCCTGTCAGTGACACAAGGCTCGTATCCTGATTTCCTTAGAAAGCATTGTCCTCTGCGTTAAAGTTTATCAAATGCCTTCCACCGGGATATAGTTCCCAAATCTATACATTAATTTTCAAATAGAATTTGCAAAGACCATAGCTTTCCTTTTTTAAAAAATGTGATTATTGCTAATAAATATCAAAATTTTTTTTATCAAAAAATGTTCCTAATATGGAAACTCTTATATTTTTGCTGTTCTGTAACATAAGTACATAGTATATATATATTTTTTTAAAGCATACTATCCAGTGAAGACTAAATTGATCTATTTTTATTCTTTCTGAAGTCACAGTCCTGATACGGTCATTCTTTTTTTCAAAGTTTCCATGCTTGCTATTTCTGATAGAAAAAAAATTGACTTGGGGCACCTGGGTGTCTCAGTCGGTTGAGAACATCCGACTCTTGATCTCAGCTCAGGTTTTACTCTCAGGGTCTTGATCTCAGGGTTGTGGGTACAAGCCCTGCACTGGACTCTGTGCTGGGCATGAAGCCTACTTTAAAAAAAAAATTGACTTACAAAATAGGGCAAAACTTGGTCCTAGTTGAGACACACTGTTAATATGGAAAGGGAGTTAACAGGGTGACCCCTAGAGAAAGGCAGAAGAAAAATGCTCTTTTCAGAAAACACCGAGTGGGAAGATTTTATCACATACTACTCATAATGGAGATAAACACCTAAAGTTCCCAACGTGGGGGTGCCTGGGGGGCTCAGCCGGTTAAGCGTCCAACTCTTGGTTTTGGCTCAGGCCATGAGCTCACAGTTCGTGAGTTCGAGCCCCACACCAAGCCTGCTTGGGATTCTCGCTCTCTCTCCCTTTCTCCCTGCCACTCCCACTCTCTGTCTCTCTCTCTCTCTCAGAGTAAATAAACTTAAAAAATAATAATAAATTGCCCAATGTGATCTGAAGATTTTTAAACCCAACACTCCCAGATTCAAACTCTAGTTCTGCACTTTTACTGGCTGTGTGTTCTGAGGCATATTATTAAAGATTTGAAAAACGCTTAGCAAAACAACTAAACCACCCATTATGTGTGGACCCTCTACTATTCGCGCGTCATTTATACAGGCGCAGCTCAGAGGTACTACAGGTTCAGTGCCAGACCAGTGCAATCAAGGGAATATTGCAATAAAGCCAGTGCGTATAAAACTTGGTTTCCCAGTGCGTATAAAACTTAATTTTTACATGCTGCTGAAGTCTATTAAGTGTGCCCTACCATTACGTCTAGGAAAACAATGTATCTACTTTATTGCTAAACAAGACTAACCATCATCGAGCTTTCAGGGAGTCATAATCTTTTTGCTGGCAGGAGGTCTTGCCTTGGGGTGGGTGGCTGCTGAAGGTGGGCGCCGCTGTGGCAATGTCCTAAAATAAGACACAAAGTTCACCACATCAGTTGGCTCTTCCTTTCACAAATAATTCCTCTTTGAAATGTGATCCTGTTTGATCGTATTTTATCCACAGCGTGCTTCGTTTCACAATTGGAGTCAATCCTCTCAGACCCTGCCACTGCTTTATCAACTAAGTTTATTTCATATTCTAGATCTTTGCTGTCATTTCAAGTCTTCACCGGGAGTAGATCCCGTTGCAAGAAACCACCTTCTTTGCTCGTCTATAAGAAGTGTCTCCTCATCTGTTCAAGTTTGACCAAGAGATGGCAGCCATTCAGTCCCATCTTCAGGCTCCATTTCTAATTCTAGTTCTGATGCTATTCCCACCGCATCTGCAGTTACTTTCTCCACTGAAGTCTCGAACCCCTCTGAGTCATCCAGGAAGGTTGGAATCAACTCCTTCCAAACTCCTGTTCATGTTGATATGCTGACCTCTTCCCGTGAATCACAAATGTTCTCAATCAATGGCATCTAAATAGTGACTCTTTTCCAGAAGGTTGCAATTTACTTTGTCCAGATCCATCAGTGTAATCATTATCTAGGGCAGCCATAGCCTTACAAAATGTATTTCATAAACAGTAGGACTTTAAAGTCAAAATGACTCCTTTATTCATGGGCTACAGAATGGAGGTTGTGTTAGCAGATAAGAAAACAACATTAATCTTGTTGATCATCTCCATCAGAGTTCTTGGGTGACCAAACTTTATTGTCAATGAACAGTAATATTTTGAAAGGAATCTTTTTTTCCTTAAGTTTATTTATTTATTTATTTTGAGAGAGAGAGAGAGAGAGAGAGAGAGAGAGAGAGAGAGAGAAAATCCCAAGCAGGATCCACGCCCAATGCAGAGCCTAACACAGGGCTCGATCTCATGACCATGAGATCATAACCTGAGCTGAAACCAAGAGTTGGATGCTAAACTGACTGAGCCACCCAGGCACCCCCAAAGGAATCTCTTTTTCTGTGCAGTAGATCTCAATAGTGGGCCTAAAATATCCAATAAACCATGTTGTAAAACAGGTGTGCTGGGTTCCAGGCTGTGTTGTCCCCTTTATAGACTACAGACAGAGTGGATATAGCATAATTTGGGGAAGGGGGGGGCGCTAGAATTTCCGGAATGGTCAATGAGCATTGGTTTCAATTTGGAGTCACCAGCTACGTTAGCCTCTAATAAACAAGTCAGTCTGTCCTTTGAAGCTTTGAAGGCAGGCATTGACATCTCGTAGGTATGAAAGTCCTAAATGGAATCTGGCTGTTGGGTGCAAAAGGCCTAGCTTTTGGCTTATCTCAGCTTTTGACATGCCTTCCTCGCTAAACTTAATCATTTCTAGTTTTTGCTTTAAAGTGAGAGACGTGGAACTCTTCCTATCACTTGAACACCGAGAGGCCATTGAGGGGTTACTAAGTAGCCCAATTTCAATATTGTTGTATCTCAGGAAATAGGGAGGCCTGAGGAGAGGGAGAGAAATGGGGGAATGACTGGTGGGTGAAGCAATCAAAACACACACAACATGTACTGGTTAAATTTTCCTTCTTACATGGGTGCAGTTTGTGATGTCCCCCGCCCCCCCCCCCCTCGAAAACAACTACAATAGTAACAGCAAGGATCACCATAACAGGCATAATAATAATAACAATAACGATAATGATAATGATAATGATAATGATAATGATAATGATAAAATATTGCTAGGGTTACCAAAACGTGACACAGAGACACAAAGTGAGCAAATGCTGTTGGAAAAATGATACTGATAGACTTCATTGATGCAGGGTTGCCACAAACCTTCAATCTGTAAAAAACACAGTCTCTGCAATAAAGTGAAGTACAATAAAATGAGTATTAGGCAGTAAATTGTAGGCAATATGACACATAAAAAGGGGATGGCCGGGGCGGCTCCGTTGGTTAAAAGTTCCACTCTTGATTTTGGTTCAGGTCTTGATCTCACGATCATGAGATCGAGCCCCAAGTCGGGCTCCGCCCTGAGAGTGCAGAACCTGCTTGCGACTCTCCCTCCCTCTCTCTCTGCCCCTCCCCCTCTTGCACTTTCTGTCTCTGTCTCTCTCAAAAATAAATAAACATTCAAAAAAAAAAAAAAAACATGAAAGGAAGGATAGCAGCCAACCCCAAACTTTTTCTCCTCTTACCTGTTGCTTTAAGTCAGTTCTCAGAAAGAGAAAGTAGAGTGAGCTGCATTATTCTTACTATTATTTTTATTTTTACTCTGCAGAATTATCTTTCAGATTTGAATTATTTCATTGAATGGAGATGCCACAACTAGCCAAAATTAAACAACTTAGAGCACAACAAGCTATATTTCTTTCCATATTTGAGAACTGAATTAGCTACAAGAACAAAAAAACATCCAAAATCACAGTGGCTTAACAAAATAGCCGATTATCCTCTCTCCCACATTAAAAAAAAAAAAAAAAAAAAATCTAGCAGTAATCTCTCTTGGGCTGGTAAACTATTTCATGGTGCCAGGAAACCAGGATTCTATGTTTTGCTCTATCATCCTTAGCACATGGTTGCCACGTCATAGTCTGAGATGGCTTCTTCAGGCTCCAGATATCACATTCACATTGTAGCTAGAGGAAGGGGAAACGAGTAACAGCCCTTTCCCTTTAAGGACATTTCCTGAAAGCTCCTTGTGCGACATCTGCTTGTATCATATGGGACAGAATCTAGTCACATGACCACATCAAGCTACAGGAAAGTGGGGAAATACAGTCTTCTTCTGGACAGAGATAGGGCCCCTCAAAAACTAGGGATTCTGCTAAGAAAAAAAAGGAGAAAAATTATTAGAAGAAAACCTCTTTGTTATGGAGGGCTTTTAGATTTGTAATGTTCCATAGGTAAATTAAACACATTTTTTTTAATGTTTATTTATTTTGGGAAGAGAGAGACTCACAGAGTGCAAGTGGTGGGAAGGGCAGAGAGAAAGGGAGACACAGAATCTGAAGCAGGCTCCAGGCTCCAAGCTGTCAGCACAGAGCCTGACATGGGGCTAGAACTCACAAGTTGTGAGATCACGACCTGAGCTGAAGTCAGACACTCAACCAACCGAGCCACTCAGGCACCCCATGTTCCCATAGATACATTAATTTATTATGTAAACAGGTCAGTAGCTCTTCGAACAGCAAAATAACTCCCACAGAGTAAACATCAAAAATCTATTTTAGAATTTTGCAAACTAAATTTAACTTTCCAAATGATGACTTAAGATGGCCTTTTTTGATAGAACCGATGAATATTCCTTTTTCTAGAAGCATCCTTCATGATGAAGAAAGAATGAAAGCCAGTTGGAAAACAACATCTTTTTTTTTTTTTTTTTTTTTTTTTTTTTTACTGTTTATGTATTTCTTTGGAGAGAGAAAGCATGAGCGGGGAGGGGCAGAGAGAGAGAGAGGAAGAAGGAGAGAATCCCAAGCAGGCTGAACACCGTCAGTGCAGAGCCCAATGTGGGGCTCGAACGCACGAACTGTGAGATCGTGACCTGAGCTGAAATCAAGAGCTGGACACTCAACTCACTGAGCCACCCAGGCACCCTGGAAAACATCTTAAAAGGAAGGAATTTGGTGCCACCACCCAGTTGCGTTCCGCTTGGCAAGCAGACAACACTGATACAAGTTTGGAGCCCTGCTGATGGAGTCATATGTCCCTGCTAGGCTGGAAGGACCACACGGCCACACACCTGCTTGCATGGGCCAAGGGTGCTCCCTGTCGCAATGTGTTTATTGCAGTGGCCCAAAAGCGTATAACATGGGCCAATGGTGAGCTTAAAATAATGTCCCTACAGAAGTCATATCATCTCAATATGATAATGAAGCTTGATTAATTAGGAAGTATTGGACATTTACATGAGCGAAATTATCATAGCATGTCCTGAAACACTGCAAGAAAAACTGGGTCCTAATTATTCGATCCTAAGTTGGATTCAACTATACTCCTCATGACTCCTTTGATCTATCTCCCAGGAATTCAAGTTATGAATAAATACCTGAATATACATGTTAGAAAGGTTTTGCAGAAGCGGATCCTATGATGTTTTGCTGGAGCGTTAGAGTCTGTCAGGAGAGTGTTGACAGAGGTAATGATTGCTAGCTGCACAGCCCAGAGAAACCCTACTTTTACGGGAAATAATTGTAGAATGAATCGGAAACTTCTAGTGTTCTACACCACACTGTACCTATAAGCAAATTTTGCTTTATCAAAGATCCCTCAGATGGGCTTAATTTTTCTAAATTTTAAGAGAATAAAAGGGTCTGAAAGAAACCACTTGTAGGATTTCCCTTTGCATTCATTCAAACACAGATAATAATAGCTAATGGATGATACAGAAGCCTTTGAAGGCAGTGATAAACTCTTTGGCCGGGGGGGGGGGGGGGAATGTTGCTAGAGTATGAACTTCCTACACTATAAAAAATAAAACCACTTATTCTTTTCATTCACAAGAGTAGCTTTGTATAAGTAGATAAAATTATGAACATTTTTTGAAATAAAAATTGGCTTTCCTATTTAAAAAAAGTGCTTACCACTCTCTTCAGATTTTATACTGTTTTGCAAAAAGAGGTTTGCAAAGGGAAGTTTGCATTGCAAAACAATCTGGATAAACCAGGGATCTGAATAGTAAGACCTGAGCAACTGTTATTACAGCACTTGAACTCGCTGGCCAAGGGGAGTTGCCTCACAGTTGGATAACTGGTGCTTCTGTTTTGGGGTAACTTCCTGGCACAACTGAGTGCTTCCTTTTTGGACACAGCTGCTCTATTGTAATACTACCAATGTTACAAGAGAAAAGTAAGGCCTAACATGGGGATCCGGAAGCAATGTCTCATCAGTTTAAAATTTTAATCTGTGAGTAAATGAGCATACGTACAAGTGGACAACACCGTGCAAATTACATTGAATATTGTGGTTTTGTGAGCAGGGATCGGTTAGTATCTTGGGGTCATCTGTGCTATCTGTCTGATTAGCCATTTCATATAAGACATGTGGTATCATTTTTTTATACATTTTTAAAAATTATTTTAGAGAGCGAGGGAGAGAGCACGTGAGTGGGGAGAGGGGCGGAGGGAGAAAGAGTCTTAAGCAGGTTCCGTGCTTAGTATGGACCCCGACATGGGGCTCAGTCCCATGACCCTGGGATCATGACCTGAACCAAAATCAAGGGTCGGATGCTCAACTGACTGAGGCACCCAGGCGCCCCGAGTTATGTAATGTTATCATTCAGATTGGACTCTAAGTTAAGTAGATAATAATTCCCCACACAGTGCTTTGTTTTAGTTTTTTAGTTTATTTGTTTATTTATTTATTTATTTAGAGAGAAAAGTGTGAGTGAGAAGAGAAGAGAGAGAAGGAGAAAGAATCCTAAGCAGGCACTGCGTTGTCCTCCCAACTTGGGGCTTGATCTCATGATTGGGAGATCATGACCTGAACTGAAATCAAGAGCCACTTGCTTAACTGAGTCACCCAGGTGTCCCTAATTGTGGTAACACTTGTAAGTGTTCTGTGACATTAAGTACATTCACATTGTCGTGCCCCCATCACTACCATCCACATCCTGTTTTCCATATCATACTGAAACTCTGTACCAATTAAACACAGCTCTCAATTACTCCCTCCCTCAGCCCCTGCTAACCTCTATTCTACTTTCTGTTTCTATGAACTTGACTAAAATCGGTACGTCCTATAAATGGAATCATACAATATTTGTCCTTTTGTGACTGGTTTATTTCACTTCACATCATGACCTCAAGATTCATCTGTGTTGTAGCATGTGTCAGAATTTCTTCCTTTTTTTAAAAAAAAAATGTTTATTTATTTTTGAGAGAGAGAGACAGAGCTCGAGTAGGGGAGGGGCAGAGAGAGGGGGAGACAGAATTCGAAGCAGCTCCAGGCTCTGAGCTGTCAGCACAGAGCCCGACATGGGGCTCGAATTCATAGACTATGAGATCATGACCTGAGCTGAAGTCAGACGCTCAACCGACTGAGCCATCCAGGTGTCCCAGAATTTCTTCGTTTTTAAAGCTGAATAATATTCCAGTGTATGCGTGTACCATATTTTATCCATTTATCTGTCAATAGACACTAGTTTGCTTCCATCTTTTGGCTATTGTGAATAATGCTTTTATGAATATTGGTGTATAAGTACCTGTTCATGGGACGCCTGGGTGGCTCAGTCGGTTGAGCATCTGACTTGATTTCGGCTCACAGTTTGTGAGTTCAAGCCCCACGTCAGGCTCTGTGCTAACAGCTCAGAGCCTGGAGCCTGTTTCAGATGCTGTGTCTCCCTCTCTCTGTCCCTTCCCCTCTCATTCTCTCTCTCTCTCTCTCTCTCTCTCTCTCTCTCTCTCCCTCTCAAAAATAAATTAACATTAAAAAAATTTAAATATCTGTTCAAGTCCCTGCTTTCTTTTGGGTATATATCCAGAAGTGGAATTGCTGGATGATATGGTAATTCTGTTTTTAACTTAAAAATAATATATATGTATTTATTTTTGGGAAAGTGCAAGCAGGGGAGGGGCAGAGAGAGTGGGACAGAGGATTCGAAGAGGCCTTTTCACTGACAGGCTGACAGCAGTGAGCCTGATGTGGGGCTCGAACTCACGAACCATGAGATCACGGCCTGAGCCGAAGTCAGATGCTCAACCGACTGAGCCACCCAGGCGCTCCAACTATTTTTAACTTTTTGAGGAATCTCCAGACTGTTCTCCACAGTGGCTACACCATTTTACATTCCCATCAGCGGTGCACAGGTGTTGCAGTTTCTCATATCCTCATCTACGCTTATTGTTTTCCGTTTTTTTTTTTAATAATAGACATTTTAATGGGTATGAGGTAGTATATCACTGTGGTTTTGTTTTTTTTTAATTTTTTTTTAACGTTTATTTATTTTTGAGACAGAGAGAGAGACAGAGCATGCACGGGGGAGGGGCAGAGAGAGAGGGAGACACAGAATCGGAAGCAGGCTCCAGGCTCTGAGCCATCAGCCCAGAGCCCAAAGCGGGGCTCGAACTCACGGACCACGAGATTGTGACCTGAGCTGAAGTCGGGCGCTCAACTGACTGAGCCACCCAGGAGCCCCTCACTGTGGTTTTGATTTGCAATTCCTTAATGATTAATGACATTGAGCACTTTTCCATGTGCTTATTAGACATTTGTTTATCTTCCTCGGAGAAATGTCTATTCAAGTTCTCTGTCCATTTTTAATCAGGTTTGTCGTTATTGTTGTTGTTGTTGTTGTTGTTGCTGTTGTTGCTGCTGTTGCTCTTTCGATATCCTGGAAACCAATCCCTTATCAGATATATGATTTCACATAGTGTTTTAAGGAGGAATTAAGTCCACAGTTATGGCTAAGTAGTGGAGGACTCATGGGATGAACACAAGTTTTGTGTAAATGAATGAAACAGACTGATAAGCAGGTCTCATGGGGGAAGGAAGTAGTCCAGAAATCCCCCACAAATGCCAAAGTGAAAGAGTTTGATCTTTCAGATCTTTCAGTCTTAGGCAGAGTCTGTTTTTTATCCCCCTTGGTTGTGTGGGTGTGGCATTACCTGAAGTTCCTTCCTCCTTTTCTCAACCCCAACAACCCTATCAAAGACCCAACCCAGACAGATCAATGATTTGCTTTAGGGCAGTGTTTCTGAAACTTTCCTCACTTAATAATTTTTTCCATTTTCACATAATATGTAACATTTCTTCTAACACTTTTCTTTAAATCAACTCAATTATTTATTTATATATATTATTTATTTATTTATTTATTTATTTATTATATTTATTCATATATATATATATATATATATATATTTTTTTTTTTTTTAAAGTAGGCTTCATACCCTGCGTGGACCCAACACAGGGCTTGAACTCATGACCCTGAGATCAAGACCTGAGCTGAGTTCAAGAGCTGGATGCTTAACTGACTGTGCCACCTAGGTGCCCCTAAATCAACTCAATTTTCAGAATTGAATTTATCTTAAAAGAAAACTTTAAAATCAATATTGTAAATGGAAAACCAGAATCAGGTGCCCTTCCAGCTGCAGCAGATTATAAACATCAGTTACTCCTTTGTCATCCAGGATATCCCTTGCTGCTGGCCCTAGAGAAGCATGCCTTCTCACTAACAGTGGGCCCAATTACAGCTGCCAGCATTTTGGGGTGGGACTATTTATTGGACAGAAGGTGCCATTCAATGGACATTCTGTACTTGTGCACAGGTTTGTGCCCAGGGAGTAGAAATGGTCTGATGGTGGCATAGTACCATCACAAATGGTTTTCTTTTCCCTTTTTTTTTTTTTTTTTTGAGAAAGAGGACTCAAGTGAGTGAGAGGCAGAGAGAGAGAGAGAGAGATGGAGAGAGAAAGAGAGGCCGGGCTCACCTGAAGCAGGGCTTGTGCTCACCTGATATGGGACTCCAACTCATGAACCATGAGATCATGACCTGAGCCAAAGTCAGATGCATAACTGACTGAGCCACCCAGGCTCCCACAAATGGTTTGTATTTTTTTTTTTACTTTAAAAAAAAATTTTTTTTAACTTTTATTTATTATTGAGAGACAGACACAGAGCATGAGCAGGGGAGGGGCCGAGAGATGGAGAGACACAGAACCTGAAGCAGGCTACTGACTCTGAGCTATCAGTGCAGAGCCTGACGCTGGGCTCGAACTCACAAACCACAAGATCATGACCTGAGCCGAAGTTGGATGCTTAACCGAGCCACACAGGTGCCCCAGAAAATGTTTTTGTTTTTTTTTTTTTTATAACCATACTACGTGAAACACTACTCTAGCTTAGAGAATAGTTCTTAAGATTTTCTTCTTGGTTGGGGAAAGCCACAGATTCCCACAGGGTATGATTTGTATATGTGAGAAAAATGTCAGTTGTCTGAAGGTAATTCTTTAATTTGGTGGTCCTCAAACTTAGTAGTCTCAAGACCTCTTTACATCTTTAAAATTAGTGAGCTTTGCTTATGTAGGTTTTATCTACTGATATTTAACATATTAGAAATTAAACCTGAGAAAATATGAAAATTTTTACTAATTCATTTTTTTTCTTTTTTTAACTTGTTTATTTTTTATTTTTTTAAATTTACATCCAAGTTAGTTAGCATATAGTGCAACAATGATTTCAGGAGTAGATTCCTTAATGCCGCTTACCCATTTAGCCCATCCCCCCTCCCACAACCCCTCCAGCAACCCTCGGTTTGTTCTCCATATTTACAAGTCTCTTCTGTTTTGTCCCCCTCCCTGTTTCTATATTATTTTTGTTTCCCTTCCCTTATGTTCATCTGTTTTGTTTCTTAAAGTCCTCATTTGAGTGAAGTCATAGGATTTTTGTCTTTCTCTGACTGACTCATTTCACTTAGCATAATACCTTCCAGTTCCATCCATGTAGTTGCAAATGGCAAGATGTCATTCTTTTTGATTCCAGAGTAATACTCCATTGTATTTATATACCATGTCTTCTTTATCCATTCATCCATTGATGGACAGTTGGGCTCTTTCCATACTTTGGTTATTGTTGATAGTGCTGCTATAGACATGGGGGTACATGTGTCCCTTCGAAACAGTATACCTGTCTGTATCCCTTGGATAAATGCCTAGTAGTGCAATTGCTGGGTCGTAGAGTAGTTCTATTTTTAGTTTTTTGAGGAACCTTCATACTGTTTTCCAGAGTGGCTTCCCCAGCTTGCATTCCCATTTGCCAACTCATTTTAAATAATAATAAAGTACATGTTAACATTTTTATGAAACATCACCATATTTTTCAAAACAAAAGACAGTAGCTTCGTTCACACTTTTTTAAATCACTTTAATATCTAGCTTAGTGGAACTCATATCATATCTCATATCTACTTCTGCATTCAGTCTTTTGCAACATCACACATCATGAAGCCTCAGTAAACACTGCACTGTACATTCATGAAAAAGAGTGAAAAAGTCAAAAAATGCTTTATTATTATGAAAAGTTTTGAGGTTCCTTGGTAGTTCGGTCGGTTGAGTGTCTGACTCTTGATTTCAGCTCGGGTCATGGTCTCACAGCTTGTGAGCTCGAGCCCTGCATTGGGCTCTGCACTGACAGTGCTGAGCCTGCTTGATATTCTCTCTGTCTCTCTCTCTGCCCCTCCTGCACTCTTTCTCAAAATAAATAAATAAACTTGAAAAAAGAAAAGAAAAAAAAAAGCTTTGACTTCATTGATCTGCAAGAAGGCTACTCTCAGATCTCACTGGAAAGTTCTGCTTTAATTCAGAAAGCATAGTGGTTTAAAAGGCAGATCTTAGAGCTAAACTGTCCCAGGTTTGCCTGCCACTTTAAAAATTTCTTTTAATGTTTATTTATTTTTGACAGAGAGAGAGACACACACAGAGCATGAGCGGAGGAGGGGCAGAGAGAGAGGGAGACACAGAATCCGAAGCAGGCTTCAGGCTCTGAACTGTCAGCACAGAGCCTGACGCAGGGTTTGAACCCACGGACTGTGAGATCGTGACCTGAGCTGAAGTTGGACGCTTAACCGACTGAGCCACCCAGGCGCCCCTGCCTGCCACTTTTATTATCCATTTGACTTCAGTCAACTAATTTAACTACTTTGTGCCTTAAATAAAATAAAGATGATAATGAGGTGGTAAACATAAGGGTATATATCTATGACATTAGTAAAATAAAATAGAACCTTGAAAGGGAGGTGTATGCAGGTGCTCAGTTTAATCTTAAACTGGAAGTTCGTTTTTACTTGTATTTCCTAGTTTATATGTGAAGTTGGACATTTTTGGTATGTTTATCAGCCATTCGTATTTCTGTTTTTGACTCATTTATTAGTTTACTTTATCTCCCTTTTTGTAGAAGTAGTCTTTTTACTCTTTCATGACCTCTTTATACACCATAAATATATTCTCAATTCTTATATATATTGCAATTATTTCCTCCAAATCCATAATTTATTTTGTAACTTTATTTGTGGTGCATTTTTTATCATGAAGAAGTCTTGTTTGTATGTCAGATCTATCAGTCTTTTTCTTCCTGGCTTCTGGTTTTCATATCTTGTTACACTTAGATCGAATGTTCCACATTTTATTTCAGTAGTTTATATTTTAATTTTCAGTATTTGGAAATGTAACACACTAAGAATTGACTTTGGAGTATTATGTGAGGAGGGGATCTAATTTTTTTCTTCAGAATGGGTAGCCAATTGTTTCAACATCATTTCTTAAATATTCTATTAATTTGCTGCCGATTAGAATGTTTTCTTTATAATACACTGATTTGTTATAACCATGTGGACCTATTTTTGGATTCTGTTTTGTTCCATGTGGTATTAGTCTCTTCCAATATCCATAACATACATTTTAAATTACTTTAGCTTTATAGTAAATTGTAACGTATGGTATGAAAAGCTCCCCTTCATTATTCTTTCTCATAATTTTGAATTTTTCCTGAATTTTAGAATGAGCTTGTCAAATACAACCCTAACTCTCCCCAAATTGTGACTGTGATTGGAACTGTATTACATTTATATGTTAATTTGGAAGCACCGTCCTCCTTTACAATATTAAGTTATCCCGGGTGCCTAGCTGGCTCAGAGAGTGGAGCATGAGACTTGGGGTTGTGACTTTAAGCCCCACGTTGGACTGTAATTAAAAAACAAAACAAAACAAAACAAAAACCAGATTAAGTTATGCCATCCAGGATTTTAAATGGCTTTTAATTTAGTCCAATTGTTTTATGTCCTTCAGCAAATTCTTAAGATGTTCTCAACATAGGTCTTGCTACTTTTTAAAAAACTTATTCTTGGGTATCAAATGGGCTATTCTGTAGAGATCTGTCTGTGATTATTACCCTCAATCAGGATAAAAACTGTAGATAAAAGTCTACAACTGTGAATTTTCTTATGCACCATATTTTTGTTTTGCCTCATCTTGAAAAATAGAAGTTAAGGCATTCAAAGTTTATAGGATGAACAAAATACATCAAGAATTAAAGATGCTTTTTACTGGCTAAGATAGGTGAACTGTTTGTCTACTAAACTTGTCTGATCCATTAAATTTGTCTCCTCAAGCAAGATAAAATGTTTGAGTCAAAAGTAGATTCCATGCCTCTCCCTGGGTCTTGGAAAGAGAAAAATTAGGAGTAAAATCCTTACTTTTAATGTGTAGAATCTCAAACAATCATGTGCATCAGAATCATTTGAAGGGATTATTAAAACAATTTGCATTGTAGCAAGTTTCCAGGTGATGCTGATGGTGTTAGTCCAATGATTACACTTGACCTCCGCTGATGTAGTGAAATAATGCTGGGAGAGAAATTCCAGTAGCCTTGTTGAGATAGATGCAAAAGGAGATGGTAGAGAGAGCATTAAAAGTTAGATCTTGGGGTTAGATCTCAGTCGGTTGAGCGTCCGACTTTGCCTCAGGTCATGATCTCACAGTTTGTGGGTTCAAGCCCCGCATCAGGCTCTGTGATGACCACTTGCTCAAAGCCTGGAGACTGCTTTGGATTCTGTGTCTCCTTCTCTCTCTGCCCCTCCCCCACTCACCCTTTGTCTCACTCTGTTTCTCAAAAATAAATGTAAAAAAAAAATTTTAAGTTAGATCTCTTTCCACAGTAAGGATTATTATGTTTGGCATTATACTCCTTTAAATTTATGATTTTTTTCCTCTGGGTTTAGGTTTTATTCATATCTCATATATTTTTGTATGAAATGTTCTGGTTTTCTGGTTTTTCAATTTGCATACAATTGGTAATCTCAACTTTGAATTCTGCTGTGACCCAAACATTATGTAGTAGAGTGCTTTAAAAATTAGTAAGGTTTTAAGTCTTTTTGTCTCATTTGTTCATTCATCCATCAAATATTTATTGAGCATCATCTGAGTCACATGCTTGGGATATATCAATGAGTAAAAGAGACAAAGATTTCTACCTTGTGGAGCTTACATTAGTGGGCAGGAGATAAGCAATCCACAATAAACATAGTAAGTAAGTTATATAGCATGCCAGAAAGTGTTCAGTGTTATGGGTAAAACAAACAAACAAATTAAAAAGAAAACACATACACACACAAAAATAGAAAAACAAAACAGAGACAGGGGAATCATGGATGCAGGTGGAGGGGGCTGCAATTTTAAATATGCTAATCAGGGGCGCCTGGGTGGCGCAGTCGGTTAAGCGTCCGACTTCAGCCAGGTCACGATCTCGCGGTCCGTGAGTTCAAGCCCCGCGTCGGGCTCTGGGCTGATGGCTCAGAGCCTGGAGCCTGTTTCCGATTCTGTGTCTCCCTCTCTCTCTGCCCCTCCCCCGTTCATGCTCTGTCTCTCTCTGTCCCAAAAATAAATAAACATTGAAAAAAAAAAATTAAAAATAAATAAATAAATAAATAAATATGCTAATCAAATTAAGCCTCAGTGAGAAGGTGAAATTTGAGCAAGGACTTAAAGGAGATGAAGGAGTTAGCCAAGTGGACATGTAACAGAAGAATGCACAGTTTATAGCTTGTGCAAAAGCCCTCAAGTAGTAGCATGTCTAGAGTATCTGAAGAACAAGGAGGCCATGGCAACAAGCAAGGGTAGAGAACTGGAGATGGGTCAAAAACGCGAAAGGGTGAGTTCTTTAGAGATTTTGGATACTAGCCCTTTGTCCGATATGTCATTTGCAGACATGTTTTCCCATTCTGTCAGTTGCCTTTTAGTTTTGTTGATTGTTTCCTTTCCAGTGCAGAAGCTTCTTATCTTCATGAGGTCCCAATAGTTTATTTTTGCTTTTAATTCCCTTGCCTTTGGAGATGTGTCAAGTAAGAAATTGCTGTGGCTGAGGTCAGAGAGGTTTTTTCCTGCTTTCTCCTCTAGGGGTTTGATGGTTTCCTGTCTCACATTCACATCCTTTATCCATTTTGAGTTTATTTTTGTGAATGGTGTAAGAAAGTGGTCTAGTTTCATTCTTCTGCATGTTGCTGTCCAGTTCTCCCAGCACCATTTGTTAAAGAGACTTTTTTCCATTGGATATTCTTTCCTGCTTTGTTAAAGATTAGTTGGCCATACTTTTATGGGTCCAATTCTGGAGTGTCTATTCTATTCCATTAGTCTATGTGTCTGTTTTGTGCCACTACCATGCTGTTTTGATGATTACAGCTTTGTAGTAGAGGCTAAAGTCTGGAAAGCAAAATCTATAAAGAATTCACCAAACTCCACACCTGAAAAACAAATAATCCAGTGAAGAAATGGGCAGAAAGCATGAATAGACACTTCTCTAAAGAAGTCATCCAGATGGCCAACAGGCACATGAAAAGATGCTCTAAGTCACTCCTCATCAGGGAAATACAAATGAAAACCACACTGAGATACCGCCTCATGCCAGAGTGGCTAAAATGAACAAATCAGGAGACTATAGATGATGGCGAGGATGTGGAGAAACGGGAACCCTCTTGCACTATTGGTGGGAATGCAAACTGGTGCGGCCACTCTGGAAAACAGTGTGGAGGTCCCCCCCAAAATTAAAAATAGATCTACCCTATGACCCAGCAATAGCACTGCTAGGAATTTACTCAAGAAATACAGGAGTGCTGATGCATAGGGGCACTTGTACCCCAATGTTTATAGCAGCACTTTCAACAATAGCCAAATTATGGAAAGAGCCTAAATGTCCATCAACTGACAAATGGATAAGAAATTGTGCTTTATATACACAATGGAGTACTACTTGGCCATGAGAAAGAATGAAATATGGCCTTTTGTAGCAACGTGGATGGAACTGGAGAGTGTTATGCTAAATGAAATAAGTCATACAGAGAAAGATACCATCTGTTTTCACTCTTCTGTGGATCCTGAGAAACTTAACAGAAGACCATGGGGGAGGGGAAGGAAAAAAAAAGTTAGAGAGGGAGAGAGTCAAACCATAAGAGACTCAAAAACTGAGAATAAACTGAGGGTTAATGGGGGACGGGAGGGAGGGGAGGGTGGGTGATGGACATTGAGGAGAGCACCTGTTGGGATGAGCACTTGGTGTTGTATGGAAACCAATTTGACAATAAATTTCGTATTAAAAAAAAACACAAAAGGGGCCAATTCGTATATGGTTTTTGTAAGCCACTGTTACGACTTTAGGTTTCACTTTGAGTGAAATAGGGAGTGATTGAGGGATTCTGAGCAGATGAATGACAATACAATTTATATTTTAAAAGTATCACAGGCTGTTATGTTCTGCATAGACTATAGGGAGCAAAAGTAGAACCAGAGAGATCAACTAATAGGCAATGGAGCAGTAATCCAGATGAGGGATGATCGGTTCCTCAAAAAATTAAAAATAGATCTACCCTATGACACAGCAATAGCTGGGTCAATAGTGGAATCAGAGTGGGGGCAGTGGAAGAACTGAGAAGTGGTCAGACTCTGGTTCCATTTCACAGAATTTCTTGATAAAATGAATGTGTGGTGTAAAAGAGGGAAATCAAGGATGACTCTAAAGTTCTTAGCCTCAGCAACATGAAAGATGGAGCTAACGACAGTGAAATGAGAATAACAACTGAACAGGTTTAGGGTTGAAGATCAGGAAATTAGTTTCAGATGTCCTCTTGACATCTAAATGGAGATATGGAGTAGACAGATATAGGAAATTGGGTATCAGAAGAAAAGTCAAGGTAAGATATACATTCAGGAATTATCAGCAAATGTTTTTGAAAGCCATAAAACTAGATATCATCACTGAGACGTATAAAGGACCAAATCCTGGGACACTCCAATGTCAAGAGACCAGAAAGAAGCATCAGACCAGTGGAGGATACACCAGTACTATAGGGAGAAAACAGAATTTGGCATTCTGGAAATTAAGTGAAGAAAATATATCCAGAAGTAAGGAGTGACCCACTGTGTCAAATATTGCTGTTAGGTCAAATAAGATTAGGATTGAGGATCAATCATTGGGAGATGGGGGGTATTAGTGACCTTAACAGGAG
This sequence comes from Leopardus geoffroyi, assembly GCF_018350155.1. Lineage (NCBI taxonomy): Eukaryota > Metazoa > Chordata > Mammalia > Carnivora > Felidae > Leopardus > Leopardus geoffroyi. The sequence continues at coordinate 26,232,661 of NC_059341.1, forward strand.
TGGTTTTGGTGATTGGGTGAAAGCCTGATTCAAATAGGCTAAGGTGAGAACTGGAAAGGAGGAATAGTATAGACAAAGACTAGTATTTCAAGAAGCTGTGTTACAAAGGGGAGCAAAGAAATGGAACATAACTGTCAAGGGAGGTGGAGTCAAGAGTTTTGTACTTTTTTTTAATATAGAAGAAATAACAGAATGCTTGAATGATAGTGGAGATAATCTAATATGGAGGCAAAAATTTGTTAACAGAAGAGAGAGAAGGGAGTGGAGCAGCTGAGTGGATACGATCTAGCAAACTTAAAGGGCCAAATAATTACTATTTTAGGCCTTGCGGGTCACAAATATTCTCTGTTGTATGTTCTCCTCTCATACCCAGCCATATATAAAAATGTAGAAATCATTTTTGGCTCATGGACTATGTGAAAACAAATAGGATTTGGCCCACAGGTAGTTTGCCAATTCCCGAGCTAGTACACAGGCAGAAAGGCTGATTTTAATAAGAGCATGGAGAATATGCATAGCTTTTGTATAGTCATAGGCTGAAAAGCATAGTACGCGAATTCAGCTACTGGTAGGTAGACACTTAGAGTAGCAGAAGCTCTCCTGATTTCTTCAATTTTCTCCAGGAAATGGGAAACATTATCACTAAGGGTAAGATTGAGAGCAGAAAGTGCTGAATATCTGAGGAGGAGAACTGTATAAAATAGTTGTCTATGAAAAGGAGAACATGGATAAACTTGGAGCCAACATAACTGGATTGCCTGCCAGCATTGTGAGATCACTTGAAGATTGTGTTCATAAATTTAAAGTGAGACCTCTTCACACTGTCATTTTTCTTCCAGTCATGGTCAGCTTCCTGGGAGCAAGAGTGGAATAAACAAACACCGATTAGAGTTACAGTTTTGCCAGGTGAGTACGATGAATCAAGAGAGAATATTAAGGAAATGTCCAAAGGAGTGATCAATAATAGACCATGAAATTTAAACAGAGGGAAAAAAGGGTGAGAGGCAGTGAAACAGTGATAGGATCAAATATATTGGAATTCCCAATGAGTTGGAAGAATTGTTGGGAAGCAGGTATTTAGATGAGGTGAGCTGGAAAGATAGAAGAAGGTGGTCATTGAGGGGGATGCATGAAATTCGGATACTGGTGAATTTGTAGTTACTGGTAATAAGTAGGGAATGACCAAGGGAGTGGCTTAAGTGCCATGGAAAGGAAAGCTAGTCAAGATGAAATCAAAACATTAGAAAAATCATTGAGGAGCGCCTGGGTGGCTCAGTCGGTTAAGCGTCCGACTTCAGCTCAGGTCATGATCTCACAGTCCGTGAGTTTGAGCCCCACGTCGGGCTCTGTGCTGACAGCTCAGAGCCTGGAGCCTGCTTCGGATTCTGTGTCTCCCTCTCTCTGCTCCTCCTCTGCTCATGCTCTGTCTCTCTAAAAGAATGATGGTTTAGATGAGGCTGGTGGTAGCAGAGATGAAAGGAAACAGATGGGGTGACAGAAATTAATGAAATCAAATCATCAAGACCTAATGATGAATTGGATATGGCATATAAGGGATGGAAGCAACAAGGATGTCTTCTAGGTTTCTATAAAAAGGTGAATGATGGTCTAGCATTATCATTAAGAACAGAGATTCAGGATACCTTTGTTCAAAGTTAGCCTTACTTACAAGGTGTGTGATAGCAACATGTTGTTTTGCTTCTCAGTTTCCTCACTACAGAGAGCAGGTAATAATATATGAGATTTTTGTGAGGATTAAATGAATTAATGGATGTAAAACACTTATTTCAGCCCTAACACATAGTGAGCCTTCAGTGAGTATGAGCTATTTTTAGCCTTTACTGAAACATTCAAAGGTCATCCATTTTGAAAGGCAAGGAATGATCTCAGCTTTGTATGTTTCAAAGCATATACTGGAAGCATACATGTGGAGGTGTTAAGTAAGCAGTTGGATAGTCAGGCCTGGAATGCAGAAAAAAAAAAAAAAAAGATCTGGGCTGGAGATACAAATTAGTGTCATGTATGTTCAGATGGTACCTATCCACAGAAACCGTCGGGGTGGGTAAGATTGCCTGGAAAAAAAAAAAAAAAAAAAACAGTGAGGAGAAAGACTGATTTTTTAAAATTATTTTTTTAATGTTTATTTATTTGAGAGAGAGAAAGTGGGAGTGTAGGAAGGGCAGAGAAAGAGGGAGACAGAGAATCCCAAGCAGGCTCCACACTCAGCGTGGGGCTCGATCTCACAACCATGATATCATAACGGGAGCCAAAATCAAAAGTCAGTCACTTAACATACTGAGCCACCCAGGCACCCCTGATTTTTTTTTAATTGAGGTAAAACTCAATTTTAATATGACATAAAATTCACCATTTTAACCATTTTAGTACAGAATTCAGTGACTTCCCAGTACATTCACAATGTTTGCAACCACCACCACTGAATTTGAACATCATTCAACAAAGGCAGTATTACTACCATTAGGCAGTAACTCCCAATCCAACCTCTTGCTAGCCCCTTGCAAATACTAATACTGCTTTTTATATCTATGGATTTGGCTGCTCCTGATATGTAAGTGGAATCATACCACATGTGGCTTTTTGTGCCCGGCTTCTTTCACTTAGCATGTTTTTCAAGGTTGATCCATATGCATTGGTACTTCATTTCTGTTTATGGCTGGATAATATTCCATCACATCGATATACCACAGTGTGTTTATCCACTCATCAGTTGATGGACTTTGGGGTTGTTTCTACTTTTTGGTTATTATTTGGCTATACGCATTCCTGTACAAGTTTTGAACACTTATTCTCAGTTCTCTTGAGTGTGTATTTAGGAGTAGTATTGCTGGGTCATACAGTAATTCAATGTTTAAACTTTGAGGGCCCCAGAAACTGTTTTCCATAGCGGCTGCATGATTCTACATTCCCACCAGCAATTTATGAGGGTTTCAATTTCTCCACATCACTGCTAATACTTGTTTTCAAATTATAGCCATCCCAGTGGGTGTGAAGTGGTATTTTACTGTGCTTTTGATTTGTATTTTCTTAATGGCTTACATTGTTGGGCATCTTTTCATATACTTCTTGGCCATTAGAATATCTTCCTGAGAGGAATATAGTCAAATCCTTGCCTATTTTTAAATTGGGTTGTCTTTTTATTGATGACTCACAAGAGTTATTATATACTTCAGATTACAGACCCTTAACAGATATATGACTTGCAAATATTTTCTCACATTCATTGGGTTCTTTTTCTTGATAATGTCATTTGATGCATAGAAGTTTTAAATTTTGATAAAGTCCAATTTATCTATTTTTCATTTTGTCACTTGTGCTCTTGATGTCATATCTAAGAATCCACTGCTAAATCCAAAGTCATGAAGATTTACGCAAATATTTTCTGACATCTGTACAGTTTTGCTATTACACTTAGGTCTGTAATTCATTTTGAGTCAATGTTTTTACATGGTGTGAGAAAAGGGTTCAAATTCAGTCCTTTGCATGTTGATATCCGGTTTTCTCAGCAGCATTCATTGAAAATACTATTCTTCCCTCAGTGATCTGTCTTGGCATCTTTACCAAAAATCAGCTGATCATATGTGGTGCCTAGGGGGGTCAGTTGGTTAAGCATCTGACTCTTGATTTCAGCTCAGATCATGATTTCATGGTTTGTGAGATTGAGCCGTGTTGGGCTTTTTACTGACTGCACAGAGCCTGCTTGGGATTCTCGCTCTCCCTCGCTCTCTACCCCTCCCCTGCTCATGCTGTCTCTCTCTGTCTCTCAAAATAAATCAATAAACCTAAAAAAAATCAATTGACCATAGATGTATGCGTTTACTTTTGAGCTTTCAATTCTATTACATTTACGTATCTATTCTTCTGCCAGGACCACACTGTTTTCATTACTATAGATGTGTAGTAGGTTTTAAAATCAGGAAGTTGAGGTGCCTGGGTGGCTCAGTCAGTTAAGCGTCCAACTTGGTTTTGGCTCAGCTCACGATCTCATGGTTCATGGATTTGAGCCCCACATTGGGCTCCATGCTGGCAGCACAGAGCCTGCTTAGGATTCTGTCTCCCTCTCTCACTGTCCCTCTCCTGATCTCTCTCTCTCAAAATAAATAGACATTTAAAAACACTACAAAAAATAAAAATGAAAAAAACATCAGGAAGTATGAATACTCCAACTTTGTCCTTTTTCAAGATTATTTGGGGATCCTTTGTTATTCCATATGAATTTTAGGATCAACTTGTCAGTTTCTGCAAAAAAAAAAAAAAAGATGTTGGGATTTTGGTAGGTATTACAATGAATCTGCAGATCAATTTAGGGAGTATTGTCATTCTAACAATATTTGGTCTTCCAATATACAAACATAGAACTGTCTTTCCATTCATTAGGTCTTCTTGAATTTCTTTCAAAAATGTTTTGTAGTTTTCAGTGTACATTTTTTACACCTCATTTAGACTTAGTTCTTGGTATTTTATTCTTTTTGATGCTGTCAATGGAATTGTGCTCCTAATTCCATTTTTGTAATATTCATTGCAAACGTAGAAAGGCAACTGATTTTTATAGGTTGATCTTGTGATTTTGCCAAATTTGCTTATTAGCTCTAATAATATATTTTGTGGAGGGGCGCCTGGGTGGCTCAGTTGGTTAAGCGTGTAACTTCAGCTCAGGTCATGATCTTGTGGTTCGTGGGTTCTAGCCCTGCATAGGGCTCTGTGCTGACAGCTCAGAGCCTGGAGCCTGCTGTGGATTCTGTGTCTCCCTCTCTCTCTGCCCCTCCCCCCACTTATGCTCTGTCTTTCTCCCTCTCTCTCAAAATTAAACATTAAAAAAATTCTTTTTTTAAATTGAAAAATATTTTTTGTGGATTCCATTTAGTCATGGAATAGAATCCTTTTACTATGCTGCTAAATTCACTCTTGTTGAGATCTTTGTATCTATATTCATTAGAGACATTGGTCTGTAGTTTTATTTTCTCATGGTGTCTTTGTCTGGGTTCAGTATCAGGGTAATGCTGACCTCATAGAATGAGTTAGTGTCTCCTCTTCATCTACTTTTTTTTTTTTTTTTTTTTTTTTTTGCTAAGACTTTGAGTCTTCAAAGAAGACTTTGAGAAGGTGTTGTTTTTTTAAATGTTTGATAGAAGCCACCAAGGAAGCCATATGGTTCTCAGCTTTTCTTGTTGAAAGTCTTTTTGATTACTGATGCAGTCTTGTTACTTGTGGTATTATAGGTCCGTTCTATTTCTAATTGAGTCAGTTCTGGTAGTTTGTTTTTAGGAATTTGTTCCATTTAGATCATCTAATTTGTTGGCATATAATTGTTAAACAATTCCATTTATTTCAAGGTTGGTAGTAGTAGTAGTAATAGTAGTAATGTCCCACGTTATTTCTGATTGCAGTAATTTGAATCTTCTTTTTTTCTGGTTTATTCCATTTAAAAGTTTGTTAATTTTATTGATCTTTTTAAAGAACCAACTTTTGGTTTGATTGATTCTTCTGTTTTCTATTGTTTATTTCATTTATATCTATTCTAATATTTATTATTTCTTCCCTTCTGCTTGCTTTGGATTTCATTTATTTTCCTTTTTCCAATTCCTTAAGGTGGAAGGTTAGGTTATGGATTCTAGATCTTCTTTTTAAATTTAGGCATTTAAAACTATAAATTTCCTTCTTAGCTCTGCTTTTGCCACATCCATGTTTTGGTGTGCACTGTTTTCTTTTTCATTCCTCTTATTTTAAAATTTCTGTTGTAGTTTCATACCATTGTGGTGAAAGAAGATAATTGATATGATTTCAATCTTTTTAAATTTATTGAGACTTATTTTATGGACCAACCTATATTCTATACCTGAGACTGTTCTGCATGCATCTGAGGTATCTTGGAATATCTCCTTCTATCCTTTCAACTCATTGGTTCTTTGGTTCTAGAGTGAGTCCCTTGTAGAGAGGATATAATTAGAACATTAAAAAACATCCATTCTAAAAAAAAAAAAATCCATTCTGCCTGTTAATTGGAGTTTAATGCATTTATATTCAAGGTGATTAGTGATAAAGACTTACTTTGCCATTTGCTTTCTCATATGTTGTATATCTTTTATGTTGCTCAGTGCCTCCACTACTGACTTCTTTTGTGTTAGCTATTTTCTAGTGTATCTTTTACTTCTCTCATCATTTATTTTACTACATAATTTTTAGTCTTAATAGTTGCCCTGGGGACTATAATTAGCAACTAATAACAATATTGTTCAAATAAAAATCAACTTAGCTTCAAGGGTATAAAAAAATCTTTGCTCTTAGGCTTCATCCTATGTTATTGCCAATTACATCTTTATACACCATGTGCCCAATCATATAGATTTATAATTACTGGTTTTTGTTGTTGTTGTTGTATTTTAAGTCATACAGAAAAAAAGCTACAAACCAAAAATACATTAACTCTGACTTTTACATTACCTATATAGTCACCTTTAACAGTGCTTCCTCATGTGGATTCAAGTTATTGCCTAGTGTCCTTTCATTTCAGGTTGAAAAACTCCCTTTAATATTTCTTGTAGGGAAGGTCTACTAACAACAAATTCTCTCAGTGTTTGCTTCTCCGAGACTGTCTTAACTTCTCCTTCATTTTTGAAGGACAGTTTTGCTGGATATAGAATTCTTGACTGACAGTTGCCTTTTCTCTTTCAGCACTTTGGATGTCATTCCACTGCCCCCTGGTTTCCATAGTTTCTGTTGAGAAATCAACAGTTAATTTTATTGAGGATCCCTTGTATGTGAGGACTTGCTTCTCTCTTGTTGCTTTCAGGATTCTCTCTTTGTCACTGGCTTGTGACAGTTTGATTACAATGTGTCTTGGTGTGAGTCTCTGAGTTTATCCTACTTGGAATTCATTGAGCTTCTTGGATATTTAAGTTCATGTCTTTCTTCAAATCTGTGAAGTTTTTGGCCATTATTTCTTCCCTTTCTCTCTCTCCTCTCCTTCTGGGATGCCCGTTATGCATATATTGGTATGCCTGATATTGTGGCACAGGTCTCCTATATTCATTTTTCTTCATTCTTTTTCTTTTCTGCTCCTCACGTTAGGTAGTCTTACCTGACCTATCTTGAAGTCTGCTGAGTTCCTTAACTGACAGCTCACACATATTGTTGAATTCCTCTAGTGAATTTTTAGTTTCAGTTATTATATTTTTCAACTCCAGAAGTTCTATTTAGTTCCTTTCTGTAATTTCAACCTCTTTATCAATATTCTCTATTTGGTGAGACTTCAACCTCTTTATCAATATTCTCTATTTGGTGAGACATTGCTGTCCTGATTTCGTTTAGTTCTTTGTTCACGGTTTCCTTTAGCTATTCCAGCATATTTAAAAGAGTTGGTGGAAGGTCTTTGTCTAGTAAGTCCAGTGTCTGTGCTTCCTTGGGGACAGTTTCTATTAGCTTCTTCTTTTTTTTTTTTCCTGTATATTGGTCACACTTTTTTTCTTTCCTTTTTTTTTTCTTTTTTTTTCTGCCTGGTTATTTTGTGTTGAAAACTGGACACTTTGATTATTACAATGTGGCAAGTCCGGAAATCAGATTCTTCTTCCTCCCTGGAATGTTTTCGCTGTTTACTGTGGTTGCTTTTGTTTGTTTAATGACTTTTCTGAACTAACTTTATGAAGTCTGTATTCCTTATTTGTTACCACTGAAATTTCTGTTCTGTTGGCTTAGTGGTCAGCTAGTGATTCAACAGAGATTTCCTTAAGTGCCTAGAGTCAAAAAATGAAGAAAACAATTTCCAGGCTTTATAGAGGGCTCTTTGTGTGTGTTGGAGCATGTCTTTATCACCCAAATGGGCAATTTATAAATCTTAGATTTCATTAAGCAAATCTGAGCAGATCCTGAACATTAGCCAGAGGTGAGACTTTAGGAAATTTGCAGGGTTTTTTCTGACCATTTGCCCCAGGTAGTCTTTTAGATTCCAAGGAATATGTAGGAGCTTTTCAAAGATTTTATTCTCCAAAGTATTTCACTCTTCAGCCTTTCCTCCCAGGCCTTCTGTTGTGTCTATTGTTTGCCCTAACTGTTACTCCTTTCCCCAACTAGCAGCAGCTAATAAACTTGCCTTTAAATGTTCTTGACAAACATCCCCTCAGTAGTCACCTTTGACTCAGGAGAGTTCCACATCAGGCAAAATAAGGGCAAGCCCTTGCCCCAGTCCTTCAGGGAGCCACCAGACAGGTCAAAATAAACTACTACAATTCTCCAATAACAAGGTCCATTTTGCTACCTCTGGTACCAGGAACCTACACCAGAAATGCAGGCTGTTGTCTTCAAAACTGTCACTGAACTGGGGGTGAAGAAATGGGGCTAGGGTTAGTTTAAATAACACAAAGCTCTCCCAATGGGATTCTACCACCTTGTTCTTGATTAAATGTTTGCCTGGTTACTGTAACCTTTTACTAATTTCCAGTTCACGTAAACTTGCTTTTGACAATAATTGCCAAATTATTTGCTGTTTATGTGCAGGGACAGGTCCCTGGAGTTCCACAATGGACATTTTTGTTGACATAACCCACAAGAGACTGATTCATGGAGAACTTCAACATTTGGTAGTGGAGTAGAAGAGGATGAATCTGCAAAGAGGAATGAGAGGGGCTGTCAGAGAAGAAGAAAGAAAACAAAGAATGTGATGCATTATAGAAGCTAAGAGAGAATGTAATGCAAACAGTAGCTATTCCTGCCAAATATTCTAAGACCAAGTAGGAAAAAGATTGGAATGTGTTCAGTGAAAACAGGTATATAGAAGTCATTTGTGACCTTAAGACTGTTTTTCAAGAAGTTTTCTTTCTTCCTTTCTTCCTTCTTTCCTTCCTTCCTTCCTTCCTTCCTTCCTTCCATCTCTATGCCCAATGTGGTGCTTGAACTTATGACTCCAAGATCAAGAGTTGCATGCTCTACCAACTGAGCCAGCCAGGCACCCAAGACTATTTTTCAACATGATACTGGTATTTTGAGAAGGGTAATTCTTCTTTTCTTTCTTTAAAAAAAAATTTTTTTTTTACATTAATTTTTGAGACACAGAGCACAAATGGGGGAGGGGCAGACAGAGAATGAGACACCGAATCCAAAGCAGGCTTCAGGCCCCAAGCTGTCAGCACAGAGCCCAATGTGGGGTTTGAACCCACAAACCGTGAGATCATGAGCTGAGCCGAAGTCAGATGCCCAACCGACTGAGCCACCCAGGTGCCCCTCTTTTTTTCTTTTAATAATTTTTTTAAAGTTTATTTATTTATTATTGAGAGCACAAGCTGGGGAGAGGCAGAGGGACAGAGAGCTATCAGCACAGAGCCCGAGGCGGGGCTTGAACCCACAGACTGTGAAATCATGACCTGAGCCAAAGTCAGATACTTAACTGAGCCACCCAGGCACTCCAAGGAGGATAATGCTTAAAGGTGAGGGACTGTCCTACACATTGCAGTATGTTAGGTATACTTGATCCCTGATAACTAAACAGCAGTGGCATTCTTCAGCCTTAAGTCATAACCAAGAATATACAAATCAAAACCAAGAAGTACTGCCACATAGCTCCAAATGCCCCCTAGAGAATAATTAGCACTATCTCTTCAAGAACCACTGCATTAGAAAACTGTATTTTGGTGATATTATGGGGGCAGATGACAGTAACCTGGAATGAAACCAGTGAGGTGCCAGAGACAAGGCTTACTGGAAGTTCAGCTGAACTGAGGAATGGGACAGTGTAGCAACTGGGATCAAGGAGGGGATGGGGTTTTTTGACATAGGATTCAGGCATGTTTTTAAAAAAATGGATACAATCCAAATAAAAGGGAGAGTTTAAACACACAAAGAAAGGGGTAATTGTTAGTGTAAAGTAACTTAAGAGGTGGAAGGAAAGCATGGGGGAAGGAAATAACCTTAGAGAAGCTTAATTCCTGTTTTGAAACAGGGACCTTGGGACGATGCAGTAGCATCCCAGCTAATTTCTCTGGCTTCTTCCTTGCCATATAGACTATTCTTAACACAGTAGCTAGCATTACTTTTCTGCTTTTAACTCTCCAATGGCTTCCCATCTCACTCAGAATAAAAGCCAACCTTCTCACAATGGCCTGTTAGATCCTTCATGATCTGCCCCTTAATCCCCCTCCTTTAACCTATTTGATTGCATTTCCTAAAACTTTTCCCTTTTGCAAAAAGGAATGAGAGGAGAGGAGCTGTCAGAAGTAGAAAGAAGCAACCACTCTCCCTCCCCCCCCCCCCCCCCCCCCCCCCCCCCCAGCTTCCTTATTGTTCTTACACACCAAACTCCTGCCTCTAGACGTTTGCTTTTGCTGTTCCTCCTGCCAGGAATACTCCTCTCCAAACTGCCAAACAGCTTGCTCTCTCACCACCTTCGAGTCTTTCTTCAAATGTCATCTGCTCAATGACTACTCTATTGATTACTTCTTAATCAAGTCCTTCTTATAACCTTCCGCTCTTCTCCATAGTACTTACTACTTTGTAAATTGCCATACCACATATTTGTTTTATTCCCATCTTCCCCCACTAAAAGGTAAGCTGGTGAGGGGGAAGTAAAGATTTTTCTTTGTATGACTCATTGATGTATCCCCAGCACATAGTGGCTACTCAGTAAGTTGTTAAGTAGGGAGGATGAGTGTAGGTAGATCTGCAAATTTGGAAAGATAAAATTTCTCTTTGATGGCTTCAGTTTGGGAGGAAAGTGATGATGTGATCTTCTGAGAGTGTCGGGGAGGTAGTAAAGTGAGGGGGGGTAGATTTGAGGAGAGTGGAAGTTTGAAAACCTGGTTAAAAGTTGAAGAGATATATAAATAGAAGATTATCTAGATGTACTTAGGGTTCATTTGATTTTGGTGATTATGAAATTTTAGTGGAATCAGACTGCTGTATTTTCCAATAGCCTTTGGCAGTGTGCAATTGCTCAGATGTTTGGTCTAATTCAGGCCGCAGTTCTGCCAGACAGAGTCAAAGGGTTTAGGGTACAGTTCTCAGTCTTGGCTGTATTTTACCATCTATCACTTGGAAGGACTTTAAAAAGTGGCTAGTTTGTAAATTCAGACCTCACATGAGTAAATAAGGCCCTCTGGACCGGTTAACTATTTACACTATTATCTCTGCTTAAAAAGATACACCATTTACTAATATGGTGCTGTCCTGGAGATTTTTACTCCCCTTTTCTAAGTACTGATTTTGGTTGCAGCTTTCCTAGTTTTCCACATATTTGAATGAAAGCCTTACATCACAACTCTGAGAACTCAAACGGTTTCTTTTTAGTTATATATTGCATTTAAAATACAAACTCTCTTGGGGGCACCTGGGTGGCTCAGTTGATTAAGCATCTGACTTCAGCTCAGGTCATGATCTTGCAGTCCGTGAGTTCGGACCCCACATTGGGCTCTATGCAGACAGCTCAGAGCCTGGAGCCTGTTTCAGATTCTGTGTCTCCCTCTCTCTCTGCCCCTCCCCTGCTCATGCTCTGTCTCTGAAAAATGACTAAAACGTTAAAAAAAAGTAACAGAAACTAAGTTAATTTGCTTAATATTGTGTTCCCAAGACATGATACACAGGTCAATGTTTTTGTTTTTTTTTAATGAATGAATAATCACCACCAGCAGTAGGGCATGTATATGCCAGGTGCTGCCAAAGTATTTATGTAATTTCATTTACTTCTGACAAACAGCCTTATACCCGATCAAGCCAATTTTAGAGACAAGGAAGCATAATCACTGAAATTTTAGTAATTTACCTGACGTCAGTAATTTACCTGACTGCTTGCTAGTCAGTGAATAATGTAGCCAGAGCTTTACATTATGTCATTCTGATTCCAAAAGCCATGCTTTTAACCACTATACTATGCTGTATGGGAGGAAGGCAAGGACAGAGAAAATAGGTAAAAATTTCAGGGAATACATTCTTATTTTGTGATCCTTTAGAAATTCTAGCAAAACTGGGGCACCTGGGTGGCTAAGTTGGTTGAGCACCTGACCGTTGATTTTGGCTCAGGTCATGGTCTCCCAAGTTGTGAGACTGAACCCTGTGTCAGGCTCTGTGCTGGGTGTAGAGCCTGCTTAAGATTTTCTCTTCCTCTCCTTCTGCCCCGTCCCTGCTCTCCCTGTCTCTTTCAAATACTCCCGCCCCTTCAAAAAACAAAACTAAAAAAATAAATTCTAGCAAAACCTTTTTAAGTCACTTTTACAACTAGAGGCTTGAGGACTTCACTTTTTGACTCTCCTCCATGAATAGGATCACATTAAAATCATGGTCACCTACAGCCTAATGGGCCAATAGTTCTTCCTCTCTATTGGCTGATACGTTAATCTGTTGAAATATGGATCTTTTGTGCACATACAAACTTGCAATCTCTCAATAGAGAGGAATGTAAATAGTTTAAGATTTGTTATACATGTAAATTTTCAAATGTTATCTAATACAATATTTTATCCGCATTAGGAATAAGCCAGCTTTTCTCTATTTTATTTGTGACAGCCAGACTGGATCTTATAGCCACATGTCTTTTCTTAAGATTACAATACTTTGCTAGTTTCCTTTTTTAGTGTTTATTTATTTTGAGAAACAGTGAGCCCAAGCAGGGGAGGAGCAGAGAGAAAGGGAGAATCCCAAGCGGGCTCTATGCTGTCAGCACGGAGACCAATGTAGGGCTTGATTTCATGACCATGAGATCATGACCCGAGCCGATATCAAGAGTCAGACGCTCAACCAACTGAGCCACCCAGGCGCCCCTTCTATTTCTTTTAGCAATTTTGTAGGTAAATATCCTTTCATTCAACATATTTTTCTGATGTCACAGAGATATCATTATAGTGGGGGACAACCAATAAACAAAATATGTATTATATGGCAAATAGTTTAAAAAAAAAAAAAAGAGGATGACAGAGAGAGAATGGTGGGGTGCCATAAACAGAGTCTTCAGAGGAAAGACCTTTCTAAAAGTGAAATAGTGTGAACCACTCAGGCGGCCCAAGTTTTTTTTTAAATGATGGCAACTATTAAAACATGTTTTTAAGTTGACAGGAATGAATCACTTAAGAGTGAAAAAATCGTAAAGTAGACAATTCCAAGAGTTAAACAGAATTCAAGGCAAAGGTGGCCAAGTTTGCTCTTAGTAATTTTGACAGTTTATCCATAGTTACTGGAGTATAGCAGCATATTCAGAGATAGAAAGGTTGGTAGATGCAATGGTGAGTAGCAGACAGCTGTTATTGATTTCTGATTTTTTTTCTATTTCCCTGGAGAGATTAGAAGCATGATAAGGATCTACTCAGGAGGAGTGGGATTAAGAAGTTAAACAGCTGTTTAAGAGAACAGGCGTAAACGTATTAGGGAAATTAGACTAAGGGTATGGGGAGAACACAAGGAGCTCAATCCGGAGTTAGCAGGGCTGTGTTTTTCTCCAGCCAAGTTCAACTGCTCCGCAGCAAGCATACAGTGAATTAACCAGGACTGTGGATTAGAAAGATAAAATGGAAGAGAGAAGGAAAGGATTGAAGGTATTCACAAAGGGTTTATAACAATGGATAATGGAATCTAAAAATAGGCAAGGAATTTTTTAAAACATGGGTATAACATTTAGATGTACCTTTTGGTAAATAACTGATTCTTATTTTGTGAGGTAGTTCTATGAAGTCACTGTGAACACTGATCTGTTCCTAGGGGAAAACAGGGTTAGGTTCCAGAAACACTCTGGTCACAACATTTTCATCAGTTTCTATTTAAACATCTTATATTCATTATTGATTCCTTAACACTGAACTCATCCCAGTCAAGAGCACAAATACGAAGCCTGAAAGTTTATCTAGGGCCTGTGTTTTCTCCACAAGGCACATCACATTTTGTGCTTAGGGGTACTAGACAGCACTTTAGCACTACGCTTGGAGGGGCATTTAAAACAGCAAAACCAATAAAAAGCATGAAAAGTGCAAAAACCACAAAAGTATATATATTATGAAAAGTACATTTATTTACAATATGAGAGCTGAATTAATAAGGGAGTGCTATCTTGTTCAACACAGCTGGGAATGTTACATTTTTTGCCACTGTGTGCATGCCCATGAATGCTATGCACACTGATTTGGTTACAAATTTTTAGTGAGTAGGCAAATTTGCAAATATGGAATCTATGAATAATGAAAACTGTACATTGCCTTGTAGTTTCCTCCAGTTCGCGGCTTTTGATCAAACGGTGTATGTCAAAGTTTCAGCACACGATTACCATCAAGAAATTAGTAATAATTTTTGCTGCCAGTTTTCAAAAAGATTCTGCAAAGGATTTATATATTTGTGTGTACTCTGCTAACCTGTATCTTCAGTGCATTTGTTACAAACGTGTTAGAAATTGCACGTAAGACTCTAGGTTTTTAATTTTTTTCCCCATTTCAGTCACTAGCAGTTTTGTTTTAGTTACCAATAGCTCACAAGGGGTATTAAGCTTTTACTGGTCCTCACAAAAAGCAATAATCTTAACACCTGGCAGGGGGACTTGACAAATGAGGGTATGTAAGCATTTTTTCTTCAATCAATTGTGATTTCAGGGCCTCTTCCCCACTTCATTCCTTCTCTTTATTAGGCCCAGCAATAAGGATAATTGTTGGAAACCAAGTCAGCTACTTTTGGATACTGGTTTTTGGTGGGGTCTTGTTTTTTTCTGGTTTCCCGTTTTACCTTTCTCTTTTACGCAAATAAGTATATACTTCTTTTATGTTTATTACAATCTATTCGTTAAGTTAATGCTAACGAAGCATTATAAGAAATATAAGAAATTTCTTATAAGAAATTCAGCGCAGGGGGAAAAAAACCCATCTGAATATCAACCACTAACCACCCCACGCTTAATTTTGGGGGGTACACCTGACTTTTCCCCTCCCAATACGCCAATGTTGGCATTGCGCCGGTAGCGGTTTATAAAATTCAATTCGTAGCAACTCCATTTAGCACCCCCTATGCCTTTATTCACATGCAGAACGTTCGAATGAGTTTTCTTTCACCAAAGGACTTCAAGGACAAAGAGGAACTAGAAGAGAAAAATGGGAAATAAAGGTGAGGGTGGGGAGGACACTGCCGCGGACGGAAAATACTCCTCAAGGATGAGGCGGGTCAACCCTTTTCCCCTGGAACCCATCCCGCTCCAGATCAGTTTCGGTTTTAATTCACTGCCCCGAGCCGCGCGGGCGCGCGCGCGCGCGCTCCCTCCTCGAACCGGGCACCTTCGCCTTACAGCCGCTGGGGCGCCCGGTCTTCCCGCATTCCGTACGACACCCCGTAACGCCTGCGTCTTTCCTCGCCCGGCAAGCTCGCTTTCCTGCACGCCTCCGGGGGTGACACTTACTTCTAGCGCGTCGACGGGCGAGCTCCGCGCAGCCCCTGCCCACCGAAGGCCGGCCGCGCGCCCGGCTTCCGGTCTGAGGCAGGTGCCCAGGCCCGGGTTCCGGCTCCCGGGAGCGGGCCAAAGGGAGCAGCGGCACGCTCCCCACCTCCCCGAGGGCGGCTGCTGTCGTTGCCAACCGAGGAAGCTCCTTGGTAACCGTCCGCCCGCCGCCTAACCGGGGAGTGGGGGAGGGGGGGTCCGACCACCCCGCCGGAGCCCGAAGGGGCGGGGGCCGGCGGCCGAAGAGCTCACTCAAGGGCACCCGCCCACCCCCGCGCCTCTGGGCGCACGCGCAGCAGCCGCAGACTCCTTTATTTAGTCCGCGATGGCTTCTCTCGCGCCCCACCGTCCTCCTCCCGAAGGCGGCTCCCTCCCCGCGCATCCCGGAGCCCCCGGGAACAGCCTCGAGCGGGTCCCCGAGCGGGACTATCCCTAAACTGGAACGGCAGCGGCCAGATTTGCGTGTGAGGAAAAGAAGCGGCAACCGGAAAGACCTGCCGGGTAGCGAGGAGGCGAGCCAGGCCTCAGAGGAAGAGGAAGGCCGGGGCGGGCCGAGGTTTGCCGAAGGCGGCGTTCCGGAGCCGCGCGGGGCGGGGAGGCAGGCAGAGGGTGGGAGAGGAGGGGCGCGGCGGAAACTGCCGAGGTTTTCCGAAGGCCGCGGCGTCCGAGTTGCCCGGATGTAGTTGGTGGAGCGGCAGCGGCGGCACCAGCGGCGGCGGCGGCGGCGGCAGGAGGCGGAGGAGAAGGACCAGGCAGCGGCGGCGACGGGGGGAGGAGGGGAGGAGGCGGCGGAGCAGGAGGAGGAGAAGGCGGAGGAGGCGGTAGCTCTCCGCGGGGCTGAGCCGGACGCGTCTTCTTGCCCCCTCCCCCCGGTTCGCCGCTGCCGCCGTGTAGTTGGCGCCGCTGCCCGGGCTGAGAGTGAGCGTGGTGTCGGCAGAGGGAGATGGCCCGGGAACGCCGGCGCCACTAACGGGGAGGTGCTGAGAGTCGCCGAGGGCGCGCCGGGCCCTGGTGCCGGTGCTGCCGCCCGCCCGCCGCCTGCGCGCCCGCCCGCCCGCCTCTCGCGGCCGCTCTCCCCCTCCCCCGACACACACTCACAGGCCGGGCATTGATGGTAATGTATGCGAGGAAACAGCAGAGACTCAGTGATGGGTAAATTGTCTTTTCGTTTCGGGCCGGGCCGCAGCGCGGGCGGGGGGCGGTGGCGGCGGCGGCGGCGGCGCGGGGAGGGGGGGGGGGCTGTTCCTCCTTATCTGGTGCTGGCCGAGCCGCCATTTTTGTTGTTAACCCTGATCCGGATCGGGCTGGGGAGGAGGAGCAGCCGCGCGAGCAGGCGAGGACTGAGTGAGTGTGGAGGCAGCGGAGGGCCGGGTTCGCGGCGTTTCGCCCTCGTTACCGCCTTTGAGTCGTGTGTGTGTGTGTGTTCGTTGCCGGTACGTTTGATAGGTCTCCCGCGGGGAGGGGCGCTGGGGGGGCACCCGTTTTCTTCCTCCCCGCCCGAGGTGTCTCATATCGCCGTCTCTCTTCCTGTTTTTCAGCTGTCACGACCGGAGGGGGGACTCGCAGCCTTACCAGGTACCAGCCGAGGCCGGGGTGGAGGGGTGGGTGGGGGGACGGAGGGGGAAGGGAGGAACTGCTACTCGAGCGCAGGCTTCAGAAGTCGCTACAGGCCCTTCGGTGCAACAAATCTGAAACTAGCACCGCGGGTCCCCTTAAAATTTGTGTTTAGTGCCATTAGCGCTCTCCAGCAACGTTGAGTGACTTATTTTGACAGGTGACTGGAGGAAGTTCAGGGTTTGTTTTTTCTTTTTCTTTCTTTTTTTCTTTTTTTTTTTTTGGAAAAATATTCTTAGCCAGGAAGGACCTGACTCGATTATTTCAGTGTGAAGGAATCGATGGGATGAGGTGATAGGTGACTTCTAAGCAGTATTTATTTATTGTATTTGGGCACTAAAAATAACGTAATGATATTTAAATTAGGAGGGCCTAGGAAGAAATGATTAATCGATCTGCAGCTCTTAGTATGTCCTAAACTATCTCCTCCCCGTTTGAATGGTTTTGGTGCAAGGAATTGCCTTACTAGTGAGAGATAGTGCTTTTCTCTTTGTACGAATTGAGATCTTTGGATACTTGGATAATTCATTCTAATATAGATGGCTCTAGGTATGTAAGGTTCCTTTTTGTTACTGCGGTTTCTGCATATCAAGTTTTTAAAAATTATAGAAGTGGGCCCTGTTTTGAGGGGGAAGAATCTCATAAACGGTAACTATCAGATGACACCAGAAGTAAATACATTCTACTTAGTACATTTAATCGCTGAAAGGGGTTTCTAAGCTGATAGTTCTGTTACTGGCTAGCCGGAGTTGTTAAAGCTCAAGTTAAAAGCCTTAGGTCCCTTGAAGTGTAAAATCGTTGTTCATTACCTTTGGATGGTCAAGAGATTAAACTCTCTTGAATCTGCTCCTCTGAAACGTTGTAATTACACACTGTGAAAGACTGGTCTATTATGGTTGTCTTAAATGTGTGTTAGAATAAAACTGAACCATTTTTCTGAGGGAGTTCCATTAAGTTATGTTAGGAAATAGGAAGTATTGACCAATGTTTTTATACCTTAAAATTATTTTTCCACACCTGCAAGAGTAGGTGAGTTAGGCCTGAAATGTTTTATTTGAATCAGAAAGCTGGAGAACCTGATGCTTTCTTTTTTTGTAGGTTTTCAGAAACCTGCTTCTGCTTATTTATGCCTGTCAGTTGTAGAACACAAGATTACACTAGTATACAAGATCACAGACGATGGAACTAGTACATGAGTTTCTACTTTGGGCTAAACTTTGTAATTTGCAGAAAAACTTACTATGGAATAAATGTGCCAAGGTGTTTGGTTTCTGGTATTTACAGTATATTTAATGAAGTGTTTTTTTGTTTCCTTTTTTGAACATGATTTGTATGAGGAGCCTTATCATAACTCTGGGGCATTTAAGTCTTGTCTGAATAACTTAGAGGCAGAATTGAAAATGGAAATTTTAATTTTATTGATAAAAGTTCATGAAACTGAAGTTAATACGCCATATGCTACAATTGATTTGGTTTATTGTTAAGTTTAAAGTTTCAATTCTTTCTCTCTTTTTTTTGGGGGGGTGATGTTTTACAGGCACTTAAGTATTCATCGAAGAGTCACCCCAGTAGTGGTGATCACAGACATGAAAAAATGCGAGACGCCGCAGATCCTTCACCACCAAATAAAATGTTGCGGAGATCTGATAGTCCTGAAAACAAATATAGTGACAGCACAGGTCACAGTAAGGCCAAAAATGTGCATATTCACAGAGTTAGAGAGAGGGATGGTGGTGAGTAGCTTTTTTAATGAAACTTCCACATATATTTAACAATAGCTCTGTGTAAAACAATAGGTAGCAGTGATATTTCCAGCCTGTGGACATGACCATATGGTTGTGTCATCAAAATATTTTATTTCCATCAATTAATCCCTAAACAAGTCACTATAGAAGTAAGGTGCTGATCTGAGGAGCATCTTAAAATGGATACCAATGACATGTAATAAGAAAATGCCTTTATGAATATAACCTATCAAATGCTTTATTAATGATGAGAGAAATGCAGAACATTTTTCCAAGGAAGGAATTTTCACCTTTTCAAGTAAAGATTTCAGTTTATTTGGCTCAGTTTAAAATTTTTATTGCTGCTTCATTTACTTTTATAAGGAGTTCAAATGTATTTCCTACTGATACATTATGAATTTAAAAGTTCAGTAGGGTTTTTGAGATAGTTTACAGGTTTAAAAAACCACTTGTGATTATAAAATTCTTATGGGTTTTTGTTGTAAGGATTTAAAATGTTACTTTCTGTATTCTCCAGGGTCTTATTAATGTAATTTCTATGCTGTGTTCATACAAATATTCAACTTTTTAAAAGTATGCCTCATTTCTTTTGTATAGTGCTGTTACCCTTAAGTTACTACCTTACCTCATCTTAAGTTCATTGTGGTGGGAGGCTAAGAAAAAGTAAATAAAGTAAATTCAATAACTTCAGATTTAATTTGCCCAGAATTTATCAAAAAATGCAATTTCATGTCTAAAGCATGTATTGAGCAACAAACCAATTTCACTAAGGTGATTAAAACATGGTTTTTTCTCCACTATAAAATTTCTCGTTAATAGGTAACATGTTTGATATACAAATATTCAACAGTGATTGTGCTTTTAGAAGCTACTAAGGAAACTCGAGTGCCATGTGGCTTTCTGCCTCTGGCTGCCAACTACCTTCTCAATACTTCCTTTTAAAAAATATCCTGCATCTTCTGGTCTTCTTTTTTGCCTCTTGGGATGGAGAACTGCTTTGTTCAGTGTGCTCAGATAACTCGGAAACATGGGTCTCCTGTGTACATAGTTACTGGGTTGAGGAAATTAGCGATGGTCAGAAGATGGTCAGATTGTGTTGAGATGGAAGAATTTAGATGGTTATTGGATGGGAGGTGAATATAGTTCTGATGAACATAGCTGTAGTTCTGTGCTACTTATGCAGATAAACTATATTTTTGTTTGTAAGTAACCAGTAGCAGGTGGGTTTGGTTATTGTTAGAAGTTCTTTGATGGCAAAATTACTTAAACTATTAATATTTTTAATTTTGTGGATAAATTTTCCCTAGTGTTATGTACAGTCTGAGATGGTACCATTCTCAATCACTCTTATGTAGTGGATTTCATCTTAAACGTTAGCTCTTGGAAGGCAGGTACTGTTTGCATTGTACTGTGCTTTATTTTTCAAATTTTGGTGATTGTGACAAAATAGGATGTGGCACTTCATCTCCTTATGGATAAGTATCTTGGGTTCTCTTTTAGTGATTGTGATCTGGTTTAATGTATCCTCTATTTCTAAATCCAGGAAGAAGTCAGTTTAGGTACTCTAGGAAAGTTCTGTAAATGCTTTCAAACATTTATAGTTAACTGTACCTGATAATTCCTTTATAGGTGAAATAATCCCAAGACCATTCTGTTACTTATTCAACAAACATGGGGCAACAATTGTGTTGTATTCCTGGAAGTAAAGATAAAATGTGATCCTGTCCTGGAAACAAGTTTGGAAGACTGACTCTTGTCAGCTAGTGGTGGTTTTAGCTTAACTGCTTACTTTCTCTGTACTCCTTTTTTCTTCATTTTTATTTTAATTTTATTTCTTATATGAATTCCAGATACCTTTTCTAGGCTTTTAGTTTTCTTTCTTTGCATCTGTTTGCTGATTCTTCCATTTGTAAGAAACTTCCTTGTTTTTCTGATAGTCATTTGCCGAGTTAGGCCCTACTTTCTGATTTGCTTTTTAGCTGCTTATCTGTCTTCCTCTGGAGACTTTAACTAATAGAAGCTCTGTTCTGAAGTTTGGAGTGCAGATTTGGTGTCCATTCTTTTAAAGATATGAAATCATTTTCTCATTTTAATACTTACTTTGTCATTATACATTGACTCCAGGTGTTTGCCTTGATTGCTGATACGTGTTTGAAATGGAGTTTTTCAAAGTGTATAAGTATCATCTTATTACAAACATTTGTATCTTTTTAGATTTTAATTTTTAAATATACATTTATGTATAGGTATCTGTACATAGATAGGTATTTGTGTATTTTAAACGCAAAGCCATTACCCAAAGTCAGATGGAAGTGAGTTGGGTTCTCTGCCCATGTGTTAAGAAACAACTTGATATAAGAACGGGTTACTACATTGTTTATTGATTTAATATCAGATGTGTTTTCATTTTAGCGTTTTAAAAAAATCTAATGAGTTTAGTAAATACCTAATAACGTAAAAGCCTATGTGCTATGCTTTGTAACTTGCATCTTACAAAACAAACGGATGTGGAACTTAGAAAATGTGTGTTTTTTCCGAGATTGGATTTTACTGGCATCTATCCACATCGCAACATATTTTTTACAGTAATTACTAGATGTCTTCTATAGCACCTTGGATTTCCTTGAAAAGTGCCAGTTCAGATGTATAAAATGACTTTAATTTACCATGAAAAGTAAGAAAGCAATTATTGAGAAGGATTGTCTATCGGATTGTTTGTCCTAGAAATCCTTAGCTAAAAGACTGACTGCAACATAATATGTGCAGTTAAGAGTTAAATTTTGTCCTTTAGGATTTATTAAAGGGAATGTGGTTTATTGTAAGTAAAGGGAAGTTCTGTGAGAGTATAATATTTTAACTTCGTGAATCAAGCTATTTTTTATGTATTCTGTGATTTATTTGCAAAGCAGTCTTTTGTTTAAAATGCTTTGTTTAAAAATAACCAAAAACAAGAATCTTAAGGGTTTGTTTTTTTTTTTTTTATAGCTTAGACATGTTTTAAAAGTGCAGCTGACATCTAGACCTTAGAAGTATGAGCATACAATTCAGGTTGAATTTGTATTTTCGTGGCATTTTAAAAACACTTTCTGTTTGGTTATGAAAGTATTTTTTCTGGAGAACGAGTTTCAAATGATTATTTTACCAAGTAACTAAATTTAAGAATGATGATAGTACAGATGAGTTTAGGAGGGAAAGGTATCTTTACAAGGATTCTGGAAAGCTGTTCCACAAAACTTCAGCCTCGTGGGAGTTGTTCCATTTTTCATACTATTCCTCTCAGAATTAACTGTTAGGAAACTTACAAGATACATTTGGAATACTTTTTAGAAACCTCTTTTCTGGGGAGACAGCTCAATTGACTGATAGCAGAATAATCTTTATTGGTTTTCTGATTTGTTGGACTTCATTGAATTTGCATAGCTTTTTAGTTAGCATTCAAATGTCTTTTGAGTACAAAGTAAAGTACCCTTAATGGTTTAGTAATTATTGTTCTAAAGATTTTAAAGTTTTTAGCTGCATAGTGAAAGCTTTTATCTTGTTTTGTCATTTAGCTATATATTTGGAGATATTCAGAAATGTATTTTCATCTAATTTTCAAACGAAGGATACTTTAACATTTGAAATTGTTCAGTAGAAACTATTTGGGGATAATGGGTACTTTTATAGTTTTTAAAATATACTTTAGTAACATTTGAAGCTTTTCATGTTGGATGATAGACTGGTACTTGTGAAACATGGCCTTATAGTTACTCAGATAACTTTGTTTTGAATAGAAAGGAAGTATGCTTTGCATTTATAATGCTAGAAAGTATTATAAAAATAAACAGTTTAATTTGATCCTCATGTTGCTCTTGGGAGGTAGAACAGATAGCATCCCTGTTTTACAGTTCTACAAATGAGGGAAAATTTACTTGTATAAAATTGAATAGTGGACTCTAGAAATTGGTCCTTTATACTCTGGTAGATTGTTCACACTCTCAGATGAAACATTTAAGCATATTGAAAGCTTATTTGGTGGGTGTTTACTATAGCACAAATTAATTTAAAGTCAGTTTGCTTGTATCCTCTTAATGCTTTCACCCAGCATCCCCTGTGGTTACATCATACCTAATTTAGTACATTATCAAAACCATGACATTGGCATTGGTACAATATATGTGTGTAGTTCTAGACCAAGTTATCAAGTCCGTGTTTTAGTTTTAGAAAGAGTTTTAATGTGAAAGTTGACCAGAGTTTTTGCTTTGATATTTAAAGTCTGTCTTGATTGAACAAAATGTTTTTTAGTTGTGTAAGATAAATTTAAAGTTTTTGGTGTAACATATTTAGGATTTTTGGTCCATAATTCACAGGAAACTTATTCTAGATTGTCTCTGTTAAGCATCTGCTTCTTCTGTTGTGCAGAATGGTTGTGGTGTATGTAGTTTATCATGTTATGCTTGAAAGAGTAAAGATAACAATGAGCTGGGGCATCTTTACAGGGTTTCTGTAAGTGGGACTCACATTCTATAAGTGGGACTATTCCGCTTCTGGGATTCTGTCCTAAGAACTGGAGATAACTCTTTGTTAATCATTTCAAAACCAGTTACTTAGGTCTTGCAAATGTATCCTAAGAAGAGTCTCCTTTCCATTTATGATTTATGTGATAAATCATAATTTCGAAAGCTCTTTTACATTGTTTCTCATCTCATTCTTTAACAACTCTTTGTGAAACAGGCTGATGAGGATTATTCCTGTTTAAGTGGTTGTTCTTAGAAATATAATTTGAAGATCAAGCTAAGGTTTCATATAGTGCTAAAAACTTGCTTTCCAGTTTCAATAATTAATAGTAACCTAAATACTTCACTTGGATTGCACTTATAACCACTTTTTAATAGTTAAAATGCAACCATTATACTCCTAGCTACTATCTTCTCTTACCAGGACTGTGTAAGAGCCTGCTGAATGGTGTTCTTTTTGCTTCACACAATCATTTGCCCCCACAGTCCAGAGTGGTCCATTAAAATACTGGTCAGTTCACATCACTCTTGCTCAGAACCCTCCAGTGACTCTCTGTTACTTACAAGGCCTATATGAAAATACTCTGTGTAATCTGGTGTCTGAGTTTCTTCAGCCTCTTCACCTACCACTCTTTCCCCTTGTTTGTGCTTCTCCATTCTGGCCTTACAGGAAGAAGTTCGTTCTTATCTCAAGGATACTGCATGTTATGCTCCTCCTCTCTGGGATGTTCATCTTTCTGTATGTCCTCCTGGTGCGCTTTCACTGAATAATGTGCTTAAATGGCACCCTCTCCCAGAGGCCTTCCCTAGTGTTTGTTCCTGGTTGCTCTGAAACAGCCATCCCCAGCACTGTTTATCCTTTTCATTGCTTTGTTCCTTACTCATATTTAACATGACTTGATGTTATTTATTTATAGTCATTCTGCTATAACATGACATGTGTTCCTGAAAGGTTTCATGCTATGCAAAATAGCACCACAGGACCTACGGGAAAAATGTGGTTAGGGGCACATTAAAAAGATAGAAATCTAATAAATCCTAGCATAACATTAAATGGTTAAGGAGTCCATTAACAGTGCAGTACATATGGTACTTTGACAAAGACCTGGAGTTAGCTTGTGGAAGTGGGCATCTTTTGAAAGGGTTGCAGATTGTGAGTTATTGTGAATTGATGGGAAGAGGGTTACCTGAAATAACCCTCGTAAAGTTGTAACACAAATTGTGGATGGATAAGAAAGACTCCTACTGGCAGGATGAACCGAGGTAGCTGGCAGATGTTTGGGGTGTGCTTGTGAATTCCTGTGTAGCTTGGTTCAGCTGGGTGCAGTTAGTGTTTTTCATAGGTGAAACCACTCAGAAGTGGTAAATTTGTTATGCTCAAATAATTTCCTGATTTATCAATAGTGCTGGGACAAATTTGTGTTTTCAAAATAAGTGTTAATAGCAGAACTAACTGTATTTTAGTTTATTTTTGCTTATCTTCCGTGGAATACGCTCTAGAACAGAGAGTGAGTTTGTTTTGTTAACTTGTATTCCTATTGCTTAGAACAGTGCCTGACCCCTTATAACATTTCAGTAAATGGGTAGATAGAATAGTAGTGGGATTGTCAGTATAATTTAAGGGAAATGAATATTCCAGTTTTCTGAAACAGTGCTTCTCAAACTTCAATGTGTATAGTAATCACCTTGGGATCTTGCTAAAATGCATATTCTAGTTAAGTAGTGCTGGGGTTGGTTCCAAGGCTCTGTCTTTTTAACAAGATCCCACATGGTGCCCCTGTTGCTGGCTGCGTGTGAGTAATGGATCTACAGCAGCTCTGTCCAGTGGAAGAAGATTGTGAACCACAAATGCAAATCCCACGTATAGTTTTCTAATAGTCATAATGAAGTAAAAGTAAAGTACGATTAATTTTAGTATATTTTATAAACTAATTTGTCCAGAATATTACTATTTCAACATGTACTTGATATTTTAAAAACACTTAAGATTCTTTACATTCCTATTTTTGTGTGAAGTCTTTGAAATCCAGTATTTTACACCTGTAGCACATTTCAGTTTGGACTAGCCACATTTCATGTGCTTACTTGCCACATGTGATTATTGGCTACTGAATTGGACAACACATATTCTCCATATTCTGCAGAGTATGATCATTCTGTTGAATGGTCTAGCTTCACACATACTCCTATTTCTCTAAAGAAATTTTTCTTTAATTTTTTTTTTTTTTTAACGTTTATTTATTTTTGAGACCGAGAGAGACAGCATGAACAGGGGAGGGGCAGAGAGAGGGAGACACAGAATCTGAAACAGGCTCCAGGCTCTGAGCTGTCAGCACAGAGCCCGACGCGGGGCTTGAACTCACGGACCGTGAGATCATGACCTGAGCTGAAGTCGGCCGCTTAACCGACCAAGCCACCCAGGCGCCCCACTAAAGAAATTTTTCGTATGCCTGATGATTGAAATATCACGTAAAATGCAAGGTATGGTTAGAGTTGATGAATCCTTGAGCCATAGAGTGCTCCTATACTAAAATTTTTCTCTGTTAGGACCCGTTTGTGATAGAAGAATTAGGAAATGTGGAGAATGGGGGAAAATGAAATTGCCTTAAATGCTGTCACTTGGAGTTAATTGGTTTTCCCAGTATACATTTTTATGTCGTAAAATATCGTAGGGTTCCACAGGTAGCTTTTCCAGAATTTTTATTAAAATGGTTTCATATTCTGTATTCTGTTATGCCCTTTTTGGGGGCTTGTATTTAAGATTTGTGTAGTGGATTCAGTGGACACTTGGTGTTGATGGTATCAGTCTCAGAGGACTGATCAGGAATACTTTTTAGTTCTTAGAGATTATGCATATTTATCTTTTATCCTTACCTAATAGATTGAAGTCTTCTTTCAGTTAGATTAGTGCTTTAAGTCTAGGCTCTGATACTTGTAGCTAGGTGATGTTAGGCACACTACATACTCTGAATTTTTGTGTCCTGTTCCCCTAGGATTGTTGTGCCTATTATGTATCTAAAACACTTCCAAGCAGTTAGGTGAGTGCCTTGACTGTGGCACCCTAAATGATTAGGTTTACTCGTATTCCTGTCACTAAGTTAGTGGTAGATCAGCAGGTGTAGGTCTCAGGCTACTGCTTTCTTTAGAGTCAGGAAGGAAAATACTGGATATTTTAGTTGCCGACTGAGGAGCCTGGCAAGTGAGAGCTGTGTCGGGGGCAGGGCGACACGACACGGCAATTCTAACTTGGTACCTGCTCCTACCCAGGACTTTGCAGTTTAAGGTTTTTAGGATAGATGTAAGGATAATTTCCCTCAGATGTGGCTGCTTATTAGAATCACCTGACAAACTTAAAGCTACAAGTTCCTTGACTGCCTCTGAATTACTATAAATCAGAGCAGTTTCTAGGATGTAGCCTAGAAAACTGAATTTTTAAATAAACATGAATTTAATTTATTTATAAAGTGCAGGTCTAGAGAGAGTGCATGTAAGAGGAGGAGGAATTCTGAGCGAGATTCAGGAATCTAGAAGTTAGAGTGGTTATTTGCCAAATCATAACGTTAACGTGTTACCTTGAGGTTTTTTTTTTTAATTTTTTTTTTTTCAACGTTTATTTTTTGGGACAGAGACAGAGCATGAATGGGGGAGGGGCAGAGAGAGAGGGAGACACAGAATCGGAAACAGGCTCCAGGCTCTGAGCCATCAGCCCAGAGCCCGACGCGGGGCTCGAACTCACGGACCGCGAGATCGTGACCTGGCTGAAGTCGGACGCTTAACCGACTGTGCCACCCAGGCGCCCCAAACCTTGAGTTTTAAAGAATTTTCTTCTCTTTAATGTTTCCTAATTTATAAATAGTACAATTTCTTTGTAGTTATACGTTAAATACCTAACCTAGTGTTCTGTGGCACATACATCTGATGCCCTACTGTAGAATTCGTGCTGGATGGTAGACAAGTTTCTAACCAGTATCAGTGACTGGGCAGGCTGCTAAGCTACTGGGGTGGTACCAGGAGCCACTATCACTGCGTGAGGTAAAACCGTCCTTGATGCTCCATGTCCTCTGCCACCACCCACCCACACCGTCCCTGTGCGTTCACGTTGTCGTGAGACCGTTGAATGGTGAACTTCATTTAGTTTTTGTTTGAGAAACAGGTTTTGCCTGTTGGCGTACTCTGGCTGACTTCAGGTGTTCATAAACCATTTTCTTTTTTTTTTTTTTTTTTTTTTTTAATTTTTTTTTTTCAACGTTTATTTATTTTTGGGACAGAGAGAGACAGAGCATGAACGGGGGAGGGGCAGAGAGAGAGGGAGACACAGAATTGGAAACAGGCTCCAGGCTCTGAGCCATCAGCCCAGAGCCTGACGCGGGGCTCGAACTCACGGACCGCGAGATCGTGACCTGGCTGAAGTCGGACGCCCAACCGACTGCGCCACCCAGGCGCCCCATAAACCATTTTCTTAAAATCGCCTTTTGGGAATAAGTGCATTTTAAAAGAAACTTAGGATCTGAGTGTGGCTGGTATATTTACTTAGTGTTAGTCTTTTGTTTAATCTTTCGTTACTTTTGAATCGTGTGACAGTATACCAGAAGAGCGTGACATATGTTGGCTTCTTCTGAAAGATTCTGACCTGTGCTGTCTGAATAGAGTTAGTTGTTTTTGGTAGCCAAAACGCAACGCTAGCAAAATGCAGTATTTTGAAATATTGTGGCTCCTATGAGGGAGAGGATCATGGTAAAGTTTCTTCACCTAATATACTGCCTGTTGCCTTTTCTGTGGTGGTTTGGTCCAATTTCTTTTATGCCGTTTTTTTGGTTTCCTCTCAGGGTTTTAAAGCATTTGTATATATAGTATTGTATGCATAAATATCCGAGTCTCATTTATCATGGGACGTTTAAAGTATTAAAAATGTTAAAGTCACGGGGCGCCTGGGTGGCGCAGTCGGTTAAGCGTCCGACTTCAGCCAGGTCACGATCTCGCGGTCCGTGAGTTCGAGCCCCGCGTCGGGCTCTGGGCTGATGGCTCAGAGCCTGGAGCCTGTTTCCGATTCTGTGTCTCCCTCTCACTCTGCCCCTCCCCTGTTCATGCTCTGTCTCTCTCTGTCCCAAAAATAAATAAACGTTGAAAAAAAAAAAAAATTAAAAAAAAAAAATGTTAAAGTCACAAAGCAGAGCTATACTTTGTAAACCTTAATTTTATATTTTTGTATAATTATGATAGTTCCTCTTTTATATAACTGCTAAATGTCAATGTTGATTATTTTGGAGAAAGAGGAAAAAGTGCTTAGCCCCTCAGAGTCTCCCCTTTGATTTGGGCCAGTTTTATTACTACCTTGAAAAGGAGTGGGTGAGTCCCTGACACTGACTCATAATTTTGGGATGTTCTTGATGTCTTGGGGAGAACAGGTTTCAGAATGCAGCAGTCGTTTTAGTATTTCTGTGTTTAAATCCATTAGTGGATTTTCATTTCCATAGTTCGTGGAAAGACTTAAGTATGGTCAGTCTAGAGCAGAACTACTGGAGCTGTGACTCCTAACTGTTCAAAACTTGACTTTGTCAGCACATGTTATTAGCACAGTGAGGAGATTATATACTGTTCACTAGTTTGTCCCCCCCATGCCCTTGTACATTGGCACATTATACATTTAGGATTTGAAATTGTCGTTTGCTGATTTGGGGGCACATTAGCTAAGTTTTGGTTATATAAAGCCTTATGTTACTAGCATTGCTTGTCGTACTGTAGATTTGAGGTAATTAGGATTTGGGTTAAGATAGTGGAAGTAGAATTTAAAGAGAATTGCGGTCCGTATGAACACTTTTGACATCAAAATGGTTAGAAATGCTAAAGAACAGCTCAAGCTTGAACCTGATAGTCTGGGTGAATCCAAGAAACAACTAGTTTTATTCATATAGGAGTGAGGCCTAGAAAGTTAGATTTTGGACATGTGTTATTGGGTTACTTTGGTTGCTTTTATGGCCTTTTCTGGAATTTTACTAATATGGGAAACCTCAAAATGTCAGTCACGTGGACACTTCTCATTTCTCTTTTAATAATGTAGAATGGGTTGAGTTAAAAACATCTTAAATTTCCTAATTTATTTTTTAAATGTTTGTTTGAGAGAGAGCATGTGTGCACGAGTTGGGGAGGGGCAGAGCAGGAGAGCCAGAATTCCAAGTAGTACAGAGCCTTTCTTGGACCCACGGACTGTGAGATCATGACCAGAGCTGTGATCAAGAAGAGTTGGCGCTTAAGTGAGCCACCCAGGTCCCCCCGCATTTTCTATTTTAAAACAGGTTTACTTAATTTTTACAAAATCAGTAGGACTGTATCCAAAGAGAAAGGCCTGTGCAAGGTAGCCATTATATGTAGTTTGTGCTAATTATATGTGTTGTTTCTTCATTAAAATTAGAACAGCAGTGTTGATGAAATGATGTACATTTCAGCTGCTTCCCCTCACTGTAGTTTTATATTAGGTTAATTTGTATAATGTTGCTATTTCTGTAAGTAAAAAAAAGAATCCTCAATTTCATGTGGTTCCACTTAAGTTATTACAGATTTATAGCATATTTTACTGCTTATTAGGGCAGTCCTCATGTTTTCAAAAATATCTAGGATATACTTAAATATATTTTCCTGCCTGGATAATCTTTTTATTTTTTGTTTTTATTTTTTAATTTTATATTTATTGCCAAAGATGGGTATCCAGATAATAATCATTGTGTTGATACGGCATCTGGGTGGCTCTGTTGGTTAAGCATCTGACTCTTAATTTTGGCTCAGATCATGATCTCACAGTTCTGAGGTCGAGCCCTCCATCTGGCTCCATGCTGATCATGGAGCCTGCTTGGGATTCTCTCTCTCTCTCTCTCTCTCTCTCTCTCTCTCTCTCTCTCTCTCTCTCCCCCCCCCCTTCCTCTCCCTCTCCCTCTCTCCCCTTTTCCCACCCACCCACCCCCCAAATAAATAAATGAACTTAAAGACCAAAAAAACCCGAAAAACAAATAATGTTTATTGTGTTGACAATGAACATCCTTGTTCATGACTTTAATGGGCATACTTTTATAGTTTCATCTGTAAGAGTACTTTTAGTTTTTTTGTGGGTATTTTACCAAATAAGATGGTTTCTTTTTCCTAGTTTGCCAAAGTATTTGTCAGGAATGGACCTTGAATCTCCTGCTTTTCTGCAGCCGTTAAGAGAGATGATTTTGTTTTTTTCTTCAGTTCGTTAATATAATAAACTACAGTATGTTTCTTCATGTTGAAGTACCTTTTCTTGGTCATGGTCTTCATGGTTTTGACGTGCTAGTGTTTTTTTCCCCCCCTAATGTTTATTTATTTTTGAGAGAGAGAGAGACAGAGCACAAGCAGGGGAGGGGCAGAGAGAGAGGGAGACACAGAATCTGAAGCAGGCTCCAGGCTCCCAGGTGTCAGCACAGAACCTGACACGGAGCTCGAACTCTGGAACTGTGAGATTGTGACCTGAGCAGAAGTTGGATGTGTAACCAACTGAGCCACCCAGCCGCCCTGACGTGCTAGTTTTTATTTTATTTTTTAATTTTGTGTCCCATTTCTTTATGTCCAGAAATGAGAGGAGAAGCACTGTTTAAAATAGGTGAGAAATACTTTTTTTCTGTGTCTTGAAGCAGCTTAAATAATAATTAGAATTACCTGTTTATGAAAGTTGTAGTTGAATTCTGCTATAAAATTCTGCTCTTAATGCCTTAATGAGTGGTAGAACTTTGGCTCTTCTCACGTTTTTTGTGCGGTTATTGATTTCCTTTTCCCTGCTTCCTTTAATATTTTATTAGGAAATGTATTGATACAAAGTTTAAAATTTATGTCTAACAACAGTTTCTCTTTTTTTTTGTATTAACATTGTATCCTGTACTTTTCAAGAATCAGACTTAACCAAAGACTCTTTTCTTATATTGGTATTTTTAAACAAGCTACAGAGAAAGAACTCTTGTTTTCTATTTTTATTTCGTTTTTTATTGGATTCTTCTTTGGCCTTAATTTCTTCAGTTGAATCAGTTGGATAGTTTATTTTGATGTTTTGTTTATTGAAAACATTTAAACTTGTAAATTTTCTAAACTTGACTGCTTTGTTCATACTGCATAGGTTTTGATGCAGAGTGATTGCATTTTTATTCATATCTCGATGTGATTCCAGTTTTGTCTTTTTTCTGTTTTTTAGCCCGAGTATTTGGGAGTGTGTTTTAAAAATGTTTAATGCTGGGGCACCTGGACGGCTCAGTTGGTTGAGTTTTTGGCTCAGGTCATGATCCTGGAGTCGTGGGATGGAACCCTGTGTCATGCTCTGGGCTGAGCATGGAGCCTGCTTGAGATTCTCTCTCCCCCTCTCTCCCTTGGCCCTTCTCCTGAGGGCATGTTCGCCCTTGCTCTCTCTCCCTCTCTCTCTTTCTTTCTCTCTCTCAAATCAAATGTTTAATGAATTTTATAAACCAGTATTTTAAAAATTACTATTTAACTTTCTGCTAAATTCTAATTTTCTTGGCCTGTTAGAATTATTTTTTCCTTACCTCAGGATAATTATTTTAAGTATTTTGTGGATGTTTGAAAATAATCTTACTTCTTTTTGGTACAAAGAACTGTCAGATCAAGTTCTTTAGTTGTGTAACACCTGACTACGTAATATCAGTCCTTAGTAATTTTAATTTTGATCTGTTTTCTGACTGATGAGAAAGTTTTCTATTATGATAGTTGATTTCACTTCTCATTTTTTAAAAACATTTTTGCCTTACATGTTCTATATGTTTGCATGGAGATTTATAACTGATATTTTTTATGAGTGGTAATGTGAAGCTTTGCATGTCTTCATTTGTCTTTATACAAGAAGAATGATCTTTTGGCTAGATTAAATACAGATCTTTTTTTTTTCTTTTCTGAAGATACTTCTAAATTGGCGATTACCATTCATTGTTGCAGATGAGAAGTCTGATCTCAAATCTGGTTGTTATCTATAGGTAGTTTTCCATTATGATGTGTGTCTTTTACTTTAATTCTCCTACCCCCCAGCTTGGGAGCCTTTAAGACTTTTCTTTTTCTTCATCCTAAAATGTAAAACTTCACCAGTCTTCTCTTATAAGTGGGGTCTTTTTTCATACTTCTGCTTATGGCTCTTTTAGTCTAAAGAGAGCCCTTAGAGTTGTTCCTTACTCCTACTGCTACTTTCCCCCTCTTTTTAAAATTGTTTCTGACTCCTCACCATTCGGAATTCTTGTTATATGTTTTTTGGTTATATTCTACTTCCCTCTTTTCTGATAAACAGTAGACATTTGGATACTTTTTTTTTTCAAATGTCTATCTTTACTTTTTTGAGAGAGAGTGAGTGGGGCAGTAGCAGAGAGGGAGACAAAGAATCAGAAGTGGGCTCCAGGCTTCAAGGTGTCAGCACAGAGTCTGACCCAGGACTCGAGCTTACAAACCACAAGATCATGACCTGGGCCGAAGCTGGATGCTTAACCAGCTAAGCCACCCAGGAACGCCAATTATTCAGATGCTTTTTGAGTGAGAATACATTGCACTCCCGTGGCATATTTCAGCACACTAATTATATTTAAAGATGTGTTCATATCATCTACCTATTGAAAGTTCTATTTTGCACAATCTACTTTTCTTTATAGCTTTTAGTTTTATGAATCTGATTCAATAGAAATAGTCTGGGAATTTAAATTATATTTTTGGTTTTTTTCCATGTCAAATGTTTCCTCATAAGGTTTTCTGTTTGAGTTTAGTGCATCTCTTCCACATTATTGGGCTCCATGAATTTTTTTTTTTTTTTAATTTTTTTTTTTTTAATGTTTATACTTGAGAGAGAGAGAGAGACAGACAGAGCATGAGCAGGGGAAGGGCAGAGAGAGATAGGCAGACAACAGAATCTGAAGCTGGCTCCCGGCTCCAAGCTGTCAGCACAGAGCCTGATGCGGGGCTTGAACTCATGGACCACAAGACCATGACCTGAGCCGAAGTCAGACTAAGCTTAACTGACTGAGCCACCCAGGCGCGCCCCGAATTCCATGGATGTTTGCTGTTTATAGTTGAGTGTTCACATTTGGAAATGAGAATCTAGGTTAGCCACTGTTCAATAGAATATGTGGTTGAAATGTTTGATGTTTGAGCTATCTATATGGTAGCCACTAGCCACATGTGCTCGTGGAACATTTGAAATGTGACTAGTGCCACTGTGAACTTCAGGTTTTAGTGTTACTTAAATTTAAATTTAGCCCATTGCCCTTATGCTGTTTCTCTCTCACTTGAGGTTTGTTTAAAAATTTTTTTGCAACTGCTTATGATCTCTTTGTTTAACAAGTCCACTGAAAACCTTTCAGTCCATTAGTTTTTTGAAGTTTTCTCTTTCTTTATAGTATTTCTTACGATGTTGGTTTTCCTTTCTCTGTTGCTGTTTTCATCTCATTGCCTGCACTGAACAGTGTTATTCCCTGACAAATTCTGTCTTTACTGCTTCTCATTCTGTAAATCCTACCTTTTGGTGTCCAGGCCCACACGTCTTTTTTGCTTATTAGGCATGTTTCGATATTTTCCATAGTTACTTTCCTAAAATCTCTTCCTAAATTGATTATTCCCCGGTTAATGCTTAGGAATGCATCCTTGATTTCCTTTCCCTTTTTTTTCCTCCTGTGGGGAATTCTAGACCTCATTATCCTCTTTAAGTATTGCAGCATCCTTTTAACAGATCTTTTGTCTCATTCCTATGCATTGCTATCTGAGTAAAAATTTTAGACTATATAATTTTAAACATATTCCCTTCATTAACCCTTAGAAGTCTTCATTAATATTGTATTGCCAACACGATTGCCTGTGTATATGGCTTTCCTCCTTTGTCATGTACTTATCTGGGAAATCTGTCTGGTGTACATAGGGGACACTGAAACGAAAAGGGAACAGTTATGTTCATGCCAGAAATCTAACTAGCATCTCAGAGTAGATGTTTTGCTTGTAAATATAGCTTGAAAATTTGAAGAATTTAAAATCTAAGTCATCCTTGCCAAGAGTCCAAATTTCTGTCTCTTCTCAACCTACTGCCTCTCTCTGTACTACTGTCATGTAAATTTATTTACCCAGTCCTAGAACATCAAATGCTGTTGTCCTTCTGTACATTTTCACAGCTAAAACTGTCCTCTCCTATCCCATTTTTTTTTCTCTTGGTAATCCTTCAAGATTCCAGCTCTTTATTGTATGGAGACTTGCCTGAACCTTTTTATGTTACAGTTGTTTTTTTTTTTTTTTATGGGGAGGTTAATTGTTTGCATATGTGGTTTGCCTGCTATACTGTAAGCTCCTAGAAGGCAGAAACTGTTTTAATTTTTATTGTATCAAGGCCTGGCATATAAATGTATATGCTCAGTAATGTTAAATTAATGTCTGGTATGACATTTGACATGTCTAACACATGTCAAAAATAGGTAAGTGGTAGTAATCTTCAGGGAATTACTTGGGTTCAAGTGAGTTAATTTTTCAAGTGCAGTTGAGTAAAATAGTAAGAATTTACTATTTTAGAATTCCTAAAGTGGTTGAACTTGCTTTTGTACTATTCGTGAAGAAAGCAAATAGTTTATTCAGATCTTGAGGAAAATATATAAAGTTTTAGTTATAAATTTAAAAACAAATTGTAATTGATGTGCTAATTCCATCACAACACTACCAATCCCTTAAGTAGCCCTGATTTTTAGACTGGTACCAGTAGCTTTATTATAATTCTATAAATACGTATATATATAATTAGAATAAAATGACATTTAAAGCACTTTTTAAGTTTATTTTTTTAAACTTTTAAAAAGTTATTTTGAGAGAGAGAGCGTGCACGTGTGCAAGTGAGCAGGGAGGGTCGGAGCGAGGGAGAGAGAATCCCAAGCAGGTTCTACACTGTCAACACAGAGCCCGATGCAGGGATCAATGCCATGAACTGTGAGATCATGATCTGAGCTGAAATCAAGAGTCAGATGCTTAACCTACTGAGCCACCAATGTGCCCTGACATTTTAAATGCTACAGACTTTTTACTAATTTTTAACTGTTCTTTTCCTAAAGCATAGTGTCTTTTCCAAATATAACCCTATATTTGAATATTCAGTTTTTCGAGCTTTATTGAAATTAAGAATTTCCCCAGAAATTCTCATATGTGGTGCTCCATTTCTCAAGGGTAAACCCTTGAGAATTACTGCTCTAGTTATTTTTAATTAGTGATTCATTGTGTTGTGATTTTTATTCCTAAAATGATTAAAATGTTAAGATCATTTTGGATCAGGAAAAAAAGAGTGCAGCTATAACGTGGCATATTTGGGCTCATGAATTTGTGCCTCTTGACAATAAAACTATGACTTTTAAAAAGTAAACTCTTTGAAAGAATATAAGCTATTCTAGTCCAGCAGTGACTCAGTTGAAGTCTTTTGGGGTTGAATACATATTTTGTTGAAAATCCAAGAGCCACAGTAGCAGATCATTCTTAATTTCTCTTTAGTAACTCATTTTGTTTTTGATATGAAACATTAGCCAGTATTCCTTCTACCATATTTACCAGTATTTTAATTGAATTACTCACTATTTTTAACCCATCTCCAATGTTTGAAGAATTAGCTTAAGATATTTGAGTGAATATATTATAGGCTTTGAAATGGTTTCTCGAGGAGGAGTGATAAATGGTTTGAGAAGTGACACTGGAGAGTCTTAAGGTGAATACTTTGAAGGTTTCTACTTTTTTTGTATGTGAGTATTCTAATTTTTTTTTAAATCACATATTTGTCCCTTTTCCAATTTTTTCTTTGTCTTTAGTCTTAAGGATGTGTGTGGTTTTTAAAAGCTGTCTTGCTTTGAGGAGCACCTGGGTTACTCAGTGGATTCAGTGTCCAGCTTGGGCTCAGGTCATGCATGATCTCACGGTTCATGAGTTCAAGCCCCGTTTCAGG
Organism: Leopardus geoffroyi; assembly: GCF_018350155.1. Taxonomy (NCBI): domain Eukaryota; kingdom Metazoa; phylum Chordata; class Mammalia; order Carnivora; family Felidae; genus Leopardus; species Leopardus geoffroyi. Next base: position 26,268,856 of record NC_059341.1, read on the forward strand.
GTCTGTACTGACGCCTCAGAGCCTGGAGCCTGCTTCAGATTCTGTGTTTCCCTCTCTCTCTCTCTGCCCCTCCCCTGCTCATGCTCTGTCTCTGTCTCTCAAAAATAAATAATCATTAAAAAATATAAAAGCTATCTTGCTTTGAAAAGCGCTGATTTATTTTTGTAGATGGTGTATCATAAGATTTTTCCTCTCGGCTCAGAATTGATCAAATTAAGTGGAGAAAGTCCATTTGTTTGGCAGAGTGGTACTTAAGTTTTCGTTTGTTAGCCCTGTTTTGTTTTATTTTGTTTTTTTGTAAACATTGTAATGCTTTCAGTATCACTAAGATTAGTATCAATGGAGGAAGGCAGGGAGGCATATAGAGAACTTGCATTATGTGCAGTGTTATTTCCAAAGACTCTTTATTGGTTAGCCTTTGAATATACATGTCAAAAGCATCATGTTAAGGAACTACTACCAAATAAAATTTACAACGTAAAGTTGTCGGATCACAGAGCCAGAACTCTGAATATTGACTGGATTCTAATTGTCTTATAAGAAAAGTACCTTTTAGGGACACCTGGGTGGTTCAGTCAGCTAAGCGTTCAACTTTGGCTCCAGTCATGATCTCGTGGTCTGTGAGTTCGAACTCTGCATAGGGCTCTGTGCTGACAGCTCAGAGCCTAGAACCTGCTTTGATTCTTTGTGTCTCTCTCTCTGTACCTCCCGCGCACTTTATCTCTCTCACTCTCTCAAAAATGTTTAAAAAAAATTTTTTTAAAGAAAAGTTCCTCTTGGGGTTTGGATATATTTTCGGGATGCTGTGCTGCTAGAGATAGATCATTGTTAACTTGATAACAAGAATTAAGGTGGAAACGTGTAACGCGGAAGGAGATATCCATATCTTGAGATATGGGTTGTAGTTGTGTTTTTTGTTTTTTTTGTTTTTTACTGGTTATTAGCTTTTTTAACCATGGGCAAATCACGTTCATATAACTTCTTGGCTACTGCTTTTTTTTTTTTTTTTTCCTTCCCCTTTTTATAACAAGGTTGGATTGATAATCTCCAAGGTCCTTTCCAAATAAATGGCTTGAGATGTGTGCATGAGAATTTTCTGATTTTTGTGCTTTAATTTATTTATTTTGAGAGAGAACTCACGTGCACACACACACAGGAGAGGGGCAGAGAGAGAGAAGCCCAAGCAGGCTCTGCACTTTTAGTGCAGAGGCTGATGCAGGGTGCGAACTCAAGAACCATGAGATTATGACCTGAGTTGAAGTCAGGTGCTTAACTGACTGAGCTACCCAGGTGCCCCTGCATTTACTAAGTTTAAATTGAGAAACAAGATTGACATTTTTGAAGACTAGTATAAACAGAAGTCCTAGATTTTTACTGTATATGCTATATATAATATAGAAATCAGATTTTGTTTATATAAAAAGTGGTTTAGTTTTTAACCTTGTCAATATAAACTTCTAGTTTATTAAGTCTTAAGTTGACCACCAAATTCAGAATTCATTTTTTACTTTATTTACTTATTTTGACTTTCCAGAGTATTAAACATTTTAAACTTAATCTACTGGTCTAACACCAGTTTCTTGTGGGTTTACTTTTAAAAAAAAAAAGTGAAAGATGTTATTTGCATATTCTAGAAGTTCTTTTGTAGTCTTTGTATTTTAAAAGTGGAGTCTTTCTGGTTTTTATTTAATGGGTGAGAGATGGGTATTATAAAACAGGCATTATATAGTTATATAATGCCATTTAACATTGTGGGAAGAGTCCTTACAGATTTAAAATATAAAATTTAAATTTTTACATTTAAAATTTTACATTTAAAATCTGTAAGTGATGGGCCCCCGAGTGGCTCAGTTGGTTAAGTATCTGACTCCTGATCTCAGCTCAGGTCTTCATCTCAAGGTTTTGAGTTCAGGCCCCTGTTCTGGGCTCTTTACTGGTCCTGAAGCCTACTTAAAAATATATATAAAGTTTGTAAGTGAAGCGTAAATGTTAATTCCTAAATTTGGCAATTTATTTCCAGTGAAAATTGAGAGTCAATATTCATAATGTTGTGTATGTTTCTGTAGCTGCGGAATGGAATGAGCACTGAGGCTTGGGTGAAACATCCTGGGTGTGCAATTATATGGTTGTATGAGCTTCAGTTCTCTTTGCATCTTGGTTTCCTTTCCTTTCCTTTGCTTAGCCCTTGATTTTCTTAATGCCCTTATCCTCCCTTATCCCCAATATCCAGTTTTTGAGTCTCTTAGATCGTGCCTCTGAAGTAGCTTTTGAATCTATTCATTTTTTTCTCGGACCCTGATCCTCTTTTGCCTGAACTAAAGACGTGGGATACTGCCCCTTCCTTCCCTACTAGTTCATTCTCCCCAGCACAGCCAGAATCACCTTTTAAGGAAAGTACATTTGCTCTTTCTTTATGTAAAAAATCTTTCAGTGTCTTCCACCCCCTTAAGATAAGGTACAAATGTTTCACTGAACAGCTTGCTATATCTCTTTCTCATTTTCTTGCTTTCTTACATGCTTCAGTTCTTTGAGGATAATGAGTTCTGTCACACATGGGTACTTCACACATGCCGTTTCCTTCTAGGATATTGTCTCTCCTCCACCTCCTTTAGCCTAGTTAATTCCTTCCTGTTTTTTAGGGTTCAACTTAGAAGTTACTTCCTCTAACCTCCAGTCCTCAGTCTCGGTTAGTTAGCACATCTGTTACCACATGTAACACCTTATTTCTGGTGATTGTATGGTAGTGTCCAAAACGGCCTCTCCTTTTCCCCTCCCAAGCCTGCTTTTCCCACAGTCTGCTGTATATTGTTAAATAGAAAATACAGCCTCTCAGTTGCTCGGGCCAATAATCTTGAGCCTCCTAAACCAGTCTTTCTGCTTTCCTACTTTCTAGCTCTTCAGTTTATTCTCCACGCAGCAATCATATCAAGTTACCCCTTTGCTCAAAACATTCTCACATGTCCTTACAATGGCCTACAGGCCCGGTGTGATTTGTTACTCTCTCCATTGTTACCTCTGACTTTGTCTCTAGATTTTACTTTTCATTTGTTTGGCTTTAACCACAATGACCTTGTAGTTCCTTGAGCGTTCTATGCACATTCCTGCCTCACAGTCTGTCTTTGCTTTCTTTTTTATTGGATATCTCAGATGTCTTCTGTCATTTAGGTAGTTTGAAAATGACATACAAAATGTGGATTAAGAATACATATCCGAGTAATAACACTGAATTGAATGGAATTATCAAAAGGATTACAGTGACATCTGTGGTACCATGGTTCTTACCCAGGCCAGCAACAGATTGTTCAAATGCTGGGTTTCTCATGAATCTTTTTTTCTCCTGCCAGAGGAGTAAATCTCTAATCTTAAAGACTAAATTCAGTGTGGTGATTTAGAGTCTATAGTTTTTTTCTTTTTAACAAAAAGTGAACATACACTATCAAATATATTCCCAGTAATCTTAACAAGCCTTTGGTATTCTTCAGAATACTTTAGTGTATTTTGGAGAAACCTATATTCATTATATTTTTAGAGAAACATTATGGCTTTTTTTCCCTTTCAAAGAATCACTCGGAGTGTTTAAAAATGCCACTCATTCCCACTCAATGACTACCTGAATCAGAACTTCTAGGTGATGAAACCTGGATGTCTGCATGTTGGGGCACGTAAAAATTTGACAACCAGTACTTCGTGCTATAGGAATGGTAGAGTTATAATGGAATAGAGGAATTAAGGATTCCAGGGCATGATCAGTGGCAGAAAGTTTGGGGTAGACTTTTAATTTACAGCTTGTCGGTGTTCCTGTGCCTTCTGATTCTGAATGACATTTTGTTACTTGAGGGTTACACTAGAGAACCTTGAGGAATACTCTTTGATTCAAATCATAGAAACATCATGAACAGTTTGGTAAAGAGAGTTTATACAACTCCTTCTTTCTAGGAAAATGCCTGTTTTGTCTTAGTGCTTTGGTTGCATCTACAAATTTTAGGTGTGTGTTGTAGGAATTGGGAACTGTTTTTATATTAGCACTCAGTTTTTAGCCTGAATGTGAATGGGTTATTTTGGGTTGAGGATGGCTATTTTTTCCTATGTGCTAGCAGTAGTTTTGTTATGTGAAAACTTTGTTGCTTTAATCCTTTTAGTGTATAACAGTGTTAAGTTGGAGATTCTCCTAAACATTTGGGACTGGCAGTTGCATACTTTGGTTATATTTCTGTGAATGCTGCTTAAGTCAAAATTATTTAACTTGAAACAGTCTTTTTCTAGTAAAAACAGGTGGTTATACCCTAAGGTGTTTGGAAATTAGCTTTGAGTATCTGTGTAATTGACTTACAGGCATAATTTAAAGCATTTTCAATGCTGGTGTAAATCCTATTGAGGCAATATAACAACAGCATTATAAAATTGTATTAATGTCATTTAGTATTATTGTTACCTATATGAAGGATACGAAATTTAGAAAGCTCAGTCTTTAGAGAGAAAACTTTACCTCTGTGAAATTACTCATTTTTTTCCCTGCTGCCACTTTAACTTTCTTCTCCAGTGTTATGTGCAGCAGTCTACTTTTATAAAAATAAATTGTAAAAAATTTTTTGTGAGTGGACCAACCTATGTAAGTTAGGAATTTTTATTTTTCTTGGTCTTCATTATTGCACTCCATTGTGTTAAAGACTGTAGTTATATTAATGAAAGCACATAAAAAATAAGTGAATTTGCTTCAGAATCAATAAAACCTGGCAAATTCAAGAACTTCACGGAATCCCAAGGTAGGACTGTCCCAAGGATTAAAAAGACGCTGCCAAGAGTGGAGCATAATATTTATACATTGCAGGCTTCTTAGTTGATGAAATTGGTAGGCACCTAGAAGTCAAAGGTTGACCAGAAAAGAAGTTAGAAGATTTCAAGGAATTGTAGATTGAATCTGTAGTAGTGCATTGGTACAGATCAACGAACATGAATTTGTTATTGTAACAAATGGAATATGTAATTGTAAGAAATTACTGGGGAAAGTGATATTTTCTATAAGATACTGATATAGCAGGTAGAAATAAATTGGACGTCTACCATGTTAGAGAGTTCGAGAAAAGTGCTGCCTCATAGAAAAAGCTGAAGAAGAGGAAATAAAAATAATCTAGGGAAGTGTAGGGGTTGTTAATAAAGAAATGTTGAAAGTAAGGGTTGCTGTATAGAAATGAGGAAGGTAGGATGCCTGGGTGGCTGAGTAGGTTAAATGTCCGTCTTCAGCTCAGGTCACAATCTCGCAGTTCAGGAGTTCGAGCCCTGCTTCGGGCTCTGCTCACAGCCTGGAGCCTGCTTCAGATTCTGTGTCTCCCTCTTCTGCGCGTCTCCATTCATGCTCTGCCTCTCTCCTTTAAAAATAAATATTAAAGGGACGCCTGGGTGGCTCAGTTGGTTAAGCCTCTGACTTCAGCTCAGGTCATGATCTTGCAGTTTGTGAATTCGAGCCCCACGTCCGGGCTCTGTGCTGACAGCTCAGAGCCTGGAGCCTGCTTCAGCTTCTGTGTCTCCCTCTCTCTCTGCCCCTTCCCCGTTCATGCTCTTTCTCTGTCTCAAAAATAAGTAAACATTAAAAAAATATATATATTTAAAAAAAAAATGAGGAAGGTAGGCATACGACTGTGAGGGGAGGAAGTATGTTCCAGGCAGAGAATAGTAAATGGCAAGGGCTTCACATGAGAATGTGTTTGGAATGTTTGTTTGAACAAGATAGCTACAGATGTTTTTAGGGTGAGGGTGATAGAAGCTCAAGAGAGGTGAGGCAAGGGCCAGATCAAGCAGGGTCTTGTAGGCTTTTGAAAGGATTTGGGGTTTTACTCAGATGAACCATTGGAGGATATTGAGTGACTTAATCTGTAGGAACAAGACAGGTAGGTCACTTAGGACACTATTGCATTAGTGGAAAGAGACCATAGTGGCTTTGGATTCGGATGAAACAGTAGAAGTGGTGTGATTCTGGATGTATTTTGAAAGAATCAACAGATAAACTAGAAGTTAAGAATGACTCCCAAGAGTTTTCGCCTAGGCATTTGGAAGCTGGAATTGTCCTTTATTGCATTGAAGAAGACTATAGAACAAAAGGTTTGGGGTTGGATAGAATTGCGAGTTTTGTGGTTTTGGGTTGTCTTAAATCTGAGAATCTTGTTCAGACATCAAAGGAGTAGGCAGATGGCTGGGTCGGAATTTAAGGAGGAGATTGGGTTTGAGTCCTCTGCATATAGAGTGAATTTAAAAACTAGGAGACTAGATTTCACCCAGACTAGAAAATGAGTAATGATGAGGGTTCTGCAGCCTTTCTTTTCCGTAAAGGACCTAGATAAGTAAATATTTTTGACTTTGCAACCATATGGTCTCTTACAAATACTCTGCTCTACCAGTGTAGTGCAGTGGAACTATGATATTGTACAAAGGAATGAGTGTGGTCAGATGGCCAGATTTGATTAGCAAAAAGTTTGCACACCTCTGCCATCAACAAATTAAGATATAGCTGCAAATTTATTTGGTGGTGCCACCGTGTTTAGAAGTCAGGGACTTCTCCATGTTTAGAAATCAGAGAGTGACTAGGAAAGGAGATGGGGAAGGAACAGCCAGTGGAGTAAAAGAGAACCTTAGAGTATCTCCTGGAAGCCAAGTGAAGAAAGTGTTACATGATGTTTGTGATGACTTCTGTCTAGGTCTGTCAGTAGGTTGGGTAACGTGAGAACTGGTGTCCTAGAGGGTATTGACCTTCAGCAGTTTCAGTGGGCTTGGGGGAATAAAGACCTGATTGGAGTGTGTTTAAGAGCATAGAAGAGGTGAAGACATTGATGAACACTGGAGTTTTGCTATAAAAGAGTAGAGAACAGAGGTATGGCTAGAGTAGGATGTGTGGGTTAAAGGAAAGGGTTTTCCTTCCTTCTTCCTCCCCCCCCCCCCCACTTCCTGTCTCCACCTCTTCCCTGCTCCGTCCCTCTCTCTTTTTTTGAAGAGTCATTAAAATATACTGATAGGCTGATGGAACCGATCTAGTAGTGGAAGAACTTGCAGAGGGACTATTGCTGGAGCAGTGTTGAGATTTAGTATCCAAAATAAAGGGTTGACCTGAGATAGGAGCATTAACTATTCATTGATAATAAGTAAAGAGGACAGCCTATTAGTATTTGAGTGTATATACTGATTGTTCTTTGTCATTTAATTATAGCTGGAGAGATCACTATAGCACCATTTTTTAAGTAAATCATAGGAAGATTTATTTGAAACTATAGTTGCTAAATTGGTGTTCTTAATGCTTTCAAACTGCATCCTTTGGTGCCATTGGTGTTCTGCAAAAGTACCTTGCCAGGTCACTATTAGCAAGGGAAGAGAGACCAATTCTATTTGTATCTGTTTTATATATCTCTTCTGGGTAAGATTTGTTTTTGGAAAAAGATTCTTCTTTAAAGGTTTTGAAAACTATTTGTCAAAATATTTTATATTTTGTTCATATGAAGTGATAAATGTCAGAGTTAAAAGAGGGCCGCCTGGGTGGCTCAGTCGGTTAAGCGTCCAACTTCAGCTCAGGTCCATTATCTCAGGGTTCATGGGTTCGAGCCCTGTGTCAGACTCTGTGCTGACAGCTCGGAGCCTGGAGCCTGCTTCAGATTGTGTCTTCCCCCACCCCTCTCTCTGCCCCTCCTCCACTCACAATCTGTCTCTCTCAAAACTAAATAAATGTTTAAAAATATTTTTAAAAAAGTAATGGAAGGTGATGATCTACTACACCTCTTCAGAACTCTATGCTCCCCACTTAATTGAAGAAATACATCATTAAAAATAAAGGAAGCCTCTTGTGTAACTGCCCTTTTTCAATCATAGTATCCTCTGGATGTCACACTCTCAACCTTGTCCTGCTCCTTTCCTAGAATTACCCTGATTTTGGTATTTGTTGTTCCCAAGAATTTGTCTTCTTTTGATTTTGTGTCACCTAAAATGTACTTTTACAAATTTTCTTTTGACAGAAATGAAAAGTTTCCCTTTATCTTATTTATTTTTTAAATTAAAAAAATTTTTTAATGTTTATTTTTGAGAGAGAGGACAGATAGTGCAAGCAGGGAACGGGCAGAGAAGGAGACAGAGAATCCGAAGCAGGCTGCAGGCTCCAGGTTCTGAGCTCAGCACAGATCCTGATGCAGGGCTCAAACTCTGGAGTTGTGAGATCAGAACCTGAGCTGAAGTTGGATGCTTAAAGGACTGAGCCCCCCAGGCGCCACTAAACTACTGTTTTTAAAAACACTTATATTTAAAAGTAAACTTTTTGGGGCTTTGTGCTGACAGCTTGGATCCTGGAGTCTGCTTCAGATTCTTTGTCTCCCTCTCTACCCCTCCCCCACTCATGCTGGCTTGTTCTCTCTCTCTCTCAAATATAAATAAACATTAAACAAACTGAAAAAACAGTAGTTCAAAAGTCTGTATTAGGTAGGGTATGTGGATGTATGTGTATTTTAATGAGATTTGACCCTAGATTGCAAAACTTAAATTTTTTCGTTAGGGGAGGATGGTGAGTGAAATACTTTCTGGCTTTCTCTGCTAGACTCTTGCATCAGAATCTTTTGTCGGTGGGGTGGTTGGGGAAGGGTTAACATTGAGACGACAGGAGAACAGAGAACAAGAACTGATCATGATACACGATATATTGCAGACATTTGAGATGCGTTCTGTTTTCTTTTTTTTTTTTTTTTAAGTTTATTTATTTATTTTGAGAGAGTGAGTGGGAGAGGGCAGAGAGAATCCCAAGCACACGCCACGCTCAGTGCTGAGCCGGACCCTGGGCTCAGTCTCCCCATTGTGAGATCATGACCTGAGCCAAAATCGAGTCAGACACTTAACCCACTGAGCCATCTAGGCAGTCCGAGTTCTGTTTTCTAGTAGATTTTCTAGATGTTTTCCCCCCAGGCTCCTTAAAGACAATGACATTAGTTGAAAATCTGATTCAAATAGAGTGATCTCACCTTTTATAGCATGCTCTTTGGTCTGGTACGTGCTGTCCTTCCATATAATAGATGCTGAATAATATGATTTAATGAGAAAATAATGTTACGGTTAATAGTAGTTTTTGAATTTGAATATAACTTAAGAATATATTTTTAGGAGATAAAGGTAACAAAAGTTAATGAAATTGACAGTATTTAGGCATTTTCTGTTCCTTATTTGAAGGGGTCAGACTAATTGAATATTGGTTTTCCTATACCATAGGATAGGAAAAAGTTTAGTGGGGATAGTCAATTATGTTAATACCAGTGAATTAGTGACATTGTGGTACAAGGAAAAGAAAGAAAATTTAACATTAGGGCAAAGGACTCTAACCTATGTTTGTCTTCCGCTTATTAACTCTGTAGCCTTGGGCTCATTATTTAAAATTTTTCTCTGGATTTTGAACTGTAAAGTAGGTATTTTTACTACCCCTCTCAAAGACTTGTTTGAGGATTAAATGGAATAAGGTACCTGACATCTGTAACAGTCCCTAACGTGTACAAGGTAATCAAAATATGTTACCTTGTTTTTTTTTTCTGTTTTGTGATACTTTCTGTTTTGAGTAAAAATCTATTTGATTTAGGCACAAAAAGCCATATTCTTTCAGCATTACCCTTTTTAAGTAATCTCTTATTCCTCCCTACTTGTACCTAATATTTCTGTCTTTATTTTTGGCTTCTGCCCAAGTTTAGTGATTGTGTTGTAGAAGGTAGAACACATGAGATTTTGGATTTCAACAAAAAAAGGGAATGTTTAATGTGGCACTGTTTTTTATTGAAAATATTTCTTAAAATTTAATTCTTAAAATGCTGTATTTTATAGCTTTAATCAATTAGGTTTCAGCATTTTACAGCGAGCTTGAGCTGAACTGTCTGAAGTCTTTTTGATTACCTTCTACTTTTAAAAGTTTATGGCAATACAATGATAGCAACACAAGAGACTTCTCTATTTTTAAGAATTACAGTAAAACCTTATTTGACTAAAATAAAGTCTTTCTGAAATGACATCAAATATAGAAGTGTAAAAAAGGAAAGGATGGTGTGAAGTTCATTGATGTGATTGGCTGGTGTCGGTGTTGTCTCTGCAAGGCAAGATGATTTATGTGAAGGTGATAGAATGAGAACATGGAGGTTAGACAAGTGAACAGGGTGATTAAATATGAAAGAGACTTTGTGGAGAGGAGGAAGTTTAGTTGGGATAGTGAGGAGCAATGATGAAAGTCACCTTCCAACAAGAATGGCTTTATGATTAGGGACTGTGAGAGAAGAAAGCCACAATGTCCCCTCTACTTGTCATCAACAAGCAGGATATAGAAGGAGCTGTCACACTTGGGTTTAAATCCCAGCTGTTTGTTTTTAGCTGGTTTCCTTTTTTAAAAAAAATCTTTTAATTATGAGGTAATTGTAGATTTGCTTGCAACTGTAAAAAATACTACAGAGAGGCTCAGTGTACTTTTTATCTAGTTTGCATGCATGCAGATAATATCTTCTGTAACTATAGTATACTATCATAAGCAGGAATTTGACATTGTTACAGTTGTAGGTGTGGAAAACTTTTCCTTTCCCTTCTGAGGTTCTTTGGCTGGTCTAACAATTAAATTGGCATCAAACCGATAAATAGGAGAAGACAATTTGATTTCCTATCTACAAGAGCCCCAGACAGGGACTCATGAGTCCATCAGTTGAGGCACATATGATGTCTTGAGTCAAGGAATGGGATGGGGCCTGGGGCTTCATAGGGGCGGAAGGTAATTCACAGGATGATAAAAGCAGATGTTTGTAATTAGAAGTTTGCCCTGCCATACAAATAGGTCTTTTAGTTTAAAAAGTTATCTCAGGTAATTAGGAAGCTCGTACCAGAAAAAGACTATCTAAATTCTTTTAGGTAGTTATGGGAGAGGGAGAACTTTTTCCTGAGTCTGTAGGGTCTTAATTTTCTTTAGCTCAAAAATATCCACATGCTGAAGTGGCATATTTTTGGGTGACGTATTCTGCTCTCCTTCACAGTCTCCTGTGGCCGTATTCAGATTTTTACCAATTTTACATGCATTGCATATGTGTGTTTCATGCAATTTTATCACATGAGTAGATTAACATGACTGCTGTCACAGTCAAGATACAGAACAGCTCATCAAAGTAATTTCTTGTGCTTTTTATAGCCACATCCACTTCCCTCCTTCCACTCAACCTCTAGCAAGCTAACTGCTCTCAATCATTACAGTTTTGCTGTTTGAAGAGTATTATATAAATGGAATCACAGTATGTATGTAACCTTTTAAGATTAAATTTTTTAACTCCTCATAATTCCCTTCAGAATCAAGGGTCTGTGTATCAGTGATGCATTTCTTTTGTATTGCTGAGTAGTATTCTATGGTATGGTGAACCTCAGTTTGTTTAACCATTCACTTGGGTGGTTTGCAGTTTTGGGCTCTTACCAACATAGCTGTGCGTTCACGTACAGACTTTTGTGTGAAGTAACTTTTCTTTGTTACAGATAGCTAAGGTACAATTGCTGGATCATATGGTAGGTTAGCTATTTATTTAACTCTTATTTTTTTTAATGTTTGTTTATTTTTGAGAGAGACAGACACCGTGAGCAGGGGAGGGGCAGAGAGAGAGGGAGACACAGAATTCAAAGCAGGCTCCAGGCTCTGAGCTGTCAGCACAGAGCCTGACATGGGCTCAAACTCACGAACTGTGAGATATGACCTGAGCTGCAGTTGGAAGCTTAACCGACTGAGCCACCCAGGTTGCCTCAGCTGCTTAGTTTTTTAATGACAGCTATAAGTAGAAAAATTTTCACTTAATGGTCATCAGTCATCAAACTGTATTATTATAATTACTGTTGCCAGAATTTAATCCTCGTGTATTGTCCTCTCCGTAATTATATTCTTCTGTAAGTCATGATACAAATACCTGCATGTTTTTTAGGAAAGCCTTTAATCGCTGGATGCTAATTTAATGTTTCAATATTTATATCTAATGTAGAGTGATATTAAATGTATCAGATTTGCTTTCTTCTGTTTTACTTAGAATGTAATATAAGCAACTCTCCTGGGTAACTTGTACTTTCATATTTGGTCATTATACTTATTGGAACAAATAACACTATTCGTTTAATAGATTTAAGGCAATTTTTAACCTGTCAAACTCTCGAGCTGTTATATTTTCACAGAGGTACATATTGCTGCTACTGTCTTTTTAAGACATTTAAAAATTGTGTTCAAAAAGCAGTCACATACTCTAGAGTCCGACGTAGCACGGTGCCAATACCTACTAAACTGCAGTTGTCAAAAAACTCACCGTAATATAAAATACAATCAGCAGTAAAATTACTGGATGTTATTTAATCTGCCTTTGAAGATTTAGGAGACTTAAAGAGGTTGTAGTATATGTTGTAGCCTTTGGCACGTGTCTGTCAATCACCTGGGTAGCTCAGACAAACTTGAAAATTCTCGTTATTAAAAGTGGTGGTATGGGACTAGAAATCCCATAGTTTCTTTTGATACATAGTTAAGTCTGTGAAACTAAACAGAACTCCAGGGAAGAATGATTTCTGGTTTATTCTGTTAGTGTCTTGTACCATCTTTGGTATTTGCTCTTCAGTATTTGTCAAATGTGAGTACTGTGTGCAGCGGGGCGAGGGGTGTAGCCGAGTGCTTTTATGAAATAAAATTACAACAAAGGAAACATTTAAAGTCTATTTTGAGTAAATTAATATTTGCTGTATAATGTCATTTGGCATAAAAGTTTTCAAAATAATCCGTAATCATAAGTGGCTGTTGATTCCAGATGTTAAGCAGGTGAGTTTAGCTGCATGTAGTGCACACTGCTATCTTAGCAGTACAGCTTCTCTCCGTTTGAGATTTGTTATTTCGATTTTTCTTATGATTGTTAGTCTGTGTTAATCTACTAACCCCATCTTTCCCCAGGTTATGAGTACTTTAATTTTTGAATTCTTAAATATTTGATAATGTCCTATTGTTCATTATAAATGGCGTCTTGGTCAGAAAAGTAATTTTCTGGGTCACATCCATTTTCTTCTTTTAGCACAAGACATTATCACTTTGTATTCTAGCATTTAAGGTTTCTGTGGAGAAGTATGAGGTGAGGTCAGCCCTTTTTTGTTTGTTTTATAAGTGACCTGCTTCTGCTGCCTGGATGCTTTAAGAATTCTTTCTTCATGCTTAAAATTCAGCAGCTTTACCAGACTGTGAAGGAAGATATGCATCAGTTTTATCGGTTTTTAATTTTTCCTCCTATATGGTGACCCCCTTCAATCTCCAGAATGAGATCTTCCTGTATTTCAGGAAAGCTTTTTTTTTTTTTTTTTTTTAATACTTTAGTGTCCTGTTTTCTGTTCTCTTCTTCACGACCTCCAGTTTTATGTATGTTGGCTTCATTTTTCATCTGTGGCATTTTATCTCTAAGTGCTAGCATCTCTGTTGTTTTGTCTTCTGTGCTTTGTGTTATTTTTCAGGCCTGTGTACCTCCTTATGGATGACATCACTTTCAGCAATGTTGATTCTTTCATTACCTCAAATGTTGTATTTGTTTCTTTGATGATTGCATCCTTAAGTTTTTCCTCTTATTTCTTCCAGCTCCCCCACCCCTTTATTGTATCCTTTTGTTTCTTGTTTTGCTTTTGTTTCATAAAATTCCTGTTCTTTGTACTCTGAGATAGAACAGAATTTGTCTAAAAGTTAACTTTTTTCAAAGTTTTCTCTTCACCCTACTAATGGTATATACCATTACTTTGGTCTGTGCATAGGTTCTGTGTAGGGTGGTTTCTGTGTACTTCAGTGAATTTGAGTATCTGTGTGTGTGTGTGTGTGTGTGTGTGTGTGTGTGTGTGTGTGTAAATTGTGATTCATTTCTCTTCGATTCTGTTTCTTATTCTCCTGGACACTACATTAATTATATCCTTAGAAATTGGTTTTTTATAAGATGCTTGGCGATTAGGGAAAGGGGTATGGGAAGTGTCTTTTGGGAGGAGAGTCATGGAAAGGAGTGTCATGAGAAGGCAGGTCATTTGTTTTTTTCTCAACCCACACTATATGTGATTAACTCTCTCTTCAGAGCTCACTTTTGCGGTCAGTGCAAAGGTTTAGCGTGGCAGGGCCCTCCTTCCTGTTTCAGGTAGTTCTGTACTTAATTGGGCCAAAAAGTCAACAAATGGGCCAAGTGACCTTTCTCTCCCAGCTCTTCTGCCTGCTGTAGTTTTCAAAATATATCCTAACAGACTTCAGAGGAACTGGGTATTGGTCTTCAGCACTTTTCTGTACTGAATATGGATTTGATTTTAATTTTCTCTTGAAACCATCTGTCAGTGCCAGTTTGTTGGGTTGTGACCATTCCATTGTTGGATTTGATTAAATTTTCTGTTCCCCCCCTCCCCCCACCCCCCGATTTTGATAGGTTTTATAGAGGGCAAATATAGAAACTTGTTCATGTGGTCATCCTTCTGAAAGTCTGCCTTCAATGTAATTTTCATTACCAAGTTTTTGTGCTACATAAATCATTTAATTGTTGAAATATATTTATCATTTGAATCATTGAAGTACAGGCTTTTAAAATCAATTTGGAAGTAGTCTCTTAAGATGACTCTTCATGGTTCTTTTCAGTGTTAAGGTATTGCTAACTCCATTTTTGTATGGGTTGGGAATTCTGACACCTAGGTAAGTGGTCACTAGAAGACACAAATATTTCTCTGATTGGGTATTAGGATATTTGCATGCTATGTGGAGTATAATGTTGTCATTAGAAACAGTGATGTAGAACCACTTTTTTATTGAGTGAAAGTGTTTCTGGATATTTAGGGGAAAATCCACACATTAAATAAGTAGTATGCTTCTGTGTTTGGGTATTATATGTACATGTAGGAAAAAAATCTAAGAGGATAGAGTTATTTTTCCTGATTTTTTTTTTTAAGATTATGAGTATAGTTAGTATTAATACCTGTTTCAGATAAGTTATTGCAATTTAAAAAAAAGTAAAAAAAAAAAAAGGCTTGATTGGGAGTGTTCTTGGTATTAAAACGTATTACTTGGTGATAAATGATCATTATGTATAAAGATCATCCCTTCTTGAAGTTTATCTTCTTCATACTAAGGAAACTACCTATTCCTACAGTTGGTAATTTGTTGTTAAAAGTCTGTTTGAAATTTATCAAATGCTCTCTCAATCTGTTGTTGTTTTTTTTTTTTAAACGTTTATTTATTTTTGAGAGAGACAGAGCATGAACGGGGGAGGGTCAGAGAGAGAGGGAGACACAGAATCCCAAGCAGGCTCCTGGCTCTGAGCCATCAGCCTAGAGCCCGACATTGGGCTCGAACTCACAGACTGCGAGATCGTGACCTGAGTTGAAGTCGGACGCTTAACTGACTGAGCCACCCAGGTGCCCCTCTCAATCTGTTCTTAAAAATCGGCATTCAAGATTTATATTCATGCAAGTTCGATATTCAGATATTGTGCTTTCCTGGCCTGAGGTGCATATATAGTTGTGAATTCTAACTTCTGTAACGCCCTATGGTTCTTGTTGTCTTTGTTAGAATTCTGTAATGGGTTTCTTTTATGATTGAGTCTGTTTCTGGAACACATGATCCATTATAGGAATTATTTTTCCTTGAAAGCTTGAAACAGTTCCTAAATCAACCTCTGTAATCTAAGTCTGGCTAGAGCTGTTATTGGACAGGGAGGGGGGTGAGAGATGGAACAATGAGACTGAAGGGAGAGTGAAGAGATCTGTAATATTTATCCAAAAAATGTTGCCATAAAATGGATACGTCGGTTAAACATTATCAGCAAATGTGATCTGTTGAGCTTCTCCTCTTCTAATTATTGAGCTTCTGTTTTTATTTTTAAAATACCTCATAGTAAGCAGCATTTGCATCTATGTTTATAAAACTGGTTTAGGCAATGTGTCAGTGTTTACTTTTCCCTTTAATAGACACCCATTTCACAGTTGGAGAACACCTAGACACAGTGTCCAATGTTACATTATTAGTAGCTGTATGTAAAACTTCAGCCCTGTCTCAACGCAAAAGCAGGATGGCTTAGCAGCAGAAACCGACGGGAGTTTTGGAATAAATGCTGTTTATGCGTCTCCACTAGGAGCCATGGAAGAGCAATATTAAAAATGTCTTACCTGGGCTCCTGGGTGGCTCAGTCGGTTAAGCCATGACTCTTGGTCTTGGCCCAGGTCATCTACCAGTTCGTGAGTTTGCACCCTGCATCGGGCTCTGCGCAGACAGTCTCGAGCCTGCTTGGGATTCTCTCTCTCCCTGCCCCTCCCCTATGCAACATGCTCTTTCACTCTGTCTCAAAATAAATAATAAACTTTTAAAAGAGAGATATCCTAACTTAAAAAAAAAGTTCTACCTGTAAGGGAAAACCCAATGTTTTCTTTGAGGTTACTCTTCTGTAATGTGCTGCCTTTTTTTCTTTTAATACCTCATAATTTTGGGAAAGCACTTTTCCAATTAATATAATGGTGTACAGGGAGGAGGGTAGAATAATTTTTTACTAATATGTACTAATTATACAGTTTTAGTGGGTGTTGGCAGGTAGTGAAGGTCATCTTAACACTTTTTTGCTGTGTCATATTAGTTACATTTAACAAGTGAAGTTTATATACTTATATATAACCCACAGGATTTGTTACTACTACCTAGCTTTTTGATAGCTAATATATAGAATTTATCTGTATCATTCCTTTTGTTTGTTTTATTTATTTTTAAGAGCGAGAGAGAGAGAGAGACAAAGTGTGAGCCGGGAAGGGGCAGAGAGTGAGGGAGACACAGAATCCGAAGCAGGCTCCAGGCTCTGAGCTGTCAGCCAGATCCCGTCGCGGGGCTCGAACTCATGAACTGTGAGATCATGACCTGGGCCGAAGTTGGATGCTTAACTGACTGAGCCATTCAGGATTCTGTGTCATTACTTTTTAAATGATACTGTATGGAGGCTAGAGGTTCCAAGGATGGGACTGAGCATGTCTTCAACCCCTCATACTCCCATCACAATAAGAGAGTATCCTGCTGTACATATCGGGCTTCCATTCGTGCATTTGTTTTATTTTAGTCTACTGACAGACCCAAGCGCTGTTACAGGTATTCTAGCTGTGACATGACAGGCAAAGTCCCTGTGTTCAGGGAGCTTTTCTCTCCTAGTAGAAGAGACAGACAATATGAAATAGACAAACAGGATAATTTCATATTGTGGTCTGTGCTATAAAGAAAATAGTGATTTGACATGGTAATGGAATGTGACAGGAGGTGGTAAGGTAAAGGCTCTTTTAGGGGGTAACTTGTGAATTGACATTTGCAGGAAGAGCAGCAAGCCATGTAAGGAAAGAATTCGGTGGCTTAAAGTTGGGAAAATATTAGGCAACTATTTCTTTGAAAGAATTTTCTTCTTTAATCTTTTGTGTTATTCTTAAAGATAAATACTCTTAAGTCTCCTTTTTTCATGGTGTACCTAGTACTGTTCAAAAGCATTGGGGGGAAAAAAACAAAATACTCAAAAGCAAGTAACAGTTCTTAATATTTTGAGAGTTCCTTGTCTGAGAGATAAACTCTGTTTTTCCCTTAGTTTGGCTTCCGAGGTCCTTCAGTAGTTTTTTCTTAATTTAGCTTTACACCCCTTTTAGCTCATCTATAGAAAGTTTATGTTCCTATCCCACTAATTTTAGTGGGAATCGTTATTGCTCTCTGAACCCTTGTCATCCTGTGCTTTCCTTACGCCATTTCTCATATTGTTTTTCTTGACCGAAGTTTATTCTTCATTTCATTTTATCCAGTTAAATCTTTTGTTAGATGATCTTTGTAATCTCTTTGTAATTTCCTTTACTATCTTAATATAAACTGAGAGTTACAAGTGTGTGAAACATATGAGAGCGTAGCACATACTTGAGGATTCCTTTGTTTTCATTTTGCGACCATTTCTAGATTGAAGAATACCATGAGGCTTCCAAAGTTGAAACTGATTACTTTGCTCAATTGATTATAGTCAGGAGGTAAAATTACTTGGAGACACATAGGCATGACAGGACCTGCCTCTCTTTCGCCTTGTTTGCTGTACTCTCTCTAAAGGCATCAGCTTGGGAAAGGATAGTTTCCAACTACATTGTCTCCTACCCACCTATTCAGAATCTTAGGATAATTTGGTAAGTTTCCTAAAACTCAATTTTTTTCATGCTAACCTATGCTATATTCTTTTCTCTTTCAAAGGAATGCGTTCCTTACTTTGGCGAGCCACATAGTTAATATAAATACAAGAAAACAGAACAATGTGAGTTGTAATCTAATTACACTCCATACAAATAGCTGTTAAGGAGAGATGTGCTATGAGAGGGGGCTTGTTTTAGGTTGGAGGATTAGGAAGGGCATTTCTAAGGATGTGGCTTTTAAGCTGAGACCGAAGAAATGGATGACCAAGAGATAGGCAGATAAAGAATGGGAGATAGAGGTGAGATAGAGTGTATGAAGGATCTAGGGTAGGAAAGAACTGGGCATGTATTCAAAAACTTGAAAGTGGCCAGGATAGCTCAGGTGTAGAGAGCAAGGTGTGGTTAGTGCTGCAGAATAAGGCTGGAAGGGTAAGTAGGGCCAGAGAAGTTGAATGGCTTCCCACTGTAACCATTAAAATTCAAGACACCTGTCATGATTGAAGATACAGGCTTGAAAGATTACTTCGACTGCTCTGTAGAGACTGTTTTCAAATGGAGACCAGAATGAAAGTGGGAGAGCAGTTTGAATATTACAGTGAACCCAGTGAATTTCTACTGGAATTCATAAGAATGAAGAGATCCTTACTTCAAGATTAGTTCTACATCAGCCCTGTCTTGCTGTTTGCTCTGTGTCGTACTGAATTAAGTGCTTGAGATCATTGAAGAGTCCAGAGTCCTGTGTTGATAGTTTTTCTAAACAATTAGAAGTAATTCTGCACACTGTCCAGCCAGTATCTTATTTGACAAGTGAAGATAATTGTAGAAGGTGGGTGACCTCTCCTCACTTTTATTTAGTAAGGCAGAGGCAAAGTCTGGACTGAAGCCCATATTTACCTGCTTGAGTGCTGTTTTCCCCATGTGGTTCTCAATTTTAAATGTCTTTTTAAAAATTGAGGTATAGGGGCGCCTGGGTGGCTGAGTCGGTTGAGCATCCAACTTCAGCTCAGGTCATGATCTCACGGTCCATGAGTTTGAGCCCCGTGTCGGGCTCTGTGCTGTCAGTTCAGAGCCTGGAGCTTGCTTTGGATTCTGTGTCTCCTCTCTCTCTGCCCCTCCCCGACTCACACTCTGTCTCTTTATCAAAAGATGAATAAACGTTAAAAAAAAAAAATTGAGGTATAATTCGCATACCACACAATTGCCACCACCACCACGACCCCACCAGTAGCAGTCACTCCCCATTTCTTCCCCTCCCTGCCCACTCCCCATCCACTGATCTGCTTTCTGTCTGGAGAGATTTTTCTGTTGTGGACGTTTCATATAAATGGATTACATGTGGTCTTTTGTGACTGGCCTCTTTCACTTAACATAGTGTTTTCATGGATCACGTATGATGTGTCATGTGTCAGTACTTAATTCCCTCCCCCCCCACCTACCCAGCTTAAAGTTTCTTTACTTCAGTAATTCTTAGATCCTTTAAAGTACATTTAAGTTTTCTATGAGAGAATATCATATACAACTTTTTCCATATTTACATGACCATGTGACATTTTGTATTCAAAGCATCTCATAGAATTAGAGTTTAAGAAATGATGAATTAAGGGTTTCTGTCTAAGCTAGACAAGTCAAAGTCACATTAAAGTTACGGCAGGTTTTGTTTTTTTGTTTTTGTTTTTTTTTTTTTTTTTGGTGTGTAATCCACCTCCTGTACAGTTGACTAATTTAAAGGGTGCAGTTCAGTGGTTTTTAGTATACTCCCAGTTGTGCAACCATCACCACCACCCATTTTAGAACAATGTTATTACCCAAAAAGAAACCCTATAGCTTTCACCTTGCCCCCAGTCTTAGGCAGCCTTTATGTCTCTATAGATGTGCCGATTGTGGATGTTTCATCCTAGTGGAATCCTACAAGGTACAGTCTTTTGTGACTGGCTTCTTGGATTTAGCATAACATTTTCAGTTTATCCATGTTACACTTTATGGCAGTACTTGTTCATTTTTATTGTCGGATAATATTCTGTATCTTATTTATCTGTCAATCAAGTAGACATCTTGTTTGTTCCTATCTTTTTTTTTTTTGTTTTATTTTTGAGAGAGACAGACAGTGCACAAGCATGGGAGGGGCAGAGAGAGAGGGAGACACAGAATCTGAAGCAGGCTCCAGGCTCTGAGCTGTCAGCACTGAGCCTGATACGGGGCTTGAACTCAAGAACTATGAGAGCATGACCTGACTGAAATTGGAGGCTTAACCGACTGAACCACCCAGGTGCCCTGGGTTTGTTCCTATCTTTTGGCTGTTATGGACTCTGAACATTTGTGGACACATGTTTTCATTTCTCTTGGATATATACCTAGAAGTAGAATTACTGGGTCATATAGTTCTGTGTTTAACCTTTTAAGGAAATGCCAGACTGTTTTCCAAAGCAACTTAGTATTTTATATCTTCAACACCAGTGTGTATGAGGATTTTGGTTTCTCTACATCCTCCTCAACACTTGTCCATCTTTTTTGACTATAGCTATCCTCATGGATGTGAAGTGGTGTTTCATTGCAGCTTTGCTTTGCATTTCCCTAATAGCTAATGTTGGTGAGCATCTTTTCATGTGCTTTTTGGTCATTTGTATGTCTTTGGAGAAATGTTTGTTATCTTTTAGTCATTTAAAAAGTACTGTTTGGGGACACCTGGGTGTCTCAGTCGGTTAAGTGTCCGACTTCGGCTCAGGTCATGATCTCGTGGTTGGTGGGTTTGAGCCCCGCCTGCGTCGGGCTCTGTGCTGATAGCTCAGAGCCTGGAGCCTGCTTCAAATTCTGTGTCTCCCTCTCTCTCCGCCCCTCCCATGCTCGTGCTCTGTCTCTCTCTCTCAATAATAAATGTTTAAAAAAATTTTTAAATAAAGTACTGTTTGTCTTTTATTGAGTTGTAAGAGTTCCTACTAGTAGATCTAGGTAAATGTCCTTTGCATATATATGATTTGCAAATATGTTTTCCCATTCTGTGGATTGACTTTTCACTTCCTTGATGGTGTCCTTTGGAGCACAAAAGCTTTAAATTTTGGCAGAGTTTAATTTATATTTTTTCTTTTTTCACTTGTACTTTTGGTGATGATTCGAGCTTATATTTACTTATAACAGTTTTAGTTTCATCTCTTACATTTAGGTCTGTGATTCATTTTGTATTATACGTATGTATAGTGTATAATGTATGTATGGGGTGAGGAAGGAGTCCAACTCAACTTTATTCTTTTGCATGTACACCTTCCCTTAAAATATGTTGTAAAATTCCATTTCTAGTCTGTAGGTAAATATAAATATGTTACCTACACGTTAGAGTAAGAAAGATGTGGGTAGTTCTTTTTTTTTAATATGAAATTTATTGTCAAATTGGTTTCCATACAACACCCAGTGCTCATCCCAACAGGTGCCCTCCTCAACACCCATCACTCACCCTTCCCTCCCTCCCTCCCACCCCCCATCAACCCTCAGTTTGTTCTCAGTTTTTAAGAGTCTCTTATGTTTTGGCTCCCTCCCTCTCTAACTTTTTTTTTTCTTCCCCTCCCCCATGGTCTTCTGGTAAGTTTCTCAGGATCCACATAAGAGTGAAAACATATGGTATCTGTCTTTCTCTGTATGACTTACTTCACTTAGCATAATACTCTCCAGTCCATCCACGTTGCTACAAAAGGCCATATCTCATTCTTTTCTCATTGCCACGTAGTAATTCATTGTGTATATAAACCACAATTTCTTTATCCATTCATCAGTTGATGGACATTTAGGCTCTTTCCATAATTTGGCTATTGTTGAAAGTGCTGCTATAAACATTGGGGTAGAACTCAACTTTGTTCTTTTGCATGTACACCTTCCCTTAAAATATGTTGTAAAATTCCATTTCTAGACTGTAGGTAAATATAAATAATATGTTACCTACACATGTTAGAGTAGAAAGATGTGGGTAGTTCTAAAGGAAGTATGTAATACATACTTTTCACAAAGTAGTTTGTATCACTGTGCAGAAAAATAGGTAGCATATTCATTTGGGATAAACATAAAGGATAGCAGTACTGCTTTTAAAACAAGCATTATTAATGAAATTCAGTGAAAGCTGCATCTTTCATTTATCTCTGCTAGTTTAATTTTTGGTCCTTACTCTTAACAAAGGAATCTCTTTGATATCATTTGTTTGTGATAGATACAACAGCAGGTATGTTGTATGATGTTGTTGGTGATGAAGTTTTTCAAAGTGGTGAGCATCTTGGTAAGAGTTTGAAACAGAACTAAGTACAGTACAATCTAAATTTCTAGAAAAATTTGCATATTGTGTTAAGCAGAATTAGGTTCTAGGCTTAGCTAATTATAAGCTAATTTTTTAGATGGGACAGATCTTTGAGAAATGGCCTCTGTACACTAGGCATCTCTGGCCCTCTTTCACTAATTGTCAGTGGGTACCTTCATCTAGAACGGTGCTGTCCAGTGAGCCATGTATGCAGTTTTATTCTACCAGCCAACATCTGACGTTAATTTTAATCATATATACTATTTAACCCAACATATCGAAAACAGGTCATTATGTAATCCATATGAAAATATTAATTGTGCTATTTTATATTTTTTGTATTGAGTCTTTGAATCCAGTGTGTGTTTTGTACACACAGCGGATTTCAATTTAGAGTAGCCACATTTCAAGTGCTCAACAGCTATGTGTGGCCTAGTGAACTATCACTTGTATAACACAGATCTCGAAGGAGTAACTCAACTACAGGGGACTGTCCAGTGCAAGCCTGTTGTCAACACATTATCTTATTCATTTCCACCCTCACCGAGAAACGTAGTCTGATTAGCTACATTTTGCTTTTCCACCACCGTTGAGCTCGTGTACAAGTAGTAAATTGGAGAATGACATCAATATAAACTGAAACTGTGTTCGTTCATATGTGAAATTTTTTTTTTCTAGGCAGGGAGAATCAGAATAGCAGGAGTAGGTTATGACCTTCAAATAGAAAGGATAAAGCCCTCAACCAGCTGCTGCACAGGCAAGACCCCTAAAGTCAAGTCTACTCCCCCAGCCTTCATGGCTCCCTGTCTGTGGCAAGTTGCACTTTCTTCTCTGTCCATTTTAACTGTAGCCTCAATGCTCAGAACTTCACTTCTCTGTTCTCAGCCTCAGCAAGCTGCATTTCTTTCCTAATTTTTTTTGCGTTTTTAATATCCCCTGAAACAATCTACAACCGTGCTGAGCTGCTTGCCTGTGCTATTCAAGTTTTTGTTTATGCTCTGGTTGTAATAAAGTTGCATAATTTTGAGTGATTTGCTCTTATTCTATTTTTCCCATAAGACTTATTTTTAGTGTGAGTTTGCAGAATTTAAGGTTTTTCAGGAAAATATTTGTCATGTTATGGTAAAATTACTCATTATAGGTGTGGCTTTCCTTCTAAAAATCTCCTTATTTTTAACTGTTTGTGGCCTCTTTCTTTGAACTGTTCAAAGGAAGACTGAAGACAGTGGAAGGCAGTAGAGCATTTAAAATAAAAGTGTGGCCTGGATACTGACCATATTAAAACCCTCTTATGAAAAATTTATGTCTTGGGGGTCTCATCCCATATACCATGAATCAGAATCTTTGTGACATTCAACCTTGAAATCTATATTTTTTTAATATACTAAAGTTTGAGATCTGCTGAACCTTATTCAGGCATACTTACTATCTGCTTTTATTAGTTTGAATAGCAGTTTAGGGTGGTTGAAATCTTGCATTTAGCATTCTAGGTATACCTTACCCATTCCAGTTATTTGTTGAAGGCATTAAGACTTAATTTCTAAGTCTGAGGATCTGATAACGGTTGTTCTGAATAAGGATACAAATGCTGTGATATTTATCCCTAAGTAGAATGAAAACTGTTGTTTCACTTTTTGAAAAGCTGGTTGCATTTCCCAGCCTTGTTTGATCATATAGAAGTTTATACCTGCTGTTTTTCCTCTACGCAGGCACCCTTACTTTATCTTAGATTAACGCCCAATCTAGCAATATTTTAGTATCGTAGGTCTCACAGTCATTATTACAATTAAAAGAGAAACAGTAGCCATAGGTAATACTTAAATGGTTGGCTCTCACTGTGTTCTGATAAAACTATTGATGAAAACTTATATCCAGCAGGTTGTATTTTGCTGATACCTGGATTCTAGTCTGACATTAGCATCTAATCATGTTAGTACATCTCTGTTTCATTTCTGCCTTTGCTTAAACATAGACCTATAACCCCTTTATTCCACTCCCCACCCTACCTTTAAACCTAAATCTCAGTAATATCCTTTTCTTAGAGGTCTTTAAGACTTGCTTCACCAGTCCGCACTTTTAATTTTTTACGCTATCGTTTAAAGTTGATTTTATCCCGCTTATCCATAAATACTACCTTTCTCAGATTTTTTAAGTAGTGAGCCCTTTTTTGGTAATATACAGAGAGCATTGGGGAGCCTGGGTGGCTCAGTTGGTTAAGCATCTGACTTCAGCTCAGGTCATGATCTCACTGATGGTGAGTTCGAGCCCCTCATCGGGCTCTGTGCTGTCAGTTCAGAGCCTGGAGCCTGCTTCAGATTCTGTGTCTCCCCCTCTCTCTCTGCCCCTCCTCTATTCACACTCTGTCTCTCTCAAAAATAAATAAACATTAAAAAAAATTTGTTTTTAAATATACAGAGACCATAAAGGGTACCAGACCATATAAACAGCTTTTGCTTCTATTATTTTCCTGGGCCAGACAGCATCTATGAGACTGTCTTTAACCGGCTTTATATGTATATTTATATATTATATTAATTATTATATATATAAGTGTATGTATGTGTATACGCATTTTTTTCCTCACCAGCATATAATCTTCCTTTGTGCACTTGTATAGTCAGTGGATATAGTATTAAAATTCTGAGTTCAAGTTTTATGCATCTTTGGATATATTGCCATCCACAAATCACTTATTTTTTTCTCTCAGTCTTAGATTCTGCAACCTACTAATAAAAATTTGTGTTCTGGGGAACCTAGGTGGCTCTGTCGGTTGAGTGTCCGACTTCAGCTTGGTTCATGCGTTCAAACCCTGCATTGGGCTCTCTGCTGTCAGTGTGGAGCCGACATCGCATCCTCTGTCCCCCTTTCTGTGTACCTTCCCTGCTTGCTTGCTCGCTCGCTCTCTTTCAAAAACAAATACACATTAAAAAACAACGGAAAACTTGTGTTCTTACTCTAAAATACACAAACTCATTGTAGGGCAGTATACAAAAACTCATGTGAATTTTTAAGATAAAAGATTTAGAAGAAATTTTGTGATGTAGCACTTTTTGTATAGGTATGGCAAATGTAGCTCTGAAAATCATAACCACCATCACCATTAACTCTGATGCTGGGTGTGTATCATCACTATACTTTTCTACTTGGGTGTTACTTCAGTTTGGAAAGAACTACATGGAGAAATGAAGACTCAAATGGCATACCCCCCAAAACTGCATTAGAAGATAATATAAATTGTAGCTTTTATTATAGAGAGTTAGTTTTAACTTAATATAATCATGTTATTCAGAAGCAAATCTGCCCTGCCTTAAGTTCTTAAGCACACCCTTCTGGCTAGAATGTACGGATTTATTGCCTACCATATCATATCATGCTTTTTATAAAAACCTCTTTTACTTAGTTTTGAATTCTCTTTAAGAATGTCAGTTTATTTTTAGTCTCTTACTAAAATATCTGTGTCTTAATCTTGCTTCTCACTTCTAAGTTTCAGTTGTTTTGCTAAGTGGTCTAGATAAATCTGTTTCACAGGATGTAGACTCTAATCCCTATTGAAAAAGCTCCTGTCTCTGAAAGTGCCTTCTCTCTTAACAGCTGATTCAGTTTTCTCTTCTCTCTAAAGTCTTAGACTGGTGTGCCTCTGTACTTGGCGTTTTTGACGATTATGTTACGCCCTCTGAAAACACATACACCAGGCCTGAAAGCTCTCTGATACCATCTGTGTCAGACTTGTGGAAAGTACACTGTTTCTTCAGAGGCGAGAGCTTAGCTAATTGGGTGGTTGTCAATTTTTGAATTTTTGTTGATAGTAAGAATAACATTAAAGTGGAGTAGATTCGTGGATTTTAACCTCATGGGAGGCTCAGTCAGTAGACCTCATTCCTAATATACCTTATGTTTATTTTTTTGAAGTTTGTTTATTTTGAGAGAGACTGAGATAGCACAGGTGGGGGAGGGACAGAGACAGGGTGAGAGAGAGCATCCCAAGCAGGCTCAGCGCTGTCACCGTGGAGCCAAAACCCATGAAACTGAGATCCTGACCTGAGCTGAAACCAAGTCAGATGCTTAACCAGCTGAGCCATGCAGGCACTCCAAATATACCTTACGTTTATAGAGTACTTCACTTATCATGTCTTCTCAACAAATCTTTAATTTGGGTCTTTTATTTCATAGATTTAAGCATAGATTGTCTTGCTTAAGAATATATACAAGTAAATGTCAGGGCATCTAACACAGGCTTCTTAAAGGATTATTCTAGGATTCTTTTCAGTCTTTAAAATTGGCCTTGATTTTCTTTATTTTCAACATATCTTTGGAAATTTCAATGGGAATCTCAACTCTACTAGGGATGTATAAATATGACATTCCAAGTGTGTATTATTCTGCTTTTTATTTGTAAACCTGACTTTAAAATAAGAGTTCTAAAGAGTGCAAAATTTGGCATAGATCTGATTTTCTTAAAAACCTGGGAGTATTGCCTTTTCTTTGTAACTGAGTGTGTTGGGACTTGGTGATTGTCTAAGAGGCTCACAGGACCCAGTGTGTAATTACTACCCTGGCTATGACCTATTATTGTGAAAAGATACAAAGCATAGTCAGCTAAGGGAAAAGGTATGCAGAGTAAAGCCTGGAGGAGACCAGGTGTGGGCCTCCAAGAGTCTTCTTCCAGTAGAGTCAGACAAGACATACTTCTTCGTTCCTTCAGCAGTGAATTGTGACAATACATGTGAAATGTTGACTACACGGGAGGTTTATTAGAGAATTAGTACCCAAGATTTTTACTGGATTTGGCTTGTCGTTACATAGGCACCTCTCCCTAGCACGTACCAAAAATCTGGATTCCCAATAGGAAAGCATATGTTAAGCATAAACCATATTGCATGCACAAACAGCTTAGAGCCAGTGAGCAACTGTCAGCTGTTGTGGGAACTCTCCAGAAATCTAGGTTCCCACATGTGAGCCAAAGGCCAACTGTGTAAGCGGGCTTTTCTAAGGATAGCAGTCTTAGCCCGGCTCTGATAACTTTTCTGCACACTGAATTAATCTTGACTGATTTCGTCTTGATTGTGTTTTACGTTGTTTATTGAAGAATGTTTAGCCAACTGTATTAAAGTTTAGGGTGTTTTATATAAACACATTCCATACAGCAAGAAAAAAATTAAAAACAAGTAGATGAAGAAGTCTATCAAGCAGTAGCCTTGTTGAGAAATTTCCTGTTATACCACCTCTGTTTTGCCAGGTTCTTAAGTAACCCTCTTTTGTCACTTCACTAGCTTTTTTGGGTCTTTGGATCTGCTTCTGGCATCCCTTGCAAACTGGCCCTTATCCAAGGTTAAGTGTTGGTCATTGCCTTTACTCTTGCCATATTCTTACTTCATTCCAAGCTCATAGTGCTTGTTTATATTATCATGCAAGGTAAAGTTAGAGTCTCCTACCTTTCACTTCTAATGGAGGAGACTTCCAGATCCCCTTCTGAATTCCTGGTTCTGTGTAGATCTGCTGACCACTTCCACTTGAGTATCTTAAAACTTTATAGTCCCCTTCTGTCCCCAGTTCACTTTCTTATCCACCTAGTTTCCTCTGCTGATATAGTTAATTCTTAATTATTTCTACTAATAACAACTCTGGTTCTAAGTGCTAATTCCTAGACCAGTCATCCATTTAAATTACTCTTTCCACTTTTTTGTTCATTATAGGGTACCCTCCATACCATTGACAGCGTAGTTGTTTTTCTTTTTTTTTTTTTTTTTTTTTTTTAACAAAAGTTGAATTATGGTACCTTGTTGCTGAAAAATAAACATGTGGAATGAAATTTGAAATACTAGCAATTAGACTTTTATGATGAACCTTTTCATATCCTTACCAGCGTTTTTACAAGTCTATGTTTTTATACCTTGGCTTTAAAATTTTTTTTTTTTTTTTTTTTTACTATTTATTTTTGAGAGTGAGAGCAAGAGGGGAGAGGCAGAGAGAGGGGGAGACACAGAATCTGAAGCACTTCCAGGCTCTGAGCTGTCAGCACAGAGCCCAACGCAGGGCTAGAACTCATGACTCGTGAGATCATAACCTGAGCCGAAGTTGGACGCTTAACCGACTGAGCCACCCCGGTGCCCCTCTTTTTTTTTTTTTTTTTTTTTTTTTTACAGACTGTGAACACTTATCATCTCTGATGGTCTCTGAGATGTGTGGTTTATTCATAAAACTTATGAATTACTTTAAAAACCATTCTTAGGTAGAGTTGGTCCTGTTATTAGGGGACTTGATAACATTTCACCATCTTGAAAGGGAAGTACTTTCCCTAAGATTTAGTTTTCTTGATATTGTTTTAGTTAAAAAATTGGCAGAACTCTTTAAAATAAAGTTGTAGGAGCTATTTAAGAAATTGAAAAATAGGGGTGCCTGGGTGGCTTGTCAGTTAAGCATCTGACTCTTGATTTTGGCTCAGGTCATGATCTTGCGGTTCTTGAATTTGAGCCCTACATCCCCACATCGGGCTCTGTGCTCACAGTGTGAAGCCTGCTTCTCCCTCTCTCTGCCCCTCCCTCCACTTGTGTGTGTACTCTCTCTCTCAGTAATACGTAAATGTTCAAAAATATTTTTAAAAAGAAATTTAAAAATAATTGCAAAAACATATTGGATATTTGTGACTTTTAGTTGTGTATCGCTTGAAATTTTGTGACTTTTTTCTTTATGTGTGGTTGTGTTTCTGTCTTTCCCTGATATAACTTATTTAAAAAAAAAAAAACAAAAACAAGTTGCCAGAAATGATATAGATTAGGTTTTGCTCATCTAAATATAGTTAACATTTTTCCTTAGGCTGTCAGCCATGTAAGATACATGCTCTTCAAGCCACATCTTTAGTTGGCTCACAAATGCTTAATATTGCAAGAAGTATGAATATGTATATATTCCTGATGCTTATGTAAAATGATTTAGGGTTACACGGTGATCTGTAGTATGGTAGAAACCAGTTGAAATTAAACATGAAATATGATTTATAATTCACTTTGCTCTTTATTTCTTTTAAGGGACCAGTTACTCTCCACAAGAAAATTCACACAACCACAGTGCTCTTCATAGTTCAAATTCACATTCTTCTAATCCAAGCAATAATCCAAGCAAAACTTCAGACACAGTAAGTATATAAACATGCTCACTTTTGGTTTTTGGGTTTTTTCTGTTTGTTCCATTTATTGCCCTACCCACCTCCACTCTCCACCCCTTCAACCAAGTCTTTTGTTGTTGTTGTTGTTGTTGTTGTTAAATCTAATGTCTTTTTTTTTTTTTTTAAGTAAGTGTTGACCTTTTTAAAAACGTATTTGAAGTAATGAGCTTACCTTTTAGTAGAATTGAGAATACTTGGGAGACACCACTTTGATATTTCTTCACTTTTTTACTGTACAGAGCAAAATCTACTGTTGCAATATCTGAGATATAAAGATCTGTAGATTATGAAACTTCTATAGTTACCTAAAGTGGTTTAACTTGAGCTTGTTCTCCTTCTATAATATGTACACATCTTACAACATCTGTTAAGAGCATCTCCTGTGTTACACACTGTACTAAACACTAGTGATGCAAAGATTCCTGTCCTCAAGGGAATTTAAGTCAGGAATTTTAGATATTTCTAAACTGAAGTAATAACTCAGCTTGTATTTTTTAAAGTCCATTTTACAAAAGTTGCCAAGCATATGCTAGGTTGTAGCTATATAGTACTAAGAAAATGTGGCCCATCCTAAAGGAACTTTTGGACCTGTGGTGAAAACTGAAGAGTGAACAGTTACAACAGTGTGTGTTAGGGGTGCCTGGGTGGCTCAGTCGGTTGGGCGTCCGACTTTGGCTCAGGTCGTGATCTCACAGTCTGTGAGTTCGGGCCCCGCATCAGGCTCTGTGTGGACAGCTCAGAGCCTGGAGCCTGCTTTGGATTCTGTGTCTCCCTCTCTCTCTGCCCCTCCCCTGCTCACAGTCTGTCTCTCTCTCTGTCTCTGAGAAATGAATAAACCTTAAAAAAAATTTTTTTTTTTTAAACAGTGTGAGTTAAAGTTGCTTTGGGAGCACTCAGAAGGAGAACTCCCAGCTTGGATGAGAGTAAGATATTAAAGTACAAATAACACTACTGAGCAGATTGAATAGAACTTAGCCAGTTGAAGAGGTCTGGAATTTGTGTGCTATGCAAAGGGAACAGCATCTACAAAGACAGTGAAGTGTGAGATAGCCCAGTGTATTTGGAGAACGGCAAGGATTTGGTAGTGTGAAAGAATGGCAAGAGTTCAGGTTACAGACGTGAGTGGGAGCCAGATCACAAAAAAAAATATATCTCACCAAGGAATATGAATTTTATAGAAAGGCAGTGGAGAGCTATTGAAGCATAGAATTGGTGAAGTAACCTCATACTTGCAATTTAAAAAATTCTATCCGGTAGTACCTTGGAAAATCTAGGAAGGAAAGAACAACTAGAAGACTATAGAAGTGGAGGTTGAATCCAACAGATTTTGCTTTGGTGATCATCATGACTTAATCAGCATTGAAAGGTGCTTGGGATTATTTCTTGTCCCTTGTTGAAGCCGTGTGGATAGTACATTTCTGCAGAAAGTCGAAACATAGATGGTAGTATTTTCATAAAGGTAGATTTAGAATGGTTTTAAATATTGTATTAGTCAGGGTCCAGGTAGGCGAACAAAACAATACTGGATATTTCAGCACAGAAAATTTAATAGTGCAAAGAATTTTATATATAGGATTAAGCAGATACTGCATGCTTTTGAGGACTGAAGAAACAAAAAGGAACATTCAGCTATTGCATCTATAGTAATCACCATTAGGGCCAGAGTACAGTAAGAAGACGTTGTGGTTATTAGAACCTAGTAGTTTAGAGGAGGAGTCCTGCAGAGATCTGGTTAGAACCTCAGTGGTATGAAGCTAGTTCTGGTTTCAGACAGCAGAGAGCCAGAAACTGGAGCCAGCTGTGGCTGCTAGGCTTCTCCTTTCTCCTGCCTTTCAGTCCTGTTCCAGTGCCTACTGTTGGCAGAATCTAACGGGAAGCCAGGTGACTAAATAGAATGTAATTTGCAGTATTACAGAACAGCATAGAAGTGTTGGTGTTGGGGTGCCTGGGTGGCTCAGTCGGTTGAGCATCCGACTTCAGCTCAGGTCATGATCTCACAGCTCGTGAGTTCGAGCCCTGCGTCAGGCTCTGTGCTGACAGCTCAGAGCCTGGAGCCTGCTTCGGATTCTGTGTCTCCCTCTCTCTCTGCCCCTCGCCTGCTCATGCTCTGTCTCTCTCTGTCAAAAATAAATAAACATTAAAAAAAAAAATTTAGTAGGAGTGTGGTGTCGAGACTGAGACAACAGCTTGGTAAACCTTAACCGGTGTTTACCAAACTACTTGTGAGGAGTCATTTCCATTAAGGTGTATAGTCAGGATTTTAGGATGAATCTTTTTTGTGGAAAATGGCTCCATTAATTTACAAAGTAACAAGCAATAACTTAAAGTTCCATTTATCACTCACAATTCTGATTTGGTATTTGCTGACAGTTACAGTGGCAGGCCATGTGGACATTAGTTTAAACAGAATCTTTAATTCAAGGAAAACTAATTCTGGTTATTTTGATTTCCAAGATGACAATGAGCAATCAGAAGTTTGATCAACCCAAATCATGTTAGGGGATTTCATTATGTGGGTGGATGCTAAAGACTGTACTGAAATGGAATGAATTAAGTGTTACATGTTTTCAGAATCAGGATTTCCCTTCTGGTAAATTTCAACTATAGGTATATAATTAATCTCCAAGCAGGTGTCTTTTTTATTATAATGTACCCAGTGGGCATGACACATGTTTTATAAAGTATAAATTTAATCTTACCTGAGAAGTTAGCTTTTGAAACTTCTGCATGTTACTTAGTTGTAAACTGACTTTCTCTTCAAATCACTTCTAATGGAAGTTTTTGAGTAGAAAGTAAAACATAAAATTAGTCTTTAATATTTTCATAATGGAAGAAAAGATGAATATTAGGTAACTTAGGTCAACACAATATGGAATAACTTTTTAAAAAAGTAGTTCTTTTTTCTCTTCGAAGTTTTCACGTTTTAAATCTGTCTTTGAAAATCTTATTTAGTTATCTACAAAGACATTTTATTGTTGGGTGATTTATATTTATAAACTGTTGAAAATCAAATTGAAGTTGTCTTATTTTTTCAGTATTAGATTAAGATGCTCACATGTCCTGTGATGATGAACATTTATTGTGGTTTAACACAGAACCCAGCCCATGGTAACTAGGAAAAAAGCTTTTTGAATGCGTCCTGCTCCCTAATCTAAATCATAATAGGATTTACCTCATGTAGATTATTTTAGATTAGTTATGAGTATCTGTGATTTTTAAGAGGCCTCTAAATTGCTTCATTTAGAAAAAAAAATTATTCCCATTTAAATACATAATTGGTATCTTCCCTTCTGCCTATCCACCAATTTTGATTTGCTAGGGATTCAGTCCTAGTTTGAATTCGGTCCTAGATGACTTTGCATTTATATATCAGCTCTACTGTTAGGGCTTAAGTATCTTCTGCATATTTATTTTTGAGACAGAGAGAGACAGAGCATGAACAGGGGAGGGGCAGAGAGAGAGGGAGACACAGAATCCCAAGCAGGCTCCTGGCTCTGAGCCATCAGCCTAGAGCCCGACATTGGGCTCGAACTCACGGACCGTGAGATCATGACCTGAGCCGAAGTCGGATGCTTAACCGACCGAGCCACCCAGGCGCCCCACAGCTTAATTTTTTAAAAATTAGAAATTTATCAGAGAATTCTTAGGACTCCATGAAATTCTTTTGTTACAGTAAATGCCATCTTCGATGTTGTTGTTCAGTGAACTGTTCCTTAATAACCATTTGTAGGTTAATTCCAAGATTAACCATTTCTTTCCCATGGTCTCACTTGGGGAAGAAGTAGTGGGATTCTGTATTCCAAGAAAGACAGTAGAAAGGGATATGCTTTTTTAAAAAGAGAAAAGCAGTGTTTGCATAAGAGGTAAAAGACATTTTGAATTGGAGAACAGATGGTGCCTATGGAGTACTAACTGTTTAGTACTATTCGTTAAGTGCTTGTTTTCATTCTTTCTCAAGATCTTTCTACATTCATGAGTTTTGAGAGCCTTTGTTTATCTTCTATCAGTATTTGCCATATTAAAAATTAAAAGTTGATAAATATGAAAAATAATTTTTAAATTGGTCAATTGTAAACCCTTAAATGTTAGCGTATGTAATGTTTTTATGAAAAATAACTATAAAACAAAAAAATAGAATCGAATTATCTCTTTAACGCTTGTCTTAATAGAAGATACCTAGAACTTCACATCTGCTCTGCATTCAATCTCCCATGGTTGGGTTCCTGCAGCTTGGTACTTGTAGGCTACTTCTGGAAACTAGAAGGATTGAGAGTTAACTTTCCACTGGTATCAGAAGTTTGGAGGCACATGGGTGATTTCCAGTAGCTTCATTTTTGGGGAGCATACTCCCAAGAGCATAAATGTGGCAGAATCTGCAATATTTTTTCATCTACCCTCAAAATTATTGTGACCTATTTAGAATTGGAGTTGATTTGGTGGAAATAATGGGCATCCAGAAACAGGTGTTGACCCTTTTTTCTGTCACAATTAGTTTTGTGACCTATGGACAACTTGTAAGTTCTCTAGGCTTATTTCCTAGAGAAATTAAAGCAGGGCATGAGAGTTTTGTTCCTCAAGCTTTAAAATTGTTCACTTTACACCTGTGAGCCCAGAAGAAGTGTGGACTACCAAAGTATGACATTGTTTCATTTTGATCTCAAAGCTCCTTTGAGAAAATAGTCAACTTCATCTAGAAGTACACTTGGAAACCTATCCAATTTTCCTGGGGCCAGTGCAGGCACTTAGACTTCATACTTTTTGAGATCAGTTCCATGGAAATGGGGCCTCCTTTTAGACTTTTCTAATTTCTTTTTAATTTAACAGTATCTATAAAATACCTAGAGAATGTGAGAATTTTTGAAAGGCTGGTTTTTGTTACAGGGAAATGAGTGATGCTGCTGACCCTGTGTATTAGACAAGGTTTAGCTAACACTTGGCCCATCTCATGGATTTTGAAGGTGAAACAAATTTATAGCACAAAGCTGTGTTTACATTTTTTTTTTAATTTTGTGCCTTTTTTTTCCACTAAGTAAGTTAATATAGGCAGGATGTTCTCTCTTACATTGTATGTGAGTACTGTTGTGCCATAATGAGTTTAGAACTGCTGCACTGTCCTGTCATCAAATCAGTCAGTTGAGTGGGTTTTCTAAAACACTCTCCCTCCTGCTGCCATGTGACTCGATTTCAGCAATTAAAATTACAATAATGGGGAACTTTTTGTAATGCTTTTCTACAGTCAAGATGTGTTAATTTTGCGTTTCTTATTCTGTGCCTAATCTAATGTAATCTGTTTAATTTTATAGGATTTTCTATTGTTATTTTTGATGGTTTTCAGTAGACCAAGGTTTCCTAAGATATATATACAGAGAATTACATTCTAGGTCAAGATCCCTTTGTTTCATAGTCTTTTTCCATATATATGCTTTGAAAACCTTTGGCATTCTTGATATTGATTGATTAGCATTAACATTTTCTAACTTGTAAAAATGTATTTTTAAGCCTTATGATTCTGCAGATGACTGGTCTGAGCATATTAGCTCTTCTGGGAAAAAATACTACTACAATTGTCGAACAGAAGTTTCACAATGGGAAAAACCAAAAGAGTGGCTTGAAAGGTATTTGCTCTTATTGAAAAATAATTCTTCTTGATTCTACAAGTTAATATCTTAGAACATTCTGAGTTTAGATTTCTTATAGTGAAACTCCTCGTTCTCCTCTTTAGTTATAGGAGTTGGCCCATTGTGTTTTCTATAATTTCTCTTAAAATAAAAAAAATAACTTGGACAGATAAGCAGCTGTCCCCAAGGACTTTGTAAACAGTATATTTAATTATAATTTTATATTCTGTATTTATGTGTCTTACAATTTGTAATAGAGATCTTTATAATTCTTAAAGGATAATATGTTTCCTTCATACATGTAGAATTAATATTGGAGAGTTTTGGTTGTAGGGTTAATGGCATATAAATAATTGGCTATAATATTGCCATCACTGAGAAACATTAATGTTCTGTTAGCTATGTCTCTCTCATCTTCCACACCACTTGATAGTATGGCTGTGTTCAGTTCTTTTATTTTCCATATACCATTTTGTTTTGACCATTTGTTGAGAAGTGGCACATGTAAACTCATTGTACTTGATATTATTTTTATGGGTTTATCCATGTTTTATTTTTAGAGAACAGAGACAAAAAGAAGCAAACAAGATGGCAGTTAATAGCTTCCCAAAAGATAGGGATTACAGAAGGGAGGTGATGCAAGCAACAGCCACTAGTGGGTTTGCCAGTGGAAGTAAGTATTAATTATTGTCTTTGCAACAGTATAATGTTTGATTCACTCCTATAGATCATGTATTTATCTCTGTATGCATAACTGTTTACATATGTAAACTAAAATAATAGTAACATACAGGGTTTCTTTTATGTCAGATCTGTCCCCTTAACCTCCACCATTTTGATTGCTGAAAAGAAAAAGGGTGCACAGAGGAATAGTACATCTATGTATTCATCACTACTTATAATGGCTATAATGCAGCTGAATTGGTGAGAAATAAAATTTCATAATGTGGACTGACTGCTTTTTAAGGCAGGAGTTTTGTGTTTTTTCACCTTTGCTGAATTGTGTCCTATTAAACTGGACAGTGAAATCCCTTCCAAAACTCAGTGTTTCCATCTAATTATTGATTTGTGGCCACACACAGATCGTGACATCCAAATATCGGTGCTTTGTGTTTATCAGGGAGTAACTTTTTTATCCTCATAGCTGGATACTGATTTTGTCATAATCCTAGATCTGTATAACATCTCCATAATGTGGGCATACCTTAATATTTTTTGAGGTCAGATTATGTCTAAGTGGGACAGTATGAGTCCTATACTTTTATTTCTTAATTCAAATTGAGTTTGAATTTGAAGCTTTTTACTAGTGGTAGTCTATTCCCTGTGGCTTCCCTTGCCTGGAATAGAATTTAAATGCCACTGTAGAATTTTTAGGCTCTTTGTCAAATTTGAAATTTTGAGAAGAATCTTAAAAAGATGTGTTCTGGAAATTCTTGGACTTAAGCATTTGAATCTTCCTCCTGTAACTTATGTAGGGGATGTGTTTGGTCTCAGCAGAGGATGCTGATTTTTTGATGGGAAAAACTTTAAGGTGAAACAGATAGTTAACAGTTCTTCAGCACTGAATGTTTAATTTACATTCCTTGGAACATTTAATTTTTTTATATTCGTGAAATTGTACTTAGTTCTCAGAGAACAATGACTTAAAGTACTGAAGTAAAATTAAAACAATTGTATTTTGAGACAGAAGGCTTGGGTTCTAGGTCCATTTCACTTACTACCTTAAGTAACTGACTTCTGGCAAACAATCAAAAATGAGATAAAGGTTTTTCTTTCCAGGTTAAAAAAAATAGCACCCTGCTTATGGGCCTCCCGAACAAACTGCAGAAAAAGGGATATTAGGAGGTATGGAGAAGGAGTGGCAAATGGGTGTAAAAATAATAACTTTATTAAGATATTGGGGCAGGCCTCTCAGTGGCTCATGGTTCCCGGATAGGAAAACAGAGCGTAGTGTGTCTGCTTTGTTCTTTCCAAAATACTCTTATCAGTTAAGTCTCTTTTCCTCCCTTGAGGTAGAGTACATGAGAGAAGTAGTTAAAGAGCTGATGCAAATAATGATGGAAGTGAAAATGTTATTTTTTTGTCTTTTTAATAAACCACCTTTAAGGAAATAAAATCAGTTTTTAAATTGTGTGCTTTTTCTTTCAAAGATGAAATAGTTTTGTCCTTTTTTTCCATAACTTCACAAGTGAGGCATGTTTATTGTTAAAAAATTAGAGGGGTCGGTTTTAAATTCCATCAGCCAGGAACATTTGGGGTTATACTTTTTTTCTGTATGCTTACAAAGGTTTATAAAAACTACATATATATATATATATGTATATGTATATATATATAGGATGATATGTTACTGCTTTTAATCTTTTGTTCAGTAGTATTTCAAGGAAATGTTTCTGTGTCAGTTTATAAATCCATATGTGTTAAATTGGCTGCATGGTTTTCCATTTTTGGTTGTGCCCTCATATATAAATAAGATACTTAGGTGGTTTTTTGCCTTTTCCTAATGTCAACAGTGCTGCGATTCCTATTATTACTTCCTCAGCCAAATTCCTCGAAGTGCAAATGATGAGTCAGTAGGTCTGACTTTGTGTTGAAATACAATCGTGAGTCACACCTTTTCAGTTTTAAGTAATGTTTGAGAAAAACCTTGACTTTCTCCTTTTATTTTTCCTTAATTGATCAACTGATTTGTACTTAAGTGTGGTAGTAATGAAGTCATTATGCCATTTCAGTGCTTAACTTGGTCTATCCAAAAAATGTTGGCAACTTTCCCATATGTCCAGTGTATTGGTGTTCATATAGGATAAGGCCTAAAGCTTTGTAGTTCATAAATGCCAATAAAATGTGTGGGGCGAGGCGGGGCAAGATGGAAAGGTTTTATATGTAAAGACATCAAGGTAGAAAATAGATTTGTTTTTTGCACTATAGCAAATAATGTTATCCAGAACTTGACATTGAAAACTTTCTGGATAAAATTTTTAATTTGACATTACTGCTGCTAGGTTTTCATTGTCTTTAATCTGTGCCTCATAGAATGATTTCTGTGTGCTTAGAGAAACCTTAATTTGGGGTTTCTCAACAGTAGCACCGATGACATTTTGGCTTGGGAGATTCTTTGTTGTGGGACGCCGTCCTCCATACCTGTATACTGTGCCTGGCCTCTACTTGCTGGATACCAGTAGCACACCTCCTCTCTCCCCAGTCGTGACAACCAAAAATGTCTGCAGACATTTGCCAAATGTCTTTGTTGTGGGGGGTGTGCAAGCAGAGTCATTGCGTTAACTGTTTTGTCTAGAGTTGTGAATAATAGAAAGTTGTTGCAGCTGCTACTTCCTTAGCTCCTGTAATCCTGCTGCCATTTTTTCCCCTAAAGCTTACAAGTGAAGAAGTATCAGCTTTAATTTTCATCTGAATGCATTTGCTTGTTGTACTTTGACTCCAGTCATACAGAACTGAAAGGGACTTTTGTTGGTGTCCAGGAAAAAAAAGTTCTTGGTAATCAAGTGACATGATTAGGGGGAATTGGGCATGGTGTTATTTGTTTTATCTGTCCCGAAAAGTTTCTATTGTAGCGGTATTCTTCCCAGGAAGACATTCTAGAACAAAATTTCTTAAGTTTCGTGTGCTGCATGCAAGTTGATGGTTTAATGATGAGTTAATATCATGCAACAGATGTTTGTATTCTGCTCTGATAGCTCAATCTGTGTGTTCATTTTTTTTTTTTTTTTTTTTGCTAAGGTTAATATATGTGTAACTTACAACATTGAATTTCATTTATTAAGTCAAAAGACTTTGTGTTTTCGTACAACTGAAGGTTTTTTTGGCAGTACCCAGTGCATTTTGTTTAGTGTAACACGTAGGAGTTGTGCACTGAAGATTTGGAAACTGACTTGTAGTTTCAGTATACTTCCTTCTTTGCACTGTCTTGATCTCTAGACTCAGAGGAACCACGAATTGGAAAAAAACTAAAATATTCAACAGGGAGGGCATCCTTTGGTAATATTACTGCATATGTGCTTGAATCTTAAGATGTTTCTCTACTTGAAAGTTGCTTAATTTTTTAGTTATAAATTAGATTATTAGAATTTTGGCTATAGAATTTTTGATAAATCCAAATTTTGTTATCATGAAATTTTCCTTGTACTCTTTTTTGGAAGTAGAATATTTCTGAGGTTTAAATATTTTTGTGACTTTAAATCGGAAGGAGATGTTTTTAATAGAACTGGTAAATAGCGAGTAGAATTTTCTGACTGTGCTGCCAGATGCAGGCTTTGTATTTTCAGATAGCATTATCTATAACTTGAGTTTATAACTAAATGGTATTATTAGCATTATTAAAAATATGAACTGATTTATGTTTTGAAAGCACAGTACATCATAAATTCAGCCATCCCAAAATAAGGTCATTTAAGCCCTAGCACAAACTATTTTAGAGACCACTAGTTAGCTACTTTACTATTCAGAACAATCAGGCTAATAAAGCTAATATTCCTTTGCAGTTGAACCACTGTGGATAATTCAATTATTAGAACCTGTGGTCCATATTTTAAAGGAATGGACCATTTCCCTTTTCTATTTTAAAATTTTTAAAAAGGTTTTCATTTGAGTAAAATGTTATAACTCCATATATTTATTTTTTTCCATGTTTTGTGTGAACTGTGGTGTGGTTCTAAAGAATCGCCCGAAACTAGTAGCCCACTTGAAATCTGAGTATAGATTAATGCTTAATTACAATTGAGCTAAAATTTCTCTCTTTCAGTATTCGGATTTTTATATATGCTAGTGGTAAAACTGCAGATACTAACTGGGCTTGCAGTTTTATATCAAGATACAAGTACAGGTATGTTGCTAAATTAGCTGATGTTAAAGACAGGATTCTAACGTAATCTTTTTTCTTCCCCCTTCCGTCATTCCAACATCTCTTTTTTCGAACTGTGAACTAAAGTGGAAGACAAGCATTCCAGTGATGCCAGTAGTTTGCTCCCACAGAATATTTTGTCTCAAACAAGCAGACACAATGACAGAGACTACAGACTGCCAAGAGCAGAGACTCACAGTAGTTCTACGCCAGTACAGCACCCCATCAAACCAGTGGTTCATCCAACTGCTACCCCAAGCACTCTTCCTTCTAGTCCATTTACGCTACAGTCTGATCACCAGCCAAAGAAATCATTTGATGCTAATGGAGCATCTACTTTATCAAAACTGCCTACACCCACATCTTCTGTCCCTGCACAGAAAACAGAAAGAAAAGGTATGCCATTATTACTAGATGATGCACGTTGAACTATAGTTTCTGAGTTTTTGATTATATTACATTATCTCCATTAGCTTGAATAAGACTCTTTAAAAGTCTTTTAGAATGTTACTGCATAGTTTTAGGTCTAGAGTTAGCCATATTTAGCTTTTTCTTTTACTTTTTAATTATGAAGCTTTTGCACTGTTTTTTGCCTTCGACACTTTGAAGTCAAGTGCTTAATTTATAACAGTAATGGTTTAAATAACTTCTCAAAGTCAAAGGACTGTCCCTTCATATTTGTATAATTTTCAGGTTTTGTAATAATTGTCATGATGGTTTAGTTCAGATATGGTCTCAATTTTCTGTTAATTAAAATTTAATATGAATATAATATGAATAGACATTTTAAAGCTTGTTATTTCTGCATACCGTGCAACTATTGGTTTTAATTTGTGAATTAGAAAACTGTGTCATGGGCCATAAGATAGAGTCTTAATGTCTGAATTAGAACTTTAATCTGAAGAGTAGAAGTTGAACTTTGCAACCCAAATTGTGTTTTTTATACAACTCAGTGCTGATAACCGTAGCTTGTTAAAAGAGTTAAGAGAAAAATTGTGGCAACAACTACTTGGGAGGTAACACACAACAGAAGCAGAGCACTGAGATAATTATATCTGCGTGGACCACAGTTCTACTAAACTTCACACGTAATAACGCGTTTTAAGAAATAAAGGCAATTAAAAGGCATTAAGGAAGTAAATTATAGGCAAGACCCATTAGCAGACTAATTGGCAGATTAGCATCAGTAACTATTGAGAAACTTTTAAACGTCCTATGAGTTTGGGAGATGCTACATGGATCTGATGAGTCTTTAAGCTTTTAATCTATTACCCGATTCGTTATTTCACATTAATTTGTTGACAAAGGGTTCTCATAGTTCGGTTTCTTTTGCTTCTTGTTTCCTTTTATGCATGTTACTTGAATTTCTCTTGTAGTAGTGGTTACGTATTAAGCCACAGACTTTTATCGTATAGTCTTTTTAATACATTAAACCTTAAGCAGGTTGTTCCAAATGTCAGATTCCCCTAAGATGGTGTAAGTCCTATTTACCTTGATGCAGAATTAAGTTGGTGAAGAGAATTCTTGAGAGATGAAATCTGAATTAATGCAGTAATTGTTAATGTGATAGAACTTTCTAAAGGATGTTAATGGTTTATAATTTTGATTATTTGGTCACAGAAATTTTATTTTAAAATCCTGTCAGTTAAAATCCTGTGGCCTTTAAAAAGTCTTTGTCTCATTTCCTCTCTTGTTCATTTAACACTTACTTCTTAGCTCTTACCTCCCTTTTGAAATTCTTTCTTTCCTTAGCTTCTGGGATACTGCCACTCTTCAATTTACTAATTCTCTTTGCCCTCCTTAAATATCGGTATCGTTCAGCCTTTTCCTGTGGTTTGTTCTTTTTTCTTGCTCAGCATGTTCTCTTTTGCTGAACAGTTGTTCTTGTGGCTGCTTTGTCTACAAAGGTGACTCCCAAATCTTTATTTCTAACTCCTACTGCATGTATGTGTCCCAGATTCCTCCCTTTCCCCACAATTTATTCTTAGGTTCTCAGTGAGTAACTACACTATTCTCCCAGCTATTCCTTGTTCTTCAACAAGGTTCATCTGCACCTACCCTTACCTGTCT
Source organism: Leopardus geoffroyi (assembly GCF_018350155.1). Taxonomy (NCBI): domain Eukaryota; kingdom Metazoa; phylum Chordata; class Mammalia; order Carnivora; family Felidae; genus Leopardus; species Leopardus geoffroyi. The sequence continues at coordinate 26,311,005 of NC_059341.1, forward strand.
ATTGACAAATCCTGGATTCTGCCTTCTGTATCTTATGTGTGTGTATATATATATATCCTTTCTCTGGTTATTGTTACTACCGTTATTGAAACTCAGGGCATCTCTTTTGAAATAACTATCTGATAACCGCTCTGCTTCCTTCTACCCAGACTTATGGTGGCATCATCATAAAATTTAGGTTGGATTGTGTTAACTTCTTTGTTTAAAATTTTGTAATAGTTTTCCATTATCCACAGGATAAAGTCCATACTTTTTAGTAAGATGATCATAGCAAGTACTTGATAGTCTGGTTGCCGCCTGTCTGACTGGCTTGATCTCCACCATTCCCCATAATTCATCTTTTGCAAACTTGTACATTTCTTAGGGCATGTTACATTCTTTCGTGTTTTGAGCCTTTGCTTAAAAGAAGAACATGTTTGTTCTTCCGTTCCATCCTGTTGAACTCAGTACTCTTTCTTTAAGAGCCAGCTCTAATGTCATTGGGTTCTCAATGTCCGTTAACCTTTCCCAGTCTCTGTGTTTCCCAAACATCGGGTGCTTTTATTTATTACAGCACTTACACATTTTAATTTTAGTTCCTTTAATTAAACTGTTTAGGGTTAGATGTTAATTGCATGTTGAACTTGTTTCACCTTCTGCCCTCTCCCTCCATGCTGTAAGCACCATTCCTGACAAACGTTTTAAACATCATTAAAAATTAACTGTGTACCAGGTTTGGGGCTAAGTGTTTATCATACAATTTAGTTTATTCCTTAAAACATAATTATACGGGAAGGTGGTGTATCTCTTAGCTAAGAAGAGCCTGAATGTTGCCACCTGCTGTTAGAGGCAGCTTCGCCATTGTTTCCATTAAAACTGTAGGTAATGAAAGACACAAATCTATATTAATTTGGACTCCAGTAACTCAAAATTCCTGACAAATCGTAGATATTATAGGAAGAACCTTGATTACTTTGGAATTGACTATGATAGAGGGAAAATCGTATAATCTTTGCAGGTACTCCTTGCCTCCGAATTGAAGACAATATTCTTATATGACTATTTGGATCTTTTCAGATTGTTTAGCACTTAGTCTAAATTTGTGAACTGCTCATTAATTTGAAATATATTTTTTTCCTTAATGGAGACATCCATGTTATTTAAGTTAAGCTTCCTATTGACTCTTCTCATCAATACAGTGATTTCCTTGTTTGGATTTGCCCTAACAAATAAATTTATATTGGGAGGTTGATGGTTCTGGTAAGATCAGACTCTTTGGACTCTTGGTAATAAGTGCTGATAGTATGTATAGCTAAGCTCTATCTAGGGATATCAGTGGTAGGGTGCTGTATTAAGTAATACAAGAGCAAGGTCTTTGTTTTGTTTACCACTGCTCTGTCTCTAGTTCTTGACAAAATAATAGGCAGTCAGTAAATATTTGTTGTAGAAGGATAAATACTTGAAAGAAGGGTAATGAGTGTGTTAAAGGTTGGGGAAACACCTGCAGTGGTCATGTTTTAAAAAATGTATTTGCAGAAATAAAGTATTCTGTATTTGTTGTGAATCTAATTAAAAGATACCAGCAATAGATTTAGATGCCAAAATGCCAGTGTGCCTTTTGAGAAAAAGAGCCCAAGATAAATTCAAATGCTTGCTTGAGAAGCCAGAGTGTGGAGAATCTGAAGCTCCCGTTTTATAGGGAACAATCCTGGTGTTCAGTAGAGTGAAACAAGGTCGTGTATCTTCTTTTAGATCTGTATCTGTTGCTAGGGTAACATTTGAACATCTACTGGCAAGATTACTCTCCTGAACAACCGTATAACAAAGTAACAGAGATAGTGATGTGCTTAAAAACCTAAAATTTGATTTTTATCGGTTGGTACCCTATTGACCATTCTAAATCGGTCCTAACTCTGCCCTCCCTTCTGGATTTGTGACACGACAAAATGGGCAAGAGACCTTTGCTTTGGCCAAATAACTGCCAGTCCAGAGGAGTTTAATGACCTTAATTATGAAGTTTCTTATTTAGTAATTTAGAGTTTTGATTTATTAACATAGATAAGCTTGAAAAGTAAAGCAAAATGGCCACAGAAGCAGATCTATTCAGTGATTTACAAGATAGCTTTTAGGAGATTAGCATATCTAACCATTTACTTGGTTCCACACTCTTAATCTAATGGGAGGGGAGATTAGTCCTTCATTAACATGAGGTGAGTTAGTCACTTGGAATAAATTTCCCTTTTGTGTTTTGATGGTATCTGTAGTCAGTGTGAAACCTGAATGAACCTGAAGACTTCAGTTGGTCATTAACCAGCTGTAGTGGGCCACCTTCAGCCCTGAGTTGCTTTGCTTTATAATAACTTTTAGGATTAATAACTATTCATGAAAATTAATAAGACTGGCCATAGAGTTACTCAAATTTTGTTGAATAACTGAATACATTAGTGGAAGAATTTAGTCTGTTTTAATCAATAAGTTTAAAATGATGTTAGTCAACCTAAGATGGCACTTTGAACAGTGGGGCAGGAGAAATGCAGTATCTGTGATGAAAGAATATTAGAAAATACAGTTTTAATTTGAGAGGTAGGGGAGGACTTTTTAAATCAAGACCCAAAATGCATTTGCCTTTGAAAAAAATGTTGATAGATTTGAACACGTAAGACAAATGAGCAATGGATATGAACAGGCAGTTATAGAAGAGGAATTTAAAATTGCCAGCCTTGGCTTACAGTTATAAAAAATTAACTTAATGGATCAGAGACCTTAAACCTAGGAGCTAAAACTATAAAACTCTCGGAAGAAAACAGGTGAAAATCTTTAGGACATTTGATTTGGTGGTGATTTCTTAACTATGACACAAAAAGCACAGGCAACAAAATAAAATAAATTGGACTTCATCAAAATGAAAAACTTGTGCATCAGAGGACACTCTAGAGTGAAAAAACAACCCACAGAATGAGAGGAAGTAAATTGTAAATCATATGTCTGATACAGAATTAATGTCCAGAATATATGAAATCCTGTAACTGAACAATTAAATGAAACAACTTGGTTCAAATATGGGCAAAGGATTTGAATAGATGTTTCTCCAAGGTAGATGTTCTAGTGGCCAGTCAGTAAGCTGAAAAGGCATTCAGCACAGTGAAATACATAGTTCACACCCATAGGATGACTACTATAAAAACAGCAATGAAAATAAGTGTTTTTGAGGATGTGGAAAAAATTAGACCCCATGTACATTTCCTGTAAGATTGCAAAATGATGCAGCTCCTTTGGGATACAGTGTTTCCTCAAAAAAACAAAACCTGGAATTACCGTAGGATCAGCCAATTCTGTGCTTAGGTACATAGCCAAGAGAAGTAAAAGGGAATCAAACAGGTATTAATACATGGACGTTGTTCTTACCAGTATTCTTTACAGTAGCCAAAAGGTGGAAACAGTCCAAGTGTCCATCAGCTGAAACAGGATAAACAAAACGTGTGACACATGCAGTGTTACCCTGAAAAAGGAAGGAATTTATGACACATGCTGCAACATGGATGAACCTTGAAGACCTTATGCTAAGTGAAATAAGCCAGACCCAAAAGGACAGATGCTTGTGATTCCGCTTCTATGTGGTACTCAGAGTGAGCAAATTCAGAGACAGAAAGTAGAATAGTGACTTCTAGGGAGCAGGATGGTGAGGAATCCTTGTTTAATTGGTTACAGAATTTCTGTTTGGAGAGATGGAAAAGTTCTAGAGATGAATAGTGGTGATGTTTACATTGCACAACAATGTATATACTTAATGCCACTGAATTGTAAACCTAGAAATGGTTAAAGTGGTAAATTTTATATTGTATGTATTTTAACAGCATAAACATTTTCAAGAGAAAGCTTTGTCAATACAAATTGGAGAGTAAAATGAGATTTTGCATCCTTAAGATTAGTGACAGTTAACAGTTGAATGTGGGGAAGCACAATCGGTGGGAATATGTAAGTTGGTTATTGCAGGAGTCATTTTAATAAAATCTGTTAAAAGTTTTAAAATGTTTATCCTTTATATCTGTTAGCCTAAAGATTTTCTCAGTTGAATAAAAAAGCAAGTTGCAAAAATATATCCTAATACATTTCACATCAACACCATACTTAAGTACCTTAGTGGATGGATAGATGATTTAAAGTATTCATGAGTTACCAAAGTAAAAATAAATGAAAGTCACAGATTATATTGCTGTCAACAAGCTACTTCACAGTTTTGTTTTGTTTTCTTATTCTACTATGCTTGAATACTTTGTTTCCTTTGCAACTTCTCCATATTGTAATTTTCAGTGTCACACCACTACTACAAAATAGGACAAAACAGACTGCCCTTGTTGCATCGGTGGTTTGTGCTTGTTCGCATGTCCTGGTGGGGTGGCATTACAGCAACTGTCCAGACATCATAGGAGATTAATGTTCAGAAATGCAATATAGTACCTTTTACTCTTTAAGTGCTGTATCTGTTTAGATCATACTGTGTAGTTCAAAAAGGAATTACTTGGCATACCAGAAAAATGTAGGTCAGAAATAGATTTTGACTTTGGTTTATGCTCTTGGATATTTTGAATGGGTGCCTAGAATTAGAAGAGGTGAATGTTACTTTTAACCTTAACAACTCAGAGTATAGTAACAGATTTCTGTGTGATTTGTATGTGCAGTTTAGTCTTTAGTAGGTTTCGCCCCCTACTGGTAAGCGTTGGAAATATAAATGAATAATTCATAGTTACAGGCATAAAGGGAAAGAAAAAGGTTTTGTCAATGCATATATACAGAAGTTAAAATCAGAGGATAACATACTTATTTTAAGGCTCATATTAAAGTGAATATAATTGGTTAGAGATCTGTAAATCATAGAAATATCAGATGGGAAAGTGACTTAATTTATTTAAGTTTAAAACAGCTTTGGGAAGAGACTAAAAAAATGCTCAAAGGAACCTAGGTTGGTTTGAATGCTTGGGAAAGTTTGCTTTTAAAGGAATGAGACTAGAGGCTGATACTCTTTAAAAGTGAAAGCCTATAGGAATGGCTTTGTAATGCAAAATAGTTTTTTATTTATGTTTGATACACACTTGTAATGAGCATGTTATTAAGTATATCAGCCTTACTTCCTAACAGATTAAATTCCAGATTAAAAGGTCTCATAGAAATGTTAATTACAATTAAATACCTGAGGGCACCTGGCTGGCTCAGTTGGAAGAGCTTGCAATTCTTGATCTCAGGGTTGTAAGTTCAAGCCCTAAATGAGGTGTAGAGATTACTTAAATAAAACTTAAGAAAATTAAACGTCTATATAGAAAAAACTATATTTGATGACTGTTCCAAATAGTTTTGTTTCCTTTCTTATATTTTTTTAAAAAAGCGATTGAGTATAAGATATTTTTGAGAGACACAGAGAGAGTGCGCACGAGAGAGAGAGAGAATCCCAGGAGGGCAGAGGGAGACAGAGAAAGAGAAGTGGGGCTTGTGTTCCTTCTACCTGAAGGGGAACATGAGCTCACACCATGTAGGACTCAAACCCATGAACTGTGAGATCGTGACCTGAACCGAAGTCCGATGCTTAACGACTGAGCCAGCCTGGTGCCCGAATGTAAGATTATTTAAGATAAGTTTAAATAAGTTAAATTTATCTCTAAGACTGTATACTGTTAATCCCTGTTTTGAAAATAGCATAAAGTAAGCCGTTAATTGGCTGTTTGGAGACCTTAGGCTTTCCACCCCATTATCATAAGTTCTACACCTAGAGGTTAAGAGGGAGAGGGAGAGCACATGTATGTGGACCTGGGCCTTAATGACAGAATCAGGCACCCATTCAACAAATACTTGTTGATGCCATCTTGTTGCCAAGTCCTATTTTTGTACCAGGGCTACAGAAGTAAATACAACAAAATTCCTCTCTTGAAGGAGTTCAAGTTCTAATAGGAGGGAAACATAAAGATAATAAACTATATAATAGAAGATGCTGAGTAATATGATAGATCTGTGTTAGGACAGTCAGAACTCAGAGGAAAGGTACCCAACCAATACCTTTTGTGATATTTAAAAAAAAATTTTTTTAATGTTTATTTTTAGAGAGAGAGAGCACGAGTGGGGGGGGAGGAGCAGAGAGAGAGGGAGACACAGAGTCAGAAGCAGGCTCCAGGCTCTGAGCTGTTAGCACAGAGCCCGACGTGGGGCCCAAACTCACGAACCACAAGATCATGACCTGAGCTGAAGTCGGACGCTCAACCGACTGAGCCACCCAGGCGCCCCACCTTTTGTGATATTTTAATGATAAAACTAAGACTGCCTTTTGGGGTAGCGTATTTATATTAATAAGCTCCATTATTTTCAGTTATACATGTAGATTGAGGCAACTAATATTTTAAATGTATAACGTAACATGCTTTGGAAGGGCGTTTGTATGGGTATGTGTCTTAGGGTGGAGCTGTTATTTAAAATAGCATGGAAATATTTATATGAGGAATCTAAAAATATAAAACCAAGCTTATAGATACAGAGACCAGATTGGTGGTTGCCAGGGGGGAAATGAGTAAAGGAAGTCAAAAGGTATAAACTTGCAGTTATAAAATGGGAAGCATGGGGACAATAATGTGTAGCATGGCAACTATAGTTATTAATACAGTTAATATTGGAAAGTTGTGCATATTTGAAAGTTGCCAAGACAATCAATCTTGAAAGTTCTCATCACAAGAAAAGTAATTTCGTAATTGGTGATCATTTCACAATATATATGGATAAAGATTGTTGAACACCTGAAACTAATACAGTATTGTATGTCAATTATACTTCAATTAAAAAAAACAATCGTATACTGAAGACCTGCCTTGAAAAAAAAGATTTAGTTTCCCTGTCTTGCATCTTATCCTTAACTCTATTCACTCCTATATGTTTGTGGTATGCTTTTTTTATTTTGTTTTGCTTTTGTTTCCTTTGGTTTTTAAAGTTAAAAGGAACCTCAGAAGTTCTCTAATCTATTTTTTCAAAATCAGCAAGGATGTCAGAATCACCCATAGAATTCTCACAAGTTCAACATATGCTCGGGCCTCCCCAGGCTCAGTAGGAGTGGAGTCCAAGTATCTAGGTTTTTGTTTTTGTTTAGTTTTGTTTTAATTTTGTTTCAGCTTTATAGACGATTCTGATCAGCATTTTGTTGAAAACTAATATTCAAAATCAAACCTTTTAATAGAAAAATCCTGGCCTTTCGATCGAGATGTTACTTGTTTAAGGGTCTCATAGGTATTTAGTAGTACCAGCTAGTTTTATACTGCTCATCAGTAATCTTCCACAAAACTTCAAAAGAAATTTATTCTTATGGTAAATAAACATTAAAACTAGGAGGTAAGGATATTTAGGTTTTGTTACTTTATTTCTTTATAGTGATGTGTATTAGTTTTCTATCTTGGGAGTGTTTCCTTTTCTTGGATTAAAGGGTAACACTGAAAAGTTTTTAAATTGTGTTGATTTTTTAAAGTCTGGGTAGATTTAACAGCATCAAAATACAGTTGGAGACCGTTTTTACCTTCTTTAGTCATAATATCACTGTTCACGAGTTCGAGCCCCGCCTTAGGCTCTGTGCTGACAGCTCAGAGCCTGGAGCCTGCTTCGGATTCTGTGTCTGCTTCTCCTTGTGTCTCTCTCTCTCTTTCTCAAAAACAAATAAACATTAAAAACATTCTTTAAATATTAACCAGGAATGGCCCTAAGGGGGGTGTACCTGGGTGGCTTAGTTGGTTTAAGATCCTACTCTAGATTTCAGCTCAGGTCATGATCTCAGGGTTGTGAGATCCTGCTCCTTGTTGGGCTCTCTAATGACCTGGAGTCTGCTTGGGATTCTCTCTCCCCTCTCTGTGCCTCCCACGCTCTCACATGTGCTTGTTCATGGGCCCTCTCTCTCAAACCGAAAAAAAAAAAATTTTGCCCCTCAGCAATATGTTGACTAAGCTGACCCTTGTGGAATATGATCTGGAGAAAACTGTTACTATAGTCTTTACCCCAGAAAATGTAATAACTGACAGCATGTTTTCACAGAGAAAACCTTACTTCATTCAAGTTTCTGTATATTTGTGAATCCAGAACAGCAGGGTTAGACATGATAAGCGGTCTGCTAGGCTTAATAACCCTCCTTTAGAATGTGTGCCTTACAAAAATTAAAATGTCTTATACTTTATGAATTGGTCGTAGTTGATCAGCATAGCCTTGAAATGTATTTATAGCAGCTATGAGGTCCATACTTGAGAGAGCTATTGCCCCTGGTTGTGTTTTACTATTACAGTGGTGGTGTAAAAAGGCTGATAGAGGATTCCCTTTTCAGTAAGTTTGCTAGTAATTCCCAGCTTCTTTGGGGACATGAAGATTAAAGAATGTTTAGTTCTAAGAATTGGAAATGAGGATTTACAGTTACTAGGTAGCAGTGTAATATTCCTGAAACTTTTATGCCTTGTAATAGTCTTAATTTGGGTTGTACAATGTATATATGAGCTTGAAAATCATCTTCAGGAAATGGGTGTGTATGGGAAACTAAAGATACTTAAGCAAATCTTCATATTTAGTCTTTAGGCCAGTATTGTAAGAGCGTGTATGAGTATCTTGAATAGTTGAGTCTTAATGTTTTTTACCCAGATGTCCTCTAACTCATTTTTTCGTCCATTAAAGTTACTTTATTAGTAAAATTCCATGATATGAAAATAGTTTATGTTCATCTTTCTGTTGGTAGACATTTAGTTTGTTTCTAGTTTTGTGCTAAAATGAAAACAAGCATAGTACTATTATAAATATTGTTGAATATTTCTCCCATTTACATACATCAGTTTCTCTTAAGGGTATTCTACCTAAAGGGAATTACTGAGTCATCAAGTGTGTGCATCTCCACATTTCCTAGATAATTCCCAATTATTCTGCAGTGTGGGTACATCAATTTAGTGTCCATCAGAAATGTTCCTGTTACTCCTTTTCAACATTTGATATTGTCAGATTTTCAAATTTTTGTCAATCTGGTAAGCATAAAAGGATATCCTGTTGATGTGCATTTTCCTGAATATCAGTGAAGTTGATTACCCCGTGTTTTCTAAAGCCATTCAAGTTCCTTCTGTGAAATGTCTTTTTATTTCAGGTCTTCTGTTCATTTCTCTATCATGTGGTTTCTTTCTTGATTTCTAGGTAAAGTACTTCGGTTATCAATACTTTGAATGTAATTGGTTTGTTTTTTGTAATTTTCTGTATCTAGATCTCAAAGATACTTTCCTATTTTCCTTTACTAGTTCTAAAGACTTAAATATGTATACAGAAGCTTGATCTTCCTTAAATCGGTTTTGTTTTAAATGTAAGTTTTTATACTGGCAAGACACATCTCACTAGCTGTGTTCTTTTTCTTCACGAATTTTGTGGCTGTACCAGCCCTTGTCTTTTTTAAGTAAGTTAATAGAATCAGCTTGTCAAATGCTGCTAAAAATGCTATTGGGGTTTTGACTGCAATTACGTTGAATCTATATACATAATTTGCATGGACTGCTTTCAAATGATGATAATTTTCCATGAATGTTTTATATTTTTTTTAAATACTGAATATAGTGTACTGGGATCCTTTTTATTGCCCACAGTTTAAATGCTACAAATAGAAATAGCTAGTTGCCTTATATATTATAAAAGTATGTAATCGTAAAACTCAATTGTTAAGTATAAAAGTTCAAAGTAGGGAGTCTCCTCATTCATCTGTCCTTCCCCTATTCTGGAGGTGCTCATCATGGTGCCAGTCTTGATTTGTATTCAGGCCATTGTGTTTATTAGGAGGGTTGTTACTGTGGTCATAAACATTTTCATCTTAAATTAAGTTCAGGAGAATTACATTGCCCGTTTATCCTAATGGAAGCTTATTTAACAGTGTAGTTAATTCATAACTCTTTGAAACAGCATTACCAGTAAACAGAGCATGGTACTTTCAGAATCAGACATGAATGTGGTTGAATCACTGCTTTATACCAGGTGTTGTGATTTCAAGCAAGTTCCATAATCTCTCTTTTTTAGTTTTCTCACCTATGAAGTTGGGATATAAAAATGCCCTCCCTCATTATTCTAATCAGTCAGATATTTACTGAGCCCCCTCTGTGCTACCTTGGAAAGATTAAATGAGGTTGGTTACTTGAGTTAGGTGTTTGACGCAGGAAAGTTGTTTTTTTGCTGTGGGTTCCAGTTTTCTCTATTCAGGTAACTTTTTTCAGCCTTGTTATCTCCTTTTTACCCAGAGTCTACGCCAGGAGACAAATCTGTATCACATTCTTGCACAACTCCTTCCACATCTTCTGCCTCTGGACTGAATCCCACGTCTGCACCTCCAACATCAGCTTCAGCAATCCCGGTTTCTCCTGTTCCACAGTCCCCAATACCTCCATTACTCCAGGACCCAAACCTTCTTAGACAGTTGCTTCCTGCTTTGCAAGCCACACTGCAACTTAATAATTCTAATGTGGACATATCCAAAATAAATGAAGGTAAATTTTCATAGTCAAAACTTTTTAAAAATTCATTTGCATTGGTCTTTGTTTCATTTTGAAATTCACATTTGAACTTCATTTGCTAGGATTTAATTGCATTAGCAATATTTGGATTTTTTCTGTATATTATTTAAGACTTGCTGTGTACCTGGTAGGTAGTGGAGATGAGCTGTTCTGTGTTTGTGTAATGTGTATGGTGAGGTTTTTTTTTTTTTTTTTTTTTTTTTAAGTAAAAACAGCATTTCCAAAAGCTGATATGAAAATACTTGAATTCTAGAATTTCAAAAAAAAATCTTGAATTTCAAAAAAACCTCTTGTATAGGAGTACATTCTTTGGGATATTAAGCTAATTAATAAAAGTAGGAATTCAGGTAGTTCCTTATAATATTTGAAAAAAATTTGAGGTGAGAAATAACATTTTTCTTGTTTTTCTAGTTAATTGCAGTATTCCAACTTTGCTTGTCAGCATGCTACTTAAAGTATTTAGGTAGTCACCTCAAAGAAGTCTGAATAAAAATGGATGTAGTTTTAATTCACAAACCATTCAAACAGTCCTAAAGGCATTGCAAAATTTTCTGTTTAGAATAGTCAATTTTGACTTGTGTCCATTGTTGTCCCAGAATATATTTAATAGTAGTGTTAAGTGGTTAATTTCTTCCTTTATCTTAAACATGTAGCTATTTCAGGCTAGTTGGTCAATAATCTTCTGTCTTTATTGTACTTTTCTGTATTTTGATTTTATTGTGTGATAGGTAACTGTGTTATTAGGGATTGTGGGGCTTTTCAACACTTTGAAGAAATGATAGCGTAAAAAAAATGCCAACAATAAAAAATCTTGTATGTCGAAAATACATGGTATTCCTAAATTACCTAGCTTTTTAATGTCTGCCTTTAAAAGATTGTTGGAGGGCGTATCAGTGCAGGATTTGAATGGTCAGCTTGTCTAATAAAGCATTTGCATGAAATAGCTACCATTTATTTATCCAGTTAATTCCAAGTAACATACTGAGCACTTTAACAGTGGATGAATAGGTTTCTGGTTATATAATCAAATTCCCGGGAACATGCTTTACTGTTTTTATCAAGTCTTGGAGGAGTTTCTTTAATTGAACACCTTAATTTTAGTGTGAAGGAAACTACTGTTTTCCTTTGCTATAAACTGAGTAAGTTTCTTTTCCTCTGTCTTGTCATTTCACATTTCTAGATCCATTTTATTACTCCTATCTTCTAGAGTTCTAAGTTTGAAACACTGTAGTTTTCTGTGGGTTCTTTTGAGTTTTCAAGTTACTACTAATGCCATAAATGCTTCTGTGTTTTTATTTTAATTTAAGGTATAATATGTTTTTAGTTCTTACAGCAGCTGTGACACAAGCCTCATTGCAGTCTATAATTCATAAGTTTCTTACTGCTGGACCATCTGCTTTCAACATAACTTCTTTGATTTCTCAAGCTGCTCAGCTCTCTACACAAGGTATTATTCATATTCTTAGGTATCACGAGAATTGCATATTAACTTGGAGGAGGGTTTCATAGCAAATTTTTCTTTAGTCTTTGAAGAAGTTAGCTATAATAATGATTTGGGTTTTTTTTTAACACCAGTATATACAGTATTTTTACTTACTGATTCTTTTTTGAGATGAGGCAAGCTTTGACATTTGTTTTGCAGTATTGCCATTAAACCTGTAATATATATTTAATTCAGAATTTAAGTTGCCAGTGAAATATTTTACTCCAAAGCTAAATGTAAACTGATGCCCTCAATCTTTGTGAGACCTTGAATGTATTTTAAGAGTTGACGTTTGGTTTCAGCTTTGATGGTAGATGGTTTTTGACCAGAGGATACAGAAATGCTCAAGTCTTGTCTTGAATCAGCCATTTCTCTTCTCTGTGGAGGTATTCAATGGAGAGGGACATACATAGGAAAAAAGAGAAGTGAAAGGGTCACTTTGACTTGTCCCCCGGCCCCAGTTCAAAAAATTGATAAACTGAGCAGGAATACTTGTTCTGAAATTGAAATGTAATAGTGCAAAGACTTCTATTCCTCTGGTTAGCCTCATGAAGCAGGAGATACAGGGGATAACCAGGCTTACGTGTAGAATAGGAAAGAGGAAATCAGGATGGTGAGGGTGCCTTCCCATGTAAGAACAGGTTCAGGCTTACCTTCTTGCTCCAGCCTAAGAAAGGGGTTAGGGGAGGCACACATTAGGTGTGCCTGTCTAATCCACAGCTAATGTAGTCCATGTGGCCCCAGTGAGTACTTCAGGTTCTTGACTTTCTCCGATAAGTGTTAAGTGTTCTCTTTGGGGGGCAGGGGGCCTGTGAAGAGATGGAAAGACCTCTTCACATACATTACAGAGGTTTTGGTTTCTTTGAAATTAATTGCTTCACTTTTTTGCAGCCCAGCCATCTAATCAGTCTCCAATGTCTTTAACTTCTGATGCATCATCCCCAAGATCGTATGTGTCTCCAAGAATAAGCACACCTCAAACTAACACAGTCCCTATCAAACCTTTGATTAGTACTCCTCCTGTTTCATCACAGCCAAAGGTATGTCACTTTTGAGGGAAATTTGGAAAAGAAACCACTCACTTTTGGAAAAAACCAACTTAATGTTTTAGAATCTGTAGGGTCGAAAAAGCTCTCTTTGAGAATGTAGGCAGTGGTGGAATGAATGAGGGGTGAGAATAGATGCAGGTTAGACTTGGTAAACTGAGGGCTAGATTAGGGAATTTCATCTGTGCTTCCTCTTTACACACTGATTCTGTTCTCTTACTCGCTTTGGGATTTTTGACCTGGAGAGTGGGATAAAGAAGGATATGCTAATTGTCTTAATGTTTGTAGAATTGTTTAACTCTAAAAGGTAGGAGAGAACATTTTCCAGTGGCTCCTCCTACCCCATACTTTTATTTCAGAGATGAGTCTGTTTCTGTGCTGTTGCCTTTAACATACGTATATATTTAACGTCACATGAGAATCAACGACTGTTTGCTTCATTTAATAGATAAGAAAACTAAGCCTTCAGTTAAATCTAGTTTTTTGTGATGGACTCAGAATTTGAGACCTAGGTCTTTCTGAACACAGAACCCATTTTACTAAGCTATACTGCCTGTGTTTGTCCAGGAGAAATCTTCTCTAGATGGCTCCTCAGGGCACAGTTAGAAAGTTGCTGGTCTGTTCCTTTTGGAATATATTTAACAACAACAGTGCTGCACCCCAATTTTGTACTACATCATTTGAGTCTTGCCTACAGATTCATAAGTAAATCCCAGCCCATGCTCCTTCTTGGCTTTGTAGTCCTACTACCAGCAACACATTAAGAGATTTGGAAGTTGGTATGTACGAATTGCATTTGTTTTTTCTTAATGGTAAATTTAGGAAATTCTTTTTAGTTGTTGTAAAAAGTGGGCTGTTTCAGTCCTTGATGCCAAGGAATTTTTTACTGAAATAAAATCATAAGCAGAAGCCTAAAAATAAAAGTGCCTTGATCCATAACTTGAAATTGATGGTAGGCCAGCTTAGGTCTTCCTGTTGGCTTATCCCTTCCTTTTTCAGTCCTTTATGCATGTTTTAAGGTCAATCTGGATTGAGTTTTTAAAACTCTGACTTAAACTTGTTAGTTTATTGTGCAGTTTCTTATTGTTTGCCTGTATTTTGATGGGAGAATTGTGAGTTTCAGCTAAAGAGACCTTATTCTTAGGCCTTATCCTTAGAGCTTAAAACTTAACTTCAGGGTGGTGTCTTAAGAGTATAATAAATGATGACTGAAAGGGAAGTAAGTGGTAGTGTTAGTTTTATAGTCAGTTATAAAATTAGCATTTCAAATCCCTTAAGCATATGGCTATCAATTTTTTGCATTCAAAAACTTTTTCGGGGTGCCTGGGTGGCTCAGTTGGTTAAGCGGTCGACTTCAGCTCGGGTCATGATCTCCCAGTTCGTGAGTTCAGATTCTGTGTGTCCCTTTCTCTCTGACCCCCCCCCCCCCCCCCCCCCCCCCCCCCCCGCGCACGCGCGCTCTCTCTCTCTCTCTCTCTCTCAAAAATAAACATTAAGGGGCGCCTGGGTGGCGCAGTCGGTTAAGCGTCCGACTTCAGCCAGGTCACGATCTCGCGGTCCGTGAGTTCGAGCCCCGCGTCAGGCTCTGGGCTGATGGCTCAGAGCCTGGAGCCTGTTTCCGATTCTGTGTCTCCCTCTCTCTCTGCCCCAACCCCGTTCATGCTCTGTCTCTCTCTGTCCCAAAAATAAATAAACGTTGAAAAAAAAAATTTTAAAAAAAAAAAAAATTAAAAAAAAATAAACATTAAAACAAAATTAAAAAAAAAAACTTCTTCAAGTTTTTTTTTTTTTTTTTAAGTGGACATTTGGTATTCTATAGATCTTCTAAAAATGGTCTTTATAAAAGGACATGTTCTTTTACATTCAGAAGTTTACCAGGCTATCCACAGATTTGTTTTGGAGAAAATTAATCAAAAAAAGAAAAGAAAAAAATAACTGCTATCGGAGGATGTGACTTAATCACAAATGGCTGTTGTTGCAACCTTTGCGCCTTAATTTGGGGCTTATGTTTAAAACTACTTGTTTTCCCTCTCAGTGGCATCTGAACCTGCCTAGTATATATATCGCCACTGACAATTACGGACCTCTTCTTGTTCCACCTCTACAGGGTAACATCTCTTTGAAGACCACTCCAGTTGAATTTTCCATGGGCCATACCTATACCAATATATAGGCCAATCTATACATTCTCTGCACATGTCGTTGAAATTTGAGCCAGCTGTATTTATGTGATGTGTTAACATTAATTTTTCTTGATCTATAAGTAACAGTAAATCAGAAAAGCTATTTTAGCATATTGGAAAGAAAACTTTGCACAACAGTAGGCACAACATTAGGAGAACTAGTTTCTTAGACTGTTGTGCTAAGAAAGTAGTCTTTTTTTAAATAATTTTTTTAAATGTTTATTTATTTTTGAGAGAGAGGAGGGGGAAGGAGCAGAGAGAGAGAGCGGGGCAGACAGAATCCAAAGGAGGCTCCAGGCTCCGAGCTGTCAGCACAGAGCCCGATGCGGGACTCAAACGGACGAACCGCAAGATCATGACCTGAGCCGAAGTTGGACACTAAATCAAATGAACCCCCAGGCACCCAGAAAGTAGTCTTAACGGCCTTGGGCCGTTTTATGAAGAAATTAGATCCTAGTCTCAAAACTTGACTGTCTTCTAACTACATGAACTTGGGGAACTTACTTGATTTCACTTCTTTAAATCTCTAGATTTTTCACAGTTCAAGATTTTTCAACCAGATTTGGAGGGGTGTGTGGATTTGGGGGCCTTAAATTACCATGATTTATACTATTAAATATGTCTGTATCGCTAATACTAATTTTATTATGAAACAGAATTAGGACAATTTGTGTTATCTTAAACAAATTACTAAAGAATAGAAATAACAGGTACTTTTCATTGATAGTACTTTTGCTTTTATTTAGTTTCCATGGTAGTTGTCTTATGTGAGAGAAGGATATCTCACCAGATTTTGACATTTCAGGTTAGTACTCCAGTAGTTAAGCAAGGACCGGTTTCACAATCGGCCACACAGCAGCCTGTAACTGCTGACAAGCAGCAAGGTCATGAACCTGTCTCTCCTCGAAGTCTTCAGCGCTCAAAGTAAGTTGATAGGTGTTGAAACATTTTTTCCTTAATATTGCATGCTGCATTGTTTGAATATTATAAATATATGTGTGTAATAGAACTTGATCTTGGAAGAATCCATGGATAGCCTTTGTTTTGTGCATTATAAGATTTATAAAGGGAAATCTTATTACAACTAGGTGATTTATCTCTAGTAGTGAAGCTGGGTTATTCTTGAAGAAAGTGATTCCTTTCTTTAGAATTTTACTTAGTGGAATATGATGGGATTAACAATATGTGATACTTGTATAAAGAGCGCACATGAGTGTATAATACTTTACTTGTTGGAAATGACATCATTTTTAACCTCATAGCAGTTTTAGATTTTGAGTGTATTGACGAAGCCAAAAATGTTACGTCTAAGACTTGGGCCAGTATTTATTTCCCAACTGGTCTGTGTCAGGTTTTCCTGATAGCTTTAACTCTGACCCCTATGTGGATTGCTTGTCAGATAGGGCTGTGTTGTGTTGTCATTTTCTTTGTTAATTAACAAATACAACTTTAAATGATTTTCATTTGATTGATTTTCCTATTTTTATTTCTTGCTATGAGGTGGCAAAATAATTCAACTGTTGTTTTTATTGTTGTTTTCTAAACAAGCATTTCAGAACTTATACATCCAAATGAGAGTTGTTCCCTTCAAAATAATCACCTTGGGAAGCTGTCTTCTTACTCCAGCAATGTTGCCATTGCTCAGAACATTTTTGGGAAACTCTTCTTTTAAATTGTCTTTAGAGGCGGCAGTATTATTTTAAATATCCTCAGTGATGAAAACTCTTCATCCTTTGGGAGATTTAGTTTTTGGAAATAACTGAAATTCATTCAGAGCCAAGTCTGGTGAAGCAGGTAGGAAATCAACTTGGGTGATTAAATTTTTGGTTCTCACCACCATATCCCCAAACCCTAGCCCAAACCATACAGTTTTAAAAGAAGATAATCAATCTCAGAGTGTTACTTTTTTGGTCTTATTTTGCCACTAAACTCCTTCATTGCTCTCCAATAAAATGCCTGTATTTTGCTTCACATTATCTACCCTCTGATTCAGTATTTCGTTCTGATGTTAAGCAAAGGCAATAGATTTTTTTCCCCTCCATATCTACATGTATGTAAAATAGAATATTCAGTTGTTCCTTCTATCTACAACGGTTAAAACTGGACCGTTTCTAACATTCTTATTAGTGTCTCTGGTATACGAAATCAACAGTTTCTGTTGTCAAATTTAGAGAGCAGTGGTAGTTTAACTGACATTAGTGTTAAAAGGGCTCTTTTTCCCCCCTAAAGTGTGGAGAAGAATACACGATATAAATACAGTTTGGATTTTAAATTCTATTTATTTGATGTTCAAATAACACATTTTTCTTAGGAATTTGGATATCTTTAAATTAATAGAAGGTATTGACACTTTCTAGGATACCTACTTTTTTAAACATACTACACATTCAACTTTGTTTTCTCTTCCAGTAGCCAGAGAAGTCCATCACCTGGTCCAAATCATACTTCTAGTAGTAATGCATCAAATGCAACAGTTGTACCACAGAATTCATCTGCTCGACCTACATGTTCATTAACACCTACGCTAGCAGCACACTTCAATGAAAATCTCATAAAACATGTTCAAGGATGGCCTGCAGATCATGCAGAGAAGCAGGTATGTTACATGATTCACAGAAGATGTTTTACCTTTGGGTGAGTGACGAAAATACAACTTCTACTTTTAGAAAATCTAATCCAAATCACTGAATGTAAGCTACATTTTAAAATAACTAATTTCTAATTAGATTGTAGTCATTTTATAAAATATTTGATAAATAACTATAGGGTATTTATGAGGTGACTTTTTATCCTATTAAAATAATTACTGTTACAGCTACCGTTATCAAATACTCAGCAGTTAGCACCTGTGCTGAGTCCTTTATTTTTCTCCACTTCTCAAAACTGTTAACCATTGCAGGTAATGAGTTTTCCCATTTTACCAATGAGTCCCTTACGACCAAATAAATTCTATATCAAGGTCACCCAGTTAAATCATGATGGAGCTCACATCAAAGCCATAGTGTTTTTTCCACTCAGCTGGCCACTCTGATATTTAGAACCCGTTCGTATAGTTAGTCTTACGTCGTCCTCTCCACTAGACTAGCAACTAGAAGTGAGGCAACAGTTTTGCTTTGTAGTGAGGGACCTTTGGACAGTGCAGTTAACTGCCACTGGCTTCTCCCTTTGAGCAGATTACTGACTGTCTGAAATTTTCTCTCAGTTCACAGAGATAATGTTGTGTGTCTTATGACAGAAGAAAACAGTGAGGCCCTTTTATCAGTGTTACACCTGAACTTTACTCTAGCTGACTCAGCATCTTTTATTAACCACACATCATGAGATCTATCCTAGTGCTGTGCATTACTGAAATTGGAAATACTGTTTTCTCAAGCAGTTGAAGGGAATCTTTGAAAAGTACTTTCCACCATTAGCGATGGGTTTTCTTTTTTTAATTTAATTTAATTCAATTCAATTTTATTTTTATTATTATTTTTTAAATGTTTATTTTCAAGAGAGAGAGCACAAGTGGGGGAGGGGCAGAGAGAGAGGTGTGGATTTAAAGGAAAAGAATTAGGGGCGGCTGGGTAGCTCAGTCAGTTAAGCATTGCACTCTTGATTTTGGCTCAGGTCATGATCTCCTGGTTTTGTGAGATCGAGGCCTGTGGCAGCACGACATGGAGAGCCTGCTTGGGATTCTCTCTGCCCGTGCCCTGCTTGCACACGCACCCTTTCTCTCTCAATAAGTAAAATAAACTTTTAAAAAAATAAAAGGATTATTTTGTAATCTTGGTTTAAAGTTCTACTCAGCAGTTTGATGTTTTTTTGGTATGTGATTGTGACATATTTTCCACGATTTGTATTTCTTTAACTATAGGCATCAAGATTGAGAGAAGAAGCCCATAATATGGGAAGTGTTCACATGTCAGAAATTTGTACTGAATTAAAAAATTTAAGATCTTTAGTCCGAGTATGTGAAATTCAAGCAACTTTGCGAGAGCAAAGGTAAGTTTTTCACTGAAATCCATTTTTGTGTGAGCGTTGTATATCTTCATGTGAAGAATATAAACCACATCTCACTTCTGATATTTAAAGTTCCTTCTGCTATATCATGTTCCATACTACTGTAACTGCATTTTTATAGTTTAATAGTATTCCTGGTGAATGGTAATGGCATCTAGATTTTAATTCTCTAACCCATGGTAAATGCTGTGATAGACTTCTTTTCCCCTTATGTTAGAACTCTGTAAGGTACAGTAAGTTTTAAAAAAATAAAATGTTTGTGTGCCTGGGTGGCTCAGTTGGCTAAGCGTTCGACTCTTGATTTCATCTCAGGTCATGATCCCCATGGTTGTGAGATGAAGCTTCACAATGGGGCTCCCCATTGAACATGGACCTCGCTTAAGATTCTCCCTCTCCTCTTTCTGTCCCTCCCTGACTTGTGCTTGCACGCTTTTTCTCTTTCTCAAAAAAGAAAAAAGAAGTGAAATGTTGGCAACACTGCATGTTAAGTATACAGGAATTTTTAAAAAATAAAACTGTTTTTTAAAAGTGAAATGTTGGCAGCAGCTGATTACAAAGGGTCTCTTCTTTAATTGAGCATGGGATTCTGAGGATGCTTGTTTCAGCTGAAATTTCAAATCGTTATTTACATGGTGTTTGGATCATCTGTGGATCCCTTGGGAATTACAGTAAGACTATGGTTGTCCCAACAAGTATATCTATTTTGTGAATTGTTTTCACTTAAACTCTTCCTGTCTCCTATTTCTTAATCTAGTATCATACTCCAGTAAGGATACCTACATCCCAATAAATAGTATAGATATTTTTTAAATGCCGATTACAGAATGAAGGACAAACTTTTAATGGCTTCACATCCTGTCTGTGTAAGTCACTGGTTTATAGGTAGAGTTACTCTTAACATGAAACCACAGATATTTAGTAAACACTAAGTTGGAGTTTATCCTCAGCTTGGAAAAGTAACGTATCTTGCAGTCACTAAAGCATCTGGAGGTACATTTTGAGTATCACTTGAGAGTTGTGTACTCTAGGATTGCTCTGAAAGTACTTCTAATAGACACAAAGCTTGACTTCATTTTGGCTTGGTAAGATAGACGGTTTGACTTGTAGGAACTTGCAGCCTCAACTGTTGACACAAGTGTACACGGGTAAATACCAGCCCGTCCCTCTTACGATCGTGCCTAATCCACTGCTACAGGCGGTAAATGGCCCACTTCACAGAAGAGAGGGCCAGAAGGGGAACAGTTTCACGAAGCTCCTGGAATCTAGTTGCCTGTGGAGTTGGTGTTTTACTAACATTTATTTTAAATATATGTGTCACTTGGACTGTGACATGGCTCCGTTTTTATGGGTCTGTATTTATGTTGGGAATTGTTCTTCAAAACGATTAGCCTTCTGCACCTAGTTAATTCTAGGCTTACTGGATTGTGGCCCAGAAGTCATGCAGTCTAGGTTTATCTCCTATTTAATCTCCGCTGCCTTTTGTGTGTGGGTCTCTGATGATACAGTAAACAAATACATTTTATAAGTCGGTCTTAATATCAGGGCACCTGGCTGGCTCAGTCAGTTAAGCACCCGACTCTTGGTTTCCGCTCAGGTCGTGAGTACAAGCCCCGCATCAGGCTCTGTGCTGACAGTGCAGAGCCTGCTTGGGATTCTTTCTTTCTGCCCACCCCCCACTCGTGCACACACGCTCACACTCTCGCTCTCAAAATAAACTTAAAAAAAAAAAATGTTACTTTATATTCAAATTAATTGGAATTTTTAGGAAACTAGGAACATTCTAACTTTTGTCATCATAATACTTTAATACGTATCATATACTCACTGGTCATTTTGTGTTAACAAACCCATATTTAATTACTTAGTCTGAACTGCAGTTACTCATTTTATCTTTTTTTAAGGTAATATCTGTAGTTAAAAATTTGGTTTTTGGTAACATTTATATGAATTACATGAGTTCTAATGCCTTCTTTTATTTTTCAGGATACTATTTTTGAGACAACAAATTAAGGAACTCGAAAAGCTAAAAAATCAGAATTCCTTCATGGTGTGAAGATGTGAATAATTGCACATGGTTTTGCGTACAGGAACTGTAAATCTCTGTTGCCCGATCTTAACATTTTTGAGCTGCATTTAAGTAGACTTTGGACCGTTAAGCTGGGCAAAGGAAATGACAAGGGGATGGGGTCTGTGAGAGTCAATTCAGGGGAAAGATACAAGATTGATTTGTAAAACCCTTGAAATGTAGATTTCTTGTAGATGTATTCTTCACGTTGTAAATATGTTTTGTAGAGTGAAGCCATGGGAAGCCATGTGTAACAGAGCTTAGACATCCAAAACTAATCAATGCTGAGGTGGCTAAATACCTAGCCTTTTACATGTAAACCTGTCTGCAAAATTAGCTTTTTTAAAAAAAATTTTGGGGGGTTAATTTATCATTCAGAAATCTTGCATTTTCAAAAATTCAGTGCAAGCGCCAGGCGATCTGTGTCTAAGGATACGATTTTGAACCATATGGGCAGTGTACAAAATATCATGAAACAACTGTTTCCACACTTGCACCTGATCAAGAGCAGTGCTTCTCCATTTGTTTTGCAGAGAAATGTTTTTCATTTCCTCAGTGTGTTCCATTTCCCTCTAAAATCCTCGATCTGATTTTATCCATTTTTTTTTAAGGCTCCTCTTTTTCTCCTTTCTTAAGGCACTGTTGCTATGGCACTTTTCTATAACCTTTTCATTCCCGTGTACAGTAGCTTAAAATTGCAGTGATTGAGCATAACCCACTTGTTTGTATAAATTATTGAAATCCATTTGCACCCTGTAAGAATGGACTTAAAAGTACTGCTGGGCATGTGTGCTGAAAGTACATTGATTGCTCAACTAGAAAGAAATGGCCCAATGAACATGGTTGTGGGAGGGGAAAGAGGAAACAGAGCTAGTCAGATGTGAATTGTATCTGTTGTAATAAACATGTTAAAACAAACAAAAATTGTTATTTTTCTTTTCCTTCGGTCAATGCATATTAGAAATTGAACTACCTGGGGATTCTTTATCAGAACTATTCTTGTTGAATATTTATACTTAATTGAAATAATTCCTTAAGGGAGGTTTTGTTTAAAGCATATTAACAGGAAATTGTGTATAAGATATTTAATGAACTAAGAAATTCAACAAGAATGATTAAATCACTTCCCAAGTGGTTGTCATTTGTTATAAACCCTGGTTTAACCTGTCTTGCTATTATGACATTTCATTTTGAAGGATGTTTGTGTTGTAGCTAACTGTTCAAGTCTGGTGCTGACTGCTGTTCTTAGCCATCACAAAACGCTAAATTTGTGTCATTGGAGCTTCCTTCTGTTACCTGGAAATGGTGGGAAAGCTCAGCTTTGTATATTGTTTCCTAAAGTATATTAAAATAAAAAAAGAAACTATTGCTACTATAAAATTACCTTGGCTTTTTTTTTTTTTTCTTTTCTAAAATATTGGTCACATGGCCTTAGCATGACACTGCCAGTATTCTATCAAATCACAAGGGTTTCTTTATGCAGAAAATTTAATTTCAATTTCAAAAATCTTAACCGATTTAGAGACTTTTTTCCTATTGAGGCAGATGTATTTATGTGCTTTCAGAACTGCCAGCACCAAGGGCTTATTTTGTGATGTTAGACATGTTGTTGCATTCTGGGATACGAAAATTCCAAAATTGCTCTTGTGCTTCAAGCATATTTAAAGTATAGAAGATAATGCTCAAACCTTTCAGTAAACTTTAAAAAAGTAAACTGTAAGTGATAGTATGGATGATACTTTCTAAAATACATAAATGTTCCAGTGTAATTAAGAGGAATCACAATCTTCTACTGGAAACTGATTTTTTTGTTGTTGTTGTTGTAACTTGAGCTTCCTCTTAAAAATGTAAGAAAAGACGACTGTCAAATTCTATCCTCATGGAATGTTCATACCTGTAAGATTGTTAACATTTGCTGGGCTTGATTAGTGCATGTAAATGAAACTCCAAAGGGCAATGTTAAGCGAGAACTCTTAACTGATGGAGTCCTGTATCTTTCCTGGAAAGAAGTGAGCAGTTTGTGATGTAGTAGGCAAATGTTTCCTGGTCAGATGGCAACTTGACTTGTGGTTTAAGGTAAATTGGAATTTTATTTGCTAATAGTTTATGGATCTATGTCACCTTATTCATTTGCTTTGAAAAAATGTTTACATCCCTAAATGAATTGCTCACATATATATATATAGGAGAAGATGCCTAATATGAATTTCCTGGTGAATTTTTAAACAATTAAAATTTTTGTGGAAATATTTTTACAATATTTGATTCACTTATTATTCTGTAGTAAATTATCTCAATCATTGCGTTTAATACATTGTGTCCAGCTACAAACCTTCTTGAGATAACCAGGGAGTATTTCTTAAGATAGGCATGATATTCAAGAATATTCTTCATACAGTCGGCCTGTTGCCATGGCTTGGAACACGTATCTCATTTTGATGGGCACCTTGGCTCAGATAATTTGAAAATAAGAATGCAAAGAGTCCCTAGGAAACCTCAGGGTTTTTATTTTAAAAGGACATTAGCAGTCTTCTATTCAAACCTTAAAAACTGGTGTCGTAATAAAACGTATTTTGTGAAGGTGAGTCTGTTAGGAAGTCTTTACCCTGAAGAACCAGATTTCCTACTTTTACATTGTTTTCTGTTTAACTAGTTTGACTAATTTTTCATTTTAAACCTTGGACTATGACTCCAGATTTTAAGCACACTGAAAACTCCATTCTTCAGCTCTTTTTAAAGACCTGATGCTTCTTTTAATAACCCAAACGAATGGTTTTATCTTCTCAATTTTATATACATTTCACACTTCTGAAACCTTGGAAAGGAGGTGCTTAAAACTTTGCAAAGTGAATTGTTATCCCATTTCCAACAATCTATTGTTTAAACATAACTAGCTTTAAGGGATTATTTCAAAGGGGGGGCACAAAGTAATTTATTCTGCAAACCGGAACTATTGTAGTTGAGGACTTAAAGCTACTGTATTTAGATGTGGGTTTTGAATATACGGATTTCTTTTCAATACCTGTATATATGGCTATATTCTTGTATTTGTACTGAAGTGTACAAAATGACACTTAAAGTAATAAATATGTTTTGACTATATTGTGCAGTTATTTCAGAACAGTCTTTTGAAAGTCTTAGTCTTAGAATGCATAATTTGCATTTGAGTAAGAAAATACCAAATTACTGCAAAAGTTTTACTACGATTCAGTAGTTTCCATATAATTTAATTGCACTATTTTGATGAGAAATTTAGCTTAATCTTTTGAGGTCTTGAGATCCTCTTCTAATTTGCTGTACCCTTTTTTCCTGACCTCTGAGTTTTGAGAGTGCCCTGAAAGTACAATCTGCCTAGGTGATCTCATCTTGGCCCTTGGCTCTGAGAATCCCAATCTTCGGTCAGTTTCATCCACATTAACCTCCAGTCTTGAACCCTTCAGCTCCAAACAGCAGTCAGTGTAGATACTTGCCTTAACATGGCAAATTCTCAAAAAAAAAAAAAATAAATAAAAGCCTTGTGCCTCAGACTTCATTCCCTAGTGTCCCCATTTTCAGTAATTGATCCCGTCATTCCCCATTGCTTGAGACCCAAACGGAGGAAGCATCCTTTGTCTAGCACCCTGTATTTAATCCATCAAACCTGGTTTCCAAAATATATTTTGGATCTGAGCGCTCACTACCTCCATGTTTACAACTCTATTCCAACCCACGATCATCTATGAACCAACCAGACCGCTGGCATGATCGCCCTACTCCGCTTACCACCACCACCACACGTACCCAGTCTGTTCTCTGCCAGAGAGAAATGAGAAGCATGTATCATTCTGGTCAGTGACTTCACATACAACAAAATCCAAACCTCTCCCTGTAGCTTGTGCTCAAGGCCCTGAATACCCACTAGATTCTCCCTCTCACTGCAGTCTCACCTCAGGGTTTTCAAAATACCTGGCTGGAAAGCTCTGTTCTTGGAGACTGGTACAGCTGGCCGCCCATTCAGTCTCTTCTCGAAGGACACACACAAGCCTGTTCTGACCTCCCATCTAAAAGAACACCGTCACTGTTCGTTCATTTCCTTCGAGAGAACAGTGATACGTAGGAAGTACCCCAGAAATACTTGTTGAAAGGGATTAAGAAAAAGGGCTATGGAAAAAATCAACTCACAATTTGTAAAGAAACTTTTTCTTCAAGGGTTTTGATTTTGGTCCTTACACCTTGGGAGATAGGCATGAAGCAGCAACTAGCTTTTTTTCTTTTTTCTTTTCTCTTTCTTCCTTTATTTCTTTTCTTCTTCCCTTCCCTACCTTCCTTTCTTTCCTTTACTGCAACTTACTATTGGTTACCAAAACCTAACTCCGTACCTGTTTTTATTGTGAAATGTGCTCTCTAGACATGTTTAATCAACGGAACCAGTAATCATTAGAGGCCCCTCAAGGTAGGGATGCTTTCACAGGCCTGTTTGGTTCGGATGACGCCTTTACATCCAAGGAAACCGTTCCGACTTTTTAGGACAAGGGTGTAGGCAGAAAACACTTGACAACACTCTAAGATGTGTCACAGAACATCTGTACCACGTGTATATATCCTACAAGAAAATGGCTGGGTTGTGGGAATGGCCTGCCTTTATGACAGGTGGGAAGATTTAAGATTGACAGGCCCTTGACACCATTGTATGCACTTTATAAACGGGATCTTTTTCCTTTTTTAAGGTGGGTACCATCGCTTAGTTTGATCATCCTATGTGGCTGTGTTAGCATCACAATACGTTTTCTTTTTTTTTTTTTTTTTTTTTTTTTTTTTTTTTTAGCGTTTATTTATTTTTGAGACAGAGAGAGACAAAGCATGAATGGGGGAGGGCCAGAGAGAGGGAGACACAGAATCTGAAACAGGCTCCAGGCTCTGAGCGGTCACCACAGAGCCTGACGCGGGGCTCGAACTCACGGACCGCGAGATCATGACCTGGGCCGAAGTCGGCCGCTTAACCGACAGAGCCACCCAGGCGCCCCACAATACGTTTTCTTATCCCTTTTTAGGTAGTTACAGGATTATTACCTTGGATGTGAAAGGCAGAATGCAAGCACAAAATTGGGTCTTTTGTGTTTTGTCTACCTCCCAAACCTAGAAAGGTCAGCACATAGTGGCTGCTCAGAATTTTTGTATGAATGAGTGAGCGAAATACACATTTTAAATATTTTCTCTGTTAAGTTTGCTCAAACTTGTATTTAATTTTTAGGCATAATGTTTTCAAAAATATTTTTTAAATTAAAAGTTTGTTACTAGAGGGGGCTCCTAGGTGGCTCAGTCGGTTGAGCGCCAAACCCTTGATTTCAGCTCAGGTCATGATCTCACGGTTCATGAACTCAAGCCCCACATCAGGCTCTGCACTAACAATGCGGAGCCTGCTTGCGATTCTCTCTGCCCCTCCCCCACTCACACTTTCTCTCTCTGTCTCTCTCTCTCTCTCTCTCAAAAATACATAAACTTAAAAAAACTATTAGGGGCGCCTGCCTGGCTCAGTCAGTGGAGCATGTGATTCTTGATCTTGGGGGTAAATTCAAGCCCCATGTTGGTTGTAGAGATTAGTTAAAATTAAAGTCTTGAAATTATTGACTAGAGCTTTCAATAGAGAGTCAGTCACTCTGAAGCTTCGACAAGCCTCTTGCCTAATGTTTTTTTTCATTGATGCCATGAATATCATATTAATAACTAAAACTGTTAAAATGATAAAATTTTACCATGGTTGGACATGAGCTCTAATTTTTAAAACACCAGTCAAGTCTCAGGCTACATCTCTCTATACCAGTTTCAGAAGCCCAAAACTTCCAAAGATACCATGTAAAAACATTGACAACGGAATTGGAGGATAAGATAGCTGATGAAATTTCACCCAACGCTTAACAAAAGTATTTAAAGAGGCAAAAGATTTCTCCACAAACATCAAAACAATGAAAGAAACAAAACTTCTATGATCTTTGAAAGGTGATGGAGAGAACGGAAAATAGAAAATTTTGGTATAATTTACCACGTTAAATGATCCCCAAATTAGTGAGGGTTCAGTCAGAAAATAGAGGTCCCCTTAGTTATTTCAAAAGAGAGTTTGAAACTAATGGCGAATGAAAACAAGGCAGCCTTATTGGAGGAAATGTCAGGAGAGACCTGGGAAGATAGAGGGAAGGGAAGGGAGGGAGCAGGATCCAAGGAAAAGACAAAACTTCTGACCAAATGCCATGTGAAGCAGAGGTTGGGAGAAACCCAGACTTTCCCTCTTTTTGTCCTCTAGTTCTGCCTACATTGGCAGAACTTACTCAGAAGCAAGAGGACGAGAGAGCTTGGGACAGTCCCTGCAATGCTGAGAAGGGTAGAGAATGAAGGGAGAAAAATGAATCTGAGGGCAAACCCCCAGCATAACCTCTGACCCTACCAGCAGACAAAGGGAAGAAAGAATGTCAATTCAAGCCACCTTTCCTGACAATAATGGAGGCACGTCTATGAAGTTCTAAGAAATGTGTAAGAAAATGTATTGGGACCCAAATATTGTATTTAGTAAGCTGTTCAAATATAAAAGCAACAGTGACTCCCAAACATGAAAGGGTCAAAGACTGTTATTGAACTCTTGAGTCCTTGAAGAAAACAACTGACAAAAGCTAAGAGATGAGTGGTGAACGGTGATGAAAGCATTACTGGTGATACAGAAGCAATTTACATATGCAACCTCAGAATAATGGGAAAAGTACATGAATTCAGTAAAATGTGGCAATGTTGAAATAAAACGGGAAATGGTCAGAAGATGTGAGGAAATGTAAGTGCCTTCATTTCGCTTTAGTCAGAAAGTCCAAAAGTGACATTCCATTGAAGTGAAGGCAGAACAATAATAAGTTGAAAAAGCAAGTGCATGCAAAAAAAAAAAAAATCAGAATTCAATACATAATGCATGATAAATGCAGAAATAATTGTGAAGAATATAAAACAAGGTACTAAATTAGAGACCCACAAGGGAGTGGATCGTTAGCGATTTTAGATCATGTGTTTAGGAAAACCCTTAAAGACTTTTTAAGGCATGACTTTTGAGTTAAGATCTGAGGAGTGAGAACAAGACAGCCATGTGAAGCTTATTGTGTTGTGCTTAATAAGTGTCAACGGATGAAAGGACCAAAAAAAAAAAATGTATTTATAAAATGGAATATTATCCAGCCATAAAAAAGAAAGAAATCCTACCATTTGCAACAACATGGGTGAACTTTGAGGGCATTATGCTGAGTGAAATAGGTCAGAGAAAGACAAATACTGTATGGTATCGTTTTTATGTAGAATCTAAAAGAGCTGAACCCATAGAAATAGATGAGACTGGTGGTTGCCAGGGACTGAGGGGTGAGGAAATTTGGGAGATGTTGATCAGAGTTGCAATTATAAGGTGAATAAGGTCCAGGCATCTGATGTGTAATATAGTGACCGTAGTTAATATTGTAGTGAATACTTGGATGTTTCTAAGAAATTAAATATTCTTTTTTTTTTTTAATTTTTTTTTTCAACGTTTATTTATTTTTGGGACAGAGAGAGACAGAGCATGAACGGGGGAGGGGCAGAGAGAGAGGGAGACACAGAATCGGAAACAGGCTCCAGGCTCTGAGCCATCAGCCCAGAGCCTGACGCGGGGCTCGAACTCCCGGACCGTGAGATCGTGACCTGGCTGAAGTCAGACGCTTAACCGACTGCGCCACCCAGGCGCCCCTAAGAAATTAAATATTCTAACTACCAAAAAACAAAACACACACACACACACACACACACACAAACCAAACCCAAAATCATGTGAGACGAATCTTATTATGGTAGTGGAATATATACATGTATCAAATCATCATATTGTGCACCTGAAACTTGCACAATATTATATATCAACTATTTCTCAGTAAAACTGGGAGAGGGGAAGATATGTGTAAGCCTGTGTGAAAAAACTTTAGGGGTGCCTGGGTGGCTCAGTCAGTTAAGGATCTGACTCTTGATTTTGGCTCAGGTCATGATCTCAAGGTCATGAGATTGAGTCCCATGTCAGGCTCTGTGCTGGGCTGGAGGCTGCTTGAGATTCTCTCTCCCTATCTCTATGCCCTCTCCCTACCAATCAATCAATCAATCAATCAATAAAATTTTTAAATGTCAAAATCCTCAATATATTCAATGTAATTTCAATAAAGTACCAACTTTTTTTTGGTGGGAATTTGATAGAATGATACCTATGTTCACCTGGAAAAATCAACGTACAAATTATTGGAAATAATTTTTTTCTTTTTTTTTTTCCTTTTTTTATTTATTTTTGAGAGAGACAGAGTGTGAGTGGGGAGGGGCAGAGAGAGAGGGAGACACAGAATCCGAAGCAGGCTCCAGGCTCCAGGCTCCGGGCTGTCAGCACAGAGCCCGACGCGGGGCTTGAACTCACGAACCGCGAGATCATGACCTGAGCCGAAGTTGGACGCTTCATCGACGCAGCCACCCAGATGCCCCAAAGCGTTTCCAGTTTTGAACACAATATGAATTCCCCGAGAGAAGTCTTGTGACCAAAAAGTGCAGGTGAGGGTAGAAAGAAGCTTGCTTACAAAATCCTCTTTCCCTGCCTTTGTGTCCTTCGGTTGTTTATCCAGTTATGTATAGAAGTTGCCAAGATGTGCAAACATTTGCTTTAGCTAAATATTACGGTCACAACAAGAATTTTTCAAGTGACCGGAGTGATTAGCTTCAGTATGGATGGCCAACTCTGGGTGCCATCGGCTTGGTCAGGCCCTTCAAATCCGCCTTCCACCTGCACCCTTCCCCCTCCTCCACACCCTACAGAAAAAGACACCAACTTACACTTTCGGGGCCTTCATTCAGCCCCTTCATTTGTTGTTCTTTTCCACTTTGTTTTTGATTCCTTTTGCTAGGCTCTAACGTTTCCTGGTTGAGCATAAAAATGGAAAAGAGGGGCGCCTGGGTGGCGCAGTCGGTTAAGCGTCCGACTTCAGCCAGGTCACGATCTCGCGGTCCGTGAGTTCGAGCCCCGCGTCAGGCTCTGGGCTGATGGCTCAGAGCCTGGAGCCTGTTTCCGATTCTGTGTCTCTGCCCCTCCCCCGTTCATGCTCTGTCTCTCTCTGTCCCAAAAATAAATAAACGTTGAAAAAAAAAATTAAAAAAAAAAATGGAAAAGAAAGGGTGGCTCAGTTGGCTCAGTCTGGCTCTCCATTTCGGCTCAGGTTGTGATCTCACTTCTTGGGATTGAGCCCCGCGTCCGTCTCTGCACTGACCGAGCAGAGCCTGCTTGGGGTTCTCTCCTTCTCTCTCTCTCTCTCTCTCCCTCTCTCTCTGTCCCTCTCCCACTTGCTCTCTCTCTCTCTCTCAAAAATAAAGTTAAAAAAAAAAAGCTTCGGGCAACAACAGATGCTGGCGAGGATGTGGAGAAAGAGGATAACTTTTGCAGTGTTGGTGGGAATGCAAGCTGGTGCAGCCACTCTGGAAAACAGTATGGAGGTTCCCCAAAAAATTAACAACAGAACTACCCTGTGACCCAGCAATTGCACTACTAGGCATTTATCCATGGGATACAGGTGTG
Organism: Leopardus geoffroyi; assembly: GCF_018350155.1. Classification (NCBI taxonomy): domain Eukaryota; kingdom Metazoa; phylum Chordata; class Mammalia; order Carnivora; family Felidae; genus Leopardus; species Leopardus geoffroyi. Next base: position 26,341,872 of record NC_059341.1, read on the forward strand.
CTGTTTCGAAGGGACATATGCACCCCCATGTTTATAGCAGCACTATCGACAATAGCCAAAGTATGGAAAGAGCCCAAATGCCCATCGACGGATGAATGGATAAAGAAGATGTGGTACATATATACAATGGAGTATTACTCGGCAGTCAAAAAGAATGAAATCTTGCCATTTGCAACTACGTGGATGGAACTGGAGGGTATTATGCTAAGGGAAATTAGTCAGAGAAAGACAAAAATCCTATGACTTCACTCATATGAGGACTTTAAGAGGCAAAACAGATGAACATAAGGGAAGGGAAACAAAAATAATATAACAACAGGGAGGGGGACAAAACAGAAGAGACTCATAAATACGGAGAACAAAGTGAGGGTTACTGGAGGGGGTGTGAGAGGGGGAATGGGCTAAATGGGTAAGGGACACTAAGGAATCTACTGAAATCATTGTTGCACTATCTGCTAATTTGGATGTAAATTAAAAAAAAAAAAAAAGATTAACAGGAGAAAACCAAATTTTAATTTTGTAAGTATGGGAGCCCTGTAAAGACGGGAGATTCCGAGGGCAGTCTGGTAACGGAGGCTTATCTAACATCCGGAATTAAGGCAAAGGGTGGGGGTCTGCGGATAGGGAGGGAAGGTGACATGTTTGGAAAGCAAAGTTTGCCCTGTGGGGCAGGTAAGTTTATTAAGTAAGAAAAAGACATCTCTCTGGTAAGGCCATCTTCCGGGTCTAGGTCTCCTTTCTCATGTAAATTTACGTCGTTGAGCGACACTAAAAGGCTTTCCCTGGATCTGCTGGGTTTCTATTCCCTTTAGCTCGAACTAACCCTCAGGCCCAAGCGACGTATTCTGGGGTAGCAAATTTCGCTCCACTTAATTGACCACAGTATGCAACTCTTCTGTCGCATGCTGTGTCAGGTCAACTTGGGTTGGGCTGGAACCACTGAGGTTTTTCAAGTAGAGGAAAATTCCTTATGTCCAAGAAGGTTTGATGCTACCCCCGGGGGGTGGAGGCTGGAATACAGTCCCACAAGATTCAGTTTGCCCGTGAGCCCTCCCCAGCCTCTAGAAATTCTACTCACTACTCACCTGGAAGGGCGCGCATGCGCGTGGGCCACATTCCTAGATTTGGACATTAACCCGTGAACCCTGCCTAATCTGTCTCCTCCCACTCCCAGTGATGCTTGTGACTTTTTATGGGAAGACTGTCACACATACAAAAAGTTACCACCGTCTGGATTCAATACCTGGGCTCTCTTTTGTCCCCCGGATCCGTTTCCAAGCCAGACGCAGACGCTGCGGCACTTACACCTACGCCCTTCAGTGTGAGTCTCCTAAGAACGAGCCTGTTATCCTACATAATCAGGACACCGTTGTCACAAGGACAGGTACAATTTCATGGAACTGGGGGTTAAGGAAAATTAGGGGAATAGAGGTCAAAGCAGGGCCGACTTGGCTTCCCACTGTAGAAGCGAGCTTTTAGAATCATTCTTCCCAAGCAGACTCGCAAGTGTTACAAGGAGCGTATTTCTTTTGCAGTCCGAAAAGCAAACCGAAACAAAGACAAGGGGGAATCAGGGCCGGTAGGTTCTGTGTCTGGTGGCCGCTCTGGGTGCTTCGCGGGCCTGGGCACGCCTGCTGCCGCCACCAGGTGGCGGTGTTGGGCTGCCGTCAGCCAGCTCACCCCAACTGGTGAGCTAGCCCCCCAAGAAACTTTAGGTAGGGAGCAAGAGAACGGTTACGTTTTCAAAGTCAATGTTAGAACCGCAGGCAGACCCTGAAGAGGCAGGAAGGGGGAAAATGACAGAGAACTTATTTTCATGAACGCACTTCGGGGCTCAGTCGGTTAGGCATCAGACTTCGGCTCCGGTCATGATCTCAGGGTTCGTGGGATCGAGCCCCGCGTCAGGCTCTGTGCCGAAAGCTCAGAGCCTGGAGCCTGCTTCAGATTCTGCGTCTCGCTCTCTCTCTCTCTGCTTCTCCCCTGCTTGTGCTCTCTCTGTCTCCCTAAGTATAATACCTGGCATAAAGCAGACGACTTTATAAATAAGTGAACATTTAGTGAATACATAAAGGAAACAAGCAAACAGATTTTTTTTTTAAGTATTTTGTGGGCATTCAGCACTGTGTTAGCCACAAGCAACTGGTAAGTTTCTCAGTCTATGGAAAGGAAAAAAAAAAAATAATAAATCTTCCCCTAAAACTAAGGATGTTCCAGGAGTGACCCCAGAAGCTGCCTCATCTGTGCCTCTGGGCCCACAAGAACTGAGAGCATTCGTGGTATGAGGGGCCAGCTGGGTTCTTCTGTCCTGATGTGCCGAAGGCTGCTCTGGACAGGGGTCCCCAGTACCTGCCGAACCGCAAAGCAAGGCTTGTGAAATAAGAGAAAATAAAAAAGCAGGGCACCTGGGTGGCTCAGTTGGTTAAGCGTCCCACTGTAAATTTCAGCTCAGGTCATGATCTCACAGTTTGTGAGTTCAAGCCCCGCGTTGGGCTCTGTGCTAACAGCTCAGAGCCCGGAGCCTGTTTCAGATTCTGTGTCTCCCCCTCTCTCTCTCTCGCGGCCCCTCCCCCACTCACACTCTGTCTCTCTCTCTCTCTCAAAAATAAACAAACTTGAAAAAAACTTAAAAAAAAAAAAAAGAGAGAGAGAGAGAGAGGCAGAGAGAGAATCCCAAGCAGGCTCCTCACTGTCAGCGTGGAGCCAGACATGGGGCTTGAACCCAAGAACCGTGAGATCATGCCCGGAGCCGAAATCACGCTTAACCGACTGAGCCACTCAGGCGCCCCTCGATGACATTTTTATAACCTGAAATTACAGGCTGTTTGGGGGAACTATTTTGAACTCAGGGCTTTGTGCTGCTTTTCCATAGGATGCAGACCTTTCCAGCAACTTCCCTCTGGCTGTCCTGCTGAAGAGCTAAGTAAGTGTTTGGGAGCAGCACCTCTTCTCCTGGGGAAGGGCACCCCTCCAGTGGTCCCGGGGTGCTCCCTGACAGAGGTGGGGTGCTGGAATGTGGAAGGGAGGCCTCCCTTGGGTCTTCCCGGCTCTGGGGGCCGAGCTCTGCCCTGGCTTCTCTTGCTGCAAACGTTGGTGGGTGGAGTCGCCTTGGCGGTGGGCTGGGGGTGCCAGGCCGGCGGGTCCTCTGTGCGCGGCGTGGCCAGGGACCAGTGGACGCGGATGAAACCGGCAGAGGCAGTCCTAGCCGTCCCTCCTGCCTCGGGCCACCTCGCCCCTGCCCATCGCTCTGGAGATTCTACCTGAAACCCGAGACGGTGGACCCCAAATTACCTCTGCAGCTGGGGACCTGCCTTCCCAAGTGTGCTTTGAGTAGAAGAGGCCGTTTCTGGGGCAGATACGATGCAGGGTTTTCCACACGAAAGTTAAGGTCTGGTCAAGTAACAGATGGGGCTCGTGTTGTGCAGGACACGTACGACTTCCCTCTTCCCTTACTCCCGGTCTCCCGACCTCTGCCAACGGTTCTGCCCCTCACAGCTCCGAAAAACCAGAGTCCTCAAGGCAGGTGGCATAGGGGGAGAGAACAGTAGCCCCGGACGCCAGGAGCTCAGAACGGCTAAGGGGAAGGCAGGGCGGACCAGTTAGCTGCAGGGTCTCCAGTTTTCTGTGCTGGTCAGACCCTTCCCAGACCGGACGGCACGCAGCATTGAACTCTGCAAGACGGGAGGGATCCCCGGGGCTAGAAGAGAGGTCAAGGGACAGCCACAGTGGTGATTAACGTGGTAGCAAAGGAATTGGAACGATTAATGCAATGAAAAGGGTCAGACCACAGCTCACGGTGGTCTTCTGATACCTGAAGGGGTGTCACCGGCCATGCTCCACTGTTCTTTGTCCCAAGGATGATCGGACGGGAAATGAAGTTCAAAAATTCTGTAAAATGTGTAGGTCCGATGAGAGGGAGACCTTCTGAGTCGTGAAGATCATTAGGCCCAAGAAGGGATGTAGAGGGAGGTAGCACCTCCTTGGGGTCAGCCCAAGGGCCAGGCCCGGTGTCCTGTTGAATGGAGGGCCTGTCTCTCGCTCTATTTGAGTTAACAATGAAATGGGTTTCGGGGGCGGGGGGGGGGGGTGGGGTGGGGAGAAGAGCGTGTGGAAACTGACAGGCAGGTGAGAAATGTGTGTGAAATGGCAAAACGAGTCAACTCTGACACCTGTCACTTGGAGGAGAAGTCAGAAATATTACCTTTTGGGGCACCCGGGTTGTTCAGTTGGTTAAGTGTCCGAGTTCGGCTCAGGTGTTGATCTCACGGTTCGTGGGTTCAAGCCCCGCGTCGGGCTCTGTGCTGACAGCTCAGAGCCTGGAGCCTGCTTCAGATTCTGTGTCTCCCTCTCTCTCTGCTCCTCCCTGACTTTCACACTCTCTCTCTCTCAAAAATAAATAAACATTAAAAAATTAAAAAAAAAAAAAAAGAAATATGACTCAAAAAAATTTTTTTTAACTTTTTTTCATTTTCAGGAGACAGAGAGAGACAGAGCATGAGCAGGGGAGGGACAGAGAGAGAGGGGGAGACACAGAATCCAAAGCAGGCTCCAGGCTCTGAGCTGTCAGCACAGAGCCCGACGCGGGGCTCGAATCCACGAACCGTGAGATCAAGACCTGAGCCGAAGTCCGACACTCAACCGACTGAGCCACCCAGGCGCCCCAGAAATACTACTTTTGTGATGATACTGTACTTAGAAACTACTTGTGCCTTGGCAAATAATTATCACCGGTGACCCTTGAGCAGCATAGTTGTTGAGGCCCTATCTTCCTTCCAGAAGCATAGGCCCATCCCCGAAGCCTGTATGCGCCTGACGAATACTAGCTCAGGCCTCAGTTGTGGAGTCCTCACTCTGGCAGACCTTCTGCTGACGTCAGACGAGGAGGTCTGCTCAAGCAAAGCTACACGATCGGGTCTTGGGAGGGTTTATTTATCTAGAAAACCGAATCAGGCTTGGACCTAAAGCCAAAAAACTGTGACGTACCTAGACCGGAGCTGGGGAAAACACATCCTTCTAGTTTTCAGAACCTTATTGTCACATCTCCTCATTTAGAGTTTATTTAGGATGGTGACCGCCACTCCAACCTTCTCATACTTACTGTTTGCATAGCGTATCTTTTTTCATCCATTTGCTTTCTGTTCATATGTGCTTGTATATTTAAATTGCACGTCTAAATAGTTAACACAGATATATTCATAATACATACATATGTAAAATCTTTATCTGACAAAGCTTGCCCTTTATTTATTTATTTATTTTTTTTTTTAATTTTTTTTTTTTTCAACGTTTATTTATTTTTGGGACAGAGAGAGACAGAGCATGAACAGGGGAGGGGCAGAGAGAGAGGGAGACACAGAATCAGAAACAGGCTCCAGGCTCTGAGCCATCAGCCCAGAGCCCGACGCGGGGCTCGAACTCACGGACCGCGAGATCGTGACCTGGCTGAAGTCGGACGCTTAACCGACTGCGCCACCCAGGCGCCCCACCCTTTATTTAAGTTTATTTATTTATTTTACGAGAGAGAGTTCAAGTGGGAAAGAGGCAGAGAGAGGAGAGAGAGAATCCCAAGCAGGCTCTGTGCTGAGAGAGCTGACTCGGGGCTCGCTCGATCTGATCTCACGAACCATGAGATTGTGACCTGAGCTGAAACCAAGAGCCGGCCGCTTAACCGACGGAGCCACCCAGGCACCCCAGAGCTTGCCTTTCAATCGGAGTGTTTAATTCATTAATGCCTAATGTAATTATTGATACATTTGGGTTTGGGTCTATTGTTGTATGACTTTTCTCTTGGTCTACTCTGTTCTCTTTATTTGTCTCTTTTACCTCCCCACTCCCTTTTCTTTTTTTTAAAGGTTTTTTTTGTTTTGTTTTGTTTTGTTTTGTTTTTAAGCAATCTCTACACCCAGCATGGGGCTCGAACCTACAACCCGGAGACCAAGAGTCACACGCCCCACTGACTGAGGCAGCCAGGCACCTCCTCTCCTCACTCTCTTTTTAGTATCACCGCCATGTCTCCCGTATGCAGCCTGGGTCTCTCTCTCTTGAACTCCAGACTCTGAAATTCAATTCCCTACTCAACACCTGTGTTTGCATATACAACAGGCATCTCAAACTTAACATACCACACCCAAGCTCCTGACAGTCCCCTCCCTAACTCTCCCGGGGGTCCCCCTCTAGGACAATGGCAACTCTCTCCAGTTCTTCCAGCCAAACTTGGGGGTCTTACTTGGCCCTTCTCCTTCTCTCACACCCCACGTTCAACACATGCACATCCTGCCAGTCTTGTCGTTAAAGTATCTCCAGAATCCACTACATTCCACAGCCACTCCAGCTCCCAGCCAAGTGCCATTACCTGCGCCAAAGCAATGGTCTCCAACCGGTCTCCCTGAAGTCCATTTTCAACATGGCAGCCAGAAGGATTCTTTTTAAAGCCACGTTAAGTCACTTCACTCCTCTGTTAAAAGCCTGCAATGCCCTTCATTTTCTTAGAGGAAAAAGGAAAAGGTTTATGATGACCTATAAGACTGCTCCCCATTATTTTTCTGTTCTTCTCTCTTTTTCACTCTTTCCCTTGTTCCCTCCATTCTAGCCACCTTCACTGTTCCTGTACCTCGGCGTATTGCAACTTTTTTTCATTATCGCCCCCACCAGGGGCAAAAGGGAAATGTCTTTTTTTTCAGACATTTTTCCTAATCAACCCTACCCTCACCCCATGACATTTTAATACCACGGACATACAGGCACATCTTGTTTTCTTGTGTTGCGCAGCTACCGCAGCTGTGACACGTCGGAGGTTTGTGGCAGCCCTGTGTCGAGCTTCTACAGCATTTGCTCGCTTCGTGCCTCTGTGTCGCATTTCGGGAATTCTCACAATACTGCAAGCTTTTTCATCGCCACGATATTTGTTGTGACGATCTGTGATCAGTGATCACGGCTCGCTGAAAGTTCAGATGATGGCTAGCATTTTTTAGCAATGAAGTGATTTTGAATTAACCCATACGCGTTGTTTTTTAGACGCAATGCTGTTGCACTCTTAACAGACGACACGGTAGTGTAAACACAACTTTTATGTGCTCTGGGAAGCAAAAAATTCATTTGACTAGCTTTATTGAGATAAATATTCCCTTTATTGTGGTTGGTCTGGAACCGAACCCACAATCTTTCTGAGGTATGACTGCACTGTATACATGTTTACTTACCGTCTCCGTTTCTGTGCTTGCCTGCCTGCCTGCCTTCTTTCCTTCTTTCCTATTTTCTTTTTCTTTTTCTCTTTTTCTTTCTTTCTCTTTCTTTCTTTCTTTCTTTCCTTCTTTGTTTCTTTCCTTCTTTCTTTCTTTCCTTCTTTCTTTCTTTCTTTCTTTCTTTCTTTCTTTCTTTCTTTCTTTCCGATTTTGTTTTTTTTAGTAATCTCTACACCCAACGTGGGACTCAAACTTACAACCCCAAGATCAAGAGTCACATGCTCTATGGATGGATGGCTGGAGCCAGCCAGGCACCCCTGTATCTGTGCTTTATACATTGAAAGAGTAAGATTTTCAGGGTGCCTGAGGGGCTCAGTCGGTTGGACGACTAACTTCGGCTCAGGTCACGACCTCACGGTTCGTGGGTTTGAGACCAGCATCAGGCTCTGTGCTAACAGCTCAGAGCCTGGAGCTTGCTTTGGATTCTGTGTCTTCCTCTCTCTAGGCCCCTCCCCCTCCCCCGCTCACATTTTGTCTCAAAAGTAAATAAACATTAAAAAAAATTTTTTTTTAAAGAGTTAGATTTTCATCATCCTCCCAAGAATGACTTTTCACCCCCTTAGGAGGATGTCTCCCCTGTTGGGAATGCATACTTTCACTATTTGCATATAATTCTACCTCAGGACCTTTGTACTTATTACCATCTGGCACCTTTATATGTTCCTTGGCTGTTTTTTGTTGCCTGTCTCCCTTCATGAGAATGTACGTCCCAGGAGATATTTGTGTTCCTTGAGGCATCCCAGATGCCTGGTTCCTGGCACACAGCCCGTGACCATTCATATCTGTTGAGGGCCCACACGCCGAGCTCACTTGTGCACACCTGCCTCGGTTTTGTGTGACTTCGTCTGCCGCCATGTCATCTTTTCTCCCTTTTATCAACCAGGTCCTGTCCTTGCTTTAAAACTCGAATCAACGGGCGCTTGGGTGTTTCAGTAAGTTGAGTGAGCGTCCGACTTCAGCTCAGGTCATGATCTTACTGTTTGTGAGTTTGAGCCCCGCGTCGGGCTCTGTGCTGACAGCTCGGAGCCTGGAGCCTGCTTCGGATTCTGTGTCTCCCTCTCTCTGCGCCCCTCCCCCACTTGTACTCTCTCTCTCTCTCAAAAATAAATAAACATTAAAAAAATAAAACAAACAAATAAATAAATGAAACTCAAATCAAGCAGCAACTCCTTCCTGGCTGCTTTTCTGGCTTGATGTCCTCAAGAGTATTATAAAGTTCTTTATACCCCACACTCCTGGCAGGAGATATAGAATTAGAATTAATTACTGAACTTTTTTCTCTTTGGTCTCATCTGCCTCAAAACGATTCGGGCACCTCCTTGGGCACTCACTATGAACACTACCTTTTAGCCTCCGGAGGCGCTTGGTTATTCCTAAAATCACGTATGTTCGTGTGCCATCGGAAGACTGTGTGTGTGGACGTGGGGGGTGCTTCTGAGTTGGGCGTGTGGACACGAAGGAAGGAGAGAAGACCATTTAGTCTTTAGGCTGATTAACACTGTCTAAGTACGCTTTGGGTACATTCAATTGGCCTTGTGCTACTGGAAATAAAGAATATATTTTTTTGTTGTTGCTGGTTTTCATTGCATTAGATCATGTGGTTTTAACCCAGGGGCCTCAGGAAGTGCACAGTAAATTCGAGCCCTCGATCAAATAAAACAAGTGCGCTTAAACTGCGTTATGGTTGTGCCACAAATGCTAAAAGTTCAAGTTGACATTCCAGCCCGAGCTCCTAATGTTATTAGTGAGGAGCCCGGGGCGGGGGATGGGTGGGGGGGGGGGGGATAGGGGCGGGCGGGGTGGGGGATGGGGGCGGGGAGCAGAGAGGGTATCCGACTTCAACACACACGCGGTGACGTTTGTGGCTCCACAAGAAATTGAACTTGGTGATAACCTCACTCCTTTGCGTTTATCCATTTTCTCGTGTGTTCAGAGGTCAGGTCTGGGTAGGACAGCGAGTGTCCGTATGTTTTGCCAAGTAGATCTTTTGTTGGGTGGGCATCTGAGAGGAGGGACAGGCTTTAGGGAAAATCACTATCTGGCCCTCCAGCCCCCCCCCACCCCCCACCCCAGCTTGGCTCTCCAGTGCTGAAGGACTGAGGGTGGGGAGGGGCTGTCCTGTAGCGGGAGTGGGGCCTGCAGCCCGCTACCCCTGCCCCCCCCCCCCCACAGGCTGGCAGCGTATGGCCTTGTCTGTGTTCTGTTTGTCAGCAACCCGGGGACCGTGAGCAGTGAGCGTGCAGCATCTCAATTCAAAGAGCAAGCACCATCAGGGACGCCTGGCTGGCTCAGTTCATGCAGGTGACTCTTGATCTTGGGGCCATGAGTGTGAGCCCCCGTTGGGCCTGGAGATTACTTGTATTTTTTAAAGTTTGTTCATTTTTTTAGAGAGAGCGAGAGAAAGCGGAGAAGGGGCAGAGAGAGGAGAGAGAGAGGATCCAAAGCAGGCCCCACGCTGTCAGTACAGAGCCTGACGTGTGCCCTACTCACCAACCCCGAGATCATGACTCAAGCTGAAATCAAGAGTCAGACGCTCAACTGACTGAACCGCCCAGGTGCCCTGTGGAGATTACTAAAAAAAAAAAAAAAAAAAAAAAAAAAAAAAAATGGCAAATAGGGGCGCCTGGGTGGCTCAGGCGGTTAAGCACCCAGCTTCGGCTCAGGTCATGATCTCACAGTTCCTGAGTTCAAGCCTGTCTGTGCTGCCAGCTCAGAGCCTGGAGCCTGCTTCAGATTCTCTGTTTCCCTCTCTCTGCCCCTCCCCCACTCGTACTCTGTCTCTCCCTTTCAAAAATAAACGTCAAAAACATTAAAAAAAGAGTAAATAATATTAAAATGTTGCCTATGGAACATACCAAGCCCCAGCACACAAGCCCCAGACGGAACCACATCTGGAGAGCCAGACTTTTCGGGCAGCCGTGGCAGCCTTTGGGCGTAATTACGAGAAGGAGAAGTCTGTGTTCAGGGTCTTCTCCGGTATCCTTCCTTCGATCTCATTCTCCTGTCCACGGTCTGTCCTCAGGTTTTAGTCCCTTAGCCTTCTGGGAATTAATCTTCACAGCTCACCAAACAGAGTCTCCGGTGATGTTTTAGTTTTAATCCTTGCAACATTCCTAGGAGGTGGGAATTATCGTGACCTCCGTTTCATCGGTGAGAAAGCGGGAGCAGAGGAGACGCTGAGTCAGGTGACATATTTTGGCATCAAAATCATAGATCATGTAACTTCCTAGATCATATAACCCAGGCAACGTATAGATTCTGGCCAAGAACCTCAAATCCTAAGATTTTCCCTTATCAGGTAACCAAAGTAGTAAGGATAGCCAAATGCAATGAGGGCTCACTCTGAATAGTCGTTTATGCCATGTGCCTTACATATAATGTCTCATTTTTTCCTCCCAATAACCTCGTGAAATGGTTATTTAATTGCCATCTTTATTTCTTTTTATTTATTTTGAGAGAGAGAGACAGAGTGAGCACAAGCAGGAGAGGAGCAGAGAGAGAATCCCAAGCAGGCTCCTCACTGGCCGCGCAGAGCCCGATGCAGGGCTCGAACTCACAAATTGTGAGATCATGACCTGCGCGGAAACTGAGAGTCGAATGCTTAGCCCCCTGAGCCACCCAGGTGCCCCTTTATTCCAATCTATAAAATGAGAAAATGGAGGCTTAGGAAGATTTAAAGACTTGAACCAAGTGTCTTCTGAACAAATCGATCCATTAAATCCACTGTAATTTAAAAAGAAGTATCGGGGTAAAAGGGCGCCTGGGTGGCTCGGTCGGTTGAGCATCGGACTCGATCTCACGATCGAGCTCAGGTCACGATCTCATGGTTTGTGGGTTCGAGCCCCGCCTCGGGCTCGGTGCGGACAGCTCAGAGCCTGGAGCCTGTTTCGGATTCTGCGTCTCTTTCTCTCTCTGCCCCTCCCCCATTCACACTGTGTCTCTCTGTCTCTCAAAAATGAATAAACATTAAAAAAACTTAAAGAGAAGTAGTAGGGAAAAGGAAGTGGGGGGAAGGGATAAAGGGGAGGGGAGGGGAGGGGAAGGGAGGGGGGGTGGGAGAGGGAGGACGGTGAAAGAGACAGAGGAGGAGAGGTCTACAAGAGCCACAGACCCAGTCCTGGCTTGGCCAGCGTACCAGTGGGTGTTTGAGTCCAGAGCATGTCCACGGCCACCCGCCGCCTCCCCAGGCCACAGCCTCCATCGGCCCCAGAGGGAAAAAGTGTTAGGTGGATATGGGGTCAGGAGGTTTGTGGGCGGAAAAGCATTACTGAGCCGTTATCTCAGATGCCAGTAGTTTGTATCTCGGACCAATGTAATAATGGAGGAAGGGGCATGACTCCCACCTAGTTTAGCTGGAAAGGTAGTCGCTTGCGTGGGGCAAGTCCAAGCCAGGAAGATCCCAAGGGAGAGACCAGCTGACCACTCTGGGTGGCTCTCAGTTTGCTAAAAACCCTTCTGCCAACTTAGGAAAGTTGGCAAAGCTCTCTTAAGTTTTTTGGTTTTTTTTAAGGTTTATTTATTTCTGAGACAGAGAGAGACAGAGCATGAGTGGAGGAGGGGCAGAGAGAGAGGGAGACACAGCATCCGAAGCAGGCTCCGGGCTCTGAGCTGTCGGCGCAGAGCCCGACGCGCGGCTCGAGCTCACAGACCGCGAGATCATGAGCTGAGCCGAAGTCGGTCGCCTAACCGACTGAGCCACCCAGGCGCCCCAAGACTCTCTTAAGTTTTTATTAAAAACATTGTAATGCATGTTTTGCCCCTCCCCCTATTGCCAGCACTGCTCACCTCCAAGTGCAGACAAATCCGGCCTTTGTCTTTGCTCTGCACAGCCATTGCCGCTCTCCCAGGCCCATCTCCTTCCAGCCGGTGCTGGGAGACTAATCATCCAACTTTCGTGGAGGCCAGCAGGCCAACAATATTTTTCCATGCCTCTGTCCTTAGACACCTGTCTCGAGGGATCCGGTTTTGGTGGACCAGGTTTTGGGTGTAAGGGCAGAAAGCCCAACTCGGTGCCCTGCGGCTTGGGAGCTCCCCACTGGGCAGCACCTACTCCCCGTGTCCCCCCTCCCCCACCTCCCAGTATCACTGACGAGGGGTGCAGGCCCCTGCTCTGGGCTGAGGCTCTCGGGGTAGATGAGTAAGGTTTTTACTCTCTCTTGCAAAAGCTCTGTTCCAAGAGTCACTGTTCGACAAAACGATAAGCACAGTTGAATCGGTGTAAGAGTCCGTGCGTCCTCCAGGGGAAGCATTTAACAGGACACGCGGGGGTTTTCGTTCCTTTACCCCAAGAAGGAGGTCGGACTTCCCTAGAGCTGCACTGGAGTGTTCGGCAGGAAAGACTCTTCTCGGGCAGCGCTCCCAGGACGGGTGATGGAGAATGAGCCTGATGAACCACTTCAGTCACGTTGGTCGGGAAGCTCATCATTGTTGATGGGGAAGGGGTGCGGCCTCGTTCTGTCTGCTTGCAGCCATCACTCTATACTACCAGACTGCCAACTCTCTCCGAGGACTTGCTGTGAACTGCATTAACGACAGAAAGGAATCCAGCAAGCGATCAGACATTCTAAAATCAAAACCGAGAGCTAAGTGCTGAAAGCGGCCTTGTGTCCGTCTTATCCGGGGAGTCCTCGTCTAGGACGCTGGGTTGTGCAGAAAAATTATCTGGTACAACTAATGGCGGTGACTGAAATACGATGCAAATTCATTCACCGTTTCCCTTAGACTGTTGGAAAGCCACACTGAGCGAGAGTCAGGGCCTTCGGCTCAGGTTTCTGCTGCGTTATGGCAACGGAGCGGGAGAAAACAGCTTTCTGAATCATCTGGCTTTCCGCGTGTGAAAGCGATACCTAATTAGCACTTCAAGGAAATGATTATTTGGGTAGAAACAGTGCCCCAGTTACCCAAAAGAGTACACTCATGGGCAGCTTGGTGAAGCATGAAGAACAGAGAAGACTCGAAAGCTTTCGATGAACCGTCCTGAGTCCCCCTTCCGCTGCTCTTGGGCTGTGTGATACTGATCAAACACGTGACCACTTGGAACTGCGGGTTCAGCCTCTGAAACTGAGGATTATCCGGACCATGGGATTGCCAGGAGGAACAAAAGAAGTAAAGCCAAATCCCTCCGCAGATTGTAGAGCACTATATTAGTATCGGTTACCGTTACATCCTTCTCCATGAGGTTAACTCTAGGAAACAGGTTGTAGGTTCTTTAGGGACCTGTCAACAGGGGTCGGTTTGGGTGTCTGTCTGAAAGAGCCTCCCTCTTGGCTGGCAGGACAGGTCAAGCTCTCTGAGCCATACGTCAGTCTGTCATTTGGAGCCTCGGTACTTTGGTGCTTCCGTTACAGTGCTCAGCCAGAGGTTCCCGAAGTGTGGTCTCCTACCAGCAGCCACCTGGGAACTTAGTAGAAATGCAAATTCTCAGGCCCAACCTCAGAGTTTCTGAATCAGGAACTCTGGGGGAGGAACCCACGAATCTGTTTTAACAAGCCTTCCAGATGATTCTTCCGCTTGCTCAAGTTTGAGAACCATTGAACTAGGTCTTGGAGCCTCTGCAGAAACCAAGAACAAGGGCCCCTTTAACAGCCTGTTACTCATCCTTCACAATGTGAGCGGGCAGGACAAAGGAGGCTTAGAATTCCAGACCCAGGAGGGACGTGAGAAGCCATTTGTCCGGTTGGCTCATTCCATAGCTGAGGATACTGCAGCCCCGAGGGGTCAAGTGAGATCTGACCCCAAACCAGGCCGAGAGGTGATGTCAAGACGACTCAGTCCGGTGCTCTTCTCCTCCGTCCCATTTCCCTCTTGCGTCCAGATCACAAATGCCATGCAGTTGCTACTCAGAGAAGGGGGTCCAGCACAGAGAAGCAAAGTCAGGTGAAGAAGCTCGGCTTGGTTAGACCCACTTACCTCCAGCCCAGAGGGCAGGACTCCAGGGGAAGTCATGGCTGCCTTCCTTGCTCCTGGTCTGGAAGATGAAGTTATCTGCAGGTTCTTCGTAATTGGTGGCTCTCCCGTCCATTGTCCTCAAAACACAAATGAGGTATGGACTTCGGAGGCCCTGAGGTGTCTCTTCCAATGGAAGCCACTTCCCTGATTGGTGTGAAAATTCTGGCTGGTAGGAAGGCTGGGATTCCTAGATGTTTCTGCTTATGCACTTAACGAGCACTGAGGGTGAAGGTCAGGGATCCCATAGAAGATTTCCGCAGAGGAAGGCCAAGTTCTGAGCAGAAGGGGCCTGCAGATACAATCAAGCCATCGGGGAAAGCAATCACTGACAGCTGCCTAGGCAGGTTGGTTCCTGCAGCAAAGACTGACACCCAAGAATGACCCCAAAGCTCATTCCCAGAAATCCTCTCTTCAGGCTCATAGGACCTGAGAGAGGTTTGGGAGCGGCAGTGATTCAACCCACTTATAAACAGCCTTTGTTCTCAGCAGTCAAATGCCTCCCTCTCTCTCTCTCTTTCTCTCCTCCTTTTCTCAGTCTCCTTCAAATTACTCCATTTGGCAAGAGGTGATTTTACCTTATAATACGGCCGAAATGTTTCTATGGAATCTCAGCTCAGAACCCTAACAAATTTCCTTCTGTATCTTTGTTCAAGGAGAAACTGACCCCGATTTACCAGTGAATGCAATGGCCCCTCACACCTTCCCACCTTTGGGATGGGCCAGAAGGTCGTGCCCTGAGCCCTGAGTCTCAGTGCAGCTGGTGTGACCTTGGAGAGCCACGTAGCCTTCTCTTGGTTTCTTCTGCTGTAAAATCAGAGACGGAAGTGATCATTTTCATGATTTAATATAAACAGTGGCTGGCGTGGCCTCATGCAGCTCTTAGTACCCAGAGGAACTGTTTGGCTAATTTCAGCAGTCGAGACTGGCAACTCGTGTAGAGTTGGAGACTGAATTATCCTGTTAGACTCTTGGCTTTGACCTTGACCCAAATGAGAGTCAGATTTTCATGCCCCATGGCGGGAAGAGTCGGGTAGCTCCAGACTTCGATACAATACTGCCATGCTTGGTTCTGGGGGAAACGTCCATAACCCATCTTTTGGTGGAATACAGATCAGGAGGGGAGGGGATTTTCGTTTAACTCATCTGCGTGGAGGGTTTCTGTCTGTTTGCTTTTTAAAGCTGGAGCTGGCCAAAAAAAGTCTGTGGATTTGTAGAAACAATGCACACATTTAGACTTTAGAGATTAGGAGTCATGCTCTGTGGTGGTTCTGTTCAGTTAACACAGTTCCATTGGAAAGTGTTAGAAACCAAGGAATGAACCAAAGTCTTTGAGAGTATGGACTCCTCTGCGGGGAGAGTCCTGGCTTGCCGGTGGGTGACACAGGCAAGGGTGTTTTGTTTAGAACAGTGGTCACTGTTGTTGTCCACGGCTTACCTGGAGTTGCAACCACCACCTTCTCCTGGCCTTACACACAGAGAGAAGCCTGTTCATTGTTGTCCAAAGCCCTAAGAAGATTCTGGAAATAGGGCTCACAGCCCTCTTACTGAGGTCGCCACATGACACTGAGACACGGTTATTAAAATATTGACTCGGAATCTTCCCCTCGGTGACCTCGCTACTTGCCCCGACAGCAAATCACAGCTCCTGTCTTCCCAGCTGGGCGCTACTTCCGTCTCTCCACAAGGGGGCGAGAAAGACATGCCACCGGCCAGCTCCCTTCCGCCCCCGGGGGGATGTCCACCCGAACGGGGAACCGACTCTGGGCTGCAAAGACCAATGCAATACACTCTCCGAAAAATAAAAGTGACAACAGATGTGCATAATCTAGTGCTGGCTTGGGGAAAAAGGGTTACCCTGGTGGGAGTTTTTTATTTTAACCCATTTTTTCCCTCCAGAAAAGAACACATTAGTTTAGGTCACTTTAAGGATACATGGGTAAGAATTCAAATGTGTGATAAAAGAAGGGGTCTGGTGATGGGGAACAGAGGCCCAGTTCCCAGAGCTGTTACTCTTGCTTCAGGACCATGTGATGTGCAGGACATCTGGGAAGGATACTGGGGAGGACAATGCTTTCAAGAGAAGCGAGCCACTAGGCTAGGTTATGGTGAATCTATTACTGGTTTCGGAGTCAAGTTCCAGGCACACCTCGAGGGGTACTTACCAAGGAACTTAAAATACTGTGCTAGCAAAAGCTGAGAAAATAAATCTACAATTACATCATGAAGAAAGACAGGAGACCTACGTGGGTTCTTTCTTTCTCCTTCCTCTTTTTTTTTTTTTTTTTTTTGGTCTGGAATGAGGATATGATATGAAATCACTTACGAGGAAGGTTGCAAAGGCCTGGCGAGCACAATTTGTCTTTATTCCCATTGAAAGTCAAATCTGTCCAGCAGTCAACTGAAAGAAGATGGGCAGAAGGCATTGTTTAGACACTTGTCAGGAAAGGGATATAGAATGCCTTTTGGTGACACAGGCAGTACAGGGTGGGGAGAATCTGAATCAGTTGAAAGTGGTTTTTGAGATTTTCTCCTTGGTCTTGTACGGATCCCAGCCTTGAATTAAGACCATCTATATTCACATAGCTGTCTTCACGTGGGCGATCTGCCCTTTGGAAGCTATCATTTCCTGCCTGTGAACCAGTCTTGTTAACGTTAGTTAAGGGCTGGGCCTCAGGACTGTGTCTAGCTCATACTAGGCTCATTTTGTACATTAGAAAGAGGCACCCCCTCAAGCAGGCACAGCCAGCTTCGGGGTACACAGCCAAGTCTGAGAGTCACAGCTGAGCCTCAGCCCTCCCTCCCCCCCAACCCCCCATCAGGGGGACAGCCTCAGTCTTGAACAGCTCTGGGCAGCCTGAGTTCAGTCTTAGGTCCTTACTCCTTAGATGAGTTCCAGCGCCCCGCATTTTTCCCACTTCTGGAAAATGACACAGCGTTGTCGTCTTTCATATTCGAGCTGTAGCTGTAATTAGAGCATCTCAGTGTTGCAAGGGACGTCAAAGTGTCACCTGCTCCAACAATTTCTTCACACCCCCATCCCGGGACTTCATCTCCGCACTTGGGAACCACACGGTCTCTTCAGGATGCCTCGTCCGCCTCCGGGTGGCATTATTGCTAGGAAGTTCTTCCTTATTTGAACTCTCCCTGGCGACTTCTGGCGGGTGTAGCTGGCACCCCCTGGTCCTTGCTATGCCCTCTGCGATTATACAAGCAGGTCTCTCTCTCTCTTTTCAATCCCTGAAAGTCTTCCCTTCACATTTATCGTTCGATGTGGTGCTACACTGCGCATTGAGCTCAGGCGTTTCGAAATGGTCGGATCAGTGCAGCCTCCAGTACAACAGTCATCCCTTGGAGCTGGACTTTTAAACACGTATCGGCACCAAGTTGCCCTGCCGGAACCTTGTGTTATTATTCACATCTGTTTTGAAGAAACAACGCTTCTAAAGGACTGATGGGTCACCTAGCTGCCTTGTGAAGGCCTCCTCAAAGCATTTCTTGAAAAGCAGTACTTTTATTTGACTTGCTGGAGGAGGTAATGTCACTTGCTGTGTTCCACCCTGATTTCATTTTCGAAGCTGAACCGAACCTCGAAATGGTCTGTGAGACCATTCTCCTGGTCGGTGTCCGATCAGTGACAAAACAGCTCTAGCGAGATGTAACGATGTTTGGCCCCAACCACACCCTATGTTCATGTGCTTTGTTTCCCACGTGGCTTATCTTCAAGACCCCACTTAAGTTCCGGAGTGATGCTGGTAGTAATGGTGGGATCAAAGCGAGATGATGAGGACAGAGTTGTTTCCGGCCCTACCGACCCTAGCCTGGGGGGAATCTGCCTAGCCTGGGGGGAATTTGCCCCCGCCCCCCCCACACACACAGCCCCCCTTTTACTATTGGGACAAGTCCGTGTCGCTGGACTAGTCACAAGTGAGAGAGGCGGCGGGGCGAGGCCGAGGACCCGGCCGGTGAGTCAGGCAGGGGAGCGCGGCCGGGCGGCGCGCACCTGAACTCGAGCGCGGCCCCGGGCGGGGCAGCGGCAGAGCCACGCGGGCGGGCGGGCGGACGGGCGGGGAAGGGCCCGGAGAGCCCCGCGGGCGTGGACTCGGCGCGGGAGGAGCCGAGCGCCGGTGCGGGTGCGTCCGGGTCGGGGCTGGGTGATGTAAAACAGAGCGGAGCTGCTTGGCGCCTCGGCCCCATTACCTCCAATTATAATAATTGGTGCCTCTCTGCCGCGTTTGCTTTCCCCCCAGGGAGCTCGGCTGCGTCTCCCGGTTTCTCCGCCTGGCTCTCCCGCTCCCGGCCCCGTCCGTCCGGCTTGGTCCGCCACCCCCAGCCTCGCCCTCCCCTCTATCCATCTGCCCCTCCTGGACAGTGTCCCCGCGGGGCCGGGGGTGGGGGTGCTCCCTGGAGCCGACACTGAGTCCCATTGATTGGCCCGAAATGGAGCTGCTGCTGCTGTGCTCTTGCTTCTTTCTACCGAAGCTTCAGAGGGCCTCGTAGGCCCAGGTACCTCTGCTTCCATCCTGAGAACCTGGGAACCAGGGCAAGTGGGCGGGGCCTGGAGTTAACCACCCCCCCCCGCCCCACCCCCCTGGATCTGTCAATGTGGAAGATTCCCCCTTGGCCACCGCCCATCCCCATCACCCTCTGCCTTTATCGCCTGACTCTTGCCGGACTTGGGCTGAGTGTTGGAAACAAGATTTTAGACCTGACGGGGCTTTTGTTTGTACGTTACCTCTGACAAAATAAATAAATAAATACATAAATAAGTAAATAAATAAAATAAAAACACGGATTCTTTTCTCTGCATGACCTACATCAATCAGGGGCCGGAACTCACCTATGTCCAGGAAAACTGTGCTGGTCTCCACGGGATGATTTCAAGGATTAGGACAAAAGGAATGTCAGCCGCACCCCTCCCCCCCCCTTTCCTCCCCTCTTTCTACAAAACTTTGTTAAAATTAGATAGTCACCTAAAAGAAGGATAGCAGGATTGGAAGCATTTGGAGGGCAGGAGCCTCTTCACAACCTTGCTGATGACCCATCAAAAAAGAGTATGGCTCATGGGACAGTTCATGGCAAATACATCCATAACCAATCGGGATTTTACTGGGAAATGCTTCTCTCTGACAGTGAGGAAGCAACATCAGAGTTCTTTGAAAAATGCAATTGACTTGGAGACGGATAATCTTCCAAAGGAGTCCAGTTACAGGGTAGAAGATATTTTTTGTGTTTGCCCGATGACGAGGGGCATGAATTAGGGCTCCTCCTTTAGTGAGCAGCTACGTTTCTCGTATAACGACAACTTAGCCGACCAATTTGTCTCTGCTGATTCTTAGACTAGCAGCCGTCGTGAGAGCTAACCTGTGTTGGCCAAGATCCATGCTGTGTTTACAGAGATATCACCACCCTGCCAAGACTGGACTGGCAGTGCCCTCATTTCTACTTCAGATTTCCAGCTCCGGGGAGAAGAGAATCCTGAAACCAGCTGAAAAGTCCCGACGCTACCGTAAACGTGTTCGAATGAGTGAAAAATAGATTTGGATAAACTCGTTGTTTCCAAGGAAAATCACTGAACGTTTCTGTAGGGTTTCACGGCTAACATGATGGCATCTCAAGTTACTCCCTCAGCAATCTCTGAGACAGCCAGGCCACCTAGCACTCTGGTCCTCGTTTTCTAGGACAGGAAACAGGGGCACAGAGGGAGCAGTTGAGTTGCTGGTGATAACACCCTGAACGGTGGAGCATGGGTACCAATTCAGGTCTCCGTCTCCCAGGGGACTGTTGTTTCCTCGTCCACAACGTTCTATCCTTTCCATTCAGAATTCACTCGTTGACATTAATTCAGTAAAAAATGAAATTTATTCTGGATGACACTGTGAAAGGCATCAAAGGGAATAGAAAGCAGAGTAGAGGTATTTTCCGGTCTTTCTTTATAATCTCTTCGAGGAGCCAGAATGAAAAAAGAAGTATAGTAACTATTGTAACCATGCTGCTTCTTCAGAAAACTCTTATTGGGGCGCCTGGGTGGCGCAGTCGGTTAAGCGTCCGACTTCAGCCAGGTCACGATCTCGCGGTCCGTGAGTTCGAGCCCTGCTCAGGCTCTGGGCTGATGGCTCAGAGCCTGGAGCCTGTTTCTGATTCTGTGTCTCCCTCTCTCTCTGCCCCTCCCCCATTCATGCTCCGTCTCTCTCTGTCCCAAAAATAAATAAACGTTGAAAAAAAAAATTAAAAAAAAAAAAAAAAGAAAACTCTTATTATATTCCTGTGATTTTATGAGGAAAAGCTAAGCGGTATGATGTGGAGCGGGGAGAGGGGGAGGACTGTAAGGAGGCAAATGACTATTCTGGCTGTTTAGTTGAGAGCTGATACGTTTTGTTCACCTATTACGTATAGACTGCAACACCATTTGCTCATAGACATGTCGGCACCTTGGCCTTGAATATCCAAACTACACGTATGGGATAAGCCAGGTGATTATTCACCCCAACGACCCATCTTTCTCAGGAAACTGATTGAAAAGCTCTTTCAGTTGCCACCGTCAACTAAAAAGACGGGATATTCAAGATTGTTGTATATCAAATGTAACCCAAGAGTTAAAGATGGTCCTTCTGTCCTTGTTTGGGAAGGTGCTGAGTCTTAGGCTCTATAGAGCCTAAGGCTCTTCATTTGGTAACATGGTTATTTTATCTATCTATCATCTATCTATCTATCTATCATTTTTAAGCAGGCTTCATGTCCAGCATGGAGCCCAGTGCAGGGCTTGAACTCATGATGGTGAGATCAAGAACTGAGTGGAGATCAAGAGTTGGTCGCTTAACCCACCGAGCCACCCAGGTGCCCCATGAAGTTTATTTTTGATGACAGCAAAACACTCAAGTGGCAAATTCACACTAAATCATTTAAAGGAACTCACTCATACTTTTTTATAGCAAGTTAAACTTTATGTGTGTATCATATCTATAATATAAGCAGGTATATGTTATGCTTTATGTTGCCAGCCTGTCCACCCACCCTTCCTGCTCTTCCTGGCCCACAACCTTGATGAGGGGCAGCAGACACATTTTATATCAGCCAGGAGCGCTACCCTAGCTGAACAGACTGCAAAGTGCACATTTTGGTCTCTCCGTAAGCTGAACAGCAGCCTGTGTAACTTGCATGTCAGATTCACTTAGGAGCTGGAAATCCAGAAGCCAGAGGGTAGAGGTAGTGTGCCACAGGGACAGAAGGAGCATTGCATCTGTGTAAGGGATGCTTATGACTGGGGGGGGGGGGGGGAACCACGCAAGCAGAAGTTACGAGAGAGTAAAAACTAAGCTAACGAAAGGATGCCAGCTCGCCAGTAGAGAGGTGGGAAGAGACAACCCTGAGAAAATGAGACCCAAATCTTCTCATTTCCCATTCCATGGACACTGGTTTCCCAGCAAGATAAGTAATGCTTATCAATTACCAATTAGCTGTATCCCTACAATAAGCCTATTGTATCTGCACAAGAAACCCCTCCTGAATCAACTAATCTTAAGTGGGTCTCTCTTTCTTTTCATTAAACAAGTCTGACTGAACAGCATACTCTAAATGTGCATATTTCAAATGATGTCTTTGAGATGCCTGGCTAAATATATAGGTAGGTGACATGAAACTAGGAATGGGACAGTGGAGACTTATTTGCATTTAAATTTTTTTTTTTTCAACGTTTATTTATTTTTGGGACAGAGAGAGACAGAGTATGAACGGGGGAGGGGCAGAGAGAGAGGGAGACACAGAATCGGAAACAGGCTCCAGGCTCTGAGCCATCAGCCCAGAGCCTGACGCGGGGCTCGAACTCACGGACCGGGAGATCGTGACCTGGCTGAAGTCGGACGCTTAACCGACTGCGCCACCCAGGCGCCCCTAGACTTATTTGCATTTAAACAAATTCACAGCAGAATCGGAACTTGTTTGTTAGGTGGCCAGGTGGAACAAAGGAAGATTATTGGATATGGGGGTGAATGCATTATAAGTTCTTCCCTGAATATCAGGGAGGACAAGAATTCTGTTCAAGCAAAAGTCTAAATGGTTGGCTGTCTAATGAAAATATCAAAGCAGAATTCAGGTTTGAATGTGAATGTTTACAAAAATTGTTTTTAACATTTATTTAGTTTTGAGAGAGAGAGAGAGAGAGACAATGCGAGCAGGGGAGGGGCAGAGAGAGAGGGAGACACAGAATTTGAAACAGGCTCCAGGCTCTGAGATCAGCATAGAGCCTGATGCAGGGCTTGAACTCACCAACGGCAAGATCATGACCTGAGCCGAAGTCAGACACTTAACCGACTGAGCCACCCAGGTGCCCCTGAATGTGAACATAAAAAAAAAAATTCAAAAGAACATAAGCAAAGTACTGTCAGTTAAGGAGCTAGAACTCAACAATACTGTTCACTGCATTACTGAACAGCATTCAGGGTCAAGAATGTTCCTCCAATTAAGTAGCAATTTGTTTAAGGTAATTTCTCTGTTTAAAAAAAAAATTTTTTTAACATTTATTCATTTTTGAGAGACAGAGCACAAACAGGGGTGGGGCAGAGAGAGAGGGAGACACAGAATCCAAAGCAGGCTCCAGGCCCTGAGCTATCAGGGTAGAGCCTGACATAGGGCTCAAACTCATGAACCCTGAGATCATGACCTGAGCTGAAGCCAGATGCTTAACCAACTGAGCCACCCAGGTGCCCTGGTAATTTCTCTGTTTTAAAGGACTGACTTACCATTTTAGTTATAAGAACCCAAGTGGGGGGGAAAACCTGGTTATTTGACATCAGGTAGGCAAAACTAGCAGGCTATTGAATAATTTCTAAAAGTTTTACTGGCTTAATTACATTAACACAAATGAATAGAACAAAGGCTATGGCTTATGGTCAAGGATCATACAGAACATATTTGATGCCATTGGATTATAAATAATACTCATGGTTAACTTCATATGGTAATGTTCTTTAACCAGGGATATTTCTTTTTTTTTAATATTTTTTTTTTCAACGTTTATTTATTTTTGGGACAGAGAGAGACAGAGCATGAACGGGGGAGGGGCAGAGAGAGAGGGAGACACAGAATCGGAAACAGGCTCCAGGCTCTGAGCCATCAGCCCAGAGCCCGACGCGGGGCTCGAACTCACGGACCGCGAGATCATGACCTGGCTGAAGTCGGACGCTCAACCGACTGCGCCACCCAGGCGCCCCTGCTTTCACAATTCTTAAGAAAACTGGGTCACCTGGGGGACTCAGTCGGTTGAGGATCTGACTCTTGGTTTTGGCTCAGGTCATGATCCCGGGGTCATGGGATCAAGCTTTGCACAGGGCTCTGCACTGCTTATGATTCTCTCGCTCTTGGGGCGCCTGGGTGGCTCAGTGGGTTAAGCATCTGACTTCAGCTCAGGTCATGATCTTGCAGTTGGTGGGTTTGAGCCCAGTGTCAGACGCTGCGTTTGAGCCTGCTTCAGATTCTGCGTCTCCCTCTCTCTCTGTCCTTCCACTGCTCACACTGTGTCTCTCTCTCTCTCTCTCTCAAAGATAAACATTAAAAAATTAAAAAAAAAAAAAAGATTCTCTCTGTCTTTCCCTTTGCCCCTCCCCCCTGCTTACACAGTCTCTCTAAAATATAAATAAATAGGGGCGCCTGGGTGGCGCAGTCGGTTAAGCGTCCGACTTCAGCCAGGTCACGATCTCACTGTCCGTGAGTTCGAGCCCCGCGTCGGGCTCTGGGCTGATGGCTCAGAGCCTGGAGCCTGTTTCCGATTCTGTGTCTCCCTCTCTCTCTGCCCCTCCCCCGTTCATGCTCTGTCTCTCTCTGTCCCAAAAATAAATAAAACGTTGAAAAAAAAATTAAAAAAAATAAATAAATAAAATATAAATAAATAAATAAATAAAATTCTTAAGAAAACCTTAACTCCACAGACACTGCAAGGTTTATTTGTAAGACCCCATAGTGTTTTTGCTAGCTTGCAGGAATATGGGCATTTCAGAATGTGGCCTTAAGTCTTTTTTCTATCACACCACCTCCTGGACTCTGCAGTCAGTTCATTTTGAAAAAAAGGGGGGAAAAAAAGCAAAAAAACGAAAACAAAAACACTTCACTAGACAGCCATTCCTGTAGGCTGGGCTAATCACTCACCTTTGACTCCATTCCAATGAAAGTAAACTTGAGTTCTGAACTCCTAACTTCTACTGAGAACAAATGACTTTTTTAAAAAGCTGCTACTGGGAATTCGAAGTGTTATCTAACCTCCGTGGATTGTTAGTTGGTAGAAGAAATGTTAGATTCTATCCCTAGACTGTAAGAGTTGTTTGTATGCTAGCCAGGGACATGAACACAACGGTTTCGCTCCGAACAAAATGTACCAAGAGTTATTTTTCATCTGCATTGTGAAGAGAGAGTCATTACTGAAAATGGGGATCACATATAACCTTGGAAAACAATGGCATTATTTGAGTAAGCAGAGACTGGTATTTATAGCTGTGTTAACAAAACGGGTTGAACATACACCACCCTTTTTTTTTTTTTTTTTTTTTTTTACTATTTATAGAAAAAATGAAATTTAGAAAGTTATTCTGTGGTGTAGAACTACCATATAAATGTGCCATAGCGGCACGTTGTGATTATATACTTATATATAATATATATAATGTACCTAATACATATCCATATGTCTGTGGATAAAACGTATCTAGAACACTCTTTGAAAGTAATAATAGTAAACTATTATAACTTTTAATATTATTGTTAGGTCTAGAATCAGCTTTCTCTTCTTAGGCATGCATAGCTGATTCCAGCTTATATTTTCGTAATTCCCTTCAAAAGAGTGAAAAGAATTTTGGTCACTGAGTTCATTTCTTAATTTAAATTTCCAAAAGACATTAGCTTTTACTATTTTCTCTTCTCCTTACCGGCCTATGTGTAGGAAAGTAATAACTGAATTATTCATAAGACGCAAGTAAAATTCTATAAAGAAGCAATTTGCTTGAGTCTTAAATTGAATTAAAATTGTTACCTATTCTCTCAACTATGAATATGGCCTTATAATTGACACATTATCCATAAAATAATTTTTACTTTCCACATTGATTCAAACACTCTTGTTCACTTAGTTGAAAAGTCCATGTCTGCTCCAAAACCATTAGATAAAGCGCAGACTTGTTTTTCTTAAAACTAATTTCTGGCCATTTAAAAAGCCTGCCCATTAAACTAATAATAAAAACAAAAGAGCTGAAATCATTTTCTGAAGAATGGATCATACATTCTTACTCTGTGTTTGAAACAAAAAAAGTAGATATCCTGGAATGATGAAAGTCACAATGCATTCAATAAAATACAAGTATCATAGTTCACACCCTTTGGGTTGAAAGTAAAAGAACCTTGGGGCGCCTGGGTGGTGCAGTCGGTTAAGCGTCCGACTTCAGCCAGGTCACGATCTCGCGGTCCGTGAGTACGAGCCCCGCGTCGGGCTCTGGGCTGATGGCTCAGAGCCTGGAGCCTGTTTCCGATTCTGTGTCTCCCTCTCTCTCTGCCCCTCCCCTGTTCATGCTCTGTCTCTCTCTGTCCCAAAAACAAATAAACGTTGAAAAAAAAAATTGTTTAAAAAAGAAAGTAAAAGAACCTTAAGTAAAAAGGGGAACTTACAGGGGCACCTGGGTGGCTCAGTCAGTTAGGCATCTGACTTCAGCTCAGGTGATGATCTCACTGCTTATGGGTTTAAGCCCCTTGTCGAGCTCTGTGCTGATAGTTTAGAGCCTGGAGACTGCTTCGGATTCTGTGTCTCCCTCTCTGCTCCTCCCCCACCTCACTCTGTCTCTCTCTCTCCCTCAAAAATAAATAACTTTTTAAAAAAAGGGGGGGAAGGGGACTTACCAAGGTGCCTGAGTTAACCTTAATATGGAACCGAAGTGACACCATGTGACTGTGAATCCATTTGGACTTACATCTTTGTCATTTTTCTCTTTCTTTGCACACAGGTGGATTCGGAATTTGTATGTCTCCTGTGAATTGGCCTCTATAGATTGACCAGCATCTCTGGCCAAAGATGGAGGAGAGAGAACTTAATTGGCCCAACTGGGATCATGTGACTACCTATGCCTAGAGGGACAGAGGCCCCTGGTCTGGCTGCCAATGCCCACTACAGAGAAATCGGATATTCTTTGAAAGGCACTCAGAAAGTGTTCACTACAATAGAACTTTCATCAACACATCCCCCAGACTGCCTTCCATTAAACAAGTATTTATTTGCATTACAGGTAAATCTAGTTATTTCCTGGTGC
Organism: Leopardus geoffroyi; assembly: GCF_018350155.1. Classification (NCBI taxonomy): domain Eukaryota; kingdom Metazoa; phylum Chordata; class Mammalia; order Carnivora; family Felidae; genus Leopardus; species Leopardus geoffroyi. The sequence goes on from NC_059341.1 coordinate 26,368,336, forward strand.
ATCTCTGCCCACTCCTTGCTTCACATTTTATGCTCCAGCAACAAAGAATTGCTCGCAGTCCCAACTCCCTATCCCCTACTTACCACCTATATCCCCCAATGCAATCAATAAATTTCATGCCTAAGTTCCCATGGTCCTCTATGCTTGTAGTGGTCTCCTTGCAACTCTCTTTGTTCTTTAGGAGTCATGCCTGATGTCACTGCTTCCAGCAGACCTCGTGGACTTCTTTACCTTCCTGTCTAGTTATCTCTTCTTTCTTTATGCAGCATAACATTGTGCACATAAATCTCTATCATCGCCCCACTCCATTGTTAGTGATTTACTGTTTAGGTTCTGACATCTTTATAACCCCAAACACTGTGCCTGGCCTATAGTGGGCGCTTCAAGATAGTTGAATGAATATACTCTAAAAGCTTCCTTTTAGCTAATGATGGACTCTTCTAGAGTTAAAAAAGAGTGTGTCCTTACGTGAAAAGTACTGTCTCGTGAACCCCTTAGAACTGTTGACTTGTCAAAGAAGCAGATGTCAGGAAGTTCTAATCAGACTCCTCCTCAGGAGCAAGGGTCAACCCACCATTTGAGAAATGCCTGCAGTTTACCTGGTGCTCCAGCCAGGTTAATTTCCCCCTAAAACTTCTCCCATCTTTTTTAGATGCAATTTTGATCTAGTGAAGTAAAGGACAGCGCATCAACTTATGAAATTATTTTATTTTTTCTGCATATAAACATTATTTTTTAATGGCAATTTCATTAACTGTATCCTGTATCCTCTGTGAACTTTCAATAAGTTTAATTTACAAGGTTCACCTTGATTTTCGGTCCTCCAGACATGTACATTTTTTTCTTCGTCTTAAAGGTCATTTCTGTACAATAGTCCTAAAGGGTTTGACTTTACATCTCCCACCTTAGAATTAAATGCTTTTTTCCTCCTCCCCCTCCGCCCCCCCCTCCCCCCCGGCCTTGACATTTTTATCAGGTAGGGAAATGTTGGCTGATCCTAAAAGGAAATTTCGCAAATGGTTGACTTGTTAATCTCAGGTTATGGGAGGAAGGGATACAAGAGCATTCCCTCGGATCAAGAGTTTTAAGTTGAATTTCACCTCCTAAACACCAAACCAAACCAAAACAAACCAACAAAAACAAACCAAACAAACAAAAAAACAGCACAACTTCCAGGAACGCCTTTGGGTACGTTGGGGCCGACAGCCCTGCAAGTCCTAATAAATGAATTAGTATCTCAGAAAGGAGATCACTGCGGGACTGATATTGATCAGAGTCAGCCGGTGTGTTTGCCTGCGATTGTTTGGGGGGTGGTTAATTGAGTGTCAGTCTCGGCCAGTGTCGTCTCGCTGGCGCCGGGTGCTTTTGGATTTGCTAATTTTCGTTAAGTGTCTCTAGCCGGCTACTCGTCCCCTGTCTACCCAGGAGAACTTAGCGGCTCCCACTGATCAACAGTCTGTCTGTCTGGGCTTTATTGATCACAGGGCAGGCGGCTCAAGGCGGATGCGCTGAGAGGAAGGGCGGCTGGGGGAAGGCAGAAAGCAGACCCTAGCGCCCGGCCGCCCCCCTTCCGGGCTCCCGACGGAACCCCCTCCTTGGCCACACGCAAGCCAGGAGGGTTGGGCAGGGGCGCCTTGGCCGTCGGCGCACGCCGGGGGACCGCCACTTGTCCCTGGGGTTCCTAAAGCGCGCAGCGTGGCCCGGGAGGGCTTTCGCAGGCGGCCGCGCGGTCTCTCGCGTGTTTCGGGGGCAACAAAAAAGAAGCCGGCCCAAGGCTGAGTTGTGAGGGTCTCGGTGTCGAGTGCCAGAGACAGACCCGGAGGCCGGGATCGACCCCGCGCCTCCAGAAGGTCACGGACGCGCAGGCATCCGCGAGGGGGAGCGCGGGAGACGGCAGCCTCCCAGCCCGCGGCCCCAGACGCCGGCGCCGCCAGGAGCCGCGGGGCAGGTCCCTCCTGGCCCCCTCTGGGCCCGCCTCCTGGCCGCGGGGATGATTGACTGGAGCCTGGCGGCCAATCGGACGGCGCTGGCGCTGCCGGGGCGGGGCCGGGGGCGGGGCGGTGTCTGGCCGGCTCCCGGCTCCGGGCGCTATTTACGGCGCGGGTCCGGGCCGGCTGAGGCGGGCGCAGGCTGGAGCTCGCGGCTGGCGGTGTCTGCGTGCGCTCGGGGAGCTTCTCCCCTCGCGGAGTGCCCGGCCAACGCGGATCGAGGCCGGTAGCTCACGCGGGACTGCAGCGCCGAGCGGAGCGGAGGAGCCGCTGGCTGCGGGGTCGGGTCGCGAAAGTCGTCTGGGCTCCTCCGCGCCCCTCCAGCCGCGCTCCATGCTCCGGCCGCGGCCGGGCCCCTCGCCCTGTCGCTGACGGCGCCCGCCGCCCCGGGCAGCACCCATGCACTGCGCGCTCCGGGAGTCGTAGGCTGCAGTTGCGCCGCGGCTCCGGGAGCCGGCGGGGGCGCCGCGGCCGTGGGGGGCGTCAATGGATCGCCATTCCAGCTACATCTTCATCTGGCTGCAGCTCGAACTCTGCGCCATGGCCGTGCTGCTCACCAAAGGTGGGTGCCCGCCGGCCGGCCCGGGGCGCGGGCTCCCCGGGGAGGGGCGCGCGGGGTCCCGGGGCGGCCGCCGCCGCGGGCCTTTGAAGGCGGCTGCCAAGGCTTTGTTAGCGGCGGGCGAGGTTTCCTCCCGCGCTGGAGCCCGCAGGTCGCGACAAGTTGCCTGTTCTTAGAAGTCGCGGCGGTGGCTTCGCGGCCGCCCCCTCGGGTGTCCCGGGCGCGGCGCGTGGAGGTGGAGTCAGACCTCAGGGCAAGTGCTTGTCACAATGTTTTTGGAAGTCCGTCCGTAGCGAACTTCTGAACGTCTGCAGCCGGGTAGCGGGGCGGTGGAGTGCGCTGGGCCGCCGCCTCCCTGCACACCCCGCGGGCGGGGGCGGCCGGGCGGCACAGCGCTGGAGTGTGGGGGTGTCCCCGCACGTCTCCACGTGCGGCCCTGTCCGCCACTGTGGCTTTGTGTGTTTGAGTGTCTTTGTGAGCCAGCGAGTGTGCGTGACTCCCTGTGCGAGAGTAGGTGCTCGAAGTGTGTGTCTCTGTGCCAGGAGTGTGTGCTGTGTGGCTTCGCGGTGGCTGGGACGAGTAGGCTCTGTCAGCGGTCCCACTTACCGCTCACCTCGTATTTTTACACACTACCAAAAAAAGAAAGAAAGAAGAAAAGAAAAGAAAGAAAAAGAGGCACAGGTCAGGGTCTTTATTTCCCCCTGCAGGCTTTCGCCTTTCAGGTCGAAATAACCAGAACTCCTAGATTTCAACGTTACCCTCCCCTCACCCCCCCCCCAACTCCATGAACTCTACCTACTGTTGTGTGAACAGATAATTTTTTTTTTTTTAACTGGGAAGCGTTATTTCGCTTTTGCACCACCCCCCTTCTCTAATTGCCATGTAGCAGGCATGAGGTTAAAGGATAAGCTAGCCCAGCAAGGATGATGTGCTACAGTATTTATTTATTTTGGAAGGAAGGGTGTAATTAACCCTAAATAACAGCCCTGGTAGCCTGCAGAGGGGAGCCTCCTGGCCCTATCAAAGGCCGGCAGAACAGGGAGGGACTGAGGCTGACATGAAGTCACAGATACCGAAACTATGTGCCTGATAATGATATAATTAGGGGATCAGAGATTTCTGACTGCTGCGGACTTCAAAAGCTTTAAAAGAAGCCAGCAGTCTCTCCTGTAGCCATCTTGACTAAAGCAGACATTTTTGTGTAATCACTACATACAGTAACAAGAAAGGGGGGGGAACAGAAGAGCATTGTTCACTGTTTTCAAATACCAGTCCCCTTTTTGGGCCTTTCGCATGCCACAGGAAGAAACTTTATGAAACGACAGAAATATAGTTTTAATACAGTAATACAAAAGTCCATTCAACTTGTTCAAATGTGGCTCCAATTAAAAAAAAAGTTGTTAGAACTTTCGTAGTTACCTGTCAAAATTTTATTAGACTGTTTTAGGTCATGGCAAATATAGCATTTTAAATAGGCTCTCATAAACATTTAACTTTTTTTTTTCTTTTTCTGTGCTAGGAGTGAGGTGACTAGGATCAGAATGGACTTTTCATCTGTTTTATTTCTACTTTAAATCTATACATGGAATTTGTTAGACTAGGGATATGTAGTCCTCCCCACCTAGGAGTGGTGACCTTTATGCAAAACATCAAGATTGGAAAGAGGAGACAAAAACCCAGCCAAAGCAGGGTTCCAGCCCCAAGGTCTTCCCTGGGTAAGGGACTTGGGCCCAGACCTGGGACAGGGAGCGCAGATTTAGGATAGGAGAAAGATCTCCAGCTTTGGACGGTTAAAAACTCCCCATTGCCAAAGATCTGTGTTTAGCTGGCAGGTTTTGGTTTTTTGTTTTTTTGTTTTTTTTTAAGAACCGAAGCATTAGCAGCCTCTGGTGAAAACTGAGCACACCATACGGTGGCCTGGAATCTGGACAGATAATTAAATGAGACACCTTACTCAGGCATTCACATTCACCGAGAGGAGGAGGAAGAAAGGAGAGGGTAGGAAGAGGTCTATAAAGCCACAGTCCCTGGTGATTAATTTCAGAGCACAGGTTTCAGTAACTAGACAGAACTTCAGATTGGGAAGCCGGGAAGGGGTAGTGTGCCTCAGTTCCGTTCTAGTAGCTTTAGTTGTGGCGTACGACAGTGACCTGAGTCCACTGTCAGATACGGTAGTAGGGATAGCTCGGAGACCCAGATTATTTCAATTAGAAATTGATGCTAAAAGCCTCAGGGCGCTCATGCAGCAAAATGTTACTAGTGACTTGCAACTCCCCAAATAAGTTTTATAAAGGAAACTTTTAATCACTTCCTGGAGAAAAATTTGAGGTTTCCTTAAGGATTTTTCATTCAACCAGGGGAGGATTTTCAGTTTCAACGTTTCCCCTTTTAGATCCCATGTTGAATTACATGTAAAACTGGGGAGTTAAGGGGCGGAGAAGTTAGCTTTGCCTTTTTTTTTTTTTTTTTTTAATACCCGCCACCCCTCCTCCCGCTCTCCCCCCCCCCCCCCCCCTCCGCCCCCAGTTTTATGACTTTCCATTTGGGCTGAAAGAAATTGACTTTGGCAAGCAAACCACTAATTGTAAACTGCCTAGTTCCTGTTTTACAATATACTGACTAAAAGCTCCTCTGCATGAAAAGATCTTTATAGGCAAAGTTTGCCTTTTCTAGAGAGGTTGCAAATAGCTGCCCAGTTTCATAGTTTTAAAACCTCCTGACCGGAGCAATTTCTAGATTGTTGTGTTTCTAGTTAATAACTTTATAAGGTGTTAGCTAAAGCTCTTAAATCTTGGCACAGCCCTTTAAGGTAGTAAACAATTCAGTAGTTCCGATCAAATATTTATACTGACAAAATCAAAAAGCCTAGCATTTTTATGTTGTATGGTCACGTAGGATTAAGATGAATAAACAGTGTAATTTACCTTACGGTAGAAATTATCGTGATGATTGTTTTCCTTCAAAACCAACAGTAGTATTTTTAATTCCTTGCTAACTCATCAGACGTGGCTGAACTCTGATACTCTGCAATTGGGATTAATACATTTCTAAAATTACATTGAACTGGATTGAAACTTAAGCACCTAGGGCTTTTCCAGTCTACCGGGGACTGCCATTGTAGGCGCTCAGCTGAATATCCTAAAAGTTAGTGCCTTTGATCTTGGCGATTTAGCAGTTGCTTAGGGGGATGCATTATCTGCCCCCTGAAGGAGTGTGACGCAATTTCTTGTTGTTTTCAGGTGAAATCAGATGCTATTGTGATGCTGCCCACTGCGTGGCCACTGGCTATATGTGTAAATCTGAGCTGAGCGCCTGCTTCTCTAGACTTCTCGATCCCCAGAACACAAATTCCCCGCTCACCCATGGCTGCCTGGACTCTCTCGCGAGCACAGCGGACGTCTGCCAAGCCAAACAGGCACGGAACCACTCTGGCACCACCATGCCCACGCTGGGATGCTGTCATGAAGATATGTGCAATTACAGAGGGCTGCAGGATGTCCTGGCTCCTCCCAAGGGGGAGTCCTCAGGTAGGTGGAAGCCCTTTCTAACCAGAACGCTTGCCTGATCTACGGGCTTGTGGCAGCCGCGACTTGGTGTGCCTGCTGTTGATTTTGCTGTGAATGTAATTAGAGACACCGGAGGGAGAGGCATGGCTGGGTGCAAAGATGCATCTCTGTTGAGTCGCTTTTATGTCTGCCTGAGCATTAAATGTCTGTCTACATGATAGGCTTTGCCTGGTTTTTCTACACGTTCAAGACCTCAGAAGACCATTGCTCTTCAGCAACGACAGTCTCTAAACACCTGTTTTTTGTAAGCCTCTGGGCATCGTGTTTGCAACATTCATTTTCTGAAAGTTGCCGAGGTCACTATAAGCTTCTTTTAGATGGGGTGCGTCGTGCCAGACGGATAGATGATCGTAAGTGTCCAGTCCACAGGAGGGGTTAACACAGTCTCCTCGTTCCTTGTACTCCCTCAGGACCAGGAAACCGGTATCGGCACGACGGGAGCAGGAACCTCATCACCAAAGTGCAGGAGCTGACCTCTTCCAAAGAGTTGTGGTTCCGGGCAGCGGTGATCGCTGTTCCCATCGCCGGCGGCCTGATTTTAGTGTTGCTTATCATGTTAGCCTTGAGGATGCTTCGAAGCGAGAACAAGAGACTGCAGGACCAGCGGCAGCAGATGCTGTCGCGTTTGCATTACAGCTTTCACGGACACCATTCCAAAAAGGGGCAGGTGGCAAAGTTGGACTTGGAATGCATGGTGCCCGTGAGCGGGCACGAGAATTGCTGCCTGACCTGTGACAAACTGAGGCAGGCGGACCTCAGCAATGACAAGATCCTCTCGCTCGTTCACTGGGGCATGTACAGCGGGCACGGGAAGCTGGAGTTCGTATGACAGGGCCTCATCCGCACCCAAGTTCTCGGACGCTTTGAAGGCCTTGAGTTCTGCTGGACAGGAGCACTTTATCTGAAGAAAAACAAACTCACGTCATCATCTGGGAGAGACCAAATGACCTCTGCGGACAGAATCTTGGATATTTCTTCTGAAGGATTATTTGCACAGACTTGAAGGCAGTCAGATGTATTCTTTGCTTATTTAAAATTAGAAAAAGCAAAGAGAGGACTGTGCACTCACTGTTACCAGGGTTATTTGCATCTGCGCGAGCTGGAATCGAGCACCTAAATAAACTGACATGTGCTCTGTGTCAGCTCCGACGTCCTGATTTATTGTAAAGATTTAAAAAATATATCTATATTTTTTGTCTGAAATTTAGCCGTGTCTTGTCATAAATTAAAAACAAACTAAGTGGGAAGTGTAAGAAACGACACGTTCATTCCACAAACGAAGATCTGTTGTTGATTCTACTGTTGTTGGTTCTGATAAGGTCTCCACTCTAGGATTGGGCTTGACTTTTGTTTTGTTTTTTGTTTTGAAACAAGACCAAGATCTTGTTCATTCTTACTTGTGTATTTGTCATTTTCTCACAGCGTGGAAAATTTCCAAATGTGTACTGCCCATCGTTCAGTGTCTCACCCCCCGTTTTTTGTTAGGACAGTTCTGGTTTTTAGCTTTCATCTGCGAGAAATCTTATTTATACCAGATCAGATATGATGGATCAGTATCTGGAGTTGCCTTAGCAAAGGTAGTATTTCTCAGCTTACTCCAGATGCTCTGGAATGCTTCTTCTTAAAAATGTGTCTACCTCCAACCCCAAAAGGAAAGCCAGACCAAACCCACTAAAGGAAACTTCTCCTAGTTCAATATAGTCATTGTCTCCTTTTGCTGTTGATTATCAGTTAACTTTGTGTCAAATCACATTAAATATTGTGGACCCCAAATTAGCCAAACTTGATTGTATCCTGCTCCTAGTTTGCAAACCTTCCTTCAACACAGTGTTATGCTAACTTGTTTTTTGTTTTTTGTTTTTTTACCTCTCAATGTTTAGAAAGGGTTTCAACAGTGAACGTTATTTGTATCAATTGAGATTTAAAGAACACACAGTACCACTGGGACCCCCTGCCCCTGACATTGACTTCAGCCACTGATAGACTGTGTTTCCATTCCTGCAGGACTTTTCTGTCTGGCAACACTTCTCAGGCTGAATTTAAACCCATGCTGCATTTGCATATTTTTCCCCCAAATAGGTCTTTGTTATCTTACACGTGAGAAGAATTTGCCACGTAGGATTTTTTTTTTTCCTCGACTCTTTTGTATATTTGAAACTTCTGCTAAAAATTAACCTCTAGTCTGCATATTTGAGTATGGGGTTGTCTTTGATAAGTGTTAAGGGATTCTTTGTGTGTGTGCGTATTTGGGGGAATATTTTATGATCAGCATAATTTGGATCCCTGAAGACAGATGCAGTAGCCACGTTCATGGAAGAATCTGAGTTGCAATGACTAGTCTAAAAACAATAACCTAGATTATTTAATAATTGGTAGACCACAGCCCCATACAAAGTAGGCTATGGAATAAATACACATTGTAATAAATGACAGCATTCGTTTTGTGCTTTTTGAGAATTACGGTTCTTGCATGCGTGGTTTACAGTTTATAAAAGGGGTTAAGTTTTAGGAGTGGCACTTCTTGAGGGAGCCACAGAATTGTGGGGCCTAACTCTGCACACCTGTCTAGGGAAGAGACTTCACTGAAGTTGCCAGTCGTTGGGGTTTCTACCCTCACCTGCACTCGTAGCTCCAGATCAAATTACAGTAGCTTCGCAGCTTGAAAATGAAGACTTCCCGCTCCTTGGCCATTCTCCTTTCATGCACAGCATCCTACGAGCTCGGTGATTCTTCCGGGTAGGCAGTGTTTGTATTAGCTCTGTGTAGTTAGTTTTCCCCTGCTGGCCCTGCTGTTATTCTCTATTCACCTCATTTCTTCCAAGTACCGGTTAACCAGGAACTCGGCAATTCCTTAAATAAGGCAATGAAGGATTTCAAGTCCTGTGTTGGGGGTGCCTGGCTGGCTTAGTTGGTAGGGCATACGATTCCAGATCTCGGGGTTGCGGGCATCGGGTGTAGAGATTACTTAGAAATAAATCTTTAAAAAAAAAGAATAAAAAATAGTCTTCTATTTTGAAACGCTTGGAAACCAGGAAACTCCATCCTCCAGGAAGGGCCTGGGTCTCGGCTGGTGCTGTGATCACATTTTGTGGAAGGTGAACGTCGAATGTCTCCATTTCCGTGTTCTGTGTTCGCTGACCTGCCTCTTGTTCCTTCTGTAAACTCACGAGGCAGTTGACACCTCCCCGTTCAGTGGGGTGGTGGCCCTGTGCCCCCCCCCCCCCCGCCCTCGTGGGCAGACTGGGTGTCCCGGGTGCTAAGGTGCTAGCCGCATAAGAGACTGGCCCTGTGTCTCTTCCTCATTACAAGCCCTTTCCCTTCATGGTTAGTATTCATAAATACTAAATGAGATATTTATTCACTTGTATTTGCACATGCCCTCGCCACCAGTCTTAAAAGTCAGATCTGGGCAGAACTTGGCCTTTCGACGAAAATATTACAGGCTTCTCAACTTTGATTTTTACCAAGAACTAAATATAGGTGCCCCTTTTGCTTTCCTCTGAGAGGGTGGAAGTTGCCAGGCGCGGAGATAAAGGGCCCTTCATGAAATAACTACCTACCTGATTCGGTGATGTAAGAAAGGTGATGACTGGTGTGTTGGTTTTTCCCTCATAGAGATGTTTACTGTTACTCTGAGGTGACAGTACAAGGCCGGGCTGACCAGGAACAGCCCTTGTTTAATATTGACACAGAACTCCCCCCAAAAGTAATATTTTTTCCAAGTGGAAATTTGCCCAAACCGGAGACAAATGGGACCAAATTTGCCACGATGTTTCTATACCTACACCCCTTACGTTCTACCCCTTTGGAAAAAATGGATCCGTACGAGGTTCTGTCCTTTATGTTCTTCCCCCCCTCCCCCTTATTTTGAATGGTTCAGAGGCTTCCTAGAAATTGACTGGGGTGTCTCTAATTTCTGCTGAACTGATTTTATTAAAAACACTGCACCATAGGGGGTTTGACCTTCTAAAATACCAAACATGTCTGCTTTAGAAAATCACAAAGCTCTCCTCTGAAGAGCTCGTAAATCTGGTTTCAATATGGGTTGATTATAGGCTAAAAGCTTGAAAGCAGTGACATCTAGTATCATGAGTCTGGAACTAGCCTTTTTGGGGCCAGGACAGATTTTTTTCCTTATAACCTCTAATTGGTCCTCTTCTCTGTCTCGGCCCGAATAACGTTAAGCCTCTGAAAGTTACACGCAACGATGAGGCCCAACTCATACAGGATAGTAGTGGTCAAGTGCACTTTGGAGTCTCACAGCCTGGGTTCCAGTGCTGCCATTGTCTCTACCAGCTGTGTGAACTTGGGCAAATTACTTAAGCTCTCTGAGTACTCAGTTTTGTTACCCCTAAAATGGGGGCGATAATCTCTATAAGATTATTGTATGGAGGTATAGTAATTTCTATTAATATACATGAGGGTCTTGGGTGAACTAGAGTGGCCCAACAGAATATTCCTAAAATTTGAGAGCTATTGCCTTTCCAGTGGCTATTTACCTGACTGTAGTATTTCGGATCGTGCATACTCGAGATGAACTGCAGAATGCATATAGCATTTTTAATATTTGTTTTTAATTTATTGCCTTTAGCCTCATCTACTAATGAGATGTAGAATTGTTTCCTTTTGGGTTAATCTGGTGGCTACTGATAACATTTTGGTTTTATGTACCTATTTGGGATTGTTTTGGTTTGTTGTTTTTGGTAGTTGACAGAATGAAGTGCTGGAATTTCAGCTGCTCCTGGTGGTTAATCCAGTGAGAAAGTCAAGGGAGTCAGTCACGTGGACAACAGATACTGTTCCAGAATCCCTTGACCAGATTGTGTCTGATTGATACACTCTAAACAAGTACCACCATCAATAATAATTTGCCTCATAAAGGCTCCAAACAAAATACAAATAGTTCCACAACAGGTTTTCAGAACTGTGTGAATGTCTATTTTGGGGGTGGGGGGGTGGGGAAGGGTGTCCTAGTTAGTGAAAAATGCAGTTCACTTCCCTAGATGAAATTAATTTAGTCAGTGACTCTGTGGGTCACAAGTGTAATGGAAAAAAGGACTGTTTTAGACACCAACTCACTCTTCTTCCCTCTCTTCATTCTGTCAATGTTGTCCTCACTCGGCTGATTTAAGAAGGCAGGCCATTGATCTCAGAATTTGAGATCCAATGAAGTAACAAAATTAAACGCGCTTTCAAAATTTGACAACTCTTTCTTTGGAGTACAGTTTTCAACCCTGAACATGTCCTGGCTAGTTGGCTAATGCTGTAGCCCATTTTGGGGTGTGATGGCGTAATTGACCTGTCTGCCATTCTGGAAATTTGGAGATAGACCTGGGGAGGTGTCGGAGATGGGGGTAGCCAGCTAGGGGCATACTGCTTGCGGCATAGTGGCGATTTTCCAATGGATCTGCTTTGGAGAGTTTCAAAGTACGTATTATGGGGGAGGCCTGCCAGCCATATTTCTACAAACTTTTGCCATTCTATGAATATTAAAAGGGATTCCAGGAAAGGCATTGATGAGCTATCCTGGGAGACACTTTGGATAAGCAATTACACAATATCTCAAGGCATCCATCCATCATTCCTCAAGACTTCTAGGAGATTCCTTCCATCTAGTGTAGCTAGTAGCCAGCTGGCCTGTTGGAGGCTATTTCAGATTGCGTTTAGCAGCCTGTATCTTGCAGAACAGACTGATGTTGGATTAACCTGAGCAGAATCCTGAAGAGCGGAGTTGATAACTGTTTATATGTATATAAATACACGTACGTATATAGCATGTATACATATGTGCCATGCTAGCTGAACAGTCTTTGAAATCCTGGACTCATTTTCCATTGAACGAGTTTTCAAGGCAGTGTGTAAGCAGATGTTGGAATTTGTGGGAAGTCAGCAATTTGTTTTAGACACGTGAAGACTAAGTTCGTTGTGATGAATTAATAAAGTCAGAGGCTGTTGTGTAAATTCACTGTGAAAGCTCTCATATTACAAACCTAATGGAACAAAAATTGTTTTAGCAGTTAAAACCAAGAGAAATACAGAAAGCTCTTTATCCCTGGTCTCTTCCCCTTGGAATTTCCCTGGGGAACTGATGAGGACAGTGGAAAAACACCACACTTCTAAAAGCAGTCTCTTACTTTTCCAGCGTCGGGAGTCCACGCTGAGGCATTTCTTTTCTTTCTTTCTTTCTTTCTTTTTTTTTTTTTTACTACATTTCGTGGATGTGATTTTGATACCCAAGACTTTCACTCACAGTTGTCTCGCTAAATGGGGTATTTCTCACCCGGATTTGGGGATTAAACTGTGAACTCCCAGTGGGGAGGGGCTGGAGACCAATAGCCTTTGTAAATTGCTGTGATCCAAGGAGAGAATGAAGTGAAGGGAGAATGAGATGTCTTGCAGTAAGCATCTGAATCCAGGCTGTCAGTAAATAAACAAATGTCTTTCTCTTTGGTTTCCCCACTCTTTCAACTATCGTTTAATTTTTTAAAATATTTTTAAAAATGTTTATTTTGAGAGAGACAGAGGGGGAGAGAGAGCATGAGCACACGAGCAGGGGAGGGGTAGAGAAAGAGGGAGAGGAGAATCCCAAACCAGCTCCATGTTGTCAGTGACGAATCCGATGTGGGGCTTGAACTCACCAACGGTGAGCTCATGACCTGAGCCATGACCTGTGCAGAAATCAAGAGTCAGATGCTTAACCCACTGAGCCACCCAGGCACTCCTCAACTATTGTGTTAAAGAGTTACAATGTTGTATGGGAAGTCCAAAGGAAAACAAGTTGCTCATGAAGGGAGTTAAGGAGAAGCAATTGAAATGGATCTGAAAATTAATGAAGCATTGCTAAGGTCAAATGCATCCCCACCTTTTAAACTTGGTGCCCATCTCCAAGCTGATTTAAGGATACTACTTTTCACCTAGAAGCATATCCTTATTCTCCATTAAGCTAAGAATTGTACTTTCATTCTTGGTATTCCGAAGTATCCAAAGTTGTCATCACACGGTGTTTCTCCAAGGAATTAAAAAAAATAAGCCGCTGAGAGTTTTGTTGGGCCAATAGGTGAAGAACCTGAAATCCGCAAGCTATTTCATCTTCAACCTGCTTGTCCCAGCCACACAGGGGTAACTTGGGCGGATCCTTTTTTCTCCTCCGGAACTGAACCTCTCACCAGAGGCTATAATAAAAGCAACAAATAGCTTGCTGCGTCCTGCATTCAAGGTCACACCAAAGGTTAGTTACACATTACCCACCCCTCTCCACACACCTAGCATCTTCATTAAAGGATTACCTTTTACTTCAAAATCCAAATGGCTCTTATGCATCCATTTGTACTTTCATAGTTGAGCCTTTATATATGTTTCTTTGATTATCAGTGTTCTCTCAAGAAAATTACTTATTGCGTAGGTAACTTTAAATAATGAAATGCAAGTTAAAGAACGTGTTTATGTGTGCGTGGGGGGGGGGGATGATCATGACTTCCTAACTATTGTTTCTAGTTTCCCATAAGCCTTTTATTTATTAAAAGTATTTTATATTTATATTTATATTTATATAATAATGTATAAACATACATTTATATTTTCTACGAGCGCTGGATCAAACCGTCAACAGGCTTCCGGTAGCGTGTGTTAAAAATACGAGTATGGGGTGCCTGGGTGGCTCAGTCCGCTGAGAGGCCGACTTCAGCTCCGGTCATGATCTCACAGTTCGTGAGTTAAGGCCCTGCATTGGGCTTGGGGCTGTCAGCAATGTGGAGCCGGCTTTGGATCCTCTGTTGCGCCCCCCCCCGCCCCTCCCCCTTGCATGCTCGCGCGCACTCTCTCTTTCAAAAATAAATACAAAACATTTAAAAAATGTATTCTTCCTTACCAACCTTAAAAAAAATATATGAAAAAAGTGTGGAAAAGAGCAGCCCCATTTCTTTAAAGGCAGCAATGTTGTCAACATTCAAAGGCAAACTGTTTGGCAGGAAAGAGGAAACATACCTATTCTCTGTGCAAAATCCGGGGCAGCACTGATCGCGCTGGAGCTCGGTTTCCCCTGGGATTCTGCGCTTCTGGCTACCGAATTCATAGGCTGACAAAGCCTGGAGGTGGTGCTGCTTGGAGGCTGTCTAAAGGTGGGGGGGGGGGGGGGCGGGGGAGGGGGGATTGTCCATCCGGGATTGCTAAATGTCAAGGGTCATTTCCCAGCCTGACACTTGATTGTGAAGCAGGTTAGGAGGTAAATCTTGCAAGGCCCCGGATTGTGACAAACGCTATTGGTGGGCAATAAAGTCCGACCGCCTTAAGCGGCTTGTTTTAACAATGGGAGGTTGTTTGTTGGCATTTGTATGCAAATTGTGGTGAGTAGCTAACAGGTTGCTTTGAAATGCTGAATTTGTTTATCCCAATGTGGGAAGCCCGACCTTTTCTTCGTGGGCAGAAGATTTATGGAGCTCTTTTTTTCATGGCTCTCAGCATTGAATTAGGTCCAGCAGGGCCCCAGCATTGTCATTAACTCAGGTTGGGCTTCAGGGGCGGAAGTGCACTGCTGGTCCCCAGACTGACCCAGACGGGGGTAACCTGCTGGGAAGCCATGGGCTCACAACGTTCTGGAGTTTCTCTAGGTCCCCTGGCTAGGGCTGAGCCACCAAAACAGCAAACAACTGAAAGGAAAAATACTCCCGTCTTCAGAATATCTATCCATCACATAAATACCTCGTCTGGAAAAAAATAAATCGGCCATTTCCTTTGGCTTCGTCTTCATACCTATTCCGGGAAAAAGCACCTCCCTCCTAGGCCAAAAGAAAGACCTGCCATTGAGTCTCTCACTGGCTTGTGTCTTCGTATGAACTTTTAAAGTCAAAAGCGTTTGTTCAAAGTGCTCATCCTAACATTTTTAGAGTCGTTATAGCCGCCGTGGGTGTGTGTGGCTTTGCCCTCAGAGGGACCTGGGTTCAAGTTCAGTTTCTTCATTTACATAATGGGGATAATAATATCATCAGCACTTTGGGTTGTTGGGGGGATTAAATGAGATGATGCAAATAAAGGTTGAGCTCGATTCTTTGCAAAGCTGTAAACGTTAGCCGTTCCTACGAGATACTGTTCCTTTAAGGGCCCTTGAACTGTCTAGAAAAGACACACAGGTGGTCAGCGGTCATCACTCTTACTTTACGGACTGAATAGATTCAAAGATTTAGCGATGCTTAATCTCTTTTATTTGTGAGTGTCTTTCATTTGCCCAATTTCACATTTCCATGCTTATATTTTGCTCCAGACAGCAGGAAAGTACTTAACGTTGAGGCGAAAATATTGAAACGACAACATCCCTTGCAGGAAAATGCTGCTTCTTAGAACAATTATAGTGCTGAACATCAGCACAGGACAGTTTGTGCTAACACTGTCCCAAATCAGGAAGGGCACGTTATCTGCTCCCTGTTCCAGCAAATACCTGTTTTTGCACATCCTGTTAATGAATACACACCTGTCGAGCGTGTTAGTTTGCTCTGCTGACTTAGTTGACAGAGGGCCAAGCCACAGTTCACTGCATTGAGTACAGGCGGCAGGAGCACTGCTGGCTGTCTTGCTGCTTGGGGGTCCGGGTGAAGGGCCTGCAAAGGTCACCCGCACAGGAGTGTGAGAGGCGAAATAGAATTTTGTGTCAGACTGCATTCATAAAGAAGGTTCTTTCAATAATCTGTGCTTCCAAGAAATGTGTTAGACTAAAAACACAATTCAGCTTTTTTTTTTTTAAACTGCATTTATTTATTTTGAGAGAGAGAGACAGAGAGACAGAGAGACCGAGGGAGGGGCAGGGAGAATCCCAAACAGGTCCAATGCTAACAGCATGGAGCCCCATGTGGGGCTCGATCCCACGGACCGTGAGCTCATGACCTGAGCCGAAACCAAGGGTCGGATGCTCAACGGACTGAAGCACCCAGGCGACCTTCTGCTTTGGTAATAAAGCTGATTTGCCACTTCCTGTTCCTTACTAAGAATGTTGTGACTCGTGTGGTTCTGCGCCTTTTTGTGTTCCTGTATGTTAGCCTCTCGTGTGTGTTCCCTGAGATAGTGACAGATCAGCGGGACTTCTGCAAGCCCAGGAATTTGTCTGTGTGCCTCACGTGTGAGCACAGCATCTGAAAGCAGCCACCTGACACTTGCTGAGGATGTTCGCTGAGTGAGACACGGAACCCGGTTGCAGACACATTTCTCAGCTGACCAGCTCTTAATCTTAAACCTTTCCACTTATTTTGGGTCTTTCCCTTTCCCCTGTTTCTTCTGACCGCCTTGGTCATGGGCTTTCTGGCTGAGGATAGCGTCCTATCTCCACTGCTCCCTTTAGACTTGAGGTTTCTTGCCTGTCTATGGCTCCCCACAGCTCACGCCGTCTCTCTGGGTCCTGCCTCAAGCTGGTTCTGACCCCTTTTGCCCTGGCTTCATGTCCTTTCTCTCTTGATCACGTATTTGGCTTTTGCTTTTCTGCCCAGCCGGTTTGTTTTCCAGTGACTTGATTGGACCGTCGCTCTTGACTTAGGCTTTGATTGGGAAGCTCTCTCGTGTTAACCTTGTGCCGTGACGTCAAGCTGGCAGGCCGGTCCTGGACCAGACCTGGGTGATCCTGCCTGCCTGGGCCTGGAGCACCGGTTGTCTAGATACAGCCTTGACTACACATTCAACAATCACGTTGTACCTCACCTCGCCAACCCCCCAGACACACATAGCCTTACCTTTCCTGGTGGCCATTCTTTATCTGCTAAGAACGAGGGGTTGGAACTTAGGGACTTAGGGGGTATGAGGTAAACTGGAGTGCTCAGGCCCAGGAAGGTGATGCAGAGAAGGGGCCACTACACTTGGGACTGAGAATACACTGGCAATTTCTCTGGGGCCCTTTGACCCCACAAGTCACTGTCCATCCCTCCAAGGCCCTTGCCTGATAGCTCTCATTGAAATCTGAACTTCCCCAATTATAACTCCTCTAATTCTTGCCGCAGGCAGAACAATTGAGGAGCATCCACTCTTGAGTTAGACTAAAAACACGATACAGCTCTGATGAAACTGAGTGGGTGCCTTTGACTAGGAAAATGGAAGAGGGAGCTTCTCCCAGAGCCACCGGGGTGTCTCCTCTGGGCAGTCACGGTGGGGCTCCTGGGAGAGCTGCGAGGTGGGGGTGCGCACACGCGCCCTGGCCCATGCTGCCCGCCACTAGGGAGGGGGCTTGTCAGTCTCCTGGGAGAGCTCCAACTTGGCACTTGCCCCCCTCCCCCCCCCCCCCCCCCCCCCCGCGCCGGGGTGGGGCCCGAGCAGCAGAAGCTGCACCGCCTCCCTGCGCGTTCTGGCGGGTTCCTCTAGGAGCCCCGTCGCCCGACGCCTGGCGCAAGGCAGGTGAGTAATAAAATCTGCGGCAGCTGTCGCTGTAACTCTACTGACCCCATTCTTCTGGCTTCCGCAGCCCCGCCGCCCAACGGGGATGAACAGTCAGCCGGCAGTTTTTGCCAAAGGAGCCGTTGGTTCAAAGATTCGGTACCGACGAGTGAGATTTAGTAAGTCGCGCCCTCTTCCAGCTTCATCCTTGTCGTTCTTAAAATGACGGTCGCAACACCACTTTATTCTAGAGTGCTAGTAAGCCCCTTTGCTGCCCTTGGGAAAAAGCACTCGAAAATAGGAATTACTGTGAACATGCTACTTTGAAATAAAGATAATTTTTTTTCTCCTGTGTTCCCATAGGTTTCTTTTTTTTTTTTTTTTCCTTGTAAGGTTTATTTATTTTGGGGCGGGGGGGGGGGCGGCGTGCGCAGAGAGAGAGGGGAACAGAGGATCCAAAACGAGCTCTGGGCTGACAGCAGAGAGCGGATGCGGGGCTGGAACCTATGAACTGAGATCATGACCTGAGCCGAAGTCAGGCCCTTAACTGACTGAGCCACCCAGGCGCCCCTCCATATTTTTCGTTTATATTTTTAATTCTACTACTGTTTAATTTTTTTTAATGTTTATTTATTTTTGAGAGAGAGAGAGAGAGAGACAGAGCTTGAGAGGGGAAGGGCCAGAAAGAGAGGGGACACAGAATCCGAAGCAGGCTCCAGGCTGTGAGCTGTCAGCACAGAGCCCCAGTGGGGCCTCAAACCCACAAACCGGGAGATCATGACCTGAGCCAAAGTCGGATGCCTAACCGACTGAGCCACGCAGGCGCCCCTACTTTTTAAGTTTTTAATTACATTTGTTTTTAATTGTTTTTGAGAGAGAGACAGGGCGTGAGTGGGGGAGGCTGAAACAGGCTCCAGGCTCTGAGCTGTCAGCACAGAGCCTGACTTGGGGTTTGAACTCAGGAACCATGACATCATGACCTAGGCTGAAGTCAGACGTTCAACCGACTGAGCCAACCTGGCGCCCCTCTATTACTTTTTAAAATATAGGTTTTAATCATGTCTCCTTTCTCTAATATTTATAAGCAGCCAGCCATAGAGTTTGCTTTAAGACAAAGTGGTGGATACAGCAGTTATATGCTTAAGACCATCTGTCCTTTTCTTCAACAAATAAGAAAGCACTACCCGTTTGGATTATTGTTTGTAATTGAATTTACGTTTACAATAAACCTCAGGCTTAGAATTTGAGCTGGGTGGGTAGGGAGAGAAGACAGAAAGTCCAAACAGTGTAATTAACAAAAGTGGGAGAAGCTTTGTTGGGTACAGCTTGAAACAAACACGCGGATTGCCCTTAGTGTCTTGAATAAAATGAAACAATATAAAAAAGTATAACCTCCCTCCCCCCTCCCCCCCCCCCAAAAAAAAACCCCTGGTGAAAGTTCTGCTTAAAAATAACCTTCATCTTTGTACTTTTCCCCTACTTAAGACAAATATTATGTGACAATAAATTTGTCTTTTGTTTTTGAAAATTTTCTACAATTAGCTGAAATGTTGAGATAAGTAGACTTTGTCGGTTAGGAATAGCAAGAAGGAATATTCATATTGCTTATTGATCTGTGCCCAGATGTTTGATATTTAAGTGGTACTTAATGATTGCAAATTTAGGGGGTCTGCTGCCTGCTTCACAGTTGGAAGAGTGGCTAAGTGACTTGCCCAAGGCAATGGGCAAGGATTTCTGCCCAGGACCATCTTTCTTCCAACAGATACTGAAAACTTGTGACAAAAATAAAACCAGATTCACACGATTTTACTTCTGAATGGAAACTTTACAGTGGCGCTTTGTCTCTGCCTTTTAGGAAGGCAAAGCCATGCTCAACCCTAACCACATTCTCTCTGCCAAGTCCTGCCTCATCTGTCCCAGTGAGACCAGGAGAGAATTCTCTGCCCTGCTTGTTTCTGGGGCTTGGGGGAATGAGAAGAAATTCGTTCTCTTCATTACAGTTTTAATTCGTTGAGGGATGATTCCACATTTATTTTTATTTATTTATTTTTAAAGTAATTTCTATGCCTAACATGGGGCTTGAACTCAAAACCTCGAGATCAAGAGTTGCATGCTCTACTAACTGAGCCAGCTAGATGCCCCAAGATTCCACATTTTATATCTTATTATCTTATCTTATCTTATTCTTCAATGTTCCACATTTTATTCATTTTGTGTTATTTTATTATTTTTCAAGATTCCGTATTTTATATGTTGTTCTGGCAGCTATGGGGAGAGGATTTTTATTCTCCTCTCCGATGACCCCCTTATTGTGGGGATTCAAAAAAGGGCTCTATCACCTTTTCTCTTTCTGACTCTTGGAGAGGACGTAGAAATGGAGTAAATATGCAATCTTATCCTTTCTCTTACTTCCACTTGCTTCTTACCTTCCTATAAACCACCTTCCTAACCAAAAGAAGCAGGAATTAGTTGGTTTTGGTAAACTTTTTAACAAGTTTTAAATTTTAATTCTAGTATATGTAACATACTGTGTTGTATTAGCTTCAGGTGTATGACGTAGTGATTCAACAATTCCTTGTATCACCTGATGCTCATCATGGTAAGTGTACTCTTTAATCCCCATCACCTGTTTCACTCATCCCTCCACCCCCCTCTTCCGTGGTAACCATCAGTTTGTCCAGTGTAGTCAAGAGTCTGTTTCTTGGTTTGTTTCTCTTTTTTCCCTTTGCTTGTTTGTTTTGTTTCTTAAATTTCACATATGAGTGAGATCATATGGTATTTGTCTTCTTCTGACTTATTTCACATAGCATTATACTCTCTAGTTCCATCCATTTTGTTGCAAATGGCAAGATTTCATTCTTTTCTATGGCTGAATAATATTCCATTGTGTATATATGTGTGTGTAGACCACATCTTCTTTATCCATTCATTAATCGATGGACACTTGGGCTGCTTCCATAATTTGCCTAGTGTAAATAATGCTGTTATAAACATAGGGGTGCATGTATCCCTTTGAAATAGTTTGTATTTTTGGGGTAAATACCCAGTAGTGTAATTACTGTATGGTAGGATAGTTCTCTTTTTATTGAGGATCTGGTGAACTTTTGTGGCCTATATTGATGAAACTTTCTGGAAGATATTTTATTTTATTTTATTATTTTATTGTATTTTATTATTTTATTTTAGAGTTATTTTCCCCTTAGAAACATAGAAGTACTTGTAGAAAAAAAAATGATGTGTCAAATTCTCTCTTTTAATAGTCTTATTTTTTAACTTTTAGTAAGAACAGAGAGATCCTGGTGGAATTTCAGTGAATAGTATCAGGATATATTTTGGAAAGCCAGGAGATGTCAAACTTTGTGTAAATTGGTATTTCTAAGGCTTCAATAACACTCAGAAACTGTAATTATATCAGGACAAGGTCTTTTTCAGCAAAAGAGGCTCACACAACTTTCTTCATGATTATGCTTTGACCACTCCATTTGCTTTATTCATAATACTGTCCTAAAAGAACTTCCTTGCAGAAAACAGTCAATGAACCTAGCATAATGGGAATTTTCTACACGATTAAGTTCATGGAAGCGTACATTCTATTTCCAGAATAATCAACCAGTCCAGAGACACTCAGCTTCTCACTGTACGATGAATAGTTGATATTTCTGAACTAAAGTAAGCAGTATTATGGGAATTTTCAGCCACTGATAAAATGCTAGAATCAGAAAGTTAAGACATCAAGTTACATGGAATGCTCAACTTAAATCTAGCGTACAAAGGGGCACCAGAATGACTAGCTGTGAAAGGTCAATGTTTAACTTTTCCAAGTATTGCTTAAAAAAAATGTATGAGGCAGGAAGGGGAAGGGAAGAGAGAGAGAGAGAGAGAGAGAGAGAGAAGGTTGGTTGGTTATATCAATGCATTAAAAGCTGCATTGGAACAAACTTGCAAAGAACAAGAAGAAAGTTTTTAATAATTTTCAAGAAGCCTTCATGTGCTATGCAGACCTGATTTGTCTTGTTTTTCTGTATTCTACGGATACATATATGCTGAAAGAGAGAGGGAGATGAAAATAAGCAAACAAAAAGAATGGGGGGAGGAGAAAGAAAACATCAAAAATTATTAGAAGAGTAGGTGGATATTAATTTTTTTTCTTCGGTTTGGAAAAGGGAGCCAAATAGGACAGTTTAATATTTACTAAAACAAGCCCCAGGATCACACGTGAGCCTCCAAGTGGCAGTTAATCTGGTACCCAGAGTCTTGAGAGCTCAGACTGGGGTGTAAAGAAATGCAGGGTCTCCAGCAGGAGCCCTTTTCCCAGCATCTGTACTGATTCCCAGCAAAGGTAGACCCTGCCCCCTCCTCCCCTGTCAATTACTCATCATTGTTGTTTATTGCTCCTTCCCTTTACCTAGTCTCTGCTGGCAAAACTCTCAGGCATCCATGCTTGGGGCTGGTCCACAAACTGTTCTGTACTGGTTTGAGATGAGCATAAAAATTGAGAGTAAGCATCGAGAAACTTTTAAGCAACTCAATGGAGTCATTTAATGTCTGTAGAATCTAATGAAAAACGGGGCTTCATTTTATGTATCTTTGTTCTGAATTTCATTTCAGCTAGCAGTTTATTTTTATGGTATTTTACAAAATATCGTCTGTGATAGACTGGGAAAAAATGGTCTTATAATACAGTTCGTCTGAAGCACTGCTCTGGAGAACCAGGAGGTAGTGCTTCGAAGGTAAGGGTAACACACTTTTCTAAATGTGGATGGAGTTTATGCTATGAATTAGGGGAGGGCCAAACATTTCTCCCCCTGAAGAGCCCAGTCAGAAGCAAGAGTGTCTAGTTGGTGACATTTTTTACAGCAGTGATTCTACAACATATTTGTCTTAGGACTCTATTTAAACTTAGAAAAATTCAGTTTCCAGGTGCTCATTGCTAGTATATAGAAATACAACTGGTTTGGGGCGCCTGGGTGGCGCAGTCGGTTGGGCGTCCGACTTCAGCCAGGTCACGATCTCACGGTCCGTGAGTTCGAGCCCCGCGTCGGGCTCTGGGCTGATGGCTCAGAGCCTGGAGCCTGTTTTGGATTCTGTGTCTCCCTCTCTCTCTGCCCCTCCCCCATTCATGCTCTGTCTCTCTCTCTCTCTGTCCCAAAAATAAATAAACGTTGAAAAAAAAAAATTTAAAAGAAATACAACTGGTTTTTAAAATACTTTCTTTGTATTCTGTGACCTTGTTAACCTCACATGTTTGCCCTAGCATTTTGTTTTGTTTTGATTTGGTGGAAGCCTACATAATTGATTTCAGGCTTTTCCCTTTTTCTTAATACTGTCAATTTTCCTCTAAGCCCTGCTTTAGCTGCATCCTATACATTTTTTTTATATTGCATTTTTATTTCCTTTTAATCCAAACTCTTTTCGAATTTTCCTTGTGCTTTTTTTTTTTTTTTTCACTGATTCATGGACTATTTAGTAGTGTGTTGTATTTCCAAATTTTTGGTGATTTTACAGATATTTATTGATCCTTGTTGAATTCCATTATGGTCCAAGAACATCCTTTGTATAATTTCAATTGTTGACATTTGTTTAAAGGGATGTTTATCACTCAGAATATGTTCTATCATGGTGAATGTCGGGTGTTAGGACTTGAAAATAACGTGTGTTAGACCAAAGTAGGGGTTCTGGCCCAAGACGGTGAGGCTCCTAAATTCATTTCTTCCCAAAGACACACTGAATGTACTGTTTATGTAGAGCAGTTCCCTCTGAAAGAAATCCAGAAAAGAGGTGAGCGATTCCTACATGTCAGGTTAATGAGGAAATAACCACATCGAAACAGGTCTTCACAGACCCTCAGCTACCAGAGGCCACTAAGAACAAAGAAATCAGCTTGGACAATCAAAAAAGTTTGAGAGACACCCAAGAACTTGGGCTGGGCTGAATGATAAGGTTCACCACACAAGACCACACCAGCAAGAGAGGTAAGTGTTTTATCTCATGAGCAGAAAAGGAAAATGAACAAATAGAGGAATATATTCCAAATAAAAGAACAAGCTAAAACTCTGGAAACAGGTCTTAACGAAACAGAGATAAGTGATTTACCTGATAAAGAGTTCAAAATAATGGCTGTAAAATAATGAATGGACAAAGTGGAAATTTCAACAAGGAGAAATAAAGTACCACATAGGAGTCACACAGCTAACGAATACAATAGCTGAAGTAAAATTTTTTAAAGATATTTATTTATTTATTTTGAGAGAGACCAAGCAAGAGAGAATCCTAAGCAGGCTCTGCATTGTCAGCACAGAGCCTGATACAGGGCTTGAAATTAGGACTGTAAGATCATGACCTGAGCTGATATTAAGAGTTGGGAGCTTAACCAACTGAGCCACACAGCCACCCTGAACTAAAAAATTTAATAAAGAAATTCACATAAGACTAGATGAAGAGGAGGAAAAAGTCAGCAAACACAAAAATGGCACCAGAACTCATCCAATCAAAGGAGCAAAAGAAAAAAAAAAAAGGCTAAAAAAGAATGAAGATCATTTTAAGGATTTATGAAACACTGTCAAGCAGACCTATATGGGTAATAGAAGTTCCAGAAGATAAAAGAGAAAAGGAAGGAAGCCTATCTAAGGAAATAATGCCTGAAAACTTCTCTAATCTGGGAAAAGAAACAGATATCCAGATCCAGAAAGCCCAGAGAGTTTCAAAGAATATGGATCCAAAGAGACCCAATTAAAGGAATATCACAATTAAATTGTCAGAAGATAAAGACAAAGAGAATCTTAAAAGCAGCAAGAGAAAAACAACTTGTTGCATAAAGGGAAACCCCATAAGACTATCAACAGACATTTTCAGCATAAACTGTGCAGGCCAGAAGGGAGTGGCACAATATATTTAAAGTGCTGAAAGAAAAAAAAAACTGCCAATTAAGAATATTCTACCTGGTAAAGTTGTCCTTCAGAATTGAAGGAGAGAGAAAGTGTTTTTCAGACAAACAAATGCTGAAGCAGTTCATTGGTACTAGACTGGCCATGTAAAAAATGTTAAAGGGACTTCTTCAAATTGAAACAGAAGGATGCTTATCAGTAACAGGAAAATATGAAAGTATAAATCTCACTGGTAAAGGTAAATATATAGATAAATTCAGAATATCCTAATGTTGTGATGGTGGTGAATAAAGCACTTATAAATCTAGTATGAAGGTTAAAAGATGAGTAATAAAATGGAACTACAATTGTTCGTTAATGAATATAAATGACATGAAAAACAAAGTGTTGGGGGAGGAGAATAAAAATGCGGAGCAGAGCTTTAGTATATGTTGAAATTTAAATTGTTTTCAGCTTAAAATAGACTGTTATAAATATGTTTTATATAATCCTCATGGTAACCACAAAGCAAAACTTATAATGGATGCATAAAACATAAAAATAAAGAAATCTAAACATATCAGTACATAAAGTCATCAAATCACAAAGGAAGAGAACAAGAGAAAAAGACAGGAACAAAGGAACTACAAAACAGCCAGAAAACAACGAAAACAATGACAATATTAAGTTCATACTTAACATTACTTTAAATGTAAATGGGCTAAATTCTCCAGTCAAAAGACACAGAGTAACCAAATGGATAAAAAACAAGACCTAACTACATGTTACCCATAAGAGACTCACTTCAGATGTAAGGACACATATAGACTGAAAGTGAAGGGATAGAAAAAGATATTCCATGCAAATTGAAACAAAAAGAAAGCTGGTGTAGATATCCTTATATCATACAAAATAGACTTTAAGACAAGCACTATAATAACAGACACAGAAAGTTTTTCTGGCTTCTTTCTATACTTTGTAGGTTTTTTTTGTTTGTTTTTGAAAGCCAGATATCTTGTTTCAGACAGTGGAGGCCGAAGTAAATGGATTCTGTGCCTGGAAATGAGCACTTTTTTGTGGCCTAGGCATTTAGTGTGTTTTTTGGGCGCTGTGTATCTAGGTCTTGGGGGGTGGGTCCTGACCTATACCAGTAATGGAAACTCTCTAATAGTCTGGATCCAAGGTACTTTCTGCCAGGGTTAGAGAGTTTTTTCTCTTCCCTTTCCCTCACTTTCCTGGGTCTTCACCAGTGCCCTAAGATGACAGTTTGCTGTCTTTTCTGCAACAGTTTAAACCTCCATGAAAGTGAAGAAGGGTCTTGTGCCTTTCTTTCTGCTCCTACTGTCCCCTCCCCAGGTCTATACCACTCTTGCCCCCAGGGTTTCTTGTGAGTATCCAGTGATGTCTGGAGAAGACCCTGTGAGTGCGTGTAAAGTCGTCTTGTGTCTGAGGCTTCTGGGAATTCCCTATCCTCGCAGTAACCCATATTCAGCATTTAGCAATTCATTTGCCATTTTAGCTGAATTCTTCCTACCAGCTTGTATGATGTGTGGTGGCATCGGCCCCAGGCAATCAAGCACTCAACTTTTTTCTCCTTGTAGGTTCTTTCCTTTCCTTAGATTTCAGGTTAGTTAATTGCCCTGAAACCTCAGGTTTCTGATAGGTTCAAGAAAAGTTGTGAATTTGCAGATCACCTGACGTTTGTTGTTGTTGTTGTTGTTGTTGTTGTCGTTGTGAAATAGCAGTGTTCTTTCCAGCTTTCTAGAGCTTAAGCAAAAGCATGAACTTTCCCAATTATTAAAGACCAAAAAGAGTTTTAGTTATTGTAGGTTAATCTATAGATATTTGTCATATTACGAATTTAAATGAGAAATTTAGAAAATATTTATTAGCTTATTAAAAAATAACAATAATATATCCATTACATGTTGCTATGAATAACCCATTTTAAATTTTAAATGAAAAGTAGCTACATTTTCCAAAACCAAAAAATTAGTGAGAAGAGTGATTGTGTAAATTTTTGAAAATCTCTTTAATGTATGGATTAATAGAAGATGGCTATATTCTCATATCTGCCTCTGCATTTCAGTCTGTTGCAGTATCACTCATTGTGAAGTCTCTGGAATACTCCATTATACCTTAGTGAGAAAATGAGAGTAAAAAAGACAAACAACATCTTATTAGGAGAATAGTTTTGAACTTGTAGAACCCCCCAAAGGTCCTCAGACCTTTGAGAACTTCTGGCTTACAGCATTTGCTCAGGCAGTAATAGAAAGTAATAGAAAATAGAAGTAATTTGCTCAGAAAGTAATAGAAAGTTTGCTCAATCAGCAAACAAAGCTTGAATATCCTCCAGTATATGTGTATTTGTTCACAAAGTATTTATATGCCTAACATCCATCTGTTTATTATATATAGTAGTGAAGCAATTTCTTATTGTTAAGCTAAAAATAAGATGAAACAGAAAATATAGTATTTCCTTCCTCACTCCTTTCCTGCCATCTCATGTACCCTTGACCCTAATTTGGAGGACATTGTTTAAGAGGAGCAGCAGGGACACTGAAGTCCTGCTCTCTGGGACCTTTGCTCCCAGAGTGTGGTGAGGCTTGTTCCTAATGTTGTGGGCAGTGAAGAGTAAGATCAAGAGATGAACTCAATGGTCTGCCAGGAGGCGGAGACTAGGAGTCAGCCGTGGAACCGGTGGTGGATGTAGGAAGCCACAGGAAAGCAGCATGCCCTTGAGATGAACGACACCGTGGGATCCTATACTTGGCAGTGTCGACAAGTCACACAAATATTGGTCTCACAGACTATAAAATACCTTGAAACACACCTCCAAGGAGTTCAATTCTGTGATGGAATTCTGTATTTGGATCTGGATTGGAACCAGCATTCAGATGCCTTCAATAAGAGGGTATTGGCAGATGGGCTTGCTTCGTTCCTTCCTGGTCCTGGAGCAGAGCATTGGGTTCTAGATTTATTCGAGGATTAGACTGTTCCTTGACTACTTTCATACAGTTTGAATCCCTTTCTAGCTGGATGTAGGAAGATAGTTTTTTTTTTTAAACTTAGTTTTCAAGGAAGATACCAGAGCCCTATAGCTTATGAGGATGAGGAATGTATTAGGTTATCTTTTGCCTTAGTGACAAGTAACCCAAACGTGCAGCTTAAGAGAACAAACATTTATTCACAGTTTCTATAGGTCAGGAATAATAACAAGTGCCTGTGGTTCAGAGATGCTCACAAGTCTGCAGTCCGGGAGTTGGCCGGGCTGTGGTCAACTCAGGGCTCAACTTAAAGAGGACCTACTTCCAAGCTGACTTGCTTGGCTATTGGCCACAGACATCAAGTTTCTTGCCAAGTGGGCCTCTCCCTCAGGTAACGCACAACAGGCAGCTGGCTTCCCTCAGAGCGCTCCAACAAGAGAACAGAGGATGCCATGGTCTTTTTGTATCTAATCTCAGAAATAATTTCCCCTCATTTTGCTGTATTCTGTTTGTTAGAAGCAAATCACTAGGTCCAGTCCACCCTCAAGGGGGGGGAGGGGACTCCAGAAGAGATGGATTTCAGAGGGGAGGGACCTCTGGGGCTATCTTGGAGGCAACATACCACAGGAAGGGAAACCACTACCTAATTTCCCACTCTTGGTCACTGAAATGTTGTTCTTTATCTTTATTGCTTATTTACTAGAACAGGAGGACAGGAGGACAGAACTTTATCTGACTTGCTCACCTGATGCATCTCCAGGATCTAAAATGGACCTGGCATGAGGGCATGTCGTGCTCAGTAAATCAGTATTTGTAGAATGAACGCATATATCTCATTAAGTGACGGCAATAGAAGACTCACTATAGAGTCTCTCAGTCCTTCTTGTATCTTGTTTTGCTTCTTTTTTTTTTTTTTTTTTTTCAACGTTTATTTATTTTTGGGACAGAGAGAGACAGAGCATGAACGGGGGAGGGGCAGAGAGAGAGGGAGACACAGAATCGGAAACAGGCTCCAGGCTCTGAGCCATCAGCCCAGAGCCCGACGCGGGGCTCGAACTCACAGACTGCGAGATCGTGACCTGGCTGAAGTCGGACGCTTAACCGACTGCACCACCCAGGCGCCCCTTGTTTTGCTTCTTAATGATTATTATTTAGAGAATGCAGGCCCAAGGAGAATGCCATTGGCAATCAGTCCCCACTCCAGACTTTAAAATAAAATTTCTCTGAGTAAATTCAGAACCCTGGTGCCCGAACACCTCAGATGAGTGAGAAAGCAAAAGTGTTTGCCGAATGCCTAATACGCACATGAAAAGATGCTCAACGGTACTCTAGCCAAGAGGGAAATGCAAGTCAAAAGCATAATAAGATAGACACACCCATTGGGATGCCTGGTCTTACAAACAACAATAACAATAGCAGCAACAACAACAATAAGAAAGTGGAAAACAAATGTTGGTGAAGACGCGGAGAAATTGGTGTCCTACTGCGTTGCTGGTGGGAATGTAAAATGATGCAGCCAGCGTGGAAAACATTTTGGTGGTTCTTCCAAAAGTGAAACACAGAATTAGCATATGATCCAGGATTTCCACTTCCTAGGTATATACCCAAAAGAACTGAATGCAAGGATTCAAATAGATACAGGTACGCTAGTGTTCAGAGGGGCATTATTCACAATAGCCCAACGCTGGAAACAATCCAAGTGTCTACCAGTGGATGAATGGATAAATAAAATGTAGCATATACATACAATAGTATGTTATTCATCTATGGAAGGAATGAAGTTCTGACATAGGCTGTAACATGGATCAACCTTGAAACTATTATGCTAAATGAAATAAGCTAGACTCAAATGGAGAAATACCGCACGATTCAGGAAGGCGCATCGGGGAGGGCAAGCTGCTTTACTCAAGTCTACCGATTCAAATGCTAATCTCATCCAGAAACACCTTCACAGACATACCCGGAAATAATATTTAACCAAGCGTCTAGGCACCCCGTGAACCAGTCAAGCTGCCACATGAAATTAACCATCACAAGGGCAAAATATTTTCCAGATTCTAACTGCTGCTGGATGGGCCTCCCAAGAGGAACCTCGCTCTGGTCAGGCCTGGTGTGGAAATGGTGAGAGGCCAGCAGAGAGACCCCGGCTGATCTGGACAAATCAAAGACTGACAGAATGGGACACAATTTTGCTTCAGATTCAGTTCAGTTTCATACAGAATTATCTGTACTAGAGAGAGGTTAAAAATGCGCCCAACATATTTATTTATTTATTTATTTTTAAAAATTTTTTTTCAATGTTTATTTATTTTTGGGACAGACAGAGACAGAGCATGAACGGGGGAGGGGCAGAGAGAGAGGGAGACACAGAATCGGAAACAGGCTCCAGGCTCTGAGCCATCAGCCCAGAGCCTGACGCGGGGCTCGAACTCACGGACCGCGAGATCGTGACCTGGCTGAAGTCGGACACTTAACCGACTGCGCCACCCAGGCACCCCAGAATGCTCAACATATTTAAACAACTTCTCCTCCTCCTCCTCCTCCTCCTCCTCCTTCTTCTCCTTCTTCTTTTCTTCTTCTCCTTTTAGAACTGGTTTGCTGAATAATGAGCCATCTATAAGATTCCTGGCGATGTCCAGTGAGGATCTGTGGAAACTTTTCTTTCACCTTCTGGTCGAAGCTTCAGATTAGCAGCTTTGATTCGTGTAGTTTCAGACATCAGTGATTTTAGTGTTCTGACCTTTGGTCTTGTTCTCTTCCAGAGAAGCCACGTGTATGTATCCACTCTTAGATTCTGTGAGCATGAAGATGGCTCAAGAGACTGAGTTTGCCATTACTTCTTCTGACTTACCTTCTTCAATCTCTGGAAGATTCCCAACTGACTCTGTCAAACCTGTTCCCAAAAAAGTGGAGCTTGGTAAAGGCAGTCTCTTACTCAATCCTTCAAATTTGGGGATTTTGCTAATTATTGTCTAATTATCTTAGTTACTAATCACACCCTCTGCAAATCTGGATGTTCCTTATGATGCCCTTCGAGAGGCCGAC
The DNA here is from genome assembly GCF_018350155.1 of Leopardus geoffroyi. Lineage (NCBI taxonomy): Eukaryota > Metazoa > Chordata > Mammalia > Carnivora > Felidae > Leopardus > Leopardus geoffroyi. The sequence goes on from NC_059341.1 coordinate 26,398,687, forward strand.
CCCCTGCATGAGAAGATAGTCTCTATTTGCTGCCATAGATCACTTCTTGCTCTGTAAATTGCTCCAGAAGTTTCCTTTGGCTGGGAGCAGGGTGTCATTTTGAGTGGCAATCCGGTTCACACATGCCTTCTCCTTTTCCAGTTGTTGTCACCTTTAAACGCGTTTGGGCAAAGCTTCACCACAAAGGACGAAACCAGATGTGTCTTTCTGTGAGTGTGGACATTACGGTAGTTGTACCTCTACAGTAATCAACTGGGGGGGGCCAAACAGTGCGGATGCTTCCCTCACTCACTGGGAGAGGGGTTTCAGATGGACTCCACTGCATTTGCTTCGTGTGAGACATCCTAGACTTGGCCACTTGGGTACTTACTTCAGGCGAAAAGACAAAAACAAATCAAAGCAAAACAAACAATAAAAAAACAAACAAAAGCCCCCCACCCCCTGCAACCTGCAAACCATTAAAATAATGTCCAATCTACTCCAGACTTTTGGTACCAAAATCAGAAAAGAAAGACGATTGGGTGTGGGAGCCTCACAGATGGCCAAAGGCCTTATGGCAACTTTAAGGGTAAAACTCTTCAAGCAGAAATGCTGCCTGAAAAAGAGAAGGAAAGCTTGCAGATGAGAAAATGAATCAGACAAGTGACCATGAGTTTGAAGAAAATGTAGCTATCTTCCTTCTTTTTATAAGCTTGGGATGGAAAAGGCAGTCATTGTGGGGATAAATAATCCATCACTGGGAGGGGTGGGGGAAGGGGAGAGGTAGTTTGGGGAGTAGGGAGAGAGCCCAAAGCCAGATGCCTGCACACAAATAATAAAATGTTTTCCCTTGCTGTCATCTAAATGGGGAATGAGAAAGGATCCAGGGATAAGACCAACCCCCGAAGCAGCTTGGGGAAATGCGTGCTGATGTTTCCCATTAAAGCAGCAGTAATCATGGTCGCACTTCGCAGAATGCATTTCATGCCTGGGATTCCACTGGGCTTTAACGGAAGAGGATCTGATTCACACCTCCTACCAAGAGAATGAATTCATTTTCAGTTCTCAGGGGTGGCACGAGGGACTTCTCACCCGAGCTTAGATTCATCAAATCGTAGAGCCAAGTATACCCAGAGGTAAACTAGTCCGATACCCTTTTCTGATGGGCCCAGAGAGGTTGAGTGATTGGCCCAAGGTCACAGAGCTACTCAGTAGAATTGCTAGGACTAGAATACTTCAGTTAGGTTTCCTCTGGATCCACGTGGTCACTTTCTAACTATGTGCCATTGGGAAAGCCACCTAACCTCACTGAGCCTCAGTTTTATTGTCTAGAAAGTGTGGATAATCATAGCACCTACATCAAAGGCCTGTTGCAAGGATTAACTTAGTTAATACGTGTTTCAAACAGTGCTTGGCACATAGTAAATATTAAATGTATGCTGCTAGCTATTATTAGCGGTTGTTTTAAGGGTAAAATTCATTAAGAAAAAAAAAAAGGCTGATGTGACCTCTTCCCATTTGCCACACTTCTAACACAACCAGTTGGGATGGAAATGGGAGATAGCACTGGTGGCCGAGTCCCTTTTTGCCCCAAACCTTTGCCCCAAACCTTGAGCAACTTGGCTGCTAGATTACTGGGAGTCTGAAGCGGTTCTAGCTTTGTGAGCCCCCTCGCTTCCGGGGCAGTTAGAGACTTTGACAAAACACCCATCCTGGCTCCTGGTTAGGTCTTTGGTGGAGGCTCTGTGTGGCAGCCAGGTTGAATCTGGGAGGGAGGGGAAGCATACACTCTCTGGTTTTGTTCTGGTCAGGACTGCCTCACTTGATTAGAGGCAAATAAATCACTGGACTCTACTAGAAAGCACAGTCAGGGGCTGTATGTTCTGTAATTCCAGAAGCTCTGCCACTCTCTCCCCTTGGGTTTCTCCTTACTGTTGGCAAATGTCTGATCTGTGGAAACAATTCCTTTACATAAGACGCCAAATCCCTATCAATAAAAATCCCGAGGCAAGAGCTAATGTTTGGTTCATTATCAGTTATAGTTAACGCAAACAGGTTCTATTCTTTCTTGCAAATGCATTTTAATGGGGGTGGAGGATAGAGGAAGGAGCTGGGGTGAGACGGGTACTGGAGATACTGCAATGGGGAGAAAAAGATTCAGAATTCAAGGGCAGATATGTTGGAAGATGGTACCTTTTTTACAGTTCAGTCTAATACGGGAGGTACCGGAAGCCAAAATAATCTACAATCAAGTGACAGTAACCTGTCGCCATTTTGAATTCCATAACAACCATAGGTGAACCATTTCCAGGCCTTGTGGGTCTGGATACTCTCCATAAATGCTGCTCTCCCAAACCAAATCTCTACTTTAATGATTTATTTCCCTCCCTCCATTTGAGGTAATTTGCCAAATGAAATAACTTACGGGAAAGGGTTCTTTGACATGTAAGGGGCTATAAAAATGTTTTGGTAATACTATGGTGATAATGAACTTTATTTTATTTTTTTATTTTAGAGGGAGTGGGGCAGAGGGGCAGAGGGGCAGAGGGAGACGGGGAGAGAGAGCCTCTGACTGTGCTTTCTAGAGAGAGCATGGAGCCCAATGCGAGGCTGGAACCCATGACCTTGGGACCATGACCTGAGCCAAAATCAAGAGTTGGCTGCTCAGTCGACTGAGCCAACCAGGTGCCCCAAGGATGTCTTTAAACCACTGCACAAGGGCAGGTAAGCTAAGCCGACCACCTACCGAGGTAGATGGAGGCTGCCCAGATAGGAGGAGCAGCATGGCCTCATGAGTCAAGCAAGCCTAGGTCTACTCCTTGGACAGGTTGCTTACCCTCTTTGGGACTCATATCCGCCCCATCAGAGGGCTAAATAAGGAAAAAATATGCTAAGCCCTTGGTACAATATTTTGCTCCTTACTACATGCTTATTACTATTACTATTGAGGGAGAGTTACTATGTCTTTTGAATGTAACTCAGATTCCAGCAGTGACAAATAGACGCCATTAGCCAACATCCTCCCCTAGCCTCTTGTGAAGAAATCCCAACTTCCGATTTATTTCACGTTTTCTCCCCCTTATGGATTAAAGCACCGGCTGGTAGGAATTTTGGTGAGTAAATAGATTTGGGTCCATCTGGCACAAGAAAGTTCTGACGATGGCTTTGAACCGTGTTCTGTGTGAATCCGCGGTGGCAGTGATGTGCTGTCATGATAAAAGCCAAGAAGCATGAGGCATTCCATTAAAGGAAGCAAGCATTAACTTTCCTTCCCAGCCTGGTTACTCGGGACATTAATCAGCCCATAAAAATGGGATTAAGTCAACTCTCAATTTAGTTTTGTAGTTCACCTTTAAAATGTAACCGCTCGTTTGTGTTTTAATATCGGGTGATCACATTTTAGATGTAATGAGAGAGCAGGGATATTTTCCCACAAATTTTCATGGGGATTCGTGACTGCAGGTGGAACCCTCCCTGAAGACGTAATGAGCAATTATTCAATCTGGGGAACAGCTTTGGAGGGGCCATTCCAGCTGGGGGTATAGAAAGTGAGTTTCCTAAAAGCTGTATAAATGAGAGACCAGAGCAAGCCTCAAACATATACTCAACTGTTTTCTCCTTTGTCGCCTAATGAAGATGCTATAATAGGATGAGCCGATCAGTTTGAAACTCCGCGCTCGCTCTGAATCCCCAAGGCAAACAGATGGATTTGTAAATCCTTTTCTTAAAGTCTTACTGGATGACAAAGCCTTTGCTGACGTGTGGAGCCTGAAATTGTCCTGAGTTCTAAAACATCCTCCTCAGCTTTAAAGGAACTTCCCTGACTCTGTGCTAAAGGCTTGCTTTTCATTTTTCCTTTCCCAGGACACCCTGCTGGAAGGTATCTCCGGGTTCACTCCAGGCCAGAATGCCTTACTACTCCCATCTCCAGAGGAAAGATTAAGGCTGTAGTGAGTTTTCCCAACAAACTACATTTTCATTTTAAATTACTAGTCTTTTAAAACTTTTTGTTCTTTTTCTGTCTTTTTTTTAAAGTTTATTTATTTTGAGAGAGAGAGAGAGAGAGAGCGCGACAGCATGAGTGGGGGAGGGGCAGGGAGAGGGAGAGAGAAAGAGAATCCCAAGCAGGCTCCTCGCTGCCAGCAAAGAGCCTGACACGGGGCTCGAACTCACGGAACTGTGAGATCATAACCTGAGCCCAAACCGAGTCAGATGCTTAACTGACTGAGCCACCCAGGCACCCCTAAAGTACTAGTCTTTCCTCTGAGATTTTGTTCTTTCTCTCCTTTTCGTGTAAATTATGTTCTGTAAGGGGATGATTTCTTTAAATGTTTATTTATTTATTTATTAAAAAACTTTTTTTTTTTAACATTTATTCATTTTTGAGAGTGAGAGAGACAGAGCATGAGCAGGGGAGGGGCAGAGAGAGGGAGACATAGAATCTGAAGCAGGCTCCAGGCTCTGAGCTGTCAGCACAGAGCCCCACGCAGGGCTCGAACCCACAAACTGTGAGATCATGGCCTGAGCCGAAGTCGGACGCTCAACCGGCTGAGCCACCCAGGTGCCCCCGGGGAGATGATTTTTTTAAGGTGTCTTTTTGAGATGAAATATAAAATGTTTTTCAAAAAAGCTCTCTTTTAGAAATTTTGCTGTAAAGTCCAAGAGTCTGGGAAACACCGGTTTAGTGTAATCCCTCCATTGTGCAGTTAGGAATCTAAGGGCAAGGCCATCGCACTTCCCCACGGCTGCTGAGTCGGTGGCCGAGCTGGGACAGCACCAGGCCTGGTTGCTTTTCTTCCATCAGGCTGTCTCACCTGGAAGTTGACAGAGAAGGTCTTGCTAAGTGGCCAAGGGAAACCGGATATCGTTCCTGGCGGTGAGAAGCGTCATTAGACCACTCCACAGGGTCCCGCTTTAGCATGATTCTGAAAGTGGGTCATGTCAAGGGCAGAGAAAGCCTCACATGTAGATGAGACCACGGCTGTGGTGAAATTCATCATGGCTGACTTCACCTATTCACACCGCCCGACAGGTATCTGCAGGTAGCCGAGTACGTGATCTGGTTCTGCAAGAATGATGCCTGTGTGTGCATGTGTGTGCACCTTCACAGAGAGCGGACAGTGGGGAGGGTGCTGTGGGGCATTCTGGCCACCTTTTGTAAAGCATTGTAAGGCTTGAGCTTGAACCGCACCAAAACGCTGCTGAGTTAGTCCACAGCCCAAGATAAATTCATCCCACCTCGGACCAAACAGGACAGTCCTCTTAGGTCAAAGCAGGATTTCTAAGAAGGCTGTAGGCTCCTAAAGGATCTTTTGGTTCCCACTTATATCCCCAGGGTGTAAGGAAAGGATCCCAGATGCAACCTCTTCCTATTGCTGTGCGAACATGAATTAAGTGATGTGACGTCCCAGGGTTCAGGCTGCTGAGTGCAATGAAGAGACACCGGTCCCCCTCATTCCCTCCCGTCCCCGTCCCTGTGCTGCAGAGCACCTCTTTATTCTGGATTGATTCAGAGCAGGCGGTATGTGGGTGAAGCAGACCCAGAGAAGTCTGGCGCCCCACACGAGCAAGGAGTTGGGACTTCCTGCCAAGTGGGGAGATGTCCAGGGCCAGCAACAACCCCAAAGGGTAAAAGCGCTGCCTGGATTTCGTGTTGGCTGAGCTGTGTGCTGCGTGAACGGGAGAGGCATCTGACCGCGAAGTTCAGACACATTCCGAGTGGCTTTTCGGTCAGCCCCTTCTTAGAAAGGCTCATCTGCTTCCATCTGTTGTCCGAGATTTTTAACGTAAAATTGTTACGTACCTGGGGATAGCTCCCTACGGCCTGATGTCCGTCCAGGTGAGGTGTTTGCAAAACATGTGATACTTAATAATCTTCAGCCTGCCTAGTGCTTTTCCCTAGAGCAACTAACTACTGCTCTTATCATCCGGACTGCTAGACCAGTCACCTCTCATGAGTTTATTCTAGATAGAAGGCTTTTTTTTTTTTTTTTTTTTTATTCACCACCTTGACCTGAAAAACGCCAAGCCCAAGGATGCTGATTCACGTTGGATGTATTTTGTACAGAGCACACCCAAATTCTCCTCGATCATTCCTTTTCATTGAAGACGGGGACTTTAGCATGCCGGAGAAACCGGAAGAGCATCGGCTTCCTCCGGGCCTGTAGTCCAGACTCGGCAGCCAAGATAGTGTTTCACGAAGCCCACTTATCTGAGCAGGGTGCATCTAATTGAAGCATTTAGCCTTCGGTACGGGCTTGTCCTTAACAGCATCCAAATGGTGGTTCTTTCTAGTTTTATTAAAGGAGCCGGATCCTTCTCATAAGTTTTCCATTAATGGGATTATAAATTGATATAATTTTAAGTCCAAGAATGCAGAACTGGTATGTGGTAAACATAAACATGTGTTTGGTGTTAGATGCAAACTAGTGTAGCCAAAGTGGGCAAGTGTTGTAAACTTCAAACATAAAACAGATGTCAGGTAATTAGAGGCATGTAAGTGATGGCAACAGCAGTGAGCTGTAGCAGCGAAATGAATTGTTAGTTTAGGCAGGAATCGCCGCGGCCCTGGTGGATTTATCACGTTTCTAGCTGCTGTATGAACTTGATGTTACCCTTGTCTAGGAGAATACAAGAACGGCTTTTTTAACTCGAAGGCAGGAAGTCCAACTTGGGAGCGTGCGAACCGCAGTCCTCGTTTTCTGAGTCTGAGGAAACGGTCTGGCATTGCCTGTTGCAAAAAGGCTTACCTAGTTGGTGAGCAATTAAGAGATTTTATGTCGGCGCATTCTCTAGTGTTCCTAGGAGAGGCTTAGAGCACTTTGGGAGGAGTCTGGTCGGATGGCTCGTAGTCTGTGCCATAGGTCTCCTCCTGGCGGTGGGGCAGGGGCTGCTCACATGTGCGCAGGTGACAGTGGTGTATTTTAGGGAGTCCTTTCAGCTGTAGAGCAGGTTTCACAGTTGAGTCAAACTGAAGGGGAAGAAACCCTTGCTGTAATTTTCTGATGCCCAGAAAGTTAAATTTTAAGCAAAAGTCTTGGATTTGGGGTGGGGGTGGGGGAGGTGGAGGGTTATGGGATTTTCTTCTGAGGTACCAAACTGAGAACACCACCTCTGACTAGTTTTTTTCGGAGTGGGAAATCACTATTAGCCAAAGGTTCATTTTAACAAATTATTTCCCTTCTTCCTCCCTCCCTCCCTCCCCTCCTCCCAATTAGAGAGAGAGAGAGAGAGCTCGGTTGGGGGAGAGGGGCAGAGGGACAGGTAGAGAGAATTCCAAGCAGTCTCCTCACTCAGTGCGAGGCTCCACCCATGACCCTGGGACCGTGACTGAAGAGCTGAAATCAGACCGGAGCTGAAATCAAGAGTCAGATGCTCGGGGTGCCTGGGTGGTTAGTCGGTTAAGCATCCGATTCTTGATTTTGGCTCGGGTGGTGATCTCACGGTTTGTGGGATTGAGCCTGGCATGGGGCTCTGCACGGACAGTGTGGAGCCTGCTTGAGATTCTCTCTCTCCTTCTCTCCTGCCCCTCCCCCCACTTGTGCCCTGTTTCCCTCTCTCTCTCAAAATAAATGAAGAAACATTGACAAAACAAAAAAAAAACAAACAGAGTCAGGGGCACGCGGTTGCCAAAGTCGGTTAAGCATCTGACTCTTGGTTTTGGCTCAGGTTGTGATGTCACAGTTGTTGAGTTCAGGCCCCCTGTTCGGCTCTGTGCTGACAGCATGGAGCCTGCTTGGGACTTTATCTCTCCCCCTCTCTCTGCCCCTCCCCTGCTTGCTCTCTCTCTCTAAAATATAAATAAATACAGCTCAGAGCCTGGAGCCTGTTTCAGATTCTGTGTCTCCCTCTCTCTCTGACCCTCCCCCGTTCGTGCTGTGTCTCTCTCTGTCTCAAGAATAAATAAACGTTAAAAAAAATTTTTTTTTAATATAAATAAATAAACATTAAAAAAAAAAAGGAGTCAGGTGCTCAACCGACTGAGTCACCCAGGTGCCCCTTAACGAGTTGTTTCTGATTTAGTGGCCTCAAAATCCAACCACTCTGATGTCATCAGCGCGTAACCGAATTCAGCTTTTAACAGTCCTACTTCCGGAGAGCTGATAACGAGCGTGCCTCACTTTCGCATTAATGGATCTAAACATGTGTCCTTTGTCTGGATGTCCAGATCTTGCAAGCATTGAAGGAAGATGGCTCTTCAAGGATGAATTTGAAGAAGAGCCTGCAAGCGCTGGGGAGGGTGCAAATGATAGAGAACATCGACTTGTTTGTTATACGCTGGCCCGAGGCCAAACCCAAGCAAGTCCTGGAGTTAAAACCGCCTTTTATGTCAGAGTGCAGCCCCTTCTGGGGATAGTGAAAGCACTGTTGATGCAGTGGTCCTCCTTTCCTGTATGACACGCGGATTTAGAGGTGAGGCGGCTGGCACATCCAACCAGAGACCCTTCACCCTCTACCTGCGGCCCCGTGAAATCATGAGCGTCCCCGCCCCTTCTACCATCACCAGCTTCCGGCTTTGAAACAGTCAAGGTATTCCTCTCGGGAACGACATTTCGTCCAGGTTTTCAGAGGCTCATGTCTGTCTTAGGTAAAGGAGCGCTGGGCTTGGAGGTGACCAGCCTGATGCTGCTAATTTTCAGGAAGGGGAAATGTCTTGGTCCTCAGCTTCCACTTTTATAAAATGGGGATAATGATATTTGTCCTTCCTACCTCCTGAGTTGCCCGGTGAACTGTGAGAATGCTTTGTTATGCTTTATTAGTATTGTTTTGTGTGTTCACGCTGCTGTTGCGGGAAAGCCCTTCTCCCGCTTCACCAGACCATCTCCCCTGGAGCCTTCCGGACCCCGCTCACATGTCCCCTTCTCTGCTAAGCGTCTTGGCTCCTCAGTGCAGAGTGGTGGCCTCCCCTGTTCTGCCTGTCAACCAACCACATTGTACAGCCACTGTTTACACGTTCATCTCTACCACTGGACTCTGAGCTCCTTGAGCAGAGGGACAGTGTCTTAGTCTCTTTGTGTGCCCGTCTTCCAACATCATAGCCAGCCGGCTCTAGCGGATGCTCGAGAAAAGTGTGTCTAATTGATGCGTGGAGGACACTGGATGGATCACGCGCTTGGGTGGAAGATTCTAGGCCACCGAACTCTTGTAATAACACACGGCCTTCTGTTTTGCCTTCTGGGTCAGAAGATCGCCAAGGAACAGAGCCTCACTTGGTCATGGTCGGATCCAGGCTGCGCAGGGCAAAATCTTCCTCAAGGCTTCCCTGGAATTGAAGGAAGGTAAGGCCCCATAAGCCATCATGGTCACACTACCCGCGAAGAGACTCCGCTTTCACTGTTGTGCTTCAGTTGGATAATATACGTGAAAGGGCTTTGTAAAGTGCGAAGCATCAGACAGCTGCAAGGTATTGTTCTCTGTGTGTTTTCCCCCAGTTTGATGGTGAGCTTTTGAAAGACTAGCATCGTGTCTTAAACTTCTTTGTCTTCCCTTCGATGATGATCCCAAAGATTCCCTTCAACTGATAATCAGCACTTATGCATTGAATACACAGGTCCTGACTTTCACCTTTATAATTTCCCTTCATCTTTAGCCACCATAACATATGAGGGCAACACCGACCACACGTCGCTCCCTTCTCGCGTCCCTTTCCGCACTTTTCCCCACACATGTCAATGGATTATTAGAACTGCACTTAATGGGGTGTGGCTGTGCATGCCAGGTTGGGTGTTTGCATATGTTCCTCCTCCATATCAGTCTAAAAAATTATCACTGAATTAAAAAATAAGGATATTTAGTTGAGAGACTCTCATTGGTTCTGATTACCAAAAATGTTGGCAGTTATCTTTATTCTTTCTTTCTGGGTATGTCACATTTCCTTGGATGAAGAGGAAATGGTGAAAAGTGCCTTCCATTGTTACTTGATGTGTATTTGATTTGTTTTGAATTTAACGTTCACTATATATTACATTTCCACTGCACAGAAATGCAACCTATGGGGGTGTGTACAGGAGAAAAAGTACGGTGCTGTTATAAAGGAGCTTAAAGTATGATTTGGGGGATGGCAGATATAAATAAAACATATCTTGTAATAAAAAGGTATGTGTAATTTAATGATATATAAATCTAACTCTATGTATATACAAATACATACAAATACATCATGTGAAATAAATGCTCTGCAATTTAAGAAAAGGGAATCTCTTTGAGGAAAATAACCCTTAGGTTCTAACAGCAGGGTTGTTTGTATGAAGTTTCTTATTTAAACGTGTTCTACGTTACATAGTCTTTATACATAGAAGATAAGAAAGTGGTGGGGACCCGGAAGGAGAGAAAGAAAGTGATGTTTTGATTTAATAATAGGCCGCTGAGTCAAATTTCCTGAGTTTAAATCCCCCTCCTAAGTGGACCTTGGCACATTTTAAAATCTGAATCTCAGTTTGCTTTTCTGTGAAATGTCAACAAGAACAGAGTCTTCTTCATAATGTTGCTGTAAATATTAAATAAGATAACAAATGGGACTCACTGGACACAGAACTCACAGTCACTGAATCCGAAGCATTGGTCGATAGTATTTAGCCGGAGCGTTCAGGGTTTTTTACCTGCGTTACCGCATCGGGTCCCCAGCTGTCCTTGATGAGAGGTACCCTGCTCTGTTTCCCGGGTGAACTAACATAGGTGACTGCTTCGCACAGTGTTGTCCATGTGAGTCAGTGCTCAATAAATTATTCGTTTGCTCATTAATTGAATCGTCCCAAGCAAACGAGTTATATATCTGAAGTACTCAGACCAAGCACTCAGCACAGGTGGGTGCTGCGTACCTGTATGCCGCCCTTGTCCATTCTTCCCTCCCTGCTGCCTTCTCCACTTGGGAAATGGGGCAGAGAACGGGGGCTGGGGGGGGGAGCATTTGGTGGAGGAAGGCTCTGGGTCTGGGGACAGGGCTGCCATTACTGTCTAATGACGGTTTCCTGAGTTGGGCGGCAGATGCTGGGAAGCAGCACCTCCCTTGTAATTAACCGTTTGGCTGCTGAGCTGAGGGTGGCTTTGAAAGACACCCAGGTGACAGTGGGGTGCCTGTGGTCTCAGACTGCAAAATTACACCGAGTCAAGAGCTAAATGGCCTCTCGCATCTACTCATTTTCTCTTAAATTACATATGATTAGGAATGTAATTACCACTCCTTACTCTTTCCCCCCCAAACACTATTTTTCTTTGCCGTGCAGTGCTTTGATAGGGACAGGACACGCGGAGGTTGTGCTCTGGGCTGGGGAAAGCCCGGGATGAGAGCAAGAAGAGAAGCCCGGGCGGTGGCAGGGGTGGGGGTGGAGCCCACCCTTTGTGGCACTGGCGAGCCCGGGAGTTCAAAACAAAAATCCAGGGGCAAGAGTGGTAATTAGAAAATGTATGCAAAACGCTTTGATTATTGAAATCGTACCTGCTCAGGGTTCCTGGGAGAGTCTGAAATGATATGTGTGCTTACATTAGAATTATAAAGCTCAGCTGTTGATCTTTTTATTTTTGGAATGTCTATCCCTCTAATTACTTTACAGTCCAAATGATTAAAAAAAGGAGCAGAGAGCAACAGATGAGCCCAAATTGCTGTGTTTAAAGGAAGCGGGGTTGTCTGTTTGCGTGGGGCTCTCCCTGTAATGAAAGCCACTGCTGCGAGCTGTTTAGACAAACTCCCAAGCCGGGCTCCGCGCTCCGGAGCCATCCAGGCTCCCAAATGCGAGGGTTCATTCCGCTGGGGCAGCGTCTGTCGGGACAGGGGCGGCGGGAGGAAGCTCCGAGCTGTGTTTTGAATTAATGGGTTCAGCTTCATTTTGAGTACAAGCGGGAGGCTATTTTAGAAAAACCTTCCCAGGCCGGCCGTCACTGATGTGGCAAACTCGGCCTCTGCGCAGACAGTCTCGAAATAGACACGTCTCAGCGTCTGGAAGGCACACGCCGGGGCCTCCCCTTCCGAGAGCGCGGCCCCGCGCGACCCCTTCGTCCTCCGAGGCCCCGCAGCCCTGTCGCCGCGGCGCGCCTCGCCCCCTCTCCAGGCTGGACGGAGGCGCCCCAGCCGCAGTAGTTGAAAGAGGGGTGGGGGGCGGCTGCCGCGAGATCCCACTGACGCGTGGCAAACGGAGCGATGCCGGAGCCGCTCCGGCCAACATCACGGTCGAGGACGTCCCTCCCCAGGTGCGCTTCTGCAAGCGCCAGGTGCAAGGGACTCTGCACACGTGGCTTCAGACGCCACCCGCGGTGGCTTCCCAGCGCTGCAGGCCACGCCTCTCGGCTGCAGCCACGTGGGGTCAACGTTCATTTCCGCACAGGAGCCGCTCTTGGGGCGAGGGAGCTGTGGACAAGCCCACCTAGGAGGGGCTCGCTAAAGAATTTGTGTTATTAAAGATAGCTTAGCCCTCACGGCGTTTCCCCGCGTCTCTTAGCGACTGGAGGGGAAGTTAGACCAAAGGCATTTCGCTTTTGCATTGATTTCTTAATTAAAAAATATCTTTCTTTTCATTTGGCCCAGGCCAAAGTGACCTTTGGATTTCTTGTGAAAATATGGGGGGATTTTTCAGAGTGTTGAAATCGGTCATTTCACGTAACCTGAAAGAGACCCCCCCCCCCGCCCCACTTTTTGATCAGTTAAAAAGTAGGTGAGTTCTTTGTTTGCAAAATCTTCAGTGTTTCTAACTTGTTCTGGAGAAGAAATAGCAGATGAAGTCAATACAATCTGGCCACTGAATTAATTTTCCAAGTTGATGAACTTGGGCCACATTTCTACAATTACAGGTTTCCCTTTGATGTTGAAGAATTAACTCCTGCCCCCCCCCCCATATCTCCATATGTTTGTTTGTTTGTTTGTTTGTTTAGGAGAATATTTTGACCTAGGAAATTTACAGTCTAATTGAATGATATGCTCTCCACATTAAGGTGCAATGGATTTTCTATGGACTATTCATCCATATTCTCAATGTTGATGAGGCAATACGTAAATCACCATCCATCTTTCCCCCTGTGAGGTGATACTTTTGGTAGTGATATGGTGTCATGCTTTGCAAAGGGCAGTCTTATCTAATATTTTAGCCTCCTACCTTCCTCTTTAATCTTCTTGAAAAGAGTTTGTGCATTTAATTCCAATTCCTGGATGGGCAAGAGAAGGCCGAGATTGTTTAGGCGCTGGGCTTACTTTTGCTTATGCCAATGGAAATGAGGTTTGAAACTACCCGTGGATGGAGTCTAGCTTGGTTATTTCCACTGACCTGTGTTGCCAGCCCGGACACAGGCCAGGACGTGAACTGGTTATACCTGAGCTCAGTAGAGCTCTTCATGTAGTGGGTGTTCTCTCATCGGATTAACAATCTGTCAGCGACATACAGTGGCAGGCTATGGGTGCTAGCCAAGAAAGCATTTTGCAGCGCTGTATGTGAGGTCATTAAATAGCGAGCATAAAAGAAAGTTAAGCTTATAAGATTCGTAGCATTATCTCCTGTGACTAGGCGGACGTTTAATTAGCGAATTTTTGTAGACTACCGGGCAGTGGAAAAAGCTGAATTTAATGTACGCATTTAATGTTAAAACAGAGTGAAGCGCTTTCTCTCCTCCCAATCCTTCCCCCAAACCAAATTAATAACAACAGTGCTTTTAAATGATGGTAAGAAGAAAACAGATTGAAGGCATTAAGTTGGGAGCTTTGGAGTTTGGACATTTGAGAGCCCTACGAAATGGACCAAAAGTGCTCCTATCATCTGATGTACTTAAGGAATGGCCCCGTGTGGAGAAGCAGGTGCCTTCTGGTTTATGGTAGATTTTGAATGAAAAAAAGAAAACCATCTCGGTAGGCGAACTCTTCCCCCATTTTCCGGGAACAGCTCGTATCCGCATTTGCATATTTTAAAGGGGCTAACAGTGACCCCTTTCCGAATCCTCCCCTCCTCACCCCTGCACACATAAAGACCCCTTAAACACGGCCACCACCAGCCTTCCCTCAGGGATTTGGCATCTTTTCTTCAGAAGAGAGCAGAATATATTGTTGTAAAAATGGGCTCAGGTACACCCGTGATCAAAAGAGTTCGGAAGAAATGACCGTAACTGTTTGCGGGAGTTTGGCAATCCGGGGAAGAAAATGCCAGCGAGGGCGATGAAGATGGTCTGTAGTCTCCGCGGTCAAAAGCAGGCATCAGCGGACAATTGTTACCGGGGCTAATTGTGTAGGAGATGATTTTTCTTGTGCCACATATTGTAGTTTTAGGACAATTTCAGTTTTGTTACTTTTTCTCTCCCCAGGGCGGCACATTAATATTAAGATATTTGGAAACCTTCACTACAGAACATGATTTCAGAAATAATGAAACAATAAACGAGAATCTGGTATTAATATTCTGTGGGTTTTAAATTTTATGCCATTAAAAGATGTAAGGATTAGTAATTTCATGTATCCTCCAAAGTAGAACATGCCTTAGGACACATGGGTAAATGACTCATGTGGAGCTCAAACATCTGACATCAAACACTCGGGCGCACAGATCGAGTCCCTGGTGCTTATTGGCTCGGTCACGATAATACCTCATTAATTCAAACCCCAGAAAGCCAGGTTTGGGGATGAATCAGGTTGAAAAGACGCCAGGCTGAAGCTTACGTCTGCATATTTGACACACTTTGCTGAGAAAACTAAGGATTGCCCATAGTTAGGCCAGGATGATGAAAGGGAACACACACGTCTTGAGAAGCACCAGATACAGATAAACCGTCGAGAGGATACATACGATTTATGTAACCTCGATGTCAGAACAGGTTCCCTACAGGCCTCCACAGAGCAACGTTTTATTAACCTACAGTATGCTCTACACAGAGCCGCCTTTTCTTGTCAAGTACCTTCTTTCCAGTGTCGGAATTAGCAAAGATTCTTCTCTACTCATTCATCTTTTATAGAGGGCACGAGTGGAATAAAAGTCTGTGAAGACACATTTTATTGTATCAAAAGAATTTTTTTTAATGTTTGTTTATTTTTGAGAGAGAGAGAGGGAGAGAGGCAGACTGCAAGCTGGGGAGGGGCGGAGAGAGAGGGAGACACAGAATCCGAGGCAGGCTGCAGGCTCTGAGCTGTCAGCACAGAGCTCCACGCCGGGCTCGAACTCGTGAACCGTGAGATCATGCCCTGAGCCGAAGTTGGACGCTTAACCGACTGAGCCCCCCAGGCGCCCCCCACGTGAAGACATATTTCAAGAAAGGCAATCCAGGAAATGTGCTCCATTTTCTTGGTTCAGGAGAGGAGAAGGTTATCTTTCCATTGGTAGACCAACCGCTTCCCCTGGAGACGCCCAGGCTGTAGCTCTCAGCCTTGCAAGCCCTTCTCTCAGAGGGCATTTGCCTTTGCAAGTGCCTCTGTGATCGAGGAGGGGTATGAATGCAGCTGGGACTCTCTGGATCTTGTACTTTGACAAATTTACCCTCAAGTCAGCCGGAACATTCTCTCATCCAACCGGAGGGAGGAGGGGAGGAGAGCCTGCG
Source organism: Leopardus geoffroyi (assembly GCF_018350155.1). NCBI lineage: Eukaryota > Metazoa > Chordata > Mammalia > Carnivora > Felidae > Leopardus > Leopardus geoffroyi. The sequence goes on from NC_059341.1 coordinate 26,414,164, forward strand.
CCCTGACATCCCAGCACACATCACCTGGTGGCCTGGGAGGCCTGGAGTTCGCCTGGCCTCCTCCCCAGAGGTACTTTGTCATTGTGCCTGTTCTTGTTCTCAAGCAGTGTTAAGTGCCTTGGCGAAAAGCTGCGGTAAAAATGCACATGGTTCTGAGTGCTCTAGGTTTGAGGCTGGGGACACACCAAAGCCACTGAGCGTCCCGTGGACTAGATGACTAGTCGGTGGAGTGCGGAGAAGCCAGGAACTCCGATTCTAGCAACGCTTCGGAAATCCGGAACAAATTTCTCCTCCCTCACATTGCATAAATGGGACCCCAAAACGCTTCTCAATTCGTAAGGATCAATGTTACTGCTTTGCTTTGCCATGGCAGTATTTCACGGAGAAGAGTCTTATCATATCATACATCCCTCTGAATCTTTGCAGTGAATTCATTGTGCAAATTCCTGCTCTGCTAGAGAAAGAAATACTTCTGCAAAACATTTACCTTGCCTAATAGTCTAATCTTACGCCAACATGGCAGTAACACCTGCCAAACAGAAAACCCCTGGTAATCCTGGATTAAATAACATTAATATTATTTTTGGTAGGCCAGTAGGATTGTCCAGAGGACCAGTGATAACAAGAATTTGTGCGGCTGGGGAGACTCTGAAGAAGATAACCCTAGAATAACATGCTGTGTTTATATCAACCAAAGGGGACAGCATGCGATCCAAACAAGGGCAAGATTCAAAGTGGGAAATACGAATGGCTTACATTTGTAGAGTGCAGGGTAGCTCGTGAGATGCCGTCATACGCAAAGTCATATGCTTGTCCTCCCCATCTGTGAGGATTCCTGGGTAGGTATGATTAGCCCCCTCTTAGGGATGAGAAAACCGAGGTTTGGAAATAGTAAGTAATTCAGCCGGTAGGTAGGAGAACAGGGTTTAAAGCCTAGGTATTTTAATTCTGACTTCCATATTTTTATTACAGTGCCACTAATAGGAAATACGTTAGAATGAGTTGGTGTTGCTTTGTGAGTTTCTGGTTAAGACTTTCAAAATAAAATCAGTATCAAGGGGGCACTTGATCAAGAGCATCCAACTCTTGATTTTGGCTCGGGTCATGATCTCACAGTTCGTGAGTTCGAACCCCGCATCGGGCTTTGTGTTGAGCATGAGGAACCTGCTTGGGATCGTCTCTTTCCCTTTCTCTCTGCTGCTCCCCTGTTCAAGTTCTCTATCTCTCTCACTTTCTCTCTCTCTCAAAATAAATAAATAAACATAAACAACAACAAAAAAAATAAGGATCATAGAATGAAGCTGTGAGTTCTCCCACTGGACACTACTCCATGGAGCCTTTTCCTTTAAAGGCCTCGGGAATGTTATCTGTCTCAAGGAGAAGCATCCCTGATGTGCATACGTTTAGAAAGAAGGAAAGAAAGAAAGAAAGAAAGAAAAGAAAAAGAAAGAAAGAAGGAAGGAAGGAAAGAAAGAAAGGAAAGAAGAAAAAGAAAGAAAGAAAGAAAGAAAGAAAGAAAGAAAGAAAGAAAGAGAAAGAAAAGAAAGAAGAAAGAAAGAAAGAGAAAGGAAGAAAAGAAAGAAAGGAAGAAAAGAAAGAAACAGAAAGAAAGAAAGAAAAAGGAAAAAGTCAAGGCCTAAGGCAAGGTCAAGTAGTAGGTACAGAGCAAAACCAGGACTAAGGGAGAAGGTGCCTTTGCAAATACTCCCCCGGCCTTCAGCTGGGGGGTCGGTGTGTGTGGGGTTGCCCTAAAGCGTGCAAGGGCGTGGGGACTTCTAAGAATGTAGGTTTTGAGTCAAAATAGAAACTTTTCCTTAACATTCTGACTCAGGGGGAGATTAGAAAGTAGTGGATGGATTAGACGAAAATGCTTCAGTTAAGAATTTAATCCTGTTAGGCAACAGTAAGTCACTTTTCTTAAAGGCTCCTGCTTGCCAAAAAGTAGAAAGAAATTAAAAAGAAGGGCGCATCCACAGTTGGTGAGATAATTGTTTCTGAAGAGCTGCCTGCCTAAGGCCTCTTGAATGCTAGTTTTCTTTCTAGTTTGCACGACTTTCTCTTTTGAGGAGAACAATGGATTTTACACTGGAGTGTGAGCCATTAGCATGGGGCTGTTTCAGCCTGGTGTCTGTGTCTGTGGGGGGCGGCGGGGTGGGCGGGGGGGGGGGGGGAGCTGGCAAAGACTGAGGGTGTGGGGGGAGCGGTATGTGAGGGACTCTGGCTCTATCCCTGTTGCCAGAGTTCAGTGATGCAGGGGGAGTAAGACGGAAACCGAAACCAAATGGTTAAGCTGAGTTTTACTTTGCAGACTGGGAGGATGATTCAACCTCTTCCAGTCCCCTTGCTTCCCAAAACTCCCCTTAAAGGGTGAGGACTTTGCTTAAGATCTGTTTTTTGTTTCTACTGTTTCTGTTGTTGTATTTAAAATGTCCCTTAGTGGAGGAGTTGTGGCGGGGGGGGGGGGGGGGGCGGAGGGGGATAATTGGCATGAAGGAACCAGGGGAACACATATTACTTGAGTGACTTTCGACAGCAGAAAAACCCACAAATGTACATAAAAATGATCGCTACATGCCTAGAACCCTTGCATTGTGGGTAAGGCCTTCTACAGTTAAAGAGTCTGAGGACAGATTTCAGAGAAAAACCAACCCAATATACAGACCCAAGGAAATGCTGGAGACCAATGGCTGAAGCTCCTGTTATCTCCTGAGCCCAACGTCAAATCCTAGAGAGTCGCACAAAGTCTTCGGAATAATGCCTCTTTCCAAGCTGTTCAGAATCAAGTTGCAGAGACAAGAGAGAAATGATTCTATCATCTATTGGCCATAGAGGCCATATTTAACATCAGGTTATGAGGACAGTTCAGAGTTGATAACTAAATGTACCAGGCCAAAAGACATTTGTCTTTCTGTTGTCTTGTCCTATTATATTGGGCAAGAGATTATGAGAGGCTCTCCCTTGGATCTACTACTATGGGAAAAAATATACTATGATTACTATTCATTTGGTATGGTGGTTAATTTTATATGTCAGTTGACTGGGCTAAGGTCTGCCCAGACCGTTGGTGTAACATTATCTCAGGGTGTGTGTGTTTAAGGGTGTTTACAGAAGAGATTAACAACATTTCAATGAATACACTGAGCTAAGAAGATTGCCTTCACTCAAATGAGCGAGACTCATCCCAATCCTTTGAGGGCCTGAATAGAACAAAAAGGCAGAGAAAGGGTGAATTTGCTCTTTTTGCTAGAGCTGAGGTCTTCTGCCCGCAAACATAGGTGCTCTGTGGGTTTGGACCGCTGGCTTTCCTGGGCCCCCAACTTGCAGATGGCAGGTCACGGGACTTCTCAGCCTCCATAATCTCGTGACTCAGTTCCTCATAAGAATCTTTTTCTATATATCTCGATATATCCTATCGGTCCTGGTTCTCTGGAGAACCTTAATGTACTCAGTTAATAAGAGGTGTGTGTTGGGGCGCCTGGGTGGCGCAGTCGGTTAAGCGTCCGACTTCAGCCAGGTCACGATCTCGCGGTCCGTGAGTTCGAGCCCCGCGTCGGGCTCTGGGCTGATGGCTCAGAGCCTGGAGCCTGTTTCCGATTCTGTGTCTCCCTCTCTCTCTGCCCCTCCCCCGTTCATGCTCTGTCTCTCTCTGTCCCAAAAATGAATAAACGTTGAAAAAAAAATAAGAGGTGCGTGTCCATACTGGGTGAGGAGTGGTGCACATAATCCGCGATGGTGCTAGACATTTTGGGGGCTACAAAAAGAAGTTACCAATATTTACAGAGGGAGTTTTACCTCGGGGACACTAAAAAGATCTATAAAAAATATTTACACGTTAGGGTCAAAATAGGACTTCCCTTTTATTGGCAACCTACATGCGACTCTAGATTTTCATCTGCTCAAATTAGCAGGAAATTCGGTGTTTCCTTCATCATTTATTCAGCAAATGCTTACGCATGTCTACCGAGTCAGGCTTGTTGGGGCTCTCAACAGAATATGCTCAAGAATTCCCAGAGAAGCTCACTCACAGTGGACTTGGTTATATTGGCCTTGGTTATTTTGGCCTCTTGCTAGGAGAGCAAACACTTAATGCATCCCTTGAGGCTGGTGACTCCATGAGTGTGGATCTGGGTTGGTCTGGAGGCTGGCTGGGTTGGTCTGGAGGTACCAAGCTGGTACCAGTGCTGCTGCTGTTGCCTTGGACACTGTGTGCCTATATCTGGAAAGTTCCTACATCGTCATCCATTGAATCCTCCCACAAAGTGAGTAGAACATGGCTCCTTGTGACTAGACTGTGATTAAATCAGGAAGGAAATGGAAAGCCCAGGGAGTTAGATGTCCAAAGTGTCCAGACACTTATCATAGTGGTACTCTTGCTTTCACAACAGGCATATTCACTCATTCATTCATTCATTCATTCATTCATTCATTCTTCATCCACACAGTTTCTTATATTTGCTAATCGTCTCCTCCAATGTGCCATAAATGGTTCCAGGCACTGGGGACACAATGAACAAGACATTGGCCTCTGCTCTTTGGAAATTACATTCTAATAGAAGGAGGTAGGAAACAAATAAGCAAATGCAGTAAATGGTATGTCTAAGACCTGAGAAGGAAAATAGTCGGGGAAGAATGCACTGGCTACTCTCAGACGGGCTAAGATTGCCTGAGAGTGTGGAGGGGTGAAACTGCTGTTAGAAATAGGTAGACAGGAGAGATCTCACTGGTAAATTGACGTTTGATCCAAGAGCTAAAGGATGTGAGGGAGTCACAAAGGCAAAGGCACCCGATGGGAGTGTGCAAGTGGCCAGTGTTCAGACCTTAGTGAGTACAGAGGAGAAGGGTAGGGGTTACAACCCTCCTTCCCTCCCTCCCTCCCTCCCTCCCTTCCTCTCTCCCTTCCTTCCTTTCTTCCTTCCTTCCTCCCTCCCTTCCTTCCTTCCTTCCTTCCTTGTCTTCTTCCTGTCTTCCTCTCTCGCTCTGTCTCTATCATATCTGTCTATCTATCATCTACGTATCTATCTAGTGATAGATGAATAATTTCATTTTTGATTATGTAATACATTCACAACCAACAGGTATAGAAAAAAGAGCATTTCATTCTATGATGGGCTCTTGGACATATTTACTAGTTCTATGACTTTTTAAGTTTACATTTATTCCTGCTTTTATATCTTTATAATTCTTTTTCTCTGCTTTTACCTGAGTTAAATGCTTTGTTTCAATTTTTCTCGTAAGTATTTAAGGCTATACATTTCCCCCTGAGCACTGCTTTGGATGTGCTTTGTGGGTATTATCTGGCTTCATTAGCGCTCTTCATATTGACTCATATGGCCTCTTTCCTAGGCATAAGCATGTCATCAGGGTGGCTGGGTCAGGACAGTGTTTGAGCCACACAGACTCAGGATGAATGCTCACCATTGTTTCTCAGCCCTTAATGAGAGGATTTGCATTTCATCTCCAACCCTCATGAAGAATTCTCAGGGACCTTACAAGTCTGTGCTCCGTGTAATCAGGATTTGGTTGGTGTTTCCAAGCCCATCAGACATATTTTAATGGTTTTGAATAGCAAAGGGAAGATGTCCTTTTTTTTCCTGTTTCAATGGGGCAAATAAGTTGATGGGCAGAAGAATTCTATCTGACTCTACTCAACAGCATTCATGGGTCAAACACCAGTGGATTGGGGGTGTTACTATGAAGAACCCTCCCTTGCCCAGAGTCAGGGCCCACACATCTACTCACACCTACCTTATTTCATTCAAGCTTCATGATGATTTTGCAAGGTAGTAATTTTTATGCCCACTTTCACATACAGACACAGGTGCTTCAGAAGGTCAAATACCTTACATGAATTTGAAGGCAGACAGGGGATTCAAACTCAGGTCTGCTTTTGAATTCAGACCTCTTCCACTGTCCTTTTTTGCCTCCCCAGAAGTTTCACTATTTTTCTTCAATTACATAGCTATGTCAGGAAGTGACACGTCCTTTCTAAGGTGTTTTTCAAGATAATCAAATCTTAGTCCTTCAAGCACCAACAATCTGAAAACCATTGTAGATCTAAGTATTTCTAGAATGTGTGATATGTTTTTCTATCTTCTTAAACAGCACATTCAGCAGATTTTGAATTTTGGCTTGATGATTCACATCATCTTTATGAACATCAATTATTATGTAATGCTATATAATATAGGGAGTTTAAGTATCTTGCCCCAGGCTAGACAGCTGTTAAGTGGGGAGACCATTTAAAGGCGAAGCAGTCTGGCTCCAGAGCCCATGTTCTTAGCAACCTTGTTAAGATGCCTCACTGAGAGCTCAAAAGAGTCGGAATCACGGTGGGGTGAAAATGACTTGTTCCCATGGGGTGGGTCATAAAAAGCAAGGAGGCGGGAACTGATGGGGAGTTGAGGTTCTATTTTGCTGACATTTCAAGCCAGAGAAATGCTAGGTCAGAGCCAAAGTCCAGAAAGGATCAAGTCGGAGTTAGGCAGGGGTGTATTGCATTCAAAAACAAAGAATTAGATACCAAGGAATCTATAAATGGGAGGCTGAGATAGAAGACATATGTTAGAGTTTCTTAGGGGGACCGATAAATAGCACCCTCTGTCCTGCTCAGGTTTTGAAAAAACCGAGAGACCCAGAGCATCAGATGAAACCGCAACATTTCTTTATTTTTTTAAAATACAATTTACTGTCAACACCCAGTGCTCATCCCAACAAGTGCCCTTCTCGATGCCCATCACCCATTTTCCCCTCTCCCCGACCCTCTTTATTTTTGTTAAAGGCTAAGATAGAAGCCACAGTGTCTTGTGAGAACCAGATGAGCCTGCAAAGTAATTCTAGAAGTTCACATACTTACCCCCCATGCATGTGGGCGTGGAACAGGTGAGAGTATGAAGGACCCCCGGTGCCTGCAGGTAACTTTGCTCCCAAGAGACAAAACGATAGAGCAGAACCCAGAATACCTCTAAGTCTTCTCAGAAATCTTCCCGCCTCTTGAACCGAGGGGGTAAGAGGTGGAGAGGGGCCAGAAGTTACATTCACGGAAGCCCTTTCACGTGGAAGTAAACACAAGAAGTCCCTCTAATATTACTGTGGACAGATTTTAATTGTGCCTCCTGCCACTTTTCAGCCACCCCAGGTTCAGCCGTTGCTGCTACTACTTGTCTGCCCCATCGTGATGGTAGTGGTCTGGAAATGCTAGGGAAAGAGACAGGAATTAAGGTGGGGTTTCAAAGATGGGATGGATTTAAATAAGTAGAATCCAGGCAGGAGGAAATGATCGGAACCGAGAGCTATTCACTTCACATTCAGGGGACAAACACGGGATTTGACACGCGTGAAGAGGTTTGGGAAAGGTAAGTGTGCAAACCATACCTGCTGATGAAGTGGCAGGTTGCCAGAGGTCCCATGTGGAATCGGTCCTGTGACTGAGTTTTCTATCCATGAAAACAAACAAACAAACAACCCGCAGCTGTATAAGTGTCTTACGCTCTATGTTAGTCATTTGCCTGTTTGCTGTCCTTCACGCTAATCTCTTGATTGCCTCCCTGTCTTCTGGGTCTCCAGCTCTTCAAACACATGCATGACCCCTTCTCTGTATTATATTCCCTCTGCTTGGAATATCTAGAATTGCTTTTCATTTTCTGGGCTGAACTTGACTGACCCACCGCACCCCCTCCCACTCAGATTCAGTAAGATTTATGACACGATAACACATACATGCCCCGGTGCTGCTTCCCCTTGCAAGGCTTCTAAGTAGGATCCCAGGCTGAAGAGGAGCATGTCAAGATTTGCTCCTTGGAATGATTACTTTGATTAAATGTGGAGAAGCATGGTAGATGCCGATACTGGGAGGGAGACCTTGGTTGGAGACAATCACAATAGTCCAGGAGAGAGATGATGAGGCTCAGAGTTGGGTATTTGTGCTGATGGAGGAGGAGGGTGGGAGGGTTAAGGGACCTGAGAAATTCTAAAGAGCCAGGCATGGCAGGACCAGGTCCCTGACTAGATGGGGGTGTGTTGGGATGTGTAGGAGACTAGAATGATTCTCGGGGTTCTCCTGGGCGACTGGATGGAACTCACGCTCTTGCCTGAGCTGGAAGACCCAGGAAGAGGAGCAGTTGACTCTGGGGGGATATCGTTCTGGTCTTCAGGTGGCCAGGAGAGAAAAGGTATTAAGTCATCAGCACAGGAGGTGCGGGAAGCCATGGGCGTAAGTAAAGTCCCCCGGAACTAAAGACAGAACACGGAGAGCACCAACATGGAAAGGGAAGGCAGAGTACCGAGTGGGAGCCACCAAAGAAATCTGGGGAGATCCAGGAAAGAGTGACACCACAGAAACCATGGGAGAGCAAGTTTCAAGAAGGGCACAGTCATCACTGTCAAATGTTGTAATGACCAAGGCGGGCCAGTCAACAGAGTTGACCATGAAAAAGGTGAGGACAAACACGGGTCGGCGGCAAGTGTGGGGGCTGGCGTTTGGATAAGTTTATGCCTGTTGGCCACGCACATGCACACACGTACACACGTGCACACCCTTACCAGTAAGAAACTGCTTTTCAGAATTGTATTTTATGTGAGAAAGGCAGTGTCGAACATCGTTTGACCAGTCTAAAGGAAAAGAATGAGGCAATATTGAGCTGCCTTTTCGCTGTCTTCTGTCTGCTGCTCTTTCGTATCCTATACACGGGTACAGGAGAGCCCCCAGGGGTCCGACCTCTGGTCCCAGTCTGCACGGTCGGCAGAGAAACCCTTTAAGTCCAAATCAATGGTGTCAGGGTGGTTTGGCTACAAGACGTACTCACCTGTTCTGCTTAGGATGCTTTGGCTGGTTTGGTGGGCTACATCCCCGTCTCTAAGAGTTCTGTGTGTTGTTTGGACTGTAGTTTTTGGTCCACGACAGCAGTGCTGCTGGACACGGGGCCATCTAGGTGACAACGTTTCCCGATGCCACCTGAGGGGACAGTGCAGACAGATAGGCCTAGAGATTCATTGCTGTCACCACTGGGTTGGTTTTCCATATTTTACGACCAAGACTACTAGCCCATAGTCTCCTGGGTGAGGTGAGGTGTGGCGGGTATGGAGGGGTTTATGGGGGGGCCGACAACTAAAGCCTTGATGAAAGGATATTGTTTTGAGCCCTCTTCCTACCAAAATGTCCCTTGGGCCACTGCACAGAGGTGCCAAGGTGAGAGCTGAGCCCATTTGCTGGACGGAGGGTTCAGTCCAGAGCCAAGAACAGCATCTTTGGCCTTTGGCAGGTTGAGGTATTTGTATCTCCAAGAAGCCCCCAGGGGGCCTGTTGTAGACGCCTCCCTGCAGCAGTGGTCAGGGCTCTCTCCTGGGCCACACGCTGGCTCCCCTGGACAACTCTGTCCACACCAAGGCCGGACCCTTGTGCCCCGCCCCATCCCCTTCTGCCCCCGAAACGGTGATTCCGTTGGTGTGGGACAGTCCCGACATCAGAGTTCTCAGGATGGAGGTAGAACTGGCTGCTGGACCAGCATCCGGCCAGCGGCCCGAGGATTTGGGGGCGATGCAGGGGGCATCGCTGGGTGACCAAGCCCTGAGACCTGGTAATTTTTCCCATGGGGCCATAAAGGTGGCTTCTGAAGGATACAGCAGTTATCAGACTCTGCCTTCACCTCAGAGGCTCCCAGGGTCCAAGAAGAGAAAGCCGGTGCTTGATGAAGCAGTCAGGCGACCATTCCTTTCCACCCACCCCTTAGATACAGCCCTCAGCTGTCCCGGGGGCCCTCAGCTGCGGGGGGCTGCTGTAGGGAGATGTAAGGGGGCAGCTGGACAGCGAGAGAGGGAGGACAGCTTAGCAGCAGTTGCAGCGAGGAAAGGTACAAAAGGAATAGTTCCTGAACTTGAACCTGGACTGTAACAGCCGGTCCGGACCTGCCGGATCAGCCAGCCCAGTTCTCCCGTCTGTCAAATATTGGCGTCATTTGTAAATTCCCTGGAAAATCACCAGCAGGTAAATGAAGGGAGAAAGAAGAGAACGAAATAAAACGAACCAGGGACTTCCAGGCTCCGAGGATGGGCAGATTCCAACAGGAGGGAAGTTCCGTATAAAATCGGGTTATGACAGTAGTTCTTCTGTTAGCACTGAGAAAAGATTTGATCTGGTTAATGTCTAAAAGACACAAAGGCAACTTCTGGAGGAAGCTGGTTCCTCGTTCATGCTCCAGAGGCATAGGCTCATTCATTCACTGAATATTGACTGGGCACCTACTATGTGCGAGGCAGTGTTCTAGATTGTAGAGAAGACTGGTGAACAAGACAGGAAAGGATCCTAGCCAGCGGGAGCCCAGCAAGGTGTGACAGTAAACAAATGCACAGCGGACAAGGGCTCGCCTGTTGGAAGCTCGTGTGTGCAGGTGAAGTTGCTATTTTCTTTTCTGAAATTTTTTATTTTTTTAATGTTTATTTTTGAGAGACAGAGAGAGAGAGAGAGGGAGAGAGAGAGAGAGAGAGTGCGAGCAGGGGAGGGCAGAGAGAGACAGAGACGCGGAATCCGAAGCAGGCTCCCGGCTCTGAGCTGTCAGCACCGAGCCTGATGCGGGGTTTGAACTCATGAGCTGTGAGATCGTGACCTGAGCTGAAGTCCGACGCTTGACCGACTGAGCCACCCAGGCGCCCCTAGGTTGCTATTTTAAGTAGGGGGATGGGGGACGTGCTTACTAGCAGGGGATGCTGAGCAGAGGCCTGGAAGGACATGAGGAAGCAAAGCACGTGTACAGCAAAGGCTGTGAGTGGGAGCCCGAGCATGTTGGACATGGCAAGGAGGCCAGTACGGCCAGAGGGAAGTGACCAAGGGGACAGTGGCGGGAGGGAGCCTGCGAGGCAGTAGAGAGCCTCACTTTCACAAGGCCTTGTGTAGTAAAGACTTATCCCACCCAAAGACAGTTCTGGTCTTTGCCCTTGACTCCCGGCAGGTGATCTGTAAAGCCTTGGGTAGAATGTCTTTTCACTTGGGGTCTGGGGACACACTGGATGGCTTAATGATGTGATTTGGGATGGGGCTTTGGGTCACATGGGCCAACTGGATCTCTGCAGGGGCTGGAGACTAAAGCTCAGCCATGCAGGCAGTCGGTCATGTCCATGTGATTGAGACCCAGTAACAAATCCAGATTCCAGGTCTCAGGTGGGCTTCTCCAAGTGACAGTACTCTGTGTGTCTCGTCACATGTCGTTGACGGGAGAAGTCTGCACTGTCCCATGACTCCACTGGGAGACGCCAAGTGGAGGCTGTGTGTGCGTAACTCTCCTGGACTCTGCCCCACGCACCTCTTCTCTCGGCTGATTTAAGCCGTATCTTCCTGCTACGCTAAACTGTAACCATGAGTAGAATGACTGTCGGTGACTCCTGTGAGTCCTTCTAACGTGTCATTGAACCCGGATGTGGTCCTGGGTCCTCTCCTTAACCTGACAGGACAAGGCCTTAGGACATTTTATGGGCTTTGGCTTTTGTTCCATAGGAGTGGGGATCCAGTGAAAACTTCTGAACGGAGAGTGACATGATTGGGCTTATGTTTTTTAAATTCATTCATTCATTCATTCATTCATTTTTATTTTAGAGGGAGAGAGGGACTCTCAAACAGGCTCCGCACTCAGCATGGAGCCCGACGCAGGGCTCAATCCCACGACCCTGGGATCAGAGCCTGAGCCGAAATCAGGAGTCAGAAACTCAACCGACTGAGCGCCCGCCCCCCGCCCCCCCAAAGGCGCCCCTGGCTTTGGTTTTAATGAGACTGCACAAGCTGCTGTGTTGAAAATAGGCGGAAGGGATGATGATCATTTTGCAGGCTATTCACACACAGTTCAGGGGAAGGGCTGATGGTGGTTCGGACCAGAGTGGCAAGAATTATATTGGAGTATAGTTGGAAGGTGGAGCAGTGGGGTCTGCTGATGGACCGGGCATGTCAGGGTGACCCAGGTTTGGGGCGGAAGCGATTGGAAGAGGACACGCCCACCGCATAGCAGGAGGCACACAGGCAGGGGGTGGGACCTATGGAGTATCGAGTAGGGTTTTTTTGAAGTTCCCACGTGATACTAGTATTCAACGGCTGCAGAGCCGATTTAATCCACAGGCCGCTGCCTTCGCCCTCAGGAAAGTGGAGGAAAATATATATGTACGCGCATAGGTGCATACCAGTGTGTGTGTATCTAGAAAATGTTTCCTCCAAAAATGTTGACCCCAAAAGTCAGAGTTGTGACTTCTTCCTAGGAGCAACTATTTATCCCCACGGATGACAAGAGGTGGACATGGAAAAGTGGTTAGAGCAGGGAGCGGGGGTTGGCTTTTCTGATGCCTGTCTGTCGTCAGATGTGAACGGAGGCCCCGCACACGTCCCGGTGCCCTGAGTGAGCCCCGAGAGAGTTCTGTGGTGCTCAGGAGTGGCCCATTGTTGGGCAGGCGGGTGACCTGACGCAGTTGTATTTGAGAGAGGTGGGTCAAGTTTCCCTTTCCATCGTCAAGCATGTGCAAAGGTTGAGAAACGAATGTGGTATTTGCTCATCGCCTCGCCTGGAATAAGCCTGCATTTATGAAATGCCCATGGCTTCTCTTGTGAAGGGCAAGAACTTGGGGGCATTGTGCACTCCACAGGGTGGTAAAGTGAAGAAAGTGAAATTAGTCAATCAAACAAGGCAAACACGTGACATCAAGACGTAGGTGGGATAAAGCTACACAGAAGACACAGGAGAGCCCCCCACTGGAGAAGCAGCCCAGCTGGAGAGCCAGTCTCTGGAGTCGGGAATAAGGAGAGATGTGGATTCTGCCCTGCTCTCCTCTCCTCCCACCTTCCCCTCCCTTCTCTTCTGCTGTCCCCTCCTTTCCCCTGGGCCCTCTTTCTCTCTTCTCTTCTCCCTTCGCTTCCCTCCCTTACTCAGTTATTCCTTTACTTTCTTCCTTCTTTCTTGCCATCCGAAAACGAGGGCCACTAGTTTTCAGGATCTTGAGGATATAGAATTTTGGGGGTCAGGTCTGTCTGTCTGTCTCTCTCCAAAAACATGACATAATGAAAGCTCGATGAGAGATACAAGGAAATTGCTGATAGACTGGTGCCGTGGCCTGAATTTTCCAGAAAACAGATATGGATGGCAACATAGTCCGTGCTCAAGGGCATGTACTTTAGTGGGGAGTGTGACCCAGGAGCAGACGTGAAGGACAGGGTATGAGCGAGGAAGAAAAGCAAGAGAGCCAATTTCAAAGATATGTTGTTGTTGAGCTTGGCACAGCTTCTGTGGCTGACCCTGTGGGGTTGCCTGAGATGGGTCTTGGGACCGTCAGCCTAGGGGAAGAGAGGAGAATGTGTTTATACACAGTTCTGTTCCTTCCATGGTCAAAGGGTTGCCCCCACCGGGCATTAATGGTCTCTTCGCCTCCCAGTTTGCACATACACATATGCCAAGCTGGTTCTCACACGTCACCCGCCACACTGGAGCTTAGCCTGGGTGCTGTCAGGTTGCACCTGCTGGTCAGAGCCTACAAAGAACTAGTCCCAACAGCAGGGCTTGCAAAAAGAAACAGGTGAGGTTGAGAGAATGTGGAGTGTTGCCCGAGGGGCATGTTGACCAATTGCAAGGCATCTGATATAAGTAATGACTTTAGGAAACCTCTTTTCTCGGAAATACTAGTACGTTATTGATGGAAATCTCGTCTGTGGGTTCCCTCCAAGTCTATTGGTAATACCTGTGGTCTACTCTAAAGTAATACCTGTGACAGACACAGATGGCTTTTGTCTATCATGGGCTATTCATTGTAATAGACTTTGCTCAACGGGATGAGGGTCTTTGTGGTTTGTTCTCTGTCAGGGGGCCAGAGTGTGGCTAGGGTTTTAGCTAAGGAAAAGCAGATGTTCGATCATTTTGAAAGCTGGTGGGGAACTACAATGAGACAAAAGGCGAAGGGGAAGCCTGAACTGGAAGCTTCTTATATCTCTCTGTTAGACTCCCGTGGAAGGACCTGGCTCTACGTAAAACAAAAAACCAAACCAAAACAAAACAAGCAGACAGACAAGCAAACAATAACCTCTGTTGAGTCACTTGAGAAAAACGGACCTAGAGAAAAAAGAGGTAAACAGGCCATATCCAATCTGTTGTTTTTTTTTTTTTTTTCAACGTTTATTTATTTTTGGGACAGAGAGAGACAGAGCATGAAGGGGGGAGGGGCAGAGAGGGAGGGAGTCCAGAACCGGAAGCAGGCTCCAGGCTCTGAGCCATCAGCCCAGAGCCCGACGCGGGGCTCGAACTCACGGACCGCGAGATCGTGACCTGGCTGAAGTCGGACACTTAACCGACTGCGCCACCCAGGCGCCCCTGTTTTGTTTTTTTTTTTTACCCATTTCACCTTCCAGCCGAATCGTACAGTTCAAAGTAGGTGAAAATAAACACCTGAGAGCAGAGAGGGAGATGTCAGAAAAGGGCAGAATGAGCTAGTGCCTCTGTTTGGCAACCATCTGATTCTACTGCTGTCTCCTTCACTTCCACCAGGAACTCAGCATTCTTGAGACAATGCGTAGAAGCAGATGCCTTATTCCTGAACAACGCGGAGGGTCTGTCCCAGAGGCTGTGGTGACCCAGTTTGTATCCCTGAGGTGGCCCAGTCCCTGCACTTTGAAGCGGGACAGTTGCTGAGCTGTTCCTGTGGTGATTTTTAGACTACATATGTCTCCAGCCAGAAGGCTAACATCTCATACGTGCATATGGTTCTTGTTCAAATGAATACACAGTTAGCACATGCTTGGCTAGAAGTTACGATGATAAATTTAACCCTACTGTCTGAACTGTCACCTTTATTTGGGTTAAGATTGCTAAACGTCCACTCAAATTTTGGACTATAAGAACCTGCAGGTTCGTTTCAAAATCAGTCATGTTTCTCGACATCTATAGGTAAATCCACTTGTCTATAGAGGCTCATGGGCTATGAAGTGATTGAGGAGTCGTTTTGTGTTATGATTGTTTACGCAAGTCTGATAAAAATATCCCATTTTTTTTCCCCCGGATACTTTCCTGGCTGAAAAATGTGGAAAGCTCCAGAATGCTCCGTATCTTCGGGAGATGCGCATTTTCCCTGCAAAAGAAGGTCACATGTGTGGGATAATAGCAGGAAATCACGCGAGTGGTGGAGATTTAAGAAATGACTCTTCAAAAGAAAAAAAAAAAATCTGACGACATGGGTTCAAGGAGGCCAAACGCTCCGTATCACGATGAAGAGGCTCCAGGAGAGGTGTCAGTGTTTTGCTTATGACTTGACTCAGCTGTTAGTGTTTAAAACATCTGATGTTTATGCGTATGAAAACTTTGTCAGAGCTGTGGAATCTAATAAAAAATGTTTAGCAATGAAGGGAATGTTTAACGAAGAGAAAGGAAGCTGAATTTCGGTTAAGAAAACATGGTGCCCTTTCTGCTCATCTGCCTGACACCCTCTATTTCCTAGCACGGTGGCAGCCATGGGGACAGTGGCTATTGTTCCTGATGGGACGTGCCCGTGCCTGGGACTTAACGCAGACTTTGTTCTTAAAATACTACGGTCGTGTGTATTAACCTCTCTGGTAATTATGTGATGGTCTGGCAGAGAGGGCGCTGACCTTTCTTCTGTCTACCTCAGGCCAGAGGGGTTTTCTGGGCAGCAGCCGAATTTGTTGAAAAATTCAACTCTGGCTATCTGCAACAATAAGAATGAATTTCACAATGTTTCGCTTAAGGAAAAAGAAAAGGTTTAAAAGACTACCTGTGGGGCGCCTGGGTGGCGTAGTCGGTTGGGCGTCCGACTTCAGCCAGGTCACGATCTCGCGGTCCGTGAGTTCGAGCCCCGCGTCAGGCTCTGGGCTGATGGCTCAGAGCCTGGAGCCTGTTTCCAATTCTGTGTCTCCCTCTCTCTCTGCCCCTCCCCCGTTCATGCTCTGTCTCTCTCTGTCCCAAAAATAAATAAATAAACGTTGAAAAAAAAATTAAAAAAAAAAAAAAAAAAGACTACCTGTAGTCACTTGGAGTAAGGCAAGGCACGGGGCAAGCATTAGACAGACACAACAGCCTGGAAAAGACGAGGCTGAGGAGAAGGTGTCTTGGAGAATAAAGGCTTGGAAGGACTCTCACATATAACTGGGGAGGCAGGAGTGAAACATGTATGCATAGGGCTGGGCACATGTGTAGAAAAGACCCTATGCTTGCACCCATGGTGTGTATGTGGAAGTAATTATAGGAAGTAAAGGCTAACACAGAGCCACAAGTGGCCTGGCTTAGTGTTGAAGGAATGCCCCAGCTCAGAGCCAGACTGCGAGGGCAACGGAAGTATGTATTTTTCTCTTTGGCCTCGAGTGTTTAAGGAAATCTCTGTCGTGTCACTGGTTGGCCAATGAGATAATGGAACAGTGACTTCAGTGACAACACATGACAAGGAATACAATCTTAAAAAAAAAAAAGTAGTTTGGAAAAGTCCCCAAACAAATGGATGACTGCTGCCATTGGTAATTAACAGCAAATCCTGGGGAAAGAGAGAATCTGATTTCTAGAATTAACACATTATACTATTTAAAATGTCCAATTAAAAAAAAAATTACAAGGCATGCAAAGAAACAAGAAAGTATAGCCCATTCACAGAAAAAAAAAAAATGACAGAAACGGTCACTGAGAAAGCTCAGATATTGGGCTTACTAGACAAAGACTCTAACTAAATTGGGCTTAAACATAATCAAAGAGCTAAAGAAAACCAGGAGAGTGAGGCATGAACAAATAGGGAATACTAATAAAGAGATAGAAATTATAAACCAGAACCAAATAGGAGTTCTGCAGCTGAAAAGTACAGTAGCTAAAGTGAAAAATCCACTAGAGAAGGTTCAATGGGAGATTTGAATAGGCGGACTAGATTGTTGGATGGTTTGAAGATAATGCTATTTGAATTTTACCTCAATAAAAAGAAAAAGAATACTTGGTGTATTAGTACCCGTCTTGAGTTAAAGAACAGGCAAAAATAATTTTTGGAGTCAGAAGTTAAGGTAGTGGTTGGAAAGAGGTATGAGGAGTGGCTTAGGTGTGTGAAAATCACAGCCACGTCCTCTTTAGAACCTTGTGCTTGTCTGTTAGGGCTTGGCTGTTGGATGCCCCTCAGTCGGCTTGAGCCTTACCTGAACTTGAACCTGTTTAGAGCTAGGTGTGGTATACTGCCTGCTTAAATGATGTCACGCTGTGGTGAGGACTAATACTTAGGAGAGATTTATCAATTATATTCTGTAATCAATTGCAAAGTGTCTTTGGGAAGCCTATGTTATTTGGAAGAAACTTTTTTTCCCCTCCTTGTATATTCTCACACACACCCTAAGAGAGAGTAATGATCTCCTTCCAGAGTGATGCGGACTCTCCCTTGCTTCGTAAGCTTGTGGATTCAGCCTCATTATCAGCCTCAATATAGACTCTACTGTGGTCTTTGGTTATTCTTTGAAATGGGTGATGTTCTGTTTCTTGACCTGGACGGTGCTTACACAGGTATGTTCACTTTGAGACACTTCATTGAGCTTTATGAACTCAGGATTTGTGCACTTTCCTGTGTATGCATTAGCTTTCAAATATGTATTTATTTAAAAAAAAAAAAGAAAAAAACGACAAGTGCCTGGGTGGCTCAGTCAGCTAAGCGGCCGACTCTTGATCTCAGCTCAGGTCTTGATCTCAGGGTCATGAGTTCAAGCCCTGTGTTGGGCTCCATGCTGAATGTGAAGCCTACTTAAAAAAAAAAAAAAAAAAAAAAATGGAAGTAAAATACAAGGAAACTTCCGATTTTCTGAAGACCTGTGCAACCAGACTCCTCAACTCTTGCTTATTTCTTTACACCTCAAATTTCAAGGTGATTTCTTGTAAACCTCTAAAAATATATCGTACAATGACCTTTTGTCTTTGGTCCATGTCATTTTCTTCCTTGCCCACTCTGTTGATTTTTCTTCTGTTTAGATAATGGGGGTTGCACTGGGTTTTGACACAGATGATTAATTAATTAAATCATCCTAACAGTTTTGTTTACCACCTACTTTTATCCTAGGCATTTAGGTGGAACCAGAGATTCAAAGAGTCTCAAGAATCACATAATGTAGTGGTAAGTTTAGCATTGATACCTATTTGGGTTGAGGAAGAAACACATCTTAAGACACTACTTGCTATAAAACATTTGCCTAATGATAAGCAAATTGTATTCCCATTCTGTTTGTCAATCTTGAGAGTGATGCCTTTGATTCGAGCTATGAAAGCAAGGGCGTTGGGGCGCCTGGGTGGCGCAGTCGGTTAAGCGTCCGACTTCAGCCAGGTCACGATCTCGCGGTCCTGGAGTTCGAGCCCCGCGTCGGGCTCTGGGCTGATGGCTCAGAGCCTGGAGCCTGTTTCCGATTCTGTGTCTCCCTCTCTCTCTGCCCCTCGCCCGTTCATGCTCTGTCTCTCTCTGTCCCAAAAATAAAATATAAAAAAAAAAAAAAAAAAAAAAAAAGAAAGCAAGGGCGTTATCCCTGGGAGTTTACTTTTGAATGTAGCTTGTGGATTGGGGAAGGGATAAGGGGTAAAAGAAGAAATTAGAAGAGACGTTGTTACTTTTAGCTTTCATTTCTTAGAACATTCGATCATTCAAATAAAGAGATTATTACTTTGCTTGAGAAAATGAGGTAAGCAATGGTCATTTTTAAGAGGTAAACAGCAGAAAGAAGTGTGGCAGGGACAAGTTCCGAGTGGCAGGGTGGCCGACAGGACAGCAACAAGAGCTGCCATTGAGTGATGGATGTGACAAACGTGATTGAAGAACTTAGTCCCGCACAGAGCTCCTTACAGCTCTGAGTGAACCCGGCCCAGGAACCACCGAAAAGTTTGGAGTCTGATGGTGGAGAGGTCAAAAAGGAGAGAGAGAGAAGGAGCTGGGAGGGAAAAAAAAAAAAAAAAAAAAAACCAGGAAGGGAAGAAAGGGAGAAGGAGTAGGCATTTACCTCTTTGCGCATTGATTGAGCTGAACTGGGCTATAGTTACCGTGAACTTGGTACATGATGGGGGCTCAGGCTGAGTCTGTTCCAAGCTGTGGCAATAGCACAGGGGGATCATTTCAATGAGTCTGATGATTACAAAGTGCTGATTTGGTTTTTTAGTGATTGAAGTCTATTGAAAACTTGGGGCTTTCCATTTGGGGGTGAGATCATTTGAATTATGGATTGATATGGTGGGCGGATTTATTGTTTTAAGTTTTTGTTTTTGTTTTAGTTTTCTGCCGTAGGGAGACAAACATAGCTACACCAATGGCCACCAGCCAGAGACCTCCAGGAACAAACCTGTAGTTGAACAAACTGGGTTTTACTGACTCACTGCAATGGGGGAGAACACACAATGGGAAACCGTGGGAGCGTCTGTAGGCGGGTGTTAGAAAAGGTGTTCTGGGATTTGGACAGTGTTAGGTGATTTGGGAAAGGATTCAAAGAGGTGAAGTTTTGGTCTGAATTGGATGCTCTCAGGAAGTAGAATGAACTCTAGAATTGGGCATCTTAATCAATGTTATCTAGAAGGCGGGAGGGCGAGAGGAACATAGCCATGCAAGACCTGTGATTGGTAAAAACAGCGGTCGCTCATATTAGCCAGGATAGGGAGGGATTCGAGATTTTGTGGTTTGGACAAAGTTCATGCTTTGTCGGTGCTCAGACATGATATGGAATGGTCTTCCTTTCGTCTTATCCTTCACGGTCACAGAGCGCCCTTGTCTGAGGCTGATGTTTTGTGAAATTGCTTACGTTCAACAGGACAGCACCAACGCCTAATTGTGAATACCAGGGTAGCTTCTAGCAACACCAAGCCCCGGCTAACAGCACCAGGCCAGCTCCTAGATGTCAGGGATGGCTTTTCTCTTTCTCAGCGAGCAGAATATAAATATAAATAGAGCCTTTTAAATCAAGTTATGATATGTTACTTAGGACTAGATTTTGTCATATTAAACAAAAAGCATCCCCAAATAACAGCGGCTTAAACAATAATGAGGTTTATCTCTTTCTCATATATAAAACAGTTCTAAGAGCAGGCCTTGCGTAACGGGAAAGGTAGCTCCACGATTCCCAGGGACCTGGGCTCCTGCTATGTCCGTGCTCTGTCTTCCTTAGCTTTTGCTCCTTGGACTTGTGGTCCAAGATGGCTGCTAGAGCTCCAGCCATCACACTAAAATTCTATTCAGCACGAATAGGAAGGGAAGAAGAAGGTCAGTCGGCTCCCTTTTGGTAAACTTCCTGAAAGTACCATTCGACACACCTCTTCACGTTTCTTTTGCTAGCACTCGATCACAGAGCACAGATGTTTGTGAAACGCAATCATTTAGGTGGCAGTGGGTTTGCTAGAATAATTTTTTTTTTTTAACTTAAAAGTCTTAACTGACTATTGGGGGGAACTACCGGTATCCGGAACTGGGATAATACAACTGCCGTATTGGGTTCTATGGGAGGCAATTCTGTTGTGGCTTTTGTTGTATGCAAATATCCCTCTCTGGTAAACCGGCTGGCAGCTGATTATGTTAAAGGATGCCACCCTCTTAGTCCTTTGGTGACAATCTCAAGAGTTCAAGTTAAGTCTCTTTTCAGTCTTTTGAAGCCGGGTAGCTTGATTGAAAAGAACGCTGTGGTTCAGCGGCCACGTTGCTAGGCTGTCTAACAATTCACCTCTAGCAGCAGGGAAGACGTGACCGGGAAGATTTAACTTGAACATGAATAAAAATCATGCTTGCAAATTTGCTTTTAAGAACAACTGGATTCCTTCGCCTGGGAGAACTACAAAATTACTGTGTGTTCTGCTGCTTTTTTTTTAAAAGGAGGTCATAAATAAGGTGAATAACATTGTAAACAAAACGTTCACGTTGCCACTATAACCGCACGCAGACATCTGGGCTGGAAATGTGGGAAAATTGTAAAGAATTTGGAAAGGTTCAAAGGCTCAGGTTATTAAAGTTTTAATAATCTTCTTTTCTGCAGGGCTAACCCCCTGCTATTCTTTCAGTGCAGTAGGAAAACAAAATATGGACAAAATTGTAGTTAATTAGAGCTGAATCTTCCTTGGAAAACCTATAGAAATTGCTTGGGATTTTTATAGAGGCTGCGAGTTGAGAGCCATGGGTCTGAAAGGGGATAACTTCGTTTTCATTTGGGGAACGTTGGATTTCAATGAAATAAAATATGTTTTTCTTTAAAAAAAAAAAAAAAGCCCTATCAGCGACTTCATGTAATTGATTGGAAAACATTACTTGGCAGAATTATCTACAAAACTAATCTCACTTAGCATTTTACCTTTGTCCCACTGATCAGAGCAAAACCAAATCTTTATTGCTCAGGGTGATACACTGATTGAACAAACGGCCTGTCTTGAGTCAATTACCAAATTGTCTTAACTGAAGAAACAGCATTCCCCTCACACTTGAAATACAGTGAAAGTTGTGAAAATGATTTCGCTTCTGGTTGAGACACGTTTTGTTTTTGCCATAGGCAGGCTTGTGATGTCCGTGTTGCTAGTTTTCTGTTTGAAATTTGTTTTCTTTTAAAGGCATCCTAAAAGTATATACTATACCACTACATGATGCAGCACCTAGCTTGCTCTGTGTTGTAGAAGACTAGACTGGTGCATGCAATTTACATGATAGGTGTGTACATATACATGTGAGAAAGTAGCCACGTGTGAAGTCACACGTGGGTAGTGGAAATACGCAGACACACGGAATTCTTTAAATTGTGTTGCATCCCAGGACGGTGAAAGAATCTTACTCATTAGGATCCAGCCATGAGCACTGAAATATGATTTGCAAGCGATGAAGTTTGGAGTTGTTTTAATAGGCTAAGTGGTTCCAAATGCAAGTTCAGATCGTAGACTCCCCGGCTCTTTGTGAGACTAATTGACTTTGCTGTAGAGTTTTGGCAAAGCTCTTATTATTTTTACTACATTTTCCTTTTTAATAATGTAAAATGGAACTAACTTCTAAAATTCACGTTCCCCTTTATGAGTTTGTTAGCCCTTCCTTCACCAAATTAATGACTGACTAGGCAAGACAGCCAAGAATGCTTGCCGCTCTGGGCATTTGTTAATTGGTTGTTCGTTGGACTATATATGAGGGAAAATTATTGCTACTATAAACCAAAGAGTGTAAAGGAAAAGTAGTGATATAAATATGGAGCTGGAATAGGCCGGGAAAGCGAGTGATGTAAAAGTTCTGTTTTTCTGCTAGATGGTTCCCTTAGGATGACTGCACATACTGAAAGTAAAATGCAGCGGACCAGATCGTAACACAGACATTCATATTGGTACCTCTCAGAAAAGAAGATTCACTGTTTTGGTTAGTTTGTAAAGCTCTGATGATAAGCTTCTTTTGTTTTGTTTTCAAAGAAAAGCCGGGCTCGCGATAAATAGCAAAATCTGTTTCGTCTTGAAAATTGCTACAAGACTACTTTGAGCCTCTGGACGGGGACAGCGATGAGGCAGAAATGCAAATTCCAAGGCCGGAATTTTTGACCCTTGCAGAATGTGAGGTGTACATTCATTCCGCTTCCCAAGGCCTGACATTCCTGGGAAACTTCCCCTGGCGTATCCTGGGGGAAAAAAAAAAAAAACCCTCAGGCTTCGGAACAGAACCCCCTAGCTGGTTCTCTCATCGTTCACTTCCGTCCCCCTGATTCCCCTTATGAATGCCAATCAGACAGTTTTCACTCTTGTTTTAAGCTAGGGAATGAATCCAGGGGTTTGGCTCATGTTGCAAAGGTTTCCAACAGTATCAGGTAATTCACGATTAGCAGGGCTCCATTCAGAATGGTAACTGAGACCCGAGAGGCTGCACGACTCATTACCAATTACCAATTCCCTGGGCCATCCGGTTCCCCGGCAGAAAGGCTTCCGACGCATTTGCGTTGCAAATTGAAAACATGCTGTCAACAGCAACAAATCCAAGAGATGTTTACCTTAATTTGTCCAAGGCAGGCTTTTACATGTGGATGTTTTTGTTTGAGGAGCAAGCATCTAGATTCCCTCCAGTTTCTGGGGTGGGTGCTGTGGGGACAAAGGGGCCGGTCCCCAACTTGTGATGCTATGGGGACAAAGGGGCCGGTCCCCAACTTGTGATGCTATGGGGACAAAGGGGCCGGTCCCCAACTTGGGGTGCTATGGTGACAAAGGGGCCGGTCCCCAACTTGCATCGGGTGTGGGGTGGCGGATGTCGAGGTGGATACGGAGCCATTCAACTTTCTCAAGGGTGTAGGCACCTAGGAAGTCACTCTGTTGAAAGGCTGTTTTCGTAGGTGAGTAAACTGAGGTCCGGATTGGTTGTGGCACTTCCCCAAGGACAACTGGGTAGCTAGCATCAAGGTGGAGTCTGGAAGGTAGGGTTTCCCATGCTTTCCCATTGTTTGTGGCCTGAATGCTTATCTGCGTTGGATAGTTGTTAATGATTGCTGTGTATAGAGTAAAGCATTAGTGACGAATTTATAAGTTTCCATCAAAACTGAGGACACCGGGACACTCGTCTCAAACAAGAATGTGGCCTTTGCCCCTCGTTTGAATCTTTTTTTTTTTTAATTTTTTTTTAACGTTTATTTATTTTTGAGACAGAGAGAGACAGAGCATGAATGGGGGAGGGGCAGAGAGAGAGGGAGACACAGAATCGGAAACAGGCTCCAGGCTCTGAGCCATCAGCCTAGAGCCCGACGCGGGGCTCCAACTCCCGGACCGTGAGATCGTGACCTGGCTGAAGTCGGACGCTTAACCGACTGAGCCACCCAGGCGCCCCTTCCCCTCCTTTGAATCTTGACGGCCAGGTGATATCCAACTACTTTCAAAAAGTACTATTGTTCAGCTGGAGCCAAGATGTATTTTCCTGCTGGGTTAGTTATGGTAACGCCCTGATGTCCCCTGCTTCATGGAGGTCCATCCAGGGCCGAGCAGAAGCTGGACAATAGAAGTGTGGATAACAGGGGCGCCTGGGTGGCTCAGTCAGTTAGGCATCTGACTCTTCATTTCAGCTCAGGTCACGATCTCATGGTTCGTGGGTTTGAGCCCCACATCGGGCTCTGTGCTGGCAGCATGGAGCTTGCTTGGGAGTCTCTCTCTCTCTCTCTGCCCCTCCCCAATTCGCACGTTCTCTCCCTCTCTCTCTCTCTCTCAAGATAAGTACATGAACTTAAAAAAAAAACTAACACGAAGCAGTAAGTTAAAAAAAAAAAAGTGTGGAAAACAGAGGCAGTCCCAGCCAAACCCTAGGGCTCTCGGGGAGCCTCTAGTCTTCCCTCAAAAGCTTGTTTTAAGTTTGGAGTCTCCCCTTCACCCATAAGTTAGAGTTGAGTGTATTTTCCTAGGTTACGTGTCACCCTGTCACATGTGAATGACAAGTTCTCCTCAGAATCAGACAAGCGTGTTGAGCAAGTGTGAGAAAGAAACTTTGCCCATTGTGAACTTTGGATGAAGAAACCCTAATATTTCTGTGGCTGCTGAGGGTTAGGGAACCTGGCTTTGGCCAAAGCGGGAAGCAGGAGTCCCGTTCAAGGTAGGCCGATTTCACAGAAGGCTTTCCAGACAGGGCCCAGGAACCTGAGGAGTTTTGCTAAGTGGATCTCTCAGCTGAGTACACGTTGATGAGATTCCACGCTCAGAGAGTATCCTATGAAGCCTGAGAGAAATAAACACCACACAGAACGTTCCCAAGGTGCAGGAAATGAACGTTCAGAAGCGCAGACCTGACTAGAGACAGACCCCCAGAGACTACGTAATGAGAGAGTTGGAGACAGGACGTCACGAGAGAAATTGGGGGGCTTTAGTTGCATCAGGGTGGAAAGTTCTGGTCACCCTGTCTGGCCTACCGTCGGCGTCTCCAAAGAGCTCCATCGGATCATGGCTTCACAGAGAAAGAGGACATGTGTACAGCTGTTTCACATTCATGTTCTACCTCCGGCGAGTCGTTTAAAAGTTTGGATACCTTGCTCTTTTTTTTTTTTTTTTTTTTTTTTTTTTTTTTCCTGTTTATGGAGAGCAGTTAAATCCTCATCACCAGGCAAGTGTCTTTCAAAAGGATTTCTCACAGCAGGTAACTGGGAGGTAGTGAGGGAAGATGTTGCGTTTTGGAGTCAAACAGACTTGGGACCATCATGTGGAAACGAGCTGTTGCCTATTTTAAGCACTTCATTTTCTGGATTGGAAAAAACTTCAGGGTTTTTGCTTTAAAAACATTCAAAGTGGGGTAGCAAAATATTGACCCGAAAGGCCAGAAGAAGAGACCTTATTTAGGACTTACTCGGAATTACAGTTTTACTCTTCTTGGAGGAAAGTGACCCAAAACATTTTTACTGGAGGTGACAACATTTCCTGAGTGAGAAATGTACTGACTTCTAGATGATGTTTATTCCCGAGTAAGAAATGCACTAACTTCTAGATGTTTATTCCCTACCAGGTTTGCACATCATAAAATCTGACCTGGGCCACTTGGTGAAGGGTGGCTCTTGGGAAAGAGGAATTCACTCGTTCCATCCTCAAGAGGGTATTTGTTATCTAGAACGAACACTAATGGAAAGTGTGTCACCTCAGAGATCTGATCTAGGTTTGGCTTCTATTTCGCTCGTTTATAACGTATCAGAACTAGGTAGCTCAGGACTAACTATGATTGGGAAGTTTGGAAAATTTTTTTTCTTTTTGGGAACTGATGGATTTGAAAGTCAAGACTTGGGCGTTGGTTGGAGTTAGCTCAGGGTTTCTAGAATTCTGTTTCCTGGCTTTCATCAACAAGTCGTGCCTTGAGTCATCTTGTCACTGGGGGGCGGGGGGGGGGACTGGTTGCACCAATGTCAAAAGATGTTAGAAGGAGTGAGTGTCACATCCTGGGATGAAGTCATTTAGGCTGGTGACCTTCTCAGAAGGGTCAGTAGGAATGAAAAAGTGGGAAAGAAAGTCATGTCAAGGATGTCTTGAGCAAGGGAGTGGAGTCGAGTCAGTAAACACCAATGGAAAACATAGGCTGTAAGGGTGCAAGCCACCTTCTCCATTGCCCTGGGCCTGCTGCTCTTGTGGGTGAACTTTGGCATCAATCAAGCAACTAACTGACATTGAACAAGTTTCTGAAGGTACCCAGCGGGAACCCTGTCAAGACCCACATCCGGCAGTTAATTTCCTACCAACCTTAATTACAAGTGTTAGTTAGTATAAAATGTATGGAAAAGAGACATAAGACACCCTTTGGGGTCTACAGCTGTCTTATTTCTATTTTAGAGAATAATTACATGAGTGCTCGCCATCTAAAATGGACTTTGGAAGGTTCTGTACCAAAGCCCAGGATTGAGCTTTCTGCTTTCTGTGAGGGAAAGCTTGGAGACTTGTGTTCTAAGTAGTTCTTCCTTTTAACTGAGCTCAGAGACAGTGGCTCACAGGGCAATGGCCGAGCATTAAATCTAGTCTCTTCTGAATAGCATTTAAAGCGGTAGTAACGTGACATACGAGGGGCCACAGTGAGGCCCGTCCCGGTTTTGGGGGGACATAGGAACGGGTGATCTATGGAGGAGAAAAATAGGGCACTGAAAGCAAACAAGACTCCAGGCTCCTTCCTCATATTCCTGGCTGTGTCTGTCATAGATCTGCTGGCACGTTTTGTTTTGGGGACAAAGGACAGCACTGTTTAATCCTTCTGTCCATGCCAAACTCCAAAGGGGATAATTACATTCTGCCTCCTGAAATTCCCTTTGCAATTTCATCTGGGTGAAGCACTCTCAATTGCCTGGGGTGTTGCTGACCCTGGGAAACAGCCGCCATGTTTTATCCCCAGCTAGGTATTTCAGTCATGGCCAAGGTGAATAGTGCACAGTTTGATTTTGGCTCCAGTGTATAAATTAGACCGGGCTCTTTTGCAGTAAAATGCACTGAGCGGGGTGGCAAATGTCAGCTCACTGGAGCATTATGTGTCTGTCCCCTGTGCAAAACTGCTTTAATTGTGCCTAAAGAGTACAGTCGATTGGCTAATCTTGTTTTTAAGAAAAGAAATTATTCCGGAGCATTTTTTTTTTTTTTTTTGACTGGTAAATGCAGTGCCAGATAATGTTTTTGTGTTCGGGTGAAAAATCCAGTTCGGTTATGTTATTTGGGCCCCACTAGAATCATTAAAACCAGTTGGATTTCTATATGTAAGACCCAAAGTAATTCAGTTTGGTTTTCTGACAAGTAATTATTTTTTCTAAATAGCACTGATAGTAATGTCATTGTAAATGGGATAAAAAGGTTATTAGGGAAAGATTATATATGCTTGTTTAAATTCCTAGATCAGATCTTCGTAACGTCAGGAAAATCATCCAAGTTTGTTAGAATGAAATCCAGGTGAAATGTTCTATTATTTCTCTGAAGTTTTGGAGAAACAGATACTAAGATGATAATTTCAATTCCCCGCGGGAATGAAGAAAACCTGGACAAGATGTTGGTTTTAATCATGGTATTTCAAGCTGTTCCTAAGCTTAATTGTGGTATGGAGTAACACTGTAGTCATGGAGTGGTGTATTTCAAACCCACCGAGAGGTTTCAGCCTGAGAGCGGAACCAACGAAAGGGAATCATTAACCACAGAAGTGACTGAAGTGGTTTAATAATTATGTTATTTCAAGGGGGAAAAAAAAAAAGATCTGCCTCAAGTATAAAGGGGAAAAGAAGGCCTGATAAATAGAACTTATTTCTACCCTAGGTAGTCAGCTAGTGAGACTACCAGTGGGAAAGGTCTATTAACTAATTGATCTGCTAGACTCGATAGGGAACTCCAGCTGGAGATCAAAGAACATTCTCTGCTACAAAGGCAAGCGGCAACCTTGGACCAGATGTTTTCCTTCCAGCTCTGTCATGCTTGATAACTGTAGAGTGTGGCTGAATCTGGCCATAGGCCTCGTCCATCCGACCACTGATATGGAAAGCAAGGGGATGTGTGTGCACGCACATGCGTGAAAAAGAGACAAGAGAGCTTCGAAGTCAAAAAGTTCCGAATTTAAGATTAGGTTGGGAGCTAAGCAATTTTTTTCAAACTTATTTGCAAAGTGAAGCGGACCAAAGAATGCCACTGTCAACTTTTAAAAAGGTTCCTATATCTTAATTGTCCTATAATTGCTCTTTATAATAGCTTATACTAATGTATTATAATACATGTCTGTTGCAATAAAACCAAGTATGTTTTGAATAATGGCTGAAATTACAAAGATTCAACTATTAGTGTTAGCTTATGTGCTTTCTTTTATGTTTAGAGTAAAAGTGAGAGTTAATAATTGAAGTGTGGTTTTTCTTTTGGCCATTACCCTGGAACTGTTTGTTTACATGTGTTGCCCACCTTTATCCATCCTTTCCAGCTCTATATGTTCTGCTTCTGGTTTTTTCACATCTGGAGAAGGTATTATTTATGATCAGGCAGGATATTTGGCTTAGAAGTTTCTTTGAAATGTATGTATGTATAATTCTTTTCTATGCATTTTTCAAAGATTCCTACAGTATTAGATGGTTTGAAAAATGAGATGTCTAAAATTACCTTGATGTGGTTAGCTTGGTATGGTCTATGGCCTTTCTTAAAATACTACCTTGCTTCCCTAGTTGATCAAAAATATCACCAAAAAGTCATTAGTTCACCTGATTGGGAGACGTATTGGGGTTGAGGAATGTTCGTATTGAGAATTCACGGATCTCAGGCGACCGAATTCCCCATAAAAGGAAGATTTCCATAGAATGTTTGCATGTCTGTACTTTCAAGGTGCCTAAAATTCTAAAGTAGTAGCTTCATTTTTTTTTAAGCCAAAGGCTTTTGTTTCTCTTAAAATTTAACTTCTAAACTTCTCCATTCTCTTCGTGTGTGTGCATATAAAAAAATATTTATTGAATGATATATTTATCATACAATTTCCTGAAAATCTAATTTGATGGGGGGAAGGAGGGCAAGGTAAAGACTCCTCCCCCAAAGACAAATTCTATAAACTTTAAACTTTGGTGAGTGTCCAGTTCAAGATGGCACACTGATGGCATATCAACCTTCACCCTTTCTCAAGGTCCCGTTGAAACTATGAAATGTCCAGTGTGCGTCCATGTAAAAATCTATCTAATGAAAGCACAGCAATGCTGGGCATCAATGAAGGAACCACAGAGGGTGAATACAAGCTAGTTGTTAGAGAGCAGATGGACTTATATGAAAAGCAAACAAAATTAAAAGCAGAGAAGGGGATTCGAGAGATAAGGGACCACTGGAGAAGCTCCAAGCTTGGGGTTGTCAAACATAAAGGATAAGAGTGGGTGGCAGATTATACTTACTGGAGTGTTGATTTAAAGTTCTGAATTCAGATCCTTGAGATCCCTTTCTTCAACTACAGCTCCTCTTCTCTCTCTACTCTTCAATGTCAAAACAGACACGGGCAAACTGTATCACCTGGATAGAACCAAAGAACTTTTAAAGACTGAAGAGTAAGGCGATGTGGATCCTGAGCCTAAAGAAAAGAGCTGGAGGTAACCCCAGGCTTCCATAGCAAATGCTGAGGTAAGGCAGCTTTGGTCAGATGTCTATGCCAAAGTTCTTCAAGCCCTACACAACCCCGAGGGTTTCCAGATTGCCTGTTTTGTACAGTGGGGAGTCCTGCCTGTCAACGCTCTTGCTCACAAGGTGTCTGCACAGAACTCTGTCACTTAACAAAGAATCTAAGAAACTTATACTCCTGTGTGGTCAGCTTTGTCCTTCAATAATAAATATAACACTAGATTTTTGATAATACCAATTCCATGAAAGAGAAAGGTTAACATAAACAATGGAACAACAGATCCTGAAGAAAATAGATATAACTCAGAGAACTGAAAAGAACTTAAAAAAAATATTTTCTGCATTCTCATAATTCAGGATGATATTATATCCTCTAAATTTTTTAAAAGTTTTTATTTGTTTATTTAGAGAAAGTGCAAGTGGGGGAGGGCCAGAGAGAGAGAGAGAGAGAGAGAGGGAGAGAGAATCCCAAGCAGGCTCTGCATCATCAGAAAAGCTCTATGTGGGGCTTAAACTCACAAACTGTGTCATGACCTGAGCCAACGTTGGACACTTAATAGACTGAGCCACCCAGGCACCCCAGGATCCTTAAAATAAGAATAAGTTGTTATGACACAAGAGCAATCAGAAGACAAGAAGAGCTCTGGATGATTAAAATATGACTTATAGAATAAGAAATCAATAGCTGGACTGAAAAATATGTTGGCAGGACTAAAGAAATATCTTAGAAGAAAAGTAAAGGAAGTCTTCCAGTAAGCAAAAAGGCCATACATTTGAATGAGAGAGAAGTTAGCAATTATGAAGACAGCAGTAGATTCAATATCCATCTCATAGGAAAGAAATAGCTAATAGAGAAAATAAAAAGGATAAATTAAAAAATAGTAGAGGAAAATTTCCTTATATAAAGGAAGACATGAATCTTGAATTGGAAAAGTCTGACCAAATATTAAAATGGGGGAGAAGGTAGGGGGAGGGGAAAATGGGTGATGGGCATTGAGTAAGACACTTGGGATGAGCACTGGGTGTTGTATGTAAGTGATGAATCACAGGAATCTATCCCCAAAGCCAAGAGCACACTGTATACTCTGTATGTTAGCTAACTTAACAATAAATTACATTAAAAAGGAAAACAAAAAACAAAACAAAAAAACCCCTGAAGAACAAAAACAATCAAGCAAAAACACCAAATATTAAAACAGGTAAATTAAAACAACAACAACAACAACAACTAGTGATACTTGACATATACAAGGGTAAAGAAAAACATCACATGAGTTTCTAGAGAGAAAAAAAGCAAGCTTATTATAGATGCTTAATAATGAGACTCACACCAGCAACATAGGACAATAGAGCAAAGCCCTCCAAGTCCTCATCAGCAAGAAAACAGTGGAACAATGCTTTGACATTTTGAGATAGGATTTTAAATAGAGGGAGGCAGACTTTTTCTGTACGGGGCAAGATAGTAAATATTTCACATTTTGTGGGTCATGTGGTCTCTTGCAGCTATTCAACTCTGCCATTGTAGCATGAAATAAAGACATACTGCTGTGTTCTACCAAAACTTTATTTACAAAAACAGGTGGTGGGGTGGATTGCACCAGTGTGCTATGGTTTGCCAACACCTGCTTTGGAATATAGACTTCTATACCCAGCTAAACCATCAACCAAGGATGAGGGCAAGATAGAGATATTTCCAGGCAAGAAAAAACCCTCAAAGTTGCATAACAATGTGAAAAAAATAATACTTAAGAAGTTTTGTTTAAGCAAAAGAAAAAAGGAATAAATGAGGATGACATGAAGTAGAAGAAACAGTGGCAGCTGAGCGTGACTTAGAAATTTGGAACATTCTCCTTAAAGTGGCAGTAGTTTTATTACCTACCATTGATTATCCTTCCTTCTCTAAGGACTCAATCATATTAATTAGTTCTGCCTGGAATCATATTTATATAATCTTAATGTTGTAAGTACTGTATTATGAAATCAAAACTTTAGAGCCAATCAGTGGACACAGTACTGATACCATTGTCATAATCACTAAATGACTTTGACAAACTAAAAATAATATAATTAACAAAATTGGGTGATTAAGGTAGGAGGCAAAGTGGGAAATAGTGCAAGTGCATAAAATTTCTTACCTTTGGTAAAAGGAGAGTGGAATCAAGGAATACATGTACATGTGTACTGTTTAGAGCTATAATGGCCATCACCTGGAGAGCTAAATAAACAATGGCTATTACCTCTGGTGAGTGAAAGTGAGGGCGATGGCAGAATTGAACTTTTCTTTCTTTCTTTCTTTCTTTCTTTCTTTCTTTCGTTCTTTCTTTCTTTCTTTCTTTCTTTCTTTTTTAAGTTTATTTGAGAGACAGAGCAAGAGAGAGTGAGAGAGCGCACAGGAGGGAAAGAGAGAGAGGGAGAGAGAGAATCCCAAGCAGGCTCTGCACTGTCAGCACAGAGCCCGATGTGGGCCTTGAACTCACAAACTGTGAGGTCATGACCTGAGCTGAAACCAAGAGTCAGAAGCTTAACCAACGGAGCCACCCATGGGTCCTGAACTTTTCTTTCTTTATACTTTGAATTTTCTATCACATATAAGTATTGCTTTAATTTACAAAACAATATTTAAAAAATTCTATAGAAAATCCATTCAAGGCTAGAGACTTTATTAACTTAAAACTTAAGGCTATTAAACAAAACATGTTTTAACTTGTCATCAGTAGTAAAGTCAATTTGTGAAAAACATTTTTATAATTTTTCACTGGGCAAGTTAATGGAAAAAAAATTGGCAAAATTTTATAAACTTTTTTTCTGAACCATTCTAACCTTTGTTAATTAAAATCTTTTCCCTCCTTTCTTCCAGGGACTCCCTGTTCTGTATGTGTATGATTAAAAACATTTTTTTCTTTTTTATCGAAGTGTGGTTTATATAGTGTTAATTAAAACTTTCACACTGAGAGTATTACCTATCTTTAATAAGGTAAAGTTTTGCTCTAGCTACTCTCAGAACACTTATGTAAGAATTACAGAGGTGGGCAGACTATATCCCTTAGGTTTGTAAATAAAGTTTGTAAGTAAAATTTTATAAATAAAGTTTTATTGGAACAGTCGCATACATTTGTTTATGTGCCTACTATGGCTGTTTCTGTATATAGCCTGCAATTCCAAAATATTTACTCTATTGTCCTTTAGGAAAAAAACGACTCCTTTAGAGCATCAGAATCACCTTGTTAAATTCCCAATTGTTGGGCCCCACCCTCAGAGCACTTGATTCAGTAAGCCTCAGGTGGGAGTGGAGAATTTGCATTTCTAACAAGTTCCACAGGGTGCTGATGCTGCTGGTCAAGTGTAGCAAACCTTGGAGTTGAATTTTGGTTGTACCCATTGCAGGTCTATGAGTTTGCCTAGTTACTTAATTTTTGTGTATCTGGGTTTGTTCACCTGAACATAAGGCTTATTCAGTTCCTATCTCCTTGGATTGTTGTGAGGATTCGATGAGATAATGCATGTAAAGCACTTAGCATGGTGCCTAGCATATAGTAATGAGTCAATGAAATGTTTGCTATGATTATGATAAAAGCATACCTCACTGATGGTAGGCGTGATCATAGAAACTGTCCTAGACTGAATAGAATATCAGCTGCTGGGAAAATGGAATTTGAATAATTTTTCCGAGTGTCTAGATCTCATTCTTTGCATGAAAATTTCCCTAAATGTTGGACCAGCAGAAAAAATAAATGACCCGGCTTTAAATCATATATCTTGGGAACGTAGTACAAATTGAAAAGATCACAAAGGGAAAGCTACAGAACCACTTTCATATTTATTGCTGCCTTGTTGGGAGTCATTTCAGGTTTAAAAAGAAGTTCGTAATTTTCCACATGTGAAAATGGGAGGCAAGGAAGGGTAAGCGTGGACGTCCACATGAAAGCGGTGGAGAATGAACATTTTGTCCTCGAGGAATTAATAACCCAATTTCAGACAAGACCGACCCTCATGAAATAGTTATAAGAACTGCCAAGCAGAGTCTAGCTAGGAGCCAGGATGAGAGACACAGGTAATATATACTGCCAGGTCATAGACAATAGGCTGGAAGAGTCAGGGGCCACGTGAAGATAACGTGGGATCGGGGGTGGGAGGAATCTCCCCAGGTAGTAGGAGAAATGGTTTCAGCAAGGTTGGAAGATGAGGTAATGAACACAGAACGGTTTAAATTCAGGGGTGAAAAAAATTAGTCACTGTTGAAAATGATGCAGGCAAGTAACTCTTAGAAGAACAAATTCCATTTTTCAAGCATAAATGTGTGACAGCTTTTTTTTTTTTTTTTTTTTTTTGCATGTGGCATTGAAAATGCTAAAATAGTCTAAAGTTCAAAAATTGTGACTGATAGAGGGTCTGGCTCAAAAAAAACAAAAAAGAAAAACTCACTAACTTTGAAAACTCCATGAACAGATCCAGTCTACTCTATAGAGTCATCAGAGGGGATGAGCTGGACAAGAATTTTCCTCATCTTTTCCTCTCAAGGCATAAAGGCTGAGACAGATCTTGTTTGCAGCCAGAAAGAGCGCAATGTGTGGGGAAACTTGGCTTGGATCTTGGATCTTGAAGAGGGCAACTATTCATCACTTGGGCTGTGGTTACAGAAGACTTTTCCTGAGGGTCGACAAGGGGACAGGTGAGGAGAAGGTTCTGATGGAGCCATTTACCTCCTTGTGCTTGGGTCAAGGGCTTATAATTATCTGTGTGCAGTGAAGAAAACTGTTCTCAGTAGCTTGGCGTGGGGGAGTGATGCCTGTCTGAAAGCTGGGTTCTGGGGTGGAGCCCAAGCTTGTTCAAGTTTAGTTCACCAAGAAAGCAGTGGGGGTTGTCGTTCTGATGTTGTTCAAGACCGCCACACCTCATCTCTGCCTATAACAGAATCGAGGTGTTAACACTGGAGTGACTAATGATTGTGACCTCATTAAAAGAGAAAGGATATTACCTCCTGCTGATTAGAGGGGATGGTAGTCCTGGCTTAGTCACAGCACAGACAGGCATGGTTGGGTCTGTCCCTCATTTATCTCCTTCTGGTTTTTAAATTGCCAGCAGAGGAGATTTGTGGAAAACCTCTGTGATTTCTCCTTCTCTCGGGGAAATCATCTGGTCCACCCTCCTTTGAGGCACCCACTCCAGGCTAATCGCATTAGCAGTCACACAGGATTACTGGAGACCTTGTTTCTTGGAGTCGTCTTTCTTTATAAGAGCAAATAATGTACAGCCTGGGTGCATTTTGTTCTCCCTGTGTTGTCAGTTAACTTTGATTTTAAACACTTTTGTAGAGTGGAAGCCCGGAATGATGTAGAATAACAACCACAGAAGGACTTCAGGGTCGGCTCGTCAGTTGCATGTCTCTTTTATGTGCAACTGCTGGTGAATCCCAGCTAGGTCTGCGAGGTCCCTGATCTTGACTTCTCTGTCTCACAGCCAAAGCTATTGCCTGTCTTTTTCAACCTTTATTGCTCTTAATTATTCTTACTGACCTCTCCACCAATCAAATGGATGATGAGGGATATCTAGAGATTCATGTGTCTATCAAAGACTGTAACCTATGTTGGGACCTCATTTAAATCGTCTACGTCTTAAGTTAAGCTTCTGAGAGACAGACCTAACAGTCCCTTAGTAAAGTTTTACCAATGGGCATACTAGAGGAAACCAGTCTATGTCTTTCTCTGTAAAGCATATATACATACATGTGTGTGTGTGTATATATATATATATATATATATATATACATATACATATACATATATATATTTGTTTATATATTTGCACATAAAAAATATAATTTTGGGGGCGCCTGGGTGGCGCAGTTGGTTAAGCGTCCGACTTCAGCCAGGTCATGATCTCGCGGTCTGTGAGTTCGAGCCCCGCGTCGGGCTCTGGGCTGATGGCTCAGAGCCTGGAGCCTGCTTCTGATTCTGTGTCTCCCTCTCTCTCTGCCCCTCCCCCGTTCATGCTCTGTCTCTCTCTGTCCCAAAAATAAATAAACGTTGAAAAAAATATATATATATAATTTTGTACTTATATTTAAATATGTTTTATATAAAATCATGTGTATGTTTCCATATATAAAATATAAATTTATATGTATATATAAATAAAATTATGTGTGTATATTTGCATATATATAAAAATATAATTTGTCATTAAATAGCATATGCTCTTCAGGGGCGCCTGGGTGGCTCAGTCAGTTAAGCGTCCGACTTTGGCTCAGGTCATGATCTCACGGTTCGTGAGTTCGAGGCCTCACGTCAGGCTCTGTGCGGAAAGCTCAGAGCCTGGAAACTGCTTCGGATTCTGTGTCTCCCTGTCTCTCTGCCCCTCCCCCACTAATGCTTTGTCTCTGTCTCTCAAAAATAAATAAACATTAATTTTTTTTTTTTTTTTAATAGTATATGCCCTTCAACAAGTCACTTAACCTTCCTCCTTAGCCTTATTTTCCTGATCAGGAAGCAGTGGTGAATTAGCTGAGTTTTCTTTTCTTCTTAAAAAAATTTTTTTTTAATGTTTATTTTTGAGAGAGAGAGAGTGAGTGAGCATGAGTGGGGGAGGGGCAGACAGAGAGGGAGAGAGAGAATCTCAAGCAGGCTCTGTGCTGTCAGCCCAGAGCCCTATGCGGGGCTCGAACCCACACACTGTGAGATCATGGCCTGAGTCGAAGTCAGGAGCTTAACCGACTGAGCCACTCAGGTACCCCTCTCTCTCTTTTTTTTTTTAAATTAGCTGAGTTTTCTTAGACATATAGGTATCTATAGGTATCATATTTTCCTTGTATGTCTCAGAAATGTTTTTTTAAAAAAACACAGCTTCAAATTCACATTTATTTTGCAGTGAACTCTAACATCTAAGTCAGAAGAGTCCAGATTTGAAACACTCCTGTCCTTTTCTATTTTGAATTTTCAGAGATGATTTTCTTCCTTTGGCAAAGCCCTTTGGGAGTACTGTTCAAAGAGGCAGCTCAGTTAGGGCAGAACCCAAACTTTGGCAGGGGGAGTTGACTAGGGATTGTGACTAACCCTTAGTGGCTTCAACTAGGAAACGAGGGCCCGCCCCAAGAAAACAGTTCCAGGACTTTCTACGAGGATGTGGAGGCCACTGGGTGCAGGCATCACTCGGCTCATTTGTGGTTTCTGCTGCTCAATGCTTCTCTAGTTCAAGGAAGGGGCTTCGTGCAGTGATGGCGATGGGCTGAAACTTTGAGGTGACTTTTTTTGAGCATCTCACCGATAGGTCCCAAAGATGCTTCTTTATGATGGAAGTAAAAACAAGAGAGAACCAAGTCTGGCCACTGTATTCTTGAGCCTTCATGTGAATTAGATCAGGCGAGTCACAAAGGAAAGCCACAGATGATATTAAAATGTCATCGAGGAGAGTGACCCCATCAAAAAGGGGGGAGTTTTCTGCCATACGCCATGCAGAACACTCATTTTGACAATCGGCACAGACGAGACCGCCTTTGTGGGAATCTGGGAGTCTAGCAGAGGTGTTCCAGCACCCCGCGAGAACAAAACACGATCCGGGACTGGACACACCGAAGAGGGTAAGAGGAACAATTTCATTTTACCTCTGACCCTTCGGCCAAGTGCCAAGGGAGCCCTTCTCACCAGCGATTTCTCCAGAAGGAAAAGATGAGAGCACGGGAGTGGGCGCCTGCCTTCCCCACGGAGGTGGGGCATTGGTCTTTCCTTCTCTCCCCATCCGGAATGTGAGGGGGGCCCCAGGCCTTGGGGGGGGGGTGCAGAGAAGGGCTAGGGGCTCTCAGAGGGCATCAGTGGGACCGGAATCCTACGAACTGCTTTTCAGACTCAGTCAAGAAGTCCACCCACAAGCCACCAAGGACACTTTGCCTGCGGCTCTCCCCGGCTGGCCCGTGGGCACCCCAATGCCGCAGACATCTTATTCTGCACACCCCCACCGTGTGGCTGACGCTCCGGGAGCCCCAAAGGCGGTGAGTGGACTTCTTTTTTTTTTTTTTTTTTTAATTTTTTTTTTTTCCAACGTGTATTTATTTTTGGGACAGAGAGAGACAGAGCATGAACAGGGGAGGGGCAGAGAGAGAGGGAGACACAGAATCGGAAACAGGCTCCAGGCTCTGAGCCATCAGCCCAGAGCCCGACGCGGGGCTCGAACTCACGGACCGCGAGATCGTGACCTGGCTGAAGTCGGACGCTTAACCGACTGCGCCACCCAGGCGCCCCTACTTCTTGACTGAGTCTGAAGTCATGAAGCACCCATGATCTCATGAGTCTGAAGCACCCATGAGCTCATGGGTCTGCAGTACCCATGATCTCATGATCTCATGGTTGGTGAGTCGGAGTGCCCCATCGGGCTGTCTAGCCTCAGGGCAGAGCCTGCTTCAGATCCTCTGTCTCTCTGTCTCCCTCTGTCTCTCTCTCTGCCCCTCCCCCACTTGCTCTCTCTCAAAAAGAAATAAAAGTTAAA
Organism: Leopardus geoffroyi; assembly: GCF_018350155.1. Lineage (NCBI taxonomy): Eukaryota > Metazoa > Chordata > Mammalia > Carnivora > Felidae > Leopardus > Leopardus geoffroyi. The sequence continues at coordinate 26,452,134 of NC_059341.1, forward strand.
AAGAGAAAAAATTCCTTCCCAAGAGGAGACAAAAGGTGCGAAATGGGGGTACCCACAGAAATGGTCTGCCCAGCTGTGGGATCCCTCACAGGCCAGACAGGAGAGATTTCTCTTATGCAGCCAGACAGTAAAGCCTGGAGGAGGTGACTGCTTCTACAAATGGGAAGACTTCAAGGAAACTAGAGCAAGTGTTCATTCAGTTTAGAGAGAGAATGATAAACCTATACATCTCTGACGCGTTGGGCGAAATAAGACACAAGCCAGATCGACTACTTTTCCTCTGGCGCCTGCCTGATTCCCACCTGGACCGCACCCCACAGTTTCATTAGTTGAGCAGAGGGGTGCCTGGGTGGCTCGGTCGGTGGAGTATCCAACTCTTGATTTCCGCTCAAATCGTGATCTCACAGTCGTGCGATCGAGCCCCCGTCAGGCTCTGCACTGACAGTGCGGAGACTGCTTGGGATTTTCTCTTCGTCTCTCTCTGCCAGTCCCCCACTCATACACACACACGCTCTCTCTCTCTCTCTCTCTCAAAATAAATAAGTAAACATCAAAAAAAAAGTTCAGCACAGGCAGAAAGTTTGGGAGTTAGTAAATGTAAATAACCTCAAGGATTGTCTCACATACCACAATTTTCCTGAACTTGGTATAGACTCAGAGAAGAGTCTGGAATTACTGACTTTTGCAACTGACATTGCCACACTGAAAGTTTTTTCAAACTAATTGGTAAAAATGTTGTTCAGAGTGGCTTGCATTAGACTGGATATGATGTGTGATTTTTTTTTTAAATGTTTATTTATTTTTGAGAGAGAGACAGTGTGAGCAGGAGAGGGGCAGAGAGAGAGAGGGAGATACAGAACCCGAAGCAGGCCCCAGGCTCTGAGCCATCAGCACAGAGCCCGACGTGGGGCTCGAACTCGCGAACCGTGAGATCATGACCTGAGGACGAAGTCGGAGCCGACTGAGCCACCCAGGCGCCCCTATAATGTGTGATTTTTTATTGAGAAACATTTTGAATAAGTCTAAAACATGTCTTTTGTAAATAACACTTTTCAGTTGGGAATAAGTGTAAATTCACCCTTTATTTTACATTTAGTTTGTTTAGACTAAACTAGGGCTTGGCAAACTATAGCTAGTTGACTAAATCTGGTTGATCACCTGATTTATACAACCTCTGACTTGAGACTAAAATTGTTAACTGATTGAGAAAAAGCAAAAGAAGACTCTTTTGTGACGTGTGAAAATGATGTGAGATTCTAATTTCCATAAATAAAGTTTTATTGGAACACACAATAGATAAAATGTAATTTAAGAAAATTTGACAATATTTATTAAAATTTAGGGGTGCCTGGCTGGGTCAGTTGCTGGAGCATGCACCTCTTGACCTCAGGGTGGTGAGTTCAAGCCCCACGTTGGGCACAGAGCTTACTTTTTTTTTTTTTTTTTTTAACGTTTATCTATTTTTCAGAGAGAGTGACTGAGTGTGAGTGGGGAGGGGTAGAGAGAGACAGGGAGACACAGAATCTGAAGCAGGCTCCAGGCTCTGAGCTGTCAGCACAGAGCCCGAGTCGGGCCTTGAACTCTCGGAACTGTGAGATCTTGACCTGAGCTGAAGTTGGACGCTCAACTGACTGAGCCACTCAGGCGCCCCTGTAAAGCTTACTTTAAAAAAAAAAATTAGTGCAGCAGGTTTCACTTTTTCCTGCAAATGTTCTCACATGGATGTGCACATATTTATGTACAGGGACATTCCTTGCAGCATCCCTTGCGATGGTAAAATACAGAAACAACCTAAATGCTCATGAACCCAAATGCTCAGTCACACACATGAACACTGTGTGCACAGTGGAAAGCATGGTCATGGATCCATATGTATGGAATAATTCCCAGGTGTATTCGTTTCCTATTTAATGGTAGTAACGAAGGGCCACAAACTTAGTGCCTTAAAACAAACGACTTTCTTATATTACATAGATAGAGGTTGGAAGTCTAGTATCAGGTTCATTGAACCGGAGTCAAGGCGTTGGCACGGTTGATTGCTTCTGGAGTTTCCAGGGAAGAATCCTTTTTCTTTTCAGCTTCTAGGGCCACCCTTGTTCCTTGGCTCGGAGGTCCTTCCTTGGTCTCAAATCTTTGACTTTCTGACCTGCACCTTCCATCTCCTTCCATGATCTTTAAAGACTCTGCCTCCGCCCTGCCCTGGGCCCACCAGGATAATCCACGCAATTCCGGAATGATCTCTTCTCAGGGCCCTTTATTCAGTCATACGTACACAGTCCTGTTTGCCAAATAAGGTTTATAGGTTTTGGAAATTAGCATGTGGACATCTTTGGGAGGATATAATTTAGTCTTACAAACTAGAATGTACTTTTAGGCAAGCATAGGGCAAGGTACATAACAGCGTGAATGGGACACTATCATTTGTGTTAAAAAAAGGCAGGATAGGTATCTAATCTATACTCTTGAATTTATATAGACTACTTTTTAAAAAAACTTTTTTTTTTTTATTTATTTTTGACAGAGACAGAGTACAAGCATGAACTGGGGAGGGACAGAGAGAGAGAGAGGGAGACACAGAATCCGAAGCAGGCCCCAGGCTCCGAGCTGTCAGCACAGAGCCCGATGCGGGGCTTGAACTCATGAACCGTGAGATCATGACCTGGGTCAAAGTCGGACGCTTAACCGACTGAGCCACCCAGGCGCCCCTATATAGACTATCTTCGACAAGATACCTGGGAATCTGGGAACAGAGATTTTGGGGCTGGATGGAGGTCATGAGTGGGAAAATTTGCCTTTTGTTATTTTTTACATTGCACATAGATTTGGCTTCTATTCTATAGAAATCAAACCATGGTTCTGGTCTCTTTCTTACCAAACCTTCACGAGACTTTCGACTGGCAGGTCTTTGTCTGGTTTTATCTTTTGGTCACTAGCCTGTGCTGTTAATATGAGAGAAAGGAAAAGAGGGGTAGGAAAAAACAAGTTGAAGGACAACCACCAAACTGGTTTTCAGTGCCAAGAGTATGGAACACTGACTCGCCTTTTACCTTTAAGACTCCACGTGAGAACCAGCTGAAACCGTGCCTCCCAGGGTGAAGGAGGTTGAAACTAGAAGAAAGTTTAAAGCTTGTTTTGCAGAGAACTGTTTCTCCCCAGTCAGCTATTGTGTCTTTTTTCAGAGCCCTTAAGGAATCCACTAGCTGTCTCTGCAGAAGCCCGGACTCAAGGTCAGCTGATAACGGTTCCAGCCTACGAACTAACGAGGAAGGCCTTGGATTCCTTACCAGAGATAAGGGGCCCAAGACCGCATCCAGTTTATATTGGCTCTCACAGCACGCCCATAGCTCCTGCTCCTCGTCCTAAAATAATCTCCTGACTCAGGGGCTGAATTTAGCCTCCTTCTGATGTTCGGTCTCCACCCAGAATGAACATGGGATGTATGTTACATATACGTTTGTTTAATGCACATGCTCTATCCGTCCCCGAGGCTAGCCACATTTCCCCACCCTTTTCATCACTGTGTTTGTCATCTCAACCCCTATGATCATAGAAGGCTTGTTCTCTCCCTCTGCGGGGAGGCGGATTTGAGGCTGGCCATGCAGGGTCCCGGTTTAGCTGCCTCTTCCTGGCTGCAAACCTGATGTCTTTGGCTTGGCTGTGGTGGGCAGACATACTCGGTTTTTGTTACACGACTACTTTCCTCCACACCTATCTTCTGTACAATCAGTGCTCTTGCGCCTTTAAGCCTCTTGAAAGTGGCTCTCGGCCAAGATTCATCAGAAAGCAAAGCAAACTATATCCTGAGCTCTGAGACAGCACTGTTTTTCGAAATTCTTTGAGGACACCCAGGCAAGAGATGTCTCCTGGTTTCCATTCCATTTTAAGGTCGATTTCTGGGGCGCCTGGGTGGCTCAGTCGGTTGAGCTTCCGACTTCGGCTCAGGTCACGATCTCACGGTCTGTGAGTTCGAGCCCCGTGTCGGGCTCTGTGCCGACGGCTCAGAGCCTGGAGCCTGTTTCCGATTCTGTGTCTCCCTCTCTCTCTGCCCCTCCCCCACTCATGCTCTGTCTCTCTCTGTCTCAAAAATAAATAAACATTAAGGTCGATTTCTCAGAGCGTAACATCAGTTCAGAGCTACAAGGACTTCCAAATCATCGGACTCAAACTTCTCCTTTCAGAAATGAGGAAACTGAGGTTGCTGTGGGTGAGATGAGCTCATGTTCAGTAACAAGTGCAGCCGATGAAGCCCAGGAAATACCTGCAGCGCGTGGACACAGGCCAGGCCTCGAGCAGGGCAGTGGGGGAGGGGGGTGGGCTGCAGAGATGAGAAGACACGGCCTGCCTGCCCTCAAGGAGCTCCCAGTTACAAACTGCTGTCGAGAAGGGTGGGCAAGGGGACCGGGTTCGAGAAGCCACGCTCCTGGGTAAATAAACGACCAGTCTCACGCAGTGCGCGGGGCCATGAACGAACTGAGACAGATGTGTTACTGTTGGCCAGGAGCTGGCATCTCAGGACAAGGGAGACAGAACACGGTGGAAACACTCGGCATTTGCAGGGTCCATGTGTGGCTCTGTAGCTGTGGAGCATAAAGAGCAAAGACCCGGGTCGCCTGGGTGGCTCAGTCGGTTGAGCGTCCGACTTCGCTCAGGTCACGATCTCACGGTCCGTGAGTTCGAGCCCTGCATCAGGCTCTGTGCTGACAGCTCAGAGCCTGGAGCCTGCTTCAGATTCTGTGTCTCCCTCTCTCTCTGGCCCTCCCCCCGTTCATGCTCTGTCTCTCTCTGTCTCAAAAATAAATAAATGATAAAAAAAAATTAAAAAAGAAAAAAAAAGAGCAAAGACCAAAGTGGGCAAGGAAGTTGAAAAACAGACGGGGCAAGATCATGAAAGATCTTGTACGTGTGTCGATTTTTTTTTTTTACCAGGATTAGAAGCATTGACAGACTTTCTGTAAAGAACCACATACTAGATGCTTTAGGTTTTGCAGGCGACATATATCTCTGTATGCACACATACCTTTTTTTTGGTTTTTGTACGGTCCTTAAACATGCAATAACCATTCTTTTTAAAATTTTTTGAATTCTTTAAAAATTTTTTTTAACGTTTTCTTTTTGAGAAACAGAGAGACAGAGCGTGAGTGGGGGAGGGACAGAGAGAGAGGGAGACACAGATTCGAAGCAGGTTCCAGGCTCTGAGTTGTCAGCACAGAGCCTGACGTGGGGCTCGAACCCACAAACCGCGAGATCGTGACCTGAGCCCAAGTCAGAGGCTCAGCCGACTGAACCACCCAGGCGCCCTGCAAAAACCATTCTTAACTTGCAGGCTGGACTTAGCTCACAGGTCATAGTTTGCTGACCCGCATAGATGATGAGAAGCCATTGGAGACTTTTGTTTTACTTTAAAAAAATTTAGGTGTAGTTATCATGCAGTGTTATGTTAGTATTAGGCATACAATATAATGATTCAACAATTCTATACATTTTTCAGGGCTCGTCGTGATGAGTGTACTCTTAATCCCCTTCACCCATCCCTCCACCCGCCTCCCCTCTGGTAACGTCCAGTTTGTTCTCTATTGTGGAGTCTGTTTCTTGGTTTGTCTCTTTTTTTGCTTTGTTCATTTGTTTTCTTCCTTAAATTCCACAAATGAGTGAAATCATATGGGTTTGTCTTTCTCTGACTGTCTTATTTCATTTAACATTATACTCTAGACATGTCATGGCAAATGCCAAGATTTCATTCTTTTTTGTGGCTGAATAATATTCCATCATGCACACACACACACACACACACACCCCACTCCTTTATCCACTCATGTATCAATGGATAGTTAGGTTGCTTCCATATCTTGGCTATTGTCAATAATGCTGCCATAAACATAAAGGTGCATATATCTTCTCAAATTGGTGTTTTCATTTTCTTCAGGTAGCAGTGTGATTATGGGTTTATAGGGTGATTCTATTGTTAATATTTTGAGGAACTTCGATACTGTTTTCCACAGTGGCTCCACTAGCTTGCATTGCCATTTTTTTTTTTAATGTTTATTTTTGAGAGAGATAGAGAGACAGAGAGTGAGCAGGGGAGGGACAGAGAGAGAGAGGAAGACATAGAATCTGAAGCATTTCCAGGCTCTGAGCTGTCAGCATAGAGCCCTATGAGGGCTTGAACTCACAAACTGCATGAGCATGACCTGAGCCAAAGTTGGACGCTCAACCGACTGAGCCACCCAGGCACCCGGCCATTGGAGACTTTTTTCTAAGTTTACTTATTTATTTTGAGAGAGAGAGACAGAGAAAGAGAGAGAGAGAGCGTGCATGCACAAGTTGGAGAGGGGCAGAGAGAGAGGGAGCGAGAGAATCCCAAGGAGGCTCTGCACTGTCAGCGTGGAGCCTGATATGGGGCTTGAACCCACAAACTGTGAGACTGAGACCTGAGCCGAAACCAAGAATCATATGCTCAACCAACTGAGCCACCCAGGCACCCCACGACGGGAGGTGTTTCAGCAGGAAATGACATAATCAGATTTGAACATTGGAAAGATTGCTCTGGTGGCAGAGGCTGGGCGTTGGAGGGAGAGTTAGGTGGGAAGGGATACGTCAAAGAAGACCGCTAAGGAGGCTAATCATAATGGTCCCGGGGGGGGGGGGAATAATGAGGGCCAGAACCAGGGTGGTGGTAGTGATGCCCCTTCTTGACAGCTGGGCTGAAACCAGGCACACGCGAGTGAATGAACGTGGCGTTACCTTTCTCTCCCTCCTCCTACCAGCTCTTCTTGTCCACTGGGGGTGAGGGTGGCAAATGGTGGAAGGCTGCCATGTGGCCCCCTCTATCCAGGCACAGCTTCGCCCTGGGGAACACTGTAAGTCCTCTGAGCAGGACCCCCTTTTCCCGGCACCCCCAGGGGGGAGTCCACGTCTCTTTCTTCCTGCTGGGACTCACCCTGGGGTACGCCGACCTTCCTTTCCTTTAGAGTCAAAGAGCCTCCCTTCCTCTTCAAACCAAGCATTGCCAGAGAATCTCTTACTACAGGTGCCAGCACCATGTCTGGGGATTTTTTCCAACTTTATTCTGATTTCCCAGAGTGCCTGGCAGCTCGAGTGTTACGCTTTTCACTCGTCTCTTTTGTTCATCACCCAGAGGAGCTTCCTGTTTCAGCTGTAAAAGGTAGGACAAGAGCAAAGGGGCCCTGAGTGGGGGTTAAGTCCCGCCTTTTCCTTAGCCGGGTGCTGATTACATCGTCCTTCTTGTGGGAACAGGTGCCGCCTCCCAACAGACGACTTGTGTCCATGCTCTTTGCGTGTTTTCTGTCACTTAGATTTCTCATGCTATTTATTGCCCCGTTTCCCTTTTGTCCCAGGGCCCATCTCTTCCTCCCTTATCTGTGAGTCCCCGTCTCAGCTCTCGAGGGTTATCTTTCTCCCCCCAGGACATGGATACCTTTTTCAAGATTTCCCGTGCAGTTCCCAGGGTAGGCTTCCCGCCCTTTTTACCTTTCTTTCCTTCTCAAATGCTTTAGTGCAATTTCTCGAATTACGTCTCTAACGAGAGGAGGGCACGTTCTGATGAGCACGGGTTTTTAAATGCTTCCAATATTAACTAACTAACAACAGAATGAATATTCTACTTTGCTTCCCCCCCCCCCCCTGCCAACCGAGGTTTCACCGGAGAAACATTTGTTACTGAATTTGAGGAGATAAGGGTTTCCCTTCAGCTGTACTTGAGGGGGTGCAGGACTCATGATAGCTCAGCCTGTCCTCGATTGTGTGTGTTTCTTCCCTAGTCAGGCAAGTTCCACATTGGAACATTCTGTTCTGTGGTCCTCATGGGTAGCAGCAGTGATGGGGATGGGGATGGGGATCATAGGAGTCTTAGCTAACATTTCTCCAGTGTTTCCTACATGCCGGATACTGTGCTCAGCTCTTCATTCGTGTACTTTATTTCGTCCTCACAGGGGTCCTCTGATTTACAGACTTTTTAAAAAGTTTATTTATTTATTTTGAGAGAGAGAGCCAAAGAGAGAGAGAAAGAGAGACAGAATGTGAGCAGAGGAGGGGCAGAGAGAGAGAGAGAGAGGGAGACACAGAATCTGAAATAGGCTCCAGGCTCTTAGCTGTCAGGACAGAGCCCCCACTCGGGGCTCAAACCCACGGACAGCGAGATTGCGACCTGAGCCGAAGTCGTACGCTAAACCCACTGAGCCACCCACGCGCCCCAAGAGTTGGATGCTTAATTGCTTAACTGACTGAGCCACCCAGACGCCCCTGGCTTATAGAACGTTTATCATGTCATTTTACAAATGAGGAAACAGATTTAGAGAGATTAATGAATTTACCCAAGGCTGGATGATGGCACCAGCATTCACCTGTACTGACCACACCATTTGTCACCAGTTTGGGTCGCCGTATATACAGATGCATTCTCTTTAGGCTTCATCAAAGGATTTGTCAAGGCACAGGAATATTAGTTACAACATTTGGGTTTGTTCCGTTTCAGCTCCCACCGCTCCCGAGGAGTATAGTTCGGGGTTTCCACTGTTTCTGAGATTAAGCTTCCCTTTGGGTAAGAAAACACTGGAGCCCCCAAGGTGAGCCCTAAGTGCAACCAGCAACCAAGGCTGTCACTTCATCAGAAGGCATAGCGCCCAGGGCCCATGACACTTGTAGGGGTCCGCGAAAGTGCTGCCATTTCTTTTAAGATCAGAAGGGAAAAAAATAAACTTCTGGGTCAAAAAAATCCTTTTTTTAAATACGTAATACTAATATATTTGTCTTTATATCAGTGCAATCATAGACTGCAGATTTTCTTTCTTGATTGATTGATTGAAGAAGAAGCCCATGAAGGCAACATGCCAGGGCCCATGAAAGTCCCCATAGGGCCGTGCCAGCACAGGGAGGGCACTGGGCCTCTTTGCTGGCACTTTTGTTCTCAGCCATCTCCCCAGCATGGAAGGGAGAGAAGGCTCTGGAGTCAGACCCTCTGACTGGAGCCCTTCAATCAAGTCATTTGCTTATCTCCTCAGACCCTCCCCTTCCTCACTAGCGACGTAGAACTCCTGTCAGTGTGAGGACGGAGTACAACATGGCTGACCCGGAATAAGGGCTCAGGGGGTGTGGGCTCTCGTCACCACCTGTCCTGTTTCCCCAGTCGCAGAGGTGGCCAGAAGCCGCGTCTGAAATTCAGAATCCACGGAAAAGTAGCACGTAAAAGGAAGAGGGACGAATAACCCAATGACAGGATTACATGCACTCAAATAAAAAATGCATTTTATTTTCAGACAACATTGAACTCATGCCCATGAATTTTTGCCTATAACATTTTGAAGTCAACGTGCGTTTGTGGTTTAGGATTGAGTAAACGGGTCTAGAAGCAGACTGCCTGGCTTGGAACTTGGTTCAATTGCTTACCAGCTGTGGAATCTTGGGAAGTAGACCTTCTGGGTTTCAGTTTTCCCATCTGTGTAGTGGGAGTATTCACTGTAATTAACCCTATCAAAGTCGTTTTGCGGATTAAATGAGTTAAACAACAACGACTTCTAGAACAGAGCCCAGAATATACGTGTGAGCTCATTAAATATTGGTTACATTGTTGCTCTTGACCAAGAGAATGAGCTTTTTGTGCTTAGCTTCTCAGACTTTTCCCTCTGTATTTATTGATCATTCTTTGCTTTCTACCTCTGGTCATTTGCCCATCACATATGAGACACCACTCTCTCTCATAGTTTATTCTATTTTTAAAAATCTTTATTCTTATGATGTTTTTGCAATCCTTACCAAAATACCAACAGCATTTTTCACAGAACCAGAACAAATAACACTAGAGTTTGGATGGAACCACGAAAGACCCTGGATAGACAAGACAGTCTTGAAAAACAAGAGCAAAGTTGGAAGGAGCACAACCCCAGATTTCAAGATATGCTAAAGTTGTAGTTGTGGTAATTGGGGCGCCTGCCTGGCTCAGTCAGTAGAGCATGTGACTCTTGATCTGCGGGTTGTAAATTCGAGCCCCACGTTGAGTGTAGAGATTACTTAAAAAATAAAAAAAAAATTGTAAAAAAAACCCCACCAAAGTTACAGTAATCAAAACTGTACGGTCCTGGCACAAAAATGAACACATAAATCAATGGACCAGGACAGAGAGCCCAGAAATAACCCCACAATTATATGGTTAATTAATCTTCAACAGAAGAGGCAAGACTATACAAAGACAGTCTCTTCAACAAATGGTGTTGGGAAAACCGGACAGCAACATGCAGAAGAATGAAACTGGCCTTTCTTTTCTTTTTTTTTTTTTTAATTTTTTTTTTAACATTTTATTTATTTTTGAGACAGAGAGAGAGAGAGCATGAACAGGGGAGGGTCAGAGAAAGAGGGAGACACAGAATCCGAAACAGGCTCCAGGTTCTGAGCTGTCAGCACAGAGCCCGACACGGGGCTCGAACCCACGGACCGCGAGATCATGATCTGAGCCAAAGTCGGACGCTCAACCGACTGAGCCACCCAGGGGCCCTGAAACTGGCCTTTCTTTTAAAAAAAATTTTTTTTTTCGGGGCGCCTGGGTGGCGCAGTCGGTTAAGCGTCCGACTTCAGCCAGGTCACGATCTCGCGGTCCGTGAGTTCGAGCCCCGCGTCAGGCTCTGGGCTGATGGCTTGGAGCCTGGAGCCTGTTTCCAATTCTGTGTCTCCCTCTCTCCCTGCCCCTCCCCCGTTCATGCTCTGTCTCTCTCTGTCCCCAAAATAAATAAATAAAAAAAAAAAAAAAAAAAAAAAGCGTTGAAAAAAATTTTTTTTTTCAACGTTTTATTTATTTTTGGGACAGAGAGAGACAGAGCATGAACGGGGGAGGGGCAGAGAGAGAGGGAGACACAGAATCGGAAACAGGCTCCAGGCTCTGAGCCATCAGCCCAGAGCCCGATGCGGGGCTTGAACTCACGTGACCTGGCTGAAGTTGGACGCTTAACCGACTGCGCCACCCAGGCGCCCCAGAAGTTTGTATCTCTTAATCCCCTTCACTTACTCCTCCAGTCTCCCCACCGGCAACCACAAGTTTGTTCTCTGTATCTTTCAATCTGTTTCTGTTTTTATCGGTTTTAGATTTCACACACAAGTGAAATAGATGGCATTTGTCTTGTCTGGCTTATTTCACTTAGCATAATGCCCTCCACGTCCGTCCGTGGTGTTGTAAATGGCAAGATCTCGTTCTTTTTTACGGCCGAGTAATATTCCATCGGATATGTAATGTAGCAGGATTCTCGTGCAGAGTCGTGACACCGAGGCTTTTCTTTCCAGAAGGCAACTTTATTCCTGCCAGCACTGCTCAGTTGGGTTCGTACCCGAGGAACTGAGCCCCGAACGACCCGTGGCGTAGTTTTTTCATACATTTTCTATTTCTTTGTCTCCCATATATGGTAACACACACAAACATGTAGTCTGATTAAGTAGTCTCAGTTTACAAGGTCGTGAGGGATGTTGTCACCTACGTGCATAGCCAGGTTACCTTGAAGGTTTTCTTTTCTTTTCTTTTCTTTTCTTTCCTTTCTTTTCTTTTCTCTCTTTTCTTTTTTCTTTTCTTTTCTTTTCTTTTCTTTCTTTTCTTTTCTTTCTTTCTTTTCTTTTCTTTTTTCTTTTCTTTTCTTTTCTTTCCTTTCCTTTCCTTTCTTTTCTTTTCTTTTCTTTTCTTTTCTCTCTTTTCTTTTCTTTTCTTTTCTTTTCTTTCTTTTCTTTCTTTTCTTTTCTTTCTTTCTTTTCTTTTCTTCCTCTTCTCTTCTCTTCTCTTCTCTTCTCTTCTCTTCTCTCTCTTCTCTTCTCTCCTTAGGGAGGGGACCCTACCACAATACCACTTCTTCTTCATCTTTTTATCAGTCGATGGACACTTAGGCTGCTTCCATATTTCAGCCAATGTTGCAATATAAAAAAAAAAAAGAAAAAATAAGTAAAAAAAGGGGCGCGCCTGGGTGGCTTAGTCTGTTGAGCTCCGACTTTGGCTCAGGTTTGTGAGTTCGAGCCCCGCGTGGGGCTCTGTGCTGACAGCTCAGAGCCTGGAGCCTTCTGTGGATTCTGTGTCTTCCTCTCTCTGCCCCTCACCCACGCGTGTGTGCGTGCACACACACACCCACTCTCTCTCAAAAGTAAACATAAAAAAATTTAAAAAAATAACGTTGCAATAAACATAGGGGTGCTTACATCTTTTCGAATGAGTGTTGTCATTTCCTTCGGGTAAATGCTCAGAAAGGAAATTACTGGATCCCCCGGCAGTTCTATTTTTAACTTTGGGAGGCAACTTCATCCTATTTTCCACAGGGCCTGCACCAGTTTACATTTCCACCAACAGGGCACCAGGGCTCCCTTTTCACCACATCCTCACCAACACCTGTTATTGCTTGTCTTTTTGGTACTGGCCACCGTGACCGGTGCGGGATTCTGATGGTTTGTTTCGAATCGCGCCCTCCGCAGAGCGTGGGCCTAAACACCCGCATTCTACCCAGCAGAACAGCAACATAGCACCCACATTGCATCCGTAGCCAGGCTCTCAGTTACAGCCACAGAGTAAGACTCTGGCTGACACAAGCAAAAGGGGGGAAGGGATGGTGGCAGAGGGTGGGAGAGGAGGAAGCAGCAGGGAGCAGAGATCACAGAACCCGTGGGATTTGCTCCTTGGACGCGGTAAGGATCCACAGGCGCTTCAAAGAACCAGGGAACAGGGAGGTGCGGAACTGTCTTATAAACCAGCACGGCCTCGTGGGATTTGTCCCTCACCTTCTCGCCCCCGCGTCCTCCCATGTCCCTGCCGCGGTGACACGGCAGCAGTCCACGATTCGGTCTCAGGAGCGAGTTGGCCAAGCTTGGGGACATCGCCGTCCTCTGCACCTGTCGGGTGTGGTAGGGAAGTGGCCCCCCGGTGGGAAGCCACACACAGGGCTCACTCTAACTTATGTCCCTGTGCCCTCAAGGAGGAGAGTGGATGCTCAGGTCCCCAAAAGGACAAAGGGCCCCCAGAGTCCGCCAACACCATCGTGTGGCAGGGAGTTGAAACAAAAGATGCTGGTCCTCTTCTGTTGCATCAGTGGGGCCGAGGGCTGGGGTGTCTCCCACTTGTTGGCTGCCCCCCCCCCACCCCACCTCGTTAGCTGGGTTTGGGTGACAGCACTGAAGAGCTAGCCCACCCTGGGCCTGCAGGACATGCGGCACTCCAACCCCTCCTGGCGCATGCGGATTGACCCCAGATCTCAAAGGTCTCCATCCTTTGTTCAATGATCACACTTAGGGGGCAGGTCCGTTATATTTAACACAAATGCCTTCTGCGGTAACTGAAGATTTCCTCCTTTCTTAGAATCATTAAAGGTCACCCTTCTCCTCTTTTCCAAAATCAGCCTGCGTACCTGGAACATTTTCTGCCTACTGCAGAGAGGAGTCTGGATTTAAGGAACGGAACCAGGCAAGCTGGGTTTTTTTGCGGGAAGGGAATCTTCTTTCTCCACCGACGCCGGGGCCTGGGTGAGGCAGGAGAAAGACGCAGGGCGATCTGCCTCTCTCCCTTCACAGCCCCCAGAGCAAACCCCGGATGGGGGGGGGGGTAGGCTTTGGGGGCCTGGGAAGTGCAGCTCAGGCTCTCCCTGGACCTTCCCTGCTCCTAAACAATTTGGTCTGGAGCCTGCCGATCAGCCACTGTTGTGTGATTTTTCTTTCCCACGAAAGAATTACAAGTGGAATACCGGTAGTGTGAATACCGGCTTTGTTTGGATACGGTGTATTTCAGTGAAAATCACAGTATTTCCTCTTATATTTGCTCCTTTTGTCCCCTCAGCTCCCGAGCGGCCACCGCCTGAGTTTCAGGCATTCCAGAACCGCCGAGCACTTATGGGCACCCAGCGTGAGAACCTAAGAAACAGCTCCGTGAGCTCACAGCTCTTTGCCGTGCTGCAGGGGCCTTGCCTGAGGTTTAGATTTAAAATTTCCACTTTTTAACAGAACGACATAGTTTTTGAGCAGAAAGAGGATTTTAGAGATCGTCAAATAAAACGCCCATTTCGTAGACGTGGAAACAGAGATCCAGAAGGATTAGATTACTTGTTCAAGGTCACACGCTGCATGACTCCCAGAGCAGGACTTGAAAACTGGATCTCCAAACGCCTACCCTAGCGGTTTTCATTTGGAGATGTTCAAATAACGACACTCAGGTTGTTGCCTCTTCTTGTTGTTCATTGGATAACTTATTTGTCTCTAATTTTTTTTTTTTTTTTTTTTTGATTAATCCCCATGTGCCTGTTGCTACTTCAGGCATCAGATAGCCTTGCTTTCTTTGAGCCGTCACATGTGATTAGCGAGATATAGTGGCGTCTCTTGAGTTTCCGGGTAAACTGAAGCATTGGAACCACAGGCTTTCCTCATTGGAACTTTTCTAAACAAACAAACAAAAAATGCACTTACAAAGAAGTTTCCATTTTTAGTTCTCGTTCTGTTAGAAGCTGCCCAATCTTAGATGCATTTCCAGAGAAGTCTGTGGCCCCGTTTACTGAGATATGAAAAACATGTTCGGCGCGAGGTGACACGTGGGCTGTCCACGTTTTGTGCACACCCTCTGAATGTCACACTGTGTCAAGGGCTCCACGAAATGGTTGAGGGTCAGGCTGCCAACTGGTGACATGACTGGAGCTTCTCCCTCCTGCCTGCCTAAATTTCAGGGGCTGTCCCCGATCACCAGAGCGGGCGAGCCAATACGCTGGTCTAATTCTCTTCCACTAGGAATTTAGAGATGCAAACAGAAGGCACAAGGCGTAGGGGCCCGCAGACGGAGGCAATAAATTGGGTGGCGTCATCGTTAGGGGTTTGGGTTCCGCTAAGAGTGACCGGTGACGCGTGGGGCTAGTCTATTACTTCCAATCATGCAGACTTGGCCTAAAGGCCTTTTTCTTGCCTGGCTGCTGGGTCCGTAGGCATTAGATTGCAGAATGATCCAGGACTTGGGTTTGCTGGGGTTGGCTCCTGGGATAGGAAGGTGTATGAGCAACTAGCTGCAAGCCTAATGAATGGATTTCAGGAATTTCCAGGAATACATATTCAATATGCCACTTTCTGTTGAAAAATGAATAAATATAGCGTGTGGGAATGAATGAAGCACTTAGTGAGCGTTTCTCCATTGGCAGAGAGATGTAGCGTATGTGTGCTCGGAGCCTTTGGGAAATACGGAAACAAGGAATGCTTTGTTAAGAACTGAGAACACACTGGGATGCTTTCTGTGTATCACGCAAGCGCTGCATCATCACTCTGAATTCAACACATAGATTGTTTTATGTCCAGGATTTCTCTTTTTTTTTTAACTCCACGTAGCCCCTTGACTTGACTCTAGACCTCCATTTCATGGCCAAAGCATACATCCTGGAGGAATAGTTACCTTTTCTTTACTTAAAACAAGGACAACAAGAGTATCCTGGCTGAATGTTGTATTTAGAAAGTGACATTCCCACATCTGCCTTGTGAATTTCTTTCTTAGTCGAGTGGCCATTAAGAAGGGGAAGATAAAGACGAGAAGAAATAGGACTCGTCGAAGTAAAGAATAACTTCCTTTTTATTAGGTTTAACTTGAAACCAGGTATCATATTTATATAAATACTGTGGAAAATATTTAACCTATTCATAAAGGTTAAGTAACTAACTGATAAGCTTTGTAGGCAAAGCATGTTCAAATGCTCCCACTAAACTCAAACCGTGCCGGGCAATTTATCAAATTTTCAAATGCATAACCATTAGGAAACAGGAAAGAAGTCTGAGGAACAGAAAGAATTTCTGATGAACAAACACAGTTGTTCATTGTAGAAATTGTTGTTACTTTATATATCAGAGGGTGCAAAGTGAGTCAAAAAGTCAAAATAACAGGATTTAGAGGAAAGCCTTAAAGGATACAATTTAGTCTTCAGTAAAGGCTAAGATAAATTACTCTGGCTGCTGGCTGGAAGAAATCAAAGGGGGGAGATATTTTAGCTGGTTCTCTTTCTCTGTAAACAGTACATGAAATGATTAGAGTAGCAAGGTTGAGAGGTCTGGGGATGCAAACAGAGCTTGGGGGAGACCAGAAAAACTGTTTATAAGAATAAAAATTAGGCAACGATACATTTGTAGGTGTTTTCCTTGAATAGGATGACCGTATAATTAATCCTCCGACCAGGGTACCGGAGAGTGGAGATGCACCGTGTTAATAACTGTCAGGACCACAGGCAACCCCCGCTGTCATGGGAGATCCAGAGCCTGTGAACGCCATTTCTTTGAACACGACGAATAAAACAGGCCGTCATCCTTTGGTTTTGTTTCTTTGGGGGGACTGGGGCTCTTGTGAACATTTTTAAGGATTTGTGTTATTTCTGTGGCAATGGAGAAAAAGAAAAGTGCTCCTTAAAATCATCAGACAAAATGTATAACTAAAAAGTGAAAATCCAGAGCACCTGGGTGGCTCAGTCCGTTAAAGCATCTGACTTCGGCTCAGGTTACAATCTCGAGGTTCATAAGTTCGAGCCCTGCGTCGGGTTCTGTGCTGACAGCTCGGAGCCTGGAGCCTGCTTCGGATTCCGTGTCTCCCTCTCTGCCCCTCCCCAGCTTGCGCCCTGTCTCTCTCTCTCAAAAATAAATATTAAAAAAAAAAAATAAAAAAAAGCAAAGAGTGAAAATCCCACACACATTCGTACTTTCACCAAGAAGTGAAGATCACATAGGAGCCCATCACCCAATGGCACCCACTATTGCCCTTTGTTATCTACCCACTGAATTTTTATTATCGTCGTTATATATATTTGCATAAATGGGATCCTACCACACAAGTTCTCTAATAACCTGAGCTTGGTCACTTTAGCATTGTTAATGTTAATGTTATTCATATTGTGAATATCTTTCCATTCAATAAATGTTATTTTTAGTGACTGCATAGTTTTCTGTTAGTTCAAAAAGTACTATAATTTATTTAGCCAGTCCCCTATTTATGGACATTTGTTTCCAGTGTAATACAAACAGCACTATAGTGAATGTTTGGGATAAGCATATTTTTAAAAATATTTATTTGATTATTTCCTTGGGATTTATTCCTAGAAGTGAAATTTCTGGATTCCAGTGTGTGTGTGTGTGTGTGTGTGTGTGTGTGTATGTATAAATATAAATACATGTATATGTGTGTATATATACACATATGTTTTTTTTTCCAACTGCCAATAATCAGTTTCCCCTTGTAAGGTTTTATAAATTTTCCCGTCTACCCACAGAGTATAAGAATTCCTGTTTCATCACATCAGGGCTAACATTAGATATTAATAAGTAAACAGTTTTTTGCTAGTCTGAAAGATACAAAAGAGCATTTGGATTTAATATTCATTCTGTAATTGGTAGTGAGATGAAACATCTTTTTCAATGTTTATTGGCCATTGGCATTTTTATTTTGAGAGACAGAGAGAGAGAGAGAGAGAGAATCCCAAGCAGACTCCGCACTGTCAGCGCAGAGCCCGACTCGGGGCTCGAACCCACAAACCGTGAGATCATGACCTGAGCCGATATCAAGAGTTGGATGCTTAACCGACTGCGCCCCTGGCCATTGTTTTCTAATGCCAGTTGCTTGTCTGTGTCCTATAGGAATCACAGAGTTTCACAGCTCTCAAAAAGAAAAATACCTGTTACAGACCTCTAAGGCAGTTCTTATGTTCTGGTTGTCGGCATCTCTGTCCTTTCTGTTGCCAGAATACAGACCTCACTTTCGCTTCTCTCAACTTTCCCATCTACTCTGACACCCAGTCTGGTTTATTGCATTTCTGCTACGTTTCTCATATAGTTCCTCCATTCCACTTCTTTGCCCAATGATCTAGTTTGGGACGTTCTCTTCCTTTCTTTGAGAAGGCTCCTAACTAGTAACAAAGGGCCAGAGATGCTGATAGTGCTGGAGACAGCCCCGAGGCTAGAGTTCCAGTTTCCCAAGTCCCATAAAAGTCATTACTATTTCCTTTGCTAGATTATTACTTACTCATCTGTGTACCTAATGCCTGGTGCATAGTATGTATTCGATAAAGGATGAAAAATGGTTTTTCTCATCTCCTGTCTCTCTCGTCTACATTGGATCTCTCTCGTCTACGTTAGCTCTCCAGAACATAAATAGGATTAAAGACACTCTCCTTTAATATAGTCCCGCCCCCCCTACTATAGCAGGGTTTCCCCATCTCAGTACTGTTGACATTTGACCCAAATAATTCTTTGATGCGGGGGGCTGTCCCGTGCATTGTAGGATTATGGATGTCAGCAACACCGCCCACCCCCTACTGTAACACCCCAAAAATGTCTCTAGACATTGACAGATATTCCCTGTGGGATGGGGGTGATGGGCTAAATGACCACCGGTGGAGAACCACTGGCCTGTGGGAAAAAGTCCAAACTGACCTAGCATGTCATTCTTGCTCTGCTACCTTTCCAGATTCATTTTGGCCTCTCCCAAATTTCCTCGAAAGTGCCCTCCACCTTAGCCCCTGCGTGACTTCTCATGTGCTGTGCTTTCGGCACTCTATTCATAAGGAAGGTCAACGGCCCCATCCGATAGACGAATGCGTGTGGGATCAGACGTAAGAGAAGTTTGGTTTTGCTCACCTAACGCCACTGTGTGGCTGAACATGTCTGCGACCAGCTCTCAGGAACCTAGACTGGCCGAGTCTCTGCCATGTCCGCTATACAGCTCCCAGGATGGCCCTGGGGATCATCTCCATTCTACCCGATGAATGGAGAAAAGAGCACAGGGGCGCACACCAAGGAGATTTTTATGGCCAGGATTGAAAATGACGTACGTCCCTTCCGCTCTTGTTCTATTGGCTGGAGCTCAGTCACATGTCCCCACTCAGTTGCAAGGGAGGCTGGGAAATGTAGTCTAGCTGTGTGCTCTAGGAAAAAGCAAGTGGTGGATTTGCACGATCAACTAGCCCTCCTTGCCACAATCAGTGTATCAGCTCAGCAGAATTCTGGTTATGCTTTAAGGCTTGGCTCAAATGTCACTTCTAGAATTATAAATTCTGACCTCTGCATCATGAGTACTTTTATGCCTCTTGTTTATATTAGTACATACTACACTATGACTAGTACGGCATAAAAAAAAAATTTTTTTTTTAATCATTAACATCTAGGATCGTTTCCAGTTTGTTTTTCAGTTTGTTGAAAAACATGAATGGACAATATTTAATTATGTATTATTTCATGGGAATGTCTCAAGTGAATACTCAGTGAATACTGAGGTTTTTTGTTGTTGTTTTTGATCTCTGTCCTAGGAATCTGCTCTAAAGGTGGGACAAGGTCATTTGCAGTTTCTTGCAGGAAACATCATGTGAAGCCTAGGAGAAATGGAATGAGAATGTTCTCTTTCCTGGAGGCCTCCTCTCCCGATCTCCCCGAGCCCCTGATAGCCAAGGGTCCCGCTCCCTGTGCTGTCCAGAGATGGTCAGCACAGGCAGCCAGCTTCACCGCAACCCCTTCCCGGGCCAATTCCTAGGGGTTCAGGGACTGAATCCCCCCCAAAGAGATCTTCATTTAAAAGCAGGTGATTGTGAATCCTGAGGAATCATTGACTGATTAGCTATACTGGGAAAGAATTTAGGGTCCTGATTCTGAAAGAGGCTGCCATGTTGGTGGTGTGGTTACTTGATGTACACTTAACACATTTTCCCAGGAAACAGGAGTAATGGTTAAAGGCATGGGTCTCCATATGCCTACTATGTATAAATTCTAGAAAAGTTTTTTTGTTGTTGTTGTTGTTACAAATGGGAATTTTGGACCTTAGAAGTGAACAATCTTCTTTTGAATCCTGACTATGTAATTGCCAAGGTAAACAGGAGTAAAGCCTTATGCGCCTTTGATGCCTGTTGTTCTTATTAGCGAAAGTGGGGTAAGAATGAAAGCGTTTCTGCAAGGAATGTTCAGGGGATTTGAGCACCCATTTAAGGCTGTAACCAGGCCAGGATTTCCTTTTTTGAGGCCATGCAGAATCTGGTCCAAAAACAGGAACACAAGAGGAATGTTTCTGGTCATTTTCCTCAAATCCACGAGAGGGTTCCCACTGAATTTTCTGACCAACAGCCTATGAGCTGCATCTGCACGACAAGGGAGCATTTATGTGAAATGTTTTTTTTTTTTTTTTTCCCCTCATTACTTTGACAATTCCAACCCTCACTTTCTCCTCTGCTCAGATCGACATCTGAGAAGAGAGACCACAACTGCATACCATTTTATAGATGTGCCTGATTAAAACCAGTTCTCCCTATAGGTCCCGTCGTGTATGAGACACACGGTTTTTGTCAAGAGACCAGCTACTAGCAGCAAGAGTTTTGATGCTATTGCTAGTAAGAAATTAGTAACTAGATCCTCGGCCTGTTTTAAGCCAACTTTATAATTATACTGTTTCAGTGGTAAACCAGACCCTTGAGCCAAGGGTAATTTAGAAATTCTAGATCTGTATTCCTTCTCCCCCCCCCCCCCCCCCGCTTCTTTAATGTTCATCTTTGCTGCCTCTCCATCTTCTTCTTTCAAACGTATAATTTTCTTCCATTCCTTCCTCACCCCTGGCTCCTTGTTTATGTGACCCTTTGTTACAAATGGACAAAGGCATCTTGGTCCACCTCGCCCTTGGACAGCACGGACAACCATCCAGCCTGCATGAGCACAAATCCACTTTTGGAACGTGTTGCCCCTCTGGGAGGGCGGCCCCATTGCAGGCTCACGGGTTGGCCCCTGGGATTGGAGGTTAACTTGGCACCTTATCCTGTGCTTCAGCTTGTGCATCCGGGAGTTAACTTCTTTTTCCTAAGGCCAGAACCACCCTGGAGATTACTTTCTCGGACTCTTGAGCCCTTCCTGATTCTGTAAACTTTGTGTACTGAGAGCTCTTTTGATATGGAAAGATTTATTAAATATTAAAAATGAAAAGCGGGGCTTCCTCGGGGGAAAATTTCATCGTCTCACTGGCGTTTTCCATTGTGTTCTCTCTCCCAATTTTCTTCCCTCACCCTCCCCTTATTTATTTATTTATTTTTTTCCCGGTGCAATTGTGTTTCTATTCTTTCAAGCTATATTTTGGGATGGTTAAAAAAAAAAAGTCTCTTAAGTATACCTTGAAAGCCTACATTTTCATTTCAGCTGAAAGTCATCCAAACCATATGCATTTCAGTCGAACACTGCTCCAGCTGGCCTCTCTCTGCCCAAGACCCTTTTTTTATACCTGACCGAATTTCTTCAGAATGTGGCTGAAATTTATATTGATCCAAGATCTTGAAGGGATCACCGTCACCAAATTCTACATTCCCACATTCACATAGCACGCAAGAGGGAGTTTTTCCACGCTACTGAACTTGATAGTACTTTTCCTCCAGAATTGCTCTTTCTTGGTTTCCTCCTTTTAGTTTTTCTCTCTCAGGAACGCTAATCCTCTGCTGAGAAATCAAGCTGAAGGGGTAGCTGCCGCATGGCTGCCCGTGGTATAGAGGGGCAGCCAAAGTCTCCTTTAAAGACAGCTGCTTTCTATTTCAGGAGTCTCAACATTGTGGCTGCGCTGATTGTCTTTTCACCTCTAGGTTTGGTCTTACTCCTAGCTGAAACATAACTAACCATTTTTACTAAGCCCTTTAGGACCACTGCTTGGGTGTCGTCAGCTGTAAGCCCTCCACGGAAGCGTCTTGCCACGCACACGGCATTGGAGCCCCTGGGAACCACACATCCCCCCCCCCCCCCACCCAGGGGAGAAATTAAGGCAATTGCACGAAGGCCCACGGGTGAGGAAGATTGGCTGATTGAGTTATGACTAAATGGCTTTTCAAATCTTCTCATTATTCTGGGAGAAGGGAGTGCGTTCTGTAGATTGTCAGAGCCTGGTCCCTTGCCCACAGATAAAGCCAAATCCGCAGGAATCCTGTGAACGGGGCGCCTTGGAGGCTACACCTTGGAAACAAACCACACAGCCTAACTCAGCGGGGCTGCCCCTCGGTGCCGAATGCAACCAATTCTTGCCTGTTTTAAGTGAAAACATCCCAGGATGGGAAAGCGTATTCTAAGAGTGGAATGCTTTGTAGTTACTCGTACTTGGGGGGCAGCATGGTGTGTTTATAAATGAGAGCGCTACTTAAAAGCCCATCCCTTTCTGCTCCCAGGCTATCGCTCCCTTCAGGGAGCCCAATGATAAAGATCGCTAATATTTTCCCTCCAAGTAAGGGAATCAAAGGGAAGCTTTGCAATCCGCGCGTTGTCTGGACGCCAAATTAGGTTGTGCACGTATTAACTCTTCCATAACCTCAGTTACCCTGGAGACTTCCACATATATACATGTGTATTTATACACATACACACATAAACGCATAATGGAAAGACACAGGGAGGTTATAAATACATAATCGCACTGTGTTATAGCTATAAAAACGCACTCCCCTCGCCTCTTTCCGTCTGCCTGCATATTTCACCCAGCTCTGGAATACCTGCGTGATTGTGGACCCATCATGTAACGTCCCTGCCTCTCAGTTTGCCCTGCTGTAAAACAGAGGAGTTGAATGAGCCGGTGTTGCTTGCTGGGGAGGTGCTGCCCCCCCCCCCCCCCCCCGTTCCATTTCCTCCCTGAGCAGCTCTGGGCCTGTGGTCGGCTCTCCGCGCAAAATGGTGTGTCAGTGCGTTCGAGCAACCACACGGCTCCTGAGCTGATGTCGCATCCCAACAGCCTATGACTCTAATAGTTTTCAGCGGTTCCGTCCAGAAACTACTGGCAGTGGGAGGGGAAAACAGTCCCATGCATGCATATTCAGAGAGACTCAATACTGCGAATTACCACTCACCTGGCTTCATAAACAACACCCGATGAGATGAGCTTTTTATCCCTTCCTTGGCCATCTTGGGTGGCCTGCAAGGTTAAAGCCAAGGACAGCCTCGATCTAGCTTGACGGTAGAGAGACTTCTGACTCAGTCTTGGGCAACACGCTTACAAATAAACCTTAGTAGAGGTCCTTTCACCTGAGACCCAGATTGCAAATTTACCCCTGCTCCGATGCATCGTGCACACGGCTGCCAGTGTGAACCTCTTAAACATCATTCTCTTCTTTAAAAGCCAGGAGTGGCCTCTCAATTGCCTTTCTGATGATTTCTGAGGCCCTTAGCTTGGCATTCAGGCCTTACTGGGTTTTTGGCTTTTTCCTTCCATCTTTGTTTCTAGGAATCTCCAGGAGAGGATCCATCTCTTGAGTGAGAAGAGTCTTCTAATTGCTTTATTCCTCCCTGGGGCACCCCTACCCCACGCCACATTTGCTCTTGTCCCAGCACTGCTGGGTGGCAAGCCTGGAACACGTCATGATACAAAGCCAAGGTCCCTTTCCCGTATCCCAATCCTTCCTTGAAAGCCCACATCCGGACCTGCCTCCTCCAGTGAGGTCTTTCCAGTAGGTCTGTGGTGGAGGGAACTCACCTTCCTCTGACTTTCCAAGTCATTTGTAGTCTATGTGACATTGCCTTGTCCTTGTCCTCATTAGTCCTGTCACTGGGTAGAGACCCCTGGAGTCTTGTAGAACTTGAGGGCATCTGAGGAGACCTGGGGGGTGGTGAAAGGCTGGAAGCCAAGATGGCTGGGTGTTTGAAAAAAGCAGAGGTATTTCATTGGAAGGAGACAGCATAGAAGGTAATTTCATGAGAATCTAAGCATATGGTTAAGTAGCCAGTCTTCATGTCCACTGACAGAGAGAGACGGCCTGCTGGGGCAGGGGTAAAACATTCTTGACTCTGTGTCTTTCAGTTTTGTTCTTTTTAAAATGGCTATTTTTGAGAGAGAGAGGGAGAGAGAGTAGGGGAGGAGCAGACAGAGGGGGGGACGAGGATCCGAAGTGGGCTCCGTGCTGACAGCAGCGAGCCCGATGTGTTGCTCGAACTCACGAACCATGAGATCATGACCTGAGCGGAAGCTGGACGCTTAACTGACTGAGCCACCCAGGCACCCCTCTGTGTCTTTAAGGGAAACTCTGACAGAAGACAGAAATTTGAAAACATGACCACCTGCCTTCCCCACCATGGTGTGCTGTAGCCCAAAGTCTTTGGCTTTTACATTAAGTCAGGCAGATATTCGACTTGGTAAAGTGAGAATTAAAAAAAAAAGTAAATCATAAATATACTGGTATTTAGAAACCAATTTCATAATCCCACGACAGTTTTCCTGTGCTTCTCTTAGTCGAGCTAGGAAATGACAGCAATATTACATTTGCTTGGTTAATAGATCTGGTACGAATATATGGTTATTTATGGAATTCATTATGAAAACAGATAGATGTGGAAGGATTTTGACAAAGTTAAGAAGTCTCAAAAGGAGAGAGATTTCTATTACTAGGAATCACTTTCTTTTTTAATGTTTATTTTTGAGAAAGAGAGAGACAGAGCGTGAGCAGGGCAGGGGCAGAGAGAGAGGGAGACACAGAATCCGAAGCAGGCTCCAGGCTCCGAGCTGTCAGCATAGAGCCCCACGCGAGGCTTGAACTCACGGACCGTGAGATCATGACCTGAGCCGAAGTCGGACGCTTAACGAACTGAGCCACCCAGGCGCCCCAAGGATCACTTTTTTCTTTTTGACCTGGGTTTCCTCTCACTTAACCCTCAGGTAAATGGCAGTCTCCCCAAGTGCAGGGTAAATGTGGCCCTCACTCTGCTTGTCTCCAGATAAGACTCATCGAACTCAGTCTTCCACTCTGACAGGGGGTCTCCTGACTCATCTTCCACTAAAGTGGTGGGTAAGGTGTTTCTCTTTTTCATAGGGAACTTGATTCTAATTGACAGCGAATTATGAGAAACAAAAGAAGTGGGAAGTGTGGATGCTCAGCTATTTTGAGGGAAGGTGTTTCTAAAACCACGAATCTCTTAGATTAGCTGGCCTCTGCTGTATCTGTGAAAGCTGGGACAAGGCACAGTCCCTGGGTGTGGGGACAGGGACACATGAACTCGTTCTCTAGAACGCTGGTCTGCATCGAGAGTCTGTTCAGCAGATCTGAATGCTGACTGTGTCGCAGGACCGCCTGGGTTCCTTCTGAACAAGGCAGACTTCTGGGCCTCGCTTAATGATTCAACAGGTTTCCTGTGGGTCCTGTGCCTCTGGATTTTCAAAGCCTGACATGTGTCCTGAGGCTCAAACAGCATCACGAACCATCGATTGAGGCTCCTGCTATTTAGCAGTCTCCCTGATTTGTTCCCTCGTCTCCACAGATACGTTTACATTTTTCAAAGGGCTCCAAATTAAAGAGTTTGGTCAATCCCAACACCAGTACATGGACTGTTGAAACACAAAGGGAAACATCTACAAAAATGAGAAGCTTTCAGAAAGAAGGCGACATAAATGACATTGTTTCAGAAATGATTTTTCCCTCTTGTACAATTTTCGGGGGATTTGGACGCACATACACACACGCACACACACTCTCACAGAGTCAGGGAGACGAATAAACAGGAAGGAAAAGATTGACTTTTATTGCTGGCTGGTTTGAAGTTAAAAACATTTTTTTCTTTCTATTTCGACTTCCGCCTTTTTGCCCTTAGAACTGCATCAGGCTATTTTTAGGAGGGATAGGTGGCTGGTTTGGGTGGGGGGAGGGGGGCGGATGATGAAAAGCATGACGTCACCATGCTATTTCGTAGAGTAAGAATATGCCAGGTTAGGTCGGCTTACGTTTGGTTCTGTGTACTTAGGCGCTGAATTGGGTCTTTTTCTAATTTGGCCACAGCTCTTCGCTGGAGACGGGAAGGATAATATTTATTCAATGCTAATTTGTAAACTTCATTTGCAGTTTTAGGTCTGGAATCTAAACTGCCATTCTGTCCCCACAGGCGGCAACCCCGGAGGCCGGCCGGCTGAGGACTTACTTCCAAGAGAATGGGGTTTGAGGGTCCGGGCTCCCCCAGCCCCAACTGCCTGCTCTATTTTCGGTCAACTGTGGGCTCTCAGTTTGGAGAGCAAATCCTTCACCTGCATTATTTTGTGGCTGCTAAAGGGTCTGTGGACAGCGAGGGGGTAACTCACTCATCTGTTTAGACTTGGCCGTGGAAACTTCTATTCGGGGTGTGTGTGTGTGTGTGCGTTACTATCAGCGACTCCTGTTCCCCCCAGAGGTTTTGAAATGTTCCCTCTGAATGTTTGTTTATAACATTTCTCAAATGGAACTCACTCCTAATAAACAGGCAGCGTTTTGGAAAGACTCAGCCCCACCTTTCATTCCTGGGGACGGATGCACACCTTTGGGAACGGCTGCTCCGTTGTTTTCTAAACGAACTCAGAAATTGTTGTGTTGTTGACAGGCATTTCACTCTGATGTTTCTAACCTATTTATGGGTCTCTGCTAGATGGTGATTTTTTGGCAGGCTCGAGATAAGCCCGGGTCAAGGAAACAGCTTGCACTCGTCTCTTCAAGTCTAGCTCTACCCGCCGTATCATTTCATTATTTCCTTTCCTGTTATCTTCAAACATTCCCTCAGAGCAGAGCTTGACAAGAACAGGAAGGTTGGCAAAGGTCTGGCAAGGGGGTTGTTTTTCTTCGTGTTCTAAAATGGACGCTCCCCTCCCCCCATCCTTTCTTCTTTATGACCCACTCCCGGGGCCCTCTCCAAAGCTGATGGAAAAAAAGTTAAGAACGCCTTTCCCTCTTTAAAGAAGGTCTCTAAGAGGTTTCTAATCAGCTCACTGTCAGCCTGTTTCCTCTGATCAGCTTAAATAGGTCCACTTGAAGTTCACAACTGCCAAAACCAGTGTTCAGATTGAAAGCATGGGGGCATTTGAGAAGCATTTATGAACTTCCTTGCCCAAGATTATCCAGGAGGCTGAAAGCCAAAGGAGGGCGCCTGGCCCACAAACCCTTTCTTCTTGATTAAATTAGCGTTTCCCATTCCCCAGGCTGATTTCCCTTCTCTTTCTGCCTCCCCCATCCCCCACGAACATGCAAACTTGATTCCCGAGCCCGGCTTTTGTGACTAAGGCTCCCTGTAAGCCCATCATAAACATCTTGGTACAAATGAACCTTTTAACCTCTCATGGATGGCTTTCTGTCTAACTTTACACACGAACAACCAAAAAGTAAGACACAATATCTCTGGCCGGCGCAGACATGTGGGGGCAGGAAGTCGGCTTTTGTGCTGTGTCTACCCAGGTCCTTTTCTGAGATTTTCCTTCTCTGTCTTCAGAAAAGAAAGGCTTTGTTAACCATTAGCCACTGACAAGAGTGTGTCCATTTCAGCAAAATTAATAAGAGATAGCATTTTTCTTCCTTCTAAATGGCCCATGTCGGTAATTAACATCGCCTTTCATTACTCAACTTGAAAGCCGCCTTCTCGGGCTCCCCTTGACCTTGCCCTGGCTTTGTTAAACTGTGGCCTCCAGTCTGTGAGAGACCTAAATGCAGAAAAAGCACCCTGAGACCCTTGCCAAGCAAGGTGCCTTGAAAGAATCATTCAACAAATATTTATGTGCCTACTGTGTCGGGCTACCAGGTTGAAGGGCGGTGGGAGAGCAGGGTTAAGCGGTGACCCAGGTGGACAGTTAATGGAGGAGGTGACATTAAAATGTTGGCGTTCATTGCCAAAAAGGATGGAAGGGTTCAAATGATTTCTTTGCTCTTTCTTCTTCTTCTTCTTCTTCTTCTTCCTTTTTTTTTTTTTAGAGAAAGGGGAAAGAGCACTTTCACAGAGAGAATGTTTTTTCTTTTTGATGGGTTGTTCCCATGCCCATGGAGCCATGAAGTAAGTGCTAGCCATCTTAATAATGGCACTAGATTCTAGTTTAGCCAACTCTCCGAAAAGTGTGTAAAATGTTTTCCTGTCGTTTTTGTTTGTTCTCCATCAGGCATGTGCCCCAGGAGGATTCCTGGTCACAGAGGTAGAAGGGTCACTTTGGGGTGAATTAAGTTAGTTTTTACATCCTTCACAACTTTATTTATTTATTTATTTATTTATTTATTTACGTTCATTTATTTTTGAGACAGAGAGAGACAGAGCATGAACGGGGGAGGGGCAGAGAGAGAGGGAGACACAGAATCGGAAGCAGGCTCCAGGCTCCGAGCCATCAGCCCAGAGCCCGACGCAGGGCTCGAACTCACGGACCGCGAGATCGTGACGTGAGCCGAAGTGGGACGCTTAACCGACCGAGCCACCCAGGCGCCCCCATATCCTTCACAACTTTAACCATGACCTCCATGTTGACAAGAGCCGCCAAGGAAAAAACCCAAAAGCCCCGTAAGACAGGATGGGTTCAAAAACTTCTGCTGCAAGCTTAATGATGGCCTCTAACGGCCACCATGATGGTAAGGATTTTTGACAGTTTATGAAAAGCCAAACATGGCATGTAGTCATTTTTGTGGAAGAATATGAACCTTATACACGGAGAAGTACAGGCCGGGAGACTCAGCACCAAAACGTGAATAGTCAATTAATAAGGATACTCGATGTGTGCCGGACAAACAAGGGATTTGAATTTTTCTTCCCTGTGATTTTCCGTATTTTCCAAAATGTCGGAGGGTACATGCGTTACTTCCGTGGTCAGGAAAAATGCTATTAAAGAATAAAGATGCCGAGGGGGGAAAAAAAGACTTCTCCATCAAGGTCGGAGTTTAAACAGAGATGATTCTGAAAATGCTGGGGCATTCTCCCCTTCCATGCGACTGTGGGCGTCATCAGATTTAAAAAAAGAAAAAAAATACACTACCCTGCAATCAGGAGTCTCCAAACACAGGAGTCTGTTTTAAGGCACGCTGACTGTCTTTCAACAAACTCGACGGGAGAGCTCTCTTGGAGCTACTTTGCTTGAAAATTTGTTAGTTGATTCTTCTAGAAATTTCTGTAGTGGAAGAATCCTTTCTTTCTCTGTCTCTGATGCAGCTTAGCTCCAGTAGTTTCCGGGTTCTGAATTATTCAAGGGTCAGAAATCTGTTGCAAAGGTTGTGGTGATCACTTTTTTTTTTTTTTTTGTAAATCCTTTGTTATTGTTCTCTTGCTCAAGCCTCATGATAGGAAAATCTCAAGGCCAGGGGTGGCCTTCACAACAATGAACCTTTATTTTTACCTAGTATTTTGTAGTTTTCTTTTACTCAAATGACATAAATCAGATAAGCTCATTTATTTCACAATTGGTGGTAAGTGTGCAAAACATCTCAAATTGTGATACACGTGTCTGCAGGGCGGCAGCAGAGGAAAGAGCTTCAGCTTTTATTCAAATCCCGTCCCTGATCATTTGCAATAGAAAAGCTAAAGGGGGGGGGGGCGGTGCAGGGTGTGGATGGTGGGGTGGAGTTGCGGAAGGGAATGCAGAGAAATGGAAAAATGCAAACCTGTCGCTTAGGTTGAAGTAGGTTCCCAGCTTCTTCTGGCATTTTCTGTCACGGAGGCTTCACAGGATGAAAATGCACTAAATTAGAGCAACAGCCCCGGCGGGCGCCCTTCCCCCAGATCAGGATTGTGTTTTGACGTCTGAGTCACTCAAAATTGTGGGGCCCAAACATATAAACAGAATAAGAGAGGCTGTTTGCGGTGAGCACGCAGCTTTTAAACTGTTTTGGGCCTTGAGAGAAGGTTCCTCCCATTTTTCTCCTTACACTCAGAAAAAAACACAAAAACGCCAATACAAAACCAAAAAACAAACAACTCAAGAAAGTACTGTTGTCTTCAGGATGAGAGGATTCAGGGCTGTCTGTCCTTTGTGGCTCGATGAGAACGTAGCTGCTGACAGAGAAGCCAGAGGTAATTTGGGGCAAGAGCCAACAGCCCCAGAACGAAGGGGCCAGGAGTCCGTATACAGCTGCTTGGTTTCCCAGAAGCTGGGCTGGGGGTGGTGGGGGTGCCTGAGAGGGGCAGAGCTGACTGACCTTGCCCTTGGGAGTCTCAGGAGGCTGAAGGAAAGATCCCCCTCAAATCTGTTTATACCAACTAGTGTCCTAGATGCTTAGGAATATTTTCCCTTCTTTCCTCGCCTTGCTTCCGGGATGAAGCAATTTGATAGGAAATACACATTAAAAACGTAAACAAAAGCTAGCACTGGATCGGGTAGGTGGGGAGAGGAGACTGGGGATAATGCACGGTGGCTGTGGTTGACCAAGCAAGTTAACTGTGAACTTCCTGGCATCAGACGCAGAAAGAAGGCGGGCTGGGGAGGGATATATGCAATTGCCTATTTTTGGTTCTTTGTGAGGAAAAGAGCACATGACCACAGGGACAGCAAAGCCTCTTCCACCACTCAGGAGTGAAGACATTTCTCCTTGTGTGACTTTATATAGAAGATCCTAGACATGTGGTTGAAAACGTGCTCAAGCAGTTTTTCTCCGCATGTTACTTTTAAGTTTTCTGGCCCACGTATCCATCCGAGTTTGGCTGCTAAAGGTTATTCGCTGATATTTCATGCTGTAGCTTCTCCTATAGAGATTCACAACGCTGTTAAATTCATTAAGCAAAGAAGCCATGAGGCTTAGGTGGCTCTGATGCCGTGGTAGTCTAGGCAAGGAAACCAGAACCTGAGCTTGCAAATGCTTCAAGGTTAAGAAATGGCCACCGAAGGACAACCAATCACAAATAACCAAGTAGGCTTCTCCAAATAAGGCAAACACTTCCACTGTAGCCAATCAAATGGTTCTTTGGCTCCGCTTCCGCGACTGCTCCCTAAGTCTCTCCCCGAGCTCCTGTAAGTGGGTTGCTCCTGACCACTTCTGGTTTGGCTCTGCCTGATTCGCATCGATTTCTGCGAAAATACACTCTTAGACTATTTCATAGGACTCGGCTTATCCTTTGACAACACAAAAGTCAATCATTTGTCTGTGTGCCGACAGCAGGCAATTGGGATTGTGCAGAGTGCCCACGGAGCAGACATCTGACAATACCTGCTGAATGCATGGATGAAAGATTAGTAATCCCGGGTGACACCAATAAACTATTGGGAAATGTCATGAGAACATTTTAATTACAGTAGTAAAGGAATCTAGCAAAAAAAAAAAAAAAAAAAAAAAAACCAAAACAAACAAACAAACAAAAAAAACCCTAATATGAAGACAGCCATCATAGTGTATTGAAGGGCAAAAGAAAACTTGAGTAAACAAACATGCACCGCGTTGGCTGGGAGACTCAAACTTGTGAAGGTGTCAGTTCTTCCCTAAGTAATCTATTAATTCAGTGCAATTCTCAGAAACGTGACAAGGGGATACTTCATGAAACTTGACAAGCTGGGGTACAAGTATATATCAAATAAAAGATGCACAGATGAATCAAAAGATTATTAAAAAAGAGTTAACAGTGATAGATTTGTCCTACTTTATATCAAAACATACTTTATCTATTATTATTTTTTTAAGAGAGAGAGAGTGTGATTGAGGGAGAGAGGCAGAGAGAGGGAGAGAGAGAGAGAGAGAAGGAGGAGGGGGGAGAGAATCCTAAGCAGACTCCATGCTCAGCATGAATCCCAATGTGGGGGCTTGATCCCACAACCCTGGGATCATGGCCTGAGCCAAAATCAAGAGTCAGACTCTCAGCCGACTGAGGCACCCAGGTGCCCCTCAAACATACTTTAAAACGGTGGTAATTAAAAGTGTGCTTGTAATTCAAGAACAGAGAAATAGATCAATGAAATGAGTCTATAAATGGATCCATGTATTATGTTTACATAAGAATTTAGTGTATAACAAAGGGAGCACTTCAAATTATGAAGAGATGACCAATTCAATAAATTATGTCAGGACAATAAGAAGAAAAGAACATTTTAATCTCCCAACATGTATAAAACCTTATGGGTTGAAAAACTAAATCTAGAGAAAAACTATGAAAGCATTAGAAAACATAGCAAACCTATTTTGCAATTTTCAGATGAGTAATGTCTTTTTAAGCAAGGTATAAAACACAGAAACTATCCAGGAGAAAGTTTTTTAAAGCTACATTTAGAGACTTAAGTTTTAATACAGTGAAATGTTTAAAACATGAGCAACAGTCTGAGGGAAAATGTTTACAAGCTACATAATTAGATAATGATTATTATCCACAAAACATAAAGAGCTCATACAAATAAATAAGTAAAACCAGGGGCTCCTGAGTGTCTCAGTTAAGCGTCCAACTTCGACTCACATCATGATCTCACAGTTCATGGGTTCAAGCCTCGCATTGGGCTCTGTGCTGACAGCTCAGAGCCTGGAGCCTGCTTTGGGTTCTGTGTGTGTGTGTGTGTGTGTGTGTGTGTCTCTCTCTCTCTGCCCCACCCCCCCGACTGCTTGCGATCTGTCTCTCTTTCTCAAAAATAAACATCAAAAAAAAAAAAAAAAGTAGAAAGATGGGGAAAATAAAATAGTCATATCATTGACTTAAAAGTGATCAGTTCAAATATGAAGATATTTAATCTAATTAGTAAGTGATGAAGAAAGATCAAAGTTTCACCCATTGCATTGGAGATTTAAAGAAAAATTCTGTTCCTTTCAATGTCGAGGAGGTACAAAATGGTATAGTCTTTTGGAGGTCAATTTGGCAGTGTATATCAAAAGTTAAAATGATTATTGGTACGTCCAATTCTGTTTCTTTCTGAGAGACTTCTTTGCACATGTGTACAAAGAAGCATCCATATGGGTTTTCAATGCAGCATTGTTTATAATAGCAAAAATTTTGAAACCATTTAGTTTTAATTTTTAATTTTTTTTTAAGTTTATTGGAGAGAGGCAGAGACAGCGAGAGTAGGGGAGGGGTAGAGAGAGAAGGAGAGAGAGGGAGCATCCCAAGTAGGCTCCACACTATCAGCATGGAGTCCAATGTGGGGCTTGAACCCCTGAAACCGTGAGATCATGACCTGAGCTGAAACCAAGAGTCAAGATGCTCAACCGACAGAGCCACCCAGGTGCCCCCCCTCCCCAAATTAGAGAGCTGTTAAATGTGCATAGTTAGGGAAATAAGTTGTAATATATATAATATTATATACTAATATTCCACAGTAAAAGAAAATAAGGTAGAACTATAGTACTGACATGGAAAGATTTATAAGATATATTTTTATGTGAAAAAGTACACAGAGAACAGTACCTATGGTTTAATTCTATTTATATGCCTCCTGTATGTGTGCACGGATGCATGCATGGGTGTGTGTGTGTGCATGTGTGCGTGTGTGCACATGTCTGTATGTGTGTGCGCATGTGGATATGCATGTACAACTACATAGAAAAAAGCCTGAGTTACACACTGAACTTTTGCAGTGGTTACCACGGGGGAGGTGTTGTGAGTGGGGATGGGGACGGTAGAGATGGCTCTTTTAGTACTCTGCATAGTTCTGTATTCTACGAACATTTAAAAGAATATATTCATTCTCAGTTAAGTAAGAAAAACATTGACTTAAGAAGCAATATGTCAATAGCTGGGACATTTTTTATGAAGAAGACATTGTATCCAAACTTAAGCAATGCAAAAGGCCTCAGGAATTCTTAGTCATTAGGGCTTTTTATGCCTTCTTTTCTAGAAGAATTCATTTCCCTTGAATACCTCGACCTCTGGTCGGCCCCACCCCCCAGCCTGGGGCCCTTCTCCTATCCCAATAAAGCTCAGGAAGGCTCCCAGGAGATATAGTGATAATCTCGTAAATTGTGGAAGGATCAGGGCATTGAGGCCGGTATCAAATCTGCCCATATCTCTCATTTCGGCTGGTGGATTTCCTTCCTCACGACCCAAGCCGATGTTTTAAAACTTTACCTCTTCCTCCCCTGCGCTGTCCTCGGGTGACATAATCCTGCGAAGCCGTCTTGGAGGGAATGGATTTGGGGAGCTCCCACCAAGGCAGCGAGTCCCTGCCTGGTGGAAGGCTGGCTAGTTGGATTTCATTCCCCTTCAAAGGTAACAACTGGATTTCCTAAACATACAAAACAAAACGAAAGTTACATTTGGCGGCCTGGTACATAAATCAATATCCGCCAAACCACCCTCTCCCCGAAATGGGTAACGCTCACAAAACGAGACACATTTGTAGCCCTCTCGGGTAGCTTTGTTTGAATGACCCTCCTTTTTTTCTTGTGACCTGTACTCTCCACGCTGTATTTCAAACCCAGAGGCCTTTCTTTTTTCCGCGTTAGGAAATTTATTTGTGTTTCATTCATTCCGCGCAATCCTTGCTCTTTTGTTCTCAGCGGAAGAGTTTAGTGTCTTAAAAAATGGCCCTTGGGCAAGACAGTATGGAACCAATTCGCAGCCAGCCCAAAGAGTATTTCCCTTACAGTTTACGCACAGTCGTTAAAAAAAGGAAGAGCTAGCTGATCCTGACCCCCTTGATTTACATCCCTCTGAAACAACATCCTTTCTTTTCAAAGTTTTTTTATTTCTTTTAAAAATTTTTTTATTTTTGGGGCGCCTGGGTGGCGCAGTCGGTTAAGCGTCCGACTTCAGCCAGGTCACGATCTCGCGGTCCGTGAGTTCGAGCCCCGCGACGGGCTCTGGGCTGATGGCTCAGAGCCTGGAGCCTGTTTCCGATTCTGTGTCTCCCTCTCTCTCTGCCCCTCCCCCGTTCATGCTCTGTCTCTCTCTGTCCCAAAAATAAATAAACGTTGAAAAAAAAATTAAAAAATAAAAAATAAAATAAAAAATAAAATAAAAATTTTTTTATTTTTGAATTTTGTAATTTTTTTCAATCTTTATTTATCTGTATGGAGAAAGAGAGAAATAGAGAGTGAGGACAAGCAGGCAAAGGACAGAGAGAGAGAGAGAGGGAGAGAGAGAATCCCAAGCAGGCTCCACGCTCAGCATGGAGCCCAACTTGGGGCTCAATCTCACCACTGAGATCATGACCTGGGCCAAAATCAAGAGTCGGATGCTTAACAGGCTGAGCCATGCAGTCGCCCCACCTAACATCCTTTCAAATGAATTTCTAAGTTTACACGTGGGCTAGTGTCTGTGTATTTGTGTGTAATAGAGAAACTTCCTTTAAACATATGGCATTGCCTGTCATCATTTCGGTGATTAGCATACAGGTACATTGTGATGCTAATTGCCTGGCACAGAGAAAACCATTTTCATGACCTTAGAAGCAAGATCTATATGCAGCAAGTATCTCTTTCTCCTTCGACTCAGATTATCCCTCCCTTCTAGAAGTTACCACTCTTGCATTCTGTATCATCCTGGTGGGTTAGTCAATGAAGCACTTGGAATGCTACTCTCACCACAAGGTGACAGGGGACCCAAGCAGCCCAGGCGAAACCCTTTTTCAGAGACGATAGGGATGCCGAGATGAGATCGTCTCTCCAAGGCAGGTAAAAGCCCAGGGCTGCTGGGAGTTGTCTTTCTTACGATGTGGGTAGTATCTGCCTGACAATGATGTCAGCACGGAGGAAAGCAAACCAAGGGCTAAGGAGACGGATGGATGGATGGATAAATAACAGATAAATAGATGGACAGATACCTGATGCTGTAATTTGAACTTGAAGGCAATCATACCTGAGGAATCAGCTCTCTGACTTCTCAACTGATAGGAGGTATACATTTCCCCTTTTGAGGTAAGCTGGTTTGAGTCAGATTTCTGTTGCTTTCAACTTTGACGGATGCAGTCTATTTTATGTATTTACTGTTTGTTCTGTTGATTAGGGGATATTGCCTTCTATTTCAAAGCTGATCCATACACAGTCAATACGTGGTGTATATACAAAAAAGACAGCACCATGGAATAGAATGAATCTACAGTTAAGGGCTCCCATCTTCTTTCTTTTCTTTTCTTTTCTTTTCTTTTCTTTTCTTTCTTTCTTTCTTTCTTTTTCTTCTCTTTCATTCTATTTTAGCCAACAGTCTGATTCCAAGGAAGAGAAACCCATTCAAATAAGCCCAAGGAAAGCAAATTTATTGATTGGCCTTATTGATTTTCCAGAGCCCTATTGTGGGAAGAAGGGCTGGAGCTTGTGGGCTCTGGAAGTGAACATTGGACAGTCAGGAACTGAGACCCTTCTTCGGGGTCACATGAGCTTTTATTTCGATCAGAGGCAGCTCCCTCATCCAGTGGCTGTGGCCCAAAAACCTAGGTGTTTTTACTTCCTCCTTGGGGCTCTTATTGGTTCTTCTGAGCTGTCTCCCTTGACTTCCAATTCTGCAAATCTTGGAACTGTCAGTGTGACACTGTCACTTACAGCCTCACTCGGCTTTCAGAAAGCGGGACAATCTGTCCCTTTCCAGTGACAACAATTCCGTCCACCGGGAATCTCAGGACCTTGGGGTCATCCTGACTCCGGACTTTCTCTCACACTTTATACTCAATCCAGAAAATCTTGTCGGGTGTCCCTCCAAAATACGCCCAGAGTTCCACCACTCCCCATGGCCACCAACGCAGCCACCTCCGTCCAAAGTGCTGACGTTATTACAACTATGTCCCAGCTGATCTTCAATAATATCAGATCTTGTCATGCCTCTGCTCAAAACCATCAGTGACATCCAAGGCCTTTGCAACCTCATCTCCTCTACTCTCCTTCTTGTGTGTGTGTGTGTGTGTGTGTGTGTGTTGTTGATACTTCCTGTTATATTTTGTTATCATGATTCTTAGTTTTATTCCAGTCTAGTTAACATACAGTGTTATATTAGCTTCAGGTGTACAATACGGTGATTCAACATTTCTATACATTCCTCAGTGCTCGTCAAGTGTTGATTAAACCCCTTCACGTGGTTTACTCATTCCCCCACCCCTGTGCCCTCTGGTAACCACCAGTTTGTTCTCTATAGTTGAGTCTGTTTTTCGGCTTCTTATCTCTTTATTTTTTCTTTGTTCATTTGTTTTGTTTCTTTTTTTTTAAAACGCTTATTTATTTTTGAGAGAGAGAGAGAGAGAGAGACACACAGAGTGGGGTTGGGCAGAGACAGAGAGAGGGAGACACAGAATGTGAAGCAGGCTCCAGGCTCCGAGCTATCAGCACAGAGCCCAACACAGGGCTCAAACCCAGGAACTGTGGGACCATGGCCTGAGACGAGGTTGGACGCTCAACCGACTGGGCCACCCAGGCGTCCCCCCCATTTGTTTTGTTTTCTTAAGTTCCACATATGAGTGAAGTCATATGGTATCTGTCTTTCTCTGATGGACTTAGTTTCACTTAGTGTTATATTCCCTAGATCCATCCATGTTGTTGCAAATGGCAAGATGTCATTGTCTTTTATGGCGGAGTCATAGTCCAGTGTATGCATACCACCTTTTCTTTATCCATTCATCTATCGCTCTTGTTCCCTCCGTCTCAGCTAGAGGGTACCCTGTTGTTTCTTTATTATGTCAGGTGTATCTGCACTCTGGGCTCTGCACCTGTGTTCCCTCTGCCTGGAATATTCTTCCCTCAGATTTCCCTGTGGCTAGCTCTTCCCTTTCTTTGGAACTTTAGTTAAGTCACCTTCTTGGGCCAGTTTTGAGTCTCCTCATTGTTCCTCTTTTCATGTTTCTCCAGGTGAAAGAGATGATGTGGCTTACATGGAGGTGGAGGGGAGTGGAAGGTTATTGGAGCTACTTTGTAGAACTCAAGATCAATAATGCAACCTTTCACAGATTTGCTGTTGTACTAATGGGATGTCCCTGGGATGCAATCTGTGGGGCGAGCCTATGCGGTAGGCTTTTGGAGGAAGTGAAGGGGAGGAAGGCTGTTGGGTGAACACAACAGCTCTGAGAGGAGTGAATAAGTGATACCGAGGGTATAGCAGATACGTTTGCTTATCTAGAGTGATGAATATGTTCCCTATTAGTGAATAGGGGCATCAAAATGGAACATGGAGAAACTTCATTAGGAATTTCATCACGCCAGAAGCCACCTGAAGATTTCGGAGAAGCTTCTGGCGAGATGGAAGATGAATTGATGTAGTGCAAGGAAATACTGCAGACAGCAGGCCCTGGAGCTTCTGAGTGCTGCTGCGGATGGGGTGGGAGGAAGGGCCTTCCAGAAATTGACTGGCAGAATGGAGACCGAGTGAAATGAGCAGTTGTGGTGAGGAGTAAAAGATCGAAGCAACGTGAAGCAAGAGGAGTTGAATGAAGATGTGAAGGGGAACTGAGAAGAAAATAGATATTAATCCTCACTGGAAAGTTGAAAAAGAGTTTCTCTTTATTAGGGGAGATGTCCTGGAGAGGAGTCATAGGCTTCTTCAAGAGCCAAGACCTGCTTTCTAGGTATTGGGGTGTCAAGTCCGGCTTCAGTGACTGAACCAAAGGATCTACACCAGGGAGATTCATTGGTAAGAAATTCTGCCCAACACGATGGCTCCCTACTGGATGGAGGCAAACTGACCCAACATATTTCTCTTGGGCGAGGAAAATCAGGCAAAATGGTACTGGAGCTCGGGGCACGTTCTGAACAGCACCCAGCCAGCGCTGTTTCAGCTACCCCGAGGTCCACATGGAAACGCCACAGTTATCATGCCCTCGGGCTGCCTCAGTTCTCTGTGTGTTCTCAAAGCCAAGTTCCATCACTGGAGATGATTTATGTGTCTTGTCCTTCAACATCAAAGTGTCTAATTCAAGCGATAATTTTCTGGGTGTTTTATAAGCTCAGTGATGGTTTGTAAATATTGCAGAGTATGAATTAGGAAGAAAGAGACCAGACCCATCTGAAGTATGGATAGTTATTGGTGAAACACCAGTGGATGTGTTTGCCATCTGAATGAAGGAATGTCATCTGAATTAGGGAATCTGAAAGAAGGAATGTTAGCTGAGTTTTTGAGTGAGAGGGGTGTGGTCAAGTTCAAAGAACGCTGGAGTGGGATCCCAGAGGACCTAAGTTTCACCACAAAATGAACCATGAAACCTCTTGTTTGGCCCCAGTTTCCATTTCATTCTGAGTTTACGGAGTGCTTCTATGGAAATGACCCTGTTTTGTCAGGCTCTGGAGGATATGAAACGAGTCAGGCATTGTACCTTCTCTCATGAGCCGGCAGAGCAGAGAGGGCAGAGTTTCAAAGACAAGCATACAGCTCACCCTACTTCAAGTAGAGCAGGACTGGAATGTGTGCTCTTTTGGGTAGAAATTAAGGATGCCTATGGTGACTGGTGGATCTTGAAGGGTCTGTCCAGTTCCGTGAGAATTCGCAGCTTTGCTTTCCTCTGCTAGAAGCAAGAGTTATCGTCACCTGCTTCCTCGTACTGTTGAGGTAGGACCAGCCAGCGGTTGCTGGATTTGGAATCTGGGAGATGGGCTGATTGTCTCCTTGCAGGCAGGCTAACAGAGCTAGGGAGGGATGTTCAGGGAGACGGAGCGGGGACAGAGGATGTGAAAACCCAAGTTATTTTTTTCTGAAATTTGCAGGTAGCAAAGCAATCTGATGCAAGAGAAAGGAAATGTTTTTAACGCCATTGTCCATTTCTATAGTCCTCTGTATCTTCTCAAATACACATTTTACAGAACAAGGAAATGTTTGATTCTAAGTTTGTTTTGATTTTCAATCATGGGCAGCAAGTATAACTTTTTTTTTTCCCTGAGGGGTCACTGACAGCTTCATCCAACTTTCAACCATCCAAATACTTCCCTTAAGCAGGAGCACTAAGGTTTCTCCTTAAAACCATCCTTTTTGGGGCGCCTGGGTGGCGCAGTCGGTTGAGCGTCCAACTTCAGCCAGGTCACGATCTCGCGGTCCGGGAGTTCGAGCCCCGCGTCAGGCTCTGGGCTGATGGCTCAGAGCCTGGAGCCTGTTTCCGATTCTGTGTGTCTCTCTCTCTCTGCCCCTCCCCCGCTCATGCTCTGTCTCTCTCTGTCCCAAAAATAAATAAACAAACAAACAAAAAAAAAAACCCATCCTTTTTAAAGCAAAGGGGAGGATGCTCCTTTAATGGAATAGACTGATGGGGAGACTCTTGGTTTTGATAGATGAAAACATCGTGGTTTTTGTTTGAGGATAAAACAACAACAAACAAATAAACAGCCACAACTAAACAAACAAAACAGTGGGAATATAGTTCCTTCCTCAGCCAAAGGCTATTTTGACTGGGTATCTGTCTGTTCAGACAGTCAATTAGGTATAATTATCCATCCATTGACTCACTGTTTCAACAATAATTTATTCAGTGACTAGTAAGTGGGGGGCTCCGGGCTATGGAGAGGTCGCCATTCACATGGAGCATCTCCTTGCTGGTGAGACAAATAATAAAAAAATATAAGATGGATGATTTCAGATGTGCCATGAAGACAATAAAAAAAGCCAATGCAATCCAGACTTCTTTTTAGT
The DNA here is from genome assembly GCF_018350155.1 of Leopardus geoffroyi. NCBI lineage: Eukaryota > Metazoa > Chordata > Mammalia > Carnivora > Felidae > Leopardus > Leopardus geoffroyi. Next base: position 26,492,277 of record NC_059341.1, read on the forward strand.
AGTATCTCAGAGTGAAATTTGTAGCCTTAAACACTTACATTGGAAGAAAAGATAGGCTGACAAGAAATGACTTATGTATTGATCTTAGGAAGACAGAAAAAAAGAAATAACCGAATAAGCCCAAAAACATTAGAAAGAAGAAAAAAGTAGAAGTCAATGAAATAGCAAACAACAACACAAAATTATCGAAGCCAAAGTTGCTTAAAATGACAAACTTCCAGCAAGACAGATCAAGGGAAAAAGAGAAGTCACAAACAATATCAGAACGAATAAAGGGCTTAAGTACGGATGCAGCAGAGGTTAAATTTTAAGGGAATATTATAAGCAAGTTGATGTCAAACACTTTAAAACTTCGGTGAAGGTGAAAAATTCCTAGAAAAGTATAAATTATTAAAGCTGACTTAAGAAGTAATAAACACCTGAAGGGTCCTATAATTTTTTAAAGAATTTGAGTCAGTAGTTAAAGAATCTTTCCACAAAATAAATACCAGTACCAGATGTTTTTACAGGTAGTTTCTACTAGATATTTAAAGAAGAGATAGTTCCAAGCTCACACAAACTCTTTCAAAGAACAGGAAGAAAAAAAGAATCCTTCCTACTCATATTTATGAGACTAATGTAATCTTGATTCCCAAAGCAGATAAGAACATTTAGTAGAAAGGAAAATCACAGATCAATCTCATCCACAGATCTAGGGACAAGAATTCTAAATAAAGTATATGCAATCTAGAGCCAGCAAAGATCAAGCAGCATTTATTGTTGACATGAGTGGTTTGACATTGTAAAATATATTTTGTAATTTGTCATATTTACACTTTATTTTTATTTATTTATTTATTTATTTATTTTTTTCAACGTTTATTTATTTTTGGGACAGAGGGAGACAGAGCATGAATGGGGGAGGGGCAGAGAGAGAGGGAGACACAGAATCGGAAACAGGCTCCAGGCTCTGAGCCATCAGCCCAGAACGCGGGCTCACGGACTGCGAGATCGTGACCTGGCTGAAGTTGGACGCTTAACCGACTGCGCCACCCAGGCGCCCCGTCATATTTACACTTTAAAGGAGAAAAATCTTGCGATCACAGTAGATCAGGATAAACATTTAACGAAATTCATCAACGATTCTAGATAAAACCTTAGCAAGCTAGGTTTATGATCGGGCTTCCTTTATCTACAGTGAACATCTTGTTAGTAGAGACTTATGAAGAGCAATCCCTTTAAAATTAAGGATAAAACAAGGGTGGCTGTTCTTAGCATTGCTAACGAACATTGCTCTGGAATACAAGTCAAGGTAGTAAGACAATCAGAAAAAGTGTTAGGATCAGAAAGAAAAAAACCCAAAATATCACTATTTGCAGATGATGATCTTTCCTATAGAAAATGCAAAGTAATCTACAAATTATCAGAAATTACACACACACACACACATACTGTTCTATCGGTTGGGATCTCTAGAAGAAACAGGTGGCATTCTCAATGCAGAGTTTAATGACTAGAAAGATATGTGCAGGATACAGGGAAACCAACCAAGATGGTCAAACTCCAAGGGCAAGTAACACCAGAGGACTGAGTGGGTAAAGGTGAGCAGTTACCAGAACCTGGAGAGTTGCAGGTCTCAGCAAGAATCGCAGGTGGGAGGGGTGTGTTTATTTCAGCAGAAGTGCACAGCCCTGCTGACCAGCTGCCTGAAGGAGAAGGGGATAGGGAATGACACCCAGTCTCACTGTCCTCCTGTCCTCGGCTCTCCTGGCCATCGCTTCCCATTTCCAACCCTCCCGAGAATCAGGACATAGGGACATGTTGATGTGGTCTATAGAGTTCATCTCGTGGACACAGGGCATGATGGGAAGGATGGAGGGCACACTTGAGGGCAATCGGTGAATCCCCAGCCTACATCTAACAAAGGCTGTGTAGGTCCTTTACGTAGAAAATGATATAATTATACTCAATCATAATAAAGAAAACTAAATAAATGGAGAGATGACCATGTTCATGGTAGAAAGACTTATAATAAAAAATGTCAATTCCCCCCCCGAGATTTGGGATTTGATATAATTTTAGTTAAAATTCCAACAGAATATTTTTTGCAGAGCTTGATTAGCAGATTCTCAGATTTACATGGAAGATTAAATTGATAAGAATCACCAAGACATTCTTTTAAAAAAATTTTTTTTTAGTGTTTATTTTTGAGAGACAGAAAGTGTGAGTGGCAGAGGGGCAGAGAGAGAGACAGGGAGAGAGAGGATGTGAGGTAGGCTCTGTGCTGACAGCAGCGATCCTGATGTGGGGCTCGAACTCACAAACCGTGAGGTCACAACCTGAGCCAAAGTCAGATGCTCAACTGACTGAGCCACCCAGGTGCCCCACCCAGACATTCTTAACAAGAACCAAGCAGATCATGTAGCTCTACAAGATGGCAAATCTTCTGACGTAGTTTCAGCAAGTAAGATAGCGTCTGTTGGCAAGGGAGACCAAAGGAATAGAGAGCCTAGCAAGAGGCCCGTCAAACAGAAGTCAGAGAGACGACAGAGCTGACAATTGCAGACCGGTGTGGAAATGATGGGTTACTCGACAAGTGGTGCTGGGATTGGTTACGCGTATGGGAAAATCATAACAGGCTGTCTTTTGGCCCCTATTCAAATGATGATACTGAAGCCAGAGGGCCAGATGAAAATAAAAAATGTAAAAGGTAAAACTTAAGATTACTTAGAAGAAAATGTAGAATATCTTTACTTATTTATTTATTGTTTACACAATAAATAAATACTATACTTATTTATAAAATTGTTTATTTTGAGAGAGAGAGAGAGAGAGGGAGAGAGAGCTCGTGCACATACATGAGCAGGGGAGGGGAAAGCAAGTATCACCGGGAACCTTTCAACACCTAGCTGACAAAGGATTAGTATTCGGGAGAGAGGCACAAACGTTTCCAAGCGAATAAGGAAACAATAAATCCGCGATGAAAAAGAGATGAGTGATATGAGTGGGTAAGACCCAGAAGAGGGTGTGAGTGACCAGTCAACACACGAGAAATGCTCAACCTCGTCAGTTATCAGGATCATCCTCAGTGAGATATCATTCTACAGCCTCCATATTGGTTGAAGTTAAACCGTCTCACAATACTAAGTGTTGGCGGGAATATGGAACAAAGGGACTTTCAAACAATGCCACGTATGTTCCAGTCGGTGAAACCATGTCAGAAAATCTTACTAGGAAAGTCTTTATTAGGAATTGGATTAAACAGACGCATACCTAGAAGCCAGTAATTCTACCACTTTCGACTTCAACCTGATTCACATCTTAAAGAAACGCCTGCACTTTTTGATCGGGAGACGTGTATGAGATTATTCATAGCAACCTTGCTGGTGACAGCTTTAAAAAGCAAACTATCTGACCCTAAATGTCCCAGGACAACAGGGTGGATAAGTATATTGGGGTATGTTATGTAATGGAACACTTTACATCAGTGGAGATGAAAACCTACGCTCGACACACATCAAGTCAAAACTGTAGTGTGTGCAAAACCAAAATAGAACAAAACGAACAAACAGAAAACAAAATTGCGGAAGAACTTACATAGGATTCAAAACCAGGCAAAACTCAATAGTACGTTATAGAGTATCTTCACATATCATTTAGAAGGACAATCAAGGAGAGGTTTAAAAATATAAAACTCAGTAGTAACTTCTTAGAAGGAAGGTAGAGAATGCACCCGGTGGGAGCATTCATAGGGCTTCAGGGTAATCATCAGTCATGTTTGTTTCTTAAGCTGAGTAATAGGCACATGGGCGTCTGTTTCGTTTATTTTTACATCATAGTTCTTTAAAATGTACATATGCATTACATGTATTCCTTTGTATATAGTATATATACAAAACAAAAAGTCACAAAAATAAAGATTACAAGAAGAAAAAAACACATTTGGTTCTAACTTCCTTTTTATATTGTAGCTAGTGAAGCGACTGGCCCTTCTAAGTCTTATTTTCTCTTCGTTATACCTCTTGGTATTTTATTATTCTTTACATGAATTGCAAACTACTTATCTTTCCCAGTGCCTAGAATTGGTCTGTAACCTAGTAGGCACTCAATAACTTTCTTTCTCTCTCTCTCTCTCTTTCTTTCTTTCCTTCTTTTTTCTTTCTTTCTTTCTTTCTTTCTTTCTTTCTTTCTTTCCTTCTTTTATCTTTCTTTCTTTCTTTCCTCTTTCTTTCTTTCTTTCTTTCTTTCTTTCTGATATCTTTCTGTTTTGATTGAAACAACAAGCTACCGAGTGAGAAAAAGTACAATTTTCCTAATAATTGAAAGCATTGCAAATCAAAACAAGGTGTCATTTTTACCTCGCAGATTGACAAAATTTTCAAAAAGGATCAGTCTTTGCAAGAGTACAAGAAATCACACATTGGTGTTAAAATATAAGTGGTGGCTACTGTGGCAAAAGTTTGGAAAGCCCTAAAAAAACGTATTCTTTGACATAGAATAGGAGTTTATGATCATAAAACCATCATAGATGTGTGCAAAATTTTCCACTTAGCACGCTACTTTGTGTAATTGCATAAAAGGCATATACTTGAAAATGATGGTGTGTTGAAATAAGCTAACGTAGGGGCACCTGGCTGGCTCAGTCAGTAGAGCATGTGATTTTTTTTTTTTTTGAGCACGTGACTCTTGATCTCAGCGTCATGAGTTCAAGCCTCATCTTGGGTGTAGAATTTACTTAAAAATAAAATCTTTAAAAAATAAATAAGAAAGCTATAGTAAACCTATACATTTAATGGAGTAGTATATAACAATAAAATGGTGTAAAATAATGAAATAAAACTTTCTTGACATATTAGTGCAAATCAGGTTAAAATCCTGTGTAGAAAATAATTCTATTTAAAAAGTATGCATATTTAGGGACGCCTGGGTGGTTTCTTCAGTGAAGCATCTGACTTCACCTCAGGTCATGATCTCGCGGTTCATGAGTTCGAGCCCCACATCGGGCTCTGTGCAGACAGCTGGGAGCCTGGAACCTGCTTCCGATTCTGTGTCTCCCTCTCTCTCTGCCCCTCCTCCACTCATGCTCTGTCTCTCTCTCTCTCTCAAAAATAAATAAACATTACAAAAATTTTTTAAAGTATGCATATTTATGTGTAGATAAAGGATATACATAGTCCCTGGCCTATAATAAGTGCTAAATAAATAAATGAGTAATAAAGGGATACAGGAATGAGAGACATATGCTAAAATCCTAACACTCGTTGCCTCTGTATGCTAAGATTGGGATCGATAACTTTCTCCTTTTTGCATATAGGTATTTCCCCAAATTTTATGTTATGTTCATGTGTTCCTGTTGAAATAAGAAAAGATCCAAATAATTAGAATCCCAAGCGGCGGCTACAATCTGTACCTGCCCATCTTGTTTTGCATATACAAGCTAGTACGACACTGTCACATATGAGCTTACAGAATGTCTTTGAAGCTAAGGCTGACATTAAGATCTGCTCGTCCCCACTCTTCGTAAATACCTGTTTATGCAATATCCTTCAGGTCTGAAACCTTGTAAAAGATATGATTATGTGTTCATCCCCAGATCCTGAAAGCGCCCACTTGAAGGTTACCATGTGGCTGAAATTTAACTAGCTGGCCCCATGTATGCTTGTTCTCATGGGCCTGGCAATCTGCCTGAGCACAGGCCCAAAGATCCTGCTCTGGATTTCACCCAGAGGCTGAAAACGGCCTCTTGGACTGAGAATTCCCACTCAGGACCCCTGCAGTCTCATTTAGCAACTGGGTGCTGCCCAATACCGGTCAGAAAATTTTGTGTAAGGGTCTCCCTAATCTGAACGTCCTTGAAACGACTTTGGCTAGATCTTTCCAGGGCTGATTTCCGTGAATGTGTCTATCGCTGTTTTCAAACATACTCATGGCAAGACTTGAAGAGATGTTGCATTCTTGTTGAGGATCACATTATTAGAAATATTACTGTGCTTTTGGATGCACAGATCCGGGAAATTTGGCAAATCATTCTGGATCTCAAGGTTGGTCCTTTGCCTATGATGTCCTTTGCACGCCCTTGGGTGCTGCCTTCCTTCTGGCATTTTTGTGGGTTTGAGGCGAGATCAAGTATTTCCACACCACCCACAGGTTTCACGCTTATTAGTCCCATTATAATTTGAGTCTTCCAGCAATTTACTTAGGAAGAGAAGAAGGAAAAGACAAGGGCTCTGTGATACTCAAGATTATGGGTTGTCATGAGTGATAGGAATTTAAGAAACTGAAAGGGCATTATTGTTGCATGGTTTGCTAAATTATGCCAAAGGTTGGAGAACTATCAAAAGCTTCAATCTTGAAAGGGTTGCACTTAAACTAAAAATATCTCAAAAAAAAAAAAAAAAACCAGAAAAAAAAAAAACTTTGACTTTCCTTTGATGCTTTTAGAATATCTTCCCTGGGTCCTGGAATGGAATCCCTGACCTGAAAGCCAAACTCAAGTAAACTCTTGGAGTCGAGTGATAATTTGAAATTAGTGCCTAACAACCTCCTTCTGGAAGAGCAATGAATTTTCTGTTATTTGCATAGGCATGAAATTATTTTGGGCTTTAAGGGAAGAGAACTGCCACAAGGCAGCCTAGGGTAAAACACAAGCTGAAAAACACACTTGTCTTACGGGAAACACTAATGACATTAGCTCCCATACAGCGGCACCAGCACTGGAGGCGGACTACGCAATAATCACTTCTTTTTGGGGAGCGTCGGGAAGATACACGGGGAGTCCCCCCCCCTCTCTCTCTCTCTCTCTCTCTCTCACACACACACACACACACACACACGCACGATCCTGGTGATTCCGTGATGATGATTTGCAGGATGAAAACTGCATGGACGTGAAGAGCGGAGAACTTTCCAGTGTGTTCTGTGTAAAGAATCTAACATTTACCAGATTATCTGAACCTGGTAAAACATGGTGAAGTACAGTTGCTATGGCGTGGTCTCATCTCTCTGCAGCTCTACGGGGAGGGGGGAGTATAGTTACAGCCAGTTCATTATCACTATACAGGGCGTGCTAGAGAAGGTCCATAAGGAAGCAATGGATATGAGGAAGCCGGGAGTATGGAAATCCACAGGCAATTAACTTGACACACGAAAAGAAGCCAGCTCAGAAATTAATGAATAAGCTTATCTCCACTCACAGGGGTCCTGTACAGCAAGCAACCTTGAAATGAACAGCCTACTTTCCCTTTTAATCTGGGGCCATGTTTTGCTTCTAGTGGCTGTTGATGGCCCATCTGAAAGGTAGGCGTCCACGTTTCGCCTGTAGGCAGATATTTGCAGCCACATCTGGCTTTGCTTTGCCATATTGTTAACCCCCCTTTCCCCTGCTACCTTTGTTTTCTTTTTATTAAATTTCCCGTCTGGATCCCTGTGTCTGCATTTCTAATGTCAACAACTGCTTTTATCACAGATAATAACTTCCTTTTACAAAAAGGCTGTCTCATCCTACATGCATTTCAAATTACATTTTATGAACAAACACTGAAATAGGGTATTTGGCAGGATGCACGATTGGGTGTATTTACAGTAATCTACATTTAAGTTGCAGGAGCCAAGAACTAAGTTGGTTGCAGTTTTCTTAATAATCTATTTCTTGAGAGTGTTGTTCCTTCTCACCAGAACTTAATTAAGTTCACATTGGGATGTTTGTGAAGTAAATCATGCGGTATGCCCAAACACGCTGTAAAAACAATTATCAAAACACCAGAAATTCTTTAACACTCTAAAGTTTTCATAAGCAAGATCTTTAAATGTTCCAAAATCGGTTGTTTGTTAATAGGCTGGAATAAGATTACAAATACATGGCTTAGGAATAAAAAGAAAAACCTGATCTTCGGAGTCTCCATGGTACAGGACTGAGTGCTGATGTAGTTGTTGTTTTGCTTGATTTATTGTCCCGTGCTGGTGCAGCGGCAGGGGTATTGGGAAGGGCTCCACGTTCAGGTTCTAGGCTCTGCCCTTGACTTGCTATAGGTGATTCAAATCTGTCTGGTTCTCGTTGGCCCCTTTGGATAAACACAGAGGACAGTTAGGAAGCTACTGCCCAAGTGCTGTGGAAATGAATGTCACATTCCTATTACTAAAGGTATTGAGTGTTCATTTACCCTGTATTCTATTCAATCTGGTGAAGAATCCTTCACAGTGTGCGATGCTGCCCGTATCCCACAATGAAAACTGATCAAATGATACTTACATTGAAAACTTAAGCCACGAGCATCCGATGTTTCTAGGTTTTAGATGTGGCCTGAAAAGATGATGATAATCATGCAGGAACAGGACACAAGCCATCACAGTGTAGAAACAGAGTTGGTAGGATGGATTACATATTTTATTTATATTTTTTTAAGATTTTATTTTTAAGCGATCTCCACATCCAATGTGCAGCTCCAACTCACAAGCCCGAGATCAAAAGTTGCATGCCTCCCCCACTGACTGAGCCAGCCAGGCGCCCCCAGTTACATTATTTTAATCTCAGATTTATGTCATAATGTTTAAAGTGCAGATTTCTGTTTCCATTGCTTTCTTCATGGTGTGCAATTGACTGGGGAAAAAAAAAAAAAAGTCTAGCTATCTGATACTGGATTGATCCGGCCTCAAACATCAGTCCTATTTAGGAGGAAATGTAGCTTGGAAGGGTTGCCCCGAGGAAATAAGAACTTAAATTTCAACAGCGATCAGGTTAGTCCTTAAACCTGTTTGAGTGGGAATTAGTGTTTAATTTTAAAGCTTCAGAAATGAGAACTGGTTGTGTCATCCAAAGACACATTTTCACCTGCCCAGACTGCATCCTGGAGGTACTCAAAACAGAATGGCTGAGGTCTTAACCTCTTTTGTTGATTGTTTCTGGGTAAATCTTTACTGGTGCAGTCTGTTTTCTATTTACAAGAGAGTTGTTCTGTGTGTACGGTTGACCTCTGAACGACACAGAGGTTAGGGGAATGGACCCCTTGTGCAGTCGAAAATCCACATTGTTTGTTTGTTTGTTTGTTTGTTTAAAGCAAGCTTCCCACCCAGCGTGGAGCCCAAGGTGGAGCTTGAACTTGTACCCCAAGATCAAGACCTGAGCTGAGATCAAGAGTGGGATGCTTAATCACTGCGCACCCCATCCACATGTAAGTTTTGACTTCCCCGAAACTTTACTAATAGCCCACTATTGGCCAGAAGCCTAACAAAAACAGCAGATTAACACATATTGTATATGTATTATATACTGTATTCTCACCATAAAGTAAGCTAGAGAAAAGAAAATGTTATTAAGAAAATCATACGGAAGAGAAAATCCATTCACAACACTGTACTGTATTTATACATATATATATATAAAAGAAACAACAGCCATGTATAAGTGGACCCACATACTTCAAACCCATGTCGTCCAATGCTCAACTGAACTTCATCTCTATTCTCTTGAAGACTTAGAACAGTGACAGAATTCGGATGGATGTTTGCTTACCCAGAGCTCAATCTTTACAGATTGTTCTTTTCTATGTCATATGACAGGATTATTCTTTAAAAATTTTTTTTCAGTGTTCATTTATTTATTTTGAGAGTGCGTGAGACAGGAAGGGGCAGAGGGAAGGAGAGAGAATCCCAAGCAGACTCCAAGCTGTCAGGGCAGAGCCCAGTGCAGAGCTCGATTCCACGAGCTGGAGATGATGACCTGAGCTGAAATCAAGAGTTGGACGCTTGGGGCGCCTGGGTGGCTCAGTCGGTTGGGCGTCCGACTTCGGCTCGGGTCATGATCTCATGGTTTGTGAGTTCGAGCCCCGCGTCGGGCTCTGTGCTGACAGCTCAGAGCCTGGAGCCTGTTTCGGATTCTGTGTCTCCCTCTCTCTGTGCCCCTCCCCCACTCAAGCTCTGTCTCTGTCTCTCTCAAAAATAAATAAAACATAAAAAAAAAAAAAAAAAAAAAAGAGTTGGAGGCTTAACTGAGCCACCCTGGACCCCTGACAGGCACATTCTTGTCTCTGTTTAGGTTCTATCAAATAACTTAAACAGCCTTTCCTGAAAACTCACTCATTCCACACAGAGTTCTAAGTTGGATGTGATAAGGAATACAGCCCTTGCCTTCCTATTACCCCCTTGTGGGAAAAGGCAGAATGAGCATATGTGAAATATATGAAAACACCATGGACCTACAAAACTATATATGTCAATGTTATTAGGTACTGGGTTGGAAAAATTAAGTCCATCAAGTGGATCATGATATGAATTTGGTAGAAAGAAAGCACTGAGCTTGTGGACATAGTGTTTAAGCAACAGTACTCAAACAAAATACTGCAAGGATGATATTGAACCGAAGCCTAGAAGTTTAAGTATTGACCCTGGACTAAATTAATCGTTTAACCGGAGTTTCATTCTGATGATTGGAATTACCGATTGAACTTTACTGAACGTCCCATTAGAAGCTTCAAGTTCAATAGTGAAAGTGACAGGTGTTAAAGTTTCCAGGAGCCTGATTGCTGCCGTGATGGTAAAAATCTCATGCTGGGCTGAATCCATCCGAGCCTGGAACTTCTTTTCCTAGTACTGGGGAATCATAGGGAGCACTGGATCTTGAGTCTTCGGGAAGTTTGGGAAGGACATAAAAATTTCCAAAAATCAAGCTGGAATATTGAACCACCAGCCTGCCTGAGACTAGTAATCTCCAGGCTTGGAAACCAATAGTCCTAGAAAGATAAAGTGAGAGACAAAAGCCACTGGTGTTGGTGGCCAGAGGCCAGGAAGAGGAGGGTGCATGTTTTTTCATGATGGGTCCCAGTGGTCATTTCTCTTGGTGTCACGAGACAACTTCTGTAAGTTACAAGTTAGGGTTCACGTTAACATGATTAAACATGAGTTTTCATACTCCTTGCAATGAGCAAGGAATTCAGACTGTGTGGAGATCAGTGTAAATGTACAGTATGGATTTTATAAACCCCAAATCTTGTGCCCTCGGAGGCACAAGGTCTTTGTGCAGACATAAAACATACCGATGTGACAATTAATTCCGAGGTATCAGGATGTCTGAGTAGCTAAGTGTGGCATGAAGTCAGGCACCTGGCGGGGTGACATGGGATTTAGCCTCCCACCTGTCACTTACCACTGGCTGTGTGTCTCTCCCAGCATCTGCTTCTTTATCTGCCCTCCTCCCAGCCTTGTTGCAAAGATCAAAGGAAATGATTTATTTCACTTCCAGAAATAAATTTGTTGAAACTCGGGTGCACCAGGGAGCATGCACGTTGCTGGCGTTGGAAAGATGAACAAAGCATGAAGCTCTCCTGAGCCCAAACCTCACGGGAGAGGCAGACACTTAAACAAACAATGACAGTCCCCGCTTAGGACCAAAGGAGGAAATGATAAACTCTGTCTGGGGGAGATAATGTGTATTAAGACGCTGTACACAACGGATATGAAATCCTATGAAAGTGGGGAGCTGCCAATGTGTGTTGATTCTATCAGATTCTCTTCTAACAATAATAGAAACAATTCTTAACATCTTTCCAGCGGAGATTGTGTCTATTACCTGACGGATATTTAGGAGGAATCCATAGAAACGTCACGGAGAATCCCATTCTCTTCTATGTTAGATCAGAATCTGACCTTCTGAACCACCCTTACGAAAGCTACGGGAAATCTACCTTTTTATAAACGAGGCACCGTACTTGAGCGTCTTGCCCTGTGCCCTTCAGTTGAGTCTAGTGCTGAAATTAAGAACATAAAGGTTGGTTCTCGAATTAGAAGATCTGAAGCAAGACCTGGGTGGTAGGAAGGAAACTCTTGTACTGTCATCCACATGCTGGCCCACACCCATGTACTCCTTGCCATTAACAGTGTCACATGATACCACATGGGTCCTTTGGTCAATCATCCCATAAGAAGATGTACTAACTTGGAAAATATGCGATCAGTTACGGGCTTGTTGCTTCACTTTGCTTTCTCAGTTCCATCAGGGACTTGCGGAGAGCATTTTCTAGGATGGATTCGAGGTTGACCGTTAGCGACAGTTCGGCTGTCCACTCCAGAGGCCGTGTGAGGACACAGGGTTAAGACCGTTCTGGGGCCAGGACAAGTGACTCAACATCTCGTGTGGGATAACTGAGGAGCTGTCGCTATGTCTGCTGAGAAGCGAGGACGAAGACGCTCTTGCCGTCGGAAGGGCAATAATAATAATAATAATAATCATAATGATAAAAGCTGATTTGGAATTTGATGTTTCTGAGCTCCCCTGTTGGGCGGAGATGGGGGTTAAATTTACTCCCTGTATCCCTGAGAAAAATGCTCGGAGGGGCAGCGAAGCAGAGCAAAGAAGCGGCAGGGAGGTCAAGCCTTTCCTCTGATTATCTCACCAGCCTCGTTTGGCTACAGGGGCAGAAACGGAGCCTCTGCCGGAATCAGTGGTACCGGGCGCATGCGCGGCTTCCCGCGCCGAGCCTTGAGCAGAACGTCACCCAGAGAGACGTGGAAGGACAGACCGACTTACTGCCCGCACGTGGGGCCTTTGCAAACCACGCCCATCAAACCTGGGGCTCGCCTGTCAGAGTCTGCAGGGCCTGTCCCCTGCACACATTTTTATTGGTGCACACGCCATTTCTCACACTCAGGGAGCTGGGCTCCTGCACCCTGGAATGAAAGTTTCTCAACTACACCCGGGCTTGGATGCATTTGTACTCCCCTTCGTGTTCGTGGGCTGCTGTGCAACCATGGCCTTCCTGCGTATAATTTCTTCTCCAATCCTCTCCATGGGGAGTTTGGACTTGGAAGTTAGGAGAAGCCAAGGGAAGAGAGCTCACGATTATTGTTGGTAACAGGATTTGGTGGTTACTTACTTGCCTGTTTAAGTGAAATTCACTGTAAGACTCTCTGAGCCCTTTCTCTGGCCTGTGCTCTCCGCCACTCTGGGGAGCCCCTTCTGGAGGTGGGGCGTGCAAGACAGACACATACAACCTGTCCACAGTTGACCTTTGGAAATGTGTTTCCTCCCTTCAGACGTCAACATGAAAAAAAATCCTCTATCATGCACGATGCGTGCATGTGGGATTTATTCCTAATTGGTAATATTATTCCTAATTGAAAAATTATTATTTCAATTATTCCTAATTGAAAAATATTATCTTCTGATACATTTAAACATTTTTAAAAAATGTTTATTTACTTTTGAGAAAGAGAGAGAGGGAGAGAGAGCTCGATCCAGGAAGGGGCAGAGAGAGAGGGAGACACAGAATCCGAAGCAGGCTCCAGGCTCTGAGCTGTCAGCACAGAGCCTGACACGGGGCTCGAACTCAGGAACCAGGAAGATCATGACCTGAGCTGAAGCCAGATGCTTAACCGACGGAGCCACCCAGGTGCCCCCTGGTAGATTTTGGATACCTTTTTTTTACAGATCCATTGAGAGATTATTTTAATTCCAAAAAGTGAGTTTTAAAGTGATGCACATTCATTCAAAAATTGGAAAGAATCAAGGCCTCTGGCATCGTCTGCTGGGCCCCGGGGGAAGAGTACATTGGGCTAAAACGGAGGTTACTGCACAGCTTTACCTTCCGTGTGTTTTTTGCTTTAACGATTAAATAGCTTTTCATCACTCAGAAGCTCCAGGTTGGTTGACTTTGGATAGGTATCTTTTGCTGCCTCTCGTAATACAGCCTGCTGCGTTTGCCGGTAGGAGTATAATTAGTGTCAAACATTAACCCTGTGACCTGCTTGTTTATATATATACTGTAACTTTGTTTTGCTTGAATTTCAGAGGTTAGTCAAAGCAACAATAGGTACAATCTAATCTGGCTGTGTGTAAACTAAAACAAGTTTTGTCAAAACTGCTGATAATACGTTCCTTCGGACAAAAAGCTTAAAAGAAAACTAGCTACCGATATTAATGGAGGGGATTTCTTGAAAGCTTAAGAGGAATGACATGACCTTTGGGTTGTGTCCATGTACCATTGATGCTGTAACACACAAGGTGGGGTCCTTCCCCTGTCTCAACTTGAGTGCCTGGTGGGGTCGTTTGCTTCAAAGAGGCACTATTGGCTGAAATGGCAACTGTTCTAAATACATACCAAATATTCTAACATAAGCATTAATCTCATTAGTTGTTGCCCGTGGCATCATGAAGTGGAAATATTTGGTTTCGAATGAATCATATACGTTACATTTTTCTATATGTATGTAAATCTAATTATTAGACAAAGATATATAAAATGTTCAGGAAACCATTTTGGGGGAATGATATAAGACAAAACTTTAAACGTTGCACTGACATTGTTTTCCCATAAACACACACACACACACACACACACACACACACACACACAACTTTAGGCTTGGTAACATAATACCTGTATCTCCAGAATGGATTGTTCATATTTTAGGAGAGGGAGGAATTAGATCTACACTAAAAGAAAGGCCGACCACCTTTATATGATTCTAGAAATCATATAAATAGATTGTTGCTAATGGTTGGCTTAAGTTTTGTTTGTTTGCTTCGATTTTAATAAGTACTGCCCCTCCACATCAAAACTTAATTACAACAGCCTGAGTCATATGGTAGAAACCAAAACCACTCTTCGTATGTCTGAGTCTCTGATACTAAAAGCAAGGTCATGTTCTTGGAGGTGGGCAGCAGGGGAGGCTCTCCACTCTTGGCGGTGCAATTTGACTTGAGAATCCCTCTTCTAATCCCCAGAAGGTCCCTCTTTTTCCTTGGGGACTTTTCTGGACTTGCTCCCAACATTTCCATATCCAGGAATATGTGGGATTTCCTTACGGATCTTCATATTACAGTGAAGCATCAGGCAAATTGTTACCGTGTAATCATGCCTCTGCTTTGCTCACCAGAACTGCAGTAGAATCACTCAGAATTTTCTGCTTTGTCCTTATCCATTTTGTTTCTCTAGGATGCTATAGAAAGTTTTTTTTGTTTGTTTTTGTTTTTGTTTTTGTTTTTGTTTTTGTTTTTGTCTTTGTTTTTTTTTTTTTTGGCCTGAAGTTAGGATATACTGCTGCCAGGAAAGAAATGACCTTTTCGTTATTTGCAATTTTGCAGCCAGGGTGCTGATTTAGCCCCCTGCAAAATATACCTTCTGTGTTCTGTTTTCCTATTCCATTTGCTCCTGCCTCACTTGTAGCCATTTGCTACTTCATATTTATAGTTATTTGTTATTTTGCCTTCTTTCTCTGCTCTGTCTTCACATCCTCAAGGTAATAGAATTGCTTATTTGGCTTCAGATCGCCCATAGTATGACTGCAGTTCTCTGAACATAGTAAATACGCGACACATTTTGTGGCACCCAAGAATGCATTCAACCTTGTTGCCTGATATTGTTAGGCTCTCTTTCTTTTTAGCAGATTTAAAAAGGTCACTACATCTCCATGCCTTATCATATCTAAAAAAAAGGTACACTTACAGTCAGTCCATTCATAGAAAGAGGCCCCTTTTCCTCTGGGCTTGGTGTCCAGAGGATGACAGCAAATATCCCTTCTCTGTTCTGGTTATGTTCTCTATCTTTCATTCTGGACATCATTCCCTTTGGACTGACATTTACAAATCCCTTCTTCCCTCAGTTCCTGCCCTTGAGTTCCAGGAGGCACCGCTAGAAGGATTCCGGGAGTTGGAAACCATGGGAGAAACTTTCAAAATGCAACATGGGCAGAGCCTTCTGGGTCTTTGGAAAGTGGGGTGGGGGCTGGGGTAATTTGGGGAGGGGGAAGGGCTTGAATAGAAATGTAAAGCACTTAGCCTGCCTCTGCAAATCAGTGAGCTCTCCATAAATGTTACTTCTTATCTGTTTTGTCACAAATCAATGAAAAAAGGATATATCAGAAAAGGATCAATAACAATACTTCTAACTTCTGATCTATACTTGAGCTTTCCATTCAGTCAGGGTTATCAAAACTCAAAGGATTCGATAAAACTGTTTTCTGATCTGCATGGCTTCCTAAAGGAACAGGGAGCTTAAAAGCTCAGTTTATATTGGACTTTTTATAACGCTGATACACTGACTTGCAAAACCTATGTTGGAACATTCAAAAAGAAACTCACACATTTCCCGTCAAGGTAAGGGAAAACGGTGTTATTTTTGTATTCCCCTTCAGTGGATGTAACTTAGTTTTAAAAAGCTCACAACTTGGGGCGCCTGGGTGGCGCAGTCGGTTAAGCGTCCGACTTCAGCCAGGTCACGATCTCGCGGTCCGGGAGTTCGAGCCCCGCGTCGGGCTCTGGGCTGATGGCTCAGAGCCTGGAGCCTGTTTCCGATTCTGTGTCTCCCTCTCTCTCTGCCCCTCCCCCGTTCATGCTCTGTCTCTCTCTGTCCCCAAAATAAATAAACGTTGAAAAAAAAAAATTAAAAAAAAAAATAAATAAAACGCTCACAACTTTACAACATATTCAGAAGACTGAGGGTAAAGGAATCCGTTTCTGTCTGTGGTTTCTTACACCATGCTCCTTTCGGGTCACAAACTATGTCTTAACTATGGTTAAGTAAGTGAGTGAGTGAGTAAGTAAGTAAAGTTAGCATTAGGAGAAATAGAACATCTCTCCAGAAATCTTTTCATATCCTAGATTCTGAGTTCCTGGGCCCAGAATCTCATCTGGCATATTTGACGACTTGAGGAAACCCTTAAGCCCAGAAGAAATGGGAGTGGAGCCTTTGGGATTTAAAAGGTAGGTTGAAAGATATTTTGGAGGAGATTAAGCCCGCTTCTGGTCACTAAAATTTCTTAGACATTTTCAGATCTCTAGGACAACTGAGGTATTTTCTTTCCCCAATCATTAAAGTTTGTTTGTTTGTTTGTTTGTTTGTTTTATTAGTCTCTACACCCAACATGGGGCTTGAACTCGTGGCCCTGAGATCAAGAGTCACATGCTTCTCTGACTGAGCCAGCCAGGTACCCCCTTCTTTCTGCAGGTGCGGTTTCAGATTGCATACAGACATCCCAGCTAGTGTCTCACAGAAGAGGACATGTCTCAGTTTCACGGTTCAGCGATGGAAAGGGTCACATCCCAGAGGAAAAACAGCGTCTTCCACTGGAACGCCGTGTCGGGCTTCAGCTCCTCGGGGTTCTCTGTGGCACTGGGCGCTGGGCACCTTTTTCTCCTCCAGCCTTTTTTCCCTCTTGGCTTTTGTGACATTGGTTTCTCCTGACTCTATTCAGATGTCTTAAGTTTCCATCTCAGTCTCCTTCCCTGGGCCTGTTCTTTTCATCTCTGAAATTGGTTAATTAACCCATTTAGTCATTGTCATGGGGCTGAATCATGTCCATCCCTCCGCACCCCCCCGCCCCCAATTCATAGGTTTCCTTCCATCCTAACCCCTGGTGCCTCCGAATGTGACTGTATTTGGAGATGGGGTCTTTAAAGAAGGTAGTTAAGTTGAAATGAGGTTGTTAGGGTGGGTCCTGATCCACATGACTGGGGCGTTTACAAGAAGAGGCGGTGGGAACACAGACGCACACAGAGGGAAGACCGTGTGAGGACACAGAGAGAAGGTGGCCGTCTACAAGCCAACGAGAGAGGCCTCAGAAGAAACCAGCCCTTGCAACACCTTGATCTTGAACTTCTAACCTCCAGCACTATGGGCAAATAAATTTCTGATGTTTAATCCACTCCATCTGTGGTTCTTTGTGATGGCTGCCCTAGCAAACTAAACAGTCATTCATCTGATAAATATTTAGAAGGCCCTGCCGAAAGGACCCGTGAGACAGGGCTCATGGACAAAATAAACGTGTTGTTTCCTGGGAGAAGACAGATGTGTAAGGATGGAGAATAATTCAAGGATATGTGCTCTGAAAGCACAGAGAAAGAAATGCTGCTATATCCTCCCAGCTGCTCTAGGCAAACTTTTATGGGCATGACTCCCCTGTCGTGATTACATCTCACATTCGGTTGATCAGGAAATCAGTTTGGCTCAAACGGCTTAAAAATCTCTCCCGAATGTAGCGACTTCTTCCCCATCGTCTCTTGCCTGGACTAGAGCAGGCCTCCTGACTGTCGCCCTGCGTCCACATCCCTCAGCCCCTCCTCAGCACGGCACCACTGGGGACTACTTTCAAGTTCAAGTCCAGTCATGTCACATCTCTACTGAAAGCAGGGTACCCGCTTCCGTTTCACTCACACTAGAAGCTGTGGGCCTATGATCTCACAGTTCCTGGGTTCGAGCCCCGCGTCGGGCTCTGTGCTGACAGCTCGGAGCCTGGAGCCTGCTTCAGATTCTGTGTCTCCCCCATCTCTCTGCTCCCCCACCGTTCCCCCCCACCCCGCCGCTCGCATTCTGTCTCTCAAAAATAAAAACATTATAAAAAAATTAAAAAAAAAAAAGAAGCTGTGGGTCCACCTGCTTCCCACCCCCCAACTCTGTGCTTATCCTTAACACCCCAGCCCTACTCCTGCCTGTGGGCCTTTTCTTTAGCTGTTTCTTCTGCCTGGAATTCTCCCACTTTCAAATGTATCTGACCAATGCCCTCATTTCCTAAGTCTTTGCTCATGTGTCACCTTCTTAGCAAGGCTCGTCCTGAGCACCTGATTTCATTTGACAACCTGACCCCCTTGCCCACTGGTCCTGCTCCCCTCGGTAACCCCATTGTCCCATCATTTGTTTTTCTTTTTCCGGGGCACTGAAAATCCAACATGCTTTATATTTTACGCATTTATGGTCAGTCTTCTTCCTCGCCACCACTTGAGAATATAGACCCCAGAGGGTAGAAGCTCGGGGATGCCTGTTTTCTTCACGGAGACATCACAAACACCTAGAACGAGAGGGGGCATGCGGACGGGGCTGGATCCGTACCGTGACTTTTGTGACTAGAGAGCCGGATCCCACGCGTTCAGGGGGAAACATGTAGAGGGAAGCCAACCTACAAAGATCTGGAAGGCCCCGCGGCCGTGAGTGGTGAGTGGGGAACAGTGAGAGAGGCTGGCGGGCAGGGCCAGGCTCCTGAAGGAGCTCAGGGCAAGACGGGGGATTTGGATTCCATCTTGTTGGCAAGAAGAGTCTTCAGAGGATGTTTCTTCAGGTGCGCAACAGGGATAGATCAGCAGGTTGGGGTGACTACCTTGGAGGCAGAGGAATGAGAGAAAGCAGGGAGGCGGGGTAGGAGGCTGTTGGCGGAATTCAGGCGAACAAAAAGGAGGCCGTGGGATGGAGCTCCTGTTCTTGGATGCTGCTTTCAAAGGTAACGTTTGAAACCCAGGCTGGCAGGGCCCCTCCTGAGCCCTAACCCCTTCTGTGGTTCCCCTTGACCCCACAGGGTGATTTCAGTCTCTTTAGTACAGCCTTCACCACTTGGCATCTCCTTGGATCTCCTCTTCCTAGGCTCTGGGATCCAGGAAATACATCAAATCAGACCAACCAACAAAAAAGCCTCAACAATCATTTATCGAGAACTCGTCTAGTCCAAGTGACGTGTTGACATTTTTATAGTTATCTCGCTCAATTCCACAAAGCACCCAACTGAGCCAGGGACTCTTACTGTCATTGTCTCTGCAGGAGATCTGTACGGCAGGGACAGTCTCCTTACTGAGAGGTTAAGGAATGTGCCCGTGGTCCCGAAGTTGGTCAGCGGCAGAACTCAAATTCATAGGTTTGTTTGATACTATATCCTTGTAATTCTCAGAAAGTACGGAATTACTTCACACCTCTGATGCGTGTATATACTCTTTTATTCTTTTTCATGTTTTTAAAAAAATTTTTAGTGTTTATTTATTCTGAGAGAGAGAGAGAGAGAGAGCAAGCAAGCAGGGGAGCAGCAGAGAGAGGGGGACAGAATCCCAAGAGCTGTGCTATCAGTATGGAGTCTGATGGGAGGCTCAAACTCATGAACCGTGAGATCATGACATGAGCCAAAATCAAGAGTTGGATGCTTAACCAACTAGGCCACCAAGGCACCCTGCTTTTATTCTTTTTTATAAAATTATTTATTTATTTATTTATGTGTTTATTTTGAGGGGTGAGGAGGGGCAGAAAGAGAGGGAGGGAGAGAATCCCAAGCAGCCTCCATGCTGTCAGCCTAGATCCCGATGTAAGGCTCAATCTCACAAACCAGGAGATCGTGAGCTGAAATCAAGAGTCAGATGCTCAACGGACTGAGCCACCCAGGCACCCCTACCCTTTTGTTCTTATCACACTCAACTTAGTAGATTTATGTACATATCTACCTTTCCTTCTGGATTGTGAATTCCTTGAGACCTAAGATGTGTCTTATTCCTAGAGTGACCATATATCCCAGCTTCCCCAGGACGGTCCTGGCTTACCCCGGTTGTCCCAGCATGGCTGTTAAGTTCCTTCTTCCACTTAAAAGTTCCCTGGTTTGATGATGAATTATATGGCTGCCTACTTACTCATCTGTGTTCTCTCAGAGCGGGCAGAGTTCCTGGTATACAGTAGGTGCTCAATATGTGTCTTTGACTGAAGACGATGCGCTCCTTTATTCTGTGAAGATGGTGTAGGGACCATATTATCGTTTTAGTTATTGGGATATGAACAGGAAAAGATGAGGATATGCTGATTGCTTTATCGCTCAAATCAGAACCTCACCAGGTAGTCCCTTGGCCAAGTGGCAGCCATGGAGGCAGGATGCTGGATCTCTCTTGAAGAAAGAGCCTATGGGGGCACCTGGGTAGCCCAGTCGGCTAAGTATCCGACTTTGGCCCAGGTCATAATCTCACAGTTTGTGGGTTTGAACCCCCCCCCTCAGACCCTCTGCTGCCAACACCTAGCCTGCTTTGGATTCTCTGTCTCCCTCTCTCTTTGCCCACGCCCCTCCTCGTGCAATCACTGTCTCTCGAATAAATAAGCATTAAAAACATTAAAAAAAAAAAAAAACTAAGAGAAAGAACCTGTGATCCATTGCAAAGAGCTGTTAGAGCCTCCAGCATCCTCTGCTTTCAAGCCACAACCATGCATTCCCTGGGCAGCTGCCAGCCAGAGATGGGACATGGTGGGGACTCTGGGCCCTGGCCCTGGGTATCTGATGAGGCCGAGACTCTATGAGCTCCGCACTGTGGACACCCCCGTCCTGCTCTTCTTTGCTCCCACAGGTGTCAGATCCGCATCTTGACCCGGGGACTTCTGCTGCCTAAGTCTGGTCACACCCTGTACCTTTCACAGGTGTTCCCCAAACACGCCTCCTGTACTTTTCCCTTCCTACTGTCTGATTTCTTGAAGGACCCAATCTGATACAGTTGGCACTAGGCACGGACCAGGAGAGAGATGGCGGGATGGTATTCAGGATCAAGTCACTCGACTGGCAACGAAGACTCCATCCCAGTGATGCACGGAGCACGGATGATCTCTGGCACAAGGGGGTGATTCAATCACTAAAACTTTCATGAGGTCACTTGGGAGAATATTCTAGCAGAGGGAGTGGCCTTGGCCGGAGAAAGATGCAGGCATCTGAGAAGTCGGAGATGCAGGGTGTTCAAGGACCATGGAATCGGCTGGCTGCTGCTAAGTTGCATCGATGCCCTACAGAGGGCTAAGGTGAAACTGTAGAGAGTTAGGACAGAATTGAAGACCAAGTATGAATGCCAGAGGGCCTCTGGGAGAAGTCTGATCCTACAGTCAAGGTAGAAACAGCAGAAGACCAAACTTAGGACTTAATGGACTTGCCTCGGTTCAAAGACAATTGAACCATTATGCCAAGGTCGGGGCCCTGGCTGGGAGAATGTGGGGCCCTTACACATGACATGGGGACATCTGGGTGCATGCCTCCAAGTATTCTGGCTCCCCCAGCGCCTCCAAACCCTCGGAGCCTGCAGAGGTGGTTCACTCTTTCCTGTTACAAGTTAGGATGTCCCCTGTGTGGGATGACACCACAGAGTCCCATCCCCACAAGGCAAGAAGGGCCTCCTTAGCATCCCCACCTCCTGGTAAGTTAGAGAGAGAATATACCCCTTCCCCCCCAACGGCAAGAAGTCATCACTTCGTCTGTCAGCATTTGGGATTGGATTTTTTTTTTCTTCAACGTTTATTTATTTTTGGGACAGAGAGAGACAGAGCATGAACGGGGGAGGGGCAGAGAGAGAGGGAGACACAGAATCGGAAACAGGCTCCAGGCTCTGAGCCATCAGCCCAGAGCCCGACGCGGGGCTCGAACTCACGGACCGCGAGATCGTGACCTGGCTGAAGTCGGACGCTTAACCGACTGCGCCACCCAGGTGCCCCTGGGATTGGATTTTGAGGATGCTTTTCAAGGTAGCTAAAACACGAGACTGGACAGGAGAGAGTTTATGGATTTCGAGGCATTTTCTCAGGATATGGGACTTAACACCCTGGCCAAGCACCCAGGGGATGGAGCAGACTTGCTGTTTGGCTGGTTCCTGAAAGACTAAAGACAGGCCCATACGGAGCAGTGTTGGAAAGTCTAAGACGTCATGGCAGAGAGTATAGAGAAGGGTTAAAAAGCTTAGGGAAGTAGATATGCTGGAGAAGATAGATTATGTAAACCAGAAAGCCCACTGGAAGACCACGATGCCGGGCCGTTGGGAAATTTGGCGGTGGCTCCTTTCTGCTTGGCGGTGGGAAGGGCTGTCACCGAGCTGAGTCCATGGACAGTAAGTGATGAGGGGGTAAAAAAAAATGGACACCTAGTGAGAATACTTCTTACTATATAGAATCAAAAGAAAGCACGCAGGGATGCCTAGGAGGCTGAGGGTGGTTGCCCTGTCAAACACTTGCCATTCCTTGTCTAGTTTTGGAACTCTAGGTAGACCTGGAACCTACCAGTTGAACCCACCAGGTTTCTCGGAGGAAGGACCCAGAAATACCACAGCAGGTCTATAATAGAAGGAGCCCACAGCCCTTCCCCCGAGACCATTTCTTCAAGTAGCTGACTCTACTTGGGAGAAAAATTCCTAAACATTGTGAGGATGATTACACACAGATTCTGAGCAGGCCTTGCTACCTTGGAGGCATTAAGTATCATTACAACCCTGGGGCCAGAAAGGTGGCGGAGGGGATCGAGGTAATAAATGGAGTTCTGGCCAAAGTCCAGCTTACAGTGGCTCACGGACCTCCTGCCCTGCGATCATTTGTCCAGGACCTGAATATACAATTGGTTTTGATATACTTGGCAGTTTGAATCATCCTGCCACTGGGTCTTTGGCTAAACTTTGGTCATAGTGGGGGAGGTCAAGCCGAAGCCCGCTGAAATTGTTTCTTTTGGCCAAAATAGTAAAAATAAAACAATACTGCATCCGGACGTTATATTAACGACTTCTTTTATTTCCTGTGTTCTGATACTTTGACCTCTTGGGGCCTTGCGGGAACCAGGGGGGACCGTCCCTCTCCTCCCAGGGCTAGCCAAGTCCTAGAGAGAGTAAACAACTTGTCTATGAGAGTTTTTCGAGTGGAAACCAACCAATCTGCAACTCACCACCCAACCATCTCCTTTATCAGGCTGTCACACTGCAGGCCATTATCCACCTGCCACAATTATCCAGGGCCAGGAACTGCACCACCAGGGACAGCCCTTACACTCCGAACCCACTGAAATTATTCAAACTAGTCAATCCTAAACCTGCTTTCCCTGCCTTACCCATTCCTTCTCATGGAAACGAAAATAAAAGCTCTTGTCCACAGTTATCCCGTCTCTCTCTGCCTTCTGACTGACCACAGAGGGGCTTCTCCATGTGGTCTCCTGTGGTGGGTTGTGTTCATGTGTCCATTTCCCAGAGGGACTGAGTAACAAGCTATTTTTAATGGCAATTGTCTTTTGATCTGTTGGCCTTTAACACATTGTATTTTAAACGTTTATTTATTTTTGAGAGAGAGAGAGAGAGAGAGAGAGAGAATGAGTGTGAGACGGACAGAGAGAGAAGTGGGCTCCCCACTGACAGCGGAGAGCCCGATGCGGGACTCGAACTCATGAGCAGTGGGATCATGACCTGAGCTGAAGGAGGACACTTAACCAACTGAGCCACCGAGGTGCCCCTAACACATCGTGTTTTAAAACAAAGTGGAAGGATAATGGGGGTTAACGTCTCTCAGTGACATAGGGGTGGTAGATGCCATTATATCTCCATTTATTACACTCACTTGACCACTGCAGAAACTGGCTGGATCCTGAAGAGTGATTATAAATTGCCAAATGTTCAACCAAGTAGAAGTGATCACAGCTGGGTGTCTGGTGGACTATTTCTATCACAGCAGACTAATGTGGCCTCAGAGACCTCATGTGCAGCCATTGATTTGGCAAATGCCTTCTTTTCTATCCTAATCAAAAAGAGGATCAGAAAGAGGTAATAATCATACAGAACAGCTAACAATATACAGTGACTATTTTGCCCTCAGTCTATGTTAACTGTACCACATTCCTTGTCGTAATATTGTCTGAGACTGGGGCCACGTAGTTATCCTTGATAACGACATATTAACCCATGACATCAAAACTAGCAAGCTGACTAGGCGAAATAAACAGCAGGTGGCTAGAAACATGTGTTCCAAAGGTTGGGAGATAAATTTTTGAAGATTCAAGGGCCTGCCATGTTAGGAAAGTTTTTAACTATTCAGTGGTCAGACACATGCGCTCTCCACCGCCCCCTCCACACACACACACACACACACACACACACACACATGCACGTATATATAAACAAACTCTCTATATGTGTTCTCTCTATATATTCATACTGGTTCTGCTTTTTTCCGGAGAGCTCTGACTAACACAGGGCCTATAAGACCAACTGAAGGAAGAGGAAGAAATTCAAGCTTACTTTTTAAATTTTTTTTTTTTTTCAACGTTTATTTATTTTTGGGACAGAGAGAGACAGAGCATGAACGGGGGAGGGGCAGAGAGAGAGGGAGACACAGAATCAGAAACAGGCTCCAGGCTCTGAGCCATCAGCCCAGAGCCCGACGCGGGGCTCGAACTCACGGACCGCGAGATCGTGACCTGGCTGAAGTCGGACGCTTAACCGACTGCGCCACCCAGGCGCCCCTCAAGCTTACTTTTTAGATGGATTGGCTACTGTGTGTGGAAGAAGTGTTCCACGGTGAAACTCATGAGCCAAGGTCTAGAAAGACAAAGACTGGGAAATCAGAGGCAAAGAAGTCTGGAGCTAAAGGCATACAGGCAGACATAGGGAAGTAGGCATAAAGTCTGCAGTTTGGTACCACATGTTAATGGCCACTAGAAAGCATGCACCATGAAAGAGACACGGAACCTAGTAGACAAAATGATGTGGCCAATGGACATTAGCCTGCCTTTGTTTTTTATTTTTTTTATTAAAAAAAATTTTTTTTTTTAACGTTTTATTTATTTTTGAGACAGAGAGAGACAGAGCATGAACGGGGGAGGGGCAGAGAGAGAGGGAGACACAGAATCAGAAGCAGGCTCCAGGCTCTGAGCCATCAGCCCAGAGCCCGATGCGGGGCTCGAACTCACGGACCGCGAGATCGTGACCTGAGCTGAAGTCGGACGCTTAACCGACTGAGCCACCCAGACGCCCCAACATTAGCCTGCCTTTGTAATCAGCCACATTAGAACTGGCACGATGGGCACATGGATGAAATGGCCATGGTGGCAGAAATGGAAGATGCACATAGGCCCGCCATCATGGATTCCCACTTACCAAGACTGATCTAGCTATTTCTGTCTCTTCCAGCAACAGAGACTGCTGCTGAGCCCCTAGTATGGCACAATTACTTGAGAAGACCAACCAGCTTTGGTGACAAATCGACTCCATTAGCCTCCTTCTTTCCTAGAAGGGTTAATGATTTGTTATCATAAGAATAGATACATATTTCACGTATGCGGTTGCTTTTCTTGTTCATAAAATTTCAGCCAGCACCGGTGTCTGGTGGCTTATGAGAAGGCTGGTCTATAAGCACAGAATCCCACACAACATAACATCTATCTGGGAACACCTTCACAGCAAAGGAGGTGCAAGAATGGGTCCATAGTGAGGGATCCAATGGTTTTATGATATGCCACACTGTCCAGAAGCTGCTCACTGGGGCCCCAGCTTGGAGACCATGCTCTGGGAGAGTGGCATGCATTCCTTACAGACAATGTCGAGACCTACTGATTTAGAGGCCTCTTTCTGGCATTGTGTCCCCAGAATACATGGGATCCAGAACCAAAGGGGGGTAGCAGAAGTGACCCTACTTGTTATCATTGACAATGACCCAGGGGGATACTTTGTGTTTCTTATCCCCAGAAATCTGGACCCCTCAGGGTTATAGGTTCCTTGCTAGGGGAACCTAGCAAGGTTATGAGCTACAAGTTATGAGCTACAAGTTATGGCTTTTAAGCTACAAGTTATGGCTTCTGCCCGGACAAGAAAAAGAGTCACCATCTTGGTAGGGATAATTGAGTCTGATCAGAAGAAAGACGTAGGGCCGCTGGTGCCCAGTGGAGGCACAGGAATTACGTGTAGAACTCAGGCGAATGACTCAGGTTCCTCTTTGTCCATCTGAAGGGACAAGTGCCGTAATCCCAGCCCGAGAAGCCTGTGGCCACCAAGCACCCCTCAGGAAACGAGAGTTTGGGTTGTGCCACCGGCAAAGCCACCAACATCAGTGGAGGTAATAGCTGAGGGTGAGGGGGAATTCAAATGGGTGATGAAAGGGAGAAAAGAGGAGTGCTAGGGGCAGTCCTGAGGCCAACTGCAGGAACAGGGGCTGCAGTTTATCCCCCTAACTCCCCCTCTTATGTTTTCCCCCAGAAAGAGAGCCCCGTGGGATTTTTGGAGGAGCTGCTCCAAAAACACATACGGATCTGTTCCAAAAACATGCTCAAAACTTACGAGGCACAGGGGTGGACTGTAGCCGGCGCTGGAGTGTGCTGTTCAGGTCTACATTCAAGAAAGAACACCCTGGGCAGCAGGAATGCGGTCAATGAGACCCCCCCCCAGCTCCAACATCTTTAGGATCTGCCTCAGCTTCTGAAAACACTACACATTCCCTGGGCAGATCCTAGCCCCTGACCGGGCACCATGGTCATAGCTGTCCAACACGGGACTCCTCCGATAGGTAATCTTTGCTCCAGAGCTCCCAATCAGGTTGGCCAAATCTTTGTCAGGCCCGTGATCTGAGGCTCTCTCTGCTCTATCTTGTTGCCTCCCCCCCGCTCCCCTTTTACGGGTGTCAGATCTGAAGCATGGTCTGAACCCCCGGCCATCTGCATTCTTCGCTCCTCTCTTCTTTTCACACACATCACTCTCCCCTCCTCCAAACTTCTTGCCCTTCGGAGACAACCTCACTGTCTGCTTTCCTTGAGACTCAACTGACACAATGCTCCAGTCAGCTGGTTGTAGTCAGTTTAGCCACAGATAAAAGCAGTAAGATTCAGTAAGTGGCTAACGGGGGCATGCTAACACATGGAAATATTTATGCCCATTTAAAAAGTTGATTCACAAAGTAGTACCAGATTTTCTTATTATAGTTTTTTTTTTTTTTCTTTTTTCAGTTCAGGGGCTTTTACAGTTAAAATATTCTGGAAGTTGAACAGGAAAACTAAATTGAAGGTAAATCTAAGTTAATTACAGATGCAAAAATATTTGTTTTAAGTGTAAGCATCCACCCCACCTCTTCTACCCAGAATTGGGTTAGTGTTCTGTGAATTGCACATAAACTTTTCTTGCTTGTTATGGGATTTCCTTGTTATATCTCTGAAG
This sequence comes from Leopardus geoffroyi, assembly GCF_018350155.1. Taxonomy (NCBI): domain Eukaryota; kingdom Metazoa; phylum Chordata; class Mammalia; order Carnivora; family Felidae; genus Leopardus; species Leopardus geoffroyi. The sequence goes on from NC_059341.1 coordinate 26,519,896, forward strand.
CGGCAAAATTCAGCGGCAACAAAGCCAAACTGGTCTCACGTTTAAACACCTTGTGCGGCTGAGCCCCTTCCTCGTGAGGGCGTGAGAGTCACCCCAAGTTAAAGACGGTAGGGGATGAACTCCTTGCCTTCCATTTCAACCTCTCTTGCCTTTCTGATTTTCGAGTACTGTTGTGGCAGCGTGATCTTAAACATTTAGCAGATTCAGACAATAGCATTAAAATGTGCCTGCTAGTCTTCTATGTCTGAGATCCTTGACAAGAGTCAATCTGTCAGGCTTCCGGAAGAAGCCACGTGGCTTGAGATAAGGGTAGAGGTGGGCAGCTCTGATTTGTGTCTCTTCATTTCAGATCCTTACCAGGTGAAATCAGTTTTCCCCAATAACTTTTATACAAAAACATAATCATTGACCTCAGGTCCTTTTGTGGTCTTCCCATGATGCAATTTCTTTTTTCTTTACAGCTTTGAGCCGTGGTGTCTTAGTCCCTTTGGGCGGCTATAATAAAATACCACAGACCGGGGAGCTTGTAAACGATAGAGACTGATCGCTCACAGTTCCGAAGGCTGGAAGTCCAAGATCAGGGTGCCAGCATAGTTGGGTGAGGGTTCTCTTCTGGGCCGCAGACTTCTTATTGTGGCCTTACATGGCAGAGGGGCTAGGGAGCAACCTGGGATCTTTCATTTGGGCACCAATCTCATTGACGAGGCCTCCACTCTCATGACCCCGTTACTTCCCCAAAGTCCCACCTCCTAGGACCATCACAGTGGACGTTAGGGTTTCAACATACGAATTTGGAATCGAGGGGCACAAACATTCAGACGATAGCATGTGGACTTTGAGACTTTTTGCATCTTTGCATATCAGTGTCCTCCCTTTTTCTGTATGAATGCGTTTTCTCGGATCTTACATTCCAGCCAAGCCAACATCCTCAACGGCCCCTGCCTTCTCCTCTGAGAATGAATGTTTCTAGACTGTTTTCCAACCCTCCTTGGTTTATCGATATCTCTTTCGATCTTCGGATTCCTTCTGAGGACGCATTTTCTCCTAAAGGTCGATTCTAACGGTCTCCAAATTATTTCTTTTTCTTTAGTCATTATCCTAATGCTTCCTTATTCTTCAGCTTGTTTGTACAAGTGTAATGATACAAACATAATGCCTGTACTTGAGAGAAGCAGCTGGCAAAAATCACCCATTTCTTGTTTTATTTTTTTTTTTTTTAAATTTTTTTTTTCAACGTTTATTTATTTTTGGGACAGAGAGAGACAGAGCATGAACGGGGGAGGGGCAGAGAGAGAGGGAGACACAGAATCGGAAACAGGCTCCAGGCTCTGAGCCATCAGCCCAGAGCCCGACGCGGGGCTCGAACTCACGGACCGCGAGATCGTGACCTGGCTGAAGTCGGACGCTTAACCGACTGCGCCACCCAGGCGCCCCACCCATTTCTTGTTTTATATAACTACAGCTGAACGACCCTGACTTCGTTATACCGCAGGTGTGTGTATATAAATGAGACTGTGCTTGGAAAGCACCATCTTTTATTTGTAGATGGAGGGCACAATTTGTCTTTGTTTCTGAGGATTGTATAGTTGTGTGCCGTCAGAACGGAGGGCTCTATTTAGGCTAACAAATAACTATGCTATACTTCCCCTGTTCCGAAGCGTTAGTCTCTGCGTCCTCTGTCGTTAGGACACATCTAGGAGAACACGCGTAAGGAAGCTTCTGGAGTTTTCACTTATACCAAGTGTTCGTAGGTACTTGTTCATTCATCTTCCACTGAGCCAGACCTCTGGCGTCCTTCGTTGCCTTTTTGTTCCTAGCTCCTAGCTCTTGCTACCGTCTGCTGTAGACTATTTGTGTCTGCCCAAAGTTCATGGTGAACTCGAATCCCCAGTGTGATGGTATTATGGGGGGGGGTGGGAATTGGGGGGATGATTAGGGCATGAAGGCAGAGCCTTTATGAATGGGATCAGCACCCTTATGCCACCACCTTATAAGCCACCCAGTCTATAGTATTTTTGTTATAACAGCTCGAATGGACTAAGACCCTGTCCAAAGTCAATAAATGTTTATTTCTAAAATTTAATTCTTGGCTTTAATTCCATGTAACATTCTCTCGTCCTTCACACCAGTACTGTCTGAAAGTCAGCTCCAACTTTAACAGTAATGAGAAAATTCTAGATCCCGGTATTTACTGACAGCCATAGCATCTGCATCTTGAGAATGGAAGGCCAAAGTTTTAAGTGTTCTGTCGACTGCAATCAGATGAGATGATCAGTTATTCACGAGGCAGTTAGGTGATGATGGTTCTAAAGCCGGCTTCTGTATAACTCTAAGACACATGTTTCCTTTCCTGGTTTGTTCTTTCGGGAAAGAACGAAGTCACACTCGGAGCGCCTTTTAGCTTACGTGCTAAACTGTTCTCTTTGCCTTTTCATGTAGTATCATAACTGTTGCCCCGCACAAGGATTAATTGCATTTGTGTGTTGTGACCTATTTCAGAGCAAGAAAGGAAATGTTTTGGTCTTCCCAAGAATCACCACTCTTTGAAACATGTAAAACCCTAGTAGACAAAATGCCAGGGAACCTTCCGTAGAGGACTCTTTTGATTGGTGATCTGCCTCCTTTCCATTTCAGATTACCAAGTGGATATGTATTTTTCAGCCTTTAGGCCCCGGACCTCTTTTAAATTTCAATCCTCAAATCCTAATGGGACTATATAATTTTTTGTTTTTTATTTTTTTTTTTCAACGTTTATTTATTTTTGGGACAGAGAGAGACAGAGCATGAACGGGGGAGGGGCAGAGAGAGAGGGAGACACAGAATCGGAAACAGGCTCCAGGCTCCGAGCCATCAGCCCAGAGCCGACGCGGGGCTCGAACTCACGGACCGCGAGATCGTGACCTGGCTGAAGTCGGACGCTTAACCGACTGCGCCACCCAGGCGCCCAGTTTTTTGTTTTTATAAGTATATAAAAGTTGTTCCAAAACTTTTACATTTCACAGACCAATACATTTTTTTTCTTTCTTTTTTAAATGTTTATTTATTTGTTTTGAGAGAGAGAGAGAGAGCAGGGGAGAGGGAGAGAGACAGAATCCCAAGCAGGCTGTGTGCTGTGAGTGCAGAGCCTAATGCGGGTCTTGAATCCACAAACCATGAGATCATGACCTGAGCTGAAACAAAGAATCAGTTGCTTAACTGACTGAGTCACCCAGGCACCCCAGACCAACACATTTTCAAAAAAAAAACTTCTTAAAGTCAGGTTGGAACAGTTAAAAAATTCATTAAACAGTATTTTTTTAAAAGAAGTATTTATTGTGGCCGATACTATTCCTTCCTTCCTTGCTGACAAAACTCTAGATTTGTTTTGGAGTCTACCCCTCTCCAGTGTGAGTTAAAGTTAAATGTGAATTAAAGGTAAATCCTGATTAGTCTGAGGCTCTAAATCAATATCCTCCACAGCGACTGGTGTAAGGATGGGCATGGGATTCTATTTTGGACAACGATGTACATGGGGAAGTTGTCTAGGGGATATGATGGTCATTTTTCATTTGCTTCTCTCTTTTGAGAGCCATTTTCTGTCTTTTTCTGCCTTTCTGAGTACCCCAGGAGGCTGGCCTCTAAAAATGAACAAATCAGGAGGCTATAGATGCTGGAGAGGATGTGGAGAAATGGGAACCCTCTTGCACTGTTGGTGGGAATGCAAACTGGTGCAGCTGTTCTGGAAAACAGTGTGGAGGTTCCTCAAAAAATTAAAAATAGATCTACCCTATGACCCAGCAATAGCACTGCTAGGAATTTACCCAAGGGATACAGGAGTGCTGGTACATAGGGGCACCTGTACCCCAATGTTTATAGCAGCACTCTCAACAATAGCCAAATTATGGAAAGAGCCTAAATGTCCATCAACTGATGAATGGATAAAGAAATTGTGGTTTATATACACAATGGAATACTACTTGGTCATGAGAAAGAATGAAATCTGGCCTTTTGTAGCAACGTGCATGGAACTGGGGAGTGTTGTGCTAAGTGAAATAAGTCATACAGAGAAAGACAGATGTCATATGTTTTCACTCTTCTGTGGATCCTGAGAAACTTAACAGAAGACCGGGGGTGGGGGGGCGCGGGGAGGGGAAGGGGGAAAAAGAAAGCTACAGAGAGGGAAGGAGGCAAACCGTAAGAGACTCTTAAATACTGAGAACAAACTGAGGGTTGATGGGGGTGGGTAGGAGAGAGGGGAAAGTGGGTGATGGGCATTGAGGAGGACACCTGTTGGGATGTGCACTGGGTGTTGTATGGAAACCAATTTGACAATAAATTATATTAAAAAAAATTCAGGGAGGCTCTCTTGTCCCCTGTTTTTCACTGAGCTTGGCTAATGGAGGCACTGCTGAGAGCTAAGACAAAAAGGCAAAGAGAACAAGTTAGCACTTAGGCTAAAAGGCGCTCTGATTGTGACTCCCTTCCTCGGTGACAGCTGTCCTTACAGGGGTGGGAACTTCAGTTCTTATCCCTTCAGGGCCAGAAGTAGTCATGGCTTCCTGATATTACTAGTCCTTGACACTTGACCATCTCTTGTTGGTCTGTCCCCTAAACTCTGCCCATGGGCTATAAGTTGTCCCTTCATTAAATTCACTTCAGTTAAGGGGCGCCTGGGTGGCGCAGTCGGTTAAGCGTCCGACTTCAGCCAGGTCACGATCTCGCGGTCCGTGAGTTCGAGCCCCGCGTCGGGCTCTGGGCTGATGGCTCAGAGCCTGGAGCCTGTTTCCGATTCTGTGTCTCCCTCTCTCTCTGCCCCTCCCCCGTTCATGCTCTGTCTCTCTCTGTCCCAAAAATAAAATAAACGTTGAAAAAAAAAAAATTTTAAATTCACTTCAGTTAAATACTGTGAGGGCATCAGCTCTTCCCTGCCCACACCTCGACTGGTAGAGGGGCCTTTTGGAAAATGGTTCTTAAAAAGAGACACAGGGGAAGACCTGGTCCTTTTCATACTGGAGGCCGTTGTGTCTGCAGGTGACCTCCGTACCTTTGTGGCCGCCATCTTGAAAGATGAGGGAGCTAGGTTGAGGGAAAGCAACATACTGTGGTCAGCAAAGCAGGAAGATGGAAGGGGCTGTGTCCTTGAGGCTGCCATATCTTTGAATAAAGCAATTCTGGAAAGGCTCTGCCATGAGACAGCCTGCCGTGTGAGTTAAGACGCTTCTTTCTTGTTTATGTCACTTTGAGTGGTGGTCTTGTGTTCCACAGAGCTGAGAGGTTTCTCAGGGCTGATGGAACACATGAACAGAGTTCAGTAACAAAACAGTAGGGGCAAGCAGGGGGAAATCTACTTCAGTGGAGGGGACAGAGATACGTTTAAAATGACCCGAACAACGGAAAGAGATGAACAGTGTTCATCAAGGAATGGACTGGTGGGAAAACAATCAGGACTCCTTCAAACAGAAAAGGGAGCAATTTTAACTTTAAACCCATAGAAAGAACAGAAGCAGAATAAACAGCAGGTGAGAAATTTAAATAGAATATTTGAGACACTGGCCTTATTTTTCTCAGTGTTTGGTAAGCACTGGTATGTGGAGCATCTTTATTCATGGCTTATTTACAGAAAACTTTTCTGGTAAAGAAGTGAAAAAACCACTCATCAAGCTGCACCCTCTCACCAGTTATCTCCTTGCCAGGACTTCCTTTTGGCTCCTCCCCCTCCCCCAGCTCACCGAAACCCTGTGCCCATGTCCTCTCTTCTCTTGCCACGCTCTCCGTGGGTGGTCTCAACTTGGCCCATAGCTTTAAATAACATTGATTTGCTGGCGATTCCGGAATGTATAGCCTCAACTCAGACTGGCTCTCTGAACTCCAGGCTCATGCGTCGAACTGCCTGCTATATGTTGCCATTTCAGACGCATCTCAAATTTCGTATGTCCCAGGATGACCTCTCCAGTCCTGCCACTTCAATTGACTGCCACCTTGTCTTCTCCATCTCCGTCAGTCGCACCTTCATCCACGCATTTGCTCGTGTCCAGAGACGTGGATGACCAACGAGGTTCTTCACCTACCCTCAGAGTCCGTTTGTCAGAACTTCCCGCTTAGTCCAGCTCCAAAGTACATCTGAGTCTGTTCACTTCTCTTCTCCTCTTTTTCTCTCAGTTCTAGCCCTAGCCACCCTCAGCTTCGTAAGTGACGACTGCTTCCACGTCGGGGAGGCAGCTCTAATCTTCTCCTGCATAGCATCCAGGGCAAGCATGATGCCTGAATAAAACCTCCAATGTCCCCCACTGGACTGGTGACACTGGGTCTGGGCATCGCTCACACAACCCATGGCCGGCTCCCCTTAGGTCCCCTCGGCTCAGTCCCTGGTAACCGGCTCTAACACAGAGATTGTGCAAATCGATATTCGCTCCGACTGTTGCATGTACTGCTAGGTGCTAGATCCCAGAGCAATTAGGGCAAGGGAAAGAAAGTCCCTGCTAAACAGGAGGGCTCAGTACAGTGCACGGCACCAATGCATACACAGAGAATCTTTGTCATTTGATGTGATAGGTGGGATCACAAGGGAAGCCAACTCCGGGGCCACGAAAGGCTTAGGAAAGATTTCTCAGGGAAGGGAACATTTGAAGTAAGTTGGTGAACCTCTACAGAAATCTGAAACAGCATGTAAAAAAAAATAACTGTAGGCGGTCGGATAATGGAAAAATATGCTAAAACAGTAATATTGGTGGCCTTTGGCTTTTAGCTTGGTGAAAATTGTTTTTTCTATTTTGATATCTCTGAATATTCCATCATGAATGTATTAGTTTTTGTAATAAAAAACAAGTCAAAAAATAACCTGGTGGGGAAATAGTTTTTACACACAAACACACATACCCGAGCACACACCCATAAAACCAAACAAACAAAAACAATAAAAAAGGCCCTGACATGTAACTGCTTGAGCAATGCAAACACACGCACACACGCATATTTGGGTTGTTAACACAAGGCAGACTGGGGCATCTCACTGTGAACTTTCTCGTCTGTTTTTGGAAGTCAGCGACAGGTACTGGAAATACAAATTTTTCTCGAAATAAATTTTCCCCCAACAAGAAAAAAACGTAGAAGAAAAAAAAAAATAAGGAAAACGACAAGAAATGTTGAAATCCTTTTACGGAGTTTATGAGTTGAGTGGGTAGCAGGCAAGGGACAGGAGGAGAAAAGAAAATAGGATTTTCTTGTGATGTTCCACTCGTAAAAGTCAGTGGATATTTTTACAGGTACCAGCTAGTCCTTCCTGAAAATCCTCTAATGGGACAGGCTGTGAAGTGGCAAAAGGAAAGAGAAATGCTTTTCTGGAGAGTAATTTTAGTGCAGTGTGGAAAATGTGAAGAGAAAAAAATTAAAGATCGAATGGAAAATCCATCCACAGGCCAACCCACACCACAGAAGCACTGAGGACCGTGTGTCCTAATTAGCCCTTGCACCAGGCAGAAGCTTCTCTCTGGGCTGATGGCTCCACCCCTTGTGGCGGTGTCCTGGGAGGGGGGCATTCATTTACATGCCCTGCCAGTGGCTATCATTTTGGGGGAACAGAAGGATTGGAAAGTGTGAGAAGCCAAGACCACCAAGCTGTGACTTTTCCCCATGGTTCAACAATACAAGTGTATTTTTCTATGATGGGCATTTAGATGTTTCCGAAGGGAGCGTTCAGAAGATAGGTACTGCTGGTCGGAGGGGGATGGGACTGCATTCAATCTCTGATCCCTCGCCCCCATCAGCTTCTTTTTCTACCCTAGTCAGTGCTCTTGTGATGATTACAAAGGGCACACAGACCTAAGACTTACGTCGTCTTCTGTTTTTTTTCTCCACGCTGAGAAGATCCCCATTTAGGGCCCTTGTGAAGTTCAGCATTTTCCATGTTCCTCATGGCAAGCTTTAGTATTTCCAGTTGCCGTGAACTGCAATTGCCAATAACCACCCAGCCCTGGGAAGCTGAAGGGGGATGAGTGGTGCCATAATGAACCACACCCTGTTAGCGTGTGGGATTCAGAGCTTTCTCCCTGACCCTTTTGCTCACCTCGCTTGTCTTCTCTCCCAAGGGACTTCAGAGTCAGAGAATCTGAAGATATTCTGAAGAATTGCTGAGGGCTGTGTACTTGGACGTCCTTAAATACCTAAGAGAAATACGGGAGACTCTAACTTCCCTCCTGGGATGGGCTTCCTGGATGATACAGTCTTGCTTCAACAAGGGTGGCCAATGGTTGAAGACAAGAGTCGTATCCCATATCTGGAGCCATTTTGAGCATAGAGGTATTTCTCTTCCAGTCAAAGGGACTTTTTAGTCCCCCATAGGCAATCAGTAAGTTCCAATGGTTGACTGTTAAGACACAAACAGTAAGATCTACAGTGATGATTTTGTATTTAATTCAAAACAGCAGATAAGCCCAAAGGACCTGGCGTCAAGGAGGCGGTCCCTCGTTAAGCCACTTACTGGACATCCCCGAGACCCTGTTGGGTGGAGATTGTGCAGGCAATACAAGGAATGTTTGCTCTTCCTCTTCGATCCCCAGCCTACAGGTTTGTCTATTTCTTGGTTTTAAGTGTTGTTCTTTGAGAGGTTGAATCAGATTTGGTTAGAACCTGGCTTGGAGGGGCTTGATTTCTTTTTTACTTTGGCCATAATTTAAAACGGTGGAAGGGGGTCAAGGGAGTGCAGACCAGATTGCCGTTTTGCCCTCTTGTGGTCACGAACCTGATTTGATAAAGCAGTGATTTGAGATGATTGCTTCTGAAATCATGAACGCAAGTTAGCGTCCTTATGGAAGGCTGGCATGAGCCTCCGGATCACAAGAAAACATTGCTGCCCAGCTGATTCAGGGTAACTAGTAGTCCTGGTTTGCTCAGGGCCATCCTGGTTTTAACACGGAGAGTCTTGAGTCCTGGCAGACCCTTCAGTCCGGAGAAAATTGGGATGGTAGGTCACCTACTCGGAATTAAAGTTTGAATGAATCAAAACTGCCGGCCACTGAGGAGACACACTTGATAGCTGGTTTTAGCTTTCTTTTTGGGTGTGGGATGGACCCTGCTCATGATTGTTTCACTAAAGGGCACTGGTGTGGAGAAGGCAAGAGAAGAAGAGCTAGAGAAAAAAAGGATAGATGGAATATTTTCTTTCATTGTGACTCTGTGCTTTCAAGGCAGCTTATTTTTAATAGTGGCCAAATTCAGGTAACGAGTGAGCCGTGATAGCAACCGAAGTTGGGCCTAAGCTAAAGAAAGCCATTTCCGCTCAGAAATAATGCGATGGAAGGTGAGTCTCGGTGTAGAGAATCCTCCTGAATTCTCAGGCTTACTTACACACTTTATTCCTCGTGTGTCCATTGTTTACACCCCATTCTGCATCAGCAAATGTAAACATTCCAATTGTTTAAACTCCTGGTGAGGAGAGATGGATCCCTCATCTTTTCATTTTGGTGTTTCCAGCATCAGACAGCATGCCTAGTTCCCAGTGAGTACTTAAGAACTTGAAAAGTGAGTTCACACCTGCAAAGCCAGGGGTATGGGGATTGTTCAAGGTGAACGGAACATCCTCACCTTCTCTTTCAACTCTGTTGTGAACCAATAGATGAGCATTTGCCTTGTGGGTTTTATTTCTATTTCGATTTCTCCCTTAGATACATTAAATGGAAATGCAATGTGTCTATCTTTTCTTTGACGAGTTAGAAAAAATTATTTTCCTCTGGCAACGGGTGGGGAGAGACAGGCGGGCGGTAATGGTGAGGCCATCTTCTCAGGTCAAAACACAAATATCTGTCCTGCCTTCTGGGAAGAGATTAGGCAAGTATGTGTCCATCAGGCCAACCCGCCAACCTTCACGGTCTTTAGGAATTTCATGTCAGTGAGGGGATGTTATTCCATCTTCCTCAAATGCTCTCGATAACTGCCCACCTGGCCACCATCACTGCTCCATTAGAACACCGTCCATCCCTGCTATGCCTCTGGGATGCTGGTAAATGCAAAGGAGAATGTATGGAGAGTTCTCTTGCCTTATTGGGAAACTGAGGTGAACACACCAGAGTCCCTCCTTTCCTCCTTCCTCCTTCCCATCCCCAATCCTTTTCTTTCTTTCTTTCTTTCTTTCTTTCTTTCTTTCTTTCTTTCTTTCCTTCCTTCCTTCCTTCCTTCCTTCCTTCCTTCCTTCCTTCCATTTTCCTTCCTTCCTCTTTTTTGGTGTTTTGTTTTTGTTCTTGTTTTTAATGTCAAAAGTAATGTATGCTTTGTGTACAGAAAAGGCTCAAACTATCAGAACGTAGCGGAATCGCCTTCTCCAGAGGAGCCACCTTACTCTGTAGCACTGGATGTGAATGTCCATTATCTGTCTAGCTCTCTAGAAGCCTGAGGTTGGCTCCAGAGCTGCAGTCAGCCTCAGCAATGAAACTTTGCCTTCTGTGCTGCTTCTTTGGGTCTGTGCCTCCATCAGGCCTGGGAACCTTTCTGTGTCTGCTTCTCAGCTTGGTGCGCCCTCCACACCAGGACTTTTTCCTTTGCCTTTTGCCGGTTGCCGAGCTCCCCGGAGGGCTGCTGCCTGATGGTCCAGGGTCCCACCACCCTTCTGTCTTTCTGCTTGGAGGAGCTTCCTTGCAAACCTTCAGGCTCCACAACAATTTCTTATCTGTAGAAGTTGAATCAGATCCAAGTAGCATGTTCTTAACCTATAGTTCTTGCACCTTGACCTTACCAAAAGTGGTAGCATTGCCCACTAAACTCTGCTAGTAACAAAACTGAGATACCTAGGGTTTCTTTCTTTTTTAAAAAAATATTTTTAAATGTTTATTTATTTTTGAGACGGGGGGCAGAGAGAGAGAGAGAGGGAAACATAGAATCCTAAGCAGGCACCAGGCTCTGAGCTGTCAGCCCAGAGCCCAACGTGGGGCTTGAACTCGTGAACTGTGAGGTCATGACTTGAGCCAAAGTTGGATGCTTAACTGACTGAGCCACCCAGGCGCCAGAGAGATCCTGGGGTTTCTAAATAGGGACATTTTTCCTGAGGACAAAAATGACAGGACTTGTAGACTTGATTTTAGAGTCTTAGGCACCTTGGCAACCTTGGCATCAGTCCAAGCTAAGCACTTAACTCAGAGTTCAAATAAATGCTAAGAGGCAATAGAAAGGGTACAGATGGAAAGATGGACATGAAATCAAATAGTCTGGTTCATAAAATAATACGATGTTACCTTCAGATTGATGTTTCCACACGGTTGTCTCCCCACAGAGCTTTTCTCCTGGCCTCTCAGGACAGTGGGCATCTTTGAGTCTACCTCCAGGAGGGACACTCACGCACTGAAAGATTGCTCAGGGGCTCCTGGGTGGCTCAGTCGGTTGAGCGTCGGACTCTTGATTTCCGCTCAGGTCATGATCTCGTGGTTCATGGGATCCAGCCCCACATGGGGCTCTGCACTGACAGCATGGAGCCTTCTTGGGATTCTCTCTCTCTCTTTCTCTCTCTGTCCCTCCCCTGCCTCAGGCTCTCTTTCTCTCTCTCTTAAAATAAATAAATAAAACCTTAAAAAAGAGATTGTTCCAAGTAGAGAACTAAAAGATCGACACCTGGAACAACAGAGGGGCTCCTTCTCGCAGAAGAATCTTCCGGGATCCATTTTATTTCTCCTCCCCAGTCTTGGAATGTCTCCTCCCTTCAGGGAGGAGCTCACTTTACACTGGGTTTGTACCCTATGTCCTTAGTAGGACAGGTATCAGACTCCCACAGAACAAGTCCAATCGCCACACAGAAAGTACACAATGCCATTGGAAGAGGAAATGTTGTATAGTATACAACCCTTTCTTCCTTTCCAGAATGCCTGGTATAGATGTGTCTTTTTTTTTTTTTTTAATGTTTATTTATTTATTTTTGAGAGAGAGAGGGAGAGAGACAGACACACACACACACACACACAGAATGCTAATGGGGCATGGGCAGAGAGAGAGGGAGAGAGATAATCCTAACCAGTCTCTGCCCTGTGTGTGCAATGCCTGACGCAGGGTCGACCTCCGAACCTCAAGACCAAGACCTGAGCGGAAATCAAGAGTTGGACGCTCAACCAACCAAGCCACCCGGGTGCCCCAAGGCATAGAATTTTTAAACAGAAATCTGGAAATGGAGAAATTAAGTTGCAGTGCTCGTGTGACTCTCTGTGACCTAGAAGTCAGTTTGCCCTTTTCTTGTAACAAAATCATATAGATGATGTTACCTTGAAGGGTTATGGAGATTTTCAGACTCTGAGCAGACCATGGAGATCTTCCCCTGTGAGGGTATTTCCCAGCTGATTAATTTCTTGATAAATTATGAAAACATAGCCCCAAGCAGTGACCTTAACACTAAAAATGATGAGGCCCTGGCTGCCCTCAACCTGGGAAGTTCTGGGGAGGTCTGTTCTCAAGATGGTGTGCATTTGTTTTAAGTTGACTTACAGATAAAAAAAAAATATATATATCCTTCACCATATTAGGCTTCCATTGCTTCAGTGATCAAGAGAAGAAAGGAGTTGTTTTGAATGTTTAATCTGGTTTATACCACGGTAGTATTGCAGATCTGTCCAGACCAGTTATTTTGTGCTCTCAGTCAACACTCCAGAAACTGCAAGGGACTGAAGCTGAAAACAGAACCACAAAGCCCTCAAAGCTGGTGTGAATCTGACACCACAACAGATTGTGGCCATAATAAGAAAAAAATTCATTAGGGCCAGACATGTTTGAAATATGGGGACGCCCTGTGGAACCACAAGGAAGAGAGAGATCAGACAGAAGCATTCAGTGTCTCTATTATAAAACCAAACTTGAGTTTGTGAGGAGACTTGGGTAATAGATTCATTATTCTGGCTAATTCTCACTTTGAACTGTGAGACAATGTTAAAATGTCAGGATTACTTGGAGGCATGAATTAACAGATACCGAGTTTCCAAGAAATTGCGAGGGACATGTTTTATTTTCTTCATTAAAAAATCCAGATATTTCGGGGCGCCTGGGTGGCTCAGTCAGTTGAGCATCTGACTCTTGATCTCAGCTCAGGTCTTGATCTCAGGGTCTTGAGTTCAAGCCCTTTAATGGGTTCCGCACTGGATGTGAAGCCTAGTTAAAAAAAAAAAATCAGACAGTTCTTAAATATGGTTGATCTTCACTGGGTTTCCTATCATAGCAACTGAGGATTAAATGTCCAGGTCAAACAGGTAATTTGAAGACTAAATGGTATCACCCAGAAATAGAGCATAAAGCTAGCTCCAGGATATATAACCTAAAGGTCATGGAGTCTGATTGGAATCAGGTAATTCTGGACCTAGATGTGGTCCAAAGATAAGCATCACTGAAATTTTCACTACATCTTGAAACAAAAGTGTTTCTTAAAGATTATTTAAAAATTTAATGAAAACCTGAATTTGCTAAAAACTTTGGCAAGTAAGTACTTTTTACAATGATTTGGTAGGTGTAAGGCAGGAATAACTTTGCCTAATTGGACTTCTTTCAAAAAGAATCTACAGAATTAAAATAATAATAATAATAATACATAGCAGAAGGAAGATACTTTACAATGAACCTGAAGGGGCGCCTGGGTGGCTCAGTTGGTTGAGCGTCCGACGTCAGCTCGGGTCACGATTTTGCCGTCCGTGAGTTCAAGCCCCGCGTCAGGCTCTGGGCTGATGGCCCAGACCCTGGAGCCTGCTTCCGATTCTGTGTCTCCCTCTCTGTCTGCCCCTCCCCCGTTCATGCTCGGTCTCTCTCTGTCTCAAAAATAAATAAATGTTAAAAAAAAATTAAAAAAAAAATAAAATGAACTTGAAATGACCAACTTTAAGGAATTTCTTGGTAGTCTTATGACCTTGGACATGGGCTTATTGCAAAATCACCCTTGTGATTATTGTGGGGAAAACTGGAACCTTAAATATGAGACATTCCAAATTTTTAGATTTCTTTTCCTAGGTCTCTGTGATAAATTGTTAACACAGCATTATTTACAATAATTGGTTATTAAATAGAGCATGGAGCTGTACAATTATAATAAATGTAACATCATTTTGAATAATCTTCAGAGGAGTATTACCAAAAATACTCAGTTCAACCACACAAAACCCCTGAAGGTTGGAAGTGCACACATACTCGCTTTTTACGGAAGATAGAAGAAATGCAAGTTTTTGACTTGTCGAAAGCTGGGAACTGCTCGGACCTGGACCAGTTCTTCTGAGCCCTGGATCAGTGCTTACTCTGTTTTGATGATTGAAGAAGACATTTCTGGTTTGGGGTTTCTCCTGAATGAGACCTAAAACATTAAGAATATTCTTTGCCTAGTTCCAGGTTACAAAATAACACACTCTTGTTCCCTGGCATTTCCCAGTGAATCAGTGCAATATAATTCTTCATTTTAATCTGGAATTCACTTTAACTTGTAAGTTGCAGGCGCCATTTTGTATTCTATCTGCAGAATCGTCTGGTTCATTTCATTTACATTATATTTCAATCTGAGAGAATTCATACCTTGCTTCTGTGAACCATGAACAGTTTACTGGTCACTGTCACTTATTGAGCATATGCCAAAAACAGGTGAAGTGGGCAAAAAATAAATTTAAAGGGCTTTTAGAGTAATGGGGATTCTTGTTGCCAAAAGGACTTTTTGGGAATTGTTTCTTCATTTAGAGAGGTGTTGCCTAACAGGCAGTGAGGTATATAAAGTATGAGTGTGGGGGAAAGGTAAGGTGGAGAGGCATACCGAGAGTCACCAGCATGGGATCCATCATCTAAGAGGTGGGTATGGATGGAGAAGGTCAGAGAAGCCTGAGCACCTTAGGCCAGCCACGGCCATGTGCGGAGCAGTGGTCCTTCCCACGGTCACCTTCAGAGGTTTTTGAAAACACACAGTGATATCGAGGCCTTCCTCTCAGGGCTCCTGGCTCGAGCATCTAGTGTAGGGCCCAGGGATCGGAATTGTGTGGACACAGCCCAAGTGGTTCTCATGTGCAAGTGGCGTTGAGAACCGCTGTCATGAAGTCAAGAAGGGAGAGGGGAGCCCTCAAAGGGGACTGAGAGGTAGGAGGAGGAATGAAGAAGAATGGCGTCTCCTAAGCCAAATGAGCAAAGTGTTCAGGAAAGGGGACTGTCCCAGTGTGCCCAGCACTGGTGACCTAAGTGGGAAGATGAGGGCGTTGACCACTCAAGTTGTCCACATGGAGGTCATTGTCAACCTTGACAAGGGCGGTTTCCTGTGGAGTGGTAAGGAATTGAGTCTAAATGAGACAGATTCAGAAGAGCACGAGAGAGGAGAATATAGGCAATTCTTTCGAGATGTTCTGTTATGAAGGGGAACAGAAATATGAGAATGCAGTTGGAAGGGGTTTGAAGGTAAGGGAGTTTTTGTTTTTGTTATTTTATTTTATTTTATTTTATTTAAATGTTTGTTTATTTTGGGGGAGGGGGAGGGGCAGAGAGAGAGGGAGACACAGAATCCAAAGCAGGCTCCAGGCTCCAAGCTGTCAGCCCAGAGCTGTTCTCAGGGCTCGAACTCACACACCGTGAGATCGTGACCTGAGCCAAAGTCAGACGCTTAATCGCTTAATCGACTGAGCCACCCAGACACCCCGATTTTGGTTATTTTCAAGACAGCAAACATTGCAGCATATTTGTATGCTGATGGAAAGGATCCAGTAGAGAAGGGGAAATAATGAATGAAGAAGAAATAAAGGGCAGTTGCGGGAGGCCCTGAGCCTAAGGGGAGGGGCCTTAAGGAGGGCAAAGAGCAGCTCACCGGCTGAAGAGGGGCAGCAGAGGTCAGAACCTCAGGGGGTGAGCTGCTGGTGGGAGGGCCTCAAGGTTCTCAGCAGCAAGGCCTTGGCTTGCAGGTGAGCAGAGCGGGGGCAAGGGGGCGGGCATTGGGGGTCTGAAAAGGAATAACATTTGAAACAGGTGCTCCCGAGAGACTGACAGGCAGTTTTAAGGACTCATTTGAGCTGTGTGGCCACGGAATTAAAATGAAGTGACACTGGTGGCTCATGGTTGACTATTTTTTCCCTACAAAGTCTCACTTCTTGGGCACAGGTGTGGAGGAGGCCGAGAGCTGAATTTAACTGGACCTTGATGGATAGATACAGTAGACAGTTAATACCACGTGACCGAATGAATAGAGTCACCCAGCAGGGTTCACATGGTTGTCTGAAAAAGAAAAGCATCTGTTATTAACTGCTTTGGGACAGAACTTGAAAGCTGTAGATCTCGGAGATCAATCTGTTCTGTAGACATGCTTCCTAAAAAATATTTTCAATGGGGAGCCAGCATTAAGAAATTGGGAGACTTGACATGAAATAATCTTGGATTTCTGGCTTCTCTTGGCATCACTGGGTCTGTTCTCAAGAAACATGGGGCCCAATTGGCTTTCTCCCTTTAGTGGTGGGTAGTTTGATTCCTTGCTGAACCCACCTTTCTGTTACCTGCTCAGTGTGTTCATCCTCCGCGTGAAGAATGTTCCAGCTCTCCACTTTGATGCGTTCATAGTCAAAGCCTCCATGTGGGGAATGTGTCTGAGGACATCACTGACCCAGTTTGGGAAGCATAGGCCTGCCCTTTGGTGTCCATGTCCCCCCCCCCAACTCTCCTCCACCCCCCGTTTCCTGTAGTGGGCCGGTATTCGGGAACCTGATTTCTGATTTGAGCTCAGCGTTATTTGAGAATTCCTCTTACTTTTCTGGGTGTCGAGCTTCTTATTTATAAAAATAAATGGTCTGGACAGATGATCTATAAGGTACTTGATTGTCTGTGATGAACATGAATTCACTCTGAAATGTCTCTGAGTGTAATATGTCTTCTAGCTGAAAGATCCAGAACCGGCAGGGAGGGGACCCTGGCAGGAGTCTTGCCTGACAAGGGGATAATGGCCTGTCACCCTCCTGTCAAACCCTAGTGCCGAGTCAATGGCTTAGCAGTGAAGGGCATTTCTGAAATACTGGACAAGCTCCCTTGGCTTATGGCTCTGCGTAAACTGTAAAATGCACACTCAACACTTGATACTTTTCATTAAGATTAAAGAACTCTCAAGTGCAAGTGACAGAGTATGTTGATATATGATTATAGTCATAACACTGTGCTTTTTTGTCTTCAGAAGAAAGTTTCCCAGTCATGCCTTTAACCTGACATTCAGACAACAAAGCTCCCTGATTACATTTAATAAGAAAATTTAATAACCCCCTTATTGAGTATTTTTGCTTCAGCCTTGGATTAACCTTTAACAAATGAAGCTTTAGTTGCCACAGAGCCTCAAGAATGTTTCCCTGTGATGAATGTGTCTGTCTGTGTGTATTCGCGCGGACCCTGGGGGCTGGGAGAGTCACACTGTGGTCGGAACGACCCCTAGGAAGCCAGCTCGACTGAACTGACCATGTTAAGATATTAGGAACGATTTCCAGGGCCCAGAGCCCCCTGATGGCCCTCTGCCACTAAACTACCAAATACAGAGAAAACTATTTCTCCGGCAATATAAATACTAGACACATCCAAACAGCAGAATAGCCCCCAAAAGATTTCTTTGTAAATGGTCATCTACTTAAAAATTGAATGATGGCTTGCCGTGGGTCATGGCATTGTTGGGGGTGATGATATGACTGAGCAGCTGGTGTTGTCATGGAAACAAATTTACATAACACAGACAGGAGAAAATGGATCAAATACGCCCCTCTTTCATGTTGTGAATATCTCATCAATGCTATGAAATGAGACTGACTTACTGTTTAGAAAAAGTCCAGATGTACAAGCTTGAAGAGAATTTGGAAGAATTTAAAGGAAAACCCGTAGAAAGAATAGATAATACTGCAGGATCTTTCCAAATTCTCATTCCATCGCTCTTTGGTTTTGTTGGATGAAATTACAGCAGAACTTCCTATGTCATTTTGCCATGCTGCTCCGTAGATCAACAGGAATTTTGATTAACTATGATTTTTATAATGACGGCTTTGAGGATCTTGTAAAGAAATGTGCAATGCAAATTTGTATTTTGTTTGGTGTGGTTAGATTGGATAAAGTTTGAATTATGTTTAGTCTTTAACAGAGTGTAATGTTATGAAATTTTTTTTAATTTTCAGGTACGTGTAGAATTTTATGATCGACACAAAATGACAGTAAGTACTTATTACCTGCTTCAGTGTATTTGTATGATACAAAAACGTTTTCCAGTATATATCAGTATACACACACACACACACACACACAGTATATATATTATATATAAAATATGTGTGTAATATGTAATATATGTAGTTAACACTTATTTGTTCTAACAAAACCTTATATCCCGTATTATTATGTACTAGATCTTATGTGCTAAAAGTTCTTTTTTGTACCATTGGGTCTGTTTGAAATCAAGATCTCTGGCTTGCAGATATATTTTTAATCGAGAACAGATGTGCCCCTGGCCATTCTGGGTAAATTATTTTTGGCTGTGGTGTGTGTGCCTCTAGACTCTGCACCCAAATGCCTGTTTTCTGCTCCCCCTGGGAGGTGACTGTAAGTGTTAGGGAGGGGTCAGCTCAGAGGTCCCAAGGCCTGGGGAGGACAAGTTATGGTTCAAGCGAACACGGAACATCTCTCAATAAGCCCTGTCCTCTCAGGCTGGACAGACGGCGAGGAGGGAGCCAGCCTGGTCCCTGGGGGAGTCTGCACCTATATATCTGTTCTCATCGTGTAAACTAGGAGACCCCTGTCTACTGTCGGGACTGGACAAGCCCTGGAACAGAGTGTTTCCTTTAGCTTCCAGATTCAGTGTCCACATCATTGACTCCAGGAAAATCTGTTCATCTGACTCTACACGTGCAGCCAGCGAACAGACGTCCAAATCCCAATGTTTCTTTGTTGAGCACGGGCTCACGCTGTAGCGGAACCCTCGGAGTATGGGCTGGTGCCACGGGGAAGCCATCTTCCAGGAAGAGAAAGACAAGATGGGTGGAGCAAGCCGCTAGGAAAGCTCTTCTCTCTGGCTCAGTGTTCTGTAGAAGATGGAAGTAAAATGGGCGCATGTGGACTCTGCCGTTAGCCTGCCTGGGACTTTGTGACCGTCAGTCACCGTGGCGACTGTGACCAGTTAGGCCACAAGAACACAGCAGCCTCCCCAGCTCCCGCGCACCTTCAGATGCACCCATTCACGCAGCAAAGTGAGTGGGGCGTGGTTGGTGGGATCTCCCAATCTCCCGTCCCTCTGGGGGGCGTGTGGGCGGGGGAGGGGGCACTGCTAATGGCCTCCTCCAGTCTTCCCCCAACTTCGCACTTGCCCATTCAGGTCACATACACGGCTGCGACTTCTTTCTCCTCTTTTCTCCTCCCCCTTTAACTTCACAACCCAAACCCGAAACACACCTGTCGTTCTCTTGTAGGTGGACGTGCCTGCCCAGACAGCCGGAGTGAAGATAGTTACTGGGCCCGGGGGAGAAAAGCCCCACCATCTCTGGGACATTGTCGCAGGCCTGTGGGAACGTAAGTTATTAAACGGGAGCGGCCCCGTCCTCACTGTGACTCAGATAGGTAGCACGATCTGTGCCCCCAGCTCGTCCCGGGGCCGCGTCTTCAGTGTGAGCAATGCCAAGGCCTTAGCGACCTATTCCTGAGCCCTGTGGGTGTAGGGGCGAGGGGGGCCCAGCGGATCCGGCCAGCCCAGCGCCGCAAGCAGGCCCATGCCCAGCCGCCCGCTGTTTGTGAAGCAGCCCCGTAGAGAGAGCGCAGGAGAAAAACAGTCCTCTTATCTGAGCAGAGGGCATTCACCAGTTGCCAGAGTGATCTGGTCCGAGGGCTTGGCGGCAGGTGGCCGGAGGAGGAATCATGAAGCGAACTGGGAGGTCGGAGTGGACACGGAACAGCGATTAACGGTCGCGATTCCTTTGTCAGGCTCTCTCTTGGTCGGCGGGGGGCTCTCAACTTGAGCTTGCGTGGCAGCGTAGGGTTAGGGATTCCAGACACTGAGCTTCCGCAGCGAGAAAGTCCGCCCCCGCTCACGGGGAGCGCTTCCATTTACAAGGCTGATGCTCTGGTTTTATTTCAATTTTCTGCAACATGAAAAACACTGCACATGGGGAAGGCAACGCTTCCTCATTATGTATTTGCCCACTAATGACGCACGCTGGTAATGCAGTCTGGTTGAAGCAACAGAAACATTAAAGAAAGAACTGTCCATAATTATGTATGTGCGTGTAGATATGTATCTATAAATAGATAATAGCTTAGATCTCTCTTTCTCTCTGTCTCTCTCTATCGATCAATGTATCTATATACCCAAAAGCAGCTGCATGTTTTACAGATTAACTATCCAACTGGTCAAGGGCAGTTAAGCTTAATTAATGTGAACTTAGCCCCTTAAGTTAATGACCTCTCCTCTGGAGCTGAGTGGGGACCGGGAAAGGAAGCTGTTTAATAGCTAACTTGATGGCTAGTGCTTTCTTACTGTACCATTTTCTAGATTGTTTTCATACTAACAATGAAGTATTGTTTTGATTTCTTTCTTAATCGAGAGTTAACACATTTTCTTGTTTTGTTTCGTTTTGTAGAACTAAACAAGTCATTCATATAGCTTTTCCCGGAGATTGGAGTTTTTTGTTTCTTTTCGTTTTTTGTTTGTTAGCTTAGCAGTAAACATTTGGCTTAGCATTTTTTCTTGGGCCTGTAACCCCAAAAGGAAACACATTCCTGTTGGATTACCTACACTTTGATTTTGGTAAATACTATTTCAGCTAAGGTGAGGGAAAAG
Source organism: Leopardus geoffroyi (assembly GCF_018350155.1). Lineage (NCBI taxonomy): Eukaryota > Metazoa > Chordata > Mammalia > Carnivora > Felidae > Leopardus > Leopardus geoffroyi. The sequence continues at coordinate 26,540,618 of NC_059341.1, forward strand.
TCTGTAAAGAGGTCAGTGAAAGCCCAGGTTCCCTGGCCCCCAAGGCTGTTTTTAGTAATAAGTGCAGAGCTTACAGATCTGGCTTCTGCACTTAACATCTGATAGAATTAAGAATCTTTTTTGGGTGCCTAATAGCCTGTCAGAGAGGGACCTTAAATCTGGGAATTTTAGGCATTTAAATGTACTTATTGATTTAAATTCAGTTGTGGGAAAACGAAGGGAGAATTCTCTTTAGAATCATGCGACCACCAATAATAAATATTTTTTATAACACTTTACTGAGGTAAATTTATTTATTTATTTAAAAATTTTTTTAATGTTTTCTTTATATTTGAGAGAGAGACAGAGCATGAGTGGGGAGGGGGCAGAGAGAGACGGAGACAGAATCTGAAGCAGGCTCCAGGCTCTGAACTGTCAGCACAGAGCCTGATGTGGGGCTTGAACTCATGAACCACGAGATCGTGACCTGAGCCAAAGTCAGACGCTTAACCGACCGAGCCACCCAGGCACCCCTACTGAGGTAAATGTAAATGCAGTGAAGTGAACACATCTCAGGCCTAAAGCTCAATGATATTATATGTATGTCCACAGCCACATGGCCCCCATAACGGATCAAGATTGAAAGCTTTTCTGGCCCCTTAGACAATTCCCGTTTTCATTTAATGTTATCACCCCAATTTAACTACTATTTTGATTACTTTGACTATAGATTAGTTTGGTCTGTTTTTTGACTTTAGATAAAAGGAATGCTTTCTTTTGTATGTCTGGCTTCTTTCATTCCAGGTAAATAATTTTAAATTTACATGCAGTTGTGTTCACTTTTTTCTATGTATACAGTTCGTAGATGTTACACACGTATAGATTCCTGTAACTATCACCCAGGTGCCCCCCAAAGATGCCATTCTGTGAGTTCCTCCAAATGTTTTATAGTTTAGCCTTCACATTTAGGTATTAGACCCATCTCCACTGAGAATTATTCTTTTTTTTTTTTTAATTTTTTTTTCCAACGTTTATTTATTTTTGGGACAGAGGGAGACAGAGCATGAACGGGGGAGGGGCAGAGAGAGAGGGAGACACAGAATCGGAAACAGGCTCCAGGCTCTGAGCCATCAGCCCAGAGCCCGATGCGGGGCTCAAACTCACGGACCGCGAGATCGTGACCTGGCTGAAGTCGGACGCTTAACCGACTGCGCCACCCAGGCGCCCCATCCACTGAGAATTATTCTTGCGTGTGTGTGTGTGTGTGTGTGTGTGTGCGCGCACAGTGTGAAGTAACAGGACATCCAGGTGATATCCACAGCTGCTCCCACACTAGATCAATGAGTTTTCTTTCCCCTATTGATTTCACTGGTGCCTTTGTTGAAAATCAAATGATCGTATACGTATGGGTCTATTTGGGGGCTTTTTATTCTGTTCTGTTGATCTATTTGTCTGTTCCTATGCCAATACCACACAGTTTTAATTAGTATAATTTTATAGTATGTCTTGAAATAATGGTAGTACAAAGTCCTTCTCTGCTGCCTACCCATCTTCTTCCTTTTCCTCGTCCTCCTCTTCCTTCTTTGCCAAGATCGTTTTGGATATTTAGATTGCTTTTAGGTCACATAAATTTTATAATCCATTTGTTTATTAAAAAAAAAATCCTGCAGGAGTTGTCACAGAAATTGCATTGGACCCACAGATCAACTCAGGCAGACTTGACATCCTAATAATATTGAGTGTGTCTGTTCCCAAATGAGGTAATTCTTTCCATTTACTTATAAAAAATACCCTTAGTAGAGCACCTGGTGCCTCAGTCGGGTTAAGCGTCTGACTTCGGCTCAGGTCATGATCTTGTGGTTCGTGGGTTCGAGCCCCGCATCAGGCTCCGTGCTGACAGTTCAGAGCCTGGAGCCTGCTTCGGGTTCTGTGTCTCCCTCTCTCTTTGCCTCTCCTCCACTCATGCTCTGTTTCTCTGTGTCTCTCAAAAATAAATAAAAAACGTTAAAAAATGTAAAAAAAAAAAAAAAAGAATCTCGTTTAAAGAATTCCCTTAGCAATGTTTGCATGTTTTATAAAATTCAGTATAGAAGACTTGCACATCTGTCATTAATTTTATTCCCAGGTAGTTGATGATATTGTAAACGATATTTTTTTTATTGTGATAAGAAAGACATAACACAAAATTTATCATTGGAACCATTTTAAAATGTCCCCTTCGGTGGCATTGAATACATTCACATTGTTGTGCTACCATCACCTACTTGCACCCCTTTTTTTTGAGCTGGAAGTCTGTACCCATTAAGAAATAACTGCCCATTCCTTTCCCTTAGCCTCTGGCAACCACATTTCTACTTTCTGGCTCTAAGAATGTGACCACTCCAGGTGCCTCGGGTAAGTAGAATCATACAGTATTTATCCCTTTGTGTGTGTTTCATTTCACTTAGCCTGATGTCTTCAATGTCCGTCCGTGTTGTAGCAGGGGTCAGAATTGCACCCCTTGCTACGGCTGAAAAACATTCCATTGTACGTGTATATCACACCTTGTGTATGTACTCATCTGTCAATGGAAATGTAGCTTGTTTCCATCTTTTGTCGATTGTGGATGATGCCGCGTGGACTCTGGTGTTGAATATCTGTTTGAGTCCCCGTGTTCAATTCTTTTGTTTAGATTACTGGATCTTATGGTAATTCTATGTTTAACCTTTTTGGGGGATGTAAATGGCATTTTAGACTTTTATTTTTTCCATTGTTTTTATTGTCACTTAGAAGTAACATGGATTTTGGGGGTGTTGACTTTATACCCCACCACCTTGCTAAGTTCACTCACCGGTGCTAATCTATTGTAGATTCCTTTGGATTTTCGACGTGGACGATCACGTCATCTTTGAGTAAAAACAGTTTAGCTTTGTCTTTGCTAATGTGTATGCTTTTTAATTTTTTCCCTTATTTCACTAGCTGGGACCTCCAGGGCAATGTCAAGCCAAAATGGTGAGAGTGGATGTTCTTGCACGCTTAATCGTAGGGGAAAGGAATTCACTATTTCACTACTGTTATGTCAGCTACAGAACTCCTTTGTCGGATTGAAGCAGTTCCCTTTATATTCCCAGTTTGCTAAGGATTTTTATTTTTTACTATATTGTCTTTCTTAAATGTTTACTTATTTATTTATTTTGAGAGAGAGAGATGGAGAATGCAAGCAGGAGAGGGGCAGAGAGAGAGGGGAGAGAGAGAGAATCGTGCCCTCAGCACGGAGCCCAACTCCGGGATCAGTCTCATGAAAGGTGAGATCATGACCTGAGCTGAAGCCAAGAGTCGGACGCTTAATTGACTGAGCCACCCAGGCACTCCACTCATCATATTCATGATTATACGAATATGATAATTGGAGTGAATGGTAATTATTCGACAAATACGTATTGAGTATCTACCATATGCTGGTAAATAGCCATAAACAAAGCACATAAAACAAAGCACATAAAACAAAACACATAAAGCTTATGTGTCGTGTACAAAAATAAACAGATAAAATGTATATTATACTGGAAGGTGGTAACTGATGTAAGAAAAATAAAGCAGCGGATCTCCTGTTCCCCTTCATGGGTAGCCCCGAGTTCCTCAGCAAAGTGTCGTTCTGGCCATGAAGAGGTTTGTTTGTTTGTTTTTAAAAACAGCATGATGTTTCAAGGAAAGCCAGGTATTTCATCGGATATACTCTACCGTAGTGCTAAGAATCTTTTCTATACTGAGGAAAAATAGGCTGTGATTGGCCTTGCCAGTAAATAGTAAATTGAACTTCATTTTGTACCTTCTTAAGGAATTTCAAAGGCTATTTTTGGCTCTATGTAATTTTTGCTACAAGGAATGACTTTACTCCATCGAAAGAAATGGTTCCTCTATGATCTCAGAGCAAAGGATAGTCCTTTAAACAGAATATTTCAGCCTATGGGAAACATACTTCATTGCCTTTATTGTTCTCATTGTGTTGTGGATGGGTAAAAATTTCATTATGGATGGTCATCAGTTCTCAGCCCTGCAATTAAAACTCAGTAATTGAAGGGAAGGGCTCAGTGTTTCCATTTGGAAAAACACTTGGGATCTTGGTGTATGAGTTATTTCCTGACCCAAAGTCTCAGACAGTGGATGTATCATCTCCTTCTTCCCTGGTGTTCTTGAGAACAGAATTAAAAGCGGTAACATATGCAACGGCTGGGCACAGAGCCAGGCACAGAACAAGGGGAGAAACGAGTGTTAGTTCCTTCTCTTGCTTTGTGATCCTTGCCCTCCTTGATCTCACTTCTAAATGTCATAGCTGGATATTTGTAGCTGTGGCTAGACCAAGAGATGCCAGATGGTGGAGACAGGTGAGTCTTGAGTCCCAGCAGAGGTCATTCTGAGGTGTCCGAGTGGAAATCCTAGGCAAGTTCAGGGTCTAGAAGGCAAATTGAGCTGGTGTCTTAGGTTATAAACCTTGATGGCAAATGTGGACAATAGAAGGTCCAAGAGATGGTTGGTGGTTACCAGGGTTCAATTTGGTATTAAGAAACAGGCAAGCAAGGCAGATTAGCCGAGAACAGTGATTCCATTCAATTTAACAAATGTTTATGGAACCGCCCCTATGTGCAACTAAATGCTCTTAAGATCTCCGAGTTCGGAACAGCCTAGCACGTGGCACGTATAAGTGACGTTTGATCTGTGGCAAGGACGAGCCTCTGCTCGGGCTTTAGTAACCCGGTTTGGGCAGATAAGTCTTACAGTGAGAGTTGTGTGGGAGGTTGGGTAGGAATGATGAATTTCTGCATGTGCCGATGGTTGTGCCCAAAGACAGGGTCCCTGGGAGAGGTGGGCTGTGCCCATTTGTATCTGCCTCTCTCTGGTGCTAGGTTTTTTGTTTGTTTGTTTGTTTTGGTTCTCTGTGTTTCTAAAACTAGAGTTTAGGTTGGAAGGGACATGCTGTTGTAGTTTGGCAGTTGACAACCATATTGTCATTAAGTTCCATTATTTGGCTTGCATACCACACCTCCCTCACCTTGTGAAGCAGGCCATTGACTTCAAGACATTACAGAATATTATGCACGTGGAAGAAAATATTTCGATTGTCTTTTTCTTTTTCTTCTTACTGTGTAAACAACCACTTTGGAGGGAGTAGAGCTGAAATAATCCCACCAGGAATGGGCACTGGGTTTCTGGGAACTCACGGCCAACACCTTTTTTTTTTTTTTTTTTTTTTTTTTAATACAGTGTGCATGTCTGGGAATTAGGGCGAAAGAAGCTTGTTTGTTTATTTTGTTTCCAACTAAGAGTAATTTTGGAAATGCTAGAGATTTTGCAGGGGGAAAACCCTCTTTTCACTAAATGATTGATTTTGAAGAAAACTTATTTTTATTTGTTTTGAGAGCCAGAGAGCTAGAGGGCAAGCGGGGGAGGGGCAGAGAAAGAGGGAGACAGGCTCCCAAGCAGGCTCTGCGCTGTCAGCACAGAACCCCATGCAGGGCTCGAACCCACAAACCTGTGAGATCATGACCTGGGCGGAAATTAGGAGTCTGACCCTCAGCCAACTGAGCCACCCAGGCGCCCCTGAATGATCGTTAAGCGATGTTTGGACGTGTGGAGACTCAGCTTCTTTGAACTTTTTGCATGCAGCACTTTTTATTCAGAAGCAACCCCCGACGTCTGAGAATTTGTTTCTGGCAAGAAACCTATTCAGATTAGCGTTGCCTCTTCATTATAAAAATCCCCACAATTGCGTGCCTGCTGGAACCATAAAGAGTGGCGTCCTTCCTCCTGGTCACCTGTGGGGGGCTAGCCGGCCAGCCTGTGAATGGGGGGCGTCCAGCCGGACACCCACCACTAGGCTGAGAGGCCTCCCTGGTGGCAAGGCTGACCTTGTGTTTTGAAGAGAGGGCACTATTTGCAAAATCTGATTGAGGAACCAATGGGCTAAATTTAACATTATGAAAATAGATGGAAAGAAAGGCATTTGGCAAACAAGTTTCCCTCGTGGGAGGGGAAACCCTTCCGGGCCCTGGGCCCTCCCCCGCAGAGGCCCAGGGAGAACCTCTGAGGAGCCGGAAGGCGACCCCAGGGCCCTGGCAGCCCCCGCGGAGCTCCAGGCCTCCATCCCCGGGACGGCCCATCGCGTCCTGGCAGCGCATGCGCTGCGGTGACGTCACCGCGCAGGGTTTGCCCCTGGAGCCAGCGTCACCAGGAGCCAGCGCAACATTCTGCATCCCGGCCCCCGGCACGGAGGGAGGCCTGCGGAGCGTTTCCAGGGGCACTTCCGTTTCAGCTTGTTTCTATTTTCAAGCCTGGAGACAATTAAAGACCAGGGTCTGGTGCCAGTATTTTTTTTTTTTTTCCACAGTTCGCGCTATTCTTAGAAACAGTTGAGCCGGTGGTGGAGTCTCAAGGCTCTGGAATCTTTTCTTTCGTGTGGCGACAAGTTCTTTTTCCTGGGAAGGCTCAGTGGTGCTTTTCTTGGGCTCAGCAGTGCGGCTGATGCGGCCTGGACAGTGTAGACAAGAGGCGCGGGGAGGACACACACGACCCTTTGGAACTGACGCTGGACGGGCGTCGAGGACGGGCCATCCCTGGGCAGCTACTCTAGAGCTCCGAAAGTGGTGTTTGTTCAACTACCCTGAACTTTTGTGGAAGGCCAGATGCGGGCACTGCGATAAAAGTGCTGAAGTAGAGTGATAAAACTTGTAATTTAAAAATTCTTTTTACCAGGCCATGTTGCTAAGGTTGTGTTTTGGTAAAATAAACTGCTTTTCCTAGGGTCGTATGGAATTAAAGCTTCATTCATCCGGATTTGGTTGAGCACTTACTGTGTGCGACCCAAGGCTATTTAGCGTGTGGTTTTTGTCTTCAAGAAGAAATAAGACACGCGCATGAATTTCTAGCATAAAAATAACCAGGGAACACTATTACCCAAAGGCCGTTTGCATGTTGAGCTAGGAACTTTTCAGAATGATTCAACGTGAAGCAATGTTTGCTTCTGGAGATGTTTGGAGTTCTCTCTAATAAAAATCAAAAATTAAGTAAAAGTTAACAAATTAAAAAAAAATTGAACAGGAAAAAACCCCTGTGGAGTGCAGCCTAACTGGGACTTTAAATGAATATTTATAACCTTTGTTGCATCCATTAGAAAATGAGAAAGACTAAAACTCATGAGCTAAGTGCTCAACAGAATACAGTAAAAAAAAAAATAAATAAATAAAAAAGCAAGCAGAAAGAATGCAGAAGGAAGGAAATCATAAAGATAAGGTTAGCAATTAATGAGCTAGAAAACAAAGTAATAACACAGAAAATCAACTAAACTAAAAACTAGTTCCTTGAAAAGAGTGATAAACACTTCTGGTGAAAATGACCCAAGACAGGAGGAGGCATGAAAGAGACATGACGTAGCTACAGATGGAGATTTAAGAACCTATCTGAGAATAAATATTGTGGACGAGTTCCTGACAATATGTTGGGAAACTTCCAGAGAAATTGGACAATTTCCTAGGAAAATGTCAATTACAAAAACGTAACGAAACCAAAAAGGCTGAATATACCACAAAAGAAGTGAATCAAGTTAATCATCTGTGGCTTTCCCCTGGCCCCGTCCCCTCTTTAGAAAACAAGCCAGACACAGCCAAGATTACAAAATCTTCAAAGAACAGATAAGCACTACTTTGTATAAATGTTTCCGAAGAATGGAACCAGAACAACTCCCCACAGCACTTTATATGTATGATCTTGATAACAACACTGAGCAAGGGAGATAAAACAAAGTGAAATCGTTGGCCCATACGAACATGAATGCAATGATCTGAAATAAAATGTTAGCAAACTAAATCTATCAAAATATTAAAATTTTTTTTTTTTTTTTTTGTCCAACGGGTATTTAGTGCTAGTGGTGCAGGTGATCTTGTAATTTACCTCATTACAACAGAAGACGAACTGGAACAAAGATTCAGTTAGAGGTAACATTTCTTAGAACCAGTGGTCGAGTCCATTGGTAATTTTTTTCTCTATTTTTTTTCCCCGAATTGTTGAAAATGACACAACTGAACCTTTTTAATTTCAGAAAACAAAGAGAAAAGGCAAAATCCAAAATTTAAATACATGGTGACTGGCAGTGTTCTATGAATCTTTTCCGTATTCGTTGGCTTCTGCCCTAGAAGATGTTCACTTGATAATTCACTTTGCTTGTAAGACTAAAGAAACTGAAGGGAACGTCTTCGTGGCTTTGGTTATTCATAAAATGTGTAATCACTTTTGTGATTGGTATTTTATTTTATTTTATTTTTAATTTTTTAAATGTTTTATTTGTTTTTGAAAGAGAGACAGAGTGCAAGTGGGCAGAGAGAGAGGGAGACACAGAACCCGAAGCAGGCTCCAGGCTCTGAACTGTCAGCACAGAGCCCGACGTGGGGCTTGAATCCACGAACCGTGAGATCATGACCTGAGCTGAAGTTGGACGCTCAACCGACTGAGCCACCCAGGTGCCCCTCTCGGGGTGGACTATTGGGAAAAAGGCATCCCTGTCGACTGATGTAGGCAATGACCACAGCTTGGCAAGGAAACAGGGCTGGGTTTGGACACCTGCTTGTCTCTCGCTTTGGAACTTTTTAAAAAAAATGTTTTAATTATTTATTTTTGAGAGAGAGAGAGAGAGAGAGAGAGAGAGAGCAAGCAGGGGAGAGGGGCAGAAAGAAAGGGAGACCGAGAATCCAAAGCAGGCTCCAGGCTCCAACTCAAACCCATGAACTGTGAGATCATGACCTGAGCTGAAGTCGGATGCTTAATGACTGAGCCACCCAGGCACCCCACTAGCTTTGGAACTTTTATGTGGCACACATACTTCCCAAATGACTGCCATGCCTGACGGTGCCCTTTTACTGTGTTTGTAAAAATATTTTCTTCCTTCCCTCCCTTTTTTCTTCCCTTCTTTCCTTTTTGCTTTAGAATAAAAAGCTTTACCTTTCTGGTCATTATATTTCATTTTATAGTCTGTTTTCTAGCCGTTCAAGACAGTGGTTGGCCTTTCATTTGCATATATTTGCATCTCTTCTGCATCTTGCTACCAGTAAACTTGATAAACCTCCCTTTTCTTTGTGCTTCTCAATTTTCTGATTCTGACCTTTCCCGCTTTCGATGATATTTAAGTAAATATCTTTCGAGCTGAGAACTTAAATTCTCTCTAACCTTAAGGTTCGAGAAAATTGACTCTTTATGAAAACTCCTGTCTGACTGGCTGCAGAGATTAATAGAAAAATTAAAAAAATGAAAAGATCCAAGGTGATAAGAGATAAAAGTGTAACTTTCTTTAAAGTTTATTTATTTGAGAGAGAAAGAGAGAGCGTGAGATAGAGTGGGGGAAAGAGTGGGAGGAGGGGCAGAGAGAGAGTGAGGGGGAGAGAGAATCCCAAGCAGGCTCCACACTGTCAGCGCAGAGCCTGTTGCAGGGCTCAATCTCACCAACCACGAGATCATGACCTGAGCTGATATCAGGAGTTGGACACGTAACCTACTGAGCCACCCAGGCACCCCACTCCTTAAACTCTTTAAGCTTGTTAACCATCCAGTGTCTTTGCTCCCAGGGGATGGCCTTGGTGGCGCCCGCTAATATTTGAGTGGGTGCTGGGGTGAGTTGGCAAACAGCCTGGAGGCCTGCAGGGAGCAGACACTGGGCTAGATGCTCTGTCATTTAATGTTCGGGTCAATCCTGGGAGGTATCACTCCCATGTTACAGAGAGGTAAACCGAGGCTCCAAGAGGGGTGTGATCTGTCCAACTTCTAAGCAGCAGGTCTCCTGGTTCCCAGACGTGAGACCATTTTCACTCATCGGAGTATTTGGCCCATTTAAGTTCACTTTTGTTTACTTTTGACCCGTTCTTGAGACTTTGATGTGCCAAACTGGAAGGAAGTGCTCATATTGTCAACACAGTGACAGTAAAGTCCTCTATCACTACCCCCAGCACTGCCCCCAGATTCAGGACAGAGCTGTCTTTATTTGTGACAGGTGATGATATTTTGAGTACAGTATGAAATGAAGGGGGGAAAGAGCTTTCTGAGGGCGAAAGCTTGGAGAAGGCTGAAGTCCGGGAAGATGGTGTAAAGATTGGATGGAGATAAAGATTGTATTTTATCTCTGGAGTTTTAAGGAAATCTCTTCTCTTGAAGCGGGCTCATTTGAGTCTGATCCCACCAGCGATGCGATGATGGATTCTCAGAGTCTCACGAGCCCTAACTGCTCTTGAAGATGATTCTCCCCTAATCTGTGAGAAAAAAGAACCAGGATGGGGGCCGGACTCCAACACAAAGGCCAGACACTTTTTAGGAGTGTGGGAGGGGCGCTTCTTTTACGTTTTTCTCTTTTATGTCTAGTGAATGAGGTTTTTCTAGTGACCTGGAGTGCCCTGCACAGAATAGATTGTCTCCTCAGTTTTAAGTTTTTCCTTAACTACCCTTCTGTCCTGCAGTTATTAATGTGACTCCATCCAGCGTTCACCAAAACTCAAATTGATTATAAGCCATTGACTGGGAACTTTCTGTTTGCCCCTGCTCCCCTGGGAATGTTGCCATCCAGAGGTTCAAAACCGATAAGTGTGTTGGTACTGAGTGGGTCAGCGATTTTTTTTTCTGGTGTGGACTCAAGGTCCTGGGTTCTCCTTCAGTCTTTTTGGGATGTAGGAGGAAAGAACCATCCTTAACCTTTGGGCCGATGGTGCGACCTTTCCTCAACAGAGACTCAGTAAAACAGAAGACACTCTTCCAGCCAAGGTTGGAGGCTGGCTAGCCGCGTGGCCAAGAGGACAGCAGGAGAAGGGACATGTTAATTGGATAAATCTGTCAAATTTCGGTATTTCCAGTTTCCTAGCTGTTTGTTTCTTTGTTTGTTTTTAATGTTTATTTATTTATTTTTTAAAATTTTTAATGTTTTTATTTATTTTTGAGACAGAGAGAGAGACAGAGCAGGAGCAGGGGAGGGGCAGAGGGAGAGGGAGACACAGAATCCGAAGCAGGCTCCAGGCTCTGAGCCGTCAGCACAGAGCCCGATGTGGGGCTCGAACTCACAGACTGTGAGATCATGACCTGAGCCAAAGTTGGGTGCCCAACCGACTGAGCCACCCAGGCTCCCTGTTAGCTATTCATTTAGAAAAAATCTTTTCTACTTGTCCTCAGAGAAGTCACATCAGACCCTCTCAGTCATAGCCAGGTCTCTCTGCATTTGTTGCTTCAACGTGTATTTCTTGAGTGTGCTGTGATCCAGGCCTTCTCCTCTGCTGAAAATGCCATGGGGAATGAGACCCACAATGGGGGGGGGGGGTGTTCAAAATCCTTGAGGACTTTGCCTCTGCCTGGGTGGGACAGATAAGCACTGAAGGTAGAGGCTATCGCTGTCACTACTAGCTTTATTCTTCCTACGATTTGCGGTTCATGTTTTTTCTTACATCCTAGTTCGGATTCCAGCTCTCTTGGGAAGACTTCCCAGATTCGCCTCTCCTCTGGGCGCAAGCATGGCATGTTGTTCCTGGGTATGTGGGCCTGGTACGTAACCCACCCCCGCATGGTTTGGGGGGAAGACCCGGGGCGGGCGAAGGGACCTGGGTGTGCCCCCTGATGCCACATCTTCTTGGTTGTGTGACCGCACTTCAGATCTGTTCCTCTGTCCCTTCATTGCAAATGGAGGATAACGTGTGTGTCTCACAGAGCAGTGAGGAGAACCACGTGGCATCAGGTATAAAAGGTCACGCACCATACGTCCTCTGCGTTCTAGTAGCCGGTCATTACATATCGGGTTTTTTTCCTCCTGTTTTTCGTGTCTTCACTTACTCACGTATTAAAGGGTTAACCTATCATTTCTAATTTCTCCTCTGCCTCCAAGATGCTGAGATGCTGATGTATTGTTATTTGATTATTATAAGAATAGTTCTCTCATGGGTCTGTTTTATGTTTCTGGCAATCTTCTAAGTCTCTCGAGAGTTGTTATAATTTTGGCAGCCCTCGCTATGGTCAAGTCAGTGGAGGGCTCTCTGTATTTCCAGTGGATATCTTTTATGTATGTGTCATGATATACCTATTATGTCTGTCTGTCTTGTTTTCCATCACGAAGCACAGACGCTTTGAGACGATTTCCTGGCCCGCTACACTTATCCAGAGGGGTGCTTGACAAACGCAAGAACGGATGGGGACTACCAACTGTTCTCCATCCTAGGGTCATGTTTTCTTTACACGTTATCTCTGGAATTACTTATATTCACAGTAATTAATCTTCCGTGGAAACTTTCGGTCGGAGTGAAACATTCCTCAGATCTCCTGCTCCGATAATAACACGATTCCAAGCCGCTGCCATTTTATTCACCTGATCCATTCCTGAAGAGTGTCCCCATGAGCTGTTGACATTCATGCGCTCGCCATAATTGAATTTCAAATCTTAGCTCTCTATTATAATCTGATAGGTATTCCTACTGTGCTTTGGCTCCGAATATAATACAAATCACATTTCAGGAATCCAAACTTTACCTCCAGGGATATTTCTGCTCTCGTTAACGAACGGTTTGTGTACATTGAACTCTTCTGAAAAAGTTTAGTCAAATGGGCCTCAAGACCCTTACTCTTTGGAAACTCATTATAGCACACACTCAATACAAAACAAACAGCAAATCTTTTGTTATTGGAAATTCTCCCTGGGGCTGAACGAGGTAAATATTTAAGAAGTGACGCTCAGGGGCGCCTGGGTGGCACAGTCGGTTAGGCGTCCGACTTCAGCCAGGTCACGATCTCGCGGTCTGTGAGTTCGAGCCCGCGTCGGGCTCTGGGCTGATGGCTCAGAGCCTGGAGCCTGTTTCCGATTCTGTGTCTCCCTCTCTCTCTGCCCCTCCCCCATTCATGCTCTGTCTCTCTCTGTCCCAAAAATAAATAAACGTTTAAAAGAAGTGACGCTCGGCCATCGTTCAGAAAACTTCGTTCTATCAGTAAACACATACTCGCTTACCGTTTTCACAGACAGCAAATATGACGAAGATATTACAGCATTTCCTTCTTTGCACTCAAATAGTAAAAGTACCACCTCTTTAAGCGAGATCTTATCCCCTGTTAACAATTTAGTTAATAAGTAGTTAGTTTAAGCCTCTCCTGGCCCTTAACACTTGACTTAAGTAGGCCCTCGGCCCCTGGTAGTCTCGAAGATACCTGGAGATTTAAAAAAAAAAACAACAACAAAAAACTAAAGTTTAGGAACGTCTAAGAAGAGTGCTCTCGATATGAACCTTTTTATTTTTCTTTCTTTTTAAGACAATAGCCAGAAGTTTGCTTGATAAATAATCTCACTGTATATGACATCTCCAAATTTCCTTGAAATCACTCAGCTTGTGTCAAGGACTGATTCTGAATTCTTTGGTCTCTAACAGCTATACCTGATAACTTGAAAAGATTGTGGTTCGTTGTGGGTATGTACCAGATATTAAAATAAATTATTATTATTTTTTTAATAATTTTTAATCGTTATTTATTTTTGAAAGAGAGAGAGACAGAGCACGAGCAGGGGAGGAACAGAGAGAGAAGGAGACGCAGAATCCGAAGCAGACTCCAGGCTCCCAGCTGTCAGCACAGAGCCCAACACGGGGCTCGAACCCACGAACCGCGAGATCATGAACTGAGCCAAAGTCGGACGCTTAACTGACTGAGCCACCCAGGTGTCCCAAAATAAATTATTTTGATGCCCAGTAGCTTTTGGACTAGTTGGAGATATTAAGGGTTAAATTATGCCAGTCTAATTAAGCATGCTTAACTGCAGGTTCTTAAAATAAGAAGTGAGGTCTCTTTTTATATAATTCTGACTCATCCATTCCCCCACCTCCCATCCCTCCTTGCCCTCATAACCTGAGCATTTTTCCTCACGACGGAGCGGGCTTAGGACTTTGAGAGTCTATGCCCTTTGGATCATGACCTGTCTGTCCTGAGCACCTAATGATGTTTTTTCCCCCCAATTTTATATGCTTACTTATTTATTTTGAACTAGAAGGTGAGTGGCGTAGGGGCAGAGAGAGAGAGGGAGAGAGAGAGAGAATATCCCAAGCAGTCTCCGCGTTGTCAGCACAGAGCCCGATGCAGGCTCGAACCCATGAACTGTGAGCGCATGACCTGAGCTGAAATCAAGAGTCAGATACTTAACTGACGGAGCCACCCAGGCGCCCCACATCCATGGATGTAAATCCTTTGTTTGGTCTTCTAAGAAAAATTTTCGGGCTTGGATACATGGTCATTTATTTCTTATAACCCACTCTGTGATTAGGAACTATCATTTCCCCCATTTTATAGATGAGGAAACAGGCTCAGGGAGGTTCAATAATTTGCCTCAGATACTAAATATTGAAGCTGAAATTTTGAAAAAGCGAATCTTGCCTCAAATCCCTGATCTCAACCATTTTGTCATAGATAACACACAATATATTCAGCTAAAAACATTTTCATACTGCAATCGAAATTCCCCCTGACCCCCATCTTAAATCAAGCCCCCTCCCAGAAGCACCTGCTCTTAAGATTTTCCAAATCTTTCATGAGTTCGAGCCCTGCGTCGGGCTCTGTGCTGACAGTTCAGAGCCTGGAGCCTGCTTCCGATTCTGTATCTCCCTCTCTCTCTGCTCCTCCCCTGCTCACACTCTGTCTCTCTCTCAAAAATAAAGAAAGATTAAAAAACATTAAAAAAAATAAAGTTTTCCAAATCTTCATTTTTATCGTGGGATAAAAAAAAATACAAGCCATCTCACACTGTATCTTTTCATCGGTAACTTGTTTTTTAATGTAAAAACACATTTTAGAGATTTTTCTAGTTCAATGCAAGGGTTGGGCTTTATTATCACTATTATTTAAAAATTTTTAGATATTTATTATTTATTTTTTTGTGAGGCAGAGTGTGAGGTGGGCGGGCAGGGAGAGAGGGAGACACAGAATTGGAAGCAGGCTCCAGGCTCTGAGCTGTCAGCACAGAGCCCGATGCAGGGCTTGAAGCCACAAACTGTGAGATCATGACCTGAGCCAAAGTTGGACACTTCACCGACCGAGCCACCCAGGTGCCCCTTTATTATTATTTTTTAAATGGTTGCATAGTATCCTATGTCATGGGTATACTGTGGAATATTCAATCACTTTTCTATTGACAGATGGTGATTAGCCTTTTTTTGTTTGTTTTTAATATATAAAACCAAAGGGCTTCAATAAACCACCTTGTGTGGGCCCCCTATGCAGACTCCTCATTCCCTTTAAGAGGGTAATATACTAACATTCCGTAGTATGATCCGAAAGCCCTGACTTCCTTTGCCTTTTCTTGTCTTCCCAGCAAGAGAAGTTCAGTTAGAACCTTAGACAATGTTTCACTCATTCGCATTCTTGCCCCTAACTGTTCTGGAGTTCATAGGGTAGCACAGGACATCCAACCCAACATAAGACTTAACCACGTGGCCACAATGAAGTGAGTCCTTTGCCCATGGCCAAAAGCTCACTGGTTTCTTCTGCCTGGAGGAGAAAATGACCTGGCAAGGGATTTCCTCTACCATGCCAGCTTTGGTCTCCCCTGAACACCGGCCAGGGACCTTTCTTCTCTTGGATGAACCACTGTAGCTCAGGAGCACACCCCTCGCGCAAATGCACCTTGTGTAGGCTCTACCTCCGGCAGGGAGTACTGGCTTCTGACCTTCCCATCCAGTCCGTGGATGGTTTAGTAGCAGCATCGGTGGCTTTGCTCCCCATGATGTCACTGAAATGTGCGAGCAGATCCTTGGCTTCTTTCGAAACCACGTTTCCATGGAGAACCACACATTTTTGCTCCGTAGTTTCACACCAGAAAATTTCAACTTTTGCTAAAATTTTTCTCATCCAATAAATAGTTTTTCACACTGGCCGAACCACTTATGAAAGCAGTTCCCAAACGCAATTTTTTTTTTTTTTATGTCCTTGTAAAGAATATGCAGGACTCCTTTCTACTATAGATCTGAGCTAACGACAGAGCTCTGTATCCTACTCTTTATCTAAAACTCCTTATCAGGACCCTTGATTTTCTTAGGTATCATCACCTCTTTAATTATCACTAATACTAACACCAACAACTCTCCCAAAACTAGCTAATTTGTCCATTTCTCGTCTTTCAAGTAGGACAATTTATTTGTTTTTAAGCCCTTCCCCAGGACTTTGTCAATTTATGTAGAATATGGTAGCATCCTAGATTTGGTCATTTTTCGGACAGTCATCGAATTTGCAAGCAGGCATTGTTCCAGCTTATCATTTACTTTCCATAAGAGACTGGTTACATGAGTTTCCTAATGATAGACTAGAACTCAGCTCACCTCACTCCAGTTCAGTGCTGTTCCATCGCACTTACAGTGACCTGAGTTACGGAGCCGGAACTTGGTGCACAGTTTACCCTAGAAGGAGATCCCAGTTCTCTTGGCCAGTGGCTAGGGCTTTGTTGAGGGGGAGGCGGGGGGTAAAGGGAACGGAAGCGTCCGTGGGGTGACAACGCGCAGCCAGCCCTAAACGTAAGTAGAGGGCTCCTGTAGATTGTGGTAGTTGGTGGTTTTGAGTGTATCGAGAACCACTGGGATGTTGGTGGTAGTGGGTGCTTTTCTCTTACCAGTGGGAAGTATTGGAAGGCTAGGGGCCTAGCCCTCATGAAAGATTTGGAAAACTCTTAAGAGCAGGTGCTTCTGGGAGGGGGCTTGATTTAAGATGGCGGTCAGAGGAAGGGCGGGGGCAAGGACATAGGAAACAATCAAGGAATCAGACCCTACTGTTCGTGCTAAGTTTAGAAGGCAACACAACATCCTAGAGAAAAGAAGAAAAGCATCTCTAAGAGTTGCCTGTGATAACTTTGCTTCCTGATCTGTCCTGGGGGCACCCGTGTATGTGAGCGTTTTCCATTCAATATTGACGATATCATAACTGCATCGCAAGGTACATTTTCCTCCAGCCTGACCACAAGAGGAAACTATTCATGATACGGCTGTGAGGATATTCCACATTCTCAGCATATTTTTCTAATGATTCGCTTTTATTCTCCAGGCCACAATTACCTCCACCCCTTTTGGACAGGGGAAGACAGCCTTTCCCTAAAAGCACCCGGCAATGTGTCAGGGTGCAAATGTGGGCTAAACTTAAATGTGTCTTTAATTAGTATTAAATCAGAAGTCAGAATGTGCAAAGCACTGCCTTTGAGACGGCTCCAGATTCTTCATTATGGAGTCTATTTTCTGTGGCTCTCTGGCCCCAGAACTCTCTTTTTTTTTTTTCCCCATTTCTCTTTCCCACTGAGCCTCATGTGCCGGATATAGTGTATCCTGTATTCGCCAGTTATGGCTTTTGAGGTGAAATTTAAAAATGAAACATGGCTTCTCTGAGACTCTGGGAAATTGAGTCTATTGATTTGCCTTTACCAGGTAGGAAAAGGCTTTGATTTATCTACCTTTTTAATCTTCTCATTTTGGCACCAAATAAAAGTGACACACGAAGGAGAGTTTTGGTTCTGTAAGACAAATTGGCCAGGGCGTTTTCCATCCCCTTCTGGGCTGTGTAAGGGTAAAGTTCTGATGGGAACAGACACCTTCCAAATGTCATGACAACGCAGGGACTGAGAGCAGGACCCTGGCAAGGAGAGCAAGGGGCTTTCCAGGTCTGGAATGTGGTTTGTGGGGGCACGAGGAAGGAAAGGCATTCTTCCCCACGTGTCTCCTACCAAGCAAGTCCCACAGCATCTCAGATGCTGAAATTTGAGATGAGCTCTCCCAGGTTAGGTACCTTTTCCTCTGGGTCCTTACCAAAAGAGGGAAACACGCAGATATTGAAATATATTGTCACTAACACTTTGGTGTCAATTTATTTCTCAGCCTCGGCAGCTAAAAACATCGTGGAAAGTATTTAGAAATTTATCGACGAGGCTCAAACAGCCCCCTATTTTTGCAAAAAAATCCTCACCGTACGCAGCCACGCCCATGAATTTATATATTGTCTGGGGCTGCCTTCACCCTGTAGTAACTGGACTGAGGAGTTGTGAGACCATGTGGTTCTCAAAGTCTGAAATATTTATTATTTGGCCCTTTTCAGGAAAACTATGCTGAACAAAGTTGTGATCGCCAAGAGAGTAGCCAGTAGTCACGTATACCTATCCAATGATAAGTTCCTTAAATTAAATACAATTAAAAATTCAGGTGCTCGTTTGCACTAGCCAGATTTCAAGTGCTTATTAGCCACTTGTGGCTAGTGGCTACCATATTGGATAATGTAGATATAGAACATTTTTCTCGTTGTAGAAAGTTCTATGAAAACTCATATATTAGTTAATAAGTTGCATAATTAGCATATATTAATCCACTAACAACCCAAGCATATCAAGTTCTTTGATCTCTATCGCTTAAAAAAAATTTTTTTTCACGCTAATTATTTTTGAGAGAGAGACAGAGACAGCGCGCGAGTAGGGGAGGAGCAGAAAGAGGGCAGAATCTGAAGCAGGCTCCAGGCTTCGAGCCATCAGCACAGAGCCCAACGCGGGGCTCACACCCACAAACCATGAGATGGTGACCCGAGCCAAAGTCGGAAGCTTAACCGACTGAGCCACCCAGGCGCCGCTCTATTACTGTCTTTAATCCAAGATAAAAATCATCTCAGGGGATGATAGTTACATTCACTGACTGTCTCTGGGCAGTATGACATGTCTTGTTCCATGAGTAATTGCCATCCCATGGACCCATGATCTGATTTGCAGAAGTGATTATTTTCTTCTCGTATGTGAGTCCAAAAGCTATAAGCATTCTAGTATAGTCTCCACATCTTTCCTCCGGCTCCTGCATTTCACAATTCCTTGCTGGCCTTTTGGTGAGAGAAACAGACTCCCCGGACCGTGGACCCGACCTCCCTAGCTTGGAAGGAAGGTCACTTCGGACCCGGGCCTGAGAGCCCGTGGCTATGCCCTGGATGAGAGCCCAAACTTTCCCCCAGGGACTGCTGGAGACATCCCTGCTGCTGAAAGTGAGCCGCTTCCCGAGGAAAGATTTTCGAGGCTGGGGGAATCATTGCCATCAGTCTGGATAAAGGTTGGGCTTTCTGCGAGATGTTATGTGATGTATGGGGAGCCGGTAAAGAAGAGAGTAGCGCCTGGGGAAGCCCCTTCTGATGTGGGCCGAGAATCGTTGTCTGTATTAGCGTAGAAGGCCAAGTTGTTATTCAGAGACTCAACAGTGCAGTGGCTTAAAAGACTAACAAGTTTATTTCTTTCATGTGACAGTCCAAGGTGAAAGTTCCAGAGGCAGGCTGCTCTGACCCACTGCTGTTTAAGGACACAGGTTCCTTGTAAATCTTTGCTCTGTCCTCCGCCGTCGCTGACTCCCCGGAATACTTGTCATCTGCACGGTTGAAGGTGGTTATGCGCACATCCAAGTTCAAGGTGTAAGAAGGGGAGCAGGTATGGAGGAGGTGGGCCCACTCGCTCCGCAGAGGCCTGGGCCCAGCCACGGTCCGGCGGCCCGGACAACGACATCTAACTGCAAGGCGGGCTGGGAAGGGCAGCCTGGACCTGTGTGGACACGTGGAATGTGGATTTGGGGAGACCGCTGACTCCCCACTATCCTATGTAGTTTGCCTTTTAAACATCAAGGCTCCACACGCACCAAGAAACTGTATTGTGGCTCTTCCCTTTCTACCTTCCTCTCTACCTTCGCAAAGCATTCCAAGGAAGAAAGGGAATTCGATTTTCAACCTTTTTGTTACCGCTGAGAAAATGACAAGGCCCCAAACACCTACGCCTAGAGCTGAAAACGGATCGCATTTCTGTAGGGAATGACCCCTTTCTGTGAATGCTAAGGCTCCGGAATGGGAGCTATTTGGTGTTTTTCTGGAGCAGGGGTGTGTGGAGCCGCTCTCATCGTATCTTCGACGGCCGGAAACAGAGACTCAGGCGGAATGTTCTTCGGGGCCAGTGAGCCGTGTGCAGGCCTCCGAGCTCCTCATTACTTTTCTTCCCTTCATTCCACTAGAGCAGCTCCAAGTCGTGACAACCCGTGGGGATAATTGACGTGAAAGTGCTCAACCCCGAGTGCCCAAGCTTCCCCCGGACAATCGCTGGATTGTTCCGGGACCTGTCGATGCCACAAACCTCATGCTGAGGAGTTGGCCCCATAATTAGCAAGCAGCGGCTGTCAAGCCCATGAAATGGTTTTAGGTGACGAAGCGAACGAGACAAAGCAGTTTCTTCTTCTTCTCTGGCAGGGAAGACAGCCGGTGTCCGAGTGGGGCTGATGCTTCTGTAAAGGAAACTAAGTGAATCTGGCTTCCATTTCACACTCGTGCTTTCCAGACCGATACCGACTCTGTGGGGCTCATCTCCTGAGCCTGGTTTCCCCCGGGTTCTCGGCTGATGGGGCGGCAAAATCCCGCTGCAGCTCAGGGAGGGCAGTAGAGGCTGCGGGCCCGTAAGCCCCACCTGCCGCCCGCTTGAATAACCCTTAAAAACCTCTGGGGATTCTCAAAACGGAGAGTGTTTTGCACTCTCTCAGCACTGAAAGGAAGCTCCATATGTGAGAGCTCTAGCCTGGATGTCGACTTTTTATATGGGGGGGACGCTGGACAGGAGGTAGGGAGAAAGAAAATCTGGGGCTGGAAAATTCACGGGGTACCTGTGATTCAAACAAACGTGAAATATATCTTATCGTTTACCTGCCTCGAATGAAAACATACTCTCGTAAACAGACATTGTGGCACGACGGGAAGAACAGCAGATGAGGGGGAGCCGGTGGAAGTGGTCCAATTTCTGTAGGCCTTGGGAGCCTCACCTGTGACTGGGAATGCTCAGTAGACAATTCGATCGGATCCGGCTCCAGATAGATGTGAAGAGATGTGACTACATCACCAAGCATGGTAATAATCAGTTATGTTCTTGAGGTGGTTTCGTATAAAATCTCCCTCTTTATTAACACGTATTTGTATGTTGGGATATATGGATATCAGGAAGCATTAGGGACGCACTGATGCTTTAGAACTTTCCCCGATGTGTGGATATCAGGTAGAAATACAGGAGTTTAAAATGTGACGTGTAGGGCTCCTGGGTGGCTCAGCCGGTTGAGCATCGGACTCTTGGTTTTGGCTCAGGTCGTGATCCCAGGCTCCGAGCTGTGTGTGGAGCCTGCTTAAGATTCTCTCTCTCTCCCTCTCTCCCTCCTATGCCTGCGTGGGTGCATGCTCTCTCTCCCTCTCAAATAAAATGTGTCCCACGTGTTTCTGAGTTGAATGAGAATGGAAATCAGTTACTTAGCCTTACATATACTGATACCCACGTAGCCCTTGTTATTGATATCATCCTGCTTATACCCAGGACAACTATCACACTACAAGTGAGTTATCTAAAAAGCAGAAAGTCTGGGGACACTTTACGTGCGCTAAAGGGACTGCGAGGGGGAGTTTTCCAAAATAGAAAAATTTCCAATTACTTAGACTCTCGTGGCAAATCTAGTTCTTAAAAAGCCTTCAGCCAATCGTGTCGTTACAGAATTGGGGGAACATATCCAGCGCGTAATTGTCCGTTGGTTTTTATACTTTCCAAACCAGGCCATTTCTTGGTAGGCTTTAAATTGTAACCAGGTGACATGAAATCAAACCGCTGGCATCGGTAGCACACGGGCACCTGTGAAATGAATCGAATGTGAATAGGTATTTGGGAATTTTGTTTGTAATTTCCCTCTGTTTCAGATTATATAATAGCACAACAGAACAGCTGGTGCATGGCCTCTAGGATAATGTAGTGAAGGAAAAATACCCCTTGTAACTTAGAAAAACAGCCAAGTTGCAGGGTAAAGGAATAGAGTTTTATTTTTCAATTAGTACACTTAAAAAAACATTTGTTTTAATGTTTATTTAGTTTTGAGAGAGCGAGAGCGCGCGAGTGACGCAGGGGCAGAGAGAAGGGGACAGGGGGTCCGGAGCGGGCTCTGTGCTGACAGCAGCGAGCCCGAGGCGGGGCTTGAACTCACAAACCGTGAGATCATGAAGTGATCTGAAGTCGGACGCCCAACTGACTGAGCCACCCAGGTGCCCCGGGAACGAAGTGTTTTAATGTCAGCTAAACATAGCCTGTGAGGTTGTCTGTCATGGAAGAGATTCAGATTTACTTACTTGGACTCCGTAGAGATGGTCTGCAAGATTGTGCTGGAATCTGCATTTCCATCCCGTTTCTCTCCGAACCACAGACTTGAACATCCCTGTTGGAACCGAACAACATTTGTTTGCTTGTCAATGACTTCAAACTATTTGCAGAATACCCACCGTGTGTGGAGCACGCCGCTGAGTTCTGGAGATTCAGAAATGAGTGACACAGGTCCTGCCCTTCGTTGGGGGGTTCTCAGTTTGTCAGGGGAAAGGAACACATAAAGAGACACAGTGATGAGCAGGAGATCTGGAGACGGGCTCCAGCCTTTTCTGGCCACATGGCTGTGGGTCAATGCTGTTTTAGTTTCTTCACGAACGAAGTGGGCAGTGGCATACACGTATTGATAGTAAATGGCATATTTGAACTCTGATCTCTTGGAATCTCACGTCTGCTGTGTCCTTTCTATTGAGTACAGCTAATTAAAGTAGGCTGCAATAGAATTATCCTTTATCACCATATCTGGGTCCCTTCCTGGTTCGGATTCTCCCTCCATCACGTCCTATGCCCAAAGGACTCCAAGGCTGGCTTTTCTGCTCATGGGTGCCTTTCTGCTTCTTGTTGTTTTATATTGGGGTTTCTCCGTTTTTCTCTTTCTTACCCCACTGTAAAAACAGAACGTAGTCTTGGTGCTACTTTTCTGCCCTGCTGTACCTGAAGCGAATTTACAGCTGGTTTGAAATTTCTGTGATTCTTTTCCACAGTTGCCGGAAGCAAAAGTCAAGGAGGGCATGTGTGGGTTTAAAAGTTGGGTGCGAGAGTGCACTCCCTTTTGGGTTGTTGCTTTGTTCGGTCATTCCTTACAGGTTCAACTTTTTTTTCTAAGCCACGAGTTTTGTTGTTGTTTTTATTTTGTACAAAGGAAAAAAACACATCAGGTATATTGCAGAGAAACGTAAGATATCAAGTAAGTGTCTTGGGGTGAAGAGCATGAGAGAAAGAGAGAGAGAGAGAGAGGGAGAGAGAGAGAGGATTGATGAAGGAATGAATGTGAAGACATTAAGAATGTTGAATGTTGCCTTAGAAGGATGAGGTTGATAAATGTGGTGATTTTTAAAAAAGACTGCAAATTTCTTTTTTTAAAGTTCATTCATTTATTTATTTTTCCAACGTTTATTTATTTTTGGGACAGAGAGAGACAGAGCATGAACGGGGGAGGGGCAGAGAGAGAGAGGGAGACACAGAATCGGAAACAGGCTCCAGGCTCTGAGCCATCAGCCCAGAGCCCGACGCGGGGCTCGAACTCACGGACTGTGAGATCGTGACCTGGCTGAAGTCGGACGCTTAACCGACTGCGCCACCCGGTGCCCCTCATTTATTTATTTTTGAGAGAGCGAGCGAGCGAACGAGAGAGAGACAGGATCCCAAGCAGGCTCCATGCTGTCAGTGCAGAGCCTGACGCAGGGCTTGATCATGACCTGAGCTGAAACCAAGAGGCGGGTGCTTAACAGACTGAGCCACCCAGGTGGTGCCCCACGACGGCCGAGGGTCTTGACACCATTCTTACTGAGAGGTGGGGGTCAATGTCCTCTCTCCTGAAGTCTGGGTCGGTTTGTGATTTGCTTGTAGCCAGTACAATACTGCACGATTTTCACGACTAGGTGGAAAGTACAACGTAGCTTTCACTTTGTTGGAGCTCAGAGCTGGCGGGAAGCACAGACTACATGGAGAGGACATATGTAAAGAGGCAACTGACATCTCAGTGGACAGCCAACATCAAACACCAGATATGTGAGTGAAGATGCCTCCAGAAGATTCCATCCCCAGCTGCCGAGTCACCCTTAGCTGTGGAGTCTTCCCAGTTGAGATTCTAGATACTGCTGCGCAGACATATGCAATTTTCATTGTACTCTGACTAAATTCCTGACCCAGAAAATTTGTGAGCATAAAGAAATGGTTGTTTTAAGCTGTTAAGTTTTGGGGTAATTTGTTATGGAGCAATGGGGCACGGGAATAAGGATGTGGAGGGGGAGGGAGTGACAGCCGGCATGAGGTGTTACCCTCCCTTTTCCTTTGGCACCACGTATTCTGCCACGGATGGTTTTTCCCTGAATAAACACTTGGGTAAAAAAAAAAGAAAATTGCGGATAAGGGTCCAGAAGAGACCTTAGCATCCATTTTAAGGTGAAGAAGGAGATAGAGAGGAAGTTCTTATGGCCAACAGCTCCGGGCAGCCATTGTAGGCAACCCAACAGACATCCAATGTAAACAGATCGGTGGGGACCTCTACAAAAGTCCCTTTATAAGAACCAAAGTTTCAGGAATGGCGATTCTATTTTTGCAAACTCAGAGATATTCATCGGTTTCCTGGTCCAGACTTTTCAAAAGGCAGGTTTCAATGGCGACTGTGGGAATAATTATTCTTTCGAGTGTCTGAGAGTGGAGAGGAACAGCGCAGGTGAAATAAAATCAAGGATCCTCTGTTCAGGCAAAGTGAGGTCCATGGAACCTAAGCAGAGAGAGTGGCTGTGATCTCAACCCAGAGCTGGGCCAGCACTTCTGCTCCAGAACCTCCCATCTTGGGGTACATCATATTTCTCATGAGGCATTGAGATATCCTGCTACACAAATAAAAAGTGCATAGGGATTTGGTGCTCACTGTCCCTAGCACGAAGTTTTCCTCTAGGATATAATTTATAGATGAATTAAAAAAAAAAATAAATAAATAAAATGATCTCAACCAGGGGAGAAAGGCTTCCAACCCAGTAGATTTCTTAAATTGTTCTTATGAATAGACTGTTTTTCTAATTTCTTCCCTAAGTTTGTGTATGATATATTATTACACCAGAATGTGAAGCCAGCCAAATGAGCCCCAGGAAAGAAATGTTGCTCCAAAGTAAATATAGGAACTTGGTTAATGCCACATGATCAGATATCTTGCAAATAAGACACACAATTAAAAAATCATCGTGTATGACATTGGGAGTTACAGATTATATGAGATAGTCCTCCCATGCTGAAGTGGAAATTTGATATCCTTATTGAGCCTTGAGACGAATTCTGGGAAAATGGAACTTTGAACTATATGAAAAGGAGCGAGTGATTATGTACAAATGTGGCCAAAACCTAGGGGACACACAGGAACAAAAGCGGATCGTAAATCTCTAATGTAGAGCAAATGTTCAGCAAACCGTTGTCTCTGTGTGAAAGGATATGACATTTGTAGACGTGAGACAGTTCTCAAATTTTAGTTAGCACCAGTCAACGCCAAACTGCCAGGTGAAATTCTCTTAAAGCATACCTATGTATTTAAAAGGATCCTCTGGTAGAAAGGAAATGCAAACTGAAATAGCCACCCACTTATTTTAAGTAAAACAATGAAGCTCCACTAAATGGAAGAATTAAGGGGAGGGTGGCATTTTTTTTTTTTAAACTCACCATACTGTGATTTTACCTTGCAAAGTGTATCATTTAAGAGATGCATGAATAAGTTTATTTTTTATTACCATCAGAAAAATAAGGGTAGGAAAATGGAAACCATGAGTGACAATAACACAACACTCTACGAGAACATTTTCTTATCGCACAGCTTAAAAGAAGTCACAACTTGGGATTGGAAAACTTGTTATTGTAAAGACTTTTTATATTGTGATATTATTTTACTTTAATGAACCAACCTAGACGACGTGGGATATATATTTAGATAAAATGTTAGGAAGGGGACTGTCTTCAAATGAAGGTCATTAGACACAAAAGGAGATTCAAAGGTTTCTCTAACAACCTCATGCTAACCTTTCCCCATCTCTTCTGCTGGGGGAGAGTTCATGTAAATCCTTCCTTTTATGGGTAACGATCAGCTTTGTTCTTTGCTTAATGTACATGGAACCCTGTTTTCCTGACACTGTGCATTTTTACATTTTTAGGGATAGTAAGGCTTTTCCTTCTCTGGAGTCTTAAAACGATTGACACTAGTCCAGCAAAGCTGTAGACCGTGGTCTTAAAGGATCAAAGACTGAAATGGAGCTAATTTCCTACGGTGATTCTACAGCCTGGGGAATTACTTAAGGAAAAAGCTGCCTATTGCCATTTATTGAACTAATTAAAAATAAAAACATAGCTTTCAATAAAAAGTATATCTCAGAGCATGATACTAATTAGGTGTTTTTTTTTTTTTTCTTTGCCTTGAAAAAAAAATGTAACCTGATCTTTCTCTTTTGAAGGGTGCCAATGCTCAGTACATTTTGTTAATTGGTTTATTAACTTTTCTGATTCTGGGATTGTTCATGTTCAGACTTTCTCATATAGGCTCACACTGATATCCCTGTGTAAACTCTGACTGCAGATTGGGGTTTTCTTATTACAGACCAACAAAAAGAAGAGAATCCGTGTTGGAAAGGAACTTGAAAGATTATCTGATCATCTCTGCCTTCACGCAAGTGTATTTATTGTAAGCTAATGAATGAAGACGTGCAGGTATATACTCAGATGTGACTGAGGTTAGACCACGGGCAGCTGGTGAAGTGAAGATGAGACAGAATCATACTGCCTGGGTTCACGATCCAGAAATCCAATATTTACCTATTTCAATAATAATCATGCTGTGGGGAAGAGGGCGCAAACTCACGATGCAGATTTCCATCAAACAGAATGACAACTGCTAGAATTACTTTAGTCTAAAGAGTGCGTTTCAGGGGCGCCTGGGTGGCTCAGTCGGTTAAGCAGCCGACTTTGGCTCAGGTCATGATCTCGTGGTCCGTGAGTTTGAGCCCTGCGTCGGGCTCTGTGCTGACAGCTCAGAGCCTGGAGCCTGTTTCAGATTCTGTGTCTCCCTCTCTCTGACCCTCCCCCGTTCATGCTCTGTCTCTCTCTGTCTCAAAAATAAATAAACGTTAAAAAAAAAAAAATTGGGGCACCTGGGTGGCGCAGTCGGTTAAGCGTCTGACTTCAGCCAGGTCACGATCTCGCGGTCCGTGAGTTCGAGCCCCACGTCGGGCTCTGGGCTGATGGCTCAGAGCCTGGAGCCTGTTTCCGATTCTGTGTCTCCCTTTCTCTCTGCCCCTCCCCCGTTCATGCTCTGTCTCTCTCTGTCCCAAAAATAAATAAACGTTGAAAAAAAAAATTAAAAAAAAAAAAAATTAAAGAGTGCGTTTCCAATGACATTTGATTGTAGGGTCCTGCCTTCCCAAAGCTGTGTGTTGAGGTCCTACAGGCCTTCTATTCACCTTTTCAGGAGTTTTTAAGCAGATGGTTAAGTTAGGAGATACGCCCCACCAGCCAGGTCTGTTAAGACCTTATATTCTATCTTTTAATATAGTGTTTGAATGGCTTTCCTGGTCTTGGAGAAGTGTGTAACCTTGTATTATAAAACCGTAGGCCTTTGAGTAAAGAGCCCTTGCTAGTTTTGACTCATTCAAGGTTTCTAAGGGGAACACGTTTTCATGAACACTTTCAGCTGTAACCAAGGAGCCTGGAACTCAGAAGCTAGGTTTTCCTAAATACTTGTAAGAAAGAGACAATCGTGGGACAGATTTTATCTGGAGCACTGAGTACTTTTGAAGCCTTGGTTAAGACTGGACATTTTGTAGGCTTTCCTTTGTATGTCAGGGAAATTTTCAGCAAGCCAGGCAGCTAGATAAAAGAGAAACCCTGGCCTGTTCGGAGATGAAAGTCTTCAAACGAGGGCATGCCAAATTCATCGGAGAATATCGCCTCAAAGGAAATATTTGCTTTCTTTTGAAAATGCATTATTATAAAGCCCATTGTGTGATTAGGCCACTTGTGCGATTATTGGGAAACAACTCTAAATCATATATGAGTGCCTCATCAAAGGCATGTTAATGTTGGGTGATCTTTTTTTATTGAAATTGTAAGATGTGTAAATCCTAAATGCCTGGCTTCCTGATGAAAAGACACAATCTTTACCCATCGGTTACTAACTAGGAAAGCTCTTGTCCAGCTATGGTATGGAGAAAAGTTGAGGCTTTTAAAAAAAATTCTTGGGAACATGGAAAATATTTTACATCTGAACTTCACAAGAAAGATGTATTTTTTCTGCTTTGGTTTTGGCTCACCAGAGTGGTCCTGCCCTTTCATAAATGGCAAAGTTACCTTGTTAACCAGTGCTGAGCACTGCTCGGGCTCTGCTCTGGGCAGGAAGCATTTTTTTTTTTTTTTTTTTTTTTTTTACCCCAGGCCAGATCTCATATTCAAGACTGAATCTTGGGAGATCTTGAGGCCCTAAATCCACAGCTCTTACACACTCAGTCCTGAAAAGGAGGAAGTTATCCAAAGGAGTACCGGTGAAGGCAGGTGACCGCAGATGAAACTGCTTATTTTCCAGAAGAACAGCACGCTCTGGTCTGGTGATGCTCTCTTGACATTCCCCAGATCTTCCTCCTCACAATCCCGTTTGGGGCCACGCTGTGCCTGTCATCAGAATTTCGTTCTTGAGACAGGAAAACAAGCGAAAAAATTCACGTCCCACTAACCAAGTCAACATGCCTGTTGGGCCAAAAATAATTGCCTACACTAAAAAGAAAGAAAAATCATCTCGAGAAGACATGAATATCACGTAGAACCTCTGTGATCAGACGTGGCTTATTACTTCAACAAATGTGTTCCCTCTCCAACCCCCACCCACACACCTACCTAAAACAAGGAACTCAAACATAAGCACAGAGCTTTTAAATACAGAAAGGGTCCTTTGATTAAAATATACAAAGGAAGGCATGTTATAATAAGAATGAGGAATTGAGAATGGAAAGACCATTTCCACCAAGAAGTCATCCAGGATTTGGCAAGAATAGCATTGGATTTTTCCCCCCTATCATTGTATGTCTTCTATTTAATGCTGAATGTTACAGCAAAGCCAAAGAAAACATATTACACAGGCCTTGATTTCAAAGCTTCAGGAAGCTCAGATCCCAAAATAGCAGAGAGGGAGGAGAACTGAAGCATTTGCAAAAGTCAGATAACTATCAGACCCAATATATGCAAATGGATCAAATTTCCCTATCAAAACAAGGCTTAGGCTTTTTTTCCCCTTTGTACAGAAATACTTTTCCTAATGTAACAGAGAGATTCACAGAGAGTTGTGTGTAAATCAAGCGTTTGTAACTGCAATCATGTTTGAAATACTTTACTTTTTTAAGGGAAGTCTATGACAAATCCTTCCTACAGAGCAGGATTATTTTGTAATATGCAAAACTCCCTCTAAAACATGCGAGTGTTGGAATTTTTTATGTTAAAAGGAGTCTTCTCTGTACGAAAGCTTTACCAAGTGAGTAACTCTTTGTCTGATATGTATTTTTCTATTAACTCCTTACATTTAATTCAGTTTACTGCTGGTTCCACTTTTGATCGTGTTTAAGGCACGTCTACACCCAGGGAGATGGGAGACAGTGGAGGCTATGCCTTGAAGTTGCTTACAAACCCAAGGAACCATAACATCCCCCTTCTGTGTTTGCTTCATGTATGGGTTTCCACGTCTGTCTGTGATAGGTTCATACACCTTTAGAGACCAAATTTTAATCTATTAGCTATTGAAAAAAAAGAGACGCACGCAGGATTCAATCAGTAGAATAAAAGTAACCTCACCCACAGATGAATTCATCTTGTCTAGACTGCTGACCACTGTGCTATGTACTTTTACAGAAGCTAGAAATCAGGACAATTAGTTCAGAAGTCAATAAAAGTCAGATCACTGACTTAGATCAGAAGACACTTGTGTATATTTCTGAAGCGTGCAACTAAAACATCCAGCTTGGTGAAAGACCCTTTGGAAACATGTCCTTCTAAAATCAGTGGCCTATCATTCCCAGAATGCAGTAGGATGACATTGGGGAGGATAGGAAGCAGGGCCTTCCCTGTTTGCAGGAACCTGAGTGCGAGGCCGACATCAGGGATCCAGGCGACCGTGGTCTCTTTGGGATGAAGCAGGAAGTCACCACACACTAAGCCTCTGAAACGTGTGAGCCAGGAAGCTCCAGGTCCGGGGCCCAGACTAGAGAGTTCTGACACTGTGGAGAGAAGCTCCAAATCAACGAGAGTTGCTACGTGGAAGCCATTTTTCCTGACGGAGGACTCCCAACACTGCAACCAAGAGATGAGTTTGTCTTTTCAAGGAATCCTGGGTAGAGTGCGTTCTGTTCAATGACATCTTAAAAAAAAAAGAGAGAGAGTAAAGAAAAATCAAGATCCCTGTGGTAGGTATCGGTCATTGGTTTCCAGTTACTCAACATTTTTACAAGTCTTAAGGATCCTATAAACTTTGAAAGTTGTAGTAAAATATTTATAGAGCAAGTCAAAGAAAAGTATAAAACAGTAGTCTAGGTGACATTTTGACATGACTAAAATTCCTTTGTACCTCTCTTACTTTTTGATTCGTGAGGGCTGTAGGTACCTGGCCTGGTGAAATTTCAACTCATTTCACCCCATAGACTCAGAGCTGTGTGATTTCCACAGCTGCTATATTATTTCACTTTTTTTTTTTTTTTTCCTTTCTAGCGTTTACTTTAGAAATCCAAGAGATGATTTTGATGAGAAATGACAGTCCAAAGTCACGGTGCCACTGCTGAAATCTCTCAGGTCATTACCCCTTCTGAATTTCCAGGGAAGGGGCGTTGGAGCTACTTTTCCACTGGGCATGAGCGACCCTAGAGTAGCAATTGCTGTTTCAGGTTTCTGGGGCAGATATAAAACGGAGGCCTGAGTGGTGAATTCTGCCACCCCAAAGCCCCAAGATAGTCTTTACTCAAGCAGTCATAGGACCCTGGTGGACCTCCATCTGGAGCAGTCACATTATGTCTTTGTGCCTTCCCTTGACTGGCCAATGAATGTTTAGGGTCCTTCCCTTCCTGGCCAGGGTTCAGGGCCTCTAATAATAGGGTGCTACTCAACAACCACTGTAATGCCACGGAACAGTGGGGATTGATTTTAAGCAAAGTAGTATGGGGTTCATAAACATGCACGGGGCAGGAAAATGCTATCGCATATAAATGTGTGCAATATTATTCCAGGAAAAACATATGAATGTTTTGGAAGTCATAAGGGATTTCCTAAATAACTATGGTGCATGGCAGCCAAGAGGTTTTTGCTCAAAGAAAGCCCCAGATCATAACTGAAAGTGCGTTATGAGGCAAAGAAAAGGTCGAGAACCATGGGCAAAAGTAATGTCTTGTTTGGTCCTGCTACCATAACTTTAGGGGTGAAATGAAGTTCATGTCCTTTTATGCAAAACTATGCTTATAAAGTAAATGGGGTAGGAACCTCGACAAATATATCTGAATGAAAGCCTCTGAGTAAGTGTGGCCTTCAAATTAGCCATGGTGGAGACTCTCATCACTATGACATATACATTTGCCTACACTCCTTTTTGTTGTTGCTTAAACCATTTTTGAAACTCTTTGCTCAACCCCACTCATTCCCTAGATTAAAAAAAAAATCCCCCTTAGATTGTGATACATACCATGCCTCGGAGACTCTTGAGGTTTTGTATCCATTACTATTGGAAATATGCCTATTTCACTGTATAGTGAGTTATTTTCTGGGTTTATGCCCCGTACAGGAATGTATACTGGCACAGAGGAAACGTGTACAAAAAAGCGTGTTGCGTGAATGACCTTCAGAGGCAGTTTGTAACCCACGTAAGAAAATTCGCCTAATGTTGTAGACTTCTGTGTGTTTTATCCCGAAGCAGTATCACCTGATTTGATCACCTATATTCACCAGCTCGGTTTCCGAATGAGTTTTGGGTGACTTTAAGAATCAAACGCACCTTCTTGGTATAAAGATTTATAACCACTGAGACTATTTTAAAAGAATGTGCTCTTGGCTCTGGAGGCATTCCCAAAGGAGGAATTTCCAAAATATTTTGAGCCATGACTGCATCATTGTGTAGTGATGCCCAGTGGAAAAATATTTTTTAAAGTAATAGAACCATTCTGTAAAAGTTACTAAGAGTTACTAGAGGCTGGGAAATCAACTCGCCGTTGCGGCAGACCTCTTTTGTTTGGGGGAAAAGTCAGCAGAATTTCTATTTGTCCACAAACAATCCTTTGTGCAATGAGAATCATTGTCAGTTTGACTCTGGGTATTGTAAGATGAGATGTGATGTGTTCTCTTTAGTATCAATCAAGTCTAGTTTTCGTAGGACACTGTCCGCGCAGCTTCTCTGACTCTGGATTTAGATTTCAGTGGTCGTCTCTAACGTTGTTCCGGGAAAAGGTGTGCGTGTGTGTGAGTATGTGCGTGTTGGAACACATGTGCATTTTGGCAAGTTATTTGTTGAAGGACCTTGCAGAACCCAGAAGGTAGCGTGACCCTCTCCTCGCTTCGCATTGGGGAAAAGCCTGGGAAGAGCAATTGAAACAGGGGTGGCCCAGTGCTCTCGGGGTCAGAGCCCCAGGCGTGGTGCTATTAAGGCCAGTGGATGGAAAGAAGCCATTGATTATTGTGGCTGGTGTTTGGAACCACGGAAGCTGCATCGCAGCTGGTGCGGGTTTAAAGGTTCCCCTTGTAGGAAGGGGAAGCTCCCCTTGCCAGTCATCTTGGGGTGAAATAAGCAGGCTTGGCCTTGAGGCCTGGGGCTCTGAAGCCAGCACCGGATCCAGGGGTGGGAAAGAGACCTGGGGATTTGTCGAGAAGAGGCTGAGCCAGCTCACTCATGTGAAAGTTAGCCAAGAGGTACAGGGAAGGTCTGAGGTTGGCTTTTGGAGCTGTGAACCCCTGGAGGAGCCACTTTTAATAAGCATGTAAATGTTTCTCTGAGTGCAATGGTGTCAACCCTGAGTTGTGCTTTGGGGAATTAAAGGCAGGGTCGGTGTCTGCACTTGACTCGCTGTGCAGGAAGGGAAGGCGGAGTGGCCTGGAGGAAGTCAGTTTCCAACCCCCTCCCAGCGACGTATAGAGCTGGGTGTCGGGACAGCTGGATGGATGACAGATGGCCCCTGGGACAGGTGGGTGGCACACCCAGCATGTCAGAAATTCTCCAGAATGTTCACAGAGGAAAACCAGGGAGAAGGTAACTCTTGAGTCATGCAGTTGGGCCTCAAAGTGGTGGCCTTTTTGGTAATTCCAGGCGGGTGAGGTCGGGGACATATTGATTCTAACTGGAATAAGTCGACCGACATATAAGGTAACTGCTATGAAGGTTTTGTCTTTGATACCTGAGAGCTAATGAAAAAGAAAACTTAAGAGTGGAGAAGAAAATAGGGGCGCCCGGGTGGCTCAGTCGGTTAAGCGTCCGACTTCGGCTCAGGTCACGATCTCGCGGTCCGTGAGTTCCAGCCCTGCGTCGGGCTCTGGGCTGATGGCTCAGAGCCTGGAGCCTGCTTCCGATTCTGTGTCTCCGTCTCTCTCTGTCCCTCCCCCGTTCATGCTCTGTCTCTCTCTGTCTCAAAAATAAATAAACGTCAAAAAAAATTTTTAAAAAAGAATGGAAAAGAATTAAATCCCCCATTTCACCTGTATTTAGAGCTTCTCATTATGCAGGTGAAATCCTCACAATTTAACTGAAATATTAGTTCTCAGTGAGTTGTTGGATACTCTCCACTGTAATCCTTCTTCCTCTGCCCTTATAATTTCCCACTCCCCACATCTAGTCTTCTATGTGTCAAAGACGCCTCACATTTGTCCCTTCTCTCCATCTCTGTTGCTATCACACTAGTCCCAGTCACCATCCTCCCTCCTTGGCTTTTGGTAAATGGCTCCCTAACAGCATAGTCCTTGGAGGGCAGCAGAGAAAGCTTTCAAAAAATGTGAGCTAGAACCCGCCATTTCCTGCTGAGAACGCTCCACGAGCTCCACGAGCTTAGAACCCCAAAAGGCCTTGTTCTTCTGATTCCCTCCTCTAAGGGAATCCCCCCGTCTCCCCTTTGTTCGTGCCTTACAGCCACGCAGGCCTTTTGCTGCTATTGGGTTTCCCTGGGACCAGCTCTTTCCACTTTCTGGAATGGTTCTTTCTTGGGCTTTTGACCTGACAGCTCTTTCTCTTCAATCGCATGTCACCTTAATGTCACCTCCTCAAAGAGGTACTCCTTGACCACCCCATGCAACATCCTCCTTCTACCCCAGTTCCTTCTGTCACATCACTGTGCTTATTCTGAGAAGTTAGCGTGACTTCCATGAATCCATTACCTTTTGTTTGTTTGCCTGCTTCCAGTTTATAAGCTCCATGTGTTCCAGAGCTTGTCTGTCCTGTTCACTGTGGTGTCTGTCCCTCACACCTAGCGCATGGTTGGCTTCATAAAATAAGTGCTAAATAGATTAAATAATGAATGTACATTGGGGACATTGGAAAGGCACAACAGTGGAGACCATTACTACGTAAAAAGCTTTATTGCTAGCTGAACAAGTGTATACATGGGGTCAAGAAGTGTGGGCTATACATATATCCTAGAAGGGTGGACTCTAGGAGGATACACACACACACACACACACACACACACACACACACAGCTCTTCACTTCAGGTTCAAGGTGTCCCTGCCTTCCATTCAGAGTCCACTTTGGCTGGCATTTGTTGACGTCAGTCCACACACCCAACCTGCTCCTCCATGGGCAACGTGGAACTTTATTCTCCATTCCTCAATTCTGAGCTCTGCTTCTCTGGATCTATTTGGGAGCCTCTCCCATGGGCCTTCCAGTGTTCCTCGGTGTCCTCAACCCTTCTGGTCCATCCGTGGGGCCCTGCCCACCGCCACTCATTGTTCTAGCTCTTCCTGTCTTTGGCCTTCTTGTTGAAGTCTCAGCCATTCCATTTCATCTTTTCCTCTACCCACTGCCCTGGATGGAGCCGAAGGTTCAGCTCCACTTGTTGGGAGAAGGTGGGCGAGGGACAGCAACTCTCCAGTCTGGGCTCAGCCTCCACATAGATGGTC
The DNA here is from genome assembly GCF_018350155.1 of Leopardus geoffroyi. NCBI lineage: Eukaryota > Metazoa > Chordata > Mammalia > Carnivora > Felidae > Leopardus > Leopardus geoffroyi. The sequence goes on from NC_059341.1 coordinate 26,575,585, forward strand.
TTCAGACTTTTCCAACTGCTTCCCTAGAGAAACTCTTGGGTATGCTTACACTCAGAGTCTCTTTTTGTCTACTTTAAGTTGTTTTGCAAAAGATCCCCTAGTGTGACATCAAGAGGGAAAAATGCATCACACTACACTGATACAAACAGAGAAGTGTCTCAAAGATGCTAATTGCTTCTTGATTTTTTTTTTTTTTTAACCTACACAAACATTTGGGATGTGTGGGTGGCACAGTTGGTTAAGTGTCCGACTCTTGATTTCAGCTCAGGTCATGATCTCACGGTTCATGAGTTAGAGACCCAAGTTGGGATCTGTGCTGACAGTGCGGAGTCTGCTTAGGATTCTCAATCTCTCTCTCTCTCTCTCTCCCTCTCTCTGCTCCTCCTGTACTCTCTCCCTCTTTCTCTTTCAAAATAAATAAACTTGAAAAAAAATTGATCGACACAAACATTGAAAACTCATGAGGTGCTTCCTAAGTATCATCTGACACATTCAACATCTCTGGATCTCCAGGGCACCCAGCAGAGCTGAGAAAGCTCTGCAAGTCAGCTTTCCCCTTTTCCCAGGCCCAGGAAAACCAACTTGCCACAGTTAGGTTACCTTCTTGGTAGAACTGAGTGCGAAGTGCTGTCAGCAATTTTCCAGCAGATGGATTCCCACACAGGGAGCAGTTTGTGTATCAGCTTATTCTGTTGCGTTACCACATCAGAAGATTGTCTGGTCTACTTACGCGGATTCTTTAAAAATAAGAGACAATTTAAAGACGTTCTTGTTTTGCAAGACACTCTTTGAGGAAACTGTCTTAGGAACGGGTTCGGAACTTGGTCTGGAATTATGCCTGGTTCCTGTCAGTGAGCCTGCCCCTGAACTGCAGAAAGAATCACTTTATGGTGCTCAAGTGTCCTATGTATATGATGAGGTGGGTGGAGGGCCTTGTTAATGGTGATGTCACACTCAATGACCTTCTTATGTTCTTATGTCCTGATTCCCAGGAACAGCAACTTCATAAAAATGTTCCTCTCACTTAAACTACCCATTAACCTTTCTAAGCTGGCTAATGATTAATGTCATTAGCTTCGGGATGGGATTGACAACTCCCAAAAGGTTATGGCACCCACAAGGGGGTGGCTGTAAGAACTCTAGCCTGCTGTCCTCGGTCTGTCTGGGTGTGGACATAATGGCTTTACCCTTCCATCAGAGCCGTTTATTGCAGTCATAATTATGCATCTGTTCCGTCAGCACCTGCCCTACTAGAGGGAGAGAGAACCCAAATAACGATGTCAAGTTTATTAGACCTGCGTGATGTGGACATCACAAATGACGTGGCAACCTTGTGTTTGGGAACCACAGTCTTTAGTTTCTGAGTCTACTCTGATTTCTTTTATCCTTGGCCTCATTCTATCAGGTTAAACTTTTACGATATTACCATTTTCATAGGTCAAAAATGGCCAAATAGGAGAAATTTCATAGGTTCAACCCAATATGTTTTGTCCTCGATGGTTCTTGACCATAGGTCACGGGTCAAAGGTAGCAAGTGAGGAGACTCAAACCCAAGTGAGAGAAACCTCCGAGTTAGGGATAGCCCATCTCAAATTCTAAATTGCCCTGGAGAAAACTGTATGGTTTTTGCACACTTCTGTGCCCATGTTATATGCCTGTGGCTTTTGAACTGTTTCTACTTCTTGGGTTGAGACATTTAAGGCGATGAGTTCATAAAGTTTCATGTCATGATAAAGCCTAAAAATAGTTTCCAAAGCATTTGCATCAAGTTATGAGGGACAAGAAGGTTGTATTTACAAAAGAAATGGTTGCAGTCTTAGCGGTCATGTGCGACACTGCAAATCATGAAGGCCTACGCTCGGGAAGACTTGTTTGAATTAGTAGCAGGTGTACTTCGAGACAGCAGAAGGCACAACTTGTCCTGCTCTTTAGTGATGGATAAGGGAAACAAGAAAGGAAGAAGAACTTGTGTTGCTTTCCTACCCTGTGACTCATCTTTCTGTGGATTTTATCTTTCCATCCTCATAAAAATCCAGTGGGACAGACATTGTTATCACCCGAAGTGACCGATGCTCCAAGCAGGGTTAAAAACAGTGCCAAGGTCCATATCCCTAGACGTTGGCAGAGCCAGAGTTTACACACCCAGATCGGTCCTATTCAAAACCTCACCATGTCCTTACACCTGGAATGATTGGATGACCCAGTTCCTGGGATGGTCCGGGTTGATGCCTTTGGTTCAAGCATACTCAGGAGTGCAGTTTGGAACTCTGCTTACTGCTAGTACTCCCCTAACTCACTGGTCCCCTCAACACATATTTAAGGAGGCCTCTTCCAGGATAAAACACTGTGTTTTGGGGTTGTATCAACATTTTGCCTCCCGGCATTCCTCTCCAGGGATCTTAACTTTAGGGGCTGCTGCTCCCAGGGGAGCTTGGAACTCATAGTCAAAGAAGCATATTCTTTTAGTAGTGTCTCTGATGGCTGTGTTAGCTGTATTTTCTCGTCAGAAATCCAGGATAAAAAAGATTTCTAAATCACTTTGGTACAAGACAAAATGGAACGGTGTTGGAACCCTAAACCACCAAATTGTTTGTGGGTCACGTGATTGCTATGAGTTGATGAGCCGCGAAAGCAAGTCAGCTATGCCAGGCACTTGAGAAGGAGGACGGGGGAGAGGGAATAAATAGTTTTGATGCTGGCTTTATGGTTGTGCTGCTTCTCAGAGTGATTCTGTTTTAATCAGTGCCCATGGTAAGGATCATGGGTAAATCCCATTTTCACATGTGCATGCAAGTACTAAACTTGGAACTAATGAAGACTAATGCGGTAATTTAATACATATTAATCTGTTTGCTTACTTATTCTGCATCTGTCACAGCCTATAAACCCCAGCAACCTAGAAGTTGCTAATTCTACTCAGTTGCCAGACACACAAAATATAGAAATGCCAAAGAGAAAGCATGGAAACTTAGCTTGTCCGTGGATGGTTAAGTGGATCCATTGTTACTCACAATGGCTTGTCTCTTTATTCTGTTTGAGCTTGGGTCGGCTGTGTGCACAGAATTTCCTCAGAAAGGGAAAACAAACGTACATTATGTAGCATGCACTGCATAGTTTTGGCCATTTGCTCCTTAAATGACTAGCTGTGACAAGTTCCAGCAGATTTAATTCAGCCACTGAATACAAGGTCTGGCATAGTAGGAGTTCAAAAAACATATCAATGGTAAACATTTGCTGAGTTCCTATCCTTATATTATCCAGAAGAAGTATAAGTACTTATGGTGTTTTTCTGGACATGATGGGCATAAATGAAGTAGTTAGACATGAGGCATTTACAGAGCAAAACTAGAAAGGTTAAAATAAAGTGAATTGAAGATAATCAACAGCCAAGTTAGTTACTACAGACCCCAAAACGGTAATATTTGTCCAGTTGGTTGCATTTTGTGTGTGGGGGGTGGTGGTGGGGGGACACATGTTTCATGGATCTGAGCTCCAAGGCAGAAAGGGCGTGGACAGTGGAGTCTGGGTCACCTACACTTAGTCATTGGACAGCTCAGAATATTGCTTTTCTCCTCTCCACAGTAAGGCTAACAGTATCTACTTTCAAGGACTGTTGTAGAGATTTGCAAAAACGTGAGCAAGGCTGTGTGCAATGTTTGGCTGAAGCAGGAGTCAACACATGGTAGCTGTTATAGCTGTTACAACCATTGTGGAGGAGGTAGGACTTGAAATGGGTCTGAGAGACTGATCAGAACGTCAGTAAGTGGTGAGAAAGGGTAAAGGCGTCTTCCATGCTGATGTGTGGAGTTCTCATTCATTTATCGTCACAGTCATGTAGTTTTTCATTACATGAATATTCCACAGTCTATTCAATCTTATTTAAGTTATTCCCATTTTCTGGCCCCTATGAACAATATGATGTATTCGTTTTCTAGGGCAGCCATAGTGAACTGTGCAAATGGGAGAGCTATGGACAATGGAAATTTTTCTTTCACACTTCTGGAAGCTAGAAGTCCAAAATCAAGTGTTGGCAGGGCCATGCTGTCTCTGAAGGCTCTATGAAAGAAACTGTTCCATGCCTTTCTGGTAGCTTCTGGTGTTATCAGCAGTCCCCAGTGTTCCTTAAGTTTGCAGACTTATCTTCGTTTGTCTCTGCCTCTGCTGCCATATAGGATTCTTCTTGTGTGTATGTGTAGCTTTTCTACTCTTTTTATAAGGATCATGATACCGGATTCAGGGCCCACCCTGTTCCAGTATGGCTTCATCTTAACTTAAATAATGATATTTGCAACTACCCTATTTCCAAATAAGGTCATATTCTGAAGCTCTGGGGAGGACACAAATCCATACAGCTATGAACATTCTTGCACCTGCCTCCCGGTGGACCTGAACCAGGTGCTTTGAGCCACCCCTCCATGTAGATGTTCTTCCACTGAGATCACTGGGTCCTAAAGTCTGTGTATCTTCACCTTTATAAGATTAAGCCAAATTGCTTTTCCAGTTAGTTTTGCCAAATCACTCTTCCACATGCAGTATGTAAGAGCTCCTGCTGCTGTCAGAGCTAAAAGAAATGTTGCTAAACTAGTGTTTGTAAAGCGGTACATAGGTATGGCTTAATTTGCATTTCCCTGATTAATGTCCTCATTAGTTTTCTCCTTTGTAAAATACCTATTCATATCTTTTGCCAATGTGGTTGTTGGTTGGTTTGTTTTATCCTTAACTTTTTGGAAAAATTCTTTCCCAGTTACGTAAGTTGTGAACATTTTCTCCCGGTTTGTGGCTTGCTTTTTTACTCGATGGAGTCTTTTGATAAAAAAAAGTTGTGAATATTAACGTAGTTCTTTTTCTCTAAGGTTGGGGATTTTGGGTCTTAAGAGCCCCCACCCTCCACTTTGAAGCCATAAAGATCTTTCCCTCTATTTTCTCCTGAAATTTAAAGTCTACCTATCCCATTTAAATCTGTAGGCCTGGGGCGCCTGGGTGGCGCAGTCGGTTGGGCGTCCGACTTCAGCCAGGTCACGATCTCGCGGTCCGTGAGTTCGAGCCCCGCGTCGGGCTCTGGGCTGATGGCTCAGAGCCTGGAGCCTGTTTCCGATTCTGTGTCTCCCTCTCTCTCTGCCCCTCCCCCGTTCATGCTCTGTCTCTCTCTGTCCCAAAAACAAATAAACGTTGAAAAAAAAAAATTAAAAAAAAAAAAAAATCTGTAGGCCACCAGGAAGTGACTTTGGTGGACAGCGTGAAATCAGGATTCAATTTCATTTTTTTCCATGTATGGATTACCAATTATCCTTACATCACTTTTCTGTAATTTTTTTAACGTTTATTTATTTTTGAGAGAAAGAGAGAGAGACAGAGCGTGAACAGGGGAGGAGCAGAGAGAGAAGGAGACACAGAATCCGAAGCAGGCTCCAGGCTCTGAGCTGTCAGCACAGAGCCTAATGAGGGGACTCAAAGTCACAAACCGTGAGATCATGACTTGAGCTGAAGACGGACGCTTAACAGACTGAGCCATCTGCGTGCCCCACTTTACATCACTGTGATTCCCTGTGATCTCCTGTGTCACCCCAGTCACGGTACTTAACACAGGTAAATCTGTTTGGGCTCTCTAACCATTTGTCTTCTGGTTGGTCATTTGAATTGTCTTCAGATTTTTGCTATTATAATGATCGTGCATGACTAACAGTTTTGCACGTATGTGTTTGGTCCCCCTCTGCCATTTATTTCCTTAAGATGACCATCTAGATGTGATTTTGCTGTACCAAAGAGTAAGCACATTTTGGTTTTCTTACTTTTTTCCCATGGCTGGACACCTTCCTCACCCTGCTGCCCCCCACGTGGGTGTTCTCACCTCACTCAGGCTCTGACTCCTTGCACAAGGCCAGCCCCGCCCCGTGTGGACACCGTCCTCACCTCTGAACCGCTCGCACTGCATATTCCCAGGGCCACTGTCCTCCTCAAGGGCCCCTCTCCCCACCCTACTTGCCTTGTTCTGCACCATCTGTGGCTTTCAGATAAAACTGTTCAGGAAGGAAAGGGAAGAGAAAGGAAGACAACTGGAAGGATTTGGATGCATTTTAGAGGGTTTTTAGTGATAAATTGAGAAACCACTGTCACAGAGGCTCTACCAATTCCCAGTTCCACCACTCATGTATGGGGGGCGCAGGTGACTTGGGGGAGGCTCCAGGAAGACAAGGGCTGGTCTTGTGCACCGCTGGATCCTTCACAGAGTCCCTGTCACAGAGCCGATGCCCGATACAGACTTGTCAAATGCATGACTGTATTTCTGATTTTCACCAGCTGGATTCTATCATTAAAAAAAAAAGAAATCCACTTCATCGATGTGGTGTCAAGATGGTGCCATCTTGGAGCACCTGAGTGGGTCAGCCGGTTGAGCGTCCAACTTCGGCTCAGGTCATGATCTCACGGTCTGTGAGTTCGAGCCCCGCGTCGGGCTCTGTGCTGACAGCTCGGGGCCTGGAGCCTGCTTCGGATTCAGTGTCTCCCTCTCGCTCGGCCCCTCCCCCGCTCATGCTCTCTCTCTCTCTCTCTCTTAAAAATAAATAAACGATACGGCGCCATCTTGTCCTCCCCAAGGCCCAGCACGCTGCTCGGAGAACTCCGTTTTCTGCAGTGATTTCCATCACCTCAAATCAGAAGTCATCTTCCCAGGTCGTCTGCTTCCCGAGTGAAATGTAAGACCAACGTGTGCCCAGCAGGTAACTGGTGACGTGATCTTCTTTACGCCATTGTGGGCGAGGCCACCAGCCAGGGAATCTAACAGATGTGGGTTACATGCTGGCCCCCCCTACGTGGTAGCTGAGAAACCTTGGGAAGTTTGATCTCTCCCACCCTCAACCACAATTTCCTCATTTGTGTAACGTGGATAATAATGCCTGGCACGGAACAATAACGTCCCCAGCCTGCTGCACACAACAGTTAGGAGCCTCATAGGAACGTCAGCCTCGGAGAGCGGGGAGGGCCTGCTGGCCTCAAACTTCTTCACTAGCTCAGTGGAAATGGAAACGCATTGCCAGGGGTGTCGAAGGACCAAAAAAAAAAAAAAAAAGCTTCATTTTTAATTTGGTTGAACAAACTGCCTCTTAAAGTTGTTGTTGCTGTTACCGAGGGCTTTGATCCCTATAAATGTCTCCTGCCTTGCCCAGGAGAAGTGTACCGGGGGGGCCAGTAATGACTTCATAAAGACAAGTGTTAGGATGGGGGGCAGGAGCTAAGTCACTAATAGGCTTCCCCCCCGCCCCCCCACCCCTGCTCCCCGCGGGCTGTGCCCCTTCAAAGCTCCAAATCATCCGCGGTCCATCTCCCCCCCTCCTCTGTGGTTTTGCCTTAAAGCACAGGTCATCAAAAGCCACTATCCCGGACTTCCTGACACACAGCTAGATGATAATAAGGTAGGGAGGGTAGAAAGGAACTCAAAGACACTGCTCATTAAAGCCGAAGTGGAACATAAGAAATCAAGCTAAGAAACGGTGTCCTTGCAGATGCTATAAGAAGTCGGAAGAGGTTTTGTGAGCTGTAATATCCTTAGGAGGACTTTTTTTTTTTTTTTAAGGGTGTCTTTTTTTTTTTTTTTTTTTTTAATTAAAAAACCAATCTTTCATCTCTGACCAGAAGAAATAAAAATTCTCTTTCAATGGGACCCAAGACGGATGAGCCCCTCATTAGCAAGGCTATCTTCTTCCCTGCCTCGGAGTGAGCGCAGAGATAAGAAAACAATTTATTTTTCATTAGTGGAAAAATGATACGACTTCTAGGAATCCGAGGTAGTTGTCGTCTTGCAGGCTTGGCAGACTGGGAGCTCGCTTTACTCATCAAAGACTCACTGAGCTTTTTCTCCACAGCTCTCAGGACGATGATAGGGCAGCTCCCAGAAGGGTAAAAATTAACAATATGTGCCATCCTGTCGGACTTCAAGCTTCTCGAAAGATCTTTAAGACTAGCCGTCCACGGGGCACCCGGGTGGCTCCAGCCTTGGTTGAGCGTCCAACCCTGGCTCAGGTGGTGATCTCACGGTTTGTGAGTTCGAGCCCCGCGTTGGGCTCTGCGCTGACAGTGTGGAGCCTGCTTGGAATTCTCTACCCCCCCCCCCAAGCCCCTCCTCTGCTCCCAAAATAAATAAACTTAAAAAAAAAAAAAAAAAAGACTTGCCCTTCTCCCTGCTCTCCTCACACGTGGATGGAGGCAGGAGACTTTGTGGGAGGTTTGGAAGGAAAGGAAGGGGAGGGAAGAGCAGCAAAACAGTTCTTACGACCCTTTCCTGTGCTCTCGCCCCTAGACGTTCTCCAAGCTGCCTGTCTGCTGCGTCTGCTTCTCCTGGATTGCTCTGGAAGCACCCCCTTCTCCCTCTACCATGCAGAACACTTGGGTGCGTTCCTGCCAGGACTCTCAGTGTCTGGGAGTCCAGGGCCCAGAGGCAGTAATTGCAGGGAATAGCTACCACGTCTAGGATTAGAAGGGTTTAAAATTATGAAAACACAGAAGCTTAAAGGTGGGCCTTGGGGAGCTGGCGTCTCTGAGCGTGGGGCAGGGCTCTGCAGGGCTGCGACCCAGACTCCCCGAGGAGGGGGCCTCATCCAGCGGATCCTGGGGGTCACTGAGGCTGCCGCTTGATGGAGCTGGTTCTGCAGGTGTGGAAAAAACTGTCACCTGGCTTCAGCCGTGGCCGCGGGAAGGGGCTGCCTCTGCTGGGGTGAAGTGCTGGGGTGAGGCTCCCAAGAACGAGAAACAGACAGGAAGCAATGAGCCCCCTCCTGCCCCCCTCCCCAGCCCCGCAGCCTCCTGTTTGAATCCCCTCTTGGTGGAGCCTAACACGAAGCAGGTGGCCCCGGTGCCACAGAGCAGGGGACAAGGGGGGTTTGGCAGTAAGAGATGTCAGCTTAAGGATGCACGCGTACCCAAAGCTGTTAGGGCGCTCGAGAAAGTCCCAGGGCTCCCACCCGGCACGGGTCACCTTTCCTGGTGCACAACTGTGGTGATCAGTACCAGCAGCGACACGATGCCCTGTCACCATCATTTTAGACAGGCAAACTTTTACAATTTAGTTGCTCCTTTTGGCTGCATTTATTTACCTCCTTCTCTCCCGCCCATCCCTCTCGCTCGCTAGGATTAGATTCACCATCCATCAGTAAGCCTCTTATGGTTTGCCTCCTTCTCTACTCACATCTTCTTCGCGCTTTGTATAACACAGTTTGCCCCTTTGCTATATTAGAATATACTCGGCGAGTTTTACCAATAGTTTTATGTACTAATGTTCTAACTCGTCAGCTAACGCAAACCCTTTGTGTCCTTCCTGCCCTCCCTCCAGGCCCCCTTCCTCCCTCCTTTCCTCTCTTTGCATGACACGGCATTTGCTTCACAAGAAGTACCAATAAATAATACATATTTATGGACATGACACAAGTCTCAGTACCTTCTTGCAAGTGATACAGCTACGCTTATTTAAGAATATTCCGCAATTCCTCCTTTTTGCTAATCACACAGGCACCTCTCCTTGTTTACAGTATTTCACAAAAACACTGAGTGGTGATTTTGGTCATCGTGCGTTACGTGTCTTTTTCTCAGTCCCCAGGTGATAAACGAGAAGCTTGTTTCTGAGTCAAGAGACTGGCGTCCGAGAGGGGCAGTAGGTCCTTGCTGCGCTTGGTTTTGCTCCCGCATTTTGCTCTGGGCGTTTCCTGAGGCAAGGGCAGGGGTGGGCTCTCTCTCTCCCGGAACCTTGCCCTGGGATCTGCCCCGATCCCCCCCGCACTGCTCGGCTTCCAGCTGCCTCTGCGGCCTCTCGGCTACCCAGCGGTATCTGGACCCTTCTGGGTCAGGCTTGCCTCCACCCTGTGGCTGGGAAGACGGCACCTCTGACTAGAGTCCCTCGGCAGGCAGAGATGGCCTGGAAGAATCGGCGGGAGGGGACCAGACTGTCCCAGCCATCGGTGTCATTCAAAGGCAGCAACGCAGTGAAGGTGTTGTTTCCAGGATTTCCTTCCCTTGGTGCCAGTGGTCTTTCCCTGTCACAGAAACCTAGCTAGCATCCCACTGTGGAGGAACTGGTGGGGCGAGGGGCAGGGAAAGGGGGGAGAGAGGAAATATTTAAGGTACGCTGCCTCCGCTCGCTTCTGCCAGATCCTTCAGCGTGCACGATCGAGTCTTCTAAGCGCTCCTGGGATTCCAGTGGAACCTGACACAAACCCCTGCACAGCCGTCCGCTCTAGCTGGGAAGCATTCCCCTCCCCAGCCACATGGAACTCTGATGGTTGCCTCTGGCCCCTGTTCTCCCGCCTGCTCTCTGCATCTAGCCCGCCGCACCGCAAACCATCCCCTATAAGGCCCTGTCTCTGCTGGTGGCCCTGCCGGCCTCCCCCCCCCCCCCCCCCCAACAGTCATGACAGAGTCACGGTCTCCTGTCCGTCTGGTTTCAGGCCTGTCGATTAGCCTCTGCCTCTCAGAGTTGGGGTCTTGGCGCTCTATGGATGTGAGGTTTATCTCCTTCGCAATCATTTCAGATATGTTTCCTGTCGAATCATAGGGTTTTCTGGGGCTCAGAGAGGTCAAGCAGCTTGCCCAAGATCACACCGCCGGGCAGTGGTAACGCTAGGCTGGCAACGCCTGACAGTTTGACCCCCAAATAAGCGTTTGGTCTCCTACGCGGAAGATGGCGATTACACGAACCTTTGTTACGACTTCGCCTTCCCCCCGTATGTCACCCATGAAGGAAATTGGTAAAAGATGCACTCCTTTCTGCTGATTGAATTCAGCCTCAGAAGCCCTCCTGACACAGTGCTCCCGGAAGCCACTGGCAATGAACTGCAGTTGGCAGAGGAGACGAAACTTGCTGACCATTGTTGCCGTGAGCCAGCCTGTTGTTTTTTTTTTTTTTAATTTTTTTTTTCTCAACGTTTTTATTTATTTTTGGGACAGAGAGAGACAGAGCATGAACGGGGGAGGGGCAGAGAGAGAGGGAGACACAGAAACGGAAGCAGGCTCCAGGCTCTGAGCCATCAGCCCAGAGCCTGACGCGGGGCTCGAACTCACGGACCGCGAGATCGTGACCTGAGCTGAAGTCGGACGCTTAACCGACTGCGCCACCCAGGCGCCCCGAGCCAGCCTGTTTTCGACGTAAAGGAGTGACTCCATGGTGTTAATCAGCGGAGAAGCTTCTTTTCTCCTGTCTCTTAAGGCAGGAATCCTTTTGGGTAGGATTTGAGGCTTGGCAGCGTGCTCCAGATCAAAGCACAGGAACTTGTGGTGAAGGGAGGTGGGAAAGGTGGCAGGGTGACCACGCAGGAGAATATCCCCTGGGTCCCTGCGGTGGCAGGAGCCCCCCGAGGGCTCCCAAAGGAAAGCTGCGCTGCCTTCAGCGCCCGGGGTTTTGGACAGCCGCGGTTGCCTTCGGTGAAACCCGATGCCTGTCAGGCCGGCTCCCCGGGCCACCTCAAAGCTGGACAGGAAAGAGGTAAATCAGATCTTGGCGAAGGCAGCCGACTGGCCCCTGCTGCTAGAACAGGCCTGCCCGCGGCGGATTCCGAGCAAGGTATCGTTGACATCCTGGGGGGGGGGCCCTCTAAGGCTCCCCAGGGTTTGCATCGTCCAGGGCACTAGTCTGCGGAGGTGGGGTTGTTGGGGGGGGCCCAGCTGCTTCCTGTCCCTCTCCCGCTCCGCGGGACTGGGTGTCTGAGCGACGTGCCAGTGCAGTCCCGGGGTGATGCCCGCGGTGTCTGTGACAGCAACTGTAGAGCAAGGCGAACAGGGCACTGCAGCGTGTTGGGCTCAGCCGAGGGAAATAAGGCGGCGGGGCTGGGCTGCGCACTGGAGTGGGGACCCAGCTTTCCGCAGGGAGCATCCAGGGCAGAAGTAGCAACAGACCCCCGTATTCATAAGCTCGTGCCACAGAGAGGTCACTGGAAGACCTTTGCCCCACCACCATCTCGTTTTGGGAAGTGCCACTCAACTCCCGAGTTAGCACAGCAAGGCCGTCCGGATACCTGAGACGCGTCAATCCGGGCCAACTGGGCTGAACGCGAGCCAGGCGCCCGGCCAGGGCTCAGGCTGTGATTGGGTAACGGGGCCGGGACAGGCTGCCTTGGGTTTCGAGGTGCGGGAAATGGGGGCTGTGTGGTTTCTCGAAACCCACTTGGCTGCAGAGACAGAACCGAGCGATTCGGTAGGTGGGAGAACGCGGGTTGTTGCAGCGTTCGGGAGGAGTCAGGGCCTCGGGATGCGCATTTGACGGCGTCTGATGGCCTCTGTCACCTGCCCGTGGGATTAGATCTGGGTTATTCATTGTCCTCTGTTTGCTTTACCAGCGTTTGGTCAAGGGATCAGCTGGCAGGATGCAAGTGTGTGTGGCAGGATGTGTGTGTCTGCGGTGGGAGGATCCGTCAATAATTTCACTCATTTTGGGATTCTCTGGGAAGCTTGATATTATAAATAAATATACCTGAAATTCCCTGGGTTTCCCAGGACTTAGGGAGGGATTTGCTTGCTTACCTATCCCAGGTTTTCGGTGCCCACTTAGATAGAAATAGGGTGGGTGGGCGTGGTCCATAGAAACCTGGGAAAGGGTGGGGGGAACTGATGTTCAAGTCCTCCCTCCACACCACGTTGTGCACGGAGGCTGGTGTGAAATGTGTTTCCTGCAGTGAGTTCCTCTGTCGGGATGCAACAACGCTATTGTGTTATTTAGAGTAACCTTGATGACGATCTTTTAGGATTCCCTTTGTGGTGAGTGGAAGTAATTTGTTAGTTTTAGGTCCTTAAGGAAAGAACACCGTAAGAACACCCTATCAGAAAGCTGTCCTGATCTCTCCTAATTTCCCTCATTGTCTTCCGAGCTGTGTAAGCTTTAACAAGATTCTTAACTTTTCTGGGCCTTATCAATACACACACACACACACACACACAGATACATACATATACACACATGTGTATGTATGTATATGCATGTATGTATATACCCATATTCATATCGCACATTCCTAAAAACTGCAAACATTGTGATGTGAAATCATTGACTGGATTTGCGTTCCAATTAGAAGTTAAAGATTAAGATATTTATATGTACGTTACCAGTGTTTGTTAGGGATTGAGACTATGGCTGGTCGTGGTTAATAATAAAAGTCCAAGTTTCTGATGATCAGCATTTCTAAATTTTCTTTCCTTTTAGAAAATGAGCCAGTGGCCAGTACACTTAGGGAGTGTGAGTAAAATATCAGCCCTGTAAATTCTATTGTTGACGCTTGAGGAAGAAGTCATTTGTTCCTGTGCTCGGGAGGAGTAAAACCGGGTGTCTGTGAACATGAACTGTGGAGGTAGATAAAGCAGAGTTCAAGTTATGTGTCTACTGCTAATAGCTGTGTGATCTGGGGCAAGTCACTGGACTTATCTGAACATACCTACAAACTTCCCTGTCTATAACTTTCCTTATCTATAGAATAGAGATGATAATGCTTAGCTCATGGGTGGTTGTGACCAGATGTGTCCACTGGATAACGTCATGTCTGGTTGTGGCTGGTTGCAACCGTGGGGGTCAAGCTGGCCTCCCGAAGATGGTGGAATTGAAACATGCAAAGGATTCACGTCCCTGATGACATTGTTGAGCTACTGAATTCATCAACCTTGAAGCCACTCGACTTTCAGACTTCTTGGCATAGGGCTTGGTATGATTCCTTACTAGTTTAAGCCAATTGAACTGATGTTACAGCTGAAAGCTTCCTGACTAATACAACCCGAAATGGAATCACTTCCTCTTAAATGAAATTTGGCTCAATATAGTAAAATTTGGACCAAATCCAGGCAGGATGCCTAGGTACATCCTAGATAACGTTAAGGTGATAACAATTGAAGAGACTCTCAAAAGATACCCTTCCAAGGAGAGGGATCACAAAGGTAGGTCTCTTTGCTTTTGTTTCAGGAGGTCTTTAAAAGGTCTGGATCAGGAGAGTGCTACATTTAAAAGTTTTCAGGGTGGTATGCTCCTGAGTTGTACGAGTGGGGACAATGGACTGGAGTGAGTGAAGATTCCTGGCAGGGATGTTTCCCAAGAGACTGTTGTGATAGTCTAGGGAGCAACAATGTGGGTTTGAACTGTTTTGTGCCTGTGGGAACACAGGAGGAGATTTGAAGGTTTGGTTCACTGAGCAGGAATGTAATCAAAGATTCATTTAACATAAATACCAGGAAATAACGTATCCCAGAAACCAAAGGAGGAGAGAAGAGACTATCATGAATGAAACAGTGATCACCACCATTGCTGGGCACAGAGTGACCAAATAGTGAGGGCTTGCCACATGACAGACACTGTTGGAGACTTTACATGTATTATTCCATTTCATCCTCACAAGAGACCCATGACATAGGGTCTCCAGACCCTCCAGTCATTGGGCTCCAGGCCCTCCAATCAGGGCCTCCAGATTGTTCCTATTTTCTGATTAGGACACGAGATGTTGGAGAGGTCAAATCCCACTACTGATAAAAGTGGACCCAGATTTCAGGCTAACTGCTCCTGAAGCCTCTTGGGTTAGCCAGGGGATAAGCCCCTGATATACAGTGATGCAGAATGTCAAGCAGAAGGGAAAGCTGTCGGACTTGGCAATTAGGAAGTCACTGGTGAGAGAAGCTTCAGGTTTGGAAGTGTGAAAGGCAAGGGAGAGAAGGCAGTGGGTCTTTGAAGAATCCTATGCACGGAGATAGGGTGTTCTTGCCTAGAGGGCAGATGAGGGCATAAAAAGATTTTTCCACCGGGTGTCATGAGAATTGCTACTGTATTTATTAGTCGTGATTTTAGTGGTTTGGGAATTACATGCAGAAAGAGTTCACCCCAATGTCACTTAGAAATCAAAGTGTTTTTTTTTAATCCCTAAAGCCAATTTTTCTTTCATTTCTTATTGAATTATAAGTAGGAAATTCAGCAATTCTAAGTCTGGTTAGACTGGGAAGTCAAGAGAGCTGTTGGTCAGTCGTGCTTGGAAATATAGCCTCCGTCTCACCATGGATGTTGAATGACCATCCTCTGGTTAACCAAACAATTATCTAATCAAATTGATAATATCTAGTCAAAACTGAGAGCCCCTCAATCACTAGCCCAGTGATGATTTACATGTATGAGATTTCTCTTGTGGGGCGGACTCCTTTTGGCAACACCTTCTAGTGAAATCCAACTCAATGTACTAGACAAGCATTCTGGCTGGGTTGCTGGCTCCACGAGCCAGTTACAAATGCCAAGATTGCCATTGAATTGCTTTGGTGTAAATCCCGGTTCTCTTCTGGGGCTCCTGAAGAATCAGAATCCTTATGGTGTTCCCAACGCTGCTCTTGTCCCTTGGGAGGCTGTCTACTTGGTAACGGGGAAGGGGTCTCACTTCCTTAGTCTGAAATTAGGAGAGAGATTAGACACTGAATTATTACAACCGCTTGTTTGCTGAGGGTTAAACGAATCTGAAGATCTGGCTTTCTTGTTTCCTTGGATTGCGTGTGACTAGGGGAGAGGAACCTTTCTACTTCTGTAACCCCTCCTTCTCCATTATCTGGAAACACTCCATGAAGAAGTGGAGGGCAAGTTGAGGGCATACTTTCCAATTAAACAGGAGGTTTCAACATGATGATGTAAATAACTAAATAATTATACTTCCCCAAGGCATTGTTAAACTTGTCCTTTAAGAAGAAGGCAGAACTTTTAGTTTCTTTGTTGATGAAACAAATTTTGTGTTAGCAGGCAAGCTTCTTGAGGCCAGAGACCAGGTCTTTTGGCTCTTTTATAGCTCTAATAATCATTACTGCTGTTCATGAACTATTTCCAGGTCTCTTCCCTTCCAGGCACTGTGGGATTCCACTTCCTGCTCCCTTGCGGGTGGGTGGGGCCCTGAGACTAGTCAGGCCAAGGAGATATGATAGAAAACAAAAGGCCTCGGATTTTAGTCTCCGATCAGTTTGTCTCCTATCATTTAGGGAGATTTAGCCTCCTATGACTTCACAGGATAGACAAATCTTGAATCACTATGTTGTACATCTGAAATGAATATAACGTTATGTGTCAGTTATACCTTAATAATAAAATGAAAAAATATAGAAAATGATTTGGTCCCCTGTTTGAGCGTCTCCAGAGCGTTGTTTTCTCACTGGCATGGCAACCAGTAATATTCAAGATGGTGGCTATTTTATCCACTTGGATAGCTGAATATTTATGGAGAATAAGCTCCCCAGCCCAAGTCGCCTGCTAACTCTCAGTGGACACGTGGCATTAATCACAAATAAACTTTGGTACTTTCAAGCCACCCCCAGTTTGGAATTGTTTTCTACTGCGGCAGGAATCCTGATGAGTACAATGTAAGACCTGACCTATATTTCAAGTATATATGACATCTGTTTTATTTAATATACTCTTAGGTCCACTAGGCTATAAACACCTTGAGAGCAGACACGGCTTGGTGTCCATTTTGTGTCTGTCATCTAGCAGAGGCACACAATGGTTCTTGATGAAAGTTATTGTATGAATGTTTGGATACCCGAAAAGATGGGAAACGTTAAGAGCACGAGTAACTGAAATCCACTGTTTTTCCTACATTGTATTTGCGCCAACAGCGTCGGCTTCCTCACCGCCCTTCAAGAGAATAGCTTTTGGGACTAAAATTTCACCGAGGGTATTTCCTCTGTCTCTTCACAATCTCTGCAGTCTCTAGTGGAATCATAGTAAGTCACAGTAAAATCATCTTTGGCGGGGGGGGAGGAGGACAAGGAGAAGAAGGAGGAGGAGGAGGGCGAAGAGGAGAAGGAGGAGGGTGAGAAGGAGGAGGAGGGTGAGGAGGAGGAGGAGGAGAAGAAGGAGGAGAACAAAAAGAACAAGAACAAGAAAGAGGAGGAAGGGGAGGAGAGGAAAGAGGGAGAGAAGTTGAGAGAGGAGCTAGTTGCTGCACGGTTGAGAATTAGCTACGTTTAGAACAAAGGCACTCTTTCTGTTTTGGACAATAGGAACAGGTTCAAGATCCATTCTGGAGACAGAAGTGACCAGTCTTAGGGGCCTCAAATAGTTCATCTCAAGTATTTATCACTCACAGGCACCCAATAACTTCGTAAGTTCTAATTCCTTTTTCCAAATTTCAATCAGTTGAGTGCATTGGGATCCCTAGTTTGGTTGACTGGAGAGTGGGAAAATAAGTAGAACCACATCAAAGGGTTCTATTTCTAGTCCAAAGCTAAGAGTCATTTTTTTTTTATTTAAAAAAAATTTTATTTTCAACGTTTATTTATTTTTTGGGGGACAGAGAGAGACAGAGCATGAACGGGGGAGGGGCAGAGAGAGAGGGAGACACAGAATCGGAAACAGGCTCCAGGCTCTGAGCCATCAGCCCAGAGCCCGACGCGGGGCTCGAACTCACGGACCGCGAGATCGTGACCTGGCTGAAGTCGGACGCTTAACCGACTGCGCCACCCAGGCGCCCCGAGTCATTTTAATTAACTTATGCAGGCAGAATGCAGTGTCTATTAAGCTTTCTGAAATATTGACAATAACTGGAAAGATCTCCACTACTCCCTTTGAATAACAGCCTAGAAATTGCTGTGGCTCTCTCTCTCACTTCATCCAAGCCCCTGGCTATGCTACCTAACATAGCCCTAACCTCACCTCTGGGACATACCCCTTTTATTCTTCTTACAGAATTTATGACCCAAACGTTATTAATTATACTTGTTTACTTGGCTATTGTCTACTTGTCCCCACTAGAGTGTAAGCTGCTTGAGGGCAGGAGGAGGGTCATTTCTGGCTTTCACTCTGGCACCTAGGACAGTGCCTGGCACACATTCACCACTCAATACATGCTTGTTCAAGGAATGAACACATGAATGAGTGAATGAATCCATTTATTTAGAAATTACTTGAATCAAAGAACTCATATATCCATAGAAACAAAAGGAAACCTAGAGTTTTCCAGTCCAAAGCCTTATAGATCCGCAGTTGTGGGTCATGTCTAGGATCACAGAGGTTTGTGACAGAGCCAGAGCAATGACTCCTCGTCCAGTGTCATTTCCATTTCAACATGCAAATACCTGCTACACAGCCACTGGAGAGTGGGTAGGTGGGAGGACGGTGGAGACACCTGGAACGGATAAGGAACTGGTGGGGACAGAGGCTGTTAGCATGTGTCCCATCTTCCCATTGCTGTCCAGCAGGCCATTATCAAAGGTGATGACAAAAGGTATGAGGATACAGGAGGGGAGGAGGGAGAAGGATGTGTGGGGAGCACCCACAGGAGAGGAGGATTAAGAAAGAAGCTGTCCTCCCCTGCCCCTTTTCATCATAAACTTAGCATGGCTCCCCCTCTCCCTGTGGCTCTTTTTAAAATTACAAGCTACTAAGTATTTTAAATGGGCTTTCTGTTACATCATAAATATTCAGACCAGGAATGGTAATTGTTCCCTATGATTAATTCTGCTTACTCGGTAAAGTTGTGCAAGGTTTTCACTGGAGGGTATGTCTTTTATGTTTTAATGTTACTCATGTATGATACAATTTGTCTTCCACTGCAGTTGAGACAGTGGACTTAGGTTAAAGTTTTGGGGGTCGTTTTTTCCCATGGCGGTATTTGGAAGTACTAAAACTGGGTGGTTTGTGTTACTCCTCCCTGGGCTGAGATGAAGGTAAGTGATGGGGCTCAGGGCCAGAAGTTCCTCCTGGCCATTCCAGTCGTAGTGGTCTGAGGGTAATGGAGAAAAGCGCCATATTGAAGGTTACGGCATTTCCCTTTGCTTCCGTTTTAATGATATTTGCCTGCCAGTGTTTTCTCTTTGAAGAGCAATTTAATAAACAATCACTGCGTTTCATGTCGAGGGCAAGATTTGTAATGGCATTCATCTCCCCAGGAGTTCTTCCTCAGCCTGTGATTGGATCAAGCCCTTTGCAATGAATACAGTGAAGTGCTTGGTGGCCCTACACACGCCCTGGGTCCCCCCCCCTCCCCCCCACTGCACAGGATGAAAAAGGGCTGGGGATGGAGGAGGGAGACGATTTCCAGAATGATTCTGGACTCTGCCTAAATTTCTCTTCCTAAATTTTTCTAAAGGAGGCACACGTGAGCTTGTAATTACACTAGGACTCTTAAAGGGAGGTCCGAGGTGGGCAGTGAGCACACAAAGTTCTGGAATGTCACCTTAGCCGGCTCTGTATTTTTGGGTAAGAAGGAAGCTGAACAACCAAGGGCTTTCGTTGTCAAAGATGACAACTGACAAGGAAGGTTCTTCTGAAATGGTGCTTATTAAGCACCCCTATGAGTAAGACACCGTTCTGGGTGCTATACAAAGCGAGCCTAGGCAAGGACTTGCATTGCACGCATCTGTTTTTGATTCAGATCACATGTAAATTTGTACAGCCAATTAAGGGAGGTCTTGGGCTCCCGTGAAGGTGCTCTGCAAGCCAAAGTGGGGCTGAGCCCGGGCACCCACGCTGAGAAGTGAGGAGTTTGACAGTCTTCTGGCTTCTCCTGTGTTGTAATTAACGACAACAGCAATGTTCTAGAAGGAGCATGCTGAAGAGGGGAGAGCCTCCGAGGGAGACCGTGGCAGGACACCAGGCTGTGGCTGAGGGGGCTGGTAGTCATTTGTCTACGCGAGTGGTGTCGCTCTGTATGAGGCCACAGGGACCCACATAGCTCGTCCTGAAGCCCGTGGCAATGGCAATTTCTGTAGGATCAGAGGTTGGCAACATCACAAATGTGGCAAGCCACTGTTTTTTACTCTTCTTTCCTTTGACATGTCAGGCTTGGAGAGAAAAGTGTAACCAGACATGACTGTTTAGGGTTCCTTTGAGAACAGGGAGTGTGACTTTTAACGGCAGGGAAGGCTGGCCGCAACCAACATGCAAATGCTTCTCAGAAGGGATGGTGATGGGCACGCTGGGGTGGTAACTCACCCACATGGTTGAGAGTGGCCATTCCTGTGGCTGTTGACATTCATGCTGTAAGCTGCTACATCCTGTTGGTCTTTGAAGAGAATCCCACCACAACAAAAAGATGCTCGAAGCTTCGGCCGGTGATACGCTTATTATAAGTCATGATATAAAACGATCACAGAGTGATTGTACAATAACGGGCATGGCCTCTTGTTGATGGTGGAAATGAGTCGTGACTTATGAGTATGAGAGAAGGTGTGGCCAGTGCATGTTAGGAATGGAGCTCAGGCCAATGAGCTCCTGAAATAGCTTTACAGAGTCAGCCTGTAGACTCGTGCTTTCTTGGGCTGAGCCACCCACAATATCCAACGTAGAATAAAGAATTAGGGTCAGAGCAATGCAACCTTCCTCCATTTTCCAATTGCCATCCACTCACCCATTTTTATGCCTCAGAATACACTCTGAGATTTGTCCTCTAAGACTCCAATTACATTGGAATTGGAGTAATTGGAGAAGAATGGGTTTCCCCCTTTCCTTTTCTGAGGATGAATTAATTCTGATTTTCGTGGAGTCTTCTAGAACGATACTGTATGACCACGCACCTGTGATAAATGGAAGGACATGATTGTTAAATGAGAAAGTTATTAGTAGAGTCATAAAAGGCTGAGCTTTCATGGCAAACCTGAAAGAGTTTAGGTAGAGTGTTAGCAGCTGAGAGAGAGCTCTAGAACTCTTCACCTGGGTTCTAATCCTAGGTCTGCCATTTACTAGGTGTGTGGCCTTAAACAAAGGGCTGCACTTCTTCCTGCCTCCACTTTGGCATCTGTAAAATGGACACAGTATTACACTTACCACAGGTAAGTGAGGGCCAAGTTATTATAAGGATTAAATGAGTATAGTATGCAAAAACACTTGCACAGTACCTGGCGTGTGTAAATACTTGATAAATGCTACTAGTGTTCCTCCTTAATCCAGAACTCAGATAGGTATGTATGCTTCCTTTCTTCCCTCCCTCCTCTGTTGGCTGAAGTCAACTATAACATATAACATGACTATAATATGGCGCAGAGCCCAATGCGGGGCTCCAACCCGCGAACTGTGAGATCATGACCTGAGCCAAAGTCAGACACTTAACTGACTGAGCCACCCAGGCCCCCCACAGCAGAAAAACTTCATAGAACACCAGAATGTGTCCGCGATGTGGCCTGGCACTTGCACATCTAAATTCTCCAGATGATTCTGAGGCACAACGAGGTGAGAACCACTGCTATGAACAACCCTAAATGTGACAAATTTAGGTAAGTACACAGTCCCCACTGGTGTAGTTAAGCAGACTTGAAGCGAGTACCACTGATGGGACGGCTTTCCCATCGAAAGGCATTCTTCCTGTAATATATCTCATTGTAAGATTACCGATTTTCCTCTCTCTGGAGAGGGCTAGTTGGCAAAAGGAACTGGAAAGAAACCAGGCGCTAAGTGGTTATGGAAATCGAAGCCTCGCTAGGCGTTACATTCGTGACTCTCCTTATCAATCGGGGTGCGTCCGTTAATGACCTTGGCAGTCAAAAGTATCCTAGCACAGTGCAACTCACTCAATCCATATTCATTGAAAGGGAGCCCAGGAAACAACGCAGGTAAGTCTGCAATGGCCACTGAGCTCTGAACTTTCAGAGACGCTTTCCCGTGGGGTACCCCACGGGGCCTCCCCTCGCCTTCCACACCGCACCAATCCAGCGGCCTGGTTGCGTGCTGTAGAGTGAGAACTGCCCCTGATGAAGGGGGCTCTGCGGACCCCGGAGGAAGGGGTCACGTGCTCACGGTCCCTGCTCAGCACCCGCCTGCCCTCGCCCAGCTGGAGTCCAGTAGAGCCGCTCACTGGCTCTCACTCCCCTCCTCCCCACCCTCCGGCTCAAAGACTTTGCAAGGAAACTACCTACGAACTGTTTCCCTTTGGGAGTCCCGAATTCACCGATGGACGGAGTTATTAGAAAAGGTCAATCAAAAGATCATTCCTTGGCCCTGGAGATGAATCGGATAGTTTGATGCCATGAAACCCCAAACTAAGAGTCTTTATGAGAGGAGCCCCTTTGGGGGGTGGCGCCTCTGTCCACGTGAGAGTCCTGGCTTCTTCCGGAGCCTTCCAGGCAGCTCACTGCAGTTAGTCGGAGGCCGCCACCCTCATTAGGTCATGTTTACTGAAGGTGCTTGTTTTCTGTCTCTCCATTCAATCGGTTACAGGACACTGACAGGACAAAGCGTGTAGTAACTGACCACCAATGGAGCTGGCTCTGTTCAGGGATTACGGTTGCCTTGGGAACCAGCTTAGCTGAACTCACCACAGCAAACATGGAATGAATGGCTGGGTCAACACCCCAGATAAAAAGAGGGTTATGCAACTGTTTGCTGAACCCTTGGCAGGATTTTTTTTTTTTTTTTAATCTGGACATTTCCCAGAATATCCCCATATTCACAAATTCCAAATGAAGAATTCTAATTTAAACCCGTAACAAGCATGTTCATTGTTTGCAGAAAAGAGCTGTTGCTTTTGGAAATATAAATGAAGGTCTGTAGAAGATCTGAACTGGGTGTTGCATCAGTTTTGGTAACGGCTAGAAAGCGTGTTTAATGATAAGCTTTCCCTAGACAGGAAACCAGGGAGGCCACTCATGTATTTCTAATGATCTACATAAATAATTTCAGCTACTTAGATTCCAAACTTCGGTCATTAAACGGTTTTATTCTCATCTCAGCTAAATAGAGTCTTGAAAATGAATTTTAAAGTGCAGAAATAAGCTTTTGGAAAAAAAAAAAAAAACAACTCAGAGACAGGATGGAGCCTCTCTTTGTGGAAAAGCAAATTGGCAAACAGGACAATTTATTTCAGTCAGTGAGAACAAAGGAGCAAGGTTCTGGGATCTCCTAGTTCCTCAAACCTTTTAATTCTAGGCAAACAATTAAATGGTAACATAATCCAGGTGTCCGTGTAGTTTATGTTTATTTCTGTCCCGGACTGGAAGGAAAGTATCTCACAGGGTAAGATAGTAACAGTTGTTATGACTAGTACCTGGCTGCTGGACAGTTTTTCTTCTGTGTTTTCCCCATCGGTGACTTTCTCGTACTCATGAGCTCTGACTCCCGAGCGCGTTCTCGTCTCGATTTCTTCCTCTTTTCACTTTTTCTTTCTCTCCCCCCAAACCCGCACACACCGGGTGAAGCTCGTCTGGTGTTTTATACAAAGTGGGCCCTGAGAGCTGGTCGTTGCCTTCCACAGCTCATACGAGATGGCCTGCATCGAGGGTTTCTCTTCCTTTTCTCCGGTTTGCTCCTCAAGGCCCAGACGTCATCTCCAGTGAGGCTGCCTACCTTTCTTTAAACTCACGTTTACCATCCTCAGTCCATATCACTTTGTTCTGCTTTCACGGCCACCTAAGGGGGTGGGGGGTGGGCAATGAAATAGCTGGAAGATCGCTGTTATACACACTTTTTTTTTTTTAATTTTTTTTTCAACGTTTATTTATTTTTGGGACAGGGAGAGACAGAGCATGAACGGGGGAGGGGCAGAGAGAGAGGGAGACACAGAATCGGAAACAGGCTCCAGGCCCTGAGCCATCAGCCCAGAGCCCGACGCGGGGCTCGAACTCACGGACCGCGAGATCGTGACCTGACTGAAGTCGGACACTTAACCGACTGCGCCACCCAGGCGCCCCTATACACACTTTTTTATTGCTTGCGACCTAGTCGAATTACTTTAGATTGGGTGATTGTTAGGTTTAGCAAAGTATTTAATAACCACGTAATTCTAAGATGTCTCTCTTTTTATTGTGCTACATTTCCCATTTTTTATCTGGATACAGCCTGTTCTTTCTGGGAAATTCTGGAGAAAAATAATAAACAGAAGTGCAGGCGCATATGCGCTTTTTCCTGAAGCAAATATTTTATTTATTTTATTATTTTATTTTATGTTTTTGAGAGACAGAGAGAGACAGAACATGAGCAGGGGAAGGGTAGAGAGAGAAGGCAGAATTTGAAGCAGGCTCCAGGCTCTGAGCTGTCATTATAGAGCCCGATGCGGGGCTCGAACCCATGAGTTGCGAGATCATGACCTGGGCTGAGGTTGGAGGCTTAACTGACTGAGCCATCCAGGCACCCCTGAGGCAAATATTTTATTTTATTAAATTTTTTTTTTCTGAGGCAAATATTTTAAATAGCACTTACTATATTATCTTTAACTTTTCACTTTGCAGTAACTATAGATTCACAAGATGTTCCAGAGAAATGTACAGGGAGGTTCGTCACCCGTTCCACCCATCTCCTTCCAAGTGAACATCTTGCATAACTATGGTATAATATCAAAACCAGGAAATCGACATTGGTACTCCACAGAGCTTATTAAAATGTCATCAGTTATACAGGCACTTGTGTGTGCGTGTGTGCATGTGTGTGTGTGTGTGTGTGTGTGTGTGTGGCTGAATGCAGTTTTGTCACACGTAGCTTTGTGTAGCTACCACCATGAACAGGACCCACAACTGAAACATCACCACAGGGCTCCATCATGCTGCTCTTTCAATAGTCACATCTACTTTCTCACCTCATCTAGGCAAACTCTGATATGTTTTCCATCTCTGTAATTATGTTATTTCATTAACATATGGGTGGAATCATGCAGTTTATATCCTTTAGAGACTGGCTTCTTCACTCACTCACCAGCAGTTCCTTGAAATTCACCCAGCTTATTGCGTGTAGAAACGGTCTGTTCCTTTTTCTTGCTGAATGGTGTTCCCTGATCTTGAGGTGCCACGGTTTGGTCAACTACTTACCCACTGAAGGGCATTTAGCGTGTTTTCACTTTTTGGCTCTTATGAATAAAGTTGCTTTAAAATTTGTACACATTTCAACATAAAAATAAATTATTTTCCCCCAATCTGGGATAAATGCCCACAAGTACTATTGCCAGGTTATATGGTAAGTCCATTTTTAGTTTTAAAAGAAACTGCAAAACATTTTCTAGAGTGGCTGTTCTATTTATATTCCCACCAGTGATGTATGAGTAATTCACTTTTTCCACATCCTTGTCAGCATTTGGTGTTATAACTCCTTTTTAATTTTACCCATTTTAATAGGTACATAGTGATAAATCATTGTGATTTTAATTTGAGTTTCCCTAATGGCCAATGATGTTGAATATCTTTTTATAATAAAGCCTATTTGCAGTCTATATATCTTCTTCAGTGAAAAATCTATGCAAGTCTTTTGCCTATTTTCTAATTGGATTCTTTTAAATGTTCAACTTTGAGTGTTCCTTGTATATATTTTAGATATGAGTCCTCTGTTGGATATGTGATTTCCAAATATTTTCTCCAGTTCTGTAATTTGTCTTTTCATCTTAACAAGGTCACTCACAGAGCAAGGTTTTAAAATTTTGATGTGGTCTGGGGCACCTGCGTTGCTCAGTCGGTTAAGCATCTGACTCTTGGTCTCAGCTCAGGTCATGATCTCACAGTTTGTGAGATTGAGCCTCGCGTTGGTTTCCATGCTGACAGCATGGAGCCTGCTTGGGATTCTCTCTCTCCCTCTCTCTCTGTCCCTCCCCCCCTCATACTTTCTCTCAAAATAAATAAACTTTAAAAAAAATCTTTAAAATTTTGATGTGGTCTAATTTATAAATTTTTCTGTCTCCGGGTTGTGATTTTGGTATCAAATCTACAAAATCTTTGCTTAGTCCTAGGAGCTAAAGATTTTCTCCTATTTGTACCCCCAAAAGTTTATTTTTATAATTTATATTTAAGTGTATGATGCATTTTGAATTCATTTTTGCATAAGGAATGAGATTTAGTTTAGGGTTTATTTTTTTCCTATATGGATTTCTAATATTCCAGTATCTTTTTTTTTTTTTAAAGAAAGTCTGCTTTTTTTTTTATTCAATCATTTTTGTTTCTTTGTGAAAAATTAAATGGACATATTTGTGTGAGTCTATTTACAGGTCCTCTTCTCTATTCTGATGTAGGTAGCAGTCCACCAGTATCATACTGTCTGGATCATTATGGCATATAGTGGATGCTAATGTCATGAAGAATGAGTCCTTCTCCTTTATTCTTTGTTTTCAAAATTGTTTGGGCTCCTTTAGGGCCTCTTCCTTTCCATACAAGTTTAAGAATAAGCTTGTCTATTTATCTAAAACATTTTGCTACAGTTTTGATGAGAATCGCTTTTACCTATAGATCAATTTGGGAAGAATTAGAAACATTTTTACATTGAATCTTCCAATCCATTAACATGGCCTCTCTCTCCAATGATTTAGGCCTTCTGACTTTTTAAAAAATGACCATTTTGTGATTTTTCAGCATATAGACTCTTACAGTTTTGTTAGGTTTATACCTATGCATGTAATCTTCTTAGAGTAATTGAATATGGTATTACACTTTTAATTTTGTTTGAATGTGTTCATTATTGGTGCACAGAAATATAATTGACTTTTGTGTGTTCATCTTGTATCCTGTGAATGTGATGGACTCACTTATTTGTTTTAGAAGTTTGTTGTGGATTTCTTGGAGGTTTCCATGTAGAAAATCATCTCATCTGCCAATAATGAGTTTTATTCTTTCCATTCTAATCTGCCTGTTTTTTAATTTTTCTTGCCTTATTGCACTGGCTAGATCTTCTGTTACTATGCTGAATAAGAGTGGTGAGAACAGATATCCTTGCCTTGTTCCTGATCTTGAAGAGGAAAGCATTCAGTCTTTAACCATTAAGCATGATGTTAGCTGCAGAATTTTTGGAGATGTTCTTTATGAGGTTGACAACATTCCCCTTTATTCCTAGTTTGTTGAGAGTATTTATCATAACTGGGTGTTGAATTGGGTCAAACACTTTTTTGTATCAACCAATTTGGTCTTGTTATTTTTCTTCTTTAACTTGTTAATATGTAATCCGACCTGGTTGTAGTATACTATTCCTTTTTTGTATTTCTAGATTTGATTTGCTAATATTTTGTGGAGGATTTTGTTTAAACTTATGAGATATATTGATCTGTAGGTTTTTGTTTTGTTGTCCCTGAATTTGTCTGGTTTCAGTATTAAGCTAATACTGACCTCATAAAATGAGTTGGGAAGTGTTCCTTCCTCTTCAATTTTCTATAAAATTGGTGCGAATTCTTCTAATATTTGGTAAAAATCTTCAGTAAAACTAATTTTTAGGAGCTTTGAAATTACAAGTGCAATTCTTTTTAATGTTATAGGGCTATTCAAATTATCTGCTTAATCTGGGCTGAGTTACGATGGTTTGTGGTTTTGAGGAATTGGTCTATTTCTTCTAAATTGTTGAACTTATGATCATAAAGTTGTTTGTGATATTCCTTTGTTATCCTTTTAATGGTTGAAAGGTCTGTTGTGGTTTCCCCTGTTCAATTATTGATATTGATGATTTGTATCTTCTCTCTTTTTGTCTTTGTCTTGCTAGAAATTGGGTTTTCCCCAAAGGACCAACTTTTTGTTCCATTAATTTTCTCTATTAGTTTCCTTTCTAAAATTTCATTTATTTCTGCTCTGTTTTTGCTGTTTCCTTCCTTATGCTTGCTTTAGGTTTATTTTGCTCTTCTTTTTCTAGTTTCTTGAGATAGGAACTAGATTCTTGACCTAAGAACTTTCCTCTTTTCTAATATAAACATTTAGGATTATAAATTTCCCTCTCAGCATTGTTTTAGATGTGCCTCCAAGATTTTGATATGTTGTATTTTCATTTTCATTCAGTTCTATACACTTTATTTAAACTTCAGTTATATATTTTGAGAGAGAGAAGGTGTGTATGTGAGCAGGGGAGGGGCATTGAGAGAGAATCCCCAACAGGATGCATGCTGTCAGCATGGAGCCCCACACAGGGCTTGATCCCACAAATTGTGAGATCATGACCTGAGCCCAGATCAAGAGTTGGATGCTTCACTGACTGAGCCACCCAGGCACACCAGTTCTCTGTACTTTTAAGAATTTCCTTTGTGATTTTTTTCTTTAAGCCATGGATTATTTAGAAGTGTATTGTTTAATTTAGATGTGCTTGAAGATTTTTCCATTGTCCTTCTGTTACTGATTTCTAGTTTAACTTCCATTATAGTCAGAGGTATACTCTGTATGATTTCAATTCTTTTACGTTTTAAAATTTCTTTTACAAATCGCAATATGGTCTATCTTGGTGAATGTGTGATGGACTCTAGAAACTAATCTCTATTCTGCTGCTGTTAGGTGGAATGTTCTATAAATGTCAATTAGACCCTGTTGGCTGATGGTAGTATTGAGTTCTATGTCCTTGTTGGTGTTCTGTCTATTAATTCTATCAATTGGTGAGAGTGGGATGATGAAGTCTCTAACTATATTTGTCTGTTTCTCCTTTCATATCTGTTGGTTTTGTTTTATGTATTTGAAGCTCTGTTGTTTGCTGCAAAGACTTATTTTTAATAGATAATACTTCTAGAAAACATTTAGCTGTTCATGTTTTTTTTTTAAATAATCTCTGTCGGGCACCTGGGTGGCTCAGTCGTTTAAGTGTCCAACTTAGGCTCAGGTCATGATCTCACGGTCCATGAGTTCGAGCCCATGTCGGGCTCTCTGCTGACAGCTCAGAGCCTGGAGCCTGCTTCGGATTCTGTGTCTCCCTCTCTCTCTGCCCCTCCCCCACTCATTCTCTGTCTCTCTCTCTCTCTCTCTCAAAAATAAATAAACATTAAAAAAAATAAAAAAAAATCTCTGTCAATGACTGTTTTTTAATTGGTGTATTTTGGTGATTTACATTTAAGGTAATTCTTGATATTAGGACTTAAGTCTGCCTTTTTATTTTTTAATTTTCTGTTTGTTCTCTGTTTCTCATTCCTCTATTTCCTTTTTGTGTGTGTGTGTGTCTTATTGTGGACTACTTGAGCATATCTTAGAATTCTATTTTGATTTACTTACAATGTTTTAAATATCTTGTTTGTAGAGTTTTCATATATATGCTTATATATGTAATATATATAAGTATATATATAATTATATATAATCATAGCCTATGGGTATTTATGATTTACTGCTTAGAGTGAAGTAGTGAAACCATTTAAGTCCCTTTACTCTCCCCACTTTTAAAAATATTTTTTAAAAAGATAATTATCTTCAGCATTTGTTCTACCTAAATTAAATACCACATAAGATGGTGATGTGTTACACTTTTTGCTTCAACCGTAAAATGTCATTTCAGAATATCACAAGGTGAAGAATAGTCTATTATAATTACTCTTAAATTTCACCTATTTGGATGTTCTTTTTTCCCTTATGAAGGCCCCAGAATACCAGCCTTCTGTTATTATTTGTTTCTATTTTGAGTGCTCATTTTTTAAGGGTAAGCCTGCTAGCGACAAGTCGTATTAGTTTCATTTCACTTGAGAACATTTTTATTTCCCCTTTATTCCTAAAAAAAATGGTGTTGTCAGTTAAAGAAACCAAAGTTGACAATATTTACCTTTTAGCACAATATTTATATTGTGTCACTTCCTTCTGGCCTCCATGGTTTCAAATGAGAAATCTGCTTTCATTCAAATCGGTGTCCCTCTGCAGGTAATATAACATTTGTCTCTGAGTGTTACTAAGACTTTTTCTTTATCTTTTGTTTTCAGAAGTTTACTTGTAATGTCTTTTGTGGCAGTCTCTTTGAAGTTACGCTACTTGGGTTTGTTCAGTTTCTTGGATCTCGTGGTTTGAATCTTTCACCAGATTGGGGAAGTTTTCAGCCATTATTTCTCTGAATACCTTCTTAGTCCTACACTATTTCCTTTTATTCGGGAACTTCAGTGATACAAATTTTTTAGCTTTTATTTTTGCCCTGTAAGTTCTATGTATCTATTCATTAAAAGTCTTTTTTTTTAGTTAGTTTTTTTTTTTAATAAAGTCTGTTGATCTGTCTTCGGCTTCGCTAATTCTGTTATCTCCACTTTACCACTGAGCTTATCCAGTGAATTTTTTTTTATTTCAGTTTTTTTTTTTTTTTTTTTTGCGGTTCTGTAATTTCCACTTGGTTCTTTTAAAAACACTTAAATTTCCTTGTTAAGCTTTTCTATTTTTTAAAAAATTTCACAAAAAATCTGATTGTGAAATCATTTTTTTAATTTTATTTTTTATTTTTTAAAATTTACATCCAAATTAGTTAGCATATAGTGCAACACTGATTTCAGGAGTAGATTCCTTAGTGCCCCTTCCCCATTTAGCCCATCTCCCCCTCCCACAACCCCTCCAGTAACCCTCTGTTTGTTCTTTGTATTTATGAGTCTCTTATGTTTTGTCCTCATCCCTGTTTTTATATTACTTTTGCTTCCCTTCCCTTATGTTCATCTGTTTTTGTATCTTCGAGTCCTCATATGAGTGAAGTCATATGATATTTGTCTTTCTCTGAGAAATCATTTTTACAATGGCTACTTTTAAATTCTCATCAGATAATCCCGTTATCTGATTCATCTCAATGTTGGTATCAGTTGACTGCCTTTTCTCAGTTCAGTTGTACTTTTCATGGTTTCTCATTTGATGGGTGATTTTGATTGTATCTGGACATTTTTTTTTTAATTGGGGTAAGATTGGTTTATAATATTATATAAGTTTCAAGCTTATAGCAAAATTATTTGATATTTGTATCCACTACAAAATGCTTGCCATTGTAAGTCTAGTTAACATCCATCATTTTATGTATGTATGTATGTATGTATGTATGTATGTATTGGAGGTAAAACTGGCAACAGTATATAAGATATCCTGGACATCTTGAATGTGATGTTTGGAGACTTTTGATCTTATTTCGGCTTCTAATAAGCAGCCACTCTAGTTAGATTTAGGTTCTGAATTGTTTTCGTGAACTATCATTTCAATGAGAATTTAGTTTTCAGAGTCCCTGCAATGTTATTTTGGTTGACTTCATTCTTCTGGCTCTGTTCAGCTCTTACTTAATTCCTGTAGGGCTGCCCAGTATAAATGGATGGGTGGTTCTGGAAACATTGGGTTTTGGTTGCTGTTGCTGCTACTGATTGAGCCTGCCATTGCCTCAGGTATGGATTAGGGTAGATCTCTCCACTAGGTCTTGCTGGGGTGTCCTGCTCCTGGTTATTCATCTAGAGAGGGCAACCTGTTCTATTTGTCTATGCCTGAGGTTGAGTCCAGGTTGTAGATCTCTGGTGCCGGGTCTGTGATATATGGACCCTAGAAAGAACCTACACGAGACTCACTGTGATGATGATCTCAAAAGTCGTGAAGTCTTTGGGCGCCTGGGTGGCTCAGTCGGTTAAGCGGCCGACTTCGGCTCAGGTCACCATCTCACAGTCCGTGGGTTCGAGCCCCGCGTCGGGCTCTGTGCTGACAGCTGAGCCTGGAGCCTGTTTCAGATTCTGTGTCTCCCTCTTTCTCTGACCGTCCCCTGTTCATGCTCTCTCTCTCTCTGTCTCAAAAATAAATAAATGTTAAAAAAAAAAAAAAAAAAAAAAGTCGTGAAGTCTTTAGCTAGTGCATCTTCTAATTCCAAGTCTTGGAAGTTGTTTTTAGATTGTCTGAAGAATCAGCTCCAGGATATTTAGTGATATTTACAGGGAGGAGCAGGGAAAAGTGAGTCTATGGCACATTGTGCCTGAACTGGAAAGCACTTACTATTTTTAAAATGAAGAGGGGAAAAAAAAAACCCCTTTCTTCCCTCTAATAAGAATCATCTCTTTTATTTGTTGAAAAACTGAAAAACAAAGACAAACAAGAAGTAGAAAATAAAAGTAAATACCAATGTTTTCACAAATATATACATTATTAACACTTTGATGTATGCCCTTCCCGATCCCCTTCTGCGCATATGTAATTTTTGAAGAATTATCCAATTTTAGACTTATTTTTATACTAATATTTGTTAAATATATTTATAGGTCCATATATAATCTTTTATTTATACTAACCACTTTTAGTTTGCAAAGAAGACACACAGCTAGGTTCCTTAAGAAATGAAAGCTACGATTAGAATATGGAGGAATCAAGAAAGCTGTCTTCGTGGCAGTTCAGATATTCTGGGGATGAAACATTAAGAAAAATTGGAACAACGATTCATCTTTAAGATATAAGGCCAGCTCAGTGGACCTCCACCGATAGTGACTGGGACTTTCTTTCTTTCTTTCTGCTTTCTTTCTTTCTCTCTTCTGCAGAGATCCATTGTTCCCTGCTACTTTCTGCTGTCTTACAGTTCCTAAGACAAAGAATCTGTTTGGATCAATTTTTAAAATCATTTAATGTGGAGCATGTATACTGGGCTATGAGCCAAGCCACATGATAGAAAGATGGCCTCCAAAATGACCATCTCACCCAAGTTCACCTTGATCCCTCTTGGCTCAACCCCAAGTCTCATCTATTGTGACCAGAGTAGCAGGGTTCCTATAACACAATATAGGACTTCACATCAAGAAGAAGAAACTACCTATTGTCAGTTTTTCCATAAGGGAGCTGTGGGAGGGGAGACACATGGAAAGATCCCAGGCCCATATATTCCAAATACATGGGACATTTGGGATGATTTCAGTTTTTCATGCGTTTGAATTAGACTGCAGCAAATAGCCCTGTGGTTAATCTTTGCACTAGTCTTTTACATCCTCATCGACATGAATGACTTTCACAGGTCGTGACAATAACAATACAAATCATAATTGCTAATGTGACCTATAGACCCTCAATAGCTGTCAGTTAAAGAAATTCACTCACCTTGCTATATTTTTGCGGAATTCTTATACCTAAACGTCACATTATAAATAATTGAATATATTTCAGTGGAAACTGAGGACCCTAGAAGTATCTAAAGGTACATGATTAGACTAGTGAAAATTCTAGAAGTAGATTCCGGGCCTGGTAGCTTCTGGTCTATACCGTGCTGCCTTTCTCCTCTTAAGAAAGTGTCCTCTGGATAGCCAGTCTATCGTGCTCTTTAGAAGTCTTTTAGAATATTTACATTTTAGGAAGATTTTCAACAACAAAGGTAAACCAAAAAATCAGGTTTTTCTAGTTGACTCTCAATGAAATAGGAATGAAATGAATTAGAAAATTCCCATCCGAAGTATTCTAGTAAACTGCGGATTTCCTATAGATATGATATTTATTTGATGTCTCCTGTGGATAAGTCTATTAGTCACAGCTGCTTGAATCCCTAGAAGGTTGTAGGATTCTCCATTTGCTGCATCATTAACTCCTCTGGTCATATATATCCAGGAGTCCTGAGGGAGCTCATGATGATTATCCCAAAGTTTCTACTTTTTGGGGAATCTCTGGTACATTGCTTTAGGCGTAGAAGCTTAACAAATGAATATTTCAACATACTAAGTTTGTGTTTGAGGTAGAAGTCCTGAAATAAAGAGACAAATGAGAATTTCCTACACATGCATGTATTCCTAAGAGTCAAATAATTTAGCCCAAATTCCCTTCCGGGAGCGGAAGCTGTTACTGATGAAAGTTTTACTTCTCATTTGGATGTTTGGTATTCCACAGAGTTCATCTACGGGGTAGAAGAAGAAAGTGAAAAGCAGCGATCCAGTTGGGCACACCAAATAATTAAAAGAAAGTTTGTCAGGCATGGGGTAAGGGGTGGGTGGGGAGAAACTAAGATTTTTGAGCAGCTAATAGGTGCCAGTTACTTTAAATTGTTATCTCTCTCAATTCTCAAAACAACCCTTTGACTCCATTGTTTCCTTATCAGTCCATTGTACAGATGAGGAAACTGAGGTTTTTGAGAGGTTTGGTGTTTCTCGCAAGGTTCATGAGCTAGAAAGTCATAGGGAGAGGAATAAAATCAAGGTCTGTGGCTTTCTGAGA
Source organism: Leopardus geoffroyi (assembly GCF_018350155.1). Classification (NCBI taxonomy): domain Eukaryota; kingdom Metazoa; phylum Chordata; class Mammalia; order Carnivora; family Felidae; genus Leopardus; species Leopardus geoffroyi. The sequence goes on from NC_059341.1 coordinate 26,609,296, forward strand.
CTTGTATCTTTCTTTCCATAATGTGCTTCCTGAAGGTCTCAGGATTAAAGCATATTGGATTCTGGAAATAAAGGGTATCTCTTTAAATTCATCGGGCATGAATCTACTATAGGGTTCTGCTCAGGTGAATTCTAATCAGTCCATCTTTAAAACACATGCAGGTGGGAAATTTGAGTCTTTAGTGTCATGAGAGCCCAACAACCTGGGACTTGTTGGGTTTGTTGCAAGGCTCAAGGCTAATGTGCCTCTAAATCCCTTAAAGGCACATTAGTGGGTAATTACAACAAATAAAGGCTAATGGGAGAACCACATCTGTTTTGTTGATTTGGCTTAGAGAAGAATTCTGGGTTAGGAGATTTAGTCAAATGGCTTGACCCTCTTTAGCCGCCCCTACCCCCCCCCCCAACCCCCAATCCAAAGCATACCTGCAAGGGGCCCATTGTCTAGTGGAAAGATCTCTTGACCTCATGTGTGCATAGGAAAAGCATAAGCAGCCTCATACTGACACGGTGACCTGGCTGATGACTTTAGACAGGCCACACATTTTCCTGACCCTGGAAAGGCCATAGAATGTGCCTAGAAGGAGGAATGTCATGAATAGATTTTTATCTTTGCTGTCTCCCAAGGGACCCAAAGTGTTTTTGCAAATGAACTGACAAAAATCCATTTGAGAGAGAGAGTCTTCTCTCCTTTAATTGCTCCCAAGGTATCTGTAGTCCAGGTGCTAATGTGGTGTAACTGTCCAGGTGGTCAAGCTCTTATTTTTTGAGGAGTTGGTGTAACAACACTTTCACTTGGGACATAGAGAACCCGTTATGAATTTTTTAACGTACGGAGTAATTGCAAATCTGTTCTTAGAGGCTTTTCCTATTAGAGGTGTAATTCTGGGGTAAAGACAATGCTGCACGGTCACTCAATTCCATTTAATCTTTCTCTTCCTGAGTATATGGGATGGGATGACGATACTTCTCAACCTCCCTTCCAGTTAGAGTGGACCATATGCCTGGCTCTCACCAATGAGGGTAGACATCAGAGTTGTAATCCATTCCCAGATCAGATCTTAGAAATACTACATCTGAGCATCCAGCCTGCTCTCCCCCTGACTCTGTAACCAGAGAAGCCATATGTTGAATCTATCTCATTAAAAGATGAAGGTGGCCTGAAATGCCTGAGTTACCCTATGGAAGAGACATGCTTTGTAGAGTCACCTTCCCCGGCAGACTGTATGTGAATGAAAATCAAACCTTTTCTTGTGTTAAACCACTGAGATTTATGGATTTATTGGTGCCATGGATAAGCCCAGGCTATAGTAATCAATGCATTCTCCTCTTCATACGTGCCATATTTTGTGCTTCCAGAGAAGTCTCACAGAATCTTGGCTTTTTATTCGGGCTCGAAAAGTTCTTAGTGCAAACAGCCATCTAATGCTGGATTCACTTCTGCCAGATCCTAGTCAAGGGGATTTCATCTCCTCCTATAACTGCCATTTAGAACAGCACTGAGTTTTAGATATTCTTTTTACATTGAGCTATATGTCAAATAGTGTCTGCTATATTACCATTATACCAGACTTCCAACCAACATTTCCCCCACCCCCGACTAGTCACATCTCAACCATCCCACAGAAGAAAGCCACAAATGCTAAGAGATATTATAAGCATTTGAACAGTTTTATATTATAAGTGTTTGAACAGTATTCCTAAGTTCACATCACCATGTTTGGGCTTGCTTTCTTCACCAGTGCCCTCAGACTTTGCAAACATTAAAGCGTCTGCTCTCTGCTTTACCTCATTCTAACTCTCTGCTCACCATTTAAAAAATGGCGTTTGGGGCGCCTGGGTGGCGCAGTCGGTTAAGCGTCCGACTTCAGCCAGGTCACGATCTCGCGGTCCGTGAGTTCGAGCCCCGCGTCAGGCTCTGGGCTGATGGCTCAGAGCCTGGAGCCTGTTTCCGATTCTGTGTCTCCCTCTCTCTCTGCCCCTCCCCCGTTCATGCTCTGTCTCCCTCTGTCCCAAAAATAAATAAACGTTGGAAAAAAAAAAAAATGGCATTTGTTTATTTTCTAAAGAGAGACAGAGCAAGAAGGGGGGAAGGGCAGAGAGAGAGGGAGACACAGAATCCGAAGCAGGCTCCAGGCTCCGAGTTGTCAGCACAGAGCCCGATGCAGGGCTCAAACTCATGAACCGTGAGATCATGACCTGAGCGGAAGTCAGACACTTAACCGACTGAGCCACCCAGGTTCCTCTGCTCACCATTGACTTTGGTGGTCTCGCATTGTTTGCCTCGTGTCCTCTGATGGCAGCATCTTCTCTTGTCTCAGGAGGGGATCCTACCTTAACTCTCAGCTTGACAGAATCGTGTCCTGGCTCCTCTGTAGTGCCCTGGTCAGATCAGTCTAGGTCTGCCTTTCTTAGCCTTCCCAGCCAGGAGCTGGAACTATTTAGGATTAGAGCAGGCAACTCATTCTACACAAGAGCCAAGAGTCAAGTCTAGTACGATACACAACAAGAGATCCATCAACCTAGAACATTAGGGACTAGAAGAAGCCATTCTGTCCTGGGAAACCTTTTTAAAGATAATTGTGAAGAATTTTAGGAAATTTGAGATACATTCTCAGAAGTCATCTCATCTGAGAGACCTTCCCTGACCATCCTTTTCTGTTTATTTTTAAATGTTTATTTACTTATTTTTGAGAGTGAGAGAGGGAGAGGGGCAGAGAGAGGAGACCGAGAATCCCAAGCAGGCTCTGTGCTCTCAGTGCGGAGACTGATGTGGGGGTCGAACTCACGAACCATGAGATCATGACCTGAGCTGAAATCAAGAGTTGGACACTTAAATGACTGAGCCACTCAGGCACCCTTTGACCATCTTTTCTATCCCATCCTTCATCATACTCTTACTCCTACCCTGGACTATTTTTCTTCATAGCACTTTCCACTGCTTTGATATATGTTTCTTTAGTTTTTCAGCTCCTATCAGTAGAAAGTAGGCTACTTGAAGGCAGTAACTATTTGTTCACTGCTATCGCCCCACACCTAGGACAGTACTTAGTGCATGCTAGGCGCTCAGTAAATATTTACTGAATATTGATTAAATAGCAGAAGGGAGTCACTTAAAGATATGGAAAATTAAGCTAAGGCATTCTCTGAGAGTATAGTACAAAAATCGCAAAGAGATAGAAAAAAATGAAAGAAAAATGAAGAGAGAAGGAGGATAGTTTCAGAAGTTTTAAATATATCAAATTTAAGTTCCAGGAAGAGACCAGAGAAAGGCTGAAGTGGAAGAGGGGAGCAATTCCCAAAGTAATTGCAGATGAAAATTTCCCATATCTGAAAAAAAGACAACGGTACTGACGTTGAAAGTGCTGAGTTCCAAGTACAATAAATGAAAAGACACATCATAAGGAAATTCCAGAATCATCAAGGGAAGGTAAATCCTCTAAGTATCTAGAGAAAAACATCAGATAGCTACAAAGCAGGAAGAGTAAGACTGGCATCTTCATGGGCACAGGTGACACTCATGCAAGACAATGGGACAATGTTTTTAAATTTGTAAACATCAGTTTGTATCACCGTTTTTATTATCACTCAGTGAGGCCATGTAAAGATGAACAAAAGTAGAAATAATGCGTAAATAGGGAAATGAGAAAGTAAAGAGTGGAATATATATATTCTAATATAATAATGTAATATATATTCCACTATCTGTACACACACACACACACACACACACGCTGGAATGTTACATAGCAATAAGAAAGAAGCAAAGCAGGGGTGCCTGGGTGGCTCGGTTGGCTAAGCATCTGACTCATGATTTCAGCTCAGGTCATGATCTCACGGTTCCTGAGATCGAGCCCCACATCGGGCTCTGTGCTGACAGCACACAGCCTTCCCGGAATTTCCTCTCTCTCTGTCTGACCCTCCTCTGCTTGCTCTTTCTCTCTCTCTCTCTCAAAATGAATAATCAAACTTAAAAAAAAGAAGCAAACCAGCATATGATAGCAGGGATAAATCTTAAAAACTAGCGTTGGTTGTTAGTGATCTCAAACTGATACTAATATATGACACCATCTATGTGTACTTTATTTTTTTTCAACGTTTATTTATTTTTTTTGGGACAGAGAGAGACAGAGCATGAATGGGGGAGGGGCAGAGAGAGAGAGAGACACAGAATCGGAAACAGGCTCCAGGCTCTGAGCCATAGCCCAGAGCCCGATGCGGGGCTCGAACTCACGGACCGCGAGATCGTGACCTGGCTGAAGTCGGACGCTTAACCAACTGTGCCACCCAGGCGCCCCATGTGTATTTTAAAACATGCCAGTTCTATCTGTTGTATTTGTTACTTTTGTGTCTATCCATTCATTTATCCATCTATCTATTTTTCTATCTGTGTGAATCTTGGAAAAATGGTTATTTTGGTAAGGGAGAATAAGAGAAGATGGGGGTTACTTTAGCTGTTTCTGTAATGATTTCATTCCTTTACAAAAATAAAGGATCTCAGACAAATATGGCAAAAAATTTACCTTATTAAATCCAGGCATGGACTGTAGAAGGACTTTTTCATATCTGAAATAGTTGTAATTGAAAAATTAAGACATTTTCCAATGTAAAGGGTACAGAAAATCTACCACCGTCTCTGAGAGTGCGGCTAGAGAATGAACATCAACAGGAAGATATGTATATTGAGAGGAGGAGGGAGTAAGAAGCAAAGAGGAGTAAGGAAAACCAGAACACTCACTCTTAAAAAATAACAAAGTGTTAATTATTTTAAAAAATCAGTAGAGTTGTGGAGCCCAAATTATAGTAATATCAAAATCTTCACTGATGGTTGCAGTAAGGGAGGTGATGGAGGGAGGTGTTAAGGAGATGGAGAAATGTCTTAGATTCCTGTCTTGTTGGAGGGTAGGGATTAAATCTAGTTGTTCATTGAAATACACACTTAACTATGTACTTGAAAATCTAGGGGTAATTTGTAGAATAAAAAAGGCAGAATATATAAATTCTACAGCTTTGGAAAGGAAAGGGAGGGAGAGAAAGAGAGGAGAGAGGTAGAGATGGGGGAGAGAGAGGAAAGGGAGAGAGAGAAAGGGGGGGGAAAGGAGGAGGGGGAGGGAGAAAAAGGGAGAGAAGAAGGAGAGAAAAGGAGAAGAGGGGGAGAAGGAGGAAGAGGGTGAGAAGAGGGAGAAAAAGAGAGGAAGAGAGAGAGATGGGAGAGAGAGAGGGGAGGATGGGGAGAGAGAGATAGAGAAGGAAGGGGGAGAGAGAGAGGAGAGGGAGGGAGAGAGAGGAGAGAGAGAGGTAGAGGGGGGGGAGGGAGGGAGAGAGAAGACCAAAGAAAATTCAAATTCTCTTACACACACCACACACACACACACACACACACACACACAGAGTCCTCAAACTAGATGGCCTCACAACTGATTCTGCTCCATGTTTATTTATTTATTCATTCATTTTTAAGTTTTTATTTATTTAATTTGAAAAAGAGAGAGAGAGCAGGGGAGGGGCAGGGAGAGAGGGAGAGAATCCCGAGCAGGCTCCACACTGCTAGTGCAGAGCCTGATGCGGGGCTCAAACCCACAAACTGAGATCATGACCTGAGCTGAAACCAAGAGTCAGGTGTTAACTGACTGAGCCACCCAGGTGCCCCATCTGTGCCATGTTTAAAAAACAAGTTATACCAATCCTTTACAGACCTTTCCAAAAAAGTACACGAGTGGGAAATATTTTAAAACTTCTTACTCTGGTACCAAAATCAAAGATATCACAAGAACACTACAGACTGATATCTCTATAAATATATGCAAAATTCTCCCCCCGCCCCCCCCCGCCAAATACTTTCAAACCAAATTAAGCAACATACCAAAAGGATTATATACCATGGCCATGTGAGGTTTATCCCAGGAATGGTTCAACATACAAATCAATCAAGATAATATACCCTAATAATAGAATAAAGGGCAAAAAACATATGATTATCTTAATAGACACAGAGAGAACATTTGACAATATCCAACATCTTTTCAAGATAAAAACACTAAAAAAAAAACAAAAAAAACCTAGAAATAAGGGAGAATTTCCTCAACTTGAGTAAGGGCATCTACAAACAAAACAAAACAAATTTTGAAAGATAGAATACTTTCACAAGGTAAGGAACAAGACAAAGTTGTCTGCTCTTACCACATCTAGTTACATTGTACTAGAGGTGCTAGCCAGGGAAATTAGACAAGAAAAAGAAATTTAAAGCATCTAGAGCAGAAAGGAAGTAAAATGACCCAAACTATTAGCACTAATAAATGAAGTCAGCAAGGTTGTGGGATCACTATACAAAAATCAGTTGTGTTCTCTACAATGAAAATGAATAATCTAAAAAAGAAATTAAGAAAACAATTCCATGTACAGTGATGTCAAAAAGAATAAAATACGTAGGCATGAATTTGGTGAAAGAAGTATGAGGCTTATACACTGAAAACTACAAATATCATTGGAAAAAATTAAAGAAAACCTAAAGAAATGGAGACCTCCTATGTTCATGGATTGGACAACTCAATATTAATAAGATGGCAATCCCTAAATTGGCTTACAGATGCAATACAATCCTTCCCAAAAGCCAAGCTGCATTTATTTTGGTCGCTATTGGCCAGCTGATCCTAAAATTCATATGAAAGTGCAAAGGGCCCAAAATAAGAAAATTATTTTGAAAAAGAAGAACAAAGTTGGAGAACTTATATTCCCTAATTTCAAAGCTGACTACCAAGCTGTAGGAACAAAGTGTGTTTGTGTGTTAGTGGCATAAGGCAAAGATTAACGTAACAGCATTGAGAGTCCAGAAGTAAACTCTTACATTTATGGTCAATTGATTTTAGACAAGGGTGCCAAAACAATTTAATGGAGAAAAATAGTGTTTTCAATAAATGGTGCTGAGACAATTGTACCACAAACCACTGAACTATGTACTTTAAAAAATAAACTTGAAAATAATAAGAACAGGTTAGTTAAACCTTCAAGAATTTAAGGATTCTCAGAGTAAGCTTTTCAACATGTCTCTATATGCTCCTCACTGGAAGCTTAAAATTAAGGGCCCTGGTCTTCAACTGATCATAGACAAAATAGGGTTTGAGGGAAAAGCATGTGAAGTGATGTAGCCTTATTTCATACTCCTAAAAGAAACAGGCTTCTAAGAAATTTCACAGTTTTAAATCTTTATGTGTTGAGCATAGATTCAAAATACACAGACAAAAAACTGATAGAAAGACAGGAGTACTTAAGAAATCCACAGTCACAATGGACTATTTTTCACTTTTTCAGAAATCAGCAGTTACAGTAGACAAAACTTATTCAGGAAAAGGAAAGACTAACAACATAAAAAGTGTTGTTTCTAATGCAAGTATACAATCTTTACACATATACATGAAGCATGTTTAAACGTCAACCATATGTTAATCAAATATGTTCATCAAGTTCCAAAATATTATCATATTGGTCATTTTGTAATAAACAGAGTGCACATAATTGCAAATTAATAATAGAAAGATACCATAAAAACCGTACACTTAAAAATGGGAAAAAAACACTTGTAATTATTTTGGAATAAATAGGAGATGAGGGGCACCTGACTGGCTCATTCGGTTAAGCATCCGACTTCAGCTCAGGTCATGATCTTGTGGTTCACGAGTTCCAGCCCTGCATCGGGCTCTGTGCTGACAGCTCAGAGCCTGGAACCTGCTTCCAGATTCTGTGTGTCCCTCTCTCTCTGCCCCTCCCCCACTCATGCTCTCTCTCTTTCTCTCTCTCTCTCTCAAAAATAAATAAACATTAAAAAAAATTAAAACAACAGGAGGTAAATAGAAATTATGCAATATTTAGATATTAACATTGAGATTGCATAGCAGATTTCTGTGATGCAATCAAAGAAGTTCTGAAAATTTATTACCTGAAGTGCTTTATTTGAAAATAAGAGGGATGAACATGAATTACAACTCCAACCAAAATGTTAGAAAAAATAAAAGCAAACTAAACCTAAAGAAGGTAGTGGTTAATAGAGAAAAGAGAACTGAAATCAAAATTACATTTTGATTTTACCTTAGGTAATAACTGTCATTAATAACGATTAAAAAATCATTCAAAGATGTTTCTTTAAAAATACTAATAATATTTTTTTAAATGGCAATTGTCAGCATAAAACAATTAGACATGTCCTCACAAATAATAGTAAGCAAGTGACCACAGAGAGAGGAAGTTGTAAAACTCCTAAGAGAGGAAGGTTTTGTATCAATTAATTTGGCAACCTTGACAAAAATAGGGAATAAAAGGAATTTATCAAGATGACCAACATTGGATCAAGAAGAAGTAGAAACCAGAGGAGATAATAAAAATAGGTTAAAATCAAACAGTAGGCATGTCCCCACATTCAAATTAGTTTTGAGAGAAATTCTACAAATTTTCAAAGAATAAATGATTGCCATATTGCCATCGTTTACAAGATGTTCCAAATTATTTTAAAAAATTAGAAAGGTAGCCTAACATGTTATGAGACCATATCACTTAGGAATATGGATTTCAGTTTTTAAAATTACATATTAGCAAGTCGAATCTGGTAGTGTATTAAAATATACATCATGATCAAATAAAATTTATACCAGTAGCGTAAACATCAGAAAATCTACTCATATGATCTCTACATTAACAGATTAAAGATAAAACATACAATGCTGTCAATACATATTGAACCCAATTTTTATAATATTCAACATATAATCATGATTTGTAAAGAATTTCTGAACTTTCAAAAAACCTTATCAAATTAGTTACAAAAGATGTTGCCTTGGGCTGCCTGGGTGGCTCAGTCAGTTAAGTGTCTGACTTCCGCTCAGGTCATGATCTCGCGGTCCGTGAGTTTGAGTCCCATGTCGGGCTCTGTGCTGACAGCTCAGAGCCTGGAGCCTGCTTCGGATTCTGTGTCTCTCTCTCTCTCTGCCCCTCCCCTGCTCATACTCTGTCTCTCAAAAATATATAAAAATTAAAAAAAAAATGTTGCCTTGACCCAATAAAATATATCAATTAGAAATTCACAGTGGAAAAAAAGAAGAAATTTACAGCAAACATTATATGGAATAATAACACTTTAGAGTCATTCTCACTAAAACCAAGAAAAGTTCTAGAATGCTTGCCATCCATAATTTTTATTCTACCTTTTAGAAGCAATACTAATCAATGAAATCATACACACATATACACAAAGAAAGAATAAGAACTTTGAAGAATAAATGTCATGCCATTATGTGAAGATAACATTATCTACTTAGATATCCATGAAAATCAAAGTACAAGGGGTTAGAGCTAATATGGGAGTTTAGCAGCATGGCAGGATATGATATCATCATTTAAAACAGCCTATTACTATTGTGTACCCCACCACTAACTGTTTAAAAACTATAAATGGTGTGTGTGTGTGTGTGTGTGTGTGCTTGTGGAAGGAGGGAGGGTGCAAGAGACATAGAGATAGAGATAGGGACAGAAAGAGAGAGACAGAAAGAGATAAAAACCATTAAAGCCTTAGGAATTAATTGTACAATAAATGTTCAAAATCTTAGATCTTTAAAAAAATAATTTAAAACTTTACCAAATCACCTTAAAGAACATCTGCATAACTGATACAGTTTTATGGATAAGATTCATTGTTATAAGATTTAATTCATCATAAAGTAAATCTCTATATTTAATGCAATCCCAAGGAATATTCCAAAATAAGCTTTTGTGTTAGAAAATTTATGTAACAATTTGGCAAAAATAAATGAAATGAAATGAAATGAAATGAAATCTGTACTTAAACTAATTTTAAAAATAAACTCCATATAGATTAAACATGTAAATGTTAAGAAAGTAGAAATGTAAATGCATTAGAAGAAAACATTGACAAGTATGTCTGATTTTTAGAACAGGGAAAGCATTCTTTTTTTTTTAAATATAATTTATTGTGAAGTTAGCTAACATACAGTGTATACAGTGCTCTCTTAGCTTTGGGAGTAGATTCCCATGATTCATCGCTTACACACAATACCCAGTGCTCATCACAACAAGTGCCCTCCTCAATGCCCATCACCCATTTTCCCCTCTCCCCTGCCACCTCTATCAACCCTCAGTTTGTTCTCTGTATTTAATAGTCTCTTTTGGGACGTCTGGGTGGCTCAGTAGGTTAAGCATCTGACTTTGGCTCAGGTCATGATCTCACAGTTTGTGGATTCGAGCCCCACGTTGGGCTCTGTGCTGACAGCTCAGAACCTGGAGCCTGCTTCGGATTCTATGTCTCCCTCTCTGCCCCTCCCCTGCTCGCACTGTCTCTCTATTTCTCTCAAAAATAAACATTAAAAAGAAAAAAGAAAAATATTTAAAAAGAGTCTCTTATGGTTTGCCTTCCTCTCTGTTTGAAACTATTTTTTCCTCTTCCATTCCCCCATGGTCTTCTGTTGAGTTCTCAAATTCCACATATGGGTGTAAATATATGATATCTGTATTTCTCTGACTGACTCATTTCACTTAGCATAATAGCCTCCAGTTCCATCCACATTGTTGCAAATGGCAAGATTTCATTCCTTCTCATTGCCCAGTAGTATTCCATTGTATATATAAACCACATCTTCTTTATCCATTCATCAGTTGATGGACATTTAGGCTCTTTCCATAATTTGGCTATTGTTGAAAGTGCTGCTATAAACATTGGGGTACAGGTGCCCCTATGCATCAGCACTCCTATGTCCCTTGCGTAAATTCCCAGCAGTGCTATTGCTGGGTCATAGGTAGATCTATTTTTAAGTTTTCGAGGAACCTCCACACGGTTTTCCAGAGTGGCTGCACCAGTTTGCATTTTCACCAACGGTGCAAGAGGGTTTCAGGGAAAGCATTCTTTTTTTTTTTTTCCAATGTTTATTTACTTTTGAGACAGAGAGAAAGAGACAGAGTGCCAGTGGAAGAGGGGCAGAGAGAGGGAGACACAGAATCCGAAGCAGGCTCCAGGCTCTGAGCTGTCCTCACAGAGATATGGCCATCTAAGCGCATGAAGCTCAAAGATCCCTGAACAGATTCAATACAAAAAGATCTTCACGGAGACACAGTATAGTGAACATCTCAAAAATCAAAGAAGAGAGCATTTTGAAAGCAACGAGAGAAAAAAAGGCTAGTCACATATATGGGAACCTTGATAATGTGATCAGCAGTTGTCTCCTCAGAAATCTTGCAGTCTAGAGGAGAGTGCTAAATGCTAAAAGAAAAAAAAGAATGCCAAGAAGAATACTTTCCATGGCAAAGTTGTCCTTCAGAAATGGAGGGATAAAGACTTTTCCAGACAAACAAAAACTGAGAGAATTTGTCACCAATAGACTGACCTTACAAGAAATGCTAAAAGGAATTCTTTAAGCTTAAGTGAAAGGACCCTGGTTAGTACCATGAAAACATACTAAAGTATAAAACTTGCTGGTAAACATGATAAACATATAGTAAAATTCAAAGTACTCTAATATGCAATGGTGGTGTATAAATCACTTTGGACTCTAGCATATATGTTAAAAGACAAAAGTATTAAAAATAACAATAGTTACAATATTTGGCTTATGGACACACGATATAAAAACATATAAATTGTGGCATCAACAACATAAAATGTAGGATAGACAAGTAAATGTGTAGAACTTCTCTATGAAATTGAAGGTAAGTCGTTATAAGCTTAAAATAGACAGTTGTAAGATGTATTGTGAAAGCCTCATGGTAATCACAAAGCGAAAACCTTAACAGATACACAAATAATAAAGAGAAACAAATCAATCCCACTACAAAAAGATCATCAGTTTACAAAGAAAGAGAGGAAGAAAGTAGTAAAGGAACTACTAAACAATCAGGAAACAATGAACAAAATGGTGGTAGTAAGCCACCATTCACCAAACGTGAATGATTTAAGTTCTCCAATTAAAAGGTGTAGAGTGGATGAATGGATTAAAAAGAAAAAAGAAGAAGAAGAAGAAGAAGAAGAAGAAGAAGAAGAAGAAGACCTAACTATATGCTACCAATAAGACACTCACTTAAGCTTTAAGGCCATTCCTAGGTTGAAAGTGAAGAGATGGAGAAAAATACTCCATGCAAACAGAAACCCAAAGAGACCAGAGATAGCTATACTGAAATCAGACAAAATGCCTTTAAGTCAAAAACTGTAACAAGAGACAAAGCAGGTCATTATATAATAATAAAGGGGTCAGTTCATTGAGAGGATATAGCAATTGTAAATATGTATGTACCCAGGATTTAAGCTCCTAAGTAGATTAAACAATTATTAATATATCTGAAAACAGAAATAGACAACAATGTCATAATAGTACAGGACATCAATACCCTACTTTCAACAATGGATAGATCATACAGACAGAAAGTCAATAAGGAAATAATGGACTTGAACTTCACTTTGAAGCCAAATGAGCCTAACAGTCATATATACAGTGCATTTTATCCAACAGTAGCATATTCTTCTCAAGCACTTAAAGAACATCCTCCAGAGCAGATTCCATGTTGGCCACAAAGCAAATCTTTAGAAATTTAAGAAGACTAAAATCGTATCAAATCTATTTTCTGACCAGAATAGTATGAAAGTAGAAATCAGTAACAGGAAGAAATCTGGAAAATTCAAAATATGTGGAAATTAAACCATACACTCCTGAACAAACACTAAGTCAAAGAAGAAATCAAAAGAGAAATAAAAAAAAATATCTTGAGGAAAATGAAATGCAAATACAACATACTAAAACTTATGGGATGTGCAAAATAATTCTAAGGAGGAAGTTTATAGAGGTAAATGTATGTACTAAGAAAAAAGAAAGATCTCAGATAAACAACCTAAACTTATACCTCAAGGAATAAAAAAAGAACACACTAAACCCAAAGTTAGCAGAAAGAAGGGATAATAAAGATGAAAGCAGAAATAAATGAAATAGAGACTAGGAAGACTAGGAAGAGAAATAGAGACTAGGAAGGAAATAGAGACTAGAAGAGACCATTAAAACTAAGAGTTGGTTTCTTGAAAAGGTAAACAAATTGACAAACCTTTAGCTAGACTAAGAAAAAAAAGAGAGATGATTCATATAAATAAAATTATAAACGAAAGAGGAGACATTACAACTTGTTTCACAGACATACAAAAACTCACAAGACTACTACGAGAATTGTAAGCCAACATCAGATAACTTAGAATAAATAGATTCAAACCTAGAAACACACAACTTACCAAGACTGCATCATGACACAATAGAAAATCTGACTAGACCAATAACAAACAAGGAGATTGAACACCAATTAAAAATTTCCCAGCGAACAAACCCAAACCCAGATGGCTTCACTGGTGAGTTGTTCCAAACATTTAAAGATTTAGTACCAATTCTTCCAAATTCTTCCAAAAAATTGAAGAGGAAGGAACACTTCTAAACTCATTTTATGAGGCCAATTTTACCCTGATACTGATACCAGATGAAGACACTATAAGGAAACGAAACTACGTGCCAGTATCCCTCATGAAAATACATTAAAAAATTCTCAACAAAATGCTAACAAAATGGAGTTCAAGAGCACATTAAAGGGATCATATGCCATGATCAAGTGAGATTTGCCCCTGAGTTGCAAAGATGGCTCAACATGTGCAGATTAATAAATACGATGCACCACATAGAAAAATCATATAATCATCTCAACAGAGGCAGAAAAAGCACTTGACAAAATTCAACATCCCTTCGTGATAAAAACTTGCCACCAATTAGGTATAAAAGAAATGTACCTCACCATAATAGAGGCCATCTATTACAAGCTTGCAACTAACATCGTACTCAATGGTGAAAAGCTAAAAGCCTTTCCTCCAAGAACAGGAGTCAGACAAGACTCAACACTACTATTCAATATAGTACGGGAAGTTCTAGCCGGAACAATTACTTACAAAACAAAAAAAAGTAGCCAAATCAGAAAGAAGTAAAATGGGAGGCATTTGCAGATGACACTATTTTATGTATAGAAAACCCCGAAGACGCCAACAAAAGCTGATAGAACTAATAAATGCATTTCGTAAAGTTGCAGGATACAAACTCAACACAGAAATCAGTTGCATTTCTATACATTAACAACAAACTATCTGAAAGAGAAATTAAGAAAGCAATTCCTTTTCAATAGCATCAAAAATAATAAGATAATAGGGTGCTTGGGTGGCTCAGTTGGTTGAGCATCTGACTCTGATTTCGGCTCAGGACTTGACTCCAGGGTCGTGGGATCGAGTCCCCCGTTGGGCTCTGCACTGAGTGTGGAGCCTGCTTAAGATTCTCTCCCTCCCTCTCTCTCTCTCTCTCTCCCTCCCGCTGCCCCTCTCCCCTGCTCCTGTGCTCACTCTCTCTGAAATAAGATGAAAAATTAAAAAAATGAGATACTTAGGAATAAATCTAAGCAAGGAAGTGAAAGATCTGTACACTGGAAACTGTAAGACTGATAGAAGAAATAGAAGAAGGCACAAATAAATGGGAAGATAGCCTATGTTAATGGATTGGGGAATTAATATTGTTAAAAAGTTCGTGCTACCCACAGTGATTTACAGATTCAATGCAATCTCTACCCAAATCTCAATGGCATTTTTCACAGAAGTTCAAAAAAAAAAATCATAAAATTTGGATGGAACCACAAAGACTCCAAATAGCGAAAACCATCTTGAGAAAGAACAAAGCCAGAGCCATCATATTTTCTGATGTCAAACTATATTTAAAAAGCTATAGTAGTCAAAACAGTATGGTACTGGCAAAACTATTCAATGGCACAGAATAGAGGGCCCAGAAATAAACCTACACATATATGTCTGATTAATTCAGAACAAAGGAGCCATGAATATAAATTGGGGAAAGGGCAATGTCTTCAATAAATGATGTTAGGAAAATTGGATATTCACATGCACAAGAATGAAAGGAAACTCCTGTCGTACACCATTCATCAAAATTAACTTGAAATAGATTAAAGGCTTAAATACAAGACCTGAAACCATAAGACCCCTAGAAGGAAACACAGGCTGCAAGCTCCCAACACTGGCCTTAGCAGGGATTTCTTAAGATAAGACACCAAAGCACAGGCAATAAAAGCAATAATAAACGCGTAGGAGTATATCAAACCTAGAAACTTCCTCACAGCAGAGGAAGTCATCAATAAATTGAAAAGACAATCTACAGAATGGGGGAAAATATTTGCAAACCATGTATCTTATATGGGCTTAACATTGTAAAAATATAAGAACCTCATAGGGGCACCTGGGTAGCTCTGTCGGTTAAGCATCTGACTTTCGGTTTTGGCTCAAGTTGTGATCTCGTGGTTTCTTGAGTTTGAGCCTTGTGTCGGGCTCTGCACTGGCAGCATGGAGCCTGCTTGGGATTCTCCATCTCCCTCTTTCTCTGCCCCTCCATCACTCACGCTGTGTGTCTTTCTTAAAATAAATAAGTAAACTTTAAAACAATTTTTTTAAAAATATAAGGAACTCCTATGACTCAACCTTAAAAAACCCTCAGACAATCTAGTTATGAAATGGGCCTGTGACCTGAGTAGACATTTTTCCAAAGAAGACATACAAATGGCCAACAGGTACAAGAAAGGGTGCTTAATGTCACCAATCATCAGGGCCATGCAAATCGATACCCCATGTGAGATATCACCTCACACGTGGTAGAGGGCTATTAAGAAGACAAGAGCTCACAAATGTTGGCAAGGATGTGGAGAGAGGGGAACGTTTATATACTGTTGGTGGGAATGTTAACTGGCGCAGCCACTATGGAAAACAGTATGATGGTTCTTCAAAATATCACAAATAGAACTATCACATGATGCAGCATTCCCACCTCTGGGTATTTATCTGAAGGAAACAGAATCAGCATCTCAAAGAGATACCTGCACTCCCATGTTTATGGCAGCATTACTCCCAATAGCCAAGACACGGAAATAACCTAAATGTCCATCAGTAGATGAACGGATCAAGAAAATGTGTCACTCTCACACACACACACACACACACACACACACACACGCACACACACAATTATTCACTAAAAAGGAAGAACATCCTGTCATTTGTGACAACACGGATGAAACTTGAGGGCATTACGTGAAGTGAAATAAGCCCGACGGGGAAAGACAAATACAGCACTGTCTCGCCAATATGTGGAATTAAAGAAAATAAAAAAGCCGATTTCATAGAAACAGAGAAGGAGAGAAGGGAGGTTGCCAGGGGAGATGGGGAGGGGGGGAAATGGAGCATGTAGGTCAAAGGGCACACATTTTCAGTTACAAGATGCGTAAGTTCAGAGGATCTAATACAGCATGTTGACTATTGTCTAACTCTATATAGGTGACTATATAATACAGTATGGACACTTGCAATTGGCTGAAAAAAAAAGTTAACTATGTGCCATGATGGATGTGTTAATTACCTTGCTGTTGGTAACCATTCCACAATATATATGTATATCAAATGATCACGTTGTACACTTTATATGCAATTATGTTTGTAAATTATTCCTTGAAAAAGCCGGGAAGAAAAAGTTAAAAAAGGAAATCTTTTCTGTAAAGTAAAGCAGAAAACATAAAGCCTTCCTGTACATTTTCTATAGACATGACTCTACGTTTATATAGACATATACATGTAAATGTATGGAAAAGGACACTTACAAATGGATGATAGCAGTTGCCTCTGGAACGCAGACTGGGGCGGGGTTTGGACCCATCACAGGAACTCAACTTGATTTGCATTCTTCGCCTGTCTGTGAGATATAGTCATGGCATCGTGAATTTAGAGCTTGTAGAGTTAAGTAAAGGCTACTCTAAAAACTTTATTGGAAGTTTGAGGAGTATCATGTGTGACTTGATTGAGGCAAAGTGCTATCTTCTCTTTTCTAAGTTCTAGTTTAAAACCTGTAATAGGGGCGCCTGGGTGGCGCAGTCGGTTAAGCGTCCGACTTCAGCCAGGTCACCATCTCGCGGTCCGTGAGTTCGAGCCCCTCGTCGGGCTCTGGGCTGATGGCTCAGAGCCTGGAGCCTGCTTCGGATTCTGTGTCTCCCTCTCTCTCTGCCCCTCCCCCATTCATGCTCTGTCTCTCTCTGTCTCAAAAATAAATAAAGGTTAAAAAAAAAAAACCTGTAATAAATAAAGGGTGAAGGAGACAGTGATGGAAATGTGGCATTTTGTTGTTGTTTCCACCTTCCCAGGTATTCATCATTATTATTAAGTCATGGCAGGAATCTTCCCTGCCAATACAACTGGAAGGTCAGTTAATAAAAATAATGATAATATTACGAGACAGAAAAGCATTGAAAATGCTACATACATACTTTGAAGCCATTTTGACTCAAAATCTGCAAATCCATCGGCTCATTCATCAAGCTTTTGACGCGATGCACGACTGAGGCCTTAGCTCCAGTATGGGTCCACTCCTCTGGGTTCTTTATCCTTTCTCTTGCCAAAGCGACTTCTGTAAACCAGCATGCTTCATCTCCACTTTTGTTTTCTTTAAACTCGAGCAAAACTGAAGACACTTGCAAACAACCAGAGTGCAGAGTTCTTGTGGATTTCCGCGGCTTTCTACCCGACCATTTTTTTTAGTTGTCTATTTCTCACCTGCTTTGACAACAATGTTTGTCGTAGCAACGCGCTTGAATGTAGCTTTCCAAAACACTCAACTTACTTTTAGAAAAGAAACCCTCTGTTGCTATTTATTCTTCATTAGTTTACTGAATCCAAAATTAAACCGCACAATGACACTAATACAAATGTTATAAATGGTATTAGCCAACAGAATAAGCAAACAACTCAACAGTTGGGAAGAGGGGAGGCCAGGATTCACCCCCAGCTCTGCGAGCCAAGGCCACGGTTCTGTTTGTTTTACGGTGGGAATGGGGACACTAGGTGTGTGTATGCTGTGGATCAAACAAGTTGGTTGGGAAAGCTTCTGCAGTGTTTCCTGATATGACAACTAGCCCCACGAATGCCTGGATCCACCTGTCCAAGCCTTTCCGAGGGAGATACACATCAGAAAGAGGAACACCGCTTCTTACCAGCAGCATGACTCACGGGGAAAGAGGAGTTGGTGGAAAAGCCATATTTTACGATCTCTCCACTGTCTGGCGAGCCTCCGCAGCACAGGAGCCCCGCCTCAGGACCAGCACACATTCAGGCCTGGATGGGGAAAGAGGGCTCCAACCGGCCCTTGTGTCCACTTGTTAACTCAGACTCACAGGAGAGGACCAGAGAGGAAGTATGGAACCAAATAGCTTGCAGAGTAGATTTACCCCCCCGACTGCATGCGAGGCAAAAGTGGAACAGGAGAGAAGGTGGTTTTGGTTACTGCTCGTTGTTGTTATTGCTTTTAGGAACACGGCGAATGGCCGTGAAGCCACTGCCCGTATCTCAAGCCTGAGAGGTACCTGTGACTTACGTCTCTCTGTGTGCTCTCCTCTCTCCCAGCCAGCGTCTTCCGCCAAGAGTAGCCAGCATTTTGGGCCTTGAGTCGATCATGCCTTTAATGAATTTTTCTTTGTTTTAAATATACATACGCTTCTGCCTTCTCTTAACCAAAGTTGAAAAGCAAAAATCTTACCTCTTGCCCTCTTATGCCTGCCCTGAAACTCTAAGAAAAAGGTGGTATACAAGGTCCAGTGGAAGCCTGAACATAATTGCATTACCCAGGGGAGATCGGTTGTCTGCAAGAGAGTAAGAGAGAGAAATTGTAAATAGTTACCTTAGTTTCCTTTTGATCTAAAGAATCCATGATTGTCTTTTTTTTCCCTTTCTTTAGTTTCCTTTGGTCATACCAAGGAATGACCCGGTAGATAAACTGCACTGTCTAATGGACCAAGAGTATCGCCATGGTTGAACTGGATGATCTGTTTAACTGAAGCCTTTGGAGCAGAGGTAACGTTTTCTTGTTAGGGGACATGGTATGAATGTCACCCTCATGATGTGTTATATATATATACATATATGTGTGTACATATATATATATGTATATACATATACATGATGTATACATATACATATATATTCATAAATATATTCATAATTATATTCATAAATATAATTATATTCATAAATATATTCATAGATATATTCATATATATTCACACACACACATGTATATATGTATATATATAACGGCATATGACTCAGCCATAAAAAAGAATGAGATCTTGTCATTTGCAACCACGTGGATAGAGCTAGAGTGTATTATGCTAAGTGAAATAAGTCAGAGAAAGACAAATACCATATGATTTCACTGATGTGTGGAATTTAAGAAACAAAACAGATGAACACAGGGGAAAAAAAAAGATGGATGCAAACCATCAGAAAGACTCTTAGGTAGAGAGAACAAACTGAGGGCTGATGGAGGGAGGCAAGTGGCGGGGATGGGCTAAATAGGTGATGGGCATTAAGGAAGGCACTTGTTTTGATGAGCACTGAGTGTTATATGTAAGTGATGAATCACTAAATTCTACTCCTGGAACGAATATTACACTCTATGTTAACTAACAAGAATTTAAATAGAAACTTGATACATTTAGAAAAAAAAAATGAGACTTTCAAAACACGTGGAATATTCTAGAAGATCTCAACAAACAGGAAAGTGGTTTCAATGTGAATTTGTATCTCAAATATATGCAGTTAGTTCTGTTAGAAAAATGATTAAAGATGGGGCGCCTGGGTGGCGCAGTCGGTTAAGCGTCCGACTTCAGCCAGGTCACGATCTCGCGGTTTGTGAGTTCGAGCCCCGCGTCGGGCTCTGGGCTGATGGCTCAGAGCCTGGAGCCTGTTTCCGATTCTGTGTCTCCCTCTCTCTCTGCCCCTCCCCCGTTCATGCTCTGTCTCTCTCTGTCCCAAAAATAAATAAACGTTGAAAAAAAAAAATTTAAAAAAAAAAAAAAAAAAAGAAAAATGATTAAAGAAAGCAACTTAAGTGATACAAACTTTCTGTAACACTTCATGAAGTGGGCGGTTTCTATTTGGAGGACTGCAAAATAGGGCAGAAGGCAGGAAACTTTTACAGGATAAAGAATACAGAACAAGAAAGAAAAGTAGAAAATATCTGATTGGTGGGAGCCATATAGTCAACCTTCTGGGCAAGAAGGCCCAGAGTTGGTGTGTCCTTTTGGGGATTGGCTGACTGGATATACTAGGTTGCTGGTCAAGGGGAGCATTTACGGGAACACAGAGGTTATCTAAGTCATGGGTTGCCAATATGGCAACCTGGACAGGAGTGGCTCCATCTTGGGCCTAGAAATTCATTTCAACACTTCTCTCTAAACTTCCCTCTTCGTCCTTTCTTTTCTTCGAGGGAAAATTGCCCTCACCTCCACCATCTGTGCCCTCAGCTGCTCATTCTATCAGCTGTCCTGAGGCCAGGGTTAAGATGTCCGTGATTCCTCCTGGTGTCCTGCAAGATAGCCTGTGTTTCCTTCAGTCTGGAATGGAAGAAAAGATAAGGCAGCTCTTCAGAGGTCCTGGAGCCTGGACCTCCCGTACCTGGCGTGAAGGGGGTTGATGTGTCATTTACTCAGGTCTGCAGGAGTCTGAGTCCGTTGGCGATGTGAAAACCCTATTCAGATGTCTGGAGTCTGGCCGTTGCTGTTCACACAGCTGGTTCCCCTGGCTGAGATCTGAATCGGTGGTGGAGAGAGGCTTAAGGGGGATGACTCAGCAGAGGCTGATGGTAAACTAAGAAAATTCCGTCTGAGTACCTCCATAAGGAAAGTGTCAGCTCGCCTGGGAAGACAGTTATCCAAAGGAATAGCTCACTTCTCATGACCCACCCCCTCCCTTCATGGGTTGATTTTTAGGCACTTGTCTGGGCACAAGGGGTGGGGTTGCTAAATAAGACAGATTCTCTCTTCACAAGAAATATACAATCTAAATCTAGAAGGGCACAGTAAGGCACGCCAATGAGTGATTCAGATTGAATGGGATGACTGTCTCAGGAGGCACAAAATCAGGCTTCGAGGGTTTTGAAGAAAAAGAAATGGGCATTCATTGAGCACCTATTATGGGGTGGACACTGTGCTGTGATGTGTAGTTTCAGACTTCAGCCCTTGCTCAGCTCTGGTGGCTTCTTCAGGAACCTTATCACCATTACAGCGCAAACCGAGGGGACAAGATACTCTTGTTTCTCATTAGTCTGTCCCATGAGTAGGTCCGTATGTTATTTTTCAGGGGACTGAATGTGAACTTTGGAATGTATTGTTAAAAATCCCCATGGGGCGCCTGGGTGGCTCAGTCGGTGAAGCGTCCGACTTCGGCTCAGGTCATGATCTCGCGGTCCGTGAGTTTGAGCCCCACGTCGGGCTCTGTGCTGACAGCTCGGAGCCTGGAGCCTGTTTCAGATTCTGTGTCTCCCTCTCTCTCGGACCCTCCCCCATTCGTGCTCTGTCTCTCTCTGTCTCAAAAATAAATAAACATTAAAAAAAATTAAAAAAAAAAAACCTTTAAAACAATCCCCATACATTTTTGTAGTTATGGCCTTTTATGTTTTACTGCGGATGACTTTCACTTGTGTATCTAATGAGATGGGGAGATAACCTGTAAAAAAAATGTTAGAAATGAAAGAAAAACGATAGGCGAACAACAACAACAAAACGTTGGTTGAGCCTTTTTTTTTTCCCCCCTTTCATCTCTTGGTGCCTTATCGCTTCAGATTTAGAGAAGTCCAAACCGTGATGCAGACTTATTGCGACTGATAGAGAATTTTCTAGTGCAATCTAAAGGGGCAATGCTGATACCAAAATCTTTAAGCCTAACTGAAAGGAGAACTGAATAATCGTCAGTTGGATCAGGACAGAGACCTAAAAGTGGTTCTGCACCTTGGCTGCTTTAAAAAATGCAGGTGTACCTGGTCATACCTCCAGCCAATTAGATTAAACCTTGTCATGGTGGGATCCAGACTTCAATATTTTTATTTTATTTTTTTATTAAGTTTATTTATTTTGAGAGAGAGAGAGAGAGAAAGAGAGATTGAAAACGCATGTATGCTGATAGGGGAGGGGCAGAGGGAGAGAGAAAGAGAATCCCAAGCAGGTTCCACACTCAGCACAAAGCCCAGCGTGGGGGTCCATCTTGCAAACGGTGAGATCATGACCTGAGCTGAAATCGAGAGTTTGGCACTTAACCAACTGAGCTACCCAAGTGCCCCAGACTTCAGTATTTTTTAAAGCTCCAGATGATTCAAAGGTGCCATCGGTGTTAATAAATACTTCCGCACAAGAGATATTTAAATCTAATCTGCTGGTTGCTGAACTCACCAGCGTAGGTCGTGTGCTACGTGATGGGAGAGTCATCCGCTAACACCACAAGGGTCTCTGGCCCAATGGGTGGGGTCTGAGAGTAGTTCTTGCCACAAGTATAATTCAAGTGTGTCAGAGCTTTAAGGAGAAATGAAAACGTTTTGAAAAATGGTCTATGTTTTCCTCTGCTTTTCTCCATATTTCCTAACTGCTTGGGCCTCTTAGGCATCACCGGGCCCTTCTGTTTTCAGAGCAACTTGATGAATCCTGTGTAAGATCCCAAGAAGGGAGCTCACCCAGTGGCCTTCATGAGGTGGATGCTGGGGAGGCTGCGGCCACGAAGAATTCCAGGGCGAATGGCCTGCTCTGGCTCCTGAGTTCATTGCTACTCAGCCTGAAGTCGCACTTGGGTCTGAAGGCCTGTGGGTGCCCTCGGTGCCTATTCAGCAGGTTCCCTACTGAGGATGGGAGCCCTCAGCCTGCCACTGAAGACTGGTCTGCAGCTCCCACAACTGGGGGCCACTGAATGGGCACGACCAACCACGGAGGGATCTTAAAGAGCTGCTCCTCCACAAAGGCAAAAAAAAAAAAAAAAAAAAAAAGGAAATAAGGTTGCCTGAAAAGGAACAGTTCCTGAAACAAAACAAATTTAATCTGCATGCGAATCCCCCAGATGTTGCTAAAATGCAGATTCTAATTCAGCATTTGGGGGTGGAGATGAGGCCTGGGCTTCTGCCTTTCTGCCAGACCCCATGGGTTTGGAGAACACTAAGAGATTTCTGACAAAGCCCTGGCGCTGTTGGTTCCTAGACCACACTTTGAACGGCCACGGTGTAAGTGAAGCGTTTCCCAGAGTGAGTGCAGATCCCCGAGTCAGAGTCATTGGGGTGGAGACGCTTGCTCTAAAGCAGATACCTGTGCCCCACCCCCAACCTTCTTAATTAGGCTCTCTGGGGGGTGAACTAAGACTTAACCGCCTGGGGAATTTTTGTTTTTTTCTTTGAATGCTCAGGTTCATGTCCAATAATCTCACCTTGCCTCTTTCCAGATTGTAACTTAATTGATTTAGGGTGGGGCCTAGGCACTTTTAGCTCATCAAGGCACCTAGTGTGCAATCAGAACATGAGAAACCCCTAGAAAGACTCAAAAATCTCCTAGCGTCTGTGTGCCACCCTCAGAGACTGGGATTTCACGGGCCTTGGGAGTGGCCTAGGTACTGGAACAGTGTCCCAGGTGATTCCTAAGGTGCAGACAAGCTTGGGAACCATGGGGTTAGCGTGTCCCTATGTGAGCACGTCATCCAGGCAGTTCTTAACGCATGTTAAAGCTTGAGAGCCTCTGATCTGGAAGGAAAGTCAAAGACAACTCTTTTGTTAGCATAAAGGGTAACTGTCTGCAAGGACTCTGGTTATAAGTCTAGGAGCCGTCTTAGAGCTATGACTAAAACTTCAGACATGTGTTTGATTCACTGGGTGTAGGAGGATGTGGGTAAGCAACGGAAAGACAAGGTAGAAAGAGAAACGATACACACGCTCTAACTCTTCCAAAGGGTCTTACTCCGATCTGCTTGCACGGCACAGCTGTTGGATTGCTAGGCCTTATGGATACAACAGAAGATTAATACAGAAATTTTCTGATTGTAAATACGTGCTATTATTCCTTTAGGAGTTACCTTTTCGATCATCAGACTGATTACGTGTATTTGTTTTAGGGGAGAGTTCTGTGCTCAGAGGAGAAAAACAAGCCCGTAAAAGCTAGTAGACATCTATTGTTTCTGACTGCCCAGCAGACCTTGTGTACTTCTAGAAAAACAGTCCATTTTTTTGAGCTAATGATTTTGCTTGGGGGTTAAAATGTTACCCTTGAGTTATATGTCCAGCCTTGTGTCATAGAGCCTGAACTCATTCGTTCCTCAACACCAGATCTCAGCCAAGCCACCTAGAGGTCTTCTCTAGGATTTCTCAAGTCAGAGTTGGTTTCTCTCTGGTTGTAAAGTGACGTGCCGTGGGCACCCGTGGCGTGGAGGGGAACTTGCCTGCGGTGGGAAAGAATTAGGCCAACCCAGTGACAGAAGCCAGAGGAGCCTGGGAAGGGAGACACCCTAGTTCCCATCCCTGAGGTCCCTGCAGACACCTGCTTATGTCGTCTTATCTTCGGTTCTGTGAGCTGTCCTGCTACCATTTCAATAAATCGCCTTTTTTTGCTTAAGAGGATTTGAACAAAGTGTCTGTCACTTACAAGCCAAAGAGGAATGCCCGGTTCAATATGGCACCATTCCCTTAGTATATTGCTCCAGCTGTTCAGGAGGAAGCACCGACCTCCTAAATTTAGCCTTTAACAAAAATCGGAAGTCTTGATTACTGAAAATATGGAGCCAGGACATTGCAGGGCACAGGATTGTTTTTCTGTTTTGTTTTGTTTTGTTTTTCCCATCAGAGATGGAAGAGGAGCCAAGTGGCTAGAAGCAAAAGAGAGACTCTCAAAGTGTTGAGGAAGGAGAAGAAACCTTTGTGCAGATACCAACAGGGAGAAGTAAGACTGTGGGTTTTCTGCGATGCTTACCAGAGCCATCAGGTCACACAACGTGAGATCAGAATTATTAAACAAGTGTCCCTTGTACACCTTGCCACAGGCAAGGATTCGGCTGGGCTTTCAAGGCCACGAGCACCGATACGTATACCACACTTGAAAATTTACAAAGTGTTTTCGGAAATATTATGCCATTTTCCAGATGAGGACGAGTGCTCAGCAAGAGACTAAGGCTCCCCCAAGATCCCAGCTCCAGAGAATTGGAAGCAAGACTCATATCCAGGATTTGCTGGGCCCAACCCTGTGGTCTTTATCAATGCGCCACTGTATCTGCCTCCGAGGAATAGATGATATCAGTGGGTAGACATCAGCAATTCAATCCACTAGGGAGACCTCTCCAGGAAAATGTTTCTCCAGTGTCGTAATGCACGCCAGTAAGAAAAGAGGAATTCCTGCCACTCTTGAGTGACAGATGTGTGTTAGATAACAGAAGTGGGCAGCGACTGTGATAGGAATCTCTGAATGAGCGTTTGTCTCAACAGATCAGTTCAACTGAATTATGCAAAGGCAGCTTTACAACCAGAAAGACCACAAGAGGAGGAAATCAGGCATCTGGATCCTAATCCAATGCCATTAGATGCTTGTACAAACCGCAGACAAGCTTTTTAACCTTCCCGGGCCTCAGTTTCTTCATCTGTAAAATGAATGGGTTGGACTTGATGATCTCTGAGGGCTCTTTCAGCCCTATAATTCTATGTTATTTGCTAGAATGCTCGTAGCAAATATGTTACACTGTGGTTTATAGCACACTATAATTACAGGGTTCAGAGTAGGAGAGAACACCGAATCCTAAATCAGCTCAACGTCTAATTCCTGTTCAGTCACGTCAGGCCAGATTGTTTTTATCTACATGAAATGAAATTTACGGCACTGCCTGCTTTTAGGGGGGGGAGGTGAGGAAGCTCCAGGAAACCTGTCCAGGTGAAGAAGTCCAGAAAGCTATAAATAATAATGAGACTAAGCACCAACTGGGGCACCTTCTACTTTTTTCAAGGCATGCTCACAGTAAATCCATAAGATAGATGGACAGTGGTTGCTTTTTCTTCTCTTTCTTTCTTTCTTTCTTTCTTTCTTTCTTTCTTTTCTTTCTTTCTTTCATTTCTTTCTTCTTTCTTTCTTTCTTTCTTTCTTTCATTACCTTTGTCAGATGGGGAAAGTGAGGCACAGGCTGGTTTTTATGATTTGACCAAGATCTCCTTATGACAGAGCCAGGACTAAGACCCAGATTTCTTGACCCCGATTCTAGAATTCCTTCCAACAGTCAGTGTTTCCTTCAGGGAGTCAGGTATCATTATGTTCTCATTAGCAAAATGCTCCTTCCTGATGACTAGGAAAGTTGCTGGCAAGCATCACTTCTGTTGACAGGTGTTGGAGAGAGATGTGTCATGGGGGGGTGCGAGGGCCACTTGTGAATGTTTTCTCTCACCTTTTCAATATCTACAGAGGCAAATATCGATGCACGTTAGGGTCTTCGGCTCATGAGCTGAAATAAAAGGAGAACTCAAAGCGCATTTCGATAGACCTATCATTATTTCAAACTGTATCCAGCCAAACAGAAATGGGGTTTTTAGGATGTCGTCATCTGTTCTATCCCCTCATTACAAGGCTTGGTTGGAGCTCTTGCTGACTCTTTCATCTGAGCCCGTTTGTAATTTCGCCTTACATGACTCATCCTAAACTTTATTATCACATTCATTTAATAACGCTGGTTGACAACACTTTAAATGGTTGGCTTCCCATGATACAAGGCAATTACTTTTTATATTGGATCTTTAATACAAAGTATGGAGACAAACTCTTTAAATATCAAAACAAAGAGGTAATGGTTTGGGGGCTACAGGAATTGGGTCCAGACAATATCAGAAAATCAAAATACAGAAACAAGGGAAAGAGAGACAGAGTGGGATGAACGTTGATAAGCATGGGGAAGAGATTGTGACCAAGGTGGTCTCGGCATTTCTTTCTAGAAGCTTGGAAATGTGGAATGGTCTGGTGGTTTTTATGATGAGGTAGACACTGTATTTGAGGTTTATTTCTCCTATATTTCTGGAAAAAGGATTTAAAAATGACAAGCCCTAGCTTCCAAGGATTTTAATAAAAGGGACCCATAAAGGACAAAGAGGAGGGATGATAAATCATCCTGAGTAGAGAGGGATTTAAAAAGATGGGTTCAAAGCCTAATCCAGACAGAACTGAGTTCTTATTGCCTCGGGGTGTGTGGGTGGTGGTGGAGGGCTTTACTGAGAGGCCGGGGTGGATGGCAAAGTGCAGAGGTGGAGGCAGATAGAGGCATGCAGGGAGGTAATGACACCAAACAGACTAAAAGGCATTTTTTTCTAGCCCCAGAGATTTCCAACAAGGAAGGGAAGAAGTCAGGGAAGTTTGTAGAAGAAGGAGATTTCGCTCCAGACTCTAGAAGAGATCTGTTGTCCCAGCAATGGTCGGTGGTATTGGGAGGGTTCATTGCAAAACTGTGGCCGAAACCATTTGTCCTTCCAACTACATCCCTACTCCACTGACTTTCAGTAACCCTTGCCCTTCTCCTTTGAACTTATAGTGCCCATGAACTTTCTCAGGTCAAGGGTGATCCCATGAGTTCTACAGTTTCATTACAAGATTTGATTTGAACCCTCTCTAGTTTTCCCATCTGCTTCCCATCTGATTCATTGTCGGTCATTTTAATTTAATTTCACTTTTTAAAAAAAATTTAAAAATGTTTATTCATTTTTGAGAGACAGAGAGAGCGAGTGTGAGGGGGGGAGGGGCGGAGAGAGGGAGACACAGAATCTGAAGCAGGCTTCCGAGCTGTCAGCATAGAGCCCAACATGGGGCTCGATCCCATGAACCGTGAGATCATAACCTGAGCCGAAACCAAGAGTCTGATGCTCAACCGACTGAGCCATCCAGGAGCCTCTTTAATTTTAAATGCAAGAGAATGCAGTCCCTCACCCACGGGTATTTGCACTTTAATTTCACAGCTGGGGACAGCGGGCAAAAGCTGTGTCTCTTGGACTGTCCCAGAGTCCCTTAAATGATGCGAGCTAGTTGGTGACCTGTTCTACCTGGAGTAAGGACTGTTACATAGCTCAGTTGCTTAAAAGTGCCGTACCTGCCTCCTCCAACAGCTCCAGCTGCCCTGTCACACGTTCTTTATTTGAAGACAAAGTTGCAACCACTCACCGACTCAGCCTCACACTTTGCTGTGTCCTCACCTGGACCCTTCCTGACTTTCCCAGCATTGACTTGGCTACTTGCATTTGACTCTGTTCTTGTCCTGCCTGTCCAACCTCACTTTGCAGCCTTCCTGGCCAGGACTTTGACTTCCTCTAAGCCTCATCTTCCTCCCATCCCACCAGGGACTTTGCCAGCCTGTGACCACGTCCCCTCCCTGCCTACTTGGACTCCAGGGGTTTCCTACCACCTGGACTCCACTCTGTGGGCAGTGCTCAGACTGCAGAGGGCCAGGTATGCCCCAGCCTGTTTCACCAGAGCAATTTCACAAACCTCCGTTAATTTATGGGCTGGAGCAGTGGTTTTTGGAAAAGTTTTTTGAGCCATAGGTTCCTCTTTTCAAATGAAGTCTAAAGTGGAAGTCCTCATTTGTAAACCAGAGAGGGCTGATCTACCATACTTAAAATGAAGAGTCGAGTCTCCCCTGCTTACCCCTCTCACTGCCCCTCCCTCCCCCATAGCATGAGAAACATGGCTTTGAAGCCCTTGAACCAGAGGACTCGCAGCTCTTTTATCCCAATCACACTGTCCTTGCCCAATCCCACCCACACTCGTGAATCAGCTGCCAGCTTGTACTGGTGAATCTAAATCACTGTCTCCTGATTTACCCTCACTTCTGGTGGCATGGTTCCACTTCCTCACTAGACTTTACCCCACGGAGGCCCGTAGGTTCCCCAACGTGTCTGGAATATCACCCAGTTATCTTTCCTGCCCTGCCCACGCCCCACGTACCTCTTTTCTTTCTCTTTCTTTCTTTCTTTCCTTCCTTCCTTCCTTCCTTCCTTCCTTCCTTCCTTCCTTCTTTCCTTCCTTCTTTCTTTCTTTCTTTCTTTCTTTCTTTCTTTCTTTCCTTCTTTCTTTCTGTCTTTCTCTTTTTTTTTTTTAACATTTATTCATTTTTGAGAGAGAGAGAGGCAGAGAGAGAAGGAGACACAGAATCCAAAGCAGGCTCCAGGCTCTGAACTGTCAGCACAGAGCCCGATGCGGGGCTCGAACCCACGAACCGGGAGATCATGACCTGAGCTGAAGTCGGATACTTAACTGACCGAGCCACTCGGGCGCCCCTACCTCTTTTATTTCTTGCTTCCTATGTACACTGATGGAATTTTAAGGAAGTTTGCGATCATCCTAGAGTGCTTCTGTGATCTCAGCTCCTGCATAGCTAACCAACCAGTCACCAACTCTTATGCTTTCTACCTCCAAAATCTCACTCGGATTTAAAGCCTATTCTCTATCCCCCCTGCCACTGCCTCAATTGGGCTTTGGTCATCTTGGGTAGGGATTATGCCGTTGACATCCTGACTTCGTGCTCCTCCCTGAGCCATTCCTCAGTCCGTAACAAAGAGGAAGCCTTCACAGACGTGAGGCTTGGATTTCCCATTGAAGAATGGGTAAGATATTTATAGGTCTTCCTTTGGCCAATAATCACGATCTCGCTACATTCTAAGAGGATATCTAAGAGTATGAAGCTCATTTGAGGTTTCTCATGTAAACGTCCATCGAGGGAAATGCAAATATAGACCATTCATTGATGTGCTTTTTGTGTCTTCTTTCCTGTTAGAGTGACTTTTTCCTCAGGCATGGGCGTTGTGTCATCGAACAGCTGTTCTAGTGAGCAAGGAATCCCATGGGCAACCTACCACCAATGCCCGTCATTCACAGAAGACAATCTTACTGTGTTTCTCATTGTGCTTCATGATTAACCGGCTGTAAGAGAAAACTAACACACAGAAGTGATTGTTCTGTCTCCCGTAGGAAGGGTCCTTATTATGACAGAAAAGTTATTTTCTTTTCTGTGGTTTCTTAAGGGTTCTCTAATTGGGTAACCCCCTGCTGACCCCTGGCTATGGTAGTTTCTACGTTGACATCTTTGTTCCACTCCTTGCACACAGAAGCCAGAGACGAGTAACTCAAACCAACACAGAGCATGAGATAATGGGGCTCTATAACCCACCGGTATTTAAAAGGCAATGACCCCTTAAGTTCACTGGAGTTACCTTCCATTAAGAATTTTTCTCGCCTGCATATAAGAGATGGGGTGTGTGTTACAGCCCCACGTCTGCTCTCGGTGTGGACTGAATTGATCTGTCAGACTTCAGGGGCTCGAACTTGAATTGCTTTGGAATGCATCACTCTACATCTCTTTGGATGATAACTTAAAATAAGGCCAAAAGTTTTTCTTTTCTTTTTCTTTCTTTCTTTCTTTTTTTTTTTTTTTTTTTTTTTTTTTGTGTGTGTGTGTGTGGGATATTTTAAATTGGGGAAAATATAGGGGCACCTGGGTGACTCAGTCAGTTAAGCATCCAACTTCGGCTTAGGTCATGATCTCACGGTTCATGGGTTCAAGCCCCACATCGGACTCTGTGCTGACAGCTCAGAGCCTGGAGCCTGCTTCGGATTCTGTGTCTCCCTCTCTCTCTGCCCCTCCCCCACTTGTGCTCTGTCTCTTTGTCTCTCTGTCTCTCACAAATAAATAAAAAAGCGTTAAAAAGTTTTAAAAAAGTCTGGGAAAATATAAAGGGTAATGGAACAAAAACCTACATTTCTACCATCTAGAAAGATTAACTTCTCAAATATTTTCTTATTTACTTGCAATGTTTTTCTTTCTTTCTTTCTTTCTTTCTTTCTTTCTTTCTTTCTTTCTTTCTTTCTTTCTTTCTTTCTTTTGAAATAGAACATTGGAGATGAGATTGAAATCCTCTTCAGCCAACAACCCCAGGCCCTGCCCATTCCTGGTCCCCTTCCCAGAGACCGCCATCACCACGAGGTGGTGGGTGTCCATGTAACCCATTCATTTGTTTTATTTTCTTCTACCAGTATGGAGTCTATTTATTGCATTCTTATTCTTTTAGTGGTAATAAGGCTTAATTCAATTTTATTTTTTTAAGTAGGCTCCACACCCAACCGGGGGCTCAAACTCACAACCCCAAGTTCAAGAGTCAGATGCTCTACTGACTGAGACAGCCAGGAGCCCCCGGTGCAATACAATTTTTAATATGCCTACTCCTATTTATACTCTTCTTTCAAAGCCTACGATCCACCAGCATCCTTAACAAGACAGTGGAGGCAACACTCTCCCAGCTACTTTCACACACTCTCCTCTCAATGCCACGTGGTCACATTTTGCTTAGTTCATGCTTGTTTCCATGGCACTGACATTTCTTTCCTTTCTTCTCTTCCTTCCCCTTTCCCTTTCTTTCTCTTTCTGTTACTTCTCTTGTGTTGATTTATTAAAAGATATTTCATTAGGTTCTCCCCCACGTTCTTCATATTTTGTTCCCACGCCTGTTCCTTACAGTGTCTTCCTTCAGGACGGGTTTACTTTTCTTCTTGTGGCGACATCTTCTTTGCTCTTTAGTGCTTCTTCCAGGAAGCGTCCGAAAATATACTCAGGTTGTCTATGTCCTAGTGTCTCTGACGATGCGTTTATTCTGTCCTCATCCTTAAAGGAAAATTAGTACAGGCATAGAATTCTAAGTTCATGGCAATTTTGCCTCCGTCCTTTTAAGACATTACTCAGTTTTCTTCTAGCATTTTTTTCCCCCTTAATTGTTCATGAGAACTCTGTTATTGGTAGTTCTTTTGTGGGCAATCTAATTTTTTCTCTTATAGCTTCTATTGCCTTTTCTTTCCCCTCAAAATTTCTGCAGTTTTAATATGACATATAGATAAAGATATAGAGATATAGAGATATTTAAAGTTTATTAATCCCTACTGGGTATTTTTATCTTGACTTGTATCTTTCTCTTTTTCCAGAGATTTCCCCAGTTTTAGCAATTTGTGTATTTTCTCTCCTTTATTCTTTCTGTGTTCTCCTTTCTTTTTGGAAATCTGTTAATCAAATTCTTGTTCTATTCTCTGCGTTTTAAATGATTTGCTTTTTTTTTTTTTAAGTTTATTTATTTTGAAAGAGACAGAGAGCACAAGTAGGGGAGGGGCAGAGAGAAAGGGAGAGAGAGAGAGAGGATCCCAAGCAAGCTCTGAGCCGTCAACACAGAGCCTGACTCGGGGCTCGATCCCACGAACCATGAGAATGTGACTTCAGCTGAAATCAAGAGTCAGATGCTTAACTGACTGAGCCACCCAGGTGCTTCTAAATGATTTGTTTATAACTTCCATGTTTTTATCTCTCTGTTCTGTGTTCTGGGACATTGAATTTAAATTCACTAATTCTTACTTTACCTGTGTTTAGTTCATAAGTTAACATGCCTGTATTTTTCTTAGGCATCCACGGTTATTTCTTGATTTTCTTACTTTTCAGTACAACTTTTTTTTTTTCTTTTGGAATAATTTAACATTTTTCTAATATGTCTATGCATTTGGCACAAGAGACATTCCTACATATTGGAACGGAGGGGAGGGGATTTAGTGTATACTCAATCCATAATCTTGATTAGCTTTTTTGGATTATAGTACATTTTATCCTTTCCTGTATTGTGCTTAGTATTGTTGTAATGACCATATTTTCCAAACTACCTTAGTATTTCATGGTCCAGCAAAAGGATTGTTTTATAAGCTGTCAATTTATTTAAATGAAAAATCTTACAGAGGTATACAAACATACCACATTTAACAATTTGTTGAAAATAATAAAATTACATGAACCATAATAATCCCACCAAAATCCAGAGTGGAAAAGTCAGTATGAGCAGAGTAAACATACCTGAATCTGTGTTTATGCCTCAAGCAGCCACAAGGCCTAGAAGATTCCTTCTCATTCTGTTATGTTTCTAGACGTAG
The DNA here is from genome assembly GCF_018350155.1 of Leopardus geoffroyi. Classification (NCBI taxonomy): domain Eukaryota; kingdom Metazoa; phylum Chordata; class Mammalia; order Carnivora; family Felidae; genus Leopardus; species Leopardus geoffroyi. Next base: position 26,642,163 of record NC_059341.1, read on the forward strand.
GAGGTAGAGATGAAATGAACAGGCACAATATTTTATAGGTTTTCTTTAAAAATCTCAAAATAAACTGTTTTCTTATGATTTACTTCTTTCTGATGACAGTAAGGCCTCGCCAAACATTCCAGTTATTTGAAATTCCTCAGTAGTCTGATGGCAATTATAATGGGGGACTTTGTTTGTATCTGAGAACTGGTCACATTTATAAACATGCAAACTGCATCCATTGTGAAATTCGTGTCCCTTCATTAAAGAGACACTTTACCGAACATTTCTTCATCATTGCTTCAAAACCATTTTTGTATTGTTGCCAAGGCTAGAAGTCAGTAGCCTCAATAGTGAAACAAAGGGAAAGGCGAGCCTTTCTTTCTTTCTTTCTTTCTTTCTTTCTTTCTTTCTTTTTGTAAGTGGGGAAAGGGATCAGATTCTCTTTGTTACTTTCAGTACTCATGTTTGAAAAGTTTTGGTTATGAAGTCAGAGAATTGTGTTACACTTAAGAGCAAATATCATATATACATCTTCCTATGTCTTTCTGGTTATTAATTAATGTGCTAATGATCCCAAGAAGTTGCTTAGCTGGAACTTATGGTTTTAAGTAGCTGTTCTGGGAAAAAAAAAAAAAAAGAAAAGAAAAGAAAGAAACTTGGCCAGATTCCCTTTATAGACCCAAAGACTTTAGTACTTACCATACAATGATGGATTTGTCCTCATTTTTGGAAAATTTTGCAAAATTAAAGTTACTTATTGTTTCGTGTTGTCTATGAACCCTGCTTCGAATGATGCATTGGGGTCATAACTGGCAACGTGCTCATCTTATATGTCCTCGGAGAGGTCAGGGGATGGCCCATGACACTCCCTACCCCCTGAGGTAATGAGCTAGTTGCAGGCATAGCTCTCTAAATGTCTCCTTGACAAAAGATACCAGTGGGCAGAGATCTGATTGGACATTTGAGAGAAGAGGCAAATCCACAAGCAAGGGTAGCATCAGCGTAAGTGATATCTAAATCTTTATTCTTTCTATACTTCAGGGTAGAGAATAAAAGGGCAGTAGAATAGTCCTTTTTCCGGAATTCAAATCAGGCCTGGACCAGAAAGGAGTCTCTGCTGACATTGACGTTTGTCTAAATCATAAGTCACTGGCATTTAACACTAAGTCCCATTAGTCACTAAGACTTGACAGCGTTTTTTTTTTTTAAAGTTTATTTATTTCTTTTGAAAGAGAGAGTGTGTGGAAGGGCAGGGAGAGAGAGAGAGAGAGGGTGGGGGGGGGGGGAGAGAGTCCCCCAAGCAGGCTCCACACGGTCAGTGCAGAGCCCATCTCGGGGCTTGGTCTTATGAACCATGAGATCATGACCTGAGTTGAAATCACGAGTCAGTCGCTCAACTGACTGAGCCACCCAGGAGCCCCAAGACTTAACAGGTTTCGATAGCTACTGTTGTCTTACGAGTTCTCTCGAATTTCTACATCTGTGAAGGTCTACACGATTGCTGTTTTCTTTCCAGATTCTTGCCTGGGACTATTCAGGATAAACATCCAGAGATACATCATTTCTTCTGGGATGTCGGCATTTTCTTCTTTGCGTCTTCATTGAAGATATAAGTTAAAATAGAAGTAAGCTAAACACTCGTAAACCTTGACAGAGAGAAAAAAATGCCTTCCGATACACGGAGTACCAATCTTTTAAGACCACTTTGTGTACATGACTTTATATATCCTTGCAAGCTTTTTTGACCTTGGGAGCAAGGAGTTTCAATTCCTTGGCAGTTACATAAGAAAGCTGAAGTATTCAGAAAAGAAATAACTTCTAAGAGGGGTATCAGCAGTCAGAGAAGGAGCCAGATACGGAGATCAGGCTCCACACACTCCAGAACCAGAGGGAAAGCTGGGAGCACCGCTCAGGACGGGGACAGTATCTGAGAGCAGATTTGCAGTGTTTGAAAGCAGATTACACGTAAAGGTGTTTCATGTGAAAAGTAGACACAGAAAGTGAGCGCTTCCTGTAGAAGAAACTTACCGAAGGTTACTGAAGTTACCTCACGCGGCCTTGACAATAGATTGCATACCGAAAGCTCTTGACGCGAAGTTTATGGCCTTTTTTCATCCAAAGGGCATCTCCCTCGCTTATCATCACACCAGATTTGAACTTCCTAGACGTATATTTTGAATGTTCTCGAAAACACTGGGTGGTTGCAACCTGATGGCTTTAGGCTGCCAATCCCTGGCAGGGTTGAATAACCAGGGATATCCGCCCCCCCCCCCCTTCCCCGTCCCTAACCCCTCACCCGGGGCGCGACAGGAGGCAGGCAATGGTGGTGGCCTTGGGGTTGTATCCAGCACCCTCCTCCTGCAGGGCCTCTGGGTCCCCACCTCCCGCAGCATAATACCTTCATTTACTAAGCATGTGCCTGGAAAGCTTCCCAAGAGCCGCATTCACTTACGTCCACACTTTATAGTTGTAGAAATGGAGACCGAGCACGCAAGTGCCCCACCTGAGTGAGGGTTTTGAGAAACATTCCCAGTCTTCCATCTCCTTTTGAAATGTCTGCTTCGGGAATAAGGGCGGAGAATTAGGGAATCCATGGGATTAACGAAATTCACTGCCCTCTTATTCCTTATTTTTATAACACTTCGGGGTTTTGTGTCTCATTAAGAACCTGGCCAAGCACGCTGCTTCAGCAATACCATGTTACCGATAGGAGTAACGTGCTCTGTTTCAATTTGTGGCTCATTTGTTTTCCATGTTTCTTTAGCACCACAGGCCTGAGCGCCAAATCACCTCCCCCGAGGAATGAAGGAACTGGCTTCAGGAGAAGGTGTGCTAAGATCACCTCTGTTTCAAACGTGCAAAAATCCTTACCTCCAACTCTATTCTAATCTTTGCGACCAATTGTGTAGGCCCTGCCAACTTTTTATCAATATTGCCTTCTTTCCTGTCTCCTTCTGCTTCATTAGCCTGTAGCAACAAGCCAACAAACACAACCACCAACAAAGAAGCCTAACACAGAAATGGAGAGCTCCTTCTCAGACAACATGCCAGCCAGGAGCAGGGGGAATGGAGGGATGGAAAGCAGAAAGGGGACATTGAAAGGGGACATTGAAAGCTGGAGGTCATGTTTTTCTACATTCTGTTGCCTGGTCCCTTTCAGTGAGCTTTGGTTTCCTTTAGTCCCGGGAAGGGGATTTATGCTTATTTTTTTCTGACTAGGTTAACTATCTCTAAATACAGTGAAATAATTCAGAAACTCTATTTCAAAGACCTCAGGAAATATGGGGAAGAAAGGAAGGAAGCAAAGCGTGAGCCACAACCCACAGCCTTGTGAAGGGCTGTGAACTGTTCCGTGCGGAGGCTGGAGGCCAGATCTCCAGTGGAAGAAGGAACTCACTTCTCCCAAGAGGGTACAAGGGGAAGCTGCCGCCGGAGAGTCTTCCGGCATGAGCTCGTGTCACTGCCATCGCGCCTTTTGTGTTTGTGTCCTAGGCCTGTTGTACCACGCGAGCACCCATGGTGGCTTAAAACAACTGTAGGGGCACCCGGGTGGCTCAGTCTGTTAGGCCTCCGACTCTTGGTTTCAGCTCAGGTCATGATCTCATGGTTAGTGGGTTTGAGCCCCGGATTGGGTTCTGTGCTAACAGTGCAGAGCCTGCTACGGATTCTTTTCCCTCTCTCTCCACCCCTACCTAGTTCTCTCTCTCTCTCTCTCTGTCTCCAAATAAACAAATAAGCATTAAAAAAAAAAAAAAATTCTCATCTCTTCCACCACCATCACCCCTGTCTATCACCTCCCATATACATGACTGTGGTATCTCTCCAACCCTCCACCTGCTTCTACAAGGAAAGAAAGAAAGAAAGAAAGAAAGAAAGAAAGAAAGAAAGAAAGAAAAAGAAAGAAAGAAAGAAAGTAAGAAAGAAAAAGAAAGAAGGAAGGGTGGAAGGAAGGAAGGAAGGAAGAAAGGAAGGAAGGAAGGAAGGACAACACAACTGTAATCTCTCATAGTTCCAGAAACCACAAGTCCAAAATCATCTTAGATCAGCCTGAATCAAGGTGTTGGTGGGCCATGTTCCATCCTGAAGGCCTGTGGGTGAATCTCTACCTCTGTGTCACATCACCTTCTCCTCTTCTTTCTGAAATCTCCCTCTGCCTTGCTTTTTTAACACTTGTGTTCACAGTGAGGGCTCCCCAGATCATCCAGAAGACTGCTTCTGTTTTAGGATCCGTATCTTTATCACATCGGCAGAGTGATAAGCCGACACGCACATGGTCCAGGGATCAGGATGTGGGCTTTCTGGGCGGCCGTTACCCAGCCGACCACAACACCCCCTGTTGTCTGGCACTCAGATGTTGGGGAAGTGGACTCGCTCGCCATCTCCCTGAAGAGTAGTTTGTTCCAAATACTGAGGAACCCATTTTAGAAGTTGTGGTTCTCAAGGGGCGCCTGGGCGGCTCAGTCGGTTAAGCATCCAGTTTCGGCTCAGGTCATGATCTCACTGTGGGTGATTCGTGAGTTCCAGCCCCGCGCCCGACCCTGTGCTGACAGCTCAGAGCCTGAAGCCTGCTTTGAATTCTGTGTCTCCCTCTCTCTGCCCCTCCCCCACTCACGCCCACTCGCTCTCGATCTCTCTCTCACAAAATAAGTAAACAGTAAAAAAAAAAAAAAATTTAGAGAAATTGTGGTTCTCAGGCCAGATTGGGGGATTAATGGTCCAGAGTAGGATTTCTAAGGCTAGGATTTGAGCTGGAGGAGGTGTGGTCACTACACTCACCTCAAGTCTCCCTTTAATCTCCTGGGTATGTGGCAGGACCCTGTGTGCTTTGAAGGATGTGGAATTATAGGGTGTTTCCATTGTCTGCAGCTAAGCCTGCCTGTGATGCTAAGAGCCTTGCATGAGGCAGGACACAACCTGACACTGGGAGGGGAGGGGGAGGAAAGAAAGTGGCAAATGGGAGATGGTCGTGAGGGATGGATGGCATTTGTGCCAAGGCTGATTCAGAAGATCCCTCTCATATTCTTCAGGACCTGGCTTCATTTTCTCCGTCTTAACCCTTCTCACGTCGCCTCTAGTAGTCTGTTTGCCTGGCTATCTCCCTAATCAGGCTGAGGACGAGGGTCTGTCTTCTTTGTCCCCTCAGAGAGCCCCAGCTTGTGGCATGGTGCGGGGCATGTGACAGAAGCTCAATAAACACGTGTTCGATTGAATGCATGAGTGGAGAAGGGAAAGGAGGAGATTCTGGGCAGAGGGTTGGCAAGAGAGGATGCTTGGTGGCACGGCAATTGTGTGCAAGTCAATGCTGGGAGAGTCACGGGGAGGAAAGGCGGGCCGTGAGACTACGTTTGGCTCGTGGGATGGCCGTTCTATCTTTACCATGGCTGGCAGTACACCTGTGACTCCTCTGGGCAGATGTGCGGGAGGTGACGGGCGGTTCCTGGCCCGGCACACCCCCCAAGGCAACAAACTGTGTCGGAGGGGACAAGACAGCAGCTTAAGTCATGCAGCTCAAGTCCTGCGTGACCTTGGGTATGTCACTTACGCCCCCCAGGCTGTGGTTTTCTTGGCTGCAAAATAAAGGTGCCTCCAACAGCTCTGACCTATGGATTAATGGGACCAGCCATGTCAAGAGTGCTGCAGTGTCCGGGGGGTAGGTAGAGCTATTGTTATTGTGATTATAATAATCTGTCAGACGCCCGGCTGTGGGGCTCAGAACAAACCGTGTGTGGCTGGGTGCACCTCGGTCCACACTTCTGCCTGGTGCTGGCATCTGAGCCTTCTTGCCCTCCCTGGTTGCCATGAGTGACTGGTGGCTTGTGGGTCTGCGTCAGGCTCCAGGGGGATCTTGATGAGGAGTCGAGGGGTTCTGGAGGGCGAGGCTCTCCGTGCCAGTATAAACAGCAATTGGGGTCTTTCCAAGGACTAAGTTTTGGCCCTGAGTCCATAGCTTGTTTCCAGCTTGCAAAGCGCTTGTCTTGTAGCCTTGAGAAGCTGAGCCAAGGGTCGCTGGGCGCTTCAAAGCATCCTAGCTCCTCTTGAAGAAAAGGGTCAGATGAGGCAAGCTTTGGTGCCAATCCGATTTGAGAGCCAGACTGTGTCTTTGGACCTACCTCTCAAAGAGATTAGACCAGAGATCAGAGCCAGTGGGACCTTTTCCAGTGTTAATTGGGATTAATTATAAATAACAACACAGAAGCCCCTCACCCCTGTCTCTCCCGGTGTCCTATCTTACATGGTGAGCTACAGAACTTGAATACAAATTTTGGAGAAATGCGAGCTGCTTTCAGAGTCTCCGCCCTTGTGGTGAGGGCTGCCTAGCAGGTTTCCTCCTTGGCAAAAGGGCTAAAGGTCAGAAGGAACATTGCATTTCAAATTATCCAATGGCATAGGTAAAACCCATTTAACAGTTGGAACATTTTTTTAATAGAGGAGGCCCTCACCAGAGTCCTAATTAAAAATCAATGTGATATATAATTAAATTCAAGTGATCACATATGCACCAGCTCGTCTCTTTAGCTTTTAGCCAGAGGCAGAGAAGGAGCACTCTTATTGATCAACTCAGGAGCCCTCGAGGTTGGTCAATACGAGATGTCTCGTCTGAGGGCTGGTGGCTGCTCAGCTGGGCAGCGTCCGAGCGCCCAGCCTGAAGGACACTCCCAGCGAAGCATCCCACATCCCCTGATGACCGAAGTGCTCTGCCCGGAGGGCCAGGACCCCGTCCGCAGGCCGGCCTCCACCCTGCCTTCCGTCTCCCTGAGCAGTGAGTTCCAAAGAGGAGGCTTTACAAAGAAAGAGGACACAGGTCCATGTCGTACAGACTCAGGCTGTTAGCTCAGCTCCCTTTCCCCAGTCCACCATGGACACGCCCCCTTGTTATTTTCAGCGTGGGCTGTCAGGTACCAAAAGGGCTGCTGAGTCAGGAAGATGAAGGTCACATTGGTACCGACTTCCGTGAAGACAGCGAATGCCTTTAACCGTTCAGGCCAGTCCTGGGATACCTCGCATCCTACCCCTTTTATGTGCAAGAGGATTATTGATATTGTCCTTAAAACAAAAAAAGAAAAGAAAAGAAAAGAAAAGAAAAGAAAGGAAACGAAAGGAAAGGAAAAGAAAAGAGAAGAAAAGAAAAGAAAAGAAAAAAGAAAAGAAAGGAAGAGAAAAGAAAAGAAAAGAGTGATGGTGACAGGTATACAGTCCTTCTCAAAAGACTTCCACATTTTCGATTTTTGTCCTCTCGTCTGATCCCGGTCACAATATGGTGACGTGAGGCATCGAGTGTTATTTTTATTTCCCCTTTATCTATGAGCGGTTCCTCCTCTGAGCCACAGAGGGCTAACGATGTCTCTGGGTGCATGCAGCCTGACAGATTTCTGGAGTGGAAGGGAGGTGTCTCTTCTCCATGTCCTGAAGTGAGAGACCACGTCTCTCAGTGACCACTGTTGACCCTTGTCCATGCCAGGGTCTCCTGCTCTCCAGACAGCTTTCTCTGTCTCTTTTTGAGCTGAGGTTAGTCAATATATTTTTAATTGATGGCTTTCCGCCCTCCCCCCCCCCCTTTTTAGATTTTATTATTGAAATATTAACATATTTTTGTTGTAAAAGATTTAAGTTATGTGTGAGAATATAGAGCACACATTGAAAAGTCCACTCAGGGCTTGGAATACATTCACTCCCACTGTCCTGTCAGGCCACCTCCCCCTCCTCTCGTCCCTTTCCCTTCCCCTACCCCTGCTCCTTTTTTCTCCCTCTTTCTCCCCTCACCTCTCTCTCTCTCTCTCTTTCTCCCTCTCTCTGTATATGTGAGTAAAACAGAGATACTACTTTGCACAAAGAAAATAATGGCTTTAGAAGTCTGGCTTGGGGGAAAGCAAGAATTTTGTCAAATTCTCTCCTTTATATGAAAGAAAACGCCTGAACACCTTAGGTCTCGGAATTCTCCCAGAGAGGCCCCTGGGTGGCTCAGTGGGTTAAGCTCTGATTCTTGATTTTGGCTCAGGTCAGAATCTTACATTCGTGGGATTGAGCCCCGTGGTGGACTCTGAGCTGGGTGTGGGGCCTGCTTGAGATTCTCATTTTCCCTCTCCCTTTCCCTCATTCTCTCTCTCTCACACACACACAAAAGGAATTCTCCCAGAGTGTAGAGCTGGAGCTGAAGTTAGAAAGGACGAGGCTACAGCATAGATGAAAGACCGGAGAAATCTGATGGTTCACCGCCCTCGGCTGTGTGGGGAGACAGGAAGAAAGATAAGTAAAACCCCGCGAATCATCTTTGGTTTCTCCCTTTCCTTCCCATCCCATATGCTGTCTCTCAGCAAAGCTTCTCAGCTCCATCTTCACAATATTTCCCAAATCCGATCCCTGTGGACCCCTCCCACTCCCCACCAACATCCTGGCCAAAGCTGTGAGTATCTCCCCTGGGTTATTGCAGTGGCCTCAGTGGCAAGCCAGAGCCAAATTTTGAAATGACGAGAGCTGATTCTTAAAGTCCCAGGAACTTTGCAAGGTGGTTGTTAAGTATAGCCGTGGTTAAACATTAAATAATGTCCGTATATATGGTGGAATATTATTCAGCTATGAAAAACAAGGAAACCCTGCCTTTTGTGACCGCACGGATGGACCTTGATGGCGTTATGCTAAGTCAGATAGAGAAAGACAAGTACTGCATGATCTCATTTATATGCAGAATCTAAAAGCATCGAACTCACAGAAACAGAGTAGAATGGTGGTTGCAGAGGCTGGGGTATGGGGAAGATAGGATGTTGGTCAAAGTGTACAAAATTCCAGTCGTAAGAGGAGTAAGTCCTGAGAATCGGTTGCACCTATCATGGTGACTATAATAAACGATCTCGTACTGCATACTCAGAATTGCTAAGGGAACCAATCTTAAATATTCCCACCCAAACAACAACAAAATGGTAACCATGAGAGATGGTGGACGTGTTCATGAAGCTTACTGCAGTAAACATTCTGCCATGTACGTGTGAGTCAAATCAACATGTCACACATCTTAAACTTACACATTATTCTATGTCAATAAAGCTGGAAGAATGAAATAATATAAACTTATCATTAAATTACAGAAACCAAGGTAATGAACATTTAAAGTCATCACTTCCCTGGGGCACCTGGGGGGCTCAGTCGATTAAGTGTCCGACTTTAATATCGTAATAATGCTTCCCTCCACCTTACAGATGAGGAACCTAAGAAACTTGCTCAGCTCACACAGCTGGTAGGCAGAACTGGAAGTTAAATCTGTACTCTTTCCAAGAGGAGGAGGTTTCAACAGACTTTATTAGAGAAAAATGTCTGAGGTCCCCATGAAAAATTGAATTTTCTTGGGGACTCTAAATGATATTGGAGAATGCCCATCGGGGCATGATGGAAGTTCTGCTGTCCAGATAAAGAGACCATGAAAGGAGGTATAATGACTTTCTCAGTCACCAGATCCATATAAGGCTTTCTGTGTTCCAGACATTTGTAAATAGGGGAGTAAGTACTATACTCTTGGGCTGGCCTATTGGAAGTGACTTGCCTTGGCTTCTCCGTGGGGGTCTCAGGTCAGGGCAAATGGCAGCAAGGCAATGGTAGCCCTTCTTGCCATGGGTGCTATGACAGGACTCATGGGGACTTCAGAAGTAGTAAGTAACACATGGGTTTTAAGGGTCCTCTTCTTCTGGGCCTCTTCGAATTATAGGCCGAGGCTGTCATAGTGTTCTCAAAGTCAAGTAAACCCAAGTTGCCCCAGAAGCATGGTGGGCCCATTTGACCTTAAATTTTTCATCTCTACTCATACATTTACATCGTGTCTTAGGACAACCTCAAAAAAAACGTACATGGCTGTTGAGATAGATGGTTTAAGTTGGAATCGGGGCTTTGGATCTTTCTGGTTATTGCCTGCAGGCCAGTTATTTTGCTTCTCTTGACCTCAGTTTCTCCATTTGCACCACGTGGATGCTGTTGGAAGGAAATGAGACGAAGGGTCTGAAGAACCTGCTGAAGTGCCTGGTGCACGCGGTCCGTGGGCATCAGGTCTGGGTTTCCTTCCAGAAATGCAGGTCAGGGCCCCTCAGCAGGGATTTGTTTGGCCCCACCTGACGTCGTTCTCCCCACCGCTTTCAAACTGGGCTGCTCGCCTGTGGCCAGGGAGTGTATTCCAAAGCATTCCTGCTTGCCAGCTCAGGCCTTGGGGCTGCTGTGAAGCTACGATTCCTTTCATGGAGCTCATGTGTGTGACAGGGTGTGCCCAGCTCTTAAAGTGCTTTGATGAAAATGCCTTTGTGCTAAAAGCTCTATAAATATAAGGAGCAGACCTGGGCGTGGAGTTTCCAGAATACTCCCAACGTTAGCTGTCATCAAAGGCTCAGGTCATAGAAAAGTTGGAAATGGAGGTGGTTTGCCAATTCGGTGATTCTCCAAAGCAGGGATGGCTTTTCTTTTTCAACTGCTATTTCTTGACTCACTGTGCTTGATCGTACAAGGCCCATCTTGCCTTTCTTGTATCTTCTGAGCTACAAAAACCTGATTTCAGGTATCTTTAAAAAAAAAAAAAAAACCCTGCTAATCACATAGTCTCCCTACCCACCTCCGTACCCCACCCAACCTACTTACCATCCAACAGCACCCAACAGCACCCCCTGGTGGCCATCAGGGAGCTTCTCTGATCCCACACCTTTACCAACTCCTTATCCTTCAGTAGGAAATGTACCCATTCGTTTGTTCGTTCATTCATTCATTCGTTCGTTCATTCGTTCATTCATTCACTTGTTTCTTCAACAACTTATTGATTAATTATGATGCCCCAGGTGTTGCAGACACTAGAGATACCAACGTGAACAGATACGATTCCCGTGGGAGTCACAACTCAGTAAGAAAGCAGATGGACAAGTAACTGATTATAATCGTAAAATGACCGCACCACACGATGCCGGCGACAGGACCAGAAGCATACATATCTTTATTTCTTCTACACTGATATTCTCCTTGTCATATTCTTCTTTGTATTAGGTGGCATGGAAGCAGCCAAGGGAACTTTTATAACTTTTATAAAAGGAAGATTGAGTTTGGGATGTATTTTGCTTGGGTCTAGTGAGGGATTTTTAGGTGGCTTATAGTTAAGTTGCTGTTAGCCCTCCTCATGCAGAAATGGCTTCCAGAAATACTTTTGTCATTCACTGTTGTGACTCAACAGGCTGTGTCGTCAGGCTTCACGATCGGAGGTTATATCACAATTTAAACATGTCTCCTCACTCCTGGCACCAGGGCTATGGGCGAAATGGAGAAATGTGATTTAAACGTACGGAGCCAGCAACTGGTCTGTGGGATGTTCTTCGGGTCATCAGACACGTCTGGGACGTTGTAAGGGGAGAGTTTGGTTATGGAAACACTTGACCAAGGTCTCCCTAGATTTGACAGCGATTTTAAAATTGTATATGACGTTTCTAATATTGAGCTGTGAAGCTGAAAGAAATGTTTTGAAACAACCTGTAATATACACCAAGTTCCCATCAACTGCGTTAGAGGCAAGAGAATGGATTCTTCTTTTCTCTGTATAAGACACGGAAGATCTAAAAACACCTCATGAAGAAGTGATGAAGAGTACGCAGGTAAATAGTAGAGGGAAGATGGGGCGCCTGGGTGGCTTGGTCGGTTAAGCGTCCGACTTCGGCTCAGGTCATGATCTCACGATCTGTGAGTTCGAGCCCCGCGTCGGGCTCTGTGCTGACAGCTCAAAGCCTGGAGCCTGTTTCAGATTCTGTGTCTCCCTCTCTCTCTGACCCTCCCCCGTTCATGCTCTGTCTCTCTCTGTCTCAAAAATAAATAAACGTTAAAAAAAAAAAATTAAAAAAAAATAGTAGAGGGAAGAAAACTATCATGGAGGCTACAAACTCTGTAGTATTTGTAAGAATTATAATATTTGTGGTATTTGTCAGGTGTTGTAGACCTATACTTTGCCGCGAATGTTCTTCTCATTCTAAATGACGCACACACCTAATTCTCTCTTTCAATTTGTATTCTTTCCTCCCATACTGTATCAACTCCAGACCCTACAAAACTTGAATCAGACCTCAGAAAGAGACCCTGAGGTTGCCCCGGGGATCCGTGAGAGTTCACGGAGCATCCACGTATGAGCGGAGAGATGGAAGAAATATACGAGCTTGCCAAGTGGCAAAGGGGGGGGGGGCGGGGAACCTGGTGAGGGGACTTTCCAGGCAGAAGGACAAAAGAGAGAGCCCATGAGAGCATTTCCACACAGTATAGGAGGGCATTGCGATTGTGGGCACGGGAGACCCTAGAGGCTGGGCCAGGTCATGAAGAGGGGCTTCTGTTCTACTAAGAGGTTAAGCAATGGAGAAGCATTAGGGAGTTTTGGCAGGGGATGGACAGGTGCGGGTCTGGGAGGGCTCCAATGTTCCTGTCTTTGTCCCTTGCAGCTTTTGGCCAATTCTGCCTTTTTCAGCCTTTCTTATCTCTGTGTACACATCTCCTTTAACCGTTCCTTCTTTCTTATGCTTTGGGTTAATTCAGAAAAATGTTTCCCTCGTCCACCCTCCTCTCTGTCCCGTGCATGCAAATTCTTAATCTCGTCCCCCCCATTCATTTGTGAAATGGGAATGACCTCAGTCATCAAATAGAATAAAACAACATTGGTGAGCACTCACTCTCTTAGTCTGTTTGGGCTGCTATAAGAAAATACCACAGGGGTGCTTGGGTGGCTCAGTCAGTTGCGCGTCCGACTTTGGATCAGGTCATGATCTCGCAGTTTTTGAGTTCGAGCCCTGCGATGGGCTCTGTGCCGACAGCTGCTTCGGATTGTGGTGCCTGCTTCGGATTCTGTGTCTCCCGCTCTCTCTGCCTCTTTCCTGCTCACACTCTGTCTCTCTCCGTCTCTCAAAACATAAAATAAAATGTTAAAAAAAAAAAAAACCCGAAAAATGAAAGGAACATACCACAGACTGAGTAGTTTATAAACAATGGAAATCGATGTCTCACAGTTCTGGAAGCTGGAAGTCCAAGATCAGGGTGCCAGCCTGGTACAGTGAGGGCCCTCTTCCCAGTTCCTAGCCAGTGCCTTCTCGCTGTGTCTTCACACAGGGGAAGGGACTCTCAGCTGTCTGGAGCCTCTTTTATAAGACACTAATCCTTGGGGCGCCTGGGTGGCGCAGTCGGTTAAGCGTCCGACTTCAGTCAGGTCACGATCTCGCGGTCCGTGAGTTCGAGCCCCGCGTCGGGCTCTGGGCTGATGGCTCAGAGCCTGGAGCCTGTTTCCGATTCTGTGTCTCCCTCTCTCTCTGCCCCTCCCCCGTTCATGCTCTGTCTCTCTCTGTCCCAAAAATAAATAAAACGTTGAAAAAAAAAAAAATTAAGGCACTAATCCAATTCGTGATGGTTCTACCCTCATGCTGTAAGCACCTCCCCAAGGCCTCACCTCCTGGTACCATCAACTTTGAGGGTCAGGGTTTCAACATATGAATTTTGGAGGGGGGGGGTGGAGAGGGACACAAATATTTCCGTGTGTGTGATGGGCTGAGGGATTTAGTTGCTAATGAGAAGAGCAGAGACCCTATCTCTAAGAATTAGCTTGTCCCAGGGGCGCCCGGGTGGCTCAGTAGGGTGAGCGTCTGACTTCTGCTCAGGTCATGATCCCACGGTTCGGAAGTTTGAGCCCCGCGTCAGGCTCTGTGCTGACAGCTCGGAGCCTGGAGCCTGCCTCAAGTTCTGTTGCTCCCTCTCTCTGCCCCTCCCCTCCCTCTCTCACACTCTCCCTCTCTCTCTCTCTCAGAAATAATAAATAAACATTAAACAAAAAAATTAAAAAAAAAAAAGAATTAACCTGTCATAGAGAAGCAAGTATCTTTGACATTAAACGAGAAGAGAACATAAACGATATACTAGTTGAATGAAATGGCATCGTTTTACCAGACAGATAGAGTAATCTCTTTCAAGAGTTTTATAGTCACTTCCAGACCTTTTCCTCTTTCTCTTTAGGAACTTGAACGAGTGTCTGGAAAGCACTCTATGAAGCAGCAGGGGAAGAATTCTCTCAAGTTGCTAAAGTCGGGATGCCATGGTGAGCCAGCCTTTACCAAACACTCCACACGGAATATGTACAACTTACAAGTTCAAAGGGAGGTGAAGTAAACGTACTTTTAGGAAACGGAAATATGTTTGTCAGCGAATTTATATTTCCACAAATCTCTTATGCGGACACTCAGAGTAAGAAATGTCGATAGGAAGGAGACCACTCAGACCTGATCACATGACAAAAGCAGCCCCATATTTAGAATCTTAGGCTTTACAAAAATTTTTTTCAATGTGCATTTAATTTTTGAGAGAGAGAGACACACACACAGAAAGCGAGCAGAGGAGGGGCAGAGTGAGAGAGGGAGGCACAGAATCTGATGCTGGCTTCAGGCTCCGAGAGCTGTCAGCACAGAGCCTGCCGCAGGGGCTCGAACTTGCAAACTGCGAGGTCATGACCTAAGCCAAAGTCAGACGCTCAACCAACTGAGCCACTCAGGCGCCCTTAGAATCTTAGGTTTTGCAAGTTGAAAGAAACTAACATGACTTCATCTTTCCCCCCCCGTGTTATAATTTCTTCCAGTTTTCTTTGTTTGGATGAGGTGTCTGTATCCATGATGTTTTCAAGAAGCATGCTCAAGCCCTGGGATGTTTATTTCATTTGCGTAAGATGTGAATATTTATCCGTGTGAGCTTGTCCATGCTGCCGATCCTCCCTGAAGTGAATCTGTCGTGTTCTGTTTCAATCCGTCTATGCGATCTGCTGAGCGAATCTCCCTGCAGTTTGCGATTCTTTCTTCCCAAACATGTGTCTCCTGTTTGTACTTACGTGGAGACACTGTCCTCCATTGATTTTTTCTGGTAGTGATTCCCTTACCTCTTTATGTTCTGACATTAAAAGGGGTTGGCTTAAATCATGTCTCCAGGGTAAATGGCATAAAGATCTTGGTCACTTAAGCGTTTCCTGCCTGTGTGCATTTTCAGACATCGGCAATGGCTACCCCGTGAAGATACTGTCCTCAAAGATCAATGATTTCTGGATTTTCAGGGCTCATCTTTTCTACCAATTAAGCCACGGGCCTTTCCTTTTCAAACATACATTTGCTTTGGTATTTCATTACATGAGAACGTGGATTCAGCCATTTGAGCGTATGGATGTTAGCGTGGCAGTGACTTCTCTACGGAAAGATAGGAACATTTGCATCTTCTCCCATTTATTTATTTATTTATTTATTTATTTATTTATTTATTTTTAAATCCTTGCATATTTTTATTTTTATTTATTTTTTAAATGTTTATTTATTTTTGAAGGAGAGAGAGAGAGAGACAGAGTGTGAGTGGGGGAGGGGCAGAGAGAGAGGGAGACACAGGATCTGAAGCAGGCTCCAGGCTCCGAGCTGTCAGCACAGAGCCCGATGCGGGACTCGAACCCACGAACCGTGAGATCGTGATCTGAGCTGAAGTCGGACGCTTCACCAACTGAGCCACCCAGGTGCCCCGCATCTTCTCCCATTTAATCCCAGTAACATCTTTGGGGTTTTTGTTTGTTTGTTTGCTTTTTTTTAATGAAGGCCAAACAATTTATAATCTAGAAGAATGAGATCCTTAGGAGTTGTGCATCTTGGCTGCACCATATCCCTGTATAGTTATGGTACTGTACTGTACTGTACTGTACTTATGGGAAAAATATCTGCATACAAGTGGTACTGTACTGTACTTATGGTCCATACAAGTGGACCTCGGCCGTTCAAGAGTCCGTCGTATTTGCAATTTGGACCCCCAAATAGCGTGCATTGTGTAAATTCTCCCTTCCTCAAGAATTTGCTCCCGAGACAAATATTTATTGACGGTCCACTCTGCGGGAAGCCCTGTGCTGGCCCTGGGCACACAGATGTCTTACAGCCAGGCCTTGTGTCCTTAAAGAGCTTACAAAGTTGCCAAAGGGGAAAAAGCAAAGAAAAATGTAATCGAGGGGCTATTTACATACAAACGCTAAGCTGCCAAGTTGGCAAATTTAATAATGGCATCCCCAAGTTAATAGTAAACAACTTTCCAGCCCCGAAGGCTTTGTGCCCCTGCTGAGGCTGGATAAATGATTTTACCACAAAATATTGGATTAGAAGAAATTCATTTATGGTTTCCATGGGTTCTAACAAAAATGTGAGCGCCGCTCTGACTAGTTGAAACTCAGAAAAACTTCTGAGCCTTTTCCTTTCAGTAAAGAAGTCAGGATCTTGAAGACACAGATGAAGGGGAACTGGGGTTTACCCTTGTTTGTTTCCTTCCCTGTCGTGACCCCTTTCAGGATGCTGAGCCACAAGTCCTAGAAATAAAGAGATACAGTTCGTTGCCAGAGGTTACTTGGCCCTTAAGTAGTTTTGTTTTGAAGACTAGCCAGAAATACAGAAACCATCTCATTGACCTTTAGATCAAAAGCCACCGGAAGCTCATAGAGGAAGAAAGAACCAAATGACGATGGCTGGCTCTTTTTGGGGACAGGAATGCAGCTTTCTGTATGGTTTGGGTTTTCCTCTGTGCCTATAAGAAGTATCATGTGGGCAGGTAATCTGTGTATCCACATTTGTTTTTAGAAAGAAGTGGGGGGGGGCAGTAATGTGACGCGGGCACATACCTACCTCCCTTTAATAGTTCATGGATCATGTTAACATTCATAAGCCATAACGTTTCTACTGTTCGAGAGGCCAAATCTGGAAACAGCATTTCTACAAATTCATTTTTGAGGGGCCTTCACATCTTGAGGGATGGCTGCCGTGAATTAGCTCTATGACTCGCTTAGAGGGTGGTTGAGGTTTTAAATCCTACAGTCAACGCCTCGTTCTCATGGCTTCTTCCCATTTTTTCTCACATTTCTCTCCACAGTGCGTGAGTCTGGTGAGGATTCATCCATCGCTTGATCGCTACTGTGTTTCCTTAGTGTTTTTCTATCTTTAAAACCACATCGTTATGGGGCGCCTGGGTGGCTCAGTCGGTTAAGCCTCTGACTTCAGCTCAGGTCATGATCTCATGGCTCCTGAGTTCAAGCCCCACGTCGGGCTCTGTGCTGACAGCTTGGAGCCTGGAGCCTGCTTTGGATTGTGTCTCCCTCTCTCTCTTCCCCTCCCCCTGCTCCTTCTCTCTCTCTCTCTCTCTCTCTCCGTCAAAATAAATAAACATTAAAAAAAATTTTAAAACCCACATCGTTATAATTAGTAGCATAGATTTTTGTACCTTTTGGTCTTCCGTGAAGGCTGACCTAGAAGTAGAGGGTGAGGTTCGGAAAGGCAGGCTTTCATTCAGTGAGAGGACGCCCTTTGTAACCATCAGGGCTGCCCCGTGGATTGGCCACCTTAAAAGGGAGTGAGCATGACGCCGGTGGGGCTGCATGGTGACAGGCTGCATTGTGGCACTAGGAAGATCAGAAAGAGGATGCTAACTTTCGGAGAGAAGTGGTGAAAAATCATCCCTCGGGTCCCTTCGGACCCTAAGCCTTTTATACTTCTGTGTGCCCAGCAGTACCAAGGAAGGCAGTTTTTACTTTAAATTTTTCATCACCAGGAAAAGCATCACACCTCATATAAGAGGATGAAGCTGTATTTTATGTTTGGCCATTTGCTCCTAGGGATTTTTTTTTTCCAGCTTATTTTCAGATCCTGAGCTGTGGTGGATACTGCCTGCTGTGGCCTGAATGTTTGGCCTCGATACGTTGAAATCCCGACAAAGGCAGTGGGGCCGTTGGGGGGCGGGGATTAAGTCACTAGCGTGGAGCCCTCGTGAATGGAATTGGTGCCCTTGTGAAAGAGACCTCAGAGAGCCCCTTTGCCCCTTCCACTCTGTGAGGTTATAGATAGAAGATGCTGTCTATGAACCAGAAAGTGGGCTGGCACTGACTGCAGTCCCCCGGAGCGTGGACTTCCAGACTCCCGATGTGTGAGAAATCAGACTCTGTTATTTACAAGCCACCTAGTCTCAGATAATCTGTTGGAGTGGCCTGCCTGGACGAAGACACCACCTAGCTGGACTTTGAGGACCGACGTGTGCCTATGCGGTTTCCACACACGCCGTCCGGTTTAGCCATGCAGACGAATTGCACCATCACTTAGGTTAGATAGGCGGTTGATCGGGCAGAACGTCTAAGCAGGTTCTCCTGTGGCGACTGACTCTGCAGACTCTGGAGAAATGTCTTAAGTGTTAGAGTCGAAGTTGAATTTAAGGTACGGTGGGGTAAGGGAGCTTTGGGCGGGGAGAAAAGCAGAAGATCTTTCCTATTAGGAGGGGATAGATCACATCACATGCCAATGCTTCGGAAATCTATTTATTTAATTTACTCATTTTTTTTTTTTTTAGTTTTATTTTTTGAGACAGAGGGTGCAAGTCAGTGAGGGGCAGAGAGAGGGAGAGAAGCAGGGCTCACCTGAAGCAGGGTTCCTGCTCACCCGACGCGGGGACTCGAACTCACGAACTTGAGATCCCGTCAGACCTTAACCGACTGAGCCACCCAGACGTCCCTCAGAAATGCATTTAAATGCAGTCACACTCGCAGGCTCTGGACCAGTGGGAATCTAAATGAACATGGGAGGTACTTTCTGCATTCCCGGATATCCTGGGACAGCTTCCCCAAGGGAGCGCCCACCACGTGGACTCAGTACATTCTGGACCCTGCTGCTCACACAGTAATGCCGTCTGAACTCCTGATTTGCAAACACAGAACCACCTCTTGTGAGTGACAGCCGGGCTGCCTGAGGACACGTCCTTCTAACGCGGCTTGTGTGGAACAAGACAGGATCCGCTGGAGGCTGCTCTGGGACCAGAGGTGGCGGGTCTTCCTGAGGTCTTCAGAGCTTGTCCTTCTCCAGTAGAGGACTGGGGAGCATCCGTTCTGTCCCCTCCCTACCACTGCCCCAGCAGCCAGCCCGTCCCAGCCCTGCTGTGCACGTCGTCCCATCTCCCTCCAAGGACACTGACTCAACACCCTCTAACTAAATCCAAGCCTGCACCTTCAGGCTCTAATGGCTGCTTTTTATTAGTGCCACATAGCTATAACTGAGAACTTGACCTCCAGGTTCAATGCATATTATGATCTTCTGTTAGTTGAGATATATATATATATATATATGTGTGCATATATATTTAATTTAAATTAATTATAATTTACATATTTAATTTAAATTACATAATATTAATATAGAATATAGAATAATTCAAATTATATAATTAATTTAAATTAATATATATATTTAAATGTTTATTCATTTTTTTTTAATGTTTATTTTTGAGAGAGAGAGAGAGATTGAGAGAGCACAAGCAGGGGAAGGGGCAGACAGAGAGGGAGACACAGAATCCAAAGCAGGCTCCAGGCTCTGAGCTGTCAACACAGAACCCGACGCGGGGCTCGAACTCACGAACCGCAAGATCATGACCTGAGACGAAGCTGGGCGCTTAACTGACTGAGCCACCCAGGCCCCCCAAATGTTTATTCATTTTTGAGAGAGACAGCGTGAGCAGGGGAGGGGCTGAGAGAGAGGGAGACAGAGGAGCCGAAGCAAGCCCCACACTGAGAGTGCACAGCCCAATGCGGGGCTTGAACTCACGAACTGTGACATCATGACCTGAGCTGAAGTCAGACACTCAACCAACTGAGCCGCCCAGGGGCCCCTGTTAGGTGACATATTATTATCTGCCTGACACAAATGGCCTGAAGCAAGCTTTGCCTCGTGTAAGAAGGGTCACTCCCAAATAATATAAGAACATTGGAAGAGGGGATTCCGTTATTTTCTGTTTCCAAAAGAAAGAATTTACCGAAGATCCACTCATGGAATGAACTGTTTTCATGGTAAATATTTGCCTTTTTATCACAAAACAGTATATGATATTTTTGTAGATTTTTGTATTTTTTCTACAATGGCTCGATGTTTACAACATTCCATGACCATTTTCCATGTCATCAAATATTTTTCTATAACAATATTTGAATGGTTTTACTGTGTTCCATTCTACGTATATACTATAATCCACTGAATTTCTTCCTCTTGCACACTCCCGCTATTTCCAATTTTGCTTTTTTTCTTTTACTTTTTTTTTTTTTCAACGTTTATTTATTTTTGGGACAGAGAGAGACAGAGCATGAACGGGGGAGGTGCAGAGAGAGAGGGAGACACAGAATCGGAAACAGGCTCCAGGCTCTGAGCCATCAGCCCAGAGCCTGACGCGGGGCTCGAACTCACGGACCGCGAGATCGTGACCTGGCTGAAGTCGGACGCTTAACCGACTGCGCCACCCAGGCGCCCCTCCAATTTTGCTTTTTTTTAAGTTTATTTATTTAATTTGAGAAAGCTGAGTGAGGGAGGGGCAGAGAGAGAGGAGAGAGAGAATCCCAAGCACGATCTATGTCATCAGTGCAGAGTCTGAAGAGGGGTTCCATCTCACAAACCATGAGATCATGACCTGAGCAGAAATCAAGAGTTGGATGCTCAACCCGCTGAGCCACCCAGGGGCCCCTCCAATTTCCCTTTTTTAGCAATACCACAAGTACGCTTCTCCCAGAAATGTAGGCTAGCACCCATTTCCCCCCAAAATTCTTTACACAAAGTATAATCATTTAAACTATTTAAAAATTAATTTAATAAGCAAAGAAAGCATTCTATTGTTGCTTAAATTTGCATCTTTTTAAATAACTTTTAGGGCTAATTACATTTTCAAGTGTTTATTGACCATCTGTGTATTTTTATGAATTTCCCCTTTTGGTCTCTGCCTATTTGAGGAAGGGGAATGAATGTTTTCTAATAGAATATAAGAAGTTTGAAAATTATGTAACAGATGGGATATGTTGCCAATGAATTCAGCGTTTTGTCGTTTGCCCTTACATTGTATTTACGGTGTTGTTTGTTTTTGACATACAGAAAATTTTAGCTTTAACATTATCACAACTGCCTGAGAATCCTCGAAGACACAATAAATGTGCAACCCACAGTCTCTTGTCTTTAAGGAGCTTATAGTTCAATTGTGGAAATAGCTATAAATGTACATAAAATAAGCAATACGATATTTAAAGCAGCAGTCTTTCAAGGAAGGGCTTAGCCTCTAGGAGATGGGGCTGCTGCTTGCTCAGAGTTTGAAAAAACCCCTTACGTGCTCCTGATCATCAGTTGTCATCGCTTGGTTGATGATCACAGATGTCATCATCAGGCTGGACAAGAACGAAGAGCGTCTCCAGGCCGCGTGTGATTAATGGCCCACAAATGTGACAATGCACTCAGGCTGACCCTCCTCGCAGTGCTGCGTTATTTTCTTTCTCTCTTCTGGGCAACTGATTGCACATTTGTGTCAGCACCCTTGATGATGTCAGTGATATTAATTGTGTTGATCTCCGCGTCTACGAAAACTTAGAAAAGCGTCTAGGAAAAAAAAAAAATTGGAGGAGAACGAGAACAAACATTAGCTTTTGTTATCTTTTTATTTTCGGGGTAGCGTTCAAATTAGATGGTGTTGCCTGTGAGAGGTGAGGTCTTGCTTGTCTCCGTGTGTCTCTGGGCACTCTGAAGTGCCCAGCACATTTGTTAGAATTTGCAATGTGTCTTAAAGAGTCCAACCCGATGAGACCTCACCGCGTGTGTGCGTGCGTGTGCGTGTATATGTGTCTCTGGGGGGTGGGGCAGACAGGGGGAGGAGATGAGGATTGAAAGCCTGGGGAGGCAGCTGCCTGAATCGACTCCGGTCCAGTGTGAGGGGCTGGCTGAGGGGCACTGTGGGAAACATCTCTCTGGATGGTACAGCAAAGCAACAGGACGTGTCCAGAGAGCACGAGCCTTTCCAGCTCTGGTGGGCTTCAGCCAGTGGGGTGCTGGCACTATTTAACAACCAGGTCTCTGCCGGGGAACGAAGTCCTGATGTGAAGCATCTGCTGATTTCAATGGGGTGAATACTTTCCCTGTGGGCAACTGCAAGCTTCCACCGGGAAGTCGCGGAGTGTGGAGCTAGAAAGAGATGTGCGCTGCGGGTCCTCGTGAGCCAGTCGGTGTGAGCTGACAGAGTGTTTCTGTGCAATCCATCCATCCATTCATTCATTCGTGGCAGGACCACGACTACTTTGTGAGGCGGGAGGCATGGAGGGGGGCAGAGTCCAGCACGGCATGGGAGTGTGTCCGGGAAGCAGCCCTGCAAGCTGGAATGGGCCTGGCTGAGAGGCAGCAGGACCTGGTGCTAAGCTGTAAAGTCCAGGCCAGGGTAGGGGGACACCTGCACTCAGAGAGGCTGCAGGGGCGCCAGCACTCATCTCTGGCCAATTTCAAAACTGTCAACATGACCCAGGGACTGGTGCCCAGTGACTGATGCTGTGGATGTGCTTCCTCTCCTGGTCTGACCTGGCTCAGGCACAGACCTGGGGGAACCAGCTGACGAAGAGCCCTAGGGACTCCAAAACCAGGGCCAGATGGGCCAAGGACTTCAGTGAACCCCCAGTGAGTGAATCTGATGTCTTCATTTATCCACATCCGAGGAAGGAAACAATCCTATTGTTTCAGTATTCAGACCTAATTAGGAGTTAACATTACATCTTTTACTCCATAAGCGAATATTTTTAAGTAAACAAGAGGGATACGATTTTGCTGTTATGGAGTCTGCATTCTTGTGAAGGGGACAGATGACAGACATTTTCACTCTCCTTCCAACTGGGGACAGGCATACTGCTTTAGATAGGGTAGTCATGGTCCTTCTGAGAAGCCACCGTTTGAAGTGAGGCCTGAAGGATGAGAATGGACCAGTCATTCCAAGAGCTGGGACAGAAGGTAAAGTAAGGACCAAGGTCCTGAGGCAGGAAGAAGGAATTGTGTTTATCTCCAGTCTATGAAAACTTAGAAAAGTGCCTGAAAAAAAAAATTTAGGGGGAATGAGAACAAACATTAGCTTTCACTCTTTTTTTTTTTTTTTTTTTTTTGGTGGCATTCAAATTAGATTGTGTTGTTTCTCAGAGTTGAGGTCTTGCTTGTCTCTGTCTCTCTATGCACCCTGAAGTACCTAGCACATTAGTTAGAATTTGCATTTGCATTTAGGTCTTCAATCCATTCTGAGCTTATTTTTGTGTATGCTGTAAGAAAGTAGTCCAGTTTTATTCTTTTGCATGTTGCTGTCCAGTTTTCCCATCACCATTTGTTAAAGAGATGTCTTTTTCCCATTGCATTTTCTTGCTTCCTTTGTCATAGATTCATTGATCATATAAGCATGGGTTTATTTCTGGACTCTCTAGTCTTTTCTTTTGATCTATGTGTCTATTTTTGTGCCAGTACCATACTGTTTTGATTACCACAGCTTTGTAGTATTTCTTGAAATCGGGGATTGTGATACCACTAGCTTTCTTCTTTTGTGGTTCCATATACATTTTAGGATTATTTATTCCCGTTCTGTGAAAAATACTGTTGGTATTTTGATAAGGATTGCATTAAATCCATAGACTGCTTTGGGTAGTATGGACATTTTAACAATATTTGTTCTCCCAATCCATGAACATGGAATATCTTTCCATTTGTTTGTGTCCTGTTCAATTTTTTCATCAATATTTTGTAAGTTTTCAGAGTACAGGTCTTTCACCTTCTTGATTAAGTTTATTCCTAGATATTTTATTCTTTTTGGTGCAATTGTGAGATTGTTTTGTTTTGTTTTGTTTTGTTTTGCTTTGTTTTCTTTTCTTTGCAAAAGGCTAAAGAAGTACAAGTACTTTATTTATTTATTTATTTATTTATTTAATGTTTATTTTTGAGAGAGAGAGAGAGAGAGAGAGAAAGACAGTGAATGGGGGAGGGGCAGAGAGCGAGGGGAACAGAGAATCCAAAGTGGTCTCTGCTCTGACAGCAGCAAGTCCGATGTGGGGCTTGAACTCACAAACTGAGATTATGACCTGAGCTGAAGTAGACACTCAACCGACTGAGCCACCCAGGCACCCCGATGAGGGTGTTTTTTTAATTTCTCTTTCTGCTACTTCATTGTTAATGTGTAGAAATGCAACAGATTTATATATATTGAGTTTGTATCCTGTGACTTTACTTGAAATCATTTATCACCTCTAGTAGGTTTTTGGTGGAGATTTTAGGGTTTTCTATATACAGTATCATGTCATCTGCAAAGAGTGAAGATTTTACTCCTTCCTTACCAATTTGGATGACTTTTATTTCCTTTTCTTGTCTTACTGCTGTGGCTAGGACTTCTAGGACTATATTGAAAAAAAATGGTGAGAGTGGACATTCTTGTTTTCTTCCTGTTCTTAGGGGAAAAGCTCTCATTTTTTCACCATTCTTTGAGTGAATTTTTTTTTGAGTGAATTTGAGTTTGTTTTTTTTTTTTAATGAGTTTGTTAGGGGGTTATCAATTTTGTTGATCTTTTCAAAGAACCAGCTCTTGGTTTTATTGATCTGTCCTATTGTTTTTGTTTTGTTTTGTTTTTAGTCTCTATATCATTCATTTCTGTTCTAATTTTTATTATTTACCTCCTACTACTGGTTTTGGGTTTGTTTGTTCTCTTTCTTGTAGCTCCTTTAGGAGTAATGTAAGGTTGTTTGAGATTTTTCTTGCTTTCGAGGCGAGCCTGTATTACTATAAACTTCTCTCTTAGAACAGCTTTTACTGGATCCCAAATACTGGAACATTGTGTTTTCATGTTCATTTGTCTCCATATTTTTTTTTTTTCCTGCTGAAAATCAGCTGATAGCTTTATGGGATTTCCTTTGTATGTAACTGTTTTATTTTTCTCTTACTGTTTTAAAATTCTCTCTTTATCACTTAATTTTTGCCATTTTACTTGTTAAATCTTGGTGTGGGCCTCCTTGGGTTGATTTTGTTGGGGGATCTCTGTGCCTCCTGAGTCTGGATTTCTGTTTTCTTTCCCAGATTAAGGAAGTTTTCAGCTATTATTTCTTCAAATAAATTTTCTTTCTTTAAAACATTTATTTACTTCAATACAATGTAATATTGGTTTCAGGAATAGAACCCCTTGATTCATTACTTACATATAACACTGAGTGCTCATCCCAACAAGTACTCTCCTTAATGCCCATCACCCATTTAGTCCTTTACTCACTCACCTCCCCTCCAGCAACCCTGTTTGTTCTCTGTATTTAAGAGTCTCTTATGGTTTGCCTCCCTCTGTTTTTATCTTACTTTTCCTTCCCTTTCCCTATTTTCATTTGTTTTGTTTCTTAACTTCCACATATGAATGAAATCATATGATATTTATCTTTCTCTGACTGACTTATTTTGCTTAGCATAATGCACTCTAGTTCCATCCATGTAGTTGCAAATGGCAAGATTTCATTCTTTTTGATCTCTGTGTAATATTCCACTATATATATATATACCCCATCTTCTTTATTCATTCATCAGTCGATGGACATTTGGGCTTTTTCCATAATTTGGCTATTGTTGATCATGTACTATAAACATTAGGTTGCATGTGCCCCTTTGAATCAGCATTTTTTGTATACTTTGCATAAATACCTAGTTGTGCAATTGCTGGGTCATAGCATACTTCTATTTTTAATTTTTTGAGGACTCTCCACACTGTTTTCCAGAGTGGCCGCACCAGTTTGCATCCCCACCAACAGTTCGAAAGTGTTCCTCTTTCTCTGCATCCTCGCCAGCATCTGTTGTTTCCTAAGCTTCAAGTAAATTTTCTTCCCACTTTTCTCTTTCTTCTCCCTCTGCGATATCTATAATGCAAATGTTATTACACTTGGTGGTGTTACTGAGTTCTTTTAATCTATTTTCATTCTTTATTTTTATTTTTTCTTTTTCCTGTTCAGCTTGACTGCTTTCCATTAGTCTTCCAGGTCACTGATTGGTTCTTTTGCTTCCCGTAGTCTACTATTTATTCCCTCTAGTGTATTTTTAATTTCAGGTATTGAGTTATTCATCTTTGGTTGGTTCTCTTTTTATATTTTTTATCTCTTTGTTGAAGGTCTCACTGAGGTCTTATACTCTTTTCTCAAGTCCACTGAGTATCTGTATGACCATTACTTTAAATTCTCTATCAGGCATATTGCTTACCTCCATTTTTTAAGCTCCCTTGCTATGATTTTGTCCTGTTCTTTCATTTGGAACATATTCCTCTGTCTCGCCATTTTGTCTCTCTGTGTCTGTTTCTATGTGTTAGGAAAGTCAGCTATGTCTCCTGCTTTTGAAAGTAGTGGCCCTGGGGCGCCTGGGTGGCGCAGTCGGTTAAGCGTCCGACTTCAGCCAGGTCACGATCTCGCGGTCTGTGAGTTCGAGCCCCACGTCAGGCTCTGGGCTGATGGCTCAGAGCCTGGAGCCTGTTTCCGATTCTGTGTCTCCCTCTCTCTCTGCACCTCCCCCGTTCATGCTCTGTCTCTCTCTGTCCCAAAAATAAATAAACGTTGAAAAAAAAAATTAAAAAAAAAAAAAAAAAGAAAGTAGTGGCCCTATGAAGAAGAGGTTCTATAGTTCACCAGTGCAATGTTCCCTGTTCACCAGAACCTAGTGCTTCACAGGTGTCTACTCTAGGCATTGGGTGGGCCTTACTATTGTGGCTGAGCTGTGTTTGCCCTCTGTGCAGTTGTGTGCAATGGTTCTCTTTAACTACTGTGGGCAGGGCTTAGTCCCTGTCTTGTTAGTGAGCCAATCTGGGGCTGCCTGGGGCTTGAGTTGAGTCAGACAAGGCATTTAGCAGAGCTTCAGGTACATTGAATTGCAATGCACTTTCCCTGTGTTGCCCCTGAGGGGTTTCGTCGGTGGGCAGAGCCTGGAGTCAGACCAGATGTCTTCCCTCTGCTGAGGCCACAGAGGAGCTGGTGTGTGTGGCTCTCTTCTTTCCCAGGGCAGGGGTTAATTTGGACTGGTGTGGGCCCCCGTCACAACTGCTTGCACGATGCTGGGCTTGTGGTGACACTTGGGATGGGCTCCTACCAAGGGCAGGTTGGAAGAGACGGATCTTCAGGAGAATACAAGGTGGGATGTATTGTTACGAAGCATTTTCAATATGGCCTCTTTTCTACGATAAGCAGTGGACAGTTTGTTCCCCCAGTCTAAAGGGCATGTTCTGGGTTATTTACACTGATGTGGATGTTATTTAGGTGTATCCATGGGGTGAGGTGAGTTTAGGATCCTTCTTCTCTGCCATCTTCCCCAGAAGTCCAAACTAAAGACTTTTGATAGTGATCAGGAGACGTTTTTCTTACATAACAGATAATTAAGCAAATTTTTTTTACGTTTATTTATTTTTGAGACAGAGAGAGTGTGAGCTGAGAAGGGGCAGAGAGAGAGAGAGAGAGAGAGAGAGAGAGAGAGAGAGATACAGAATCCGAAGCAGGCTTCAGGCTCTGAGCTGTCAGCACAGAGCCCGACGCGGGGCACAAACCCACGAACGGTGAGATCATGACCTGAGTCGAAGTTCGGCGCTTAGCCGACTGAGCCTCCCAGGCACCCCACAGATAATTTTTTTAGTTACACTTTTTATTTTGAGATAATTATAGATTTACACGCAGGTATAAGCAACGATACAGAGAGATTCCATATGCACTTGATACCCCGGTTTCCTCAGCGGTAACATCTTATAAAACAGTACTGCAGTCTCACAACCAGAATATTGGCACTGATGTGGTCAAGATACAGAACACTTCCATCACCATAAAGATCTGTAATGTTTCCTTTTTTAGCCACACCCACTTACTTCCCGCCCACCACCATTCCTAGCAACTGGTACTGTGTTCCTCTTTTCTGTAATTTTATCATTACCATTTAAAGAATGCTATTTGGATGGAATCATTGAATTTAGCAATTCAAACTTTATGAACACCACAGAAGCTTGCTTTCCCTTTAACATTTTTTTTCTTCTTGATATGATGAAAATCATATTTTTCAAGATTTTTTTTTCAAGTTTACGAAACTCCTTTTGTTATCTTTTTCCACGGAAAGGATGTTGTGTTGTCGTTTTATCCTTCCTGGATCTGTTATGGAATGCACTCTTGCATAGCGAAAATGTTTGCTTCCATTCTTAAGCTAACTTACTAAGAATGAAAAGAAGTCACAGGTCACAATTTGGCTAGTGAAGGAAACACTTTTTTTTTTTCAATTTTTTTTAACGTTTATTTATTTTTGAAACAGAGAGGGACAGAGCATGAACAGGGGAGGGTCAGAGAGAGAGGGAGACACAGAATCTGAAACAGGCTCCAGGCTCTGAGCTGTCAGCACAGAGACCGACCCGGGGCTCGAACTCACGGACCACGAGATCATGACCTGAGCCGAAGTCGGACGCTGAACCGACTGAGCCACCCAGGCGCCCCAGGAAACACTTCTTTGTGGCGTTAGGTATAACGCAGGAAGCTGTTGGGAAACAGCAGAGAATGGGACTTCAGGTTGGACAGCCAGGCTTTGGCTCTCTGCTGGCCCTGTCTCTTCCCTGTGTCCTGCCTCCCAGACCTGCAGCCAGCTGGTGTTCAGGCTATACTGCAGGGTCAGAGATCTTTCTATTCCTATATCCCAGTTTCTCTGTGGCTACCTGGCATTGCAGATCTCCGACGAAGCCTCCGTTCTTCCCTGATCCTGCCCAACCTATTTGCTTCTAGGTCACAGCTTTTCACCCAGCCTGCTCAGTGGAGACTGCAGGACTGGGAGACCAGCAGTGTTGTTTTCTTTCTTAGATCTTCAGGCCCTTGGGTTTCTGAGTGCATCTCTACTGCTTACCCACTTAGCCTTGCCTGTTACAGAACTCTCCTGGGTGTTATATATCTGCTCTAAAAAAAAAAAAAAAAAAAAAAAAAAAGAGCTTCAATCCCAGGTCCTACTACAAACCACAGAATGGAATGAAAATCTGGCAAAATATCTAGATGTCAAGTGGGGTGGGCTTTTGATTGTTTACTTTGTTTGCTTTGATTGTGCATGTGGGTTGTCTGCTCTGATCAACTCTCTTTGGTAACTTCCAATCCCTTCTTGTGCTCTAGCTTGTATTCACGTACCTTCCTGTGTGTCCCTGGGTCTTGTTTTAGTCTCCATTTCTGCATTTCCTCGTTGAGAGATGAAGCCACGAGTGGCATTGCCATCCAGGATCAACGTATGAGGAGAGTAGTTCATAGCTGCACAGTATTCGGAAAACACCTTTGTGCCCCCTTTAACCATCCAATACTCCCAATTGGACTCTGACGCTCCCCTGAAAAGCCCAAGCGACTTCACAGTCTTTATCGGCAGATTTCGTAAGATGCAACATGTCCTGGGTTGACAGTCATTCCCGTGGGTAGTTCTGCATTTTATTGATAAGGGGCTTTTACATAGTTTTGAATGAAAACGATCTTATGCACTTCGGCTCACAGAACCCTTTGAACATCCCAGGTTCTGTGAGGAGCACTTGCGTTTGTTGCTTTGATTACTAATATTTCCCCAACTGACTTATGTCTTTAAATTACATTAACAAAGACCCCAGATCTCTGGGAGCGAGTAGGAATGTAAGGAGAATGGATGGCCAGTCCTTCTCAATGAACAAGGCTGGAAAAGAGCTGGGTACTCTCCCTAAGACAGAGCCTGAGTACGACTGTGCCGTAAGGCTCATTCTTTTACCAAATTTGTCTCAATCAAGTGGTATTAATCAAGATGGGCAACTTCAGATATTATTTTGCCTAGACTGTATCCTATAAGAAGCTTATGGAAACTTAGTTTGAGTTTTGGATGATTAGAGGGAAGAAATATAAGTTGCTGCCTTACAGCAAGATTAAGCCTAAAAACAGTCTTTAAAAGAAGGGACATTCTTATAGCTCAAGGCAACGTAATGGCAGCACAGCCTTTCCTGGTCGCTGTGGTCACGCTGACCGTAGACAGTGACAATGATCACCTATCAGATGGGCCGGCATTATCTTTGTATGGTCAGCGCCTAATGATTTAAGCAAGTGATGTTCGTTTTGGACTGAATTTGCACCCCTGGGACAAGGGGAGGGGTGAGTCCCCAGACCAATGGCCATCCATGAAGCCTGTCCATTTATCTGTGTTCCTTTTTACCAACAGCAAAAAATATGTATTTATAAGATGTGCACACAAACAAGATTCTTACGGGCACATTTATGTCTCTCTGTCTAATTATCTGTGTCTGGAAAAACAGCAGTCAATTGATATTTCTAGTATTGAAAAACGGTGCAAGGTGGTGTCGCCACAGCTCGAGTTCATGCCCATGTACAAAGATGCAACGAAACACTGGTGAAGATACGATTCTAGAGAGACACTTGGAAAAGGTAGGGAATAGACAGGAAGTGTGAAAAGAAAAAAAAAAGGTAGCTATGACCATCAGTACACAAACTAGAGATGTATCCTTTCCTTCTGGGAAAATCAGAAGTGCCCACTGTATGTTCGCTTCCCTTTTCAGGAATATACAGGCATCATTCAGTGTCTACTCCCTTGTCAACACCAATAGCCTCTCTTGTATCACTTGCACCCGATCCCTCTAATCCATAGGGGCAGAGTCCGGACCATGAATCTTACTCTAAAATAGGCTACTTTTGGGCTTTGTGCTCAGAGCCTGGAGCCTGTTCAGATTCTGTCTGTCTGTCTGTCTGTCTCTCTCTGCCCCTCCCCCACTTGCTCTCTGCCTCTGTCTCTCTCTCAAAAATAAATAAACATTAAAAAAAATTTTTTTAATGGGGTGCCTGGGTGGCTCAGTCAGTTAAGCGTCTGACTTCGGCTTAGGTCATGATCTTGAGGTTCATGATGAGTTCAAGCCCCGCTTTGGGCTCTGTGCTGACAGCTCAGAGCCCAGAGCCTGCTTTGGGCACTGTGTATCCCTCTCTCGCTGCCCCTCCCCCTGTCACTCTCTGCCTCTTTCTCTCTCTCTCTCACTCTCTCTCAAAAATAAACATTAAAAAAATTAAAATAAAGGGGCGCCTGGGTGGCGCAGTCGGTTAAGCGTCCGACTTCAGCCAGGTCACGATCTCGCGGTCCGTGAGTTCGAGCCCCGCGTCGGGCTCTGGGCTGATGGCTCAGAGCCTGGAGCCTGTTTCCGATTCTGTGTCTCCCTCTCTCTCTGCCCCTCCCCCGTTCATGCTCTGTCTCTCTCTGTCCCAAAAATAAATAAACGTTGAAAAAAAAAATTAAAAAAAAAAATTAAAATAGACTGCTTTTGGCATACAATGATAGATATTTATATTTGTGTGTTCATACCTTATTTCTTTACTTCGGTTGTGTACTTCCTAAGGTCAGGGCCAGTGTCTCCCAGTTCTTCCCAGGATGGCACTTTGCACCGGTTTAAGTGCCCCTGAATGTTTTGAATG
The DNA here is from genome assembly GCF_018350155.1 of Leopardus geoffroyi. Lineage (NCBI taxonomy): Eukaryota > Metazoa > Chordata > Mammalia > Carnivora > Felidae > Leopardus > Leopardus geoffroyi. Next base: position 26,673,407 of record NC_059341.1, read on the forward strand.
ATGATGGTGAATGGAAAAAAAGTAAAGATTTAAGGAAAAAGAAAAATGCTCAACCTTGACCCTTATTTATAAAATGTAACATTAAAGAAATGTAAAGTGTCAGAGGAGTTCGAATGGTGCTTGCACTCTGCTCACGCAGACTGTTTCTAGAATGCCCTCCCGAAACAGTATAAAAATACCATCACTGCTCTGTTTCATCAGGGTACACATCGTTGTGTGCTTGCAAGCTGGCGTATGTACCAAATTATAGGATCGATTTAAACGTAGTGATCGTATCTTGAGGAGTCAAAGAGTAATTGGGGAAGGCAAGATTGGTTTTATAGCAAACGATTACGGGAAATCTTACCTGAATCTTTTCAGTTTATCATTTTACTATGCAATGTGTCATTAGCTGATTGTTACTGAGACAATGAGGGACTCGGTTCCAAAAACAGTCAATTACTTAGTCCAATTTGGGTAATAAAAACATTCTATGAATTGAAATATAGTTTACTTTGAAAGGAAATCCTGTCTCCCTGGAGGCTGTTAAATGGTTTGGGGAAAATGGTTCGACGACTCGCCTTTTTGTTGCAACATTATATGTTGGAAAAATACGCTTAATTACATTTGGTTGGCTCCAAAGACCTTCTGATGCAAGCGGCTCTGGATATTAACAAGAAAAACTCACACGCACGGAACCTGGGGCCCCGGGAGGTGGTGGGATACGCCCAGTGTGCACACGCCCTGTGCCAGAGCAGACCTGAGAGCCTTGATCGCCTGACTGTGAATCCAGTTGTCCTTGTGTTATTACTACATGCAGTAAAACCCACGAATAAGGAAATACTCAAAAGGAGTATTTCCTTAGTGTTTAGGTGGTGTATCCTCTGTGAGGATGCCTCGTTGGGAATTTCGAAGTTGTAAACTGCTTTTTTTTGAAATCATGAATTTGGCTTTTTAGTAGTAGAACTGCATATTCTACTCAACAGCTATACTAGACTACCATAACGTTTATGTTCCTCTTTAAAAAGCTTTTTGATTGCTTCTAGGAAGGTCTACAAATGAATCACTGTCATAAAACAATGTGTTTGGGAGACCTTAATGTTCTTGAAAGGTTTCCTTGGCCAGTATTGTCTTTTCTGCCATGCATTTAAGACAAATCCCTCCCCAAACGCCATCACTCACCAAGCAGCTTAGGAGGAGAGTTTTCTTGGGACATAAGGATGGTGAAGGTGGTGGCCCAATTCCTATGGCTTTTTAGAAAAGTTTGGAAAAGAGAGAAATATTTTTCTCTCTTAAGAAAAAAAAAATCTGATATTTCCTCTAATCCCCGTGGCACACATGGGTGCGTGCACACACACGTGCTCCTGAGTCCCATGTTATGCTACAGCTGAGCCTTGGCTTTCTCTAGGACCTGACTCATTGCATAGGAAAGTTCTGGAGCTGCCTGGGCCTTTATCTGCATGCCTCATCTGAAGGGGCCTGGGCTCTGTTTGCTTACGAGGAGCTATGTCTACAAGTGACCTATTTGAGGAGTCAGAGAGCTTATCTAAGCATGGAGGACATTATCCAAGCCTTTGCTCTGGGCTCATAATGGCGCCCAGCGGCAATCCTGTCTATCCGGAATTCTTTGCTCAGTAACGTGCCCTTGAGACACATTCTGTTTTGACGCAAGAGTAAGTGCCAAACTGTCAAGCCTGCCTTTGGGAGATGTCAAACTGTGTCTGACTTCAGAGCCTGTCTCTGAAGGAACAGACACGGTTCCAAATACACTGTATTTTTGTTCATATGATGAAATTGGAAGCAATGTAATTACCAAGGGGTGGCGACTATGACCCATTTCTCTGCATCCCACCTGTTCAAGGGTACCTACAGTCCCTTTCATACTGCTGAGCACATAAGTAGCTACTCAATTTAATGTTGTTGGGACGGAACTATTGAAAAAATAGAGAAGTCACGGTCTGTCTACAGAGGGTGTGGCTGCCTGCCACTTTTCAAAATCGCATAATATATTAAAGTTATACATTTCCAAATGGTCTGCGTTAGATGGATTGAGTCAACGGCCCTAATGCATCCTGGATCCAGGCCTTTTGCAATGCGTTTGCAGTTTTTCCCATCAAGAGGTGGAACACATTTCTAATTTGCTTTGGCCAAGGGGATGTTAGCAGATGTGAAATAAGCCGATTTGTTAAGAGGCACTCGTGCATTTCTGCATCTTCCCCTCGTCCTCTGCCTTCACGATGAGAACGTGCCCGTGCTGGAAGATGAGTCGGCTTGCCCCAGTTGTCCCAGCCGAGGCCACCGTAGACCACCTGGTCACCAGAGCACCCTCAGATCTAGGAGACAGCCCAGCCAAGATCAGCAGAGTTGCCTCGCCAACTTCGGGCGACTGTCAGTGTAAGAGCAAACCCAGCCCGATCTGCAAAGAGAGCCCAGCTTTTTATAGAATCATAAGCAAAATAAATTCTTATTAGGTTACACCACTGAGTCTCAGGGTATTTGCTACGCAGAATTATTGTGGCAACAGATGATTAATAAAATATTCAATGGGGGCACCTTGGGGGCTCAGTCAGGTGAGCATCCACCTCTCGATTTCCGCTCAGGTCATGATCCCAGCGTTGTGGGAGCGAGCTCTGCATTGGGCTCCAGGCTGAGTGTGGAGCTTGTTTAAGACTCTCTCTCTGGGGCGCCTGGGTGGCGCAGTCGGTTAACAGTCCGACTTCAGCCAGGTCACGATCTCACGGTCCGTGAGTTCGAGCCCCGCGTCAGGCTCTGGGCTGATGGCTCGGAGCCTGGAGCCTGTTTCCGATTCTGTGTCTCCCTCTCTCTCTGCCCCTCCCCCGTTCATGCTCTGTCTCTCTCTGTCCCAAAAATAAATAAACGTTGAAAAAAAAAAATTTTAAAAAGACTCTCTCTCTGCCCCTCTTCCCTGCTCTCTCTCTCTCTTTCTTTCATATAAAAAATAAAATAAAATACTAAATACAATGTCATCTTTCTTTGACTCCTATGTCACTTCAGAATTCTAATCAGAGTAATTGTTAGGAAAATTACGTACCTGTGTCTAGTTATAGGGATAAGTAAAATACAGGGGATTGAGGTGAATCTGCACAGACCTTGTTAACATAATGACCAGGTATATTTCCACACTCATAACTGGGGCATGTGGTATGATAAGCATAAGGGGTGTTATATACAACAAATATATTTGAATTGTTGTCCGATGCAAAAATGTACAAGTGTTCTACATCCCGAGTTACATAAAAATGAAGAAACAACAAAAGCCAAACCAAAAGCACTCTTTGGTTTCCTGTCCTTTGTCTTTTTCTAATAAAAATAGGGGGCTTGTATTATTTAATTTTATACTTAAATGGATTCCAGATAAGTATAAATTAATGGCTTACATTCACACACTTAGTATATAGAGTAAAGTTGTATTTGTAGCCAACAGATACTGATTCTGCTTAGTCAGAATAGGGATTTATTAGAAGCGTGTTGGGGAACTCACAGAACCAAAGGGGGGTCTGGGGAACCAGCACGGAAATGGACAGAAATGAAAGCATCTCTTAGGATCAAACAGGGAAATGCATGTAAAAGTACACCAATTTTTAAAAAGGTCAAGTCCGCTGGGTACGGCTTTAGTTTTGTTTTGTTTTTGTTTTTTTTCCCACCACAATCCCTACCCTAATTCCCTTATATTGGGGAGAAGCAAGGTTGCTTTGAGTTCTGTTGAATGGTGAGAAAGCTGACTGGGCAGTTGTCTAAAGATAACTAAGTAAGTGAATCCGCCCCCATAGTTCCTGTTGTTAGAGGTGAAGCCAAGCCCCAAATCTAAATCCCCTGGTCTGTGATTGGTGACACTTACACTGCCCAGGAAGCCCACACTATTTTTCCCTGACAGGCAGAGCCAGACAGGCATGGTTTCGGGATGAACAGGTAGGGACCTACCACTTAGGAGTGGGGACCCAGGTGAGTTTCTCCACCAGTCTGAGCCTCAGTTTCCTTATCCATAAAATGAAGATTAAAAAAGGCATCTGCCACATAGGATTGTTGTCGAAAAACTCACCCACAACCACCCACCTAAAATTAGCTGGGTTCTACTCAAGGGGGGGCCTGGCAGGAGGATGAGTTGTCTACATTCACAAAGCATCAAGGCTGAGGTGGGTGCTGAATCTAAGGACCACGGGCTTTACGCCAGACCAGCTTGGCTTCCACTCCTGATTCCACACCAGTGAAATGTGTGACCCTGGGCAGTGTTCTTACCCTTTCGGTGCCTGGGTTTCTCACGTGTAAACTGAGATAATGTCGCCCTTGGAGGATTGTCAGGAGGACTGAATGTCTGGAGCCTGCTCAGCCATGTCTGAAAGGTGGTGGGTGTCCAAGAGTGAGAATCCCTTCCTTCCATCGCCTTAAGGTGCCTGTGTTCGTTCCACCCTCATGTAGCCCTTAATGGAAAAGTGGAACAGAGAACAGAACTCAAGGTGTTCATTTTACTGCATCTTCACTTCCAGGAAGGCACGGCAGCAGGTTACAAGACGGGTCTAGAACCATCTGTTGGAGGAGCCGATGTGCCCCCCTCAGAGCCCTGTCTCCAAGATCACGTCTTACTCTGTGAGTGTCCATTCAGAGCAGTAAAGGACAGCAAACTCTAAGAAAGCTGAGCGATTCCCCCAACGACATCTCAGTAGGCATCTTCCCTTCTCTTTCTCCTCCTCTGCTTCCTCCTAATACTACCGTTGATGTAACTGAAGGTGCCATGGGGAGAAATGTAATCTAGTTTCTGTGTTTCATAGTTTCACTTCCATTTAAGAGATACATTTCTTTTTTTTTAAGTTTATTTATTTATTTTGAGAGAAAGGGAGAGAGAGAGAGAGAGAGGAGACAGCATGAGCAGGGGAGGGGCAGAGATAGAGGGAGAGTGGGAATCCCAAGGAGGGTCCATGCCGTCAGCACAGAGTCAGACTCAGGGCTCAATCCCACAAACCGTGAAATCATGGCCTGACTTGAACTCCAGAGTCCCACACTTAACAGACTGAGCCACCCAGGTGCCCCAGAGATATATTTCTGTGCCCAAGAGGTGCTTTAGTACAAGACAGAAAAGCGTTCAGGTGGGAACACGCACAAGGGAAACTACTCTGGCTAGAAATATTTCTGCCTTTTGCAATAATGGTCTTGGCCAAATCTTTCAACTTCTGGCTATATTCTTATGCTGTCCTGACAGTTGAGGGGCTCTGGGGATGAGGAAGGTGGGCAGGGAAAGTCCTTTTATTGAGAAAGAAGGAAAAGGGGCACCTGGGTGGCTCAGTCATTTAAGCGTCCAACTTTTGATTTTGGCTCAGCTCATGCTTCCAGGGTTGTGAGATCGAGCCCCACATCAGACTCTGTGCTGACACCTTGGAGCCTGCCTGGGATTCTCTCTCTCCCATTCTCTCTGCCCCACCCTTGCTCACATGTAATCTCTCTCTCTCTCTCAAAATAAATAGATAAACATTAAAAAAGGCAAGGAAGTGGGGAGGGTGAGGAAGGAAGGGAAGAAAGGATGGAAGGAAGGAAGCAAGGAAAGAAGGAAGAAACGAATTTCATGGAACATACCAGGGTTCAAGTTTCCCAAATCAGAATTTGTGTTCAGAAGACATGTTGGGTTAGCTCTGCTCTGAGTAATTGCGGGGGGCGTCCCTGCCTCTACGCACGGGCTGCACTTTGTAAGCGGTCTTTATCCACAACCCCCCCCCCCCCCCCCCCCCCCCGCTCCCCCCCCGGCTTTCTCTGTTTCTCCCAGGCATGCTTTTTTCTCTCTGGACTAAAATGGAGATGCTGTATCTTCTTTTTTTTTTTTAATTTTTTTTTCAACGTTTATTTATTTTTGGGACAGAGAGAGACAGAGCATGAACGGGGGAGGGGCAGAGAGAGAGGGAGACACAGAATCGGAAACAAGCTCCAGGCTCTGAGCCATCAGCCCAGAGCCCGACGCGGGGCTCGAACTCACGGACCGCGAGATCGTGACCTGGCTGAAGTCGGATGCTTAACCGACTGCGCCACCCAGGCGCCCCGCTGTATCTTCTTGAATGGGATTTCTTAGAAGAACTTAAAAAGTTGGCAGACATTCATATGAGAGCAGAGAGCTCTATTAGGGGCAAAGCTATGGAGTGAAAAGATAATGGAACTTGGGAAATCTTGTTCAGTTTAATATCTGGGATGCATTTGTAGAATGAAGGGAGAGCACAGGTTCTTTCTTTAAATAAGAACAAAACAGTAATTTGCTAAAATGATGGTGTTTCTCCCCGTGTGCTCCTAATGACGAAGCACCCCACAGGGCTCTCTTGGGTCTGTGCTGACGTTTCTGTTTCCACTCACCCACCGAGTGGTTCACTTGTGAGGTTTCACTCGCCCTGCTTTGTCAGGAAGCAAGGAAATTTCTCAGCAAAGATGCAAGAGTTTGGTTGATTCCCTACATTGGTGACTCAGATGATAAACTGATAATTTTACTCATTTCGAAAAATGTGTTAGGAAGGCTCTCCATCATTCAGGCCCAATTTCCTCTTAGTCTGTGTTTTTGTTTTGTGTTGTTTTTATTTTTTATTTACTTAAAAAAAAATTTTTTTTTTCCAACGTTTATTTATTTTTGGGACAGAGAGAGACAGAGCATGAACGGGGGAGGTGCAGAGAGAGAGGGAGACACAGACTCGGAAACAGGCTCCAGGCTCTGAGCCATCAGCCCAGAGCCTGACGCAGGGCTCAAACTCACGGACCGCGAGATCGTGACCTGGCTGAAGTCGGACGCTTAACCGACTGCGCCACCCAGGCGCCCCTGTTTTGTGTTGTTTTTAAAGTAGACTTCATGCCCCGTGTGGAGCCCAACGCGGGGCTTGAACTCACAGCCCTGAGATCAAAGCCTGAGCTGAGATCAAGAGTTAGATGCTTAACTGACTGAGCCCCCCAGCCACCCCTCCTTTCATTCTTTTAAAAGAAATATTTTTAACATTTATTTTATTTGTGAGAGACAGAGAAGGAGTGAGGCAGGGTCAGAGAGAGAGAGAGGGAGACACAGAATCTGAAACAGGCTCCAGGCTCTGAGCTGTCAGCACAGAGCCCGACGAGGGGCTTGAACTCTTGAACTGTGAGATCTTGACCTGAGCTGAAGTTGGACGCTTACCCGACTGAGCCACCCAGGTGCCCCACCCCCTCCTTTCAGTCTTAATAAGAGCTAAGATTTATGAACCGCTTTGAGGGCTTCTTTTGCTCCAGGCACTGTACTAAGTGCTTTTGGTGGGACAAGTCATGCTAAGACTTGTGAATACCACAGAACAGGGGTCTGGTTTTTTTTGTGGATATATCCCATGAGCCTCGTGGGATATAGTGCCAGGCAGATAGTTGATGCTTGACACACATTAGTTAACGATTAGAAATCCCTCATTACAGTCCTGTGAGGAAGGTAGTTTGTGGATGAGGAAATTGGGAGCCAGAGAAGCTAAGTGATGATCCCAGGGTCATGTGGCTAGGAAGTGGAGAAGCTGTTGGAGGGCAGAACCTGGCTGTTGACTCAAGAGCCGTAAGTCTCAGCCACTGTGGGGTGCAGTCTTACTTCCCCTTAACCTGCTCCAGGAACCTAGTGATCCAGAAAGGCTGGTCCCTGCATAATTATACCACAGTGCTAGCATATTGTTGCTTTCAGCACCATTTATTCCCCCATCCATTACTACCATTCTCCCCTTGTTTTCTCTACCCTCTCTGTTGCTGGCACCTGCTAAATATCATTCATCTTTTTAAAAATCTTTATTTATTTATTCAAGTAATCTTTACAACCAATATGGGGCTTGAACTCGTGACCCCACGATCAAGAGTTGCATGCTCTTCCAATGGAACCAGCCTAGTGCCCCTCATTCATCTTTTAATGGCCAATTGAAACCCTCTTCTTCCTCAACCCCACACTGCCTCTGCTCTTGAGGAGCTTTCCTTGCCTCCTGTGCCATGACACTGACCCACGCCTTCAACTGATCGAATTGAGTCTCTGCTACTCAATTAATTACATTAATGAAGAGTTTGTCCCTCCAATTAGAACACAAGCTTCTAAGGTCACAAGCTTCTAAGTGACAGTGACAATCTCTGAAACCAAGAATAGGGCCTCCATCAAGGAATTGTCACCCCTAGTCTCTCACCTCTGCTATGTGCCATTTCTTCCTCGTGTCAAGGAGAGATCATATCAAAAGGGACTGGGAATTAAAAACTAAATAAAACTGAAGAGGGGCGTGTGGGTGGCTCACCAGCTTCGGTGCAGGTCATGACCTCATGGTCTGTGGGTATGAGACTGACAGCATGGAGCCTGGAGCCTGCTTCAGATTCTGTGTCTCCCTCTTTGCCCCTCCTCCATCACTCTCTCTCTCTCTCTCCCTCAAAAATAAATAATAAAACTTAGAAATAAAGAAGAAAGAAAGAAACAAAAGAAAGAAAGAAAGAAAGAAGGAAAGAAAGAAAGAAGGAAAGAAAGAAAAAGAAAGAGAGAAGGAAAGAAAGAAAGAGAAAGAAAGAAGGAAAGAAAGAAGGAAAGAAAGAAAGAAAGAAAGAAAGAAAGAAAAAGAAAGAAGGAAAAAAGGAAAGAAAGAAAGAAAGAAAGAAAGAAAAAGAAAGAAAGAAGGAAAGAAAGAAAGAAAGAAAGAAAGAAGGAAAGAAAGAAAAAGAAAGAAGGAAAGAAAGAAAGGAAAAAGGAAAGAAAGAAAGAAAGAAAAAGAAAGAAAGAAGGAAAGAAAGAAAGAAGGAAAGAAAGAAAGAAGGAAAGAAAGAAAAGAAAGAAAACAGGATAGGAAGAAAGGAAGAAAGAAAGAAAGAAAGAAAGAAAGAAAGAAAGAAAGAAAAAGAAAGGAAAAGAAAGGAAGAAAGAAAGAAAAAGAAAGAAGGAAAGAAAGAAAGAAAGAAAAAGAAAGAAGAAAGAAAGAAAAAGAAAGAAGGAAAGAAAGAAAGAAAAAGAAAGAAAGAAGGAAAGAAAGAAAAGAAGGAAAGAAAGAAAGAAAGAAAAAGAAAGAAAGAAAGAAAAAGAAAGGAAGAAAGAAGGAAAGAAAGAAAGAAAGAGAAAGACAGAAAGAAAAGAAGGAAGGAAGGAAGAAACAAAACTGAAGAGAAGGATTAGCATAGAAGTAATTTAGCACAATGGTTTCGAACACGGACTCTGTCCTCAGTTGACTCACTTTTGCTTCTCATAGACACTTTATTGCCTATTGCCGTGTAACCAATTACCACCAAACTAAGTGCTATGAAGTCCCATAAATATCATTCTTTTCCACAGTCTATCACGAGGCTATGGTGAAGATGTCAGTTCGGGTTTCAGTCATCAGAAGGTTTGACTGACACTAGAGGACATGATTCCAAAATGACTCCTTGCCAGGGCTGCCTGTTGCTAAGAGGTCTCAGTCCTTTGCCATATGGGCCTTTCCACGGCACTTCTGCTCTGCTCTGTTGGCCACACAGCCCAACCCTGATACCATGTGTTGGGACTACCCGAGTGCTCGGACACCAGGAGGCGAGGTTTGTGGGGGCCATCTTGGAGGCTCTATACCATACCCACTACTCACCGCCGTCAGCTCGGACAATTCACTTAACAGCTTTAAACCCACTTCCCTATTACTCAGCCATCAAAGAGAATGAAATCTTGCCCTTTGCCATGACGTGGATGGAACTAGAGTGTCTTATGCTAAGCAAATAAGTCGGTCAGAGAAAGACAAATACCATATGATTTCACCCATATTTGGAATTTAAGGGAAAAAAGACCAGGTGAACATGGGAAGAGGGAAGAAAGAGAGAGGGAAACAAATCATACGAGACTCATAAAGATAGAGAACAAACAGGGTTACTGAAGACAGGGGTGTGAGGGATGGACCCGATGTGTAATGGGTATTAATGAGGGCGCTTGTGATGAGTGCTGGGTTGCATGTAAGGGATGAATCATTGAATTCTACTCCTGAAACCAATATTGCACTGTGTATGAACTAACTAGAATTTCAATAAGAATTTGAAAAGAAAAAAAAACAAACGCCAGTTCCCTCATCGGTCAAATAGAGACATTATTGGCACTATATCACATTGTGAACCCACTGCAAGAATTAAATGAGTTAATACAGGCAAGGTGCTTAGAGCGCTATTCAAATATTAACTATTATTATTAAAAAATGCAAACTAATCTCAGAGTAGCAGATGGGGCTGACCTGAGGAGAGCCTGGGGCCCTGATGGCTTTTTTTTCTCACCTGTCCCTCGGGTCTGAGTGTGTGTGGGTAAAGTAGCAGGGCGGTGAATGCTGTTCCAGCATAAAAGTCCCTTCCAAAGAGGATCTTTCAGCGTAAGAACAGGCCTTTGTAAAGACAAGGCGTCTTGGGCCTATTTAACCCCTCAGCAAGCTGAAGTGTAAGGATTGACTTCCCAGAAAAATGGGTGAATGTCACTTGCTCTGTCGGGGGCCACTAACTGAGGATGCGTATCTGCGAGGGAGAAATGGTCAAAGTGGCAAGACGGTCCCATGACTATGTGGAGAGTGAGAAAGACATTTCACTCCCTGATGAAATAATTTTGGAACATCTGCCATATCCCAGGTACTATGTCAAATGTGGAATTACAATAGATTTCCAAAGAAAAAACCAATAAAGTTTTCTGACTTCATGGAGCTTCCAGCCATTCTGATGTGGTAAGCTTCAAACAAAGCATTACACACACATATACAATTTACGATCCCTACAAGGAGAGGCGTAGTGCAGAGGAAGTCCTTTTTGGTGGATTAACATACGATTTGGTTTGCCAGTGGCCGTCTCAATTTATACCCATTTTCAGCCTAATTAACCCCAGTGTCTAATTTCACTTTTAATTTTTTTTAATGTTTATTTTTGAGGGAGACAGAGACAGAGCACACGTCGGGGAGGGGCAGAGAGAGAGAGAGGGAGGTACAGAATCCGAAGCGGGCTCCAGGCTCTGAGCTGTCAGCACAGAGCCCGAGGCAGGGCTTGAACTCATGAACCGCGAGATCATGACCTGAGCTGACGTCGGTCGCTTAACCGACTGAGCCATCCAGGCACCCTCTAATTTCACTTCTAAAAGGGTCCTAGTTTGTCATAGAAACTATAAGGCCACCTAATAATAGGAAACTTGACCCAGTCAGGAAGGTAAGGAAGTCTTCCTTCAGGAAGCGATCAATGTGTTGAGATCTGCAGGAATAGGAATTAACCAGCCAAAGCGGGTGGGGAAAGAGAATAGTTCAAACAGAGGACTAAGACCCTATCATGAGACTGAGCGCAGAACATTCTAGGTGCTGCAGGTGTAGAGAGGTTGGGGCACAAGGAGTGAGGACTGAAATGCAGTGGTCCAAGTCGTCGGGCCAGATCGTGTCTTCAAAGTCGGGGGAAAGGTCTGGGGTTTTATTTTAAGACCAACAAGAAACTAAAGAAGTGTTTAAATCAAGACAGTTCCATGAATGATCGGACTGAGGTTCCAAAAGAGTCACTCTGGTTGCAAATGGACAAGAGAATAACTGCACGAGTGGAAAAGGCTACGGCAGAGAGAGACAGTGGCAAAATTCGGGAGATATTTGGAAGGAAAAGTTGACCTCTTGAGAGGTGATTTGGATTTGAGAGACAAGGAGAAGGGTGTCGAAATACCTCCGAAGTTTCCGGCTTACATGCTTGGGTTCATTTAGAGAGGTAGGAAACATTGAAAGAGTATTAGGTTGAAGGAAGAAATGTGAGTTTGATTTTACACATATTGAGTTTAAAGTACCTTTGAGATACTCAAGTGGATTTATCAGGTAGGCTGCTGGATATGTGGGTCTGGAGTTCAGAGTAGAGGCTTAGGCTCCCGACGAGTTTGTGAGTCATTTGTGTATTTTGGGTTTGGGAGATGCCCGGGAGAGATTGTCTGGAGGGAGAAGTCGCAGTAACCTGGGGCTTTGGGGGAAATTCCAGCACTAAAAATATGTCAGAGGAAACTAACTCGGCAAAAGGACAGCAGCAGAGAGGCAGGAAGCAACCAGGAGAGTGAGGCAGCAGGGGGTGGGGGGCTGCTGAAAGTGATCAGAGGTATTTTTAGCTTGACCTGCTTGGAACAAATCCTGGTGAGGAATAGCCTTTGCGAGCCCTCTTAGAGAAGGATTTCACGGTGCACACAGTTAGCCATGACGCCATACAAACACGGAAGCGATAAATAGGACAGTGAGAGAGGGAACTGAAAGCCATTCATTAAAGCCTTCTCCGGGATCCAGGTTGTTCTTAACCATTTTGAGTACAACCAAAAGAAAGCCAAGCCTGGGCTCCCCCTTGGTCTCTTCAGCCTGACTCGCCCACGCGGACGGAGAAGAGGGAATAGGGGGCTGGGTGACCTAGAAGTTTCACTGCTGTGGTCAGGAAAGCTGTGTGAGCCCTGCCTGGACTCTGGGGTTCCTTGCCTGCTGGTTGCTGGGCAGGTATGAATACAGTCCCACACCCGTGTCACCTTCGAGCTCGTCACCACTGTATCTCCTGCCAGTCCCACACCCTGGAACTGAAATACGGTCTCTGTGCCACTGAGACACGTGACAATGATCGCGGCAGTCACTGCAGAGTTCATGTCTCTGGGAGAGCTGCTCAGAATATAATGGTTTGTTGATCACCCAGGAAACGCATCCAAATCTGATCGCTCCTTTGCGGAAACCTAAGCATAAAGAAGCGCGGACAGACATGCGCCCTCACCATCAAAAGGATGCCCTGCTTTTGCAATAGATGCGTTCCCGAAATGTTTTGTGCTCATCAGATCTTCGTAAGCCAAGCAACAGATTTTTCTTTGACTTTACATTCTCATTTTAGAGATGATTTATTTTCAAATGACAAGTGTTTCTTAACATTTCTGGCTACAAGTTACTTTCTTTGTTCCTTCTTTCTCCTCGACTTCCCCCACCCCAATTTTTTGTCAAGAACTTAATGATCTAAAAACACTTAAAGCCATTAGGAAGTGACCATAGGAGAAGAATCCTTTCAAAGTATTATTAATTCATGGCTCTGCGGGGGCCCTGAGGTCCAGCACGTGTTTAGAGGACAACATTCTGGAGACAGGCGTCTGAACCAGAAGACCTCTGACTTCAGGCCCAGGGAAGTTTATGACGCAGAATAGGAATATGACTTCTCATCTGCCTGGATTTCTTTCTTTCTTTTTTTTGTTAATTTTTCTCTTAATGTTTATTTTTGAGAAAGGGAGGGAGACAGAGTGTGAGCAAGGGAGGAGCAGAGAGAGAGGGAGACACAGAATCCGAAACAGGCTCCAGGCTCTGAGCTGTCAGCACAGAGCCTGATGCGGGGCTCGAACCCACAAACCGGGAGATCATGACCCGAGCCGAAGTCAGATGCTCAACCGACGGAGCCCCTGCCTGGATTTCTTTATGTGAAAATTGTCTTTCTGGGCCTGGACCTACAGAGGAATTTTAAACAGGAATTTCTCAAAGACGCATGCCCACCTCCCTATATTATTAGAGTCACAAACGTTGGAAGAGTGTCAAAGGGGAAGCAGGGAGTCAGGAGGCAGTAAAATTTCATTACAACTTGAGCCTGAGTTCACCATTCCTTGCCTTCGCCATGCCTTGGCCACCACAACAATGATATATCAGAGAGCCTTCCAACCGTGAGTGGGAGAACTACAAATTACGGGACCGTTCCTTTTCCTTCGCGCCCAGAATGGAAAACCGGCTCCAGCTGAAAGGCCACGGCACAGTAGGGGAACTGAAGACAGTGTCAGCATGGACAGTGCCTATAGACATTGATTTTTTTTTTCCAGTGAATTTTCTGAGCATTTTAAACATAACTAAGGACGCGATATCCCAAGATAAGAGACCTATCAATGGAAGTTCATTTTTTTTTTTTTCAAATGGAAAAGAATATGAGGGCTCCCCCTTGGTCTCTTCAGCCGGACTTACCCACATAGAGGGAAGAGAGGGAGCCGGGGGGCTGTGTGAGCTAGAAGTTTCACTGCCGTGGTCAGGAGAGTTGTTAGAGGCTCCTAGTCACAGGTTACATTTTGGGGCTCAGCCTCTGTGCACATCTCCTGCAGGTGGAAGAGCTGTTTTACATAATTATGTTATAAGCGGAAGCAGAATAAACCGTTATTTACATGGGGGCTTTACTGCTCTAAGGCCCCTTGGATATTGTTCACTGGTTGCCTGCAGAGATCCTCAAACTCTAATTATGGGTGTTTTCCCTTCCATTCCCCCTGAGCACGTTACACGTGGCTGTCCCTTCTTTGACATTTCTAATGAGAGGTGGAGTCTAGGTCTCCTCTCCTTGAACCTGGGCAGGCTCTGTGACGACATCGACAAGTAGAGTACGGTGGAGATGACACTCTGGCAATTTTCAGGCCCAGATCTTCAGGAACTGGTGCGTCCACTCTGTTTCTAAAAGCCCTGAGCTGCTGTAGCAGAAGTCCGAGTATGGCAGGAAAGACTATCTAGAGAGGCTTGGACGCCGTATGGCAAGAGAGTGGCCCAGCGGAGCCCGGGCTTCCTGGATTTCCTGGCAAAGTGCCAGGAATATATGTAATATGTGTGAAGCCACCTTAGACCCTCCAGCCCAGCCCAGCCTCCATGGAAACTCACCTCGTGTTCCCTGTCCGTGCCACACAGAACAGAAGAAATGCCTAGCTTAGCCCTGCCGAATTTTTGCCCCATTGATCATGAGGATAAACACAATGATTTTTGCCAAGACGCAGGTCTCTGACGAGAACCTGTGAATCATCCAAAAAAATAATCTTTTTTTCCTATTTCAAGAACTTCTTTCCAAGACACATGACTTCTTTATAACCACCTGCAGATTACAATCTACAGCACAAATTCCAGGCAGCACTGGGGCATCTAAATTTGATGAGGCAGACAAAAAATTCCTGTATTAAATTCTTATCTAGTTTTGGAAACTTTCTCATAGATGCCCTGAGAACAGATGCCATTCATTCTTATTGACCTTTGCTCTACTGATTATAATCACATTCCCTGCCAGAAAGTGCAGTGGATTAGAAAAAGTCGTCATTTTTAATAGGCTATTTCAGGAGCAATATATTAGATTTGTAGAAACCTCATTCCAGAACATCAAGGGCAATTTTACTGAGGAAATGTAAGAACTAAGTCCTTCTACCTCTGCAAGAACTTTAAGGTATTGGATGGCTAAAGTTACAAATTGATTTGATATACATCATACTTGGAGATATTACTCTTCTGTCTAAAATAAATCAATAGTTTCACTCAGTTTTTTGTTCACTCAGTTTTTGTAGATAGCATGCTCTCTACAGATGGATGAATGCCTGTTTCTCTAAAATGGACTGGTAATAGGACGTTCTGGTTATTCAAACATTCAAATATTTTATGAACTGAGAATTCCTATCCGTACCTTACAGCATTGGCCAATTTCAAAACATTTCAAGTAAATGAAATACTTTGTACCTTCCACTGAGAATGATGTTTTACTCCCCTAATGATCCAGAAGGCTCTTGCACACCCACAGTGCTCAAGGGTGCCCTTGGGAAACTCACACCGTAGATAAAGAAAGCACAAGAAACTGGGAAATCTGCTGTTGGGTAGAATCCATCCTTCACAGTAAGTTGTTCATTTCTCATCTCTCCTACTTTATTAAAGTAGAGCTAAAAAAAAAAAAAAAAAAAAAATTCACCTGCTCGTTCAAAACTTTTTGGCGTTCTAATTTGGTGTAATCGAGCATTCCCTATACATAAATAGGTATCTATTCCCTGGAAATAAAGCTTTCTGCTAAGTTCCTGGAAATGGGATGTATTCCAGCGGGGGCCGGGTGTGAAAAGTTAGAAACTCCACTGCGGGAGCAAATGTGCTCCCGCTCCTGGGGAAGGGAGCTCGGACACCAGGGCGGCGCCGGTGCGCACACAGAAAGAGCTTGCGTGGCTGAGCGAGAGGTGAGCCCCCGCATCTTTGCCACTGTGCCTCCCCGGGGGTGCAGCCCATTCACTGGTTCCCTACCATTTACTCAGCCACTCCGTGCACGCACTGTCAAGAGTCCCAACCTTTAGCACGCCTATTTGGCCCAAATTGAGGAGCTGTCATGGGGACTGCATAATTTTCGCGAAGCCTGCATTTTCACAAATGGAAACAGAGGCAAAGGCATAGGCGGCCGGCAGTGTTCCTTCCTCTGCAGGATGCGGTCTCTCAGGCCAGGTGAGCCCAGGGAAGCAAAGCCACAGAGGCCAAGTCTGATTTGAGCATTTGTTGTCATTACCCAGGTTATAAACCAGCGCACTATGACGTAGGGGTGGATTGTTGGGTTCAATGACAGGATGAATCTGGTTCTCTCCAGCCCCGGGCAGACAGGTCTCTGCAGCCCAGCTCTTTCCCTAATGGCCTTGGCTCCAGCATCAGATGAATCTCACAACACCTTAAGAGGCTTTGGAGGCCAGCCCCGAGCAAGCCATCTGCCCAAATGTGTCCCCATATTCACACATGCAAACACTTCCCAGTCAGTGCCTGGCAGCTGGGATGGTCAACATCCAGCTTAACCTTCTCTACTGAAATGTTGGGGACTTAATCTTCATGGTTGGCTTAAGTAACGCCCAATTTTTAACCAGCCTACTTTCCACCTGCAAACCGGCTCTGAAGCACCTGGAATCTTGCTGTCAATTCCCTTTCATGGATATATGTTTTACGTAGAAAAAAAAATTATGAAGCCAAAATGTCCTTGCGCCTTTCAAGCATCTGCAAACATGAAGCTCAGGGACTACATGAATGGATGGCGAATGAGCGGATGGATCTTTTGTGTGCTGAATCATCCGTGGGGAACCCACCAACAGCTGTCAGTATGGAAGTCGGGCCATCTGGGTGAATGAATAGGTAGGCTCGTACTATCATTTATGTCTACCATATGATCGAGTTAATTAGTTAATTGAGTGACATTGGATTTTCCCAGCCTGAACTTCCTGAACACGAAAAGGCTTTTGGCTCGCCAGATGCAGACATTTGTTCATTAATTCATTTTTTCCTTGAGCAAATATTGATTGAGCGCCTGTTGAGCATTATGCCTGGCTCTGTGCTAAGTGCTGAAGCTAAAGCAAGAAACTAGACAGACGTGGTCCCTGCCAACATGGAGCTTACCCCTGGAGAGGGAGCCGTGTTCCGCACGTTACTACATAACTTGTTAATTACCATGTGGCAGCTGTGAAAATGAAAATGTAGAGGGTCCAATAAAAACATAAAATAGGAGATCTAACCTGGAAAGGTGGCAAATCGTAGTAAGCGTCCCTGCACGAGAGGCGCCGAAGTCGATGGGAGTTAGCTAGGGCAGAGAGAGAGAAAGGTGTGCTAGGCAGAAGGAACAGCCGTGGGAAAACCCTAGAATCAGGTGGAGCTTGGCATATCACAGGAGCTGAGAGGCAGCTTGTTAGCAGGAGAGGGAGACCAGGATCACCTAGAACCTTACCAAACATTTGAAAGATTTGGGATTTTATGCCAATGACAGTGACGAACCACTAAGGGCTTTAAGTGGCGATATAAAGTGATCAGATGTGGATTTTTGAACAGATTGTTTGGCCTCCTACAGAGAATGCACTGAAAGGAGCAAGAATGAGAACAGAGAGAGCAGTTAGAAGGTTCCTGCACAATCCAAGAGGAAGATTCTGGTGGTCATGTCTGAAGAATGGAGATTAGGGACGGGAAAGGAACTGTGATGCTTCTACCCTACGCCCCCAACCTTGTTCACTGTATAGCTTCAATGCTCATTTTTGAAACAGAAATCAGTCTCAAGAGACTAGAGACAGGAAGGGAAAAATCATTAAAAGTCCAATCATTCAACAGACATTTATCGTGTACCATGTTAGGCCCTATTTGTAGCACTTGGGGAGACGGAAGAGAACAAAATAAAAAATGAAACCACACTCTAAGGGCAAGCCTCTGAAATTGAGCCCATATTGCTGATTTCCTTAACCTGGAGCACATCTTGGCCTCGCATTATGTACCGTAAGAAGGGGCGCTAAGGTAATCTTTACAACTTTCTCTACATTTCTTTTATTCGGCATTTCCTTTTTCCTCTTCTCTTCTATGACTTAGTATCAATTTTATCCCATATTTCTGGGCACAAAAAAAAGTTTTGAGGAATGATATGCCAACCATTGAAAATGTGTCCAGAAAATTCCCTTCTGCACGGAGAGCGATCCCTTCCTCTGTAGTCCAGATGTGAGGTATTAGTTTCTTTAGCATTCACCCTGTGCCAGGCACTGTCTTAGGCGCTTTGTATGTATTACCTCTCTTCACATGGATCTTCGTAGCGTTAGGAATACTATTATTACCCCAGTAGATGAGAACTGAGGCACGCAGCAATTAAGTAACTTGCACTGGGCTCCACAGCTAGTGAGCGCCAGGGTTCTCCTCGTGGAGAAGCGGGTAGAATGCCTTTTTCTATTCCAGTCCCTACCGGGCCACTGCCCTCAAATCTAAGCTCTGCACAGGCACAACCAGAAGCCCCACTCCGCTATAATAAAATCCTCAGGAGATTCTGCAACCCCTTTCCATCTGGGCTGCGGGCCTACAGCTGCGGATCTCCCTGTCACGAGGCCTGGCTTCCTTTGTGTTCTAGAAGCCACGCTTTCCATGCGCGACCCTCAGCATGTCACTAGGAATGAGGATAATGTGATCACATGGTAGAAAGGCCAAAAAGGGGTGGAACGTAGGCAGAGAAGGCCCCTTATTTTCATCAGCGCATTGGATAATCCTTTGGAGGATGAAGTTTATAAGCCATGAGTGAACCTGAAATTCTGGCTGACCAGATTTTGAGAAAATTCCCATCTGTTTTGCGTTTAAAATGGGCTTTTCATTTGTTGAGAAGTTTTGAATCAGGGATTATGTTAATACTAGACGTGGAAACATTCCCAAAGGTAAAACTCTTCAGAGGGGATTTCTTGGAGGATGTATTGAAGTTTTTGGTACGTAACCCATAATCTGTTTCCCTGGTGAGTGGGTATAGTCCCATTGGGTCTTACTCTGGGCCTATGGCCTCCCTGACTAACCAATAAGGAGAAGGTGGGTGTGGGCAGGGGCAGTGGCTGAGCGGGGAAGGGGGGCAGGGAAGTAGGGAGGCAGGGTGAGAAGAAGAGAACAGTTAGGTAAGAAAGCATTTCAATAGGTCAGGATGTGTCTCCGTACTTGTGTGGTGTTTAACTATCTACACAGCCTGCTGGTGGCAAATTCAATTGGATCTACCTTTTATAAAATCACCAAAGTATCATAGAAGGCCTGCCATCAACCAGATCTTGATCACTTACTGAGGACATCTTTTTTTTTTTTTTTGTACTTGCTATTTTCCTCCAATCCCTGTGGTCCCCAACCCAGTGAAGGTTTTGAGAGACAGAGATGCCCATGTTCAAATCAGAAAAACAAAACGCTCCTAAAATAATGTGGAGAAAGCCACATTCATCACTGGCATTAGAGAGTGTTTGTAGGCTGGAAGTCTTGAAGGCAGTCTGTCTGTTTTCCGAGAAAATCATCTTTAACAGAGATCTCTGTGGGGAATGTGGGTCACCAGCTGGGCTCCATCTCTACCAAAGAAGACACGAGAAGAGGAAGCGGACCCAAGTGGCGATATGGAAGATATGTATTGAGCACAACATAAGCAGGCAGTAAAAAGCAAAGCTGGTGTATAGGAGCAAGAATCCAATAGTTCACCCAGCCCTCTAGGCATGGATCCTAGGATTTTGTAAAAAGCTTCTCCTGAAAAGACCTCTGTGTCTCTGGAAATGGCAATCATGTCATTTTGGTGCATCAGGCAGTGATTGCTCTGACCACCTCTGAGAACTCGGACCCCTGGGTCACTAGTCCTCTCAGTCCTATGGCCCGGGTCACCACATCTGCCTCTGGCGTCAGGTCTGAGAAGAGGCACGAGGGCAGGTGCAGGCGGGAAGAGTGCTACCTACTGATGGAGATGGTGGAGGTGGGGGGCTGACCGGGTGATGCTGATGAAGGGGAAGGCCTCTGGCCCTGTGAAGCTTGTTAGAGACACAGGAACTTATGAGATTTGAACACTCTTATCTTCTTTCCCCCAGTCTCGCTTCAGAAGACTGTAATTTGGGGTACGAGGATGACAAAACCAACATACATTTAGGTAGCCGGGCAAACCTCAGATACAAAGAGAGTCAATTAAGGGAGGAGCGTCGTTGTGACAAAAGATACGAGGAGAATTTCAGGGTTGGCTTCAGATCCACATCACTTCCTCTCATCCGTGACTCAGAAGTGAAAAGTGTGTGTGTGTGTGTGTGTGTGTGTGCGTGTGTGTGTGTGGTGTGTATTTATATGGGAAGAGTATGTGCAAAGCTGATTGCCCAGGTCACAGAAGTCATCTTAATTAATTTAATGATACAAATAAGAGTTATCCAGCACATGTCTGACCATTTAATCTCCTCTCCTATCTTGATGAGGATGAAAGACAGAGGCTTACCTCGAGTAAGACCTGTCCTATCTGTGTTTTCTGAGAAGCTAAGTGATTTGGGGATGGAATCTCCACATGGCAACGCTTCTTCCTCCTTCTAGAATTCAAAGAGGCTTAGCCCTCTAACAATGAAGAAATGAAATCTTAAAAAAATAAAAGGAAATGAAATCTCAGACATTAGAATATTCCAACTTTTATTTCATTTTCTCACCTAAAAGAGAACTTGGGACACCTTGTTGGACTCAGTTCTCCTTGACTCTGACATTAGGGACTGAGCAAATAAGAAGAAGTTCGATTTTTCAGCATATAATTGCCCTTGCTGACAGAAATCAAATTTATAACGCCAGGAAGGTCTGGTTTTAATTCCCTCCATCTTCCTGGGATAGTGGGTGGCTTGGTTCATAAAGCTGATCTCTCACTTCTGGAATTGGATTGCATTCCCAAGCTGAAACATGTCTGCATTTAATTTGTATATACTCGTGTATTCTGGGTCTGTGCTATTCAATGAGAAATGGGGCTTAACTTCAGCATTGCAATACTGGCTGAGGAGCATTTTAACTTGTTACAGGTCTCCTAAGACACGGGGATTTTAAGCCATTGCTTTTCAAAAGTCGAGTGCGATTGTGTTTGTGCCAAAGGGAGAGTGGGGGCAGCAGTGGGGGATATGGTGTTTTATAAGGAGTCATTAAAATAGAGTTACACTTAACCAGGCAATTCTCTTTTTGCTTACATATCTAGGAAATAAGCCAAAAACTTAGCAAAGATTCAAAATGATTACTGATACTGAACAGCTCAAAAATTTTTCCTCTCTCTTAGTTTCTCTTTGTGCCAGTTGAAGACAAGATTTATATTCAGAAGTGGTTGTCTCTAGACGACTCAAATTTCTTGGTGTGAATTAATACAATTCATTATAACAGAACTAAGAATAAAAGTCATATGATCATCTCCAATAATGGTCAAAAAACACATTTGACGTAATTCCTCAACAATCCATGTTAAAACGTAACAATTGAGAACAGTTTTGTAACATGACATGATAAAATTACACACACACACACACACACACACACCTCAGCCCAAAGCCTGCATCTATTTATTTATTTAGCAAGATAGAGTGTGCATGCACATAAGGGAGGGAGGGGCAGAGACAGAGAGAGAGATAGAGATAGAGAGAGAGAGAGAGAGAGAGAGAGAGAGAGAATCCCAAGCAGGCTATGTGCTGTCAGCGCAGAGCCTGACATGGAGCTTGAACTCACGAACCATGAGATCATGACCTGAGCCAAAATTAAGAGTCAGACACTTAACCAACTAAGCCACCCAGGTGCCCCCAAAGCCTGCATCTTAATCATAGGAAAACACTAGAGGCTTTCCACTAAGGCAGGAACAAGACAAGAATGGAAGAGTGTAATTAGCAGCATGAAAACATATGAAAGTATACAACCCACTGGGAACAGTAAGTATATAGTCAAATACAGAATAATATAATGCTTTCAAGTCTAGTATTAAAGCTGAAAGACAAAAGTGTTAAAGTAATTATAACTAAAATAATTTGTTAATGGATACACAAGATGAAAATATGTGAAGTGTGATGTCAAATAGCATTAAGTATTGAGGGACGTGAAATGAAAGTGTCATGTTTGTGTGCGATTGAAGATTTTACCCGCTTAAAATGGACTGTTGTAATGATAACGTGTGTCATGTAAGCCTCATGGAAAATATAAAAAAATAACCCTAAATAAAACCTAAAAAATATTATAAACAGATACATAAAATATAAAGAGAAAGGACACAAAGCATACCACTCCCAAAACTCATCGCTTCACAAAGGAAGACATCAAGAGAGGACAAAAGGAATAAAGGGATTATGAAGCAGAAAAAAGTTGACAAAATGGCAATAATAAGCCCTCGCTTATCAATAATTACTTAAAAAAAATTTTTTTTTTCAACGTTTATTTATTTTTGGGACAGAGAGAGACAGAACATGAACGGGGGAGGGGCAGAGAGAGAGGGAGACACAGAATCGGAAACAGGCTCCAGGCTCTGAGCCATCAGCCCAGAGCCCGATGCGGGGCTCGAACTCACGGACCGTGAGATCGTAACCTGGCTGAAGTCGGACGCTTAACCGACTGCGCCACCCAGGCGCCCCAATAATTACTTTAAATATAAATGGATTAAATTTCCCAATTAAAAACAGAGAGTAGCTTAATGAAGTTTTAAAAATCCAGCTATATACAGCCTCCAAAAGACTCATTTTAGTGTTAAGGACATAGATAGGCTTAAAGTGAAGGTCTGGAAAAAAGATATTCTGTGCAAATGTAACCAACAGAGAGGAGGAGTGGTTATTCTTATAATCAGACAAAATAGACAAAATAGACTTTAGGTCAAAAACTGTTAACAAGAGACAAAGCAAGTCATTACACAATGATAAAGGGGTCAACTCATCAAGAGGACATAACAATTATAAATATATATGCACCCAACATAAGAGCAATATATATGCTCTTAAAATATAGACAACAGATACAGATATAAAGCAAATATTAAGAGATTTGAAGGGAGAAACAGACAGCAATACAATAATTGTAGGGGACTTCAATACTCTCTTTGAGGTGATGGATATGTTAATTAACTTGACTGTAGTCATCACTATGTCCTTATAATGATGTGTATATATATCCAACATCATGTTTTACACCTTAAATACATACACTTTTTATATGTAATTTTTGTCAGTTATAAATCTGGAAAAATAAAATAAATAACTCTAGCAAGTTGGTAGTATAGTCACACGTCAAGATATTTTAAAATACAATATGTGATCATATATTCCTAGTTAGGTATATCCAAAGAATAAAAACAAAGCACAAAGAAATCTTAAAGTACATTCAGTAGTCTTATTTTTGCACTACCTCTGATAATACATAAATTGTGGGATAAAGCAGATAAGTCACTTTGTTAGTGTTATTAGAAAGCAAGATTTTCAACTAAATACAAAGGATTGCAAATGAAAGAACGGCTCTGCAACAATGAGCATCCTTTGAACTCAGACTGTGAATTATAAAAATCATTTCTTCCCTGGAGAAGGAAAAGTTGATTCTGGGTCTGGGGCAGGAAATGTACAACTTGAGCTTGGTGCCTCTCAGGTTATTTATCAAAATCTATTCGGATCTTGTCAGAAGGACAAATGGGAAAAAGGACATAGGAGCCAATTTAAAGGGGCTCCCTCTGGCCAAAAATTGTGTAACCTGAGCATCGAAAAGATAACTACAAAGGACTGAAACACATGAAATATACTAAGGCTCATGTGTTATAACGATCCTTTAAGAAGATAACTCATTGGTCAACGTTGGAGGTGGTTAAGACATCAACTCATTTTGAAAGTTCATATAAGATAAGACTTAAATATCTACCTTGCTTTTCATGTAAAGATAATATTTCAAAGTAACCAAATATTTGATGGAAGAATTATCTTCTTTAGAGAAGAGTTACCATGAGTAAATGCAGAAGGACTTATAGAATTAGAAAGAAATCACTAATACGTCATTGCCAGAGTTAGAAAAATTGTAACTGTAATGAAATAATGGATCAAACCAGCAATCAGCAATGGCAGCTAAAGCCATTAGATGAGATACAGATGGACAAATTTTATAATAGATGGAGTGGCTGCCACCTGAACCCACTTATGTATCTTAGCACCACTGCAATTAGGAGGGACAAATATTATGTGCATTCTGATGTGATGCATTGCGAAGCACCCAGAACCCAGGTGAAAGGCCTGTATGCCAAAAACTATAAAATACCGATGAAAGAAATTGAAGATGACACAAACAAATAAAAGGATAACCCATGCTCATGGATTGGGAGACCCAATGTCATTAAAATGTCCATACTACCCAGAGCAATATACAGGAGTTTAATGCAGTCCCTACCAAAATACCAACAATATTTTTCATAGAACAAGAATAAATAATACTAACTTTTGTATGGAATCGCAAAAGACCCTGAATAACCAGAGCAATCTTGAGAAAGAACAAAGTTGGAAGTATCACAGTCGAGATTTCAAAACATACTACAAAGCTGGAGGAATGAAAACAGTGTGGTCCTGGCACAAAAATGGGCACATAGATCAACAGAACCGGATAGAGAGTCCAGAAATAAACTCACACTTATCTGGCCAATTGATCTAGGACAAATGAGGCAAGAAATTGCAGTGGGGGAAAAGACAGTCTCTTCAACAAATGGTGCTGGGAAAACTGGACAGCCACAAATAAGAGAGTGAAACTAGACTACTTTCTTACACCCTACACAAAAATAAACTCAAAGGATTAAATACTTAAAATTCCCTGAAGTAAACATAGGCGGTGACTTCTTTGACATGAGCCATAGAAACATTTTTCTAGCTGTGTCTCCTCAGATAAGGTAAACAAAAGCGAAATTAAACTGTTGGGACTACATCAAAATAAAAAGCTTTTGCACAGTGAAGGAAACCATCAACAAAACAAAAAGTCAACCTAGTGAATGGGAGAAGATATCTGCAAATGATTTATGCAATAAAGGGTTAGTATCCAAAATGTATAAAGAATTTAAACAACTCAACACCAAAAATAAAATCTGTTTGAAACATGGGTAGGATACCTGAAGGTGTATTTTTCCGAAGACATATAGATGGCCAGTAGACGCATGAAAGATGCTCAACATCACTCATATGAGGGAAATGCAAATCAAAACCACAATGAGATATCATCTCACACCTGTCAGAATGGTTAAAATAAAAAAAAATACACATGAAACAAGAGTTGGTGAGGATGTGGACTCGCACTGTTGGTGGGAATGCAAGGTGGTGTAGCCACTATGGAAATTTTGTGGAGGTAACTCAAAAAGCTAAAGCTAGAATTACCCTATGATCCAGTATTCCACTACTGGGTATTTAGCCAAAGAAAATAAAAGCACTAATTCAAAAAGATATGTGCACCAATGTTTATTGCAGATATGGAAACAACCCAAGTGCCTGTAGACACATAAATGGATAAAGAAGATATAGTGTGTGTGTGTGTGTAACATATATATAATATATATATATATATATATATATATATATATATATATTATATATATATATATATATTGGAATATTACTCAGCCATCAAAAAGAATGAGATTTTGCCATTTGCAACAACATAGATGGACCTAGAGGGTATAATACTAAGTGAAATAAGTCAGTCAGAAAAAGACAAATGCCATATGATTTCTCTCTTATGTGGAATCTAAGAAACAAATAAACAAAGAAAATAAGAGACAAAAAACAGACTCTTAAATACAGAAAACACATTGGTGGTTACCAGAGGGGAGGTCGGTGAAATAGATGAAGGGGATTAAGAAGACACTTAACCTGATGAGCACTGGGTAATGTATAGAATCATTGAGTTATTATGATACACCTGAAAAGAATATAACACTGTATGTTAACTACACTTCAATTAAAAAAGAAAAGAAAAAAAAAGAAATACCTAGAACCACCTATGGAATATTCTTGTCCAAAACACTGACTTCGAATAAGGCCAGGTGTTTAAATCTAACCACAAGTTTGCAAAATTATGGTGGGTAGAAAAACATGGTAAATAACACAGTGAGAATGAGGAAAGTTCCTTTCGGACAAATGATCCAATTTCTTCAACAAATAAATAAAAGGAGGAGAAACTTATATAGATTTTAAAACGTTAAGAGACATAATCAAGTGCAATGTGATTCTTATTTGGACTCTAATTTAAACAAACCAACTGTAAAAAGACAATTTTGGAAACCGGGAAACGTGAACGTTGGCTGATTACTAAGGAACAATTGTCAATTTTGTGGAGAATTACAATGGCGGTGTAATTATAGTTTTAAAATCTTCAAGTGTTAGAGGTATATACAGAAATATTCATGGGAATGGCACCATATTTGGGATTTAATTTAGAACACTTCAACAAAAAGTTGGGGAATGGATTCAAATGAACCAACTACGATAGAATGTGGACACCTGTTGAAACTAGGTGATAGGTACTCAGGGACTCATCACACCATTTGCTCTTTCTTTCTCTTTTCACTTTTGTTGTGTTTGAATATTTCCATACCAAAAAAATGTTTCAAAAAATCTTGGTATTAAAAAGGGCCCTTATGGAAATAAATACCATGTAACATTTGAAGTGAAACTTCAGTAGTGAGACTAAAGAACTCTTATCCACCAAATTCAAGAAAGAAAAAGGCTGTGTGTTCTTTGGTCATAGTCCGAAGCTATGAATTAGTGACCTCCAAAATCGATCTTAAACTCTTTCCAATTCATCTGCAACAACTTTCCTTCAGTACTCCTACTCTGCAAGTCAGCTGATCAGAACAGCCTTCGTCCATCAACAAAACTTTCATGGTCCAAGATCAGCCAATCCCCAAACATTCAATTTCTGAAGGTTTCCCAAGCCTTCAACTTCATGCATTCCAAAACCTGAGATAAGATCACCAGCTTGCTTTGTTCAGTGGGACTGTAACTTGTACGTATAGCCCTTCTTGCAGCAAGTGGTAAATTCAGGTCTTTGTTTCAGAAAAGGAGTAGCTTCGTTTGATAAAAGAATAAACCCATTCAGGGGCATCTGGGTGGCTCAGTCGGTTAAGCATCCAACTTCGGCTCAGGTCATGATCTCATGGTTCACGAGCCCGAGCCCCGCGTCGGGCTCTGTGCCTGGAGCCTGCTTTGGATTCTGTGTCTCCCTCTCTCTCTTCCCCTCCCCATTTGTGCTTTGTCTCTCAAAAATAAATAAACATTAAAAATTAAAAAAATATATATATATAAACCCATTCAAAACAATTTTTGAATGTTGCTAAAATCAGCAAGGTCAAGTGTTGGGACCTTGAACCTATGTTTGCAAGCAGCTCAAGTTGCACTAGCCTTATACAGGCAAATTCTAGAATGAGGCCCAACCATTAAATATGAACTCTCATCTCCCACTTCCCTGAGTGGGGGGAATCAACCAAATTAGTAAGACTCAACAATACTGAAGACGGGTTGGGGAAAATTTCTTGAGATGCCCTTAAGTATGATTTGTTCACCTTCCATCCTGAAACACACTGATAATCAATAAATGTTTACAAATGGGCATTTGCTTTTACGTACTTTTAAGTAGATTTCAATGTGTCTGTCATAAAAGGGAAAAAGGGGTCAGGCCACTCTCTTAAAATGTGCATTCCACCTGTAATATTTATACCAAGTGAATAAAAAACATCATGTTCCAAACGACTTTATTTGACGTGTGACTATTCCTGAGTGAGATCTATAGTGTATAGACGTACACGTATAAATGTATAAATTCCTCCAAAGGAATTATTCTCCAATCTATGATCTGAGTTCCAATACTTTTCATTTGAGACCTCAAAAGGAGAAGACAATATATATTAAAGCAGATGAAGTGTATGATGCTTGGATTCATTTATTCAAGATACATTATAAAAGTGTTTTTTTAAACTTCTTTTATCTGAGTTATCATTAGTATATTTGTTCAGGAGTCAATATCATCTGTATCTTATCAAACTGTGAAGCGTTTCAGTATGGTAAATTAAGGAGTTATCCAGGAATGTCATATGGACTTTGCTGGTACTTTTTATGTACTAAGAAATGACTTCATAGATTTCTCTGGTGACTTCGATTAAGTCTCTTGTGACTGCCAAACTGATATAAAAACTTACTGCCATCTTGAAATGATCAAATACTAAATACTCAAATGGATGTAATTTGAGTACGCCATTGAAAAATCAAACACTTTGTGAATGAATTCAGTCTAGGAGAAATAATATTTGGGAAATTATGCCTGAATATCTTTGAAAATTGAGTCGTACTTGTGGATAAAGTACTCAATGTTTTCTTCTGTGGTCTAATTTTTGGGAGTTTCTTTATGAATAACATCTCATGCACTTCTCTACCTTAACTAATGTGCCACACTACTATTCCCTTTTATTTTTAAGTTGTGTGTTTCTCCTAATTTGTGGAGTGATAGGGTACAGAATTATAATATCACTCAGAATAAGTAATAAATATCGGAATAGTACAGTTACTGAGACAAGACAATCTTAGTGTCAGTAATAAAGAAAAGCCATTTTATTTTATTTTATTTATTTATTTTTTTAAAGTTTATTTATTTTTGAGACAGAGAGAGACAGAGCATGAACAGGGCAGGGGCAGAGAGAGAGGGAGACATAGAATCTGAAACAGGCCCCATGGTCCCTGACTGTGCAATCAGATTAAGGCCAAGTATGTAAATGCCAACCTTTGGATGGGATCTAACCATTTAGCCAACTATCCGGATATTTTGTCTGTACAAACCAAGCCAACCACTATTTGATAACTGAACAAATTTTCTCCTTTCATTTGGGTATGCCAAACACTTTCGTTACTTTTTTTCATTCAAGTATAACTGATATATAACATGATATTCACTTGGGGTGTATAACAATGATTTTCTCTCTGCATCCATTGTAAAATGATCATAGTAAGTCTAGTTAACATCTGTTACCATACACAATTAAAATTTTCTTCTTGTGGTGAGATCTATTACATACGTGCAACTCGCAAAGATGCAATACCGTATTATTAACTATAGTCTCCAGGCTGTACATTACATCCCTATGATTTATTTCATAACTGGAAGTTTGTATCTTTCGACCTGCTTCTCTCATTTTGCCACCTCCCACCCCTGCCTCTGGCAGCCGCCGATCTGTTCTCTGTATCTGTGAGTTTGTTTTCTTGTGGCGGTTGTTTGTTTTAGATTCCACATGTAATGAGATCAGTGGTTATTTCGAGCATTTTTATTATTATCCTCATTTGTTAGATGAGGAAATTGAGGCATAGAATTTCTTTTTTTTTTCTTTTGTACTTTATTTTGAGAGAGACAGAGACATCGCAAGTGGGGGAGGAGCAGAGAGAGAGGGAGAGAGAGAGGACACCAAGCAGGCTCCATTTCTCCAGCACAGAGCCTGATGTGGGACTCGAACTCCCAAAACCATGAGATCATGACCTGAGCTAAAACCCAGAGTCCAAGGCTTAGCCGACTGAGGCACCCAGGCACACCCCCCCCCTTTTTTTTAACTTTATCTTATTTTTTTGGTTAAGTAGTTTCTTCAAATTCGAGCTATCTGGGCCCAGGGAGTAGAGCCCACTCTTTCTTAATCACTATAAGGTTCTATATGCCCAGATAATAGCTTAACTTCAGGTTAACATTTCAAGATTTAACTCACGAAATTTCTCATATTTAGGGAAAATTGACCATCATTTCAACCGAGGCTAATTTCTTGCTTAATATAGCTCTGCTCCTTATATGTTGTTTCCCATTATATCTATTCATTCAACTTTAGTAATGTGGTTTATTGGTCTGTTTCCCTTTCAGGACTAGATATCCCTGTAATAAAGGGATTGTGTCTTATGCATTACTATACCCTTCGCACAAAGCTTTGTGCACAGTAAGTTCTAAATTAATATTGTTGTAAATGAATTCATTTTATTTCCCTTCTAGGTGTGCATGAGGGAGAATAATCTTTGAGGCTACTGGAAGACTAGCTAAGAATCTTAGAATCTTCTGGAAGAGTTATCTAGACTTGGGGTTGGTTTTAGATTGTACTGGAATAGTGACCAGTGAGGATCTGGTCAGATTGACTAAAACAGGGTGTTCCAGAAAGTCAGATGCCTACATATAATACCCTAAATCATTTTCCTATCAGTGTATCCTGAAAATAATAAGCAAGAGATTATGTAACATGATTCTCAGGTTTTTATTTTAATGATAAAATAGTAGTTAGTCAATACGTGGCTCTAGCCATTATCTGGCACCTAACCAGGGGGAGGAGAGGAAAACAAAACAAAACAAACCAACAGAGAAGCCACAGCCTTTGCCTTTTCTAGGTATTCAGAACAAGGATTTATCTGTAACTTGAGGTTCATGAACTCCCCACCACGGTATGCAAGATTTGGTTGCCTGTATAAGTGAGTACCTCTTTGAATACCCAGATTAAAACAAACAAACAAACAAACAAACAAACAAACAAACAAACACTGCTTTGGGGGATCTGTGCAATCTAGCAATAAAACCATACTTTCCCTTGTGCTGCAGTATCAAAGTATCTGTATCAGGGCCTCAGACAGTCTGTTCAGTAGTTGTTGGTATATTTTCTTCCATTTCTGCCCCACAAGATTCTGGAGAATGAAGAAGGTATTTTCTTTCATTTTTGTGCCCCTAGCACCTGGCAACATGAAGCATTATAAATGGAAGGTTTTCGATTAAAAAGAACGAATGTATGGCCTAGAAATTGTAGAAGTTACAGTCTTCTGGAATCTTGTAGAATCTTCTGGAAGAGTTTAATCCTTCATTATCATGTATATAAGTTTCTTAGTACATAAAACAGGGCTACTATTACATATTCTGGGGGGAAATAAAAAGAGACTAATTGTAGGAATAAATTCTTAAATTATTACTTTTTTCTTTCTGGAGTCATTAGCTTTACATTTCACTGGTGAAAAATACAAGACTAGGTATTTTCCTGACCAGCTAGTTTGGCCAGTGGTAGGAGAAATGCATGTCTTTAGAGCACTATTGGTACCTCAAGTCTTTTGAGGTCCTTTGAGAATTTCTTCTCTAGAATTCCCAAAACTTTGCATTTTGTTGGGCATGCTTCGTCATGTTTCCAGATGAACCTATGACTAGGAACTCAGGGGCTAGAAAGTACGTGAGCTGCATGGACAGGGCAACACTGGCAATGGACAGAGAAACAAGAACTTGGGTCTCAGTCCTGTTCAGTTATTAACTTGAAGGTGATCTTAAGCATGCCATTCAACCTCCGGTGACCTCCATTTCATCAGTCTCTAAAGTGAGGGGGCTGGTTTAGACAAGAGAAGAGCAGTGGAGAAGCAGAGAGAGAGGGAGAGAGAATCTCAAGCAGGCTCCACACTATCAGCACAGAACCCGACACGGGCTTGACCCCACAAACGGTGAGCTCATGACCTGAGGTGAAATCAAGAGTCAGCCACTTAACCAACGGAGCCACCCAGGCACCCTCTGCCCTTGTCTTTGTACAGAGGTCACTCATTAAAGTCTTGTTTACCTTATAAAGAAAACTAATAAAAAAAATTAAAAAAAAATAAAGTCTTTTTTACCTTTTCTCATTTTAAGAAGGAGGTAGATTGTATCTGCACACTTAGTGAAAGAATAGTTCTGAGAACTTTTCAGCTGTAATTTTTTAGTGATCTGATTCAGACATTTGACACAAACAGGAACTTATTAAACACTTTGACAGAAGTGGGTCTGCACAGGGACCTGACAGAAGTTACCTAATCTTTTGAAATCCTGACAATTATGTCATGGGGTAAACAGACGCTTTTGATAGTGTTTCATCTTCCTGAAATATTTCAATGGATTTACCCGTAGAAAATGAAAACACTGAATTGAAAAGTATATGCTCCCCCATGTTTATAGCAGCATTACTTACATTATCTAAGATATGGAAACAGTCCATTGATAGATGAATGAATAAGAGATGTGGCATACACACACACACACACACACACACACACACATATATACCGTATATATGTGTGTATATATATATATATACCACCATATATATATACACACACACACCACCATATATATATATATATATGTATATATATATATATATATATATATATATATATATATATTGGAATATTACTCAGCCATAAAAAAGAATGAAATCTTGCCATTTGCAACAATATGGATGAACCTAGAGGGTATAATACTAAGCTATACAGAGAAAGACAAACACCATATGATTCCACTCATATGTGGAACTTAAGAAATAAAACAAACAAAAAGAAAAAAAGAAGAGGCAAACAAACAAACAAAAAAACAGATTCTTAAATATAGACAGCAAATTCGTGGTTACCAGAGGGGAAGTAAGTTGGGGGGAAGAATGAAATGGATAAAGGGGATTAAGTGTACGCTTATCATGATGAGCACTGAGTAATATATAGAATTGTTGAATCACTATATTGTACCTCTGAGACTAATACAACATTGTATTAATTATACCTCAGTTAAAAAAAAAAGAAAAAAAATGTTGCGATGGAAATGGTTCCTAGATTTGTTGGCAGGTCCTGGGGAGATTAGGGTTAAAGACATCTGTTTATAAAAGTACACTGTGGTTGGTTTACACTGAGTTCAATTTCTTTAATTAGATTACTCTTTTGGAAGGTAGAAGATATATTTTCTAATAACAAAAAGTACCCCTAGAATATACTACAGGACTGAGAAGTCTATATTGTGGTTGACCAGCTGACCAAAAGCATAAATAAAAATAGACTCTTGGCATGTAAATGAGAAATTTTCTCCAAAAGAAATCTGGTGGAACTCACCTAAGTCCAACTCTATGTTCTGGGAAGAATGCAAGGACAAAGTGACAATGAGAGAAAATTCTGAAGACCCTCTGAAACTTTAGCACATTGAGCTCTCTTCTGGAGTTAAGATTGAAAGCAGAATTAGCAACTAACTTCTCCAAAAGAACAGGAGAAATCTAATTGTTTGCCTGATATATTAAGATTTGAATAAATCTTAAAGGAGCGATAAAAATTCACAGGTGGACTGGGGAAGGAAGAAAAGGCTTTCAAAGCAAAAAGAGCAGCACAAGCAAAGGCACTGAGGTATACAATGGTTTTGTCCATCCAGGATCAACAAGAAGAATGGTTCTACTTTACAGTTTAAAATGAAGATGTAGCGGGAGACCAGATGAATAAAGGTCTGTACATGACATGCTAAAGACCTTGTCCTTCATTCTACAAACCAGTTACTTACCACTATGAGTTAAATTGTGTTTCCCAAAAAGATTCGTTGCAGTTCTAACCTCTAGTACTGTGAACGTGATCCTATTTAGAAACCCAGTCTTTGTAGATATAATCAAGTCGAGATGAGGTCATTAGGGCATGCCTTAATTTAATATGACCAGTGTCCTTAGAGAAAAAGGAAATGCCACGTAAAGACAGAGGCAAAGGCTGGAGTGATGCAGCTGTAAGCCGAGACCTGCCGATCGCGGACATTTACCATCAGAAGCTACAAAGAAGTAGAGAAGGATACTACTGAGAGTCTCACAGGGAGATGGCCTTGCTGACACCTTGATTTTGGACTTCTAGCTTCCAGAGCTATGAGGAAATACATTTCCATAACTTCCTTCCTTCCTTCCTTCCTTCCTTCCTTCCTTCCTTCCTTCCTTTTCTTTCTTTTCTTTCTTTCTTTCTTTCTTTCTTTCTTTCTTTCTTTCTTTCTTCCTTCCTTCCTTCCTTCCTTCCTTTCTTTCTTTCTTTCTTTCTTTCTGTTTCTTTATTTTGAGACAGAGACAGTGCAAGTGGGGGAGGGGCTGAGAGAAGGGAGAGAGAGAGAATCCCCAGTGGGCTCCACACTGCCCATGCAGAGCCCCATATGGAGCTCACACCCATCAAACCATGAGATCATGACCAGAGCTGAAACCAAGAGTCAGTCTCTTAACCGACTGAGCCTACCCAGGCGCCCCTCCATTACTTTAAATCGCCTACTTTGTGGGTACTTTGTTATGGTTGCTCTGGGACACTAATACACTTCCATAACTGCCTGTAGGGACAAGCGTTGTTCTGTAAATAGGTGAAGTGGCCAAGTGTAATATAATAGAGAGTAGAGGCAATAGTAGCAAACTAGAGAACAGTGCTAATCTTTATATTAAAATATATTTTTTCAAATGCTAACTTATTTATTTTGAGAGAGAGAATGAGATGGAGAGGAGAAGAGAGAGGAGGAGAGAGAAAAAACAGACTCCACACTCAGTGTGGAGCCTGACGAGGGGCTCAATCTCACGACCTTGAGATCACGACCTGAGCTGAAATCAAGAGTCGGGCACTTAACCGACTGAGCAACCCAGGTGCCTTAATATATGTTTCAAATATGGCCTGCAGCAAACACAAAGAATCTGTGGAATAAATTAGACACGTAAGCTCTCAGGAGCGTGCGTCCTGCTCTGTAACGGGAAGAATCCAAAGGGTTTTAAGCTATGGGCTGATCTGAGTTATGCATTGTGGAAAAATTGCCCCGATGGAAATGGGGAGGGTTTGTTAAAAAAAAGTGAAGGAAGGAGAATTTTGTAAGAGCCAGGTGAGAGATGATGCAGATGTGGACCAAGACAAGAACAGTGAATATGGGGGGGGAGGGGCTGTGGGATCAATTGCAATTGGTTTTTAAAGTAAGGAAGTGGGGGAATTGGGTTGGGGTGAGTGACGAATGATGACAGTGTGAGTGAATTAGCCATGGCTATAGCCACGGCTATGCTGTATAACAAATCACCCCAAAATTCAATGTCTGAAAACAACAATTTCTTCTCTTAGATCCGAAGGTTGGCTGTGGCTTGGCTAAGCTCGGCTGGGCAGCTGGAAAAGCTCTCCTTTTCACTGAATGTCTGTGGTCTGGATGTGTTGCTTTGTGTGTGTCTCATTCTCTTCAAGCTAGCCAGACAGATGGCATGTGGCAGAGGTGAGAGACAGCAAGAAGAAACTCAAAGCCTCTTACGGGTAGGCTTAAGGAGGGCACGTTATCTGCTCTACCCATTTCCATTGGCCAAAGTCACATAGGTCCAAAGTCAATGGCAGGGAAGTGCGCCCCTCCCCCAGTTAGGCTATGACAATGGTATGGATGTGGGAGGGGTGAAGACTTAGGGCCAGTAACTCAATTTGTAATATTCTTTCATCTGGCCAGAATTATTCATATCCCTTTCCCATGTAAATTCACTCACTAACATCCCAGTACCCCTCAAATCTCATCAAGTCATTGCATCAGGCTCAAAGTCCAAGATTTGTGATCTATATCAAGCTCAGATGTGGCTCTTCTTAGCTTCTTAATTCTTATTAACTAATAAACAAGTTATCTGCCCCATACATGCCCAACATACAATGGTGAAAACAGGAACATGGGGACCCAGCAAACCCTCCCATTAGAAAAAGGAAAGAAAAGAAGACACATAACACTGGCCTACAACAGTTTTGAAGTCTCGTCTGGCAAATGTCAGGTCCTCCCCTAGGTAGGGAATGTGCCTTAAATAGACCAGGGTCCTTTTCTCTTCATGGATTTTGGTTTCCCATTTTAGGATTTTTGGGGGCCATTTCCAAAGAGGAGTTTAGAAATGTGCCCATTTTATTGGCTAAGTTGCTTTCCAAGACTGTTACCTCTCTTGTAGGAGGTTAGGGGTCCAGAAGTCTCTACAAATTTTGATAAGTTTTGGTTTCTTTTCATACAAGCTGGCAGTTCTTTCTGGTAGATCTTTATTCACCGGCAGCTAAAAGTACTCATCTCATTCTTTAAACATTCTACAAAACTATCTTGCCCAAGTTCTTAAGGTCATTAAGTACCTGTTTATCTTCCAAGTCATCATAGGTAATAGTTTTAGCAAACGATTTACCACCGCATACAATAGATCACCATTATTTCAGCTTCTTCTAAGAATTTCTTCAATCCTGCCTGCCACCTAGTCCTAAAGCCAATAGTACATATAATGAGTTCTTATGAGAGCACTCCTTTCCCAGAACCAACTTTGACATTGGTTAGCTTTTGCTACAAAAACATCACCCTAAACTCAGTGGCTTAAAAAGACAATCATTTATCCCCATAGATATGAAATTTGACCAGCATATGGCTGATCAAGCCTGAGACCATGACTAAGATGTGGATTCAGAATGAGTACTGTTCACCATGATTTGTGAAGAGGGGGGAGAGCAGACTTGGAAGAAAGAAGAAGAACATCAATGGTGATGCCTGTGAGACACTCAGGAGGAAAAGACATGGGACAAGGAAAAGTCTAGGAGAATAGTCTTGGCTAGTGGGAGAGACAAAGAAAGTTACAGGGTCATCGGGTTGTGCCTAAGAACACGGGAACGGATGAATACCTGAGGTGATCACATAAAGTGACAAAAGGCTCTATTATGAAACTTTAGGGTGCACTGACATTTAGGCGGTATGGAAAAGAGGAGAAGCTCACAAAGCAAGCTTTGATGGAATAGTGATGCAGGAGAGAATAGTCTCGCCAAAGGAGAAGAGTTTCGTTATTGTGGCAGTGACTTACACAGCTAAAAACTGCAGAGTGGCCAAGTCATAGAAGAACAGAGAGGAATCTTTTGGATTTGGCAACTAGGAGATCACTGATAGAGAAACCAAATAGTTTATCTTCAAACTAGGACACACCTGAGAGTGCACAGAGGTGCTGTTAATAATTACAGCAGAACAACACATGTCCTTGGGTAAACAAGGGCATATGGTCACACTAGTCTCTGGGGACCTCTGCCAGACTGTTGGCTTCAGTGGAGTGTGAGCTCGATTGGCCGTGAACAGAAGAGCGATATGGGGGCAAGGAAAAGCTGAGGCAGCAAGAGTAGATTTCTTTCTAGGAGCTTGCTTGGGTAAGGAGGCGGACAAGAGGGGACAATGACAAAACTGCGGGCTCTGTGCAGGTGTTTGAATAGTCTTCTAGCAGAGGTGTCCTCAAACGGCTGGCTAGGAGGGTTGAGAAAGTAGAACCAGCTCGATGAGACCAGCCCCACATTTTTTTTTTGTTTTCCTTTGAAGCAATACGGGGGAAGATCTGTTGCTCTCAGAGTAAGTAAGAAGATACCGGACAGTGAAAAAGAATAATCCCCTGGGCTCGGGTTGGGATATTTTTCCAGCAAGAACAAAACCATCTTCGTATACATAAACTTGAAATAGTCTATGGTCAGAAGACCTCAGTGTTATAGCAGTATGCACTGTGGAAAACCCAAGGTAAGTAAGTTTATTATGATACAAGTCAGTCCCGAATTGTGCAGAGAATAGGAAAACCATTCCGAGTATGATGGATAGCAGGAAGCAGCAGAGTATTTCTTCATTCTCTGCCCCTTCTAGCTTTCCCTCCAAGTCACTCCCCCTACCACCGCCAACACGCCCAATCTGCTGTTAAAAAATTATTCTAAAACCAGACCGATGGCACGGGTCCCAGTTTAACAAATGCTCTTTGTTGGCCGCATCAGTTGGCCCGGGAGCTCATGTGAGCAGGCATCAGGAATAATTTCGTGATAATCTAGGTTGAGTTTTCTCTTTCCCACCAGTGCCAGAGAGCGAGAGCGCCAGTTCCATTGACTTCAGGAGCCAGCGTGGGGCACAGGAGTGGGCTTTATCTGTGTAGTCATGTTTCTTTGACTGGGCTCTGTTGGGAGGAAAACAAAATCCCCGGGTCTCAGGCAACGCAGTGAATGATTCTGAGAGCCTTCCTCGATCTCAAACCCTATCAGCACATTTGCCCACATTTGGGTTCTTTTTTTAGAATGCTTGCAGGTCGCTAGCAACTAACAGAATAACATTACATTTTGGCTAAGCAGAACGTGAGAAGCCCAGTTACATTCGGAAAAGAATCTTTTCTCTTGGGACATAAAAGACAACTGACTTTGCAATTGACCATGGGAAACCATTTCATCTATAACAGAGTCCCAAATACGGGGGCTCACTTACTTGAAACGTTTCTTAATTCCGTTGAAATTTCAGGACTGTTTAAAAAAAAACTGGAAAGAGAGCTTTACAGGCAAATATGTGAGACGCAAATTGCTTCCTCCTATTATGGCAGATTGTGGACCATTGTTCCTATTCTTTTTGAGTGAGGAGGGGAACACGATCATCAGCTCTGGGTTCTCTGCATCAGCTTGGATTCACAGAATAACACAAAGGCTAAGTTAGAGCTGCCTTCAAAGTCCCCGATCCACCTTCTGTTAGCTGTGTTACTTGGGGTAAGTTAATTAGGCTGTCTGTGTTTTATGTTTCCTCCTGAAGCAGGCTCCAGGCTCTGAGCTGTCAGCACAGAGCCCGAAGTGGGGCTCGAACTCACGGACCACGAGATCATGACCCGAGCCGAAGTCGGCCGCTTAACCGAGTGAGCCGCCCAGGCACCCCATGGTGCAGGATAGTTTATATCATAATACAAAAAGCCCGATAAATGTTAACTATGTTATTGTTTCTCCTGTCATGGGCCCTCACTGAGAAGGTCCAGAAAATAACTTTCAGAACACTCTAGAAAATCCTAGTATTTAGGGTCAACTATTGCCACCTCCAAACCTCAGATCTGAACAATGGGGCATGTAAATGTTCAAGTTCAGGGAGCCCCAAGCGTGAGGGATATAGGAAGCCTAACTCATAACAGGACTTTGGCCTCAGCCCAGCTCAGGCCTGCCCTTAAGCAAAATGGGGATCTGGGTCCTGCCTGCTCCTTCGGTTGGAACTCTTCAAATTATTGGCCTGCTTCTCCCTCCATAACCCTTGAACCATTTGCTTTCTTGAGTCTTGGCTGCACAAGAGCTGTAATCACTGAGCCCTGGCCTTTCGGCCTAGTCTCCAAGTTCCGGCCTGCAGATCGTCTCATAACGATACTTACGCTTGACCTGCCATGCATGCCGCATGGGAGACCCTCTTCCACTAGGTGGGGAACTGTCTCAGTTCTGTGTAAGAACAGCACACTCTGTCACTAATGATAAGGGATCAAGTGACATACCGTGACTGAATAATGAACGTCATCCTCTGTAAACCAATCTTGCCAGTAGTAGGGTTTTTTTGGGCTTCTTTGGCACAGTGTTTCTATGTCAGGCTTAAAACAAGGTAGACGCAGCATGAAAACAGAGAAGTCGGTCTCCACATAACTGTTATGATTTAGGATTTGTTGTAGAACCGTTTAGTGTAAACGACAATCCCAGAGGCTTTCTTTTTTGCTCTTGAGTTATCATTGAAGAGGAGATCGTGTGAAGGCCCGGTCTTGAGTTGTAGTTGAAGAGGAGATTGTGCGAAGAGAACGCTTTCTTCGTATGTTCAATAGAACAAACACGTTACACTTTACTGGAACTAAGCAGTATTGATGACACCATTCTACCATCTAGGAGCATGTTTCATAGTGCTTAAAAAGTCACTTTTTCCAAAAAGTTTAGTTATTTTGAGAGAGAGAGTGTGCGCACACGTGTGAGCGGGGGAGGGACAGGGAGAGAGGGAGAGAGAGAATCCTAAGCAGGCTCAGTGCTGTCAGTAAGGAGCCAGACATGGGGGCTTGATCCCGTGAACCGTGAGATCATGACCTGAGCCAAAATCAATACTCCGACGCTTAACTGACTGAGCCACCCAGCTGCCCCCAAAAGTCTCTTTTAGAGTGTGAATTACCAGTTTTATAAGATATCCTGCAAGTTTTAAAACGTGTTTATACCTCTTTATCCAGAAATTCCAATCCTGGGGGATTATCCTACAGGAAATATTTATTGAATCCCTATCTGTTAAGAACTTCTCTGGGCATTTAAGATATCAAAGAGAAATGACATTTATCACTCTTCTCTCTGAGCTGAAATTCTAGTAGGTGGACACAGACAAGAAAACAATGCATGTAATGAATAAATAAATTACAGAGTATGTCTGAGGGATTAGTGCTATGAGGAAAAAAAAAAGAGTACAGTAGGTTGGGGGGATCAGGAATATGGAGGTGGCAAAGAACAGTTACAGGATAACTGGGGATCTTATACTGTAGCATCTTTTTTTTTTTTATTTTTTTTAACGTTTATTTATTTTTGAGACAGAGAGAGATAGAGCATGAATGGGGGAGGGTCAGAGAGAGGGAGACACAGAATCCAAAACAGGCTCCAGGCTCTGAGCTGTCAGCACATAGCCCGACGCGGGGCTCGAACTCACGGACCGCGAGATCATGACCTGAGCCGAAGTCGGCCGCTTAACCGACTGAGCCACCCAGGCGCCCCTGTAGCATCGTTTTTAATGGCTGCATAGTATTCCATTATTTGGAAACACCACAATTTGTTGACCAATTTAGTTTATCCCCAATTCATTGTTATAAATAAAAGTCCGACTTGACTCAGGTGATGATCTCGTGGTCCGTGGGCGCGAGCTCCGCATTGGGCTCTGTGCTGACAGCTCAGAGTCTGGAGCCGGCTTCGGATTCTGTGTCTCCCTCTCTCTGCCCCTCCCCTACATGCACCGTGTGTGTGTGTCTCTCTCTCAAAAATAAATGAACATGAAAAAATTAAAAAATTAAAAAAATAAAACGCCAACAAACATCTTTATGTGTATGTATCTAAACACCTGTCTGATGGTTTTCTTAAAAGTAATTTCTAGAAATTAAATTATGAAGTCAAACGCCATAAGCAGATTTCAGGCTTATAGAAGGTCTGAGCCAATGTACTCTTCTTCTGGCACTAACAGTTTTTACTCTTGCCCAGTTTCATCACTGAAAAATAATTATCAACTACATTTGCACCATACATTCTAAGATGGCAAACGAGACACAAAAAATAATGTATGTGATATAACACTTATTACATCACACACACATTCGACCAGATGTCAATACATGAGCATTTGACAGATTACTTTTCTTTCATATGATGCTATGTGTGTGTTTTGCTTCTTGCGTCACACTTTTCTCTATTTGCTAGGTTTTCTGCAGTCAACGTGAATTTCTTTTGCCTAATAGCTTTTGTTGTCGCTACTGATAAAGACGGGTGCCTGCGTGGCTCCGTTGGTTAAGCTTCTGACTCTCGGTATCGGCCGAGGTCTTGATCTCGAGGTCGTGAGATTGAATCCCTGCTTGAGATTCTCTCTCTTTCCATCTCTCTCTCTGCCCCACCTTCTCCTCCTTCTCTCTCTCTCTCAAAACTAAATGCATAAAAATTAAAAAGGAAACTAAATGTAAATCCATTTTAAGTAGATAAATAACATAGGGAAGTTTTGTCGTGGTTTATTTCCGTTTCCCAGATCAGCAAGTACTATTTCCTCATTTCTTGTCCAGCTTCTAAAATAGTTAAGGTATCTTAAAACACAAACCAACAACGCCTTCTGTCCTTCTGGCCAGACTGCTCTGCTGTTTGTTTCCATCAG
The DNA here is from genome assembly GCF_018350155.1 of Leopardus geoffroyi. Classification (NCBI taxonomy): domain Eukaryota; kingdom Metazoa; phylum Chordata; class Mammalia; order Carnivora; family Felidae; genus Leopardus; species Leopardus geoffroyi. The sequence continues at coordinate 26,714,734 of NC_059341.1, forward strand.
AATAAGGCCCAGGCCTCTTTTGCTCTGTGACTTGCTCCTTAAGGTTTAGACATCAGTTTTCTTAAAAGACCGGGCTTAATTCAATTTAAGATGTGCCACTTGAGAGGGGGGATTTTGCGGGGTCGTCCTACTCCTGAGTTTGCCCAAAGAAGTAGCTCATCCTTTTACCCAAAAACATTCTCTCAGAGAATCAATCCTGACCCAAATGACCAAGTCAAGTATCTATTTATTCATGCAACAAATATTTCCTGATGGACTGTTCTAAGTGCTGGGGACACAAAAGTGAATAAAACAGACAAAAACAAACAAACAAACAAACAAAAAAAACAAAAAAACCCTTGCCCTTAGAGAGCATCTATCCTAGTGGGAGAGACCCAACAAGGTTAGTAAGTATATCATTGGCAGATTAGACAATGGTATGTGCTAAGGGGGAAGAGTGAGGCAGGAAACCAGGATCTGGGATATAGGAGATTGAAGAGATGCTGGAATTGGACATGGGGGGGGCGGTTCCCGGAAAGGCAGCTTCACTGAGAAGCTGCGATGTTTTCAGTTTCCTGCTGTGACCTTGAGACGTCTTGACATCGGGAGAATGACTGGGTTACTGGAGTCCAGCTAATATAACCAGAGAAGTCCACTTGGGGTCCGGCCCTCTTCTGTTAGGACACGTTGGTGGGTAATTAACCAACAAGGAAAAGGCAGCTGCAGGTATGGCTGAGAAGCTGGAGAGGAGAAGCCACGAGATAATCAAAGAATGTCCCTGAAGTAGGGAGAGAGGTCAGGGACATCTCTGGTTTTAAGTTGATTTGCCTCCCTTGGGTTCCCCCTCCTTTGCCTGAGCTTTGTAGTTCTTTGGCTTTGCTCCAGCCACATTCAAGACACCCTCCAAAACAAATAACCAAGACTCCTACATGTTTAGAAAACGCACAAGGTAAGAATGTTTTACTGAAAGGCAAATTCTGTGCCCTTGTAGCCCCCACTTATTGGCAAGTACGATGTTTTCTTTTAAACACTGAAAACAAACAATGCTTTAAAGTGGCAGCGCGTTTTATGTGTAGAGAATACACGTTAATGTAAAAGAACCCTTAGCTTTACGAGCGCGTCTTTCCTATGGGTCATTTACAAATCCTAAGCTCCACGCAAGCCCCGTCTTTAGCGAATGTGTTCATTCCTTCCCATTCCCGCTTAAATATATGGTTGGTGTGGTGCTCCCAGCTTGTTATCTGGGTGCTTCTAAAGCAAGTATGTCCGTTACTTGTGAAATAATTATATCTGTTACACCAACGACGAAGGTTCATGATGTAATGCAGGGAAAGGACGAAGATGGTTTAATAGTAAATATGAAATACATGTTTTTTGGATCATACAAAGGTATTTTTTACCCGAAAGTCCAAAAGCTTTTAAACTTTGAATTGTGGTCAAGTTTCTAGTTGCTAATGTAAGGGCAACAAGGTATGAAGTGTCCAAACTGGCAAATAATCCCCAACTCATGTTTACTGGCTTTTGGATAGATTTTGTATGAATGTCATTATGTCTGATGTTCAGCTTTAATAAGCCCAATAAAATAGAGCCAAATTATGACTTAGGATGTTGGCAGGGTCGACAGTCTGTTTCTCCATTTTGATTCTATCTCAATCTCTACTTGTAAAGAATGCTCTGTTACCAAGACTTTGTGTTTTCATAAATTTTCTTACCGTTTTATTTATTTTTGAGAGAGCGCAAATTGGTGGGGGAAGGACAGAAAGAGGGAGACAGAGGACGCAAAGTGGGCGCCATGCTGACGAGCCAGCCCAATGTAGGGCTAGAACTCCCAAACCGTGAGATCATGACCTGAGCCAAATTTGGATGCTTAACCAACTGAGCCACCCAGGTGCCCCAAGACTTTGTAGCTACTTCAACTAGATTTCCCTCAAGCTTTCCCTAGAGAGTGAAAGTGCCCGAAGTATTAGCAGTACTCCATAAATGTTGAATGGCTTGGGTGGATTGAAACCTAACGAGTTGAATTACGGTAAAGGGAGTATTGAGATAAAGGGAGGAACTAACTACAAGCAGTACTAACTCTTGGTGGAAAGACGTGTGTGTATCACCCTTTTCAGGAAGACAAGCAATCGGGTTCTCCGGCACCACCCCGACATTATCACCCGTTTAACGGAGGCTGGCATGTAACACCCACTGTACAAGGAGACAGAGAAGAGAGGCTCAGGGAAGAACGCTGGGCTGTGTTTATACTCTAAACTGGAATATTTAAAGCGAATGTCTACCGTTATTAGAGCTTCGGTGGCCAACCTGGTCGTTTAAACCGTTGTGATCCTTTCCTTGTTGGCCAGTGTAGATGGCCTTGTGGAGCACTCGGGGCCCCTGTTGGTGCTCGTGGATGGATCCCGGCCATAGTTTCACTGACAGAACAAAAAGGCAACCTGATTCGGATCAAATACAGAGTGGTGTTGGCTCAGCCAGCAGCCAGCAGCCAGAATTATTCAAGGTCCGGTACATGGAGTGACCTACTGCAAACTTACTGAAAAAGTTTTTGCTTTTGAAACTCCTTGCTCTTGCCGGTTCCAACCGGCACAGGAAACCCCAGATCCCTTTAGAAACGGCTTTTGAAGGACTCCAAGCTATCCTGACGTTCCCGTGTCCGTAACAAAGCTTGTTCCTCTCTGCGTTCACCCACGTTGGCGGCTGCAATAGGCACCAAGATATCGAGAGATTTCTTGGCTCTCTGAACCTTTTTTCTTTCCCTTGAGGGCACCCGCCTTAGATCACACCTTCTCTCAAGGTGCACGTGACAGGGCAAATCTTTTGCTTCCAGCCCAAGCTTGGTAGCTTCAGTGAATACATTTAGTTTTATGTAGATTCTGGTCTCCTGACCAGAAATCACTAGGAAGGAACAGGTTTGTCTAACATAGCTTGTAAGTGCCGGGTCCCTGCTGGCCATTCTGCTGGGGTAGTGGGGTAGCCGGTTGACAATTGGACCTTATTCAAGTTTCACTGGGAGAAGAGGAATACAGGCTCAGAAAGTAAAGCTTAAAAGCACACCATTTCTGATTGTCCCGGAGAGACAAGAGAACAGTCTTGTCTATATTTTCCTTCTCCATTTTAAACTTCTTTAATAAGCAAGTGATTATAGATGTATATGTGTATTTATGTGCATGTGTCTTTATGTGTGTCTGTATCTATATTTATGTAAAGAAAATCTCATACGAGTTCGAAGCTGAAGACTACTTGGCTGTTCCCAGCTAATTGTTGTTTTTATATTTGGTCGATGTGCCAAGAAAACATTTCCCCACTCCACCTGTCCAGATCCTATACAGCCTTTAATTTATGGTACACAAGATTCTCCATGAAATTTTATTGTTCCCCATAGAAAAAAAGTGTATGTCTTTGTGTGTGTGTGTGTGTGTGTGTGTACATTGTATATGTGTATAAATTTGAACTTGCACAGAACCTTTAGGGCACCTATCACTTTCTCTCTGATGTAGTAGTTCCGTGTGCATCGCTCCTTGGTGATTCCAAGTTTTGAATGTTATGCATCTGCATACCCTACGGTACCTGTGTCTGCCTTATGCAGGATAAGTATACAGTGCGTAAGAGATGACTTCATTGAGTATGAAGCTGTAGGTAGCAGCTGCAGTAAGGGAGCTGTTCAAACTCTGGACTGTCTGTTGTGTGACCAGCTTGAGCTGTGTTCTTCCTGATTCAGCTATCCCAAATGAGTGGTTGCCCAACTGTGACAGCACATCAGTGTGACTTAAAAAAAAAAAAAAAAAAACAACGACAGGGGTGCCTGGGTGACTCAGTTGGTTAAGCGTCCGACTTTGGCTCAGGTCATGATCTCACTGTTCGTAGGGTCGAGCCCCGCGTCGGGCTCTGTGCTGACAGCTAGGAGCCTGGAACCTGCTTCGGATTCTGTGTCTCCCTCTCTCTCTGCCCCTCCCCAGTTCACCCTCTGTCTGTCTGTGTCTCTCAAAAATAAACATTAAACAACAACAACAGCAACAAAACTGTCCAATGGCTACCCCTGACCTGGGCGTTTTGTCGCAGTCAAACAAGCAAACTGCCAAGTGAATAAACGAGTTGTTCTAACATGCAGCCTGAGGCATGAAACTCGGTGTTACGGAGTTGGTCTCCAGCAGTACTTCTGAGACATCCATATGCACGGGAATCACCTGGGATTAAGGTGGAGACTCTGGCACAGCAGTTCTGAGATGGGCCGGAAGTCCGTGTTGCGACAAACTCCCAGGCGATGCTGGTTCTTCTGGTCTGTAGACCAGATGGCCTGTCCCCTGAAAACTCTGCTTTAGTAGTTTGAGGATAGAGCTGGTGAATTTACGTTTTTAACAAGCCACTTGAGGTTGTTTTCGTTATTGGACACATTTTGGAAATGCTGGATTTTAGCGATGTTTTGCGACATTAGGCGTTCCCTAAAAAATCATCGGTTTGCTCTGCTAAGGTAGTGCCTCCCCCTTCTTAGGGCTCATTCCAGCTCTCAGGGACGGAGCCAGGACAGCTACCATGCAGAGGTCATTTACAGGTGCATCCGAGGTTGAGGATCCCAGGAAGTGACAACAGGGCTTCCTGTACCGCAGGGACAGGAGTGTCCTGGGGTGACGCATAGGGTTAATGGGGCCTGCAGAGAGAAAAGTTCATGGGCACCTGGGGGAACGATTAGCCTTGCCATGGCAAATTGTCACATTCTATTTCAATACCTGTTCTTCATCATATATATTTCATGGGCAACCATTCCACGGAAGCGTTAATAGAAGAACTTTGTTGTACATTGGTCAGTTCATTTGTCTGTTTATTTTCCAGTTCTCTCCCCTCTTGGTTATATAAATAAAACCTACAATGACTGAAAAGGGCTGGTCTGTCTCAGTGCCTTCTGCTATGGAAGGGGACTCGTTGTCCTTTGATCAGTTATAATATTGAAATTTCCCAAAGTGATAAAAATACAATTTTTCACCAGGGGAGAGATTATTGACATTAGTTGGGATTCTCCAAGTTTTGGCCAAGAACAATGGAAGTCCAGTTGTTGAATCTTATTTATTTGTATTGTGTTTATAATCCGATAGCCCAAAGATGGTTCTGGTTCAGACAAACTTCGGAACAATGACAGGTAGTCAACAACAGAGTGGCCATGGCCTTTCAAAAAGAGAGGTTTTCGAAGGGAGGGTGGGTGATGGGTATTGAGGAGGGCACCTTTTGGGATGAGCACTGGGTGTTGTATGGAAACCAATTTGACAATAAATTTCATATATTGGGAAAAAAAGGGAGGTTTTCTCACATAGGTGACGCTTAATTGGAAGCTAGCTCACCATCCTTCTGAGACGCAGGTAGAGTGTAACTGTGGTCTCTAAACCTGGACATTCATGAAAACTGAGTGGAGCATTAGGAAAACACATTCTTTTAACATACAGAGCTACTGACTCAGTTTTTCCAAATGGAGTCAATAAATCGAAATTTTTCCACGTGATATCAAACCCACCAGTGGTCAGCACTCCAGCCAACATTAGCGACTAGACCGTGCAACATCATTCTGACTCTAGGATTCTAGGGTGTCCTGAATGCTTTTGTGGAGATGTGATATGTGCTTTATCAGCTAGAGAGTGTAATGTAAACATAAAGCATTGTTAGTAAACCCCCAAAACCCTCATGTTTTTACCATGTGTCCATGTGGGGCTGAACTTATAACCAAGAAGGCGAAATCAAGATGGAGTCTAAAGAAAGGCACTCCTGTGAGTGGCCAAGCTGGGTTTAGGCTGCTGTGGTCATAGGGACAGGAAATCCAAAGCAAAGCTTGAAGGATTCGGTAGGTACGAGGGGTTACAGGAAGATGCTAAGTCAGAATTGGGGCAAAGACAAAGGACATGAATGAGGAAAAGAAGGTGGGCAGAAGCCAGGCAGGTGGGACACACATCTCAGACAACAGAATGAGCTGGGAGACCCAAACCTGATAAACAGGGACCAGGAGACCCATAGGAGACCCTCCTCACCCACCCTCCCCTCGAAAACCTCCCTTTTTGAAAGGCCATGGCCACTCTGTTGTTGACTACCTGTCATTGTTCGGAAGTTTGTCTGAACCAGAACCAACTTTGGGCTATCGAATTATAAACACAATACAAATAAGTAAGATTCAACAACTGGACTTCCAGTGTTCTTGGTCATACCTTGGAGAATCCCAACTAATGTCAATAATCTCTCCCCTGGTGAAAAAGAAGCTCGAGGTGCAGGACGAACAAACATGAGAACTTCTCAAGATACCAGAACGAGGCCCTTTGATTACCGAGGCAATACTTCCCCAGGGTAGTGTCTCCTCCTTAAATGCGGTTGGCTGAGGTCAGGGTAGAGTCTGCCGGAGAGGGCGCCCCAACCAGAGGAAAAGTAGCCACAGGCAGGTTAATTCTGAAGCAGGCAGATCGTGCTCACCAGAAGAGTCAACAAGTCTGCTATCCCTTTAGGTCTGTAGGGTGTAAAACCCACGCCCTGAAAGATTTGTGACGAATGTGAGCTCCTCGGCAAAGCGTGCCCCGGGCTGGAGTTGCTACCCTTGGGCGAGCAAGCTACGGGACGCCCTTGAGCCAACTGCACGCCCTTGAGCCAACTGCTTCATCTGTTCAGGTTCAATTTCCTCTTCTCTAAGGTGACCTCTAGGGTCTCTAAAATGCTAGGCATGTCAGCGGCGTCGCTGCAGATGGCATTTCACACCCAGATGCTGGCTCTGCCAGCGTTGTCTCCACACTCCAGTCAGGGGTAGTGTGCCTGGCATCCAGCCAGCCTGAGCAAAGGGAGCGAGGCCGGCACCTCCCTGGAAGTCAAGCAGCCAGGTCGCAGGGGTGTGGACTACTGACTTCTCACAGTGACTTATTTTTCACCGGCATATATTGTACAAATAGCACATCAACCGTGCCGTTATCATAGCAACAGCGCGGACTCTTCTCTCTTGATAAATCAGCTAGGCGGAAAGAGCGCATGCCCTAATTTTAGCTTTGCCAGTGTATAACCTTCAGCTTTCTGGGCCTCCATTTCTTATGAGGTTGAACTTTATCGAGTTGCCAACGTTTGTCTCTTGATCTACAGACACCACGCTTTCACGCGGTTCAATTCAGTATGAAGAAAGATGAGTAGCCTTGATCAGCAGAACCATAGAGAAGCTTCGTTTCTGTTTGGATTTTTAATACATATTGAATATCTCCCTGGGTCAGGCCCCGTATGAGGGTCCGTGCGCACCATGGGGAACAAAATAGTCTCGGTAACGAACCTCACAGAGCTTACCATCTCCTGGAGTGCAGCTCCAAATTGAAGTCTGATGATTTAAATGCTCCTAAAACAACATAGAAGTTGCCACGTTCATGGGTGAGGGAGAAACTTGCCGTCTGGGAAAGAATTATTAAACTTTGTCCAGTCTCTACTGAAAAGATTAATTAAAGCCTTTGTCTGAATATACAGTTCAGGGAAGAATTCCAGAAGGAACAAGCAACACCCTCAATGAACTTATTCAAAGGCTGAGATAATGGGACATCTTTACAATTCAGCTATCTGAGGGAATGAAGGGTGTGGTTATTGTATTTTACTCACCTTGTGACATGGTCAATCAGGCAAATATGAGCCAAATATTACATTGTAAAACATGTGGCATGTACAACAGGAAGCGTTTTAAGGTTTGTTGAAATTCATATTGCTTTTAAAGCATAACAAATATAAGCAAAAAAAAAAAATGTAGCTTTCATATCGACAGACCCAACATAACGTCAGGAAAAAAAAAACTGCAGGAATATTGGCTTTGGTAAAAACGTAATGAAATGAGCTTAACTAGTCATTTGTCGATAGCATCTTTTGAAAACTGTTGATTAATGACATAGAAATAATGAGTTTTATTGAGGCATGGTGTTTATACTTCAGGACTTTCAGAGTGATTTGTAATGATATGGAGAATGGATGCATTTTAGATTTTGTAGGTTGCATCTCATGAAATGGAAGGTTTTCAACTACTTTTAACCTGTAAAAATCAGTCATGTCAAATGGATCCTCCTAATACCTCATATGAAAGTTCACTGGTTGTTTGTAGAGAGGAGATAGTATAAATTCCAAATGAGGATCCCTAGGGCCAATAAGGAAATCTCATCGATGCGAGGGCTCTTAATTTTATGATGACTGTGTCAGATGTTGCTAATGCGTTGCTAATAGTTTTTAATAAGCTGAATGCGCTCAATTAGCAATGCTAGATCACAAATATGCTAGCAACTTCTGAGCTGAACATGATATTAAAAGTTCAGTTTTAGACTTGAGATGCAAAAGAGAATAAATTGCACTCTTCTGAAACTCACTGAATGTCTGAAAGAAATAGGCACAGAACTGCGTCTTCTACCGTTGTTCCTTAAATCGCTGAAACGTTTCACTGTGTTGCAGGATACATCTGAATACTTTTTTTTCTGCCACAAATGAACTGATGAAATAGACGAAGGGTCTGTACACCAACAGTGTCTAAATTACACATGAACCATAGCAGAACACTACTTGCAGCTGAAAGTAATAGAAAGCTCTATGAAAACTATCTTAAATTACAAGGACCATTTCTCGTTTCGTGTAACTGAAATTCTGAATGTCTTCACGCTGTCATCACGGACCCGGGTACCTTTGCTCCTTCTGTATCCTTCAAGTTTTGTTCAGGTTCTTGGGCTGAGCAGGCCATGGTTGCAATGGCTCCCTAGTTCAGGTGTCACAAGCCACCCCGGCAGGGTCTTGCTGAAGTCTTTTCTCAGATACCCTTCAGGGACATCCCCTTACGACTTACCTGTTTGGAAGCACTTAGTGTCACTTGCTTTATGGAGACTCTCAACTTCACCTTTTGAGAGTGAGGAAGATCCCAGCCTCTGTTGAAGGACCTGACCACTTTCCAAGAGGGTGAGCAAAACAGAGGTTCTGTTTGCAAGGAAGAAACAGAGGAATGCATGTAGGAGAAAGGGCCAAGAGGGATAGGTCTCAGTGTCAATGTCAGTGATAAATCACAGAGCGTCATAAAAAAAAAAAAAAAAAAAAAAAAAAAAGGTCACAAGTGGATTAAAATCTGCCCCGCCTTGGATTTTCCACAACCTGGCATTTCTGGATTAAAATCTAATTGCAGTTGGAATCCAGGTCACTATGTGGTCTTACTTTGTGGAGCAAATATGTCCCCCCGCCCCACATTTACTCATAACCGTAAACTGAATTCTAGAAAAATTAATCTAATTTTTCCATTAATTTATTTTATAAAAAGTCTCTGCCACTTTTTCCTGAAGTCTTTTTTAAAAAATGTTCATTTATTTATTTTGAGAGGGGGGGGAGAGAGAGAGAGAGAGAGCGAGAGCACCCAAGTAGGGGAGGGGCAGAGAGAGGAGAGAGAGAGAGAATCCCAAGCAGGCTCCAAACTGTAAGTGTGGAGCCCGACTCAGGAACCTGAGATCATGACCTGAGCTGAAATCAAAGAGTCAGATGCTCAGCTGACTGAGCCACCCACATACCCCTCTTTCCTGTAGTCGTAGCTCGAAACGGTCCGTGAGCAAGTAATTAAGAAACTATTGTGCAATATAGCAATCCATTCTCCTGGAAATGCTCCTAACTGGGAGCACTCTTCCTGACCCACCATCTGTCTTCCTTCAGTGCATCCAAACTCCACAGATATTGACTCCCATTATTTAGTACCAAGAAGGCTGCCTTTTTTAGGAGACGGAGTGCATTTGCCTTGGAATGACAGAAACCTCCAGAGTTTCAGCGTTTTGGTAGCAAATAGAAAGATTATTAGGCACATCAGTGGATACCGAGTTCAATAACCTACGTTTAGATTTTAAGGCGGATTTTATTTATTCATTCATTCATTCATTCATTTATTTAAAAGCTGTTTCTTTTTTTATTTTTTTTCTAAATTTTTTTTTTAAAACGTTTATTTTTGAGACAGGGAGAGACAGCATGAACGGGGGAGGGTCAGAGAGAGAGGGAGACACAGAATCTGAAACAGGCTCCAGGCTCTGAGCTGTTAGCACAGAGCCTGATGCGGGGCTCGAACTCACGGACCACGAGATCGTGACCTGAGCCGAAGTCGGATGCTTAACTGACTGAGCCACCCAGGCGCCCCAAGCTGTTTCTTTTTTTAAATGGTTATTTGTTTATTTTTGAGAGAGAGAGAGAGAGTGAGTGAGCAGGGGAGGGGCAGAGAAGGGGAGGCAGAGAATCCCAAGCAGGCCCTGCATTGTTCGCACAGAGCCTGATGCAGGGCTCAATCCCACGAACCGTGAGATCATGACCTGCGCCAAAATCGGGAGTTGGACTTTCGACCCGCTGAGCCACCCAGGCACCCCAAGGCTGGATTTTAGTCACAGGAACTCAGAACTCTCTGCAGTGAGCTTATCACCTGCAATGAAAGAAAGTGGCTCTAAGATGGGGACTCACATCAAGAGAGTGAATGGACTACTGTGGACAGATACCAAAGCAGACCCATGGGCGAAAAAACACTGGATGTTGACATAAGAAAGGGACGTGGTACAGGTCTAGGTTGGGCCTTTCTTTATGAATTCTGCGGAGTTAATAGTTAATAAGCAGGGTATAGCTACACCTTTATGTTATCTGTGGTTACTTAGTAAATGGTACACAGTTCATTCTGTATATGGGTCAGTTCTAAGCTACGTATGTGTGTGTGCGCGTGTTTTCATTGCAAAATCTGAAGTTTAAAAAACATAACAAAACGAAGCCAAAACAACTCCTTCGGGGTTGCTGAAATGGGTTGACCCAAATGATTTTTGTGGTTTTGCACCTGGACCCTGGAGTCGACAATAAACTATCTGACATTAAATGGGGGCATCTATAAGACCTTCTGTCATTTGTTTCTGCCATGGGATAACATGTACAAGTTTATAAACCGACCGAACATTTACAGGGGGTCTGTAGAGAGGAAGCGTCCTTTTAAAGATTCTTTTTTTTTTTTTTTTTTAATTTATTTATTTAACCAGAGCCGAGGTCAGGTGAACTGCCCAGGCGCCCCTAAAGATTCTTTTAAAGAAATCGCTTTTATATCGGTCAAATTAAAACAAAACAAAAAAACTGTTAAGAAAATTGTTATATGTCTATTTTTCTTTTCCAGTGGGACCTTATATCTTAAGTCATTGTTTTAGTTTTCTTGCCAGGTAAGTGTAAAGCTTTTTACAAGGTTATGCATGGCTGTCTGACATCCTTTTATCTCTTTATTTCCTACTTTACCTTCAGTTCTGCACATTCTGATACCTTTTCTGCCTTTCCAACAGAGATGAACCACTGATGCTCCAAGGTCTCTCCTCTACCCACGCCCCACCCCCCCTCCAGAGGCCAGAGAGCCCATACTGCTCTCTTATTGACAAAACATTTCTTTTCAAGTGCGACATTGCTATTTCTATCCAAACCAAATGAGAATGAAAAGGAAAAGAGATACGTAAAGGAAAGGACTTTAAGGAAAAGAGATACGTAAAGCACAGAAATCCTTAGACTTTGGAGATAGGCACCAAGCAGGAGGAATTAACATTTTGTACCCGTAAGCAAATGGTATTTTTATTATACGAAGAGTTCACAGCAATTAGCAAAGAAAAGATAAACCACCCAAGAAAACAAAGGGACAAAGGCTATGTACAAGAAACAAACAAAAGGAAAAATCAGTAAACGTATTGAATGCTTTAAATCTCATGACCCACAAATGGAATACAAATTAAAGGATGACACCATTTTTTACGTATCAGACTGTCAAGGACTGAACAGCGTTATGTTCCCTAATGTTGACAAGAGTGGGAGGAGATGGGCGAGACGGGCATGTCATATCCTGCTACCAGGAATCCACATGTGTGCAGACTTTCCCTAGGGCATTTTGGTGGTACCTATCAAAGCCTTAAACATGCTTAGTCTTTGAAGGAGGAGGACTTCCAGGACTTTATCCTAAGGAAATAATTAGAAATCGTGCATTTCTATGTGTCAGGATGCTCCGTGTAGTGCTATTTGTAATATTTAAAAAAAAAAAAAAAAAAAAAAAAGACATGCGACGTAACATTGGAGGTCCATTGGAGTTTAATAAATTATGTTGTTTCCATGGGATGAAAGAGAATGTTAAACAATAAGCACGTGTTCGGAGACTACTTGATGCCAGGATGTGTACATTAAGTAACAAGGACCTTTTTTTTTTTTTTTTTAATTTTTTTTTTCAACGTTTATTTATTTTTGGGACAGAGAGAGACAGAGCATGAACGGGGGAGGGGCAGAGAGAGAGGGAGACACAGAATCGGAAACAGGCTCCAGGCTCTGAGCCATCAGCCCAGAGCCTGACACGGGGCTCGAACTCACGGACCGCGAGATCGTGACCTGGCTGAAGTCGGACGCTTAACCGACTGTGCCACCCAGGCGCCCCAACAAGGACCTTTTATGGCAGACAGAGAGAAGGGGGGGCAACCAGGGTTTGGGGGTCAGATGATTGGGGTTTGAATTCCAACCTTTTCACTGATTATCGAGCTAACTTATAAGATTTAAGACAATGTATATAAAATAGCTTTGCCAAGAACCTGATGCACAAAAAGCTTTCAATCAATAATGCTACTGACGTCACCCAAATATCAACACTCAAAGCTAATGCCTATGTAGAATATGTAAATGAAATCTCATGAATATCAATATCGCTCCATTTATGCTCTTGCCCCCACTTTCTCACATAGAACCTCCCATCTACCTTGAAAAGTACTCTCTCCAATAAATATCTCTAGGAGTCCCCCAAGTACATGCGAATTACTTTGCCATTTATTTTCACCAATCAGCTTCTGCCACATTGTTTGTGACTTCAGTTGTTATTTACTGATTCATCTATTCATTCATTCATTCATTCATTCATTCATTCAAATATAGCAAGCACCTATTATTAAGCAGCTCTATGCTACTCCAATATACATTGTCCTGGGTTCTGCTTTCTTGGAGCTTATGCTCCCCTGCAGGGACAAGAAAACATACGTATTTACAAATGAATATGCACCTTGTATTTTGAATGGGCTGGATTCGGTTGTCCGGTGATCCTAGGTTTTCTGCTCATGTTTAAGTTTGGAGATTAAAAAGTTGATGATGGGCCTCATGGATATGGAGGGGGGGCTTGTCCCCGTGGTCATCACTGGGAGGATCTGGCAGAACAACGTCAGGATCTGGTGGCGTTTTCTTTTGGTCAAGTCAGATTCCATTCTCCTATGGATGGCAAGTCTGCTGCCTGCCTTGCTGGGGTTTCAACATTCAGTAGGGCACCTCAGCTCTCAACCATATTGGCATCCTTCCAGCTGTTTACCCCATGCAGAGAATGAACCTCCAGGATTCTGCCAGGATGGAAAAAGGACAGTCACCTAGCTGCATTGAGTGCAGCTCTAGATTTGTGGTTTAAACACTTTGGACCAATTTGTATTTTAGTTTCACCTTTATGCCACTTCCGGAGGTAACTGGTGACATCATTATCTGAGCCTTGTGGCTTCTTTGGTGCAATTAAAGTTATTTTTTCTTTCCTCAGTGGAAGCTAGGGTTCAATGTTCTCTGGCCTTCTAAGTCAGTTACCAGTCATGCTTTTACTTTTTGGCAAAATTTAGTTGCTATCATCTCCTTTCTTTCTTTCTTTCTTTCTTTCTTTCTTTCTTTCTTTCTTTCTCTTCCTTCCTTCCTTCCTTCCTTCTTTCCTTCCTCTCTTTCTTCCTTCTTTCTTTCTTTCTTTCTTTCTTTCTTTCTTTCTTTCTTCCTTTCTTTCTTTCTCTTCCTTCCTTCCTTCCTCTCTTTCTTCTTTCTTTTTTTCTTTCTTTCTTTCTTTCTTTCTCTTCCTTCCTTCTTCCCTTCCTCTCTTTCTTCTTTCTTTCTTTCTTTCTTTCTCTTCCTTCCTTCCTTCCTTCTTTCCTTCCTCTCTTTCTTCTTTCTTTCTTTCTTTCTCTTCCTTCCTTCTTTCCTTCCTCTCTTCTTTCTTTCTTTCTTTCTTTCTTTCTTTCTTTCTCTTCCTTCCTTCTTTCCTTCCTCTCTTTCTTTCTTTCTCTCTCTCTCTCTTTCTCTTTCTTTCTTTCTTTCTTTCTTTCTTTCCTTTTTTTAGAAAACTTCCTTCTGTCATTCCGGTGTTTTGAGAAGGAGCAGAGTTAAATGCAGATTTTTAATCCGTCATATTTAACTACAAATTCAGAATTTAAGATTTTTCAAAGTTGGTTGGTTGGCAGGGGCTGCTCACAAGTTTTTAATGCGAGGGATTTTTGTTTGTTCATTTGTATGTTTAGTTAGAGTAAATATTCTAGAGCTGTCCATGTGCCAAGCCCCATGGTGTGATATGGCAGGAAAGAAGAAAGACTCACTTCCTCTTTTGAGTCATACAGTTTTACAGCGACGTGGTGGGACATTTCTTTGGGGCTTAATTTGCAGCTTTCTGTTTACAAAGGATTCTCCGATGAGTCACTGGAAGTTGGGGTCTGAGAGGAAATCCAGGTGACAGAGACTATGATTCTGGCTGATTCTATCAGGCTCTTTCTTCCCTTAGGAATCTCCAACGTTTGTTTCTGTAGTTTCTCAGACATGGCTAGTCATATCTCAGTCCCAAGAGAGGACATGATTTAGGCTGAAGTTGGGATTCTCACTACATGTATTTATTTAGGAGAAGACTTTTAGATCATTTAGCCGACTTCTTCATTTTACAGGAAAGCAATCTGAGGTCCAAAAAGCTTTAATGACTTAATTAAAGTCAGATGGCTAAATAAGTAAGTGGTAGCATCTCATGACTGGAGCTGTAATCAAAGAAGCTTAACAAAATTTGATATTCTTTAAGAAAGTGATATTCAGGAAACAAAAAAAGTTATCTCACTGTGTAAGACATAAAAGGCAAATTTACTTAGCTGATCCTAACTGTATAAAGGTAATGCCATGAAATGTGACCTTCATGTTTTATCCACTTCTCCATCCAACAATGCAATTTTAAGACCAAATAACTCAGATTTGCCGGAGTCTGAAAATTTCATTTCCTAATACCAGTGGAATAGAGGCTTTCTAAATGTACCAATCCCGGATATTTTTGGTTCCTCAAATCCAGTCCCCATCTCCTCATTCTTTCTGATCTTCCATTGTTATTCATTTATAGTAACTATTGTTTGTTTGCCTTTCTCTATTCATTTCTCTTTTTCTGTGATAGCTTTAATTTTCACTTTGGAATTCACCTCTGCTTATTCCCAGCCCCTGTACTCTGGGGGACCATGTAACTCTCCCCTGGCCATGGTGGTTGGTTAAGAGGTGGGCATTTTATTTCAACTATTATAATCAGGGGATAACCTAGCACTTTCACTAGTGAAAGTAGGGCCAAGAAATGAAGGGAGGGAAATACCATGTGATGACTTTATTTGAGCTCTGGAGCAAGCTGTACCTGAAGCCAGAATACTTCTGACTTATAAGGTAATATGAAATAATAAATTTTCTCCCTTCTCCCTTTTTTTCTTAATCCAGCTTCAAATATGAGCAAAAATGTTTTCTGTCACTTGTGTGGAGGAGGAGAAATAATTTTCCCTCTACCCTTCTAGGTTCTTGCCTGAGACCCCTGTAATAGAACACAGGTTATTAGGGAAAAAAAATAGAGGTTTAATAACATGCATACCTCCTGTATATGTGGGAAAGACTTAGGAAAACTGAGCAACTCTCCAAAATGTCGCAAAACACCACCTTCAAAAACGTCTGCAGGTAAAGACAAATGGAGCCATTAGGCTGGGGTGGGAGGCTGATTTTGGCAGGTAACCAGGAAAGCACGGTAAACAAGGGTAAGGTTGTTATTCAGATTTAAGTCAGGGCCTTCTCCACTGGTAAGAATTTCTAGAGGTTTAGACTCCTCCTTCTCTTCTAGTACCGAGAGGGAGACACCCTTAAAAATGGAGATTTCCCTTATGAATATAAATGTTTCTCACAAAAGAGTAACTTCGCCTAAGTTTTCAGAGCTTTTCCTAGGTCTGATGTTTCTTAAAAATAATCAGCCTAGGAGTACCTGGGTGGCTCACTCGGTTAAGCGGCCCACTTCGTCTCAGGTCATGGTCCCACGGTTTGTGGGTTCGAACCCCACATCGGGCTCTATGCTGACAGCTCAGAGCCTGGATCCTGCTTCGATTCCATGTCTCCCTCTCTCTCTCTGCCCCTCCTCCACTCATGCCCTCTGTCTCTCTCTCTGTCTCAAAAATAAACATTAAAAAATTTTTAAAAATCAGCCTAAAATAATCTTTATGCCAAAGAGACATAGTTTGGGGTGGCAACTTCTGCTCCCCTTCACTTGCAAACAAAGGAATCCTAACCATTAAATTTTTGGAACAAAACACTTGCATACACTTATTTCTTTAATTAAAAAAATTTTTTTTAACATTTATTTATTATTAAGAGACAGAGAGAGACAGAGCATGAGCACGGGAAGGGCAGAGAGATGGGGAGACACGGAATCTGAAGCAGGCTCCAAGCTCCGAGCTGTCAGCACAGAGCCCGACATGGGGCTTGAGCTCACAAACCATGAGATCATGACCTGAGCTGAAGTCAGATGTTTAACTGACTGAGCCACCCAGGTACCCCTGCATACACTTCTTTCTTAAGAACAAATATTAATTCTAAGTAACCATGTGATCTGTTTGCAAATGAAGACAGAGAAGATTTTCCTAAATGCATAATATTCATGGGCCTCTGCTCACCATAGGGATAGAGCTTTACATTATGAAACAGAGAATGACAGCCTTAACTTGGTTCATTTTCCAGCTTCTGAATTTTGGCCGAGTGGCTACAAGTGTGTAGGAAATGTGAACTGTCAACACAGTTTTCAAACGATGGGACCAACTGCTCCACTGATGGTCACTTCATGAAATTTCACAGATACTGTAACTGAATCCAAGCGCATTCTGCTCACTGCACGATAGGCCAAGAGGTGGAGAGACAAGATGTTGGGAAAGGAAAGGAACTTATTCTGAAAGCCAGCAAACCAAGGAGATGGAGGACTATTGTCCCAAAGAACCTTCTCCCTGAACATGATATTTGAACTTCTTTTATGTTAGGAAGAGGGGGAGGCAGGAGGGAGTTGGAGTCAAAAGGTGACTGACATCTGTAAACATTGAGGGAAGTCAGGTAACTTCTTTGTCCTTGGTCAGTTGATCTTTGCATACAGGAATCTGGTAAATCTTAGCTATAACATGTCTACCTGCAAGGTTAAGCAGAAGTTTCTAAGCTATAGGTCACAGCAGCAAGGAAAATAGAAGCAACATGGAATCAGACATGCTAAGTTTCTCCCTGGTACAATATAACGACTGAAATGACAGTCGTTTTTATAGAATGTCTGGGCACAGTTCAAACCCTGGTTTCCACAGTACTTTCTTCAAGTGAAGGGACAGAACTAATAGAAAGGCTTATTATACTAGGGCCCCAATAAGCTACCCATCACCCCATCTTGGGTAGGGAACAGTTTTACTTCTAACATGTCAGTAGCCAACCATTTTTTTTCAATTTTAGATTTTTAAATATTCAAACCTGTTAAGAAGAAACGGGTCCACAATGGAGTCACTTGTGCTAAGCTCAACAAGACTTAATACCTAACTTAATTACAGTTTCAGCTTCCCCAGGAATATAATCTTAACCAGTCGGTCTGGAATTTTCTGGTCAGCACCAATGAGGTAATCTGCCAAATAGGCCCTTTCTTTGCCCCAAAGGAAGATGAGGTAATCTCCCTAATTGACCCTTTTGTCCCTGAAAGGAAGGTGACCTCACCTGAAACAATCCTTTTTCTTTCTTTCTTTTCTTTTTTTTTTTCCATTAAGGACTTCCTTGCCCTGCCTATAAAAACCTTCCCCTCTCTGTAGCTCATTTCTATTACCAGATGGGATGCTGCCTGATTCATGAGTCATCATTCAATAAAGCCAATTAGATCTTTAGAATTTACCTGGTTAAAAAAATTTTTTTTTAATGTTTATTTATTTTTGAGAGAGAAAGAGACAGAGCACAAGCAAGGGAGGGGCAGAGAGAGAGGGAGACACAGAATCCGAAGCGGGCTTCAGGCTCTGAGCCATCAGCACAGAGCCCAACGCCAGGCTCTAACTCATAAACCATGAAATCATGACCTGAGCCCAAGTCAGACGCTTAACCGACTGAGCCACCCAGGCACCCCTTACCTGGTTAAATTTTTGTTATTTAACACAACCCCCTTTTACCTATCTCAGGTTGTTTAGAGAACTGACCAGAGTGACGGAAGGAGTTCACACCACCCTTTGTGAGAACTTTCCAGAGTCCTGACAATCTACAAATAGCCAGAGAAGCCACTTGATCACAAAATGAAGAACAGGTCTCTAAAGTCTACGGACCCATTAGCCAAACTGTATACTCAGGAAATACAGAGGACTTATCAACATTGAGTACATGTTGTGTGTTCAAAATACCGGGATATATTAAATAATACACACCTGGAGAAGTCCCTCAAGAATGGAATTCCTACACGGGCATTGATTCATTAATTGAGACCTCCTCAAGTTTGGATTAAAGAGATGCAGGTCTTTTATAGTTGCTCTGGCAACCAGGTATGGAACAGAGGCAAGTCCCATGTGTGTCTTCTGAACCTCTGCAGTGACAGACAGCAAGTGACACAAATGAGCTCCTTTAGGAGCTTATAATTCCTTTCATTTATTCAGACACTTAATTTCTATCTTCATTGGAGCATACTTCAAAACATTTCATGAATTATACTACTTTTATGGAAAGGTAGTTAACAGAAGTTAACCGGGTGAGCCTTTTCTCCCCAAGGTAGAACCAAGGCAAAGGACTGTTATTTCCTCACACCTGTGGAAGCTTAAAGGTCTTGATTTTGGTACAGAATTAATGCCAAGGCACTGGCTTTTTCTACATGTAGTGCCCAGACCAGTGGTATCAGCATCACCCAGGAGCTTGAGAGAAATACAAAATCCTGGGTCCCACCCCAGACCTAGCAAGTCTGGGTTTGGGGAAGGGGAGCGAGCAGTCTGTGTTTGAACAAGCTTCCAGGGGGTTCTAATGCAGCCAAAGCTTGAGGGCCACTGTCCCAAAAGCCTGCCATTGGTTCCTCCAGGAAGAAGCAGGCCATTAGCACCTGAGTTCTAAAACATTCATTCTGAGAGAATGGTCTGGGGTCGTTCAGGTGAGTGCAGGTAGATCAGCAGAAGCCCCACCGATGGGCAGGTCCCACCATAGTTTTGATCTAGACAAGAAGTCAACAATTGTTCCAGATTTCCTGGAATGAACGGGACTGTTGTTCGGGGTCAGAGCTCCCAGAGTTCAAGTGAATCACCATTCTCCCAGAGGTTTCTAGAAAAAAAAGAAAAATCCAAAAATTGGCAAAGTCCAAGAAAGACGGACTCTATGCTTATCACTTCGTCACTAGGTATGTATTGTGTGTTAGTAGTTATTTACAGCTCTAAGTGATTCTCTGTGCTGTAGAAATTACTCCTCCCGCACAAAGGCTGCGGTGGGGCCCAGATGGGCCCAGAGCTTCTGCAGCACTGTGAGGGGTGAGTGCTCAGACCCAGAGAACTCAGCGCTGGGCCTCCTGTCTTTTCTTAGACCAGCACTGTTCCCAGAGAGCAAGCTGCTGTTTTGGTGCTTCCTCTTATTGTGGCCTGGAAGCAGGATGAGGGGGAGACATCAATCAACAGTGTCTGCACTCCTGTTTCTTAAACTATGAACCTGGGACCACCTAAATCCAACACCCTTGGGAGAGGGGCGGGGAAATGGTGTTCATTAAAACACAGATTCCTAGGCCCTGCCTTAAAACTGGTGAGTCAGAATCTCCAGGTCTGTGTTGTGAGGCTCTTTGTTTTAATAAGCAATGCCTGCCTCCCCTCTCCCCCTACCCCGTTCTCTTAGATTCAGTGACATTTGGGAACCACCGATCTGTGCCATCTGACTTTGCTTCTTTTTTTAGGTTTTATTAGAATGTATAATCTGATTTTACCAATTAGAATTTCGGCCTATAGAAAGAATGTAAGCTTGGAAATGAGACTAATCTAGCTTCAAATGGATCCAGCCATGGTCAGAGGTAAGATTTCTGGCAGGTTGATGAAGTTGTTCGAATCTCAAGTTTTTCATCTGTAAAATGTGATGATTGTAATGTCCATAGTGTGAGAGCCCTGGGAAGAGTCAATGAGAAACTGGGAGCAAAGTATGTGTATATAATAGGGATATCTAAACATATAAATATGTTACATGTAATATATAATATATAATACATGATATATATTTATACATATACATATATGATACAAATAAACATATGCACGAATTTAATACCAAAGTATGATTTAATAATACTTTATAGCAAATTCATCTGTTTTCTGGTCCTAGAAAATTATTTTCTTTAATCTTTTTCTAAGTATTCCAAGACACTTCTTTCCAAAAGGAGGAAGGAAGGGGGCACCTGATTGGCTCAGTCAGTTAAGTGTTGGACTTTCGCTCAGGTCGTGAGCTCCCAGCGCATGAGTTTGAGCCCCGCGTCGGGCTCTGTGCTGACAGCTCAGAGCCTGCCTGCTTCAGATTCTGTGTCTCCCTCTCTCTGCCCCTCTCCCACTTGTGCTCTGTCCCTCTCTCTCAAAAATAAACATTAAAAAAATTTTTTTAAATAAAAAATAAAAAAAAAGAAACAAATGGAGGAAGGAAGGAAAGGAAAGGTATTGTAACAGCTGATCTAATAATCACAACCTCCCTGCTTGGCAGGCGTTTTACCATCTGGAATTTACAGACGGGGCTGCTGAGCACCAGAGAGATAAGAGAAACAGATTCCTGAGGCTCCAAACCTCAGGCTGTCTTGGGGTCCTCAAGGGCCAAGTCACGCTCTGATGAACGCCTGCTACCATGTAACCCTGTAGCGACCTCCAGTCAGCGGAACTGTGGAGTTTTGCCTGCACACCACAGGGACCTGGCCTGTGAGGGTTCAGCAGATGTGAGCCCAGAGTTGAAAGGCCACCAAACGTCAGGTTCCCTGTGCTCAGCCTCCCCAGAACTCAGGGTTTTTACCCTGCAAGGGATGATTCAGTGCTTTCCTACCTGTAGCTAAAGAAACCGTGTTCTGATTACCACGCTGGCAGCGTGTGGCCTGAAAATAAAATAAAATAAGATAAAATAAAATGAAATAACCTAAAAACCTGTCTGCCCTTTGTGGCGACAGAAGTCTTCATCTACCTTTTAATGGCCTTAGTCATCCTATAGGAGTTATGATGACTTAAACTTTGTGTTGAATGTCAAACTTGATTCCAGTCTTAGATATGGCACCAGACCAGCCTATTAAAAGCTTGACTGTGTGTTGCAAGAGGGGGAATTGGTATTTCGGGGCCCGAGAGAGCTACAGATCAAATCAAATGCCCAGGTCATTGATTCCATCACAGGCACCGAATACTGTAACAGTCCTGGGAAAGGTCTCAATCCTTGTTTGGAATGTCCCAAGTCCATTTAGGGTAAAATACACCAACCACTTCCCATGCAAACGTCTGCAAAGACTCTGTTCACAGACTATGGAAAGTCTAGGAATTGAAAATGGACACACTCAATGCAAACCAGGATTCTAGATCTTTTTTGACTTACTGGAGAAACAATGGAAAATAAACAATCCCCAGATAATCTAATATTGCAGCGAAATTGGCTGTATCTTTTCCTTTCATGCAACGTCAACGCACAGAAGACAAGCTTCTCTTTTCCCTGTGGAAAAGTCAAGTAATTTGAAAATTCCCAAAGATAACAGTTTCTTCATACACAAGGGCCTTCCACAAATTTGGCCTGTCTTTCCAAAGCACAGATACAAGGCGATAATATTTCATAGGTAGGTGTGGCCATCATTATGTCAGTGTGTGTGCATAATCACCCCATAGGTAACAATTTCCATGGAATAAATGGGCTAATAGCAAGAAGACAAGAAGACGCCCTAGTAATATAATTTTTATGGGCTCTTTCCTTCACTCACTGACTTCATAGAAAGATATCTGCTTAATCTCACCGCACAGCTCCTGGTGGCAACCTCTGTTTGTAGGGTTTGGCTCTGTGGTCTTATCTGTAATCCTAGGACACCCTCTTCCACCATACCCAGCCTAGCCAGATGGAATCTGACAGAGAACAAAAAGTTTCAGGAGGTTTGCTTTCTGGCTCCCTTCTCAGAGCCAGGCCAAGCTGGAAGAGTCCTATTCTCATGGCCCATCCGTTTGGGGGAAATCCTCAACAAATCACTCCTAAGCAGGGAAGGAACATCTCAACGATTTAAGGGGCTTTCCAGAGTCTCGAAAACCTGTCTGGAGTTATAGAAAACGTAAAGGCGGTGAAGAAGCTGCTGAAGATTATCGAGCATGAGGTAAAGAATGAATTCTTGCCATGTTAACGTCCATCGCCAAAGCAAATGGGATGATTTATGTTTTCCAGAAATGGCGGTTTGGAAAAATCTGATGTTCGGCCCTCCTGGGCCCTGACACTTGTTTTGCATTATAAAATATCATCTCCGAGATGCATCGATACATGACTTGATAGAGAAATAACATGTATCCAAAAGCGTATGTTGTACGTGTGTGTGCAAAAAGTTGAAATAACAAATCCTTGCTGGATTATGGGTACCATGTCAGAAACCAACCTTTTGGGATATTAGACTCAGGTTTGGTTTAAAAGGGAAGTTTTGATGAGTATCCTCTTCTGAATACAACGTAAAGGGGGAGTTTTGTTATGTTTCCATTTGACTGTCTCCCTCAGAGGATGTATTTACTGCTCACTGAATCTTAACTAGTGCTCTCTCGACTCTGTATTTTTTCCTTCAATAGCAGGTCAGAGACTATTTATCTTCTGGTTTTTCACTCTACAGTGCAACCAAGCCCTATGAAAATAGGAACTTCAGAGAGTCTTCTCCATGTTATCCCCACTACCTAGCAGACTACCTGCTACATACATAATAGGTGCTCAATAAACATTTGTTGAATTAATGGTCAATTGAGGCTGACTCTGGGTTAGGACATAAGAAGAGTATTTCTAGAATAGTGTGTACCTCTGTAACAGCATGTCTGGAAAGGAAAACTGAAAAGTGAGAGATGCCAGGGAAACTCATTTCTAAAGTGAAGATTACTTTAGTTTGCCAATAAGGGATAAAACTTAAGTATAACGCATTTAGTTAAATCTGATTATTTGTGATATAAAGGATAAACTTAGGAATGAAATCCTCACATCTCTGCGGTGGACATACAGTGTCACCGAAGGATCGTGGGAATCTATTTCCTATGACACTGAACCCATGCTAACCAGGGCCTGTCATGTGTAAGGTATCCAGTTAGAACATAGGCGGTGTATTATGATGAGTGATTGCCCATTCCAAGAAAAATGGGGTTCCTCTAAATGATAGGATTTAGAACACAAGAAAACCAGGCATTACTTTTTTGGGTCTCTGTCTCTCTCTGGGAATACAGGTGAGCCAAGGACAACCCAGCATAATTAGCTTGTTCTGAGGCAATTCCCAACATGGCACTGAAGAGAAACAATTTTTTATTAAGCCCATAGTGTGTATCCGGCATTTTATAGCCTTATCATAATTTATCTTCATGATAATGCATAGGGATCAGTGCTGTCTCTGTTTCTCAAAGGGGTAACTGAGGGTCAATGCCATCCACCTGAGGCTTGTAAGGATTAAATGAAGATTCTCTGACTCCAGACCTTTCTCTCCCGAAGTGGTCAGCAGAACGACTGGGGGATCCATACTATTTGATTCACAATAAAATGAGCAACTCTGTAAAATGTCTGGAATGTTTGTCCTGGTTTAGTTTTGAATTTTTGCAGATCTACCAGGAGTCAGGTGGCCTGTGTTTTAATTCTAGATCGTACTTGTAAATAGCACAGCCCCAAGCAGGTCGGAAATCAAGCATTCAGAGAGCAGGCAGAGCGTTAGGGCACGGAGGGAGCAACTCTATTTTCTAACATGTAAAATGGACCCAGTTGGACCCAGTTCATGGTGCTCTTATGAGGCACAAATGAAGACAGAGCTTTTTTTTTTTTTTTTTTTCCAACGTTTATTTATTTTTGGGACAGAGAGAGACAGAGCATGAACGGGGGAGGGGCAGAGAGAGAGGGAGACACAGAATCGGAAACAGGCTCCAGGCTCTGAGCCATCAGCCCAGAGCCCGATGCGGGGCTTGAACTCACGGACCGCGAGATCGTGACCTGGCTGAAGTCGGACGCTCAACCGACTGTGCCACCCAGGCGCCCCAAGACAGAGCTTTGAAAAACATCGTGTCTTACCCAACGGAAGCTTATTTTCTCTTCCATGGAAATAAGTTTCTAAGTTAACTGAAGACAAAAATAATTGAATGTTTGTCCATTATTCTCCCAAGAGATCAAAGGTTGGCCTCTGCAGTTTTAAAGATGAAAAAAGCTGCTTTCTCATCTAGTGCCTTTTTATTTGCGTTTTCTGACTGTCTGATGAATACATGCTAGCAATTTCTTCACATTAGAGCTGTTGTTTTTTTTCCCTTCTGGTGGCCTCTTACAGCTAATGGTGTTTAAGGGGAAAATCAGATGTTTGGAAGGTTCATTGGCTCAGGCTCACTAATAGGCCCTTCTCATTCTATTGTATCCTGCAGAAGAATTATAAACATGTCCTTCTCCGCCCCCACCCTCACCCCACGTCGCCTTGAAAAAACTTTTGAGAAAGACCAAGCTGCAGGAACACATTTGTGGCTCCTCAAAAGCCGGCACCAATTTGACTAATGGTGTGCACTTTTGTTTTCAGATTCTCTTAATACTTTAAGCACTTAACTGGAGCCTGTGTTCATCCTGAGCTCTAGCCTGTGGTTTCCAGGCAGAAGTAACCCACCTGACATTTAGTGCCCCTGTCTGTGAGTTGATAAGGCCGTCTGGAGTCTCTAAAGTCCTTTAAGTGCTAAATGTCAAGCAGGAATGGGGTGCCTCCTGCTGAACAATGTGTGTTGTTTTAAAATGATTACTTAATATGAAGAGTTTTCCAAGCTCACTAATGTGAGGGGTATTTAAACAGGGTAATGGGGTATCTTTAAAATGCCTTTTTAGTTGGCAACTTAATAATCTCCCTCTTGTTCAAATATTATTTACACCGCAGCACATCTGATACTCTCCGAAAGTTAAACAAGCCATTCAGGAAAATGGGATTGAATTGTGACAAGCTGAAAAGAAGCCCTAAGAGGTCTCGAGCTCATTTCTTCATGTACGGTGAGGTACGCCTTTGCGTGTCTTTTGTCCGTCCAGCTCAGGAGACGGTGAGGAATTTCACCTCCAGATAAACAGGAAAACGAGACCCATCCAACGGCACCTATTAAGCCAGACTCTGGATATATAAAGAGCAATTTCTGCAGAAAGTTTCTTTCTTTCTTTCTCGACATAAATGCTCTGGAAATGATCACCTATGGGAGAAAGGGCCATCTGATGCAAAACAAACAAACAAACAAACAAACAAACAAAAAATGGTGCAGAGAGAAGCCCAGGAACCCTTTTGCTCCGGAAGGCTGCAGTCCTTGGGGCCAGACCTGTGCAGATCTGAAGCCGTTATCGTGTGAAGCTGGTGGACAGTCACCAGGTCACGACCCTCCCACCTCATACATTTTAGGTGGTGACAACCCCTTTAGATATGTGCCCTTTCCTATTTTTCCCCCTAAATTACATTCATTCTTGATCACCTTTAGAAAATCTCTAATTAGGAAAGAAAGATCAGGATATCAGAACCTGAAGCCTATCATCCATATAGTCCAGAAGATGCTTCAATTCTGAACTTAAATTAAAGATAAACACCCCGGGGGCATCTGGGTAGCTCAGTTGGTTGAGCGTCCAACTTTGGCTCAGGTCATGATCTCGCAGTCTGCGAGTTCAAGCCCCGCGTCGGGCTTTGTGCTATCAGCACGGAGCCTGCTTTAGATCCTCCGTCCCCCCTCTCTCTGCCTCCGCCCTGCTCACCCTCTTCCCAAAACTAAAACATAAATAAATACGTAAAAATAAAATAAATTTCTCATCACATGCAGAAACACGTATGTGGGTGTATGGACACACACACACACACACACACACACACGTATTTCAGTTTCCAAAGAGAGGCTAGAAGCTCGATGATGCTCATTCTCTGGCTGTGACACTTCCGAGCATGTGAAGTTGCAAGTGGAAAATCTCTTCCCTGTCCAGGGTGTTTTGGAAAGTCTGTGCATTTGGCGCTCTGTTGGCAAAGCCTCTGTGATTGACGGGGGAGGGGGGACACGAGGAGGAGGACAAAGTGCTGTGAGCCGGGTGACAGGCAGTCAGCCTTGAGCCTGGGCTTCCCAAAAGCTTGGCCCGTGACCTTGAACAAGTCCAGGTCTTATCTGTTTTTCTTGTTTTCTTATCTGTCAAATGAGGATCACAGGATCATACCAGTGCCTTCCTTGCAGATGCGTGATGTCACTGAAAGACCAAAGCAGGGCGAAGGAGCCTACTCTGCTCCGATGCTCAAGATACGTTGCTGTTTTGACCGCCCTTTCTGTGGAATGAGCCCCAGCCCTCAGGGGGCTGTGGCCGCTCCCCTCCGACGGCTGGGGGGCCCGGCAGGTTGTGAGGAGGGAGGCCTCGTAGACGCATCCAGGGGCACCTGGAGATGGGCCACTGGGTCTGTTGCTATTACCAATAACAACCATCTAGGGGGGATTTCCCTCAAGGGTTAGAGCCCTTTCCTACATGGTTTCTCCCTTGACCCCAAATCAGGGCCCCCCAGCCGCAGCAAACAAACAACCGCCACCATATTCGCGGGCCGGGTGGGCCCGGCGTTGCTGGGGGTGAGGAGTGTGAGCCCCGACAGCTCCAGGGCTGTCAGTCCGGTCCCTTCCTGCACCCCCATGACCAGAGGTGGAGCCGTAAGTGAGCTGGAGCATGAAGCCCACTCCCCCAGCTCCTCAGTCCAGGGCTCAGCATCACCCTACAGGCCGAGCAAGGTGAAGGGACGTACCCAAGATTCTGTGGAATGGAGTGCCGGCTTCGTGGCCAAGATGGGGGCCTGGGTCTCCAGGCTCCCAGGTTCCTGCTCTTTCCAGCAGAATATACAGTATCACTGGAGCCACTTTGGTGAGGGTGTGAAGTCCCCATGGCCTCAATTTCAGCGGCGGGGAGCTGGGACTAGCACGAAATTGGTTATGGGAGGAAAAGCTGTACTCCACCAGGAAAGAGGGCAATTTTCGACTCCTTGGCACCTAGAAGAGGCCTCCAGTGATGGCTGGCAGCCTCTGAAAACCCTTCCCAGCTGCTGGCACGAGAATTTGCCCGGCCTAGGTGGAAGTCATTCGATCCTGGGGGGCTATGCAGCAATGGTAAAAGCTGTTCCAACAGTCCAGAGGGCACCACATCTGTTTCTAGCATATCAATCAGGTAGCAGAGAACCCGCTGCATGGTCCTCTCATGGTGGGAGCTGCCACTGAGATCTCAGGGGGCGCCAGGTGCCTGGTGTCCACCCCAGGCTCCTTCCTCGGGAGACACACGGTAACTGTTCTTTGTCCCGCAGGCCCTGCCGTCCGTGGCCGCGTCTCTGCTCCTCTACGTCTGAACCCACACCAGTGCCTGCGTCAGGAGGCAGCAGGCCAGGCCAGGCTCTGTACTGCTGCCCGTAGCTGGGTCCCGCCCCTGGAAGGTCGGCTGCACTTGCCTGGGCAATATTTCTGTGGTTCGCTCTACTTGGGCCCCGGGCGCCTCATGGGGGAGCAGCCCCTCATGTCCCTCTCTGTTTAGTCCCCCACAGCCGTGGCTTCCGGGCCCAGCCCAGCTCCATCCAGCTGCGTCCAGGCCAGCTCAGGGCCCTGGGAATGTAGATGGTCTGCATGCCAGGATCACCATGGCAGGGTCCCGGTCACCACTTAGGAGCACATGAGATTGCAGAGTGACCCTGCCCAACTGGTTGAGGCACATTTCTATGTAAAACATTAACGTAGGGTGATTTTTAGCCTTAAGATACAAGAAAACATTCCACAAAAGGGTTCAAAATCCTGGCACCATTGATTCATGTCCAGTTGGCCCTGAAAGTTGTTTTGCCCTCATTTGGGCAAACAACTCCAACTCTTAAGTAGGATAAACGTCACTTTCCATTCATTCTATCTCCTTGGTGTCAGCCTATGCACCAGTGAGGCACAATGTCTCTTTTATAATTTTCTCCAGGGGACCAGTGCTGCCAGCAGGAAAAATTATAGCCTCCCCCGTTACTAAATCCAAAAGTCTGGTCCAATGACCTTTGCTTGGAGACTAAATTTCTCACCACTGCACCAAAAAATCCAGCAAAGGGCTTTGATCCTGAAAAGCATTAAAAGAAAACAACACTCAAAACAAACAAACAAGTCAGCCCAGCCCAGCCTGGGCAAAGGGAGTTTCTTTTCATGTGGTTTCCTTTGCGCCTACATGCTGTGACAGGTTCAGGATGTCTCTGACTGTAGAACATTGGGATTTGATGTTTGAAGAGAGGAAAGCTGACCGCCCAGCACAGAGCTGTATTCAGAATCCGTCGGAGGGCCCCAACCCTCGCCTGGCAGCCGGCCTTGCCACGCCAGCCACCGGGCATCTCTCCCATCTCTTTGAGCTCATCAATGCAGGATGGTTCCTGCAGCCCATTCAGGGGTCTTAGAGCAGAGTTGAGGTGAGGGTGGGTGAGGTATGAGCCAGCGGGACAGAGCGCTGTGTGTGTGCGCGACGTCCCCTGCTGGTTCTGTGGCCACAGTGGTCTTGTGTGTCACTCTCATGTTTTCTGCCCCAGACCCCTCTTGTTCAGGGACTGGTTTCTGCAGGGACTGGGGCTGGGTTGATCAGGGTTGTCAGGAGCCTGAGCCAAGAGTGGGGAGGAAAAGTCAGGGTTCCACCATTCGTACAATCTTTACGTTGGTTGAAGGAAATTTCGAACTCATGTCTGAGTTCTCTGACAAGGGCGTGTGGTGGGATACAAGTGTCAAAAGTTTCATGAAAACGTGGAACACAGCTACGCTGCTTAGATTCACATATTAGAGCATGATGTCTGTCCCAAAGGGAAGAGAGGCACTTGTCCCTCCTTGTTACCCTGGAGGTGTCTCAGGCATGGCGTGTGCCAGGTGTAAAGTGTCCCATTGGGGCACTTGTGAGACAGCACAGCAGCTGGGGTCCCCACAGGACCAGGTATGTCTTCTTCCACAAACACAAACCTCCCAGAGACTCTCAAATATTTGAGGAGACTCTTCCGAGGATGAAGATCTCCTACTTGGGCGGGGAAAGGCATTAGTCAATGACATGTGGGCCATTACTGTTGATGCTTCTCCACTTCAATCCACAGACCCCTGAGACTTGAGGAGGTGCCGGTTATAAAAATTATGTCCCAAGCTGATGGTCCTGCCAGTCAACCGTGAGAAGCCATAATTCAAATTACACTCAGGCCCACAGTGCAGACTTAGAGTAAATAGACATTAAAATGAAACTCTACAGCAGGGACCGCAAAGCTCTGGACAATGGAATTAATACTAAGCATCCCCACATCCTACGAGATTGCAGAACCGCATCAGGACAAAGATGAACACCAGCCTGTGAAAGACAGCCTGAAGAGCTGAGAAAGATCTTTACAGAAGAGAGTGCTGGTGTGCTAATGTGTATCCCCCAACACGAGGAAAGGAAGGAGGACTTCCTCGTCAAATCAAGGCAAGTGATAGACTCCTTGGCATTGAACTCGTGTCCTCTGGAGTTTGACGCACAAACTAGGGAGTCTGATTCTATCAAATAAATAACAACAACAACAAAATGATTTTGCTGGGATGTGGGTTTAACTCCATCATCAACATGACAAAGACACCTGTGTTTTTCCCATGAGTCCACTGGATCCATGGCAAGGAGATGGCTCAGAGACATGGGAAAAGAATCTGCCTTGGAAGGGAATTCTCCTGGAAGAGAAGTGTTGAAATCTAGGAAATCCAGCAGCTGGCCTGAATCAAGGCACCAGAGATGGGGGCTCCCGGCCAGAGGAAGAAGAGACTCCACACATTGGCTACTCAGGGGCCCCAATGCCAGAGGATGACTGCATGTGAGGCTGGCCTAGACCTAAACTTCTACTGATCCAGTTGTGAAAAGGGTCAGAAACTGGGGCTGAGAGATGGAGAAGGAATGGAAAATCAACAGCAGGGACTAAAAGAAAGCCAACCACCCCCACCTCCTTCCCTGCAGGCTTTACAAGGGGGAACACTTTAATTTTAAGTGAAGTTTGGAGTTTTGATTATTATACAAGTCTGAATATTTTAAGTGCTGAAAAGAGATTGTTTATGGGACTAAAAGGGCTTGGAAAAGCTATGTGATCTGCTTCAGATTTCATCTAGGCACATTGAAGAACAGGCTAGCCTTCAGGATGACTTTAATGGGGAAAGGTGAGAAGAACGCTTTTTTTTTTTTTTTTTCCTTTCTGAACCTAGTGAATTCAGCTCATTCAATAAAACATTTACACCATAAGAAGAAATATCCTGATCAAACCCAAACAGTGATCATCCTGACCAAGGAAGGAAAAAGGAGGGGGCTGTGTTAGTCTGCTAGGGTGGTCATAACAAAGCACCACAGGCTGGGAGGCTTAAACAACAGAAACTTATTCCCTTATGGTTCTGGAGGCTAGAAGTCCCAGATCAACTTTGGGTTGGTTTCTTCTGCAGCTGCTCTCCTTGGCTTGTGGATGGCCATCTTCTCCTTGTGTCTTCACAAGGTCCTCCCTCTGTGTATGTATATGTGTCTATATCTCTAAATGTCCTTGCTTCTTGTAAGAACTCCAGTCATATTGGATCAGGACCCATCCTAATGACCTCATTTTAACTAGATTATCTCTTTGGAGACCCCCTCTCCAGACATGGTTACTATTTCCATCACCACTCTCATTACAATTATTGATGATTTTCATATTCTTCCAATTATAATTTTTCAAAAAGTTAAAAGCACAACTCTCATAAAAATACAGAATGAACTCATGTTAAAAAGTATTATTTCAATAATGAAATCAATAAGATGATAAAGCTGATTCTACGAGCACTTTGAGGATCTGTCCATTTATATGTGTTTTGAAAAAACATTGAAAAAGTTAGAGTAGGATTGCTAGGTTAGGTACAAAACTGGTTAATGTCCTGCAGACTCATAAAAACTATCATCTTTGAGGTTCTCTCTTTCCTGGACAAAAATCTACAAGTTAACGTGTAACTTTACAGTGTCTGGGTTCTAATCAAATAATAAATAGCAAACTCAAACACAGATACATTCTCCTAGATAATGCAATGATCTGAAGATAAGCTAGTAAAACATGTTCCAGTGTGACACTGAAGAAACACGCCACCCACATTTACCTTATTTCCCAGTTTTTGATAATGTATCTGAGTATTTACTATGGCTGATTGTTTCCAACACGGGGGCCTCTCTGAGATTCCATGTCTTCATCTTCTCTGATGACCTTGTTCTCCCCTGTTCTACCTCTTGTCCCAACAGTTCTTGTCTCCCTACCATGTCATACCCATCACTACAGCCCCTCCTTTATCTCAGTTGAGAACATCCCACTTTCCAACTATCATCTGCAGTTTTCCGGCTTACTCCCTCTACTTTCCTAATCCAACCATTTTTTTTTTTTTTTTTTTTTTTTTTTAGTTCCACCAGGAACAATAATCCATTGATCCCACCACCTTGGCGGGTCTCTTATCACCCTCTTATCTCCACATCCTCTTTCACTCAGTTTAAATTCCATCATCCATCACTCCCTTTGAGAGAACATCAAATTCTTTGCCAGTTCTTACTTTTCCCCACTCCCTTGGCTAAACCACAACCATAATTAAGTGCAGCTCTTTTCCTACTTTGTGCCTGTCCCTATGCAGCTAAACACTGCTGCTGAAAAACACCAGCATTTTGCCTTCTCTCACTTGAAATTCATGATCTCTACCCTTCATGATCACTAACTTTCCAGATTTCAGTTTAGTAAGTACAAGACTCTTTTATTCAGACTGTTGTGGGGAACCAAAGTACGATCCCTGTGGCTGCTTTCTTTTTTGAAACAAGAAATTGGCTTCCAAATTATTCCATGCGACTCTAGAATCATCTTTCTTTCAAAAACCTTATTCAGTGCTCATATACTCAGTCCATGGGTATTTAAATTCCACAAGGAAAATTTGATTCAAATTGGCTATGTCTGTTTATGTAACATGTCCATCTAGGAGTGGGTTTCTCTGCCTTCTGAGTTTGTTTTGGGGTATGGGTATGAGATTCTGGCTGGGTCCTCTACAGCAAGCCTATTTTCCAGGGCCATTTTTATTGGCAAAAACTTTATTATGCCAATCTAAATGGACTGATGAAATTATTTTGAAAATAATCTTTAAAGGTAATCAATAATACAGGTCGGACTTTATGGAGATCAGTTTCCTCACTCCCCATCTAGCAATCCAGACTGTCAATCATAACTTGAAAACAGTCAATGTTTTTTGTACTAGTAAGAAGAGGAGCCAGAGCCACAGAAAAGCCGTGAAAAGTTTGACTTCAGGCAGGAGAAGCAAACATCTTTCCACTCAAGTATCAGAATAAAGGGCGTGGATCTCATGGAAAACTGAAAGAGTGCTTTTATTAGTGTAATGTGATCCCTAAAGGAGACCAGTCACACCGTGTGTCTCGGGTTGATCTAAAAACTACATTTTCCCATCTTGAGGTCTACCTTTTCCTCATATTGAAGGACATCTTCTGGAGCACTTGCAGATGTGGTGGGCGCTGGGTCTATGACCACTCAAACCACCAATCAACTCAGTGAAAGCATTACTCAAAGTGGCTGTGTGAGATCTTTTAGTCCAAAGAAGCTTTTGGTTGACTGCATTTTTCAATTTTTTTTTTAATTTTTTTTTTTTTTCAGCGTTTATTTATTTTTGGGACAGAGAGAGACAGAGCATGAACGGGGGAGGGGCAGAGAGAGAGGGAGACACAGAATCGGAAACAGGCTCCAGGCTCTGAGCCATCAGCCCAGAGCCTGACGCGGGGCTCGAACTCACGGACCGCGAGATCGTGACCTGGCTGAAGTCGGACGCTTAACCGACTGCGCCACCCAGGCGCCCCTGCATTTTTCAATTTTCAGCAGACTGTACTGGCAGTAGTTTTTCTGAAAGGTTGTAGCAACCATTTTCTGATTAAGGAAGGCGGTCTTTTGGTTGAGTCCTGTTGAACCCACTACCAAGCCGTTTGATGACTTATCTAGGTTTTCTCTAACTACACAATCTAGCAGGCACTGGGGACCAGGATTGGGAGCCTGAAGAAACCGAAGGAGCTCCAGAGGGACAAGAAGTAGGCAGTAGAACAATCTCATGGCCCGAATGGTCTGGTCTGGAGGTCGCCACTATGATAAGTGGCCTCCCACACTTCTCTTTTTTCTTCTATCAGCCTTAGAGTCTGCATCTCAAAGTCTACTCAAACATGCTGGTATGAGAGGAAGGGGCGATCAAGCACTGCATCCCCAGGAAAATCAGAGTGTTGTTAGGAGACTGAGTGTACATATATAATGCCCCACAGAAGAATAATAAATGCATTTTAGATACTTAACTGTATTGGTAATCTATTGCTGTAGAAAAAAATGTCCCAAACTTTAGTGGCTAAAAGCAACACACATTTTTGGTGTCCCAGGTTCTGTGGGTCAGCCATCCAGGCATGGCTCAGTAGGGTCTCCTACTGCCTCTGGCTCTTTTGCAAGACTGCAGTCAAGGTGTCAGTCAGAAGTAAGGTCTATGGCAGTTTCGGCCAAGAAAGGGCCTGCTTCCAAGTTCATTTACTTGGCTGTTGGTGGGGTTTAGATCCCGGAGAGTTGAGGGAACTGAGACCCTCAGTCCTTTCTGGCTGTTGGCTGGAGGCTGTCTTTAATTCTTTGCCATGTGAGCCTCTCCAACAGGTCAACTTGCTTCATCCAAGCCAGCAAAAGAGTCTTATAGGAAGAGGGAAATTAGTTTTTTGTAACTTCATCATGAAAGTTATAGCCCATAAGTGGTGCTGTATTCTATTGGTTAGAAGCAAGTTACTCAGGGAGATGGGATTATCAAGGGTGTGAATTCCAAGAATGATTTGGAGCCATCTTAGAGGCTGCTTACCACATAAACACAATGATTATGTCATATTAAGTTGCACTAAGCAGATAAACACTCAGTAATTTGATCCATTGTTCTGGCTTTGTGCAGAGAGAGCATAGGTACAAATCCCAAATCGGCAACAGGAGTCAGGAGACAGTCTACAGCAAGCAGGAATAGGCAGGTCCAAGAATGATATGGCGAACTTTGACCGGAACACTGACTCCACTCAGGGTCTCAGCGTCTGCTGGCCTCTAGAACCACCGAGGAGGTCAGCCCATATAGTTCCTGAAGCCATGTGATCCCAGGGTCTTGCTTGGAAGCTTGAGGCCAGCTATGCCCTTTGAGCCTCACATTTCTTTCATGCTTACTCAAGCAGAGCATCAGCTCCTTCTGTTACACCATTCCCCTGTACCTTTATATTCGTACTATTCTGTTCTTCCTCTCCTATGCCCCAACCTCCCTCCACCTCACTTCCTTTATCTGTCTTCTTCGTAGACTTACGTCCCCTGCTAGACAAACTCTTATCCTTAGCCTCTTCCCATATACCTGTTGTGTCTGGAATGCTCTTCTCTCCCCAGGGTAACTCATCTTGCTTCTCTCAGCTTAATTATCATTGTTAGAGGGCAGGTTTTTGTGACCTGTCCGGCCAGGTTAAGTTCTCACGGTTTAGATATATAACCACACTGCCCATTAGAGTTTTTCTCATAGTACTTGTCCCAACTCTAATTAAATAGCTGCTTTGGTCATTTTTTTTTTTTTTTTTAGCTTCATGAATGCTTTTCTTAGACTATAAACCCATAAGAGCAGGAACTATACATTTATTTTAGATCTCTGCATCACCATCTAGCAGTGGTCTCAGAGGGCACAGGTGGGTGGAGCAGTGTCTCTTTTCTTGTACTAAACAAATGTTTTAAAGTGTTCCACTCCTCTTGTATCTCAGAAAACTTGGTTGGCTCTTTTCTAAGGACCCACTTGCCCAGCAAACCGCTTGCAGAAAAGTACTCATTCTCCTGAGAGCCCAGAGGCCAGTAGGTCTCTTCTTGCTCTCCGGATCTGCTCCCATAACCATCACTCATCTGTCATCATGGAAAAATCACCATTCCTTTGAAACTCTTGTCATCCACCCACACCACTCCTCTTAATCCCTCACAGCTGTAATCTTTGGACTTCTTAGTCATTTGCTCACTCACAGTCATCAAACTCTTTATCACTTCACGTGCATTGTTTTCTCTTGTACCATTTGTAAATGCCTTGGTAATTTACCCAGCAGATCTGGGTATGTCGGGAGTACCTAACAAAGATCAAGTCAGATCACAGATCTTTGACCTGGGCTGCTTCAATCTTCCCTCTAATTCAGCTGACACCACCCACAGCTACTTGGGACTGTCTGCCATTGACACCTTAAACTCCAGTTGTCCCCTGGCCATCTGATCAATCCCCTTGTGCTTCTGGTCTCCTCTTTTGCTGACCTTCACACTTTCTTCTTTGATCCTATCAAGATATCCAAACTCGGGGGTGACTGGGTGGCTTAGTGGGGGTCAGCATCTGTCTCTTGACTTCTTCTCACAGCTCATGGGTTTGATCCCTGCATCAGGCTCTGCGCTGGCAGTGTGTAGTCTGCTTGGGATTCTCTCTGTCTCCCTCTCTCTGCCCAGTCCCAGCTCACATGCTCTGTGTCACTCTCAAACTAAATAAACTTAAAAAAAAAAAAAAAGATATCCAATCTCTCTGGCACCATACGTGCTACAGAAATTCATTTTATTTTGTTATACATCCCATCCATTGTCTGTCACTTAGTGGGGGCTCTGCGGTCAGATAGTACCGACTTGAACATGGATAACACTACTTACAGCTGTATAACTTGAAACGAGTTGTTTAACGTGTCTGAGTTACTCTGTTTTCGTCTGAAGATGGGGACGACAATATTATCTGTTTCATAGATTTGTTCAAGATTGAATGAGATCCATAATGAATGCAAATGACCAACAAATAATAATGCGAAATAAACTGTGCTGTTCGGAGCACGGTGGTGGTGGTAGTGTTTCTCGCCAATATCTTCTACCCACTTTTTTTCCTCATACCTAACGCAGCAGTCTCTGCTCTGTATCCCACTCCCTCCCACTCTTCAAGGCCTTTCTCTAACGAATATTTCCTCCTTCAGCTATGTGCTTTCTATTGCCCCTGAGTATACAACATGGTGTGGTCTTACCCACGTTAAACAAAGAAGAAGAAGGCTTCCTCAGTTCTATGTCTCCCTCGTCTTTCTTTCTCTCATTTCTGAAGCAAAGTTCTTGAAAGACCGTGTCTTTATCCTAATTGTTCTTTTGGAACTGCTTTTAGGGAAATCACCACCCTCTTCCTGGCTTCCTGGGAGGGAAAGCCTCTTCTAAGCCATAAAACAATTCTAGGTATCACTACCTCCCAGGGAAATGGACACCTTCCCTCCTTATAGTCATGACACTTTGATGATTCTTCTCTGGACAGAGAAGATCTGCTCCAAAGTGATGGTGGCTCTCTCAATGGAGTAACCCTAGAAATGGCTGGTATCTTTCAAAAAACGTGCGCGGGCACGCGCAGACGCACACACACACACACACACACACACACACACACACACACTTACACACACACAATCTCCTTCACTCGGTCTTTAAATCCCCACTGCGTTGATATCACTTTTTCTGGCTACCTTTTAATCACTTCCTCCACCTGCCAGGACATCTCTTGATATTTACCGTAACTCAACTTTCTGTGTGTGTGTGTGTGTGTGTGTGTGTGTGTGTGTGTGTGTGTGTCTGTTTGTGTGTGCCTTTTAGGAGGCGAAAAGGAGGGCAAGGACAGAAACCCAGGCTGTTATAGCCAGCTTTTCTCAATCGCCCGTAAAGATGCTAGCCTTTCCCTCTTATTGAAATCTTCCTCAGCTCCCCCCTTGAAATCTTTCCCAGACACCGTGGCCTGCGCTTATCTTGCTTTATGATCACAGCATGGGAAGGAGGCACCCACGTCGGAAGCTGGCTGTTTTGTGTCATGTTTATATCATTTTGGTCCCTGATCGACAGTGAGCCCTTTGAGAAAGGGCCCACGCTCCTGCTTTTCACCCTTCCATCCCTAGCACTCTGGGCTGAGCATAGTAGGAATTTAATGAAAATTTGTTGATAGATTAATAGCATCTGCTACCTTGTCCTGTGATAAGAGCAGAGGCTTGTCTCTCTGAGCCCTGACTTTCTTGCTTTAAAAGTCCCTCCAGCTAGACAGAGAGAGAGGAGGCCAGAAGCCTGAGCCCCTGGAAAGCCCCACAGACCTCCCCATTGCCACGATCAAGGAGAGAGGATAGAACCTTGCCCGTTCTCTGTTCCAGATCTGTGCCCTCTGGTCTTTACACCATCCCTGCTTCATGCCTCTTGCAGTCCTGCTTCTGTCAGCCTCGGGCGCAAATACCGTCCCCAACTCCTCCTGCCCTAACCTTCTAGGGAACCGGGGCAGGGGTTCCCTTCACCTGGGCTGGGATGCAGGAGACCTTGGTCCTGGCCCTGGGCCGGATACCAGGCTCAGAGAGCTGGTGCCGTCTCCCGGCGAATAAGCATTGGGATGTTCTGAGGATGTGGGAGCTGGATCTCCTCATCTCTACTGGTCATGAATCACCTGAAATCCTTGCAGGTCAGGTTTGGGTTCAGGGGCCGGGGTGGAGCCTGCAGACAAGAAGCACATCTGGTCAGGGCAGTGTGGGGAACACCGGTTTAGACGACTTGCAAGATTCTTCTAGCAGCTCAGGTGCCTTAGCATGGAGCTTTGGAACAGAGGTCATTCACCGTGGGCCACCTTTGTGATTGTTGCCACGTTTGTGTGCTCCATGTATACAAACTGACAAGTTTCCTGTTTGTCTTTTTTTTTTAAACAACTTTTTTTTTTTTTTAATTTTTTTTTCAACGTTTATTTATTTTTGGGACAGAGAGAGACAGAGCATGAACGGGGGAGGGGCAGAGAGAGAGGGAGACACAGAATCGGAAACAGGCTCCAGGCTCTGAGCCATCAACCCAGAGCCCGACGCGGGGCTCAAACTCACGGACCCCGAGATCGTGACCTGGCTGAAGTCGGACGCTTAACCGACTGCGCCACCCAGGCGCCCCTCCTGTTTGTCTTTAAATTATCCTACGTTAAAAGAAACCTTCTTTAGCCCATTATGGGTAAAATCACTGTTCTGAGGCGTTATTTCTCCCTCATATATGCTAATAGGAATATATAATTCAAATTCAAAATGTCAACCCTTGCACCTACAGAACTCACTTCAAACACTGCCCCACTCTATGTGGACTACACTTGGGAGACGCTACTTAAGAATGCCCCCACACGGTCAGAAGGTACCCTTGGGGTAGGGGAAGGCTGTGAGACCACAATGGGGCAGACCGTCCCCTGGGGGTTGGCGTGAGGGGCTGTGAGACCACCACGGGGTGGGGGACCTTTCCAGAAGCTGGCCAGGTTCTCTGTCTTGACCTGACTTGTGGTTACAAAGGAGTTGCTTTGTAGTTAGCCTTTAAACAATGCATTATGTTCTATACACTCTTGATTTAGCTCAGAAATAAATAGATAAATAAATAAATAAATAAATAAATAAATAAAAGAATTGAAACAGTTAAAACACTTGAGTGGTTCTAAGAGCAGCTGATTTAGTTGGCATCCCCTCCACAGACATCGAAACCCTTTTCAGCCTGCAATCAGAATGCGGTAGCCCAATAACCCTAGGCTGGGGTGGGAGCCGCCCGGGAAGGGGTGGGGCGGGGGCCTGGGCAGTTTCCAGAAGCTTTGTGTTGCGTGCCCCCGACCCTTATCTCTGGAATTAAATTGCTGAGCATAGATGAGACTGACACAGAAAAGCTCTGTTTAATCACAACCCCTAGCGGAGTTGCTGGTGGTGTTACTTTGGGAAAAGAAGAATGCACAGCAGCC
Organism: Leopardus geoffroyi; assembly: GCF_018350155.1. NCBI lineage: Eukaryota > Metazoa > Chordata > Mammalia > Carnivora > Felidae > Leopardus > Leopardus geoffroyi. The sequence goes on from NC_059341.1 coordinate 26,753,721, forward strand.
GGGCATTGTACAATAGTGTTCCCGGTATTGTCATATCCCTGCCTCCTTTCCACTTTACACACACAGACACACACACACACACACACACACACACACACACACACACACGGGCCCGTCTTTGAAAGAAATCCAGTGAAGGTAAGCCTGATACCTTAAAAGCAAAGCCTTATCTTTGCTCTCCATCAGGCTCCCTTGAAAGAGCAATGCTGTCTGGCTAGTAGATCTCTAGGAATCTGCTTTCTTTGAGGCAGCTGCTGAACCTAATGAATCAGGCCAATAAACTATTTTGACAGCATCTGCTTTTTTTATGCTTCCCTCTCTCCGATCCCTGCCCCAATCTGAAAGACTCAGGCACCACCCCCTCCCACCCCCACGCTGAAAGCAAACAGCCTCTGTAACCCGTTAATGGTGCCATTCTTTAGCAGATCAGAAAGCCTTGGCTGGAGTCCAAGGAGGAATCAAGTTCTGCTTTCCAATCAACGCACTGATGAAGGCCTTCACCAGACTGGGGCACCAGCAGGGCGCGGGGTGGCTGGCAAGGCTGGTTGAGCCCAGACACGTCCTTCTACTTTGTCACCACGTCTGGCAGTCAACCACTCCTTCTGTTGAGATTTGTTTTTGCTTGGCCTTCGGTGTTTTAGTCTTTCAGAGTTTTCCGTCCAGAGCCGAATTCCCAGAGACACATAGAACACCAGTCAACACCTGACTGGTTGAGTCAGTACCTGGCCAAGTCGCTGGGAAGGGGGGTCCTAGGTCACCCGGACAGCAGAGCTCAGGAAAGGAGAGCTGGTTAAGGATCACAGTGGGGAGACACCAGAAGGCACACAGGCCTCTCCTGTTTCATGTTTGGCCAACCTGGTTTGGGCAAGCACAATTTGGCAGTGCCACCAGGAACTTGTTGTCTGTGTGAGGGTGGCCTGAATTCTGTAGGAAAGAAGAAGCTGCTAACTTCCTAAGCACCCATCCCAATTTTTTAAATGTGGAGAAAATGCAAAGACTCAGTCATTGTTACAGCACGTAGATTATTTGGTTTCTAGGACAGTATCTTTACCAGATAGTGAGACGACTACAGTCTTGATTTTTTTTTTTTAATTTTTTTTTTTCAACGTTTATTTATTTCTGGGACAGAGAGAGACAGAGCATGAACGGGGGAGGGGCAGAGAGAGAGGGAGACACAGAATCGGAAACAGGCTCCAGGCTCCGAGCCATCAGCCCAGAGCCCGACGCGGGGCTCGAACTCCTGGACCGCGAGATCGTGACCTGGCTGAAGTCGGACGCTTAACCGACTGCGCCACCCAGGCGCCCCTACAGTCTTGATTTTTTTTTTTTTTTTTTTTAAATTTTTTTTTTTTTTTTTTCAACGTTTATTTTTGGGACAGAGAGAGACAGAGCATGAACGGGGGAGGGGCAGAGAGAGAGGGAGACACAGAATCGGAAACAGGGTCCAGGCTCTGAGCCATCAGCCCAGAGCCTGACGCGGGGCTCGAACTCCCAGACCGCGAGATCGTGACCTGGCTGAAGTCGGACGCTCAACCGACTGCGCCACCCAGGCGCCCCATAGTCTTGATTTTTAACAGAGGAACTTACAGACTGGTAATGGAAAAGACAGATATGCAAATAAAAGAAAAAGAAACAAAAGGGAAGGAGCCTCTGCCTTTGACTCTGGGGTAGGCTTGCCCAGCACCAGCCCTGCTGGTATCGGCGAAACATCCGTGGGGCTCCTGCCACATCCCTAGAAGCACAGCACCGTGTGCATGATGGAAATTCCAGGAATATAGGTTGGACGTATGAGTGGGCTTGACACATAAAGTAAACCCAGAGGGCAGGGAAGCTGCCGCAGCTCTCTTGGTCTGTGCCAAGACTCTGGGCACATATCTTTATAGGGAAAGCTGGCTACAACCATTATTTAACTTATTAAAACCATAGACATCCTGACTGTGTTCACCGACATAGGCTTCCATCAGTGTTTCCCCTCATAACCCTGGATGCAGCTAGAGGTAATTAAAACAATAACACCGATGAGGTGAGGGCCTCATGCTCATCTACACATTGGAGGAGGATGTTCCAGAGCCTGGCACATTACCGATTCTGAAAAAGTAGCACATTTGTGCGCTGACTGAGCAGTGTCCACCGTTGGCCATCGTCCACCATCCACTGTCACCATTCTATTCGTCGTGAGGGTAGTTATGAAGCCAAGATCATGTTCCTGGACGCTGAGAAGTCAATAGGCCTGGAGTAAGAGCAGACCTTGCACCTGAAGAAGAGACACAATGCACGGAGGGAAAGACGGCTGACAGTAACCCGCAGGAAGTGTCAATGTTCCATTTGGGAAGTGTCTAAATGTACAAGTGGAATAAACAAAGGCTTGGATACAGTATGGCCCATCAGACCCCAGGAAGCAGAAAGGAAGGTGCAAGATCAGGCTGCGAGGTAGTTTTGTGCGGGGTTCATATCCCAGTTTTGGAGCGTAATTCAAAACAAAGTCGACTTCACAGCCGCCATACTTAGAATTCACTTGTTACGCAAGGTGGATAAAGGATGTGGTGGGCCTGCCCAGAGGTAGCAGCATACTGATTTGGTTGGGCACTTGGGCAGAACCGCCAAGGTTTTCTAAAGCATGTTGTAGACCATGAATGCACTATTTGAGGTGCTCCTGAACTCCCTGTCATGCCGCTTGAGTGAATGAACCCAACTGACTTCTAGCTTAAGAGGTGGTTCCAACTTCAGAAGTGAGCACAAGTTTCTCTCTGTTTGAACTCAGAGAGGCTTTGGTGTAGATGCTTATTTTGAACCAAGAACTAACAGTACATGTTATCAACTTGCTGGTGCTGCCATAACAAAATACATGGCTGGCTTAAACAACGGAAATTTATATTTTCATGGTTCTGGAGGCCTGAATCCAAGATCAAGGTGTCAGCAGGTATGATTCTTTCTGAGGACTCTCTCTTTGGCTTGCAGATGGCCACTTTTTGCTGTATCATTTCTGCAGTCTTCGCTCTGTGTGCCCTAATCTTTTCTTACCATAAGGACGCCAGTTGGTTGGAAGAGGGCTCATCCTAATGGGCTCATTTTAACTTACTTGCCTCCTTAAAGGCCCTGTCTTTCAGCCCATGAATTTCGGTGGGGGACACAATTCAGTCCATAACAGTAGGGAAAACTAGGGAGGACACCAGATGTGCACTTTTCTCCTGGACATGTTTTCAGTGTCCTGCTTCTCCCTAAGGAGCGCCTTTCCTGGACTGTAGACAGAGATGGCTTCAGTCTCGTGATGTGCCCACCCTAGACTCTCCCTTGACACCTTCCTTCCTCATGATTATGGGAACAATCCAAAACAGTCTCCCTGACTTGTAGCAGGAAAAACCCAGTGCCATATAAATATTGCGTAGACTTAGCACGACATGTAAATATTTTATAGAATCTAAAGTAAATAATGTATATATTTGAAAAGTCAGTTTGTAAATATTTTATAGGCTGCAGTACGACTGGCCAGTGTGGAACCTGGTGTGCTTGGAGCCTCACACAGGACCAATGGCAGGAAGGGGCAAGGCCAAAGGAAATCAGAATTGGACATCCTGTGTATGATGCATCAGAAAGCATCTCTCTTTTTCTGCCTCTGCCTGGCCATTTCTTTCTTTTTTTTTTTTTAACATTTATTTATTTTTGAGACAGAGAGAGAGAGAGCATGAACAGGGGAGGGTCAGAGAAAGAGGGAGACATAGAATCTGAAACAGGCGCCAGGCTCTGAGCTGTTAGCACAGAGCCCGATGCGGGGCTCGAACCCACGGACGGCAAGATCATGACCTGAGCCGAAGTTGGACGCTTAACCGACTGAGCCACCCAGGCGCCCCCTGGCCATTTCTTTGAACACACAACCTATTCTCAAACGAACTTTCTACAGCAGCTCGGGACCAACTCTTTCAGCCTGAGAAGCTGCCGGAAAGAGAACGGAACTGGGTCAAGAGCAGCACGTAAGACCCTAAATGACTACCTCAAATTCTATTCATGTGTTTCTTTATTGTCTGCCTCCCTTACAGAATGCAAATTCCAGGAAGGTTGATTTTACATATCCCCAGTGCCCAACAGTGTAGATCCATACTAGGCGGTCAGTGACTATTGCTTAAATGAAAACGTGGTGAGATTTGACATCAAATTGAATGCCTCTTCCACCTCACAAGTTTCAAAACACTGCAGTCAGCATCTAGAAGGCCCCATCCCGAAAAGGTCAACATTTTAAATCCATAACTCAGGTAAACATTTGTGCGTTTATGCACCTCGATTATCGAAATAGCCGCAGTCACCTGTGTGAGGAGATGTTGTTGCTGTTTGCTTGGAATTAGAAGGAGGTATTTTGATCACAGGGCCCCAGGGTGGATGCCACTGTAGTGGAGAGTCATTCTGGAGGCCTTGGGAGGAGCGAGAGGCACGCTGCAGATGGGGAGGGAGGGGCAAAGCCAAGACAGGAGGGAAATTGGAAGATCCTAGAAGATCTTTACTGCCTTCGCAAGTTTGCCCCTGAAGTACCCCTTCGCGAGCATAACCGTTAAAGCAGCTATGAATCGTTCCAGAATCTGTACTCCATTTTGAATACAACCTGTAATAATAGGAAACACGTAGTACGTACCACATTCCAGGCACTGTTCAAACTGCTTTACATCGATTAATTCGTTTCATCCTTAGAACAACCCCGTGAGTAGTAGAAAGTAAAGGTGCAACAGAAATGCAGAAGATTATGTGCCTGGATTATCTGGGGATTTTAATTAACCATGCTCCTTTCACCCATGAGTATCAAACACTGGTGTCAATGGTTCAAACGTGTTCCTCCTGGGGGCTCCTGGGGGCACCGAGCGTCCAACTCTTGGTTTCTTCCCAGGTCATGATCTCACACTTTGTGGGTTCGAATCCTGCTTTGGGCTCCGTGCTGACAGAGCCTGCTTGGGATTCTCTGTCTCCTTCTCTCTCTGCCCCTCCCCTGCTCTCTGTCTCTCTTTCTCCCTCTCCCAAAAATAAACTTAACAACAACAACGTGTTCCTCCTTCTAGATACTGACTGCTTATTCCTGTGTGTGTGTGTGTGTGTGTGTGTGTGTGTGTGTGTGTGCATCACATGGCTGGCCCTCAGTTTGTTAGTTGCCCATGAAACCACGTGATGCCCTGAACTGCATCCAGTAGCAGATTTTCCCTCAGTGTTCAGAGCACGGTGACTATCAGCTGGCTTTTTTTTTTTTAATGTTTACTTATTTATTTTGAGAGAGCAAGGCTATGCGTGGGGGAGGGGCAGAGAGAGAAGGAGAAAGAGAACCCCAAGCAGGCTCTGCGCTGTCGGCCCAGAGCCCCACGCGGGGCTCAATCTCCTGAGATCGTGAGTCACCCACGCTTTATTAACTGGACAGGTATGGGGCAGGCAAGGGACAAGGGAAGAGACAAAGAAGGTAGAGGAAGAAAAAAATCTGTTTCATTTCTGACATTGCTGTTAGACGAGCACAGGCAATTGGGCAATCACGCCCAAGCTTTATAAAAATTCTTTTCTCAACTTGAAACCAAAGCCGTAGATCCTCTGCAGCGGAGGACCGACGGAGATCTGTGCTGCCTTATACGTGTTCGACGGAAAGAACAGCGGTCTTCCCACATCCTACCTGGTGATATTCTGAGATGGGCATGAGATGCGATGCAAACCACGGTGTGCCTGTCACACAGGTCACACTGCTGTGAGGACTGTCCCCACCCACTGTGCCACTCTACCCCTGGCTCCAGAATGCTGTACACGAGGCCACAAGTGAGCTAGACATCTCACGGGATGGGATGGAGGCATGTCGTGGACCCGCGTTTCGTTTGCGATGCCGGAGAAGGAGACGGGACTCCCAGAGGCCTGAATTTACACGACGGGCCTTTCCCCAAGGGCAGCTGCCAAGGAGAGGACACGCTGCTCCCTGCTCCTCTTGGTTCTGTGACCAGGCCCCTGAGTCCTGCCACCGAGTCCAGACAAATGGAACACATTTCCTCCTCCTTCTACGCGTATAGCAGTAGCCTACGCTAGGCTTCGGCATCACCTTGCTTCTTCCTCGGGTCATTTATTCTTGACAGGTTCTAACTCAGGTGGAGCCCTGTACATTCCACATCGCTGCCAGGTAACCCCGGACTTTGGAGCCGAACACAGCTCGGCTTGGTTAATATCCTGAGCCCCCAGAAACATTTAACTGTCACGGAACCGCACTTGTACGAGGATGCCTTTTACTGACGCTTTCAAGGGACGTGGATGCCTTTTACTGACGCTTTCAGGGGCGTGGAATTGAACACAAAGTGTTTTGTTTTCTTTGTGTTTTACTTTTCCTTTGCCTTATTTTTTTCTTTTGTCTTATTTTCGTTGACGTTGCCTGCGTTACCTCGTGAGGCTGAAAACACCAGGAACAAGAAGATCCCTTTTTGTTTCGTTTGGATAAACAAACACTAAATGAGCGACCACTGGTTGCTAGATTTATGTCGCCTCTATGGATTGAGGGCTGGATCGCACACCCATTCTACCCCTATTATGTGGCAATCGCTAGAGAAAATATGTGTCCCGGGAGCAACGGGAACAAGGACAAGAGGTTCCCAGCTCGGACAGAGCCTGGAGAAGGTGGCTGGAGAAGTTCCGGTTGATCGAGTTTCTGCATTTGTATTCTCAATGTACCGCCCTGACACACTCAGATTTAGAGTGACACGGGGCTGGGTTCAAATGACAGCCCTGACTCTTACTATCTGCATGAGTCAGGGCAGACTGAGGGCTGTAGCACATTCCCCACATCTCAAAGGCCATGTCGGCAATCCCTGCCGTACTAGCAAGGTCGTAGCAATCAAGTCACCAAAGTGCTCTGAATACTGGACACCGTGGCCATGACTACAGCTTCGACCTCCTGGGTGAAGCGAGGACTTCTATGCTGGAGGCCTGCATGCTTCTTTGTCACCTGGAAGCACTTCAGTCACCCGGCGCCTTAGTCACATCAGGCAACTGGTCAACAAGCATCTGATCTGCGTGGGTCTGGGAATCCAGCTGTGGTCTCTGTCCTGACGGAGAGGCACTGCGTCCTCAGAAGAGACTATAATGTATCGCGTGGCTTCCTTGGTATCCTCATCTTGAAGAATCCTTTACAGTAAATTGTATGCGTGTTAAGAGAGCATTAAGTATTTCCCCCTTTCTTCAAGCAGATTAATTTAAGCAGATTGCTTCTAACCTTTGGATCTCAGGTGTTTTCTTGGAGCCCTGAAACGTTACTCTTTTTTTTTTTTTTCGCTCCTGGGGAATAACCAAAGACCAGGTCAATAAGGAATGACCTTGCCCTGCTTGTGTTGCTTCCAGAGTGTGAGGTCGTCCAACATAAAATACTCCAGATACGTTTCCTGGTACAACATGCCTCGAAAATTATATGCTTTCAACTCAAGGCATAATTGGATACAAGAAACTAATGTTCATGCTGTTTTATAACATGTTTCTCATAGCCTGTGGCCTTTCCTCCCACCGTCCTCCCCCTTCTTCAGCACACAACTGTTTCAGAGAAGAGATTAAACCTCAAAAGAATCTGGGTGTAATCTCTGAGCGGCGATGGATTTGTCAGGAAAACCCTGTCTCCACAGCAGGCTGGATACTGTTACCCTGCACCCCATTTGTCACTGAATCCGGACTGCCAGTGTTTTTACAGACAGTCTGGATGAAAAAAAAAAAAAAAAAGAAAGAAAGAAAGAAAAAAAGAAAGACAAAATTTATGGATGCCCCAAGGTCCTCCCCGTAATCTGACAATGCTAATCTTCGGTGTTAACGGTGTGGAAGCTACGGAGTTGCCCCTTTGGAAACTGAAAACAAGGGCATGTCAAAGAAATCAAAGAGCAAATATCAAACAAGCCATACCGTTTCTATCATCCATTCTGTTGTCTGAGTACCCTCCACACTTTAGTCTGAGAGATCACTTGAGATTCTGGGGGCCTTTCAGGAGATTATCGGTATCAGTTAAAGCTTTGAAGTAGGGGCTGCTGGCATCTCATTACCGACAGAGATCAAAAACCAAAGCTGGAGTGCAGTCCCCGGCCTGTAGGGCCTCATTCACACGCCACAGAAGCACTAAATTATCAAAGCGGGGGACAATCTTCCCGTGCTACCTGCTTGGCTCCGAATAACTCTTCCCACCTCCTGCTGCCTTTCTCTTTCTTGCTCTTGCTTTTCCCGCAGCTTGTGCTAATTCCCTCTGCTCTTCCTAAGTCGAACAAGTCTTAAAAGTTGGAATGGCCGTTCTCTGAAAAAGTGGAGAACGTATTTTCAACACTTTTGCACAAGACACAAATGAAGGCTCCGCGAGGTTGAATAATTTAAGTGGAGAATGTGCTTTTGATGGAAAAATGTTCTAGCAGCAGGTCTCTCTGCGGCTTTTTGGTGGCATGGTAGGCTTAGCCCTGGAGGGAGATCGCTTTCCTTAGGGTCCAAACCTGGTACCGAAGGGGCCCAAAGTGTACGTAAGCTTTACCTCACCGTGTTTGTGAATCTAGACCGGTAGTTAGCACAGAGTCTCCTACCCTCAGTGCTATGACCTGGTGGGCAGTTTGCTAGGAAGGGAGGACGAGATAGGTAGGAAAGCTAAGCAGCTGTCCTGACTGCTGTTCAGATCGTCCAGAAAACTTTTTACCTCTGGGAGGCAAGGTGAAGGTCAGGTTATCATGGAACAATGATGCAAGCCATTGTGAAAACTTTCTCCCCCCCTGGCTTTCTTCTTCTTGCCTCCTTTGCTATTCTGACCCTGCTCTTCTTTTGTAAGATGC